>NC_137737.1:63107803-65507803 GCF_963264785.1 Psittacula echo
TCAGATGATCAAGGAACATTAACACTTGGTTATCCACACATGTTCAAACATCCTAATGGATCTGCGTCTGTATACTTTCTATGAATTTTCTGATAATGGCAGAAAAAATGAGAAGTGGAAAAATATAGTTTAAATATGTAGCTCCCTGCCAAACAAAACACAGTACCTTCCAGTACCAAGCATCAGTCCTAACTTCTGAATGACTCAAAATAAGTGCTACATTACAATTATAGGAAGTTCCTGATCACAATATCTCATTATTATTCTGCCAGTCATTAAAAGAGGTTTGGGATTTCACAACTAAAAATTATTATCATGAGCAAAGTCTGATGCCAGACTTTCTCTATCTAAAAAAATAATTGTACACTGTATTTCTTGCTCTGTCCAAACAAGTAAATAGAATAGATTTTGTCACAGCAAAAAAAAGTTCTGTTTGTTTTTTTTTTCCTACAGCCACTATTGACATGAATTGTACCTACATATTTCAAGTCGATTGCATCCAAACATCAACCAATATAAACCCTTTTTGTAATTAAAAGCACACCCACATATCAGACTGCATGTATTTAAGTTTGAATGATTTAAAAGCCAAGCCACAAAGTACTAAACCCAGAAAAATTCAAATTTAGACCTTCTTTGCCAGTCTTTGAAGAAAACATCTAGTTGCTAAAAATGTAATTATGCAATTGCAATCTTAGCTGAAAGCTTCTTCTCATCCTTCAGTCAAATTCTCCCACTGCTGATTAGGAAACCTAAGACTCTACTAGACACAACATTGTCAAAAAAGAAGGGATTCCATATCAGAAAATTCAGCAGAGAAATGGCTCAACAGGAGATTGGAAAAAAAAAGTCATAACTATATTATGTAATACTTTGTCTTTTTTAAATAATTCATTTAACCATGGAATGGCAAAAGACAAAATGCAAAAATTTCATTGGAAATAAAAATAAAGGCATAAGGAAATTAAAAAATCATGAGTTTCTGGAACATTTGCTCAAATTCAGGTTGCGAGGCTCAAGACTGAAAACCAAGCAATTAAGGATATTCTTGTGGCTAAATTCAGATATCAGATCAAGACTTGAACTGAGTTCAAAATCTGGCTCCACCACAAATTACATGTTGAAAATTATTGCCTAATTTTCCAAAATTATCACTGTGCTTGAAGAAGTACCTGCACACATTGGCTATGTGACTGCCACTGGAATTTGTGAGATTATATGCTTATGCTGGTTAGATACTTCTGCAAATTTTACCAGTGCTTGTTCATATATGTACTTGTGCAGAGTGCATCTGAGAGCTTGGATGAGGAACGTGCTTTTGAACCAAACCTCCTGACTGCCTCCTCACCCTGCATCTGCCTGCATCCCAGAGAACTCCCTGAACACACGCACAGACTCTTTCAGATAAAGCTAAGCTAGAAGACATGCTCAAAGAGGGCATCTGATGCAGTCTCAGTGCAAATAGGATTTCAGCCCATGGGACTTTGTCAAATGTGCATAGTACAGACATGAAGTCCTTAGCACAAACTGTTTCACTGCACAGATACTAGTCCACATTATTTGTTATCATGCCATCGTATCCATTTCCTTAACAAGATTTAAAAGCCTAAAGAAGGATCTCGTTTAGGAAGCCATGGCATGCAGACAGGATCTGAGAAAGAGTTGTTCCTCTGCCCTCTTTCCTGAGAGTTTTCTTTGTTATTTACTCCCAGAGCACAACTAATGTACATCAAGTTCAGATTGCACAAAATACATTCATAGATAACCTCACCCTTCTTCTGAAATCTGCAGCTTCTTAGTGCGTAGTACCTCATCTAGTGTGCTGAAGTCCAAGCCAGGGAGGAACCAGAGGACTAGCAATCCTTACTCTTCCTCCTAGCACTACCAAAATTTCCAGTCTAATTTGACAGGACTCTCGAGCTGGGAGCACAGCTGTTCTCCTTCAACTTTGCAGGCAGAAGAAGGAGGACTAGCTCCTAATAGGACAGGAAGGGGCTTACCTCCCCACAGTTGGATAGGAGATGCCACCCAAGATGTGATACTCTCATTTGAAGAAGGAAGAATGATGGATGAGCAGAGGCAGAAGCACAGCAGTTCAGACAGGGCAAGGGAACACAAAGCACCATGGACTGGAGCACGTCAGTAGCTTTGCCATAATAATTCAGTCTTCTTTGTACCAGGTATTTTGCGATTCATGTGTCCACTTATAGCTGCTGTACTGCTGTGGTGCTGGTATAGCAGTCACTTGTAGTGGACACCTTAAGGATAGGAAGATTAATCTTTTTAATCTTGCACCTCAGCCCTGCCCCTCTTGAGGCCTGCGTATGATATTGCCAAAATACATGATGCCCAGAGCATGCCAGAACCAAAGAATAACTCAGTGAAAAGGGTCTATATGAAGTCTGTTCTGGTCTTCATGCACTACCCGAGCTGTGGAAAACCTTGCTTTCCCTGTTCCATTTCATTGATGAGACAGAAAACCAGACTTCTGTCCCTATCCTCTGAAACACATAGCACCTGGAATTAGGGAGCCAGAACAGGATCTTTAAACAGGCTAACATGAGGAGTTGCCACAGGGCAGCTCCACAAAACCCAAAGCACGGTGGGCTGATAACTACCTATGGCCTCATTTAAAAGAACAGTCCTGAGAGGTTGAAGCATTTGGATCACTGTGCTCCCTGGGCACAAGAGGCTGGCCAGAAAAGACATTGCACCTCTTCTCTCACATCTGATATCTTCTTCAAAGACACCAGAAGCAAGTGGATGCTGCATACTTAGAGCCTCCTGAATATGAGCGGGGTGCAGCTAAGAGGGACAGGGAGACTCAGAAACTTAGACGTACTCAGAGTCCCAGTTTAGACACAGCCTTTGTTTACAGATCACAGATTATAAACTTTTATTTACATTTCTGGCTGAAAGGTTGCTTGGTGGCAGCTTTCTTCAAAGACATGTCACACTTAAAGGATCTGCGAGTCACTCCTTTGTTAACTCAGCGTACTCCCAATTTATTTTTCATCAACTGCTACATCCCTAAATATTTCCTTTTAATATACCATCTCAGGATTTACACAGTGAGCTCTCACATGCTGCATGGCTGAGAGGAAGTACATACTGTGATGATTGCAGCTCTTCCATGATGAAAAATATCTATCATTATATGCTGCCCCCTCCCCCCACAGTTCTTGTGTACAATTATGATAGCTACGCTATTATACAATCAAAACGCTTTTTACAAAGAACTTCCATATAATCAAGAAAGAAAGATTATATATATATTTGTACAATAACACTGCCAAGGGTTTAAACCTTTTAGAAACTGACAGGGTGTTGAAGAGTGCTCTCTGCACATCTGAGCTCTTTGCCAATGCAGAGCCCTCAATAGGTTTCAGAAAGCACTCTGTACCTAAAAGAATGAGACCACAGACCGATTCGTTGCTGAGACTTCCTGGCAGCTCAGTCAGTTAAATCACACGTGCCTATCTATCTGGGATACATGCTCTGCAAAGGCCAGAGTTACAAGTGCAGAAGGTAAAAGTACATATTGAAACAATGAGACAACTAATATGGTAAATAATTAAATTTCAAATCAGTTACAAGAATCTTTAGTTAATTATACTATGGACAAAAGCATTACTGAAAGAAGAGAGCAGAAAGAGGTAACTCTGAAACTCATCAAACTGAGTGGAAAAAGGGGACCCTTTGCATGACTGAGCCAAATCCCACTGAATCTACATGACTCCTAAATGGCTGTGGCTCAATCAGCTGGGAGATGCTACTCTCCCACTGCACCCTTTTGTAAAACCATCTGTTGGACTACACACAGAAGAAAATTGCAGGAGTCACACAGTTCTCTCCTGCCTCACAAAACTGCTGTTGTAAATAGAAACACATTCTATTGACAACATAAAGGCTATTCTTCATCAATTTTTTAAAAATCAAAAAATAGTTCAACACTAATTTGCAAAATATCCCAGACAACATGAATCTGCTTTTTGTGAATAAAACTTTTTCTCAAAAGAAATTAAAAATTACATGCAGCTCTAGAGTATGTCTCTAAATTTAAAAAAAAGAAAGAGGGGGTGGGGGGGAGTTGAATGGGACTGGAATGAAATTTGATGAACACGTTCTCTTTTTCTTTGCCCACAGCATTTAAAGGCAGCAGGGGCATTGTGACAACACAGACAGCTAATTGCAAGGAAATGGATGTCTGATGCTATTAACACTACCTACTTTCCTTGGACATTTAAAATAAAAACAAAACACGCCAGTAGGCACACGGTTCTCTCCCTGGGGTGGAGATGAGAGAGGGCCTGAACTACATGTGATAGATGTTAAGTCAGATCGCTTTAATGCGCTACTGGAGGGAGCTCAGATACACCTAAATGAGGATAGAATTTGAACCTGTGTAAGACAGAACAGAATACTTGTATTCGACAGAGTATATATTCAGTCTTAATCTTAGGTAACAAACATAAAATTCCACCATTTGAAACCCCTGAAGTTGTCATTTAAGTGTTCTAAGCAATTACAAATAATATTATCTCTACAGAAAAATGACAAATAACCTTCTGTACCTAGGAATATACAGGAAATTCTCCAAATGTACTAGTATAGGTACAGAAAAATAGAAATCAGCATTTATGTTAAAAAAAATGTTGCTTGAAAAATAAGCATTTTGCTAGACCTGAAAATAGGAAAAGGAATGTCTGATGATGACTCATTTAGCATTAGCAGCAGGGGAAATTATACAAAGCCATTGTTTATTTCATTGGATGTTCCTACATAGGCATTTCCAAATACAAGATCAAATGAAGACTAAGAAGAGAAAATTAAAATTACTGAAAAAAAATGCTCAAAATCTCAGGAAGGTTTGTTCCTTCCTGATAAATGATGGATTTAAACTACTCTAAAAAATCAGTGAGTATATTTGTTTTGAAAATACACCTGCAAAATATTTTATTGTTCCAATTTTGAACAGCCATATACTAAACCTCAGAAAAAGCTTGGAAATACCAATAGATTATTAATTATAAGGCATATTAATTACAAGGCACAGCAACAATTTTTGAACTTACCTAACACCTGCAGCATTCTGAGCTTTAACTTCAGATAATATTGTCGTCATAACTTTCCTTCTTGTTTTAACAGAATGCGCATTGTTTTAAACACTTATTTTCACATAGTGTAACATGACGTTGAGTAGATCAGACTGTGTCATTTTGAATAATGCATTTTCCCTCTATTTTAGTTAAAAAAAAACCAGCTTGGCAGTATTATTCTTACAATTCAGAAACTGAAGTTATAATATATAATATTTGTATTGTTATTGACTGAGACTTTTGTTGATAAGTTACTCTACAATTCACTACATTGTCCTTTTTAGAGGAAAATTGAGTAGCTACTATTTACAATTTGGGTTAAAACCTGAACTCACTGAAATCAGTAGGAGATTTTCCTATTAATTTTGGTAGCAGCAGGATTTGACCATTAATGTAATAAAATAGGTAGTGTAAAAAAATCCCAGCTCAAATCACTACTAGATTAGCAGTCTGAAATTAATTTGTACCATCTCAAGTTGCTGAATAAAATTAAACACCTACAAATCTAGCTATGAAACATATATAAAGTTAAAACAGATAATAATTAAAAGTCTGACCTAACAAGATATTAAATTACTATTTCATGTATAAACAGATCTTAATAAGTAGCCATTAATTTAAGACAGTGATTGCCTAGAAAAACTAGATAATATTTTTATAGCCAAAGTTTTTTTCAGTTTAACTCTGTACTTAGGTTGTGCGTTTTGTAGCATATCTCTGAAATTATCTCAGCAGTAAATTGGTTGTGCTTGTCTGTTGATTGCACTGTGAAGAGGCCAGTTGGGCCAGCAGCTGAAGAACTCTATTTATATACCTGGCTGGTTAGATTGAATGGACCTGCAGGAAGAACCAGCCCCATCAGTCCTTTTTCAATGGCTTCCATCTTGACCTTGAATCTGACCTTTGCTATGGTCCACTTCCATCTCCATAAAAATGAGCTAAAGGCTAGATTGTCATCTACTTGCTCTTTTATGTTTTCCCAGGTTTGATGATATATTCCTAGAGCTGACTAAAACAGATTAATTATCACACTTTGGTGTGAATCATAGGAAAAGACTTTGCAATGCACAAGTGAATAGTTGCATGCAATTCTTCACAATGCTGAACTGACATTGTTATTCAAATCAGAAAATGCTGATTACTAGGGTAACAGAGGGAAGAAGTTTCCCACCACAGAATTAAATGAAAGGTCAAACAGCTTATGGGGATCAAACAAATAAAATAAGCAAGATAAGCAATTTCAGTATTTGCATAGCTCTGATCTCGAGCATAGCTCTTCCATCTGCATCCACTCTCACTGTGAAATTAGAATATAGAATGAACGACCAATTTACTAGTTTAGATATAGCATGTTAACTTACAGAAAGTGATAATGATAACTTCAGTGCTTAGAGATGACAGTGTTTTCCAAATTCGTCAAGGTGGGAACTTGATTTACCAATGAGTGTTCCCTTTTGTGTATTTTGAAGTTAATTCAATAAATTATGCATCCTCATCCCTCTTCTGAGCTATGCACATCCATTAAATAACTAGTTTGGGTGCCAGACTGTGTTTGGGGGTTCAATAAGAATCATAGAATAGTTAGGGTTGGAAAGGACCTTAAGATCACCTAGTTCCAAACCCCCTGCCGTGTGCAGGGACACCCCACACTAAACCATGTCACCCAAGGCCTCATCCAACCTGGCCTTGAACACCGCCAAGGATGGAGCATTCACAACCTCCCTGGGCAACCCATTCCAGTGCCTCACCACCCTCACAGTAAAGAATTTCTTCCTTATATCCAATCTAAACTTCCCCTGTTTAAGTTTGAAAGTTTGCCAATGACACCAAGCTGTGTGGTTCGGTTGATATACCGGAGGGAAGGGATGCCATCCAGAGGGACCTTGACACACTTGTGAGGTGGGCTGATGTCCTGGGTTCAGCAGCAGCAGTCAGTTTTTCTCCTTCTTAGTAGCTGGTGCAGTGCTGTGGTTTTGACTTTCGGCCTGGGAATAATACTGATAAAGCCAATGTTTTCAGTTGCTGGTCAGAATGTTTACCCTGACCAAGGACTTTGTGAGTCTCATGCTCTGCCAGGGAGGAGGAGGGGCTGGGAGGAAGCGGGGACAGGACACCTGACCCAAACTAGCCAAAGAGGTATTCCATACCACAGCACGTCATGCCCAGGGATGTAACTGGGAGTTACCCAGAAGGGCACGTCCTCTTCTCTGTCGGGCTCTTTTCTGGCGGGCGGTATCGTATTCTCTTCCCTTGTTATTTCTCTTATCATTATTATTATTGGTGGCAGCAGTAGTGATTTGTGTTATACCTTAGTTACTGGACTGTTCTTATCTCAACCCGTGGGAGTTACATTCTTTCGATTCTCCTCCCCATCCCTCGGGGCGGGGGGGGGGGGGCCGGGAGTCAAAACTGCATGGTTCTAATTTACAGCCTGGGCTTAAACCACGACAGCTGATGCCAACCTGATGAAGTTTAACCATGACAAGTGCAAGGTCCTACACCTGGGTCAAGGCAATCCCAGGCATAGCTACAGGTTGGGCAGAGAAGAGATTCAAAGCAGCCCTGCAGAGAACGACTTGGGGGTGTTTGTTGATGAGAAAATGAACATGAGCCGGCTGCAGTGTGTGCTTGCAGCCCAGAAAGCCAACCGTATCCTGGGCTGCACCAAAAGCAGCGTGACCAGTAAGTCAAGGGAGGTGATCCTGCCCCTCTACTCTGCTCTCGTGAGACCTCACTTGGAGTATTGTGTGCAGTTCTGGTGTCCTCAACATAAAAAGGACATGGAATTGTTGGAACAAGTCCAGAGGAGGGCCACGAGGATGATCAGGGGACTGGAGCACCTCCCGTATGGAGACAGGCTGAGAAAGTTGGGGCTGTTCAGCCTGGAGAAGAGAAGGCTGCGTGGAGACCTCATAGCAGCCTTCCAGTATCTGAAGGGGGCCTACAAGGATGCTGGGGAGGGACTATTCATTAGGGACTGTAGTGACAGGACAAGGGGTAACGGGTTCATTACTTTGCTATTCTGACTAGGATCACTCCATTATGGTACTCTTGGAATACAAGATAACCTCGTATGAGGAAAGGAAGGCGTGGTGCTCAATCCCTTCACAGAGGTCAGGAGTGCTGAAGGTGAGATGAGAGCTTCACTACTTTCAGCCCACTCCTTCTTTGTTTAAACTCCCTGCAAAGCCCCAGCAGTTGGCAGCAGAGTGGAAGGCCTTGTGCTGCCCTGCAGCCAACACAGAAAACACCACTTCCTCTTTGCAGAAGCTCTATTTCCCTTTTGGATGACAAGATCAATGAAATTTGCTTATCCTTTTCTACCTTTTTTATTTGGCGCTTACTGTTAAGTTGATATGAATTTCCTAATTCCTCAATCTATTTCCTTTTTGTAGTTTTCTTCCCTCGATTATGCATTTACATGTATAATTTACACAAAAGCTTTTAGCACCTAGTCTTCTACAAGAGGTCTGAAGCATCTTTTCAGTCTCCAGCTATTAGCCTTAATACATAGTGTACCTAGAGACCTCAGCTAGGAATCAGTCCTTCACAGCCTCTGCAGCTTCAGGTTCTCACTTTGTCCTCTCTTGTGCAGGCTGGAAAGAGAGTTTCAGCAAAGGTCTTCTCCCAGATCTAAGTAGAACTCTATCAGTAACATGCTTTCTTAAGAAATAGCTCCAACTTTGAGGAAAAACTCCTAATCTGTAGGCTCTGCTCTTTCTATCCATGTCTGTGACAGCTGCACAATGAGATAAAAGCCCTGTGTAGTAGTAGCCAGCATCTATGATAAACTGAAGGTTATCAAATTATTTTAATTTCTGTGTAAAGTTGTGTGATCATTATTTATCATACTGAAGGGGAGGACATGATAGCAAGCTCAAGACAGCTCAGTTGGAACAGGCTGATTTGCCACCTTTAAGGTAAATCCTCCCAATCAGTCCTGTTTACCGTGCAGTAGTTTAGTTAGCAGAGATCTGTTCAGCTAGTAAGCTAGTTTCCTTTTGCATTTACTCTGAAATCAGGGTAGCTATTTAATGAAGAGGAAGTCTTCTCTGGAGCTTTAAGTGGATTTCTTTTAACCCTGCAGTGACTATCATCTACAGTATTTCTGGTCTAATTAAGTGTTTGTTGTAGTCATCCCATGTCAATGAGATTCAATAGCTGCAAAGGTTAGTCTGGTAACTTTTGACTAGACTTAGAAATAGTAAAATCAACTTTCTTAACCATGGATATGAACTTAAAGATTTTTGGTATCCTTCTCAACATTTAAGAAATGTGAGACTGACTGACCAGCTTTAATTTGCTTATTGTAGTAATAAAAAAAAATCATTAAAACACCAGGTTCCAAGAAAAAGCTGCTAGCAGTGTAAGATTTATTGAGCAGTGCTACTCCCAAAGATTTGGCCTAGAAGCAATGTGTTGACATGATGCGTTTCTATTAGCAACTTGCAATAGAGTGGAGTCAAGAGCAGCAGCAATGACAATGTGCTTGGGCCATTGGTACTGGTGTATAACTTATACCAAAGGCAGATCTAGCAAGAGGTATCAAGTATTGCATAGATTTCTTGATACCGTTTTTTTTCCCAAAAAATTCACTTGGCTCCTTAGTATGTTTAAGTTTTAAACATCACCACTAGACAGTTTCAGGTGATAGTTATGGTAATGCTCTCACAAATAGAATATGGTGGCTTATTTGTTCACTGCATCTGTGTGCAACCAAATAGTGGATAGATTTTTGGCATTCTTATATAATTTCTGAGAGCCATTAATGAGTCAGGAGAGGAAAAGTAACCAAGACCAAAGATAACAAGTAGAACATCTAGTCTATTTGGACCTTTTTAATAAAAGCACATTTTTAATCAAAACTATTCAATTACTCATTAGGACTTCAAAAACAGTATTTAATTAGAACTTCCTGGGTGAAATTTGGGTTGACTCAGCAGAAAATATATTATTCTATGCTTTTGTTCTGCCTTCTATAAATTGTCTTCAGAAGGAGTTAAACAATGGTAGTGCTGTGGTACAACGGCCTACTTGTCACCTGTTGTCAAGGAAAAGGTGCTCACTGCTGACTTCTGTACTGTTTGCCATTAGATAAATAGACATACAAACTTCTGCCTATTCAGACCTTGCAATCTTTTCTCCCCAAGAGAAAGCCATTGATCTTTTTCATCAGAACATACATCAAAAACTAGAAGCAAAATACCCATGATTCCTGGTATTCAATTCCCCTGGCCTCTCTTTGCCCAAGAGAGATTGATTTTTTTACTTTTTAGGGTGGATTTGCTCTTAAATTAGCCTTTTTTTTCAGTGTTTCATTCTATAAACTTGAAGTAATGGAGGGAAAGTAGAACCAGCAATGTTATCTAGATGGAACAAATGGATTTTTTTCCCTCTTTCAGGATTTTGAGAAGAATTCCAAGCCATTGAAACCTTCCTGGGTCCAAAAGTGATAGGGCATTGGCTTTATTATGATGATAACACTATCAAATGCCCTGTGTCTGTGATACTTGTGTGACTTATTCCACCCACTGAAAATACTGAATGAAATCTTGCCTCACACGAGGAAAAGACAATACCTCTCTGGATGCCCAAAGGGGAAGGTGCAGGGCCATCAGCTGTAGCCTTGGGGTTAGCTGGGGGCACACAGTGCACATGCTTCCACACACGCTGCCTTCCCATTGGCTGCTGGCCAGTCTCCAAGAAAAGCAAGGCTGGCTCAGCACAAGGCACAGGAGAACAACTATTCACATGTGTTTACAGAAACAGCTGTGAGGGGAAGGCATGAGTTTTCAGCAGCATCAAATACATGTCTTGGCTGTCATACATGCTACTGTTCTGTCAGGAAAAGGTAAGGAAGATGGAGAATCAATCCTCACACTGCTGTTTTACATATATCCAACTGAAAAAAAATGATCCTATTAAGCAGTCTTGAAGAACCTTTTTGCTGATTATAAAAGGCCTCTCTTTTAGCATTCTAACTTGGTTAAACAAAAATGATTGGGTTCAGTTAGCACCTGAACAAGTTAATAACTGTACTACCACCATCATGCCAGCCAAAGAGATTTAGGATCCAAACAACCTTTTGGTGACTTCTTACAAAACAAAGCCAAAATAAATAATCTGATATGGCTTCAATCTGATGATGTCTTCAAGATTCTTTCAAATCTCAGTTTATAAAATAAATAAATATTTTAATAAAAAATAACATCCTTGACACACAGAGAAAATTTTAACCATGCATTTTGCAAATTTTTTACTCAGTTCCAGCTACAAAATGCTTTCAGCATAGAAAGAAATGTGATCTTTGACCTCTATCCCAGCTCTGCACCTCGAACCAACAGTGTAAAAGCAAGCAAGCAAGCAGGTAAGCAAGCAAGAAAATGATCCACAAATGAAACTGCTATGGGATTGGAGGACAGAATATGTTCACAGATTACTCTCTCTCTGTTTGAATAAGTTTATTTCTCCATGTGTTCCCAAGACATTTTATAGTAAATCTGGTATTGATGACTGTGCTAGCCAAGAATTATCATTGAACTGTGAATATATTTTTATGGATTGTGCAGTAAATCTGGATTTTTTCTTTCTAACATAATCTTTAATTTTGGCATAGGATTCCCTTATCCCTTATTTAGTAATGTCTGTTATTGCTAAAGCACAAAGGTTTTTATCAGAAGAACTAAAGAATTTAAGGCTATTTAATACAGACTTCTAACACATTCATAATATGTGAATTTAAAAGAGAAGTGTCAGAGCAGTCTGACCTCAAATCCACAGGAATCATTTGCTCAGTGAAAGGTCTGACCAGCTAGAGTCAATTTTTGAATCTGTAGTGGATTCCCAAAAATCTTACTGCTGAAATTCCCCAAAATTCATTAACTCCTTTATCCAGCAGGACAACTCTAGTGAACTGCTGTCAGCTGGAAGCAAGGAAGAGAGGTGGAAAAAGCTTAAAAGCGCTGTTTGTGAAAACTAGCTTTCCCCTCTTTAAAGTTCAGGGCTTTTGAGTATTCCTCCTTGTAATGAGCAGTCCAGGGACAAATATCTGCTGCAAGCAATCTCCCTTCACACTCAACATCTCTTGTGCTGCTTTTGCATGCAAATGATCTGGGGGAGGTACCACTGAGTCCTTACAACTTCCCCTGCACCTAGGAGCTAGCACCAGTAGAAGGAGGTGGCACAGCAACATCTGTAACACAGCTACCTGCCGCTGTTCCTGCTGCTGCAGGGGAAAACAACCAGAAGGGGAGACAGACATGCTCATTGCGTAGAAATGTTTCTCAGAGGTAGGGTGGAGGGTGCAATGGACTTCAGCAGGCACATCTTGTTTTTAGGACAATAAAGCTCAAGAGATCTAGAGAAAAATGAAAAATTTCCTTTCGTCACTCCAGAGGGTAATGAATCATTGGCACAAAAAGAGAGGTGGGTAAATGAAAAACCCTTTAAAATTCTGGCCACGCATCAGTGTAGATGACCTGGTGTTCTCAAGCATAAAAAAATGAAGAAGATGAAGGCAAAAAAATAAAATGGGTGTGTGCCACTGAATCCAACTTTTGTATTCAGCGCTTGTATGTCTTGATCTACAAAGTCCTGAAAGTATTTGAAGTGATTGTGAAAGAGCATGAACTGGTAAGCGTTATACAACTATGAATAAACACTGAGGAGAAGCAGCAGTACCATTGTTGCAACCTGCACAAGACCCAAGATTTGCCTTTGAACCTTTACACTGGGGTAGTACCAGGGGTTCCCATATCAGCAATGAGGACTCCTCTGTTTCAGGAGAAACACTGCCATTCTTACTAAGCAAATGCCAGTGCTGAGGCTTTTGGCTGTTAAAGTTAATATCCCATGATTGTCAACACTGGAGAGGTGAAAGAACTCAGAAGCTCAATGGAAAGTTTCCTTGAAAATAAAATCCATGTTAAAACCATGAGAAAATTTGGTTTGTAACTGACTTGGGGATACTCAGTGCCTGTAGTTCCATCTACAGTTTAAACTATAATAAGAAATAGCATTTGGCATCCTATAAATACAGCTATAGTTAAAGCAGCTGCAAAATACTTACATATTCAAATTCTGTCATCTAAAGTATTGTTCATAGTCACCAGGATCATTTACAAATCCTATGAAATTATGGAATTTGGGTTTAATCTCCAATAACTATGTAATCTGATTTTGTTTTACATCCTCACATAGTATGCATATTAGCTTTTTGGCATCCACTGGCAACAACTTCCTAACAAATTGGATTCCATGGCATTGTTTCAGACATGCTTTAAACAGCATGTTAGAGCAATTTAGGAATTCAGTGGTTTTAGAGACACAGGTAAATGCTGCCTCTAGTTCTGTACTGTAATTGCTGTATTCAAATGCTATCCAGGCCTTCAGCTGCACCATGCATACAGGTCAGCTCAGCTCTGAATGACTAAAAATAAATCTCACAATTCAATATGCTCACGTATATGTCATAACTAAATATCCTAATTTACAGCTTGATTGCCTGTGTTAGTCCAGGCTACACAAAAGCTCTCAGATTTGAGGGACTAGTTAGTTCATATGCAGTTAGCCTGAAGAATCATCTTGCACAACAGATGAAAGCACATGTCACATTTATGTACACTTACGCATTCCAGCATGTCACCTGCTTTCACACTTTAAATAAGAGAGAGCTCTCAGTGAAAATATATAGGAACTTTGTAATATGGCTTGAGATTCACTATGTCGTATTATGCCATTAACTTTTCTAAACTCCACCTGTGCCATAATAGATCCCACTTTGCAAACTGAGGTCCTGGACTATAGGATTTGTACTTTTATACACTTAACTTTAAAACCCAATCAGTCTTCTAATGGCAGAAATTATTTCCCATTTCTCACTGCAGGACATGATATTTGGGAGTACCTTAATACAGTGTGCTGGGAATTACAAGATTTTAGTTCTTACAGGCTCAAAGTAAATAACTGCTTAGGGTTCACTGACTACTATACCCATCCTGAGGAGGTGAGCAAGTGTCAAAGATGTGCCTCCTCTTCTTGCCCTGTCTTTTAGGTGCTGCAGGTGTTTGCTGCAGCTTCCCCAGGGCACTCATTCAGCTGCTCAATATACGCTCTGGATTTCCTTTTGTGTTTCTCCTAGGCTCAAAAGCAGGAGGGTGGAAAGGAGGGCAAGGGTTCACTCATGTTCATCACAACTGGGAACATCAGGCTGCATGGGTGGAAACTCAGGGTCTTCCTATTCAGAAACAGCCTCAGCATCCCATATAATGTTGAAAAACCACCACATCCCCAAGAAAAGCCAATGCAGAGAAATTCTGCTATTCTTTGCAGACAATTCTGTTTGAGTTTCAAAGTGCACAGACTGAAAATATAGCATTATTACATTTAAATAGGGCTAATACCGAAAATTAATAAAGCCACTCCTAAAAAATTACACCCAGTTTTACAGAAAATCCCTGAAATTTCAGTGTCAGCTTGACATTGACTGCCTTGTGAAATGTTCCTGACTTCAGTGTAAACATCTTGACATTCTGAGGATTTACAATGCTAGTAGTCTTCAGCCTAAATCATAATTATTACTGCACTTTCATAATAATTAATACTGTTATCATATAAGCAGTCAGTGTCATCATAAATCAACTGTAGTAAAAAAGTGAGTACAGGGATGAGTCTTTCCCACTGGATACAAAAACTGCCAGTTTTCAAAGCTGCATAACTCTTATGACATTAACCTGCTCTTAAGCTAGCACTGGTTATTAAAATACAAAGCTATATTAAAAAAAAAAATTAAAAAATATTAAAAATATTAATATTAAAAAAAACAACCAAACAAAACAAAACAAAAAACAAATAACAAACAATCCAGAAACAGTTTTTCAACTTTCCAGCACTGGAAAATTAACCCCATGAAGTTATTCCAAAAATTCCAGCTGTCATCCAGACATCTAAATAACAACCATAGGTAGGCACGTATCCTCTGTACCTTGCATCAGTGTATTAAAAATGTGGTCAAAATGTCAACATTTGGCAAATATTTTGGTTCTTTGAAAATTATCTGCTTGACCATTTCTTTGAATTACCTATCTTTTGACAAAACTAAACCAACTTCTCCACTATTCTAGAACTTAAATATTTATCTTCTCCCAACATGTCTTTTCCAAACTGAAGCATTTTATTCTATTTAGCACTCTTTGCATAGAAGTCTTTCCACATCTTCTATCATCCCTGTTGTCTTTCCAGTTCTGTTCTCTAATTCCAATATAACCATTTTGAATGGGTGGTGTTAGTCAACACAGTGCATAATGACATTTCTGATTTAGCTTAACTCTTTTCCCAAAAATTTCCTGCAGCTCTCTTTGCCTTTTTAACTGATGATAAGAACAGAACCACTTTTTCAAAGACGTATCCATACCGACTCCCGTATTGTCTTCCTTAGTGCTGAGCTAAAAGTCTCCCCCTGCAAGTATTCATAGGGTTACGCTTCCAGACATACATAATTCTGCATCATGTCTATCAGGTAAGTTTTCCTGCTGGTCTGAGAAACAATAAGTCAGAGAGGAGACTTATTACTGGAGGATATTTTCCATTGCACCTCAGCATCTTTCACTTAACAGCTGATGCCTGAGTGATAAACTAGATAAGAAACTCTGATCCGTGCATTTCTCTTCCTCCACCTGACCACTGCACTTCAGTACAGTTTTCACAATTAGAGTATAAGTGATCTTGTGCTCCTGATTTTGAGGAAAATCCTATCCTATTGTTATTTTCCTTTGAGGGATGCCCATCAGCAGAGGGCATCCCTCTCTGTGGAGGGCAACCTGAGAAGCAGGATTTTGATAGATTCCTCTTTGCAAGGAATGGATTACTACTTGCCTTTGCAAGACTGTGGCCTTACTGGTGTTTATAGAGTGGAGGAAACATTATGCTAATTTTTTCTTCTTCTTTTACAGAAAAGTAGCTTGCAAAATAACAGGGGTCATTTATGCCATGAGTGATGCACTGGACACAAGCTCCCTGCTGTACTGATTTGCAGAATGGGATAGATGGGTAAAACTCATACATCTCTACAAGATTCACCAAACCTAGGTGGCTTAGTTGGGTAGCAGGCATGCGCCAGTATATTCAGTATAAGCTATAGTTGCTAAACATTCTGGGGAGAACATGAGTGATGAATGAAGTGCAAGGTATTAGAGGTTTTTGCACGGAAGGGGAGTTTGTCAAGGCTGTGAGATCAGGCTGGCAAAGAAAATAACTCTCTATATAGGCTTTTGTTAATAAACTTTGCATGCTTTTTTATTTCTTCCCCCTCCCCCACCGAGCATAAGGCAGGGGAAAAAAGGGACCATTTGTATTTCAGTTATTTGCAATCTAATTTGCCAGGCCAAAGGATAGTCTGAATGATCTAATTCTCAATATACTACAGGACTGAGGTGACGTACAAATCATCTTAGAGGATCCAATAATTCTGTTTCAATTGATCAGCTTTTTAGGCAGTATCCTTCAGTTGAGACTTTTCAGATAAGTAAAGTAAATTAGGTTGAAAACAAAATGCTAGTTTCTGAAATGTGGATTTCACAATGTATTTTTGATCTGATAGGAGCTCAGTAGCATTTCTTCTATCCACTTGAGGCCTACTGAGCTGTGCATACTGTACTCTATCAAAGCCCAGTTCTTTGCAGCTCAGTGAATAAAATACTGCAGTTTCTCCCATTGACTGACTGAAATAAAATAATCTATGATGCATGAACAAGTCTAAATGAAATAATAATATCCTTAGCAGTGAAAAACGGATTGGTAATACAGTAATTGAGCAGATTTATTGCCATCTCCTTGAGCTAGCCTGCTGAAACAGCCTGCTATTTTATTTAATCTCATATCAGAGGAATTACTGGCTGGTAATCCATTGTTAAACATCATTTAGAATGATGGATGAAAATGTCAGCTTTTCCAACATAATCAATTCATATCTCATTAGCACATATTATTTATGATTCTCATAATGGGACCTGCAGGGGTCTCCAGGGGGAAATGGAGACCTCAGCTGTTGTTGAAATGAGATGAGATATACTGTAGCTTATGAGTTAATAACTGCATATAAAAAATACTTCCCCACAGTATTGATTGTCCTTACCATTTTACAAATGGATTGAGTGCCTTGGCTTCCCCTCTTGCTGTGTATGGCAGCTCTTCCTTCTATTCATTTTGTTGCTCATAATTCAGTGAGAAAAATATTAAAAAGCATATAAGAAAGACTATCTTACAAATAACTTTTAAGATCTGGGGGAGGAAAAGGGGTGAGTAGCAGGCTTTGAATGTAAAGTAATAAGAAACACTTTACTGCTCTGTTGCCATTTGCTAAGGACTTTGGGCACTTTTTTCCCCCTCAGTCCCTATGAAGACAAATCGACATATTTCTCCAGCTACAGCACAGTTGCATTTTAAGGATACTTTCTACCGTATGCTGCCTCAAAGACCAATGAAAAGCAAACCTTGATTCATGGATTTAATGCAGCTGATGGTGCAGCAGTAATCATGGTCATAGTGTCAACTGCTGCCTCAATTAAACTACATTTGAGAATCATTTTATGCTTCAGCTCATAAACATCAATAAAGGAAAATGAGTAATAAATGACTGTCTAGAGTACAAAGGACCAGCTCATATTTCAGATGAAAATGAAGACAAAATGTAGCTTTTATTTGCCTGTGGAATTCCCATTAACTGCATCACTGACAGGAGGGAGTTGGATCAATAGTTGGCTGGCCGCAGAAAACAGTTTCTGGCTGTTCAGCAGCCAATGCAAAAGGAAAACTGTCATATTGTGATCTTTATCAGGTAATCTTCATTACACCAGACCAATGATATATGTATATGCTGGTCAGCTAGGGGCACTTCTAATTCCTGCTTCTATTTGTGGTCTGAGCGCAGTGTGCTCACAAATTATTTGTTTACAGCCATAAAAAACCTTCAGTGTTCATCTCTTTTATTCTTTTTATAGGTAATCCATAACAGGGAACTTTCTCTCAAGACTACTTTATTCACTCAGAATTTTTAAGAAAGCAGCTCTGTATCAGAACTTATCTTTCTTCCTAAGTGGAATCTGCTAGTACCTTTTGTGGTTGTTGTTGAGACTTGACTGAAAGATTTACTGAGTATCCTCCAGTAAGTTCTTGGCGGGTATTTGTGCCTTATTACTGGGCTTATTTGAACAAAGGCGACTGATAGCTGCGAAGTAAAAACAAACACTCTCTACAAGCTGTTAGCTTTCCAGGTGGCAGCTAGTAGGTATGGCAAACTATATATGAAACACGATCATCTCCTATTTTTCCCCACCACAGACCTGAAGAGCAGAGATATTTTACTCCTTTGCAGTGCCCTATAATTCATATAGCTTCATTTCTGTGTATGTGAGGTGAGGATCTGTACATACAAGCCCGCAGGTCTGCCTCAGTACATGGCTCTTGAAAGAGGAGGTTTTCAGAGCACAGCACAGACCTTTAAAACATCACCACTTAGAAATCTAAAATAGGAGGGAAAAAATCACTTCCTCTCCAAGCAATTATAACAGAAATGATCAAAACCTCTATCTGGATCTTAAAATAACCATGTTATTTTTATACTTACAACTCCATTCTTGTGAACTACAGTTATGTACTGTTTGTCTAGTTTTCTGTTTTACTCTGACCCTATGAAATTAAACTTTCCACTATGGCATTTAATGCCAAGCATTAAAAGAAAAAAAAAAAAATCATGGTTCACAGCTAATAGTGAGATTTTCTTTAAAAAACTTCAAATTCTTACATTCATCAGCATATACTTTAACTATAATACACAATAACGTTTGACTTGCAAAGTATCCGCCTGCATTTCAGGATGATAATTAAAGCTTATATTTGTGTGCATAAAGTACACTTCACTGCTGCTCCTGAAAGTTATCCCCTTTGCCTTCTCTCTCAGTCCTTGGATTCTATTCTTAATCCTCAATCTCCTCACCCTAACACTTTCCCCTCAATTTCTATTTTTTCGCATTTTGCCTCTTCTTCTCCAGTTCCTTCCCAGTCTCTAGCTGTAATCTAGCTCAACCTTTCCTGCTACACATTTCCCTTCACTTTCACTTGGTATAGTAAAGCAGAATGCTAAGATGATAATAAAAAATATGTATACTGCATGTAAATATAGCAACTACCTGCTAGCATGTTTTCCTCCCACATCATCCCATTTATTTCAGCCTCCTCAGTTACCTTTAGCTCCTCCACATCCTGTCTTCTGGCTGCTTACCCCAACTCTCCCCTACAAGCTTATTTGCACTTCTAGTCTCTTTCTACAAAACCTTAATGTCTCCTGTCTCTTCAGATCTTTTTCCAGTCCACCTTTCCAGCTCTTTTTCATGTCTCTTTTCACTGTTTTAGCTTTCTTCTGCTTTATATATCTTCATGAACATCACAAATGCTCCCTCCAAAACCTGTCACAATTTGCTGATACCCCCCATTCTCCCTTGCTTTTCATGCTGTCTCTTGCTTTCTATTCTCCTTTTTAAAACTCGTTTCCCTCCAGTTGATTCAGCTTGTCCTGGGTGAGGTGGCTGAAAATAATTCAAGGCACTACCATCTTTTCAAGTGGCAGGTTATTTCCAGGCGCAAAGCTAGAAGGCGATGGTGGCCATCTCATCAAACAGCAGCCTGGAGGTGGCAGCTTTTGTGAATAAATGGAAGTTTGTGATTTTTGGAGCCAGAATCAAAGATGATGTTACACTGACCTCAGAAGACACAGTAAAATTCTTGATGGTTGCAGCACTTTCATGAACTTGCATACTTAAACTGGTTTTGCAGGATGCATCTATTTAGAAAAAGCATGTGATTGTGTTTTGCACAATGATCTCTTTAGAAACAGTAGTTAACATTATCACTACCATTTTTTTACTAAGGTCATATTTTTGGGACAGCTGTCACACACAGAAATATAGAAAAGATGTCTAACTAACTTTAAATTTTTTTTAATTGCAGAAAAAATTACTAAATATTGATATCTGAATATTATCATAGCTCAAGCAGTTTTCAGTTATATGGATCTTTTTATACAGTATTATTGCTGTAGATTTTAACCTACTGAAGTCTCAGTTTTCCATAACAGAATGTGGAGATTTTGTTGAAAAATATTTACCCCATCTAAGTTATCTGCAATAACACTAACATCGAGTCTAACATATGACAAAATGACTATTTTCCATACACACATTGATAAAGATAATAATCCGAGCAAACTTCCAGACTGAAAAAAACCCAGATATATAAATATGTTTCTTTATAGCTAAAGATCCTCCTACAAATGAACATTTTTAAATATAGGGTTTCGCTTTCAGTCCAAATCTTCAGCAATAGACTGCAGAACAAAAATGGGGATATATATAATCAAAATACACAAAAGGCAAGAAAGAGTGTTGTTTTTTCTAATTACCCCATCTCTAAAATGCTTTTTCACCAAAAGTATGAAAATAACATTTGGGTAATTTAATTCTCATGCATCTTTCACAAGAGAGGGAAAATAGAATAAAAGGACATGGTTTATATTACATTCTCTTCCACACAACTACAGATTTATGGATTTGTCATTTTTTTTTCTCTGAAAAGCTTCAAGATCCCAACAATTTGTTCAGTTACAGCAACAATGAGACAGATACTGCAGTTGTCAGTTCATGTAAGACATGGTTGTAAAAATGTCATTGGATGCTGCCATCATGCTTACCCACACCTTTTCATCAAGGCTACCACTACTGGCTCCCAACTGCCATTCATCTCAGTCAGAAATACATCAGCAAGAGGAGAAACCAGTCTAGATTTTCCAGCAATCAGAACATTTTTCCTCAAATACTCAGTTTTTTTAAAAAGGAATGCTTTGCATTTATCTGAATTTGATTTTGCCAGTACTCTAAAGACTTCCAAACAACCTGATAGTTCAAACAAGTTGCTCCTGACTCTTGAGCTCAATTGCGCGCTCTAACAGCAAATGAGTGACTTTCAAGAAATGCAAAAAAAAATGGAGTAATTTTAGTCTGATATTTTCAGTCAAATTTCCTTTTCTTAATCTAAGCACAGGGCAAATCATAAAGCACCAACAGGTCACTGTTTTCTGAAAAGAAACCTGCTAGCACCAGTCACAGCAAGCAAATCATTAAACCCAAATATTAATCTGCCACAAATGGGAACAAGGTTTTAAATTAGTACAAATTCAAAATATAAAACAATAAAAAATGAAAAATAAGAACGATTGTTTAGAATCAGCAGATGTCAGTGGCCTGTTTTAAATATATTGGTTTTATCTGACTTAAGTATATGAGCGTTATCTGTGCAGGTAACTAGAACTCATTCTTGAGAAAAGATGGAACTAAGGAACGGAAGTTACCTTGTTTACTGCTATGAAAGTAGATGTAAGCTCCAAATTGAGCCACCAGATTGTAATTTGTTATAGTTCTAAAAGAATCAATGGTAAGAAATTAAAAAAAAGCTGCCAAAAAGAAAGAAGATGAAAAAGAAATAGGACAGGTTGCGGCAGGTTGCAACATGTGTCGGATGTGGGATGAGGGGTGGGGGTCTGCCAGATGAAATGGAATAATATATTATCCCTTTGTGGGATGTTGTGTTATGCTTTGATAAAGACTGCAGGGCATTGCTATTTTTCATAATTTGCTATATGGCTTATAATTAATGCTAGGTTACCACTTTATCATGGGGCTACAGAAATGTAGGTGCTTTTTCTTTTATAGTAACAGCTGATGCTTTAATTAATTTTTGAAAAAGTGGATGGGTGAAAGAAGAACCTGATAGTGAGCTTTGAGAATACCAAACCATTGCCCTGGACATGTTCAGTCCCCAGCTAAGACACAGATGAATAGCATTTTAAGCCACAGTTAATATGATAAAGATTTTATAAATATTTTCCAGGTGGTTGGAGAATTTAGTAGCATTCACTAAATATTTATGCTGAAATAATATTTTTTGCCTGAGATAGACAAACAATACAGCAACAACGTTGATAATTATATTCATTAAACGCAATATCCTTATGACCCACTGACACTTTAGATATAATACAGGACAAGTGTCTTATCTTGCTAAGTTATAAAGAAACATTCTAAGTATGAACATTGAATATAAATATTTACTACCCTTTACTCTCTAAATAAATTAGTTTTTGCCTTCTCCACCCCTTTTTGCACTTACTAGATATGTAGTTTGTTATATTGAGTGAAAGCACAGGTATGTACTTTTTTATGCTAGCAACTATCAATAGCATGTACCTAATACATCATATTGAATGAAAGACTTCATAAATCAGTTATGCAAGGGATCATACAATGCTTTTAGTGAATTTCCAGAGAGTCATAAAAACTATAAATCAAGGTATTTTTGATTAATCAACTCACAATATCAGCTTTTGCCAATAGTTATCTGTTGTGTCCTTTTGACTGCATGCACACTAGGGAGAGGGCTATCATCTGTCAGAAGGAAGTTTAAGCAAGAAAAATAGGGGGAAAAGCCTACTACACTACTGTACATATCCACAGGACTCCCAGTATCTACTACAATGGGGCAGAGCTTAAGGTGTAAAACAATCTGACGTACAGTCTAGAATTTACAGTGGAAATAACAGAAGCTTTGAATGGTGAAGTAAAAGAGCAAGCAAATCCTAATTTTGCAAAAGGGAGTGCTAAACAAACACTGAATTAAACACATATTCAAATCTTTCTACCATCTCATCATGTTCTTTAGATAAACTGAGTGCTGAAGTTAGTAAGATAGCTTCCTTCTCTGGATCTAACGGTGTATGGATATAAGGGAGCAGAATCTCAGATTTGCCTGTGTCTTGGTGTCTACGTGCCTGCATTTAGCAAGGAACCACCACAGATTCATTTTTCCAAAGAAAATGCTGCTGAAGAGAGAAATCCCATGCACATCGTAAAAGACATTTGACATCAATATTTAATTTTATTAGTTATACTACAGGTACTCTAGGGAACCTGATGGAAAGCCTTCTTAGTATTGATTAGAATTCAGCAATCCCACTGCACACTGTTCAAAAAATTATTCAATTACAATTAATTTTTCAATTCAGAATAATTTAAAATTCATCATGAAAAGTTAATAAAAGTACATAAGTTTGGAGCACACTGGGATTTAGAACTCTGAGATAGAAATACTAAGTAGAAATTACTACAATTTTTAACTTGCATAATCAATGGTTTTAATTCATTCTGTTTGCCTGCACAAGATTACAGTAATGGTGTGTTTTTAATGGGTTGTGCAAACTTCAGAATTACCTCTTTCATACGTGTAACAGTGAAAGATGACTATTAGTAATACTGTGCTTTCTCATTTTCACACAAAAGAGATTGAAAAGCAATGGTAATGAACAAATTGCTAATCAAAATGCAATGAATATATAAGAGTCAATATATCTAACTCTAAAAAAGATCATTCTATCATCAGCTTTGTCATGTCAGAAGCCTCTAGACATCTATCTTCTCTGTGGCATACAGTGGGTTCCTTTGGGCTATCCTCAATTTATAAATGTTATATACTTATTTTCAGTACACTATGGTTCCAATAAAGAATCACCTAGAACAAAAGTGTCTATGGAGGAATTTGGGTTCAAAACAGATAGCAATGCTAATTATTAAAGTCTCATGAAATCAAAAGCAGAACAGATTATAAAGTCTTTGAAGACCAATGATGTTAAAGCTCACAGTTACCTGTATTCAACCCATTTATGTGAAATTTTTTGATGCTTTCTTATGACATGAAATGCTGGAGTGGCAAATTTAGAGCATTTTGTATAACAACAATCATTGGCACTCAAGTATTCAGCGTAGGAAATAGCTGCTTGCTTTTTCTTACAGAAAACTCAGAGAAACAGATTGTTTCTATATTTCTGGCAGTGGAAAACTGTGTCAAGACTTATTCTTCCCACCTATTTCAGGTACCTCAGACAACAGATTGAGTGAGAGATCATGCCAAATAAAAATTTGAAAAGAAGTAGGTGAGTTTTGCAGAATTCCAAAAAGGAAAACCAGCATAATCCAAGAGACTCCTACTGGCCACCTGTAATTTTAAATTTCTCATTAATCCTGTGGTCCTACACAAGAGATTAACCCCCCCACACACACAACATCAGCATTTAGTCTGAGTATTAGGGCAATTGTCTCAGATTTCCCCGTCCGAATCCTGTCCTGTCTCACTGCTCAGGCCCCCCAGAAAGAAGAGGATCTGTTCTTGCAAAACAGAAAAAAACTAAACTAAAATTTTGTGCAGCGGAAGTAGCTGACCCAAGACAAATGACATAACAAAAAATGATGGCCATGTAAAGCTTATGGAACTTCATCCAGCCCATAAAGTTAGGCCGCATGGTAATTTGCAATATTTGACCAAGATATTTGGAAAATTTGGAATCCCATAGTTGGTAACACACCTTATTTAGGCACCTTTGCTATTTCATTTCACTTCATTTTCAAAAGTGCTTGAGTAGCCTGCAAGAAGTGGAGGCAATAGAGTAAAAGATCAAGAGTTTTCAAGGAAGTAGTCAGTTACAGAGAGCAGATTTAAGAGGAATACATAAATGAAGGATTTTATTTCAGTAAAGTTTGCAGCAGGTAGTGAAGAACCATTGGCTCATCTGCATATCTTATTACAGCAGTTTGAGGGGTTAGGCTCATACTTTGTAGGGGTTTTCAGAACTATGCATAATTTTAATATATACGATACTATAATTTTTTATTTCCAAACACAGACTTTCGAAGGCAATGCCTTAGGTAGCAAAAAAACAACTATAAACTGCGTTTTCCAAATCCTTTAATATGATAAGATCTAGTCCAAATTAATAAAATTATTACCAGATAATGTGAAGGATTCTACTGTTGTTTTAAGGATATCCTCTAAAGACTCAATAATTAATTGGCAGCTGAAAAGAAAATGAATAAATGTAGACGGGAAATTGATTCACTTTTAAGTCAATGGTGGCAAATTGTTGGGAGGGAGCTTTTGGGAGGAGGCGGTGGAGATGATGTTTGAGGTCTTTTTTCACCTGAAGTGAAACATATGTGGAAAGTTTTTGAAAGCAATGTTTTAGATGAAGAATTTGCATAAACCTGCTAAGCAAGTAAAACCCCAGCATGTAGGTGAATATCTGACAGAATGTTTAAAAAGGCAGTCTTGCATATCTGGGCATTATATATCATAGACAAAAGCTCATATCAAATAGTGCAGTGGGGCAAGGATTTCATAGTGCTATTTTCTTGCTGAGCACTGGGCAGGGACTTTTCATTTCACACATCATCATTCACAGTTTGCTGCAGTGACTCAACACAGCCAGAACATGTCAACAACACACAAAGTGAAATATTTCAGTGTGGTTTTCCTTTGGAAAATGAGGGACATGGGATTTTGATTTCAATTACCTTATGTTACAATGGGAAGAAGTAGGAAATGAGATAATCATGTTTTCTGGTTTGGCAACAACCAACCATATCAGAAGCATGTTCTAAACCCTAATGTCAGCAAGGACAGGAATAGCTATTTGAGGGTAGAAACAACATACATAATTCGACAGAGAGATGAAAGTTGCTGGCCAGTCTTACTCCTTTTCTGACATCCACTAATAAACTGGGTTTAAAATATATATATATATTACTGTCCCATAATAAAAAGCAATTTCTGAGCTGACAGCAACAAGCGGGTTCATTCTTGCCATTCTCACCGAGGACAAAATAAACATTGTTTAGAGGAAGGAAAAAGACAATTGTGTGACATAAACAAAAAAAGGTAAAAATATCCTCTAGCCAGACAAAATACAGTTTGTGTATTCTGAGTCTGAATTCTCTCCCTCTCACCTCCAATCCATCTTTGTCAATATCTGGTATTGCTGAAACACATGGAAGAACAGCACCAAATTTTTTGCAGGATGAATAGCCAGCCCAAGGCAAAAGACATTACACTATGGTCATGAAAAAGCAGGTGAAAGCACCAGCTTTGAATAAGAAAACTTCTGGCAGAGCCCTAATCTGAACTGGTACTTCAATTTTAATATTATTTTTTGGTGAATCATTCCTATTAGTTATGGCTGTAACTGACTGCAGCACCTTTGTGACTCTTCATGTCATCTTAGATCAGATTTTGAAAGATAGATGTGAAACAGTGATATCAAATGCAACTTAATGCTGACCATGTTCCTAACAACACACATCTCACCCATTGCCAGATGGAAGATTATAGCAGCCTAAAAAAAAAAAAACCCAAATGCAAATCCAGAGCAAATTATGGATTTTTTAAATTATTATTACATAATTACATAAATTACAGAAATTATAAAAACTATAAAAGAAACCACAATGTGCCATCCTCTAGTTTGATTTAAAACTGAAGTCTCTGGAACCATATCATAAGAATAAGGGGAGATTCAGACACCAGAACACGCTGAATAACAATTTCTACAGAGTAAATTATGATGTTCATACTGTTTAGAAAATTATAAGTGACAATTCAAGGAATATTTTTCTTAACTACAGCATGACTCTACTAAGAAATATTTCCCAAGGTAGCCAAAATCTACCACCCAAATTTTTCAATCACATTAATAACAGTAATTCATACTGTAATGGCCATTAGAAAGGGCTTTTAGCCCTTTTTGATGCACAATTAGTTTTTAAACTGTTTTAAAAATTAAAATTATTTTGTGAAATGTATGGTCAATGTTCAGTTTTGAAAAGTAGTCAGACACTGGATTGCTTTCATATGGCAATGAGGTATTTACAGACATTTCAAATATTACTAATTAATCTCACCCTGTGGGTAAACAGTAAAAAAACTTACACACAGTGAGCTTATTCTATAGTCACACATGGCATAGAGTCATAGGAAATTTAAACTCAGGCACTTCTTACTTTTATGGCTATATTCTAGCCAGTAATCTAATTTTTCATCTCTGTAGCATAAAGAATGCCAATGAAACTGGCATCATTTAGACTAGAACGATTCTTAAATGTATATCTGCTGGGCATCCCATAGGATTAGTTCAAAACAATCTAAAAAGTAATCTCTCTTCTACCCTCTTAAAAACCCAAGTCTCTACTCCCTTTCATACAGTCAATGCCTATCCGCTAACCTGGTATTTATTTATTTATCAGCATTCTTCAGTTCAGACTGGCCATTTGAAAATGAAAAGCAATTCTGTGGTGGGATCATAGAGAAGGAATCTCCAGCCAATTCACACTCGAGTGAAGGACTTATACCAGAGAGGTATAGGTTGATACAACAACTCAAGAATTAAATGCTATGGTATTATTGTCTCCACCTTGACTTATACTTTTCCTCTTGCTAAAGTAAAGCATAGAGTGTAATGGGACAGAACACAATTCATTAGTATGTGGAATAATACTTTCTAATCACATACAAATACTTTAGTGCTACCACCTTGTTCAGGTAAAAACATACTAGTAATTTGGCAAAACTGTTAAGGATAACAGGTGATTTACAGCATTAACCACAAAAGCAGTATTTATCTGTCTTTATCTTCAATGTTATTGGAGATAAATGCCTACTGGCTTCAAAGAAAACTTTCAAAAACTATAGACACATAAAATGTTTTCTTTGACCCTTACTTGAAAGAAAAAAAGAAAAAAAAAGACATTTTTTATACATAAATCAACTACACATTAACTTCCTAGAATACAAACCATTTGACAGGAAACACGATATTCCCCTCCATGGGTCTCCAAGTAGATTTTAATTTGCATATACTTCCACAGAACAATTGCAAAAACAAAGCGTGTTCACCTGATGTACTGTATAATTTGAGATGATTCTCTGTAGAGCTCTGTTCAGTGCAGCCCTACAAGACTTCCCAAGTGTTTAAGACTATAAGCAAGTGAGGGCATGCACTGTGGAGCTGGTGCCACAGAATCCTCCTCCTGCTCAGCACCACTGTTCTCAGTCCCAGAGTGCTGGTCACTGAGCAGGACTGGTGTCACACATGTACATGTTGCTAAAGTCAAGGGATAGCAGAACAAACGCATTATTTCAATACATCCTTTTTCTCCAGCAAGCTCAGGTTTCATTTTACACTGTCCTCCCTCCAAAGGAAAGTAAGAGTGTGGGCAAAAGCATTGCTTGATTGATTTGACAGCACATTCATGCTCTCTTCAGAGAACTGAGAGTTAATCCAGTTTGAAAGAGAAAGGGATTTTTACATTGTTTAATTTTAAGCATAGTGTAATTGTATAAACTGGAGCTATTCAATATCTTATTTTATTGCTTACAAGAAAACATCGTTGAAGACTGAATTTTTTAAGAAAATATTGCTTGCCACACTATCAGGTGTCAAAGGTTAACAATACTGTCTGCTCCTTAAAACACCTTGGAGATGTCAGAAAAGCTGAAGTCCTTAGAGATTTCAGATGCTTCCACTTGGAAGTCTATCCGAATAGTGATTAATTAGTGGTTATTTCAACAGTGAAAAAACCTACCTGTAACTTAATAAATGCCTGTTAATGGAATACATGTTTCTGCAGTGATATTCTGTGCTCATAAATCACATGTACCACATGCACCTTATTATTATAATTACTAGGGAAAATATTTTTCATTAAATGTTGAACTTTTTCTCAGTAGTAAGTCCACATTGTATTCATGGCATGTCAAATAGTTTCATTTCTTTCTATTATTTTCCATTGTGTAGAATGATTCACTGTTAAATCTGCTTGTGATGTGTTTCCAGATTGAAGGAGCAATTTCTCGACTGTGGGAGGAAGGGAGAGGTATTTTAAGAATAATGGAGAGAATTCCCTTCTCGGAGTCACAATCGTTTTGAGCGCAGCCCTGCTCTTCTAGGTCGATACAATGCTGCCATCACATGGTCCACATTTGGTACAGCGCCCGGAAAGAAGAAGGTTTCCGACCGAACACCGGGGCACTCAAACTAAATAGTTCTACAGACCCTCACTGCGCACACACGTAATTAAGAGCTAGGTATCAGTGATGCCTATCACAAATCTAATAAGACCTATTTTTTTTTCTCATGTCATTGCCTGGATACATGGAAGCCTGGCTTTCAGAATTTAGAAATTTACAATTATTTCTGACTCCTACAACTGTCAAGGGAAAGTTGATCATATTACAAAACACACATTGCAGCTGATGAAGCCAGAAGAACACAGGCAGAACAAGAAAAAACCTTTTCTTTATGCTGAGAGGCAGAATTAACAAAGTCAGATGGCTATAGACATAACAGGCACACCCTTTCATATCAAGCACTTGCAGGATTATACCTAGCATGAAACTTTTCAAAGATATCTTACCTAGTTTAAAAGACCACAATATGCCTTAGCATGACCACCCATGCCTTACTTTAGGTAGCATGTCAGATTTTCTTTATTCATCACACAAACAAGGGAGAGATGGAATCAAAATAATTAAATTATTGTAAAACAACACTAAGTACTGTAAATGTTATTAATTCTGAATTCACAGAAAGATTCCAGCCATAAGAAACTAAGGATATGTCTATTTTAAACAACAATCCCCAAATCCCTTTAAAACTATCCACAAAACTTCATGTAACTTATATGAGAATTAGAGAAATCATGCAACAGAGTATCCTGAAGGAAAAATGAAGACTAAGGAAAATCTAGACAGATCAGGTATGAGAAAGGAGTATTTGACCAAATGGAACCCATCCCCTTTACAACCTTTACAAAAACTAATTACAAAGCACATAAAGAGGTGGTTTCTACCTTGTGCTTCACGTCTGATACTTTCCTTGCTAAAGATGCAGTTACCACAAAAGGCTTTCTGCCCTTGTAACACAAGTGAAGAGACACTGATGTAAGTAAGAAAAGTTCATGTTTGTCAATGGATAGGTAAGTTTGCTGCATGCACTGCTAAGGATACTTTACAGAGAGCTTTCTGTTCATTAGGGAAAATTGTCTGATGTAAGCCAGCACAGAAATGGAATGGTTAATAAAGTATTTCTATTTTAAAATAAAACATTTCTTCTATCAGCAAAATTCTTGAAACATTCTTATTTCTTGTGTGGTTCTGTGCAGCTGCAGAAACAACTGTAGTATTAGCACAATATTATGATAAACCATCAACTATTCCATCAAGTTATATGTCCTTGGTTTCCAAAATTCACCAACAAAAAAATTCACCACACAAAATTCTATCTTTCCAGAACCCAATTCTATCTTTCCAGGACCCAAAATCCTATCTTTCCAGCTCCCATTCAAAATTACACAACAGTTAAAGGCTTGGTTGAAAGAGGCATTTTTTTCCCTGTGACCACTGTTGTGGCAAAGCATAGAAATTCTAAGATGTTTTTAAGAGTTGTTTGTTATTTTGAAGTTGAAAGGAATATAAGGCATTGGCTACTTCGTTATTTTTTATTAAGCTGTATTAGGGATATATGGAGGTAAAAAAATGGGAAATTTTTGTTAAAATCAAATGTTTTGCAGTGTAACAATGTGCCATCATTTCCTCGCAGTATCAATAATGTTAACTTTCACACACATCACTCTGTCTACGAGTTAGTGGAAAATGAGAATTGCCTAGCACACCTATTGGAAACTGCAGCCACGAACTCTGTAATTGAAGGTCAAGTCACGATGCTAACAAAAATTTCCCTCACTTTTTCTAACTTGTCACAAGAATTTTATCAGCTTCAGAAATGTGTGATGGTCCTACTTCACACCCAGCAGTGAACAGATCAAGAAGTTATTATGCGCTGCTCTTTACATTCGGTGAGAGTGCACCTGGGCAATTTCTGAGTTTTTCACAGTGGGTAGATACTTTGCTGAGACTGTGTAAGAGCTTGCTTCAGGGCTTATGAATAAGGAAGTGAGCTGTTATTCCCAGTTCATTGCCTCAATTCTTTTTTAAAGTTGGATAACTTCTTATGTCTATTTCTACTTCAAAGAGAGCCATGAAAATAACATTTTCTTATGTAAATAGACTGGACAGATTACAGGAATCCTGCTAAATACTGATTTTGTAAAGGCAGAAGCTCAAGACATAGTTGTTTGAATTGTATTAAGTAGTGACTTAAACACTGATTTCAAAAAGTGGAAGTGTAGTGGTATGCATTAAAATAATATGCTTCATTGCTCCATATCAAACATTTTTTAATTTTAATTAAAAATTTTTTTTAATTAAAACATTTTAAACCAATTAAAAAAGTAAAAATAACATAATTAAAATTATGAGCTTAACATAATAGGACTGTATTTTTGAGGGCAGGTGAATATATTTGAGAGGAAAAATGAATGCTGTACTTCCCTAAAACACTGCTTAAACAAGTCTTGTCCTGTATTTCCTTCTTCTAAAACAAATGTTACCTATTCCAAACATACCATCAAATCCAAAGACCATCACTTAGAGCATATTCTAGGTAAATCCCTGTAGTCTTAGGTATCCCCATGATCCCATTATGTGGCTCCAGAATGCAGACACGTTCACATTTGTCCCATCGCTCAGTGCTACATCTTCAGGTCTATATACCAAACATCCTATACTAGGCCTATACTAGCCAAACACGGGGAGAAAGACAATAATTTGCTTCAGTTGTTCAGTGACTGTTCTTTTATCTGATAAGGCCAGCCAGCAGGTGCATTGATAAGTGGCCTGGGCCAGGCTCCATTCCTGCCTTCCTACTGTGAGGAGAGATAATAGATCCATTTTATTGTACTTATCCTGCACAGCCTAGCCTTTAATTGCTCAGGAGAAGTATAGAGGATCTTGTTCTTCCTCTCCTTTCCTTTCTCTTTCGCTTTCCCTCTCTCTCACAGACGCTTTGAACTGATTCCACCTTGTCTTGAAAAAGACATTTAAGTTGGCAAGTCCCTATAGTAACAGGTTTTCTCATAAATAAAACATTTTAGTCCACAAGATTTTTGTCCATGATTTTAGTACATTTTGAGCTATGTGATTGTGCCATGTGGGATAGGAAATCCATTTTTATATGCCAGTAAATGAATCCTGGAAAACTGTACTTAGGTGTACTTATGTACTTTTTTGGAAAAAGAATTGTGAAAAACATCTTTCATTTTTCTTCATTGTTATGATGAAAACTATATAGATAAATGACTCATGAAAATTCGCAAAACTGTTTTAACTACCTGTCTTTATAAGTGTTGCAGCTTATGCAGTTTTCATGGAAGCTGTTCTCCCCAAGTACCACAGCATTACTTAGGAGAGCTGTTGCTTTCTTACGTGTATTCTCATCTTTATTCTGTCTGTTAGGGGTTTTTTTGTAGGTTTAGCTCCAGCCATAATGTTAAAAACTGTTAAGCAATGTTTAGAAGGTGGGCTTTTGTGTGTTTAATACATGCTCCCATCAGGTAAATGTACTTTCCATTATTAAATTCAATGGCTTATAATGACTTTTTGTCTTGTACAATCCAGAATATTCTCTAATAGAAATCTGCATCAGTCCTTAATTGCCTTTGCTGAATGACTTTACCACTTCTATTTTCCTCAAAGAACCATTTCAGAGGGGTCATGATAGTCGTAGCAGTAGAAGATGAAATAGCAGTACTAAGATTCTCCAGCTCCACTTATCACTGTAAGCAAAAGTAGCGTGATTTTCACTTTGTACCCATGACATTCAGCCTCAGAGGATTGTTTTAAATAAATCTCCAATAAAAGTCTATCAGTTCTGACTTCCACTAAACCAGACTGTAAATCCTTGTGCACTGTCTCTGCTTTAACATGATGCACTACAGCAAGCACAAAGACCACCTCGCTTTGACAGTTTTTAAGAAGTGATGGAAACCACCAGTTCTGCTTTTGAATAGGAAGCTACACATAGTACTGAAGAACTCTCTAGAAAACCACTTTGCCTGTACAGAACTAAAGCATATTGCTTCTGTTCCTGAAAATATTCTGAATGTTATGCATGTGATGAATGACAGATTGATAACACGTAACTTAACAGAAGTTTTGCCATTGGCATAATTGTGAGGGACTCAATCCAGGAGACCTGCCATACATCCAAGCATTCTCAAGACGAAAATACAGGGTAAATGCTGTGTGGCTTTCACTTAAAGCGATGTGGAATGAAAGTATTCATTCCAGGTCATAATCTTTAATGTAAGAGAGTCTTGTAGGGATGTCATGTGCTTCCAGTCGTTCCAGGCATTCAAATTTTTAGGTATTGCTTTTCTGTTCTTGCCTTTGGGACCTTGTCCTACAGTAACCAGATGCTGTGACACTGGTAACATGCTCTATCTGAGCATGTTAAAACTATAAAACATTTAGAAAACCCGTTGTAATTGTAGCAGTTTAAAAGCTTTGGCTGTTACTATAAATTCCACTCCAACTAAATCTGGTAACACTTTGTCAAAACAAATATTTTGAGAAGGCCCTGTGGTGGAGTGCATGGTTCTGATTAATTCATGCAACAATGAGGCAGCCTTTTTAATTGATAGTGATTAGTGAACTTTCTAAATCTGTAAAACTTCAGCAGGCTTCAGCTTCCAGTAAATACCAGTGTCTATTTTTACATCACAGCTTCCACTTAAAGAAAACCAAATGCATCACCCTGCAGCTGCTAATGCTTCAAACACCAGGAAAAGAAAAGGGCTTTTATTTCACCTACCGTGTAGAAGGAGTGTTGCCCCACATCATTGCTTAAGGACTAAGTTGCAGGCTTTTTTATCTGGTCTGCTCTAACCAGAAAGATAAAATAGAATTTTTTTGTCAGAGCATCATCTAGAGGTCAACTATTTATCTCTGACTAAAATCTTGACACAAACGTATATAAAGATCAATGATCTAACCAGACAGCAAGTGATGGAGAATGAGAAGCAGGTTTTACTTATCCTTTCATTTTACTGCCTGATCGTGATCACTGCCTGGTATGCTCCTAAATTTGATTAAATACTGCTCATGTAAGTTACAGCAACTTCACCTGCTTCCTAGCACAAGTTCTGGAAATTTGAAAATTTAATACTAATAAATTGTGTGATGCCATTATGCTCTCAGCATAGCCTCTTTGCTAGCCTATCTATAAATGCACTGGCACACACAGAAAGAGCCCCAGGCCCTGGCAGTCTGAGTGGAGAAGCTGGGGAAAACTGTTATGACATCAACATAAAAGGCAGGAAGATTAGACATTTTGGGTTAAAGTACTTCCATATACTGGTCATACGTGTCTTTTCATATCTGCTCCGCATCTCTTTTTCTGAGAAAATTTAGGTCATCATCAGCCAGAGGAGCAGGGCTCTCTTCAGAGCTGGGCTGAGCTGCCCAGAGGCTCTTCCAGCTGTTTTAAATGGAATTGATCTCCTAGTCTTCTGGGTAAATTGTGCCAGTACATAACCACCCCTAACACCTAAATCCAGGTGAAACTTCTCTAGCTGCAACTTGTGTCTGCTGCTTGTCTCATCACTGTGCATCTCAGAGAAAAGTCTGGCTCCACCTTCTCTACAACCACCCAAAAGTTTATGTAGACATCACTAAGGTCTTCCATTTGGCACCTTTTCTCCAGCCTGAAGGAATCTGGTTCTCCCAGCCCCGGCTTGTATGTTGTATGCTCCAGCCCTCTGACCAACTCAGCGGCCTCCTTCTGCCATTTGTCAAAATGCCTCCTGCATTGGCAGGTCCAAAAGTGGCAATAACCCAAATGCAGCTTCACAAGTGTTAAATTCTTGGGAAGCATCACTTTTCTCAACCTGCCAGCCTTGCAGGTCCACATACTTCCCAAAATTCTTTTCTAAAAAGCTGAATTCCAGATAGTCAGCTACAGCTTGTGCTGTTGCAAGGGACTATTTCTCCCCAGATGCAAACTTGCCAACATGAAGTTGCTGATATCTCATTCCTCCAGCTAATAACAGACAATTTTATTCTATAATTGTATTTGCTTCCATCCTCTGCTCCAGCTTAAAGAGAAAATGCAGCCTTTCCATTCTGTCATTAATCATCTGGATTTTTCTGTGAATTTGAATTGTCTGACAATACCAGCCATAGAAAATACAAAGATCAGAAGTGACTTCATTCATACCAGCAGTATGTCCAGATTTATATGAACACAGCTGTAGAGCATGAAACCAAATTAATAACCTCCTTAACACAGGATTAATTCTATATTTTCATATGCACTCAGAAACTTCTTTATGCTACATAAAATTTCGCTATAACATGGATTTTGTCCATGTCAGTGGCAGAAGCTGCACAATATTCTACAGTATTTTCTACTTCTTCCCAACATATTTTTTGGCTTTATAATCACAAAAGAGTTTCTATATCCAGATAATAATGCCTCCAGCCACACTGACAGATACTTATGTGTTCCATGTTATAAAATTCCATATTAAATTCAGGTAACTCTCCTGCTCCACTTGTGATCCCCAGATATTCCTACAGAAATCGTACCAATGAGTAAATAATACGAGTACCTTACCACAACACCACTGTGCACAGTGAGCACTGAGTGGATGCAGCAAGCACTCTTTCTTGCTTGAACTGACTCCAGTTTTCACATCTTGAAGAGTTTATCTTTTGCAGTCACAGCTACTCTTACTAGGAACAGCTGACTCCTCAAGAAATTTGCAAGACTTTTAAGAAAAGAAAAAAAATAGCATGTTTAAAGTGTTTAAATTCCAACTCGAATTTCTGAGGCAATTCTTTCTTACAAAGCAGAAACTGAGAAGACAGCCTTATAATTAGCAAAAGGATATCCCGGAAACACATTTTCCCATGGAATGTGGAAACCTGTAAAGCTATATTCAGGGCAGTACCTGTGAGAAGGTGAAGGAATGAACCATGAACCAGAGCTGCATTACAGAAGGTTGTAAAAAGTACAATTAAACCTAGCTTGGATTTGAGTAAGTTGTCAGGAGCTGCTGGTGAAAGCTGACTCCCCTTACAAGGGGGGCAGTGAACGATATAGAGAAAATGCTGCAGGATGTTTGGATTCTACAAGGTCTAGCACAAGCTCGCAAAGGAAAGGTTAAATGTCAGTAAAGAGAAAATGTGTGTGCAAACCTTTATTGCTTCTGCCTTTCCCTTTGCATGCTATGTACTTTTTGGTGAATTAATAAATAATGTTTTGTTTTGAAGAAGCTGGTTTTGACCCATTTGAATCAGCCGGTGTAACAAGTCCCCAGACTAAAGGGGCTTACAGATGACCAAGTCAGCTGAGCCTGTCCCCTTAACTCTGTTTGGGAGAAGGAGGGCTGTGGGACTCAAATCGAGTCCCAGAGGGATGTGGATGTCAGAAGAGCAGCTCACAGGAATGCACTCCTAAACCGGGACGAAAGGACCCCAAAGCACTGCTCACTCCTCAGCTCCCCTGACATGCCCTTGGACCCTGCTGAGCCATAGTTTTGCCTTTAGAAATAGAGATACACCCTTGTGAAGAAGTTTCTGCTCATTAGCCTCAGACAGGGCATTATCTACAGAGGTTAATGAGCAAGAGAGAATTGCGATGGCTAGCCAATATCCTGCCTCACCAGGAAAGCTGAAGTAGTCAGTGGTACCAGCATATCATTGTTAGAGAAAATACAAAAATTCAAGTGGAAAAATAATAATCCGAGTTCCCACTGTTGGGTGCATAACTCAGTTTCCATAAAGCCCTGTATATAAAAATGGTTGCTTAGCTAGTACTACAGAAACGGCAGCCATAGGAAGCTGGTTTTGGCAAAGGATCCAGCTGCTGGGTTAAAAATAATCTCAATGAAAGATAAAGAAAAAGTAGCAGGTTCCAAAGGAAGAAATCTGATAAAATTAAAGTGTAATAGACACTTCAAACTGTGTGATCTGACCTAATAAGTTATTAATAGGGAACCATTACTCCTCATACATTTTTTATGAGGAAGGCATTGCCTTTTTGTCAAGATTAGTGGATTATAAAATATTTGTGCTACACAATATAAATGACCCTACCTATTAATAAGTCTCTGGAAAGATATGCTTAAATTGAATTACATTAAGAAGAAAACTGCCAACAGAAAATTAGGCATAATTAATGGGAACACATAAATAAACCAGAGATAGAGGGAAAAGGACATTCTCTCCATTGATCATTTTGAGGATTAATTGCTGATATGCTCTAATGACATACCAACTATTACTGTTTTTATAAGGATCATTTCACAGAAGATGAAATCCATGTAACTATGAATATGTATTGCAATTTATTGCCAGAAGAAAATTACATGATCACATACCTCTAATTAGTCAGGATAGCTCTGAAGGCTTAAAGATACAGCTTAAAATATAATATGCAATAAAGGCTCATTACACTCTCTGAGTAAAATAGATTTATAAACTTTTTTTGCTGATATTCAAATACTAAGCTTTCCCTGCATGTTTACAAGACAAGCCACACTGAAAGTGAGGACATAGGCAACATCACTGTTATTTTCCAGATCCTTTCAGACCAGCGATACCTTGGAGATGAAGGAAATTATTTTTCACGTCTCATTCACATAATGGACAAAGTGAATAGAGTTACACAGTGAACAAGCGCTCCAGTCTTCTCTATTTGCCAGCTTATATAAGGTTTCCTTGGATATCACGGAACTGCCTCCAGTGTGTGCAGCCACATTCTGGCTTTCACAGACTCACAGAAACTTTCGAAGGCTTTCATTATTAATCAGGAATGTAAATATGAAGATTCATCGATCAATCTTTTGAACAAGATCTTACAGATTGTAAATAGAAAAATTATTTTGCTTTCAAAGTAAAGTCCTCTAAATAAAATAATTAATTAAAAAAAAAAGTAGTTAAATAAGGCCCTTTTTTGCTAGGTGGAAGAAAAGAAAGAGGACCCATTCATTAGAAATAATCCACCTGAAACAAAACACCTTACACTAATCCCCTAAAAACCTTATCTACTCTTTGACACTGTTGTAACAAACACTTCCAAAGTACTGTGCCAACATTGCTCATGTGTTCAGTGGATTTTAATTAGAGCTCTGAAAGCTTGGGAAAACTGGCCGAGCGAGCAAGCTTGCTCTTTTCAGATGGCAGTACAACTGTCCTTTTACCCACCTTCCAATCATAGCATATGTTTAATTAAAACCTATGCAAATAATGGAGACAGAAGAGAAAAATCTCCTTCCCACAAATTAGTGAGGAAAACATGATTAAGAAGGTGCATAGCAAGCTGAAGAAAGCAACACATGTTGTTCTTTAGTTGTACTCTGAACTGAATGTCTATGGTTAGGTCTTGGGGAACCATTCTTTGTGAATGGTGTGAACGGCTTCATGTATGAGCCTCTTTAAATGCCTTAGAGACAACAGAGATATGTATGGATTATTAGCAAAAGGAAAACTACAGCAGATAAGGGCACAGAGAGAGGCACAGAGAGAATTCTGAATTGTTCTGCTGTTGGAGTAGTAATCACCTCAAATATTTGTCAGATAATACTTATTTTTCTGATTCACCATGAGAGAATGCCTACCCATCTGTCACCTTTATTAAAGCAAACCAGTTCACCTCATCAAGCAGGTTAGCAGATGGCTTCTGTTCCTGCTATGGCATCAGTCTCCTAGCCTAGCAAACACTCCCACTTTGCTCTTCTTTTGGATCCACCCGAGGTGTGAGAACCACACTCACAACAATTAAGGGAGGAGAGAAAGGGTCCGGCCATAGGTAAATGCTGCAAGAGCTAAGGGAAGAAAGCTTTGGGCCAGTTGTGTTGTGATCACCCCAGTCAGGAAATTCAAGCTCATTAGGGAGAGATAGAAGATGAAAAAGATTAATTGAAGCACAGTACAGAAAACACATCAGTGATAAAAAAGAATATGAAAGAAGAATAATGACTAAAAGCAAAGGAATAAAGGGGTGGGAGGGAGGAGACTTAACCATAAGAAGGAAAACTAAAACAAAAAAGCAAGGAGGATGGCAGTCATGAGGGTAACCATAAATCAGTCACATCCTATAGGCTACTCTGATGCCCAGTTATTGAAGCAAGTTTGAAGATAAAAAATATCTGTTAAAAAAAATAATAGGACTTCTTCACACAGTATCTCATCAGGATTTGAACCTGCAAAAAAAAGTTAAGAACACTGAGCCTAAAATTGTTGTTAAAAGTTAACAATGCTGAGCCTAAAACTGTTGCATTGCTTTTGAAAGCAAGACTATGGAAAAGTTCATGTTTCAGTGGTACCAACCACATTAATTTTTGATATAATGATTCATACAACTATAAAAATAAGCACTTTAGAGAAAAGAATAAATTCAAAATATATGTAGAGGCCTAGACACAATGTGAAATAATTCAAGATGATTTTTAGTTAGTATTTCTAGATGGCTCCTCCTACTAAATAAGACTACAAACACTATATACCTAAGAGCTGTGGTCAGGAGGGGTACTACTGAGCATTTCCAAATGCTCAAAAAGTTCAACAAATGCTGAACACCAGTGCTGAACGTTAAATAACTTTGTGATTAACTACTGTATAAATGAAAATTCAAGAGCAATCATAATTTCTATTTATGTGCTGAAAAGAGAGGATGAAGTCTCTTATTGAGGCACAGAGTGAAATAATTAGGATAGAGGCTCAGGAGTTATTACTTTTTCAAAAACTGATTGCAAAGTACGTCTGAACTTCTGTATTTAGGTAGTTGTGATTCCTTGGTCTTTCAGCTATATTTAGCAGATTGAAAAGACAGCAAAACAGAAATTGAGAGATGATGTTGATACACAATAGCAATAACTAAAAACCACAGCTCTTCTGGAGTCTGGAGTCTCCTGTCATGACCTTAAGGGGTAGCACGTTGTAATGAAGATTTTCTGCAGCATCTGAAGATTTCCCTATTCTACTGTCATTATTAAAAAATAGGGGAGTGATTTAAATCCTGAGAGGAAAGCTGCCACCTGCAGTTTGAATGCGTACAAGAGAATAAGTAAAAACCTGCATAGGAAGCAAATGTTTCATCAAGTTGTTGGTTATATTAGCAGGCGAAAGATTCTTTTGAAGTACCTGGCAAGTTCAAAGCCATGTTTTCAAAAGCTCTATTTGGTGAGCTAGAGAAGCTTTCCATGGTATCACTTGATAAGAAGAAATCAAAAGTATTTGCTGATCAGTTAGTGATAAGTGGCTACAGTTTTTGCAATTGTTCTTCAAGTTTCTCATGGAAGCAGATCAGCTTCAGGGAGGTCGTAGGTACCACACACACCTCTGGAGGCGGCTATCAAAGAAGATTCAGAAAACCCATTCACATCCCTAAGACAGATCATTCTTAAACAAGCAGTCTTAACTGCAATTTCACCCACAGCACTGAACTCATAATCATCTACACATGTAGTTCAGTGTCTCCAAAACTTATTGTCTCTTCCTCTTGTGAGAAGCTATCAAACAAGCATCCCCTATAAGACACCTGAAGCCCACCTTAAAAAAAAACAAACAACCTTATAGATACTACTTTACTGCCTTAGTCTTTTAGCTTTCAATACTCATAAATATATATATACACAAAAGGAATATATTTCCCTAATACTTTGTCCAAGTTATTTCTATGTCTTTTCTTATCCTATTTGCTAGGATAAGAAAAAATAAAAAAAGCTATGATATGCTTCAAGAACTGACTGTTTTTACCGTGCCTAGAATACCCACTTTAAGAAACTGTGTTGTTGAATTGATTTGCATGTGAATTTGGCTACAATTGGCAGAAGCAGCTACTAACTGGGGAAAAAGTGCAGAATTGGTAATCAGAAAGGACTCTGCCTCCATTTAAATTTACTTAGTGCAAAAACTGTGAAAGTCAAAATAAGTAAAATTCAGAGTCTGGTTTTGTACATTGCACATTGTCATGGTTTAAGCCCAGACAGTAACCCAGAACCACAGCAGCTCACTCACTCTTCCCCTTCTTCATCCCCTGCTGCCGGAGGGGATGGGGAGAAGAATTGAACCCAGGACACAGTCAAGAGTAGTTTGTCTCTAACAAGTTAATTCAACTCCTTTAGTCAGGTCCACATTCATCAGGGACCTAGATTTGGGTGTGGTAAAAGAGTTTCCAAAAGTTTGAGTAGTTCCAAGTTTGAATCTTGAGTTGTTCCTGCCTTTATGATGGAATGACTGTTGACTATTTTTCAGATACATTTTTGGTTAAAACTGTATGTTTCAAACACAAATTAGTTGTGTTTTAAAAATTCCTGTCAGAACTTGCAATGGCAGAGAAAGCACTTCTTATGAGAAGCACAAGATACCTGGTCTGATAATACACAAGACTGGTTTGCTTTTCTAATTTGTGAAAGGCATAGCTCCTTACAGTTCTCACTCTGAATGGCTAAGTTTTGGGTTGCAGCTAAAAAATGTTCTCTTCTATCCCTACTCATTTGGAAATAATTACCAATGTAATAATTACTGGTGTTAAGAGATTGGGTTATCATAGAGACTTTTTAAACCCCTTCATTATCCTCTTGTGTTGTTGTACAACTCCCAAGCCCTGAATTGCATTAGTACTCACTGACCATAAATCCTAGTGTTTGTCACCAGCAGCTACATTGAAGAAGAGGAGATGCAAAAAGATGAAGAAAAAAGGGAACTACAGATAGAAAACTTAATGTTGCTGAAAATGATCAGCAAATTATTACCTGATTTATATCTGGTGGCACCAACCACATGCCTAGCGGGAAAGTGGAATACCATTAAACTAGTCATTTCCAATACCAGTAACCAGCAATGCTACTGACAATTTCAAACACACAGAGTGTCCGCTGGATATTAATCCTAGCTAATTACCAAACCACAAGTCCTTTGCATAGGTTAAGCATGAGCTACAGTCGCAGTCTCTAAGTATCTTGGGTTTGCTATGCTGACTCCTTTTCACAAGTGTCAAGTTGGTTACCTACAAAAGTATATAACTTAGGTAACAGGGTTTGGGATATTTTTTTAAACTTTAGAAGTATCTGCCTATCGTTCTAAATTTTTTGTACATCTTGCTCCTACTAAGAGCTCTCATTCTCATAGGGCCACCAGCTTGCAGCCTCCAAAACCTCAAACTCAGCAGTGCCCAGAGCAAACAAAACCCCTTCTGATGACAGAAGAAATGGCATGAGGAAGTGGGATCATTCTAGAATATGTTGTCCTCCTAAACCACATCATGCATTCAGAGAATTAAATTTTCAACAAGTCATTTACTGATAGCCACTCTGCGAGTGCTACTCCACCAGCTTAAGTTTCTTGTGGTTCCACAGGCATTTATAGGACAGGGTTTTGTTATGGAAAGATGCTGTATGGAAGCATTTCTGTTTGTCTTTCCCTGCCGATGTTTGTTCTTGCCAAACAAGGTCAAAGTTAACAAAACCCAAAAAAAATATTCAGTTTAATACCTGTGCCCTTCAGTTTTCATAACAATTATGAAATAGCAGCCACCCTCATCAAGGGGGGTAAGTGATTAGCTGAAGTGCATTCACTATTGATGGCCAGCAAGTGTAAATGAAACTGCAGCAGCTCAGTGCTGCAGCAGTTTAAAGCACATTTGTCACTGACCAGGTTTTTTGAGATCGTTATCATTTCTCTGAAGTGAATACTCTTTGGTGGAACATTTCTTGCAATGGAATATATTTACCATGCAAGCATAACAAGGTGGTATAACTTCCAACAGGATTCCATGAGGAGGTAATATAGTTATAATTTCCTTTTTCCGAAGCTAAAAGTTTTCCTTTCCTTTTTTTTTTTTTTTTTCCCTCTTCATCTTGTGGAGGGCACGGGGAGTTGTAAATAGTCACTAAAAGAACAGAAATCCCAGCTAATTGCAGACTTTAGATTACTGCACTTTTCACTCATACTATGCACTCAGAGACAGCTAAAACACTTCTTATCTTTTTCTCCGCTTTATTCTAGCACAAACCAGGTATTTTTACCTGGACCTTTCTTTCAGCTGTACCTGTTTATTTAATATGCATAATATAATAAATATATACATATCTACACTTTTTTAAAAAATCTTTCTTATCCTTCAGGCTCTCTGTCTCAAAGTGGGTTAATTACTAGTTTGTGAAACTTGGTACTCAGTCTCAGAGTTCGAGTAATATGAACCAAGGCAATGATCTTTTGTTCTGAGAACTAATCATTCTAAATTATCTTTCCATTCCTTAGACCTCAGTCAAAAGCAATGCAGAACAAGCAGTACAGGCTCTTATGACAGGAAGCCATTTAGCTAGATCTTGGGGAGTTATTGTTTACCTTATTAAGCATACTGCAGATCATCTTCTCACTTTGAATTCTATTAGATTTTTTTGCTCCTTCCATGTGTCTTTCCAACGCTGCTCTGCAGCTGTAGCTTAACATAGGACCTGGGAGTCTGGTATAGGAAGGCTCTCCTGTTCTATTCAAGACTATTCAGGGAGTTTAAGTAGCTTCTTTTGCAGAAGCCTGTTCCAGACATCAGTGTCAACATTTTTTTTTTCTTTCTGTTTTCCCATCTCTTTTATTGGTCTGGTAACCTCAGTAACCTGAGGGATCAGACAAGTCAGCAGGAGATAGGAGAAATTTATGGAAACTACCAAGCAGAGTGGGATTGACATGTTGTAAAAGGAAACATTATGGGAGGGACAAAAAAAAGAAAACATACGAAGATTTCATTTGGAATACAGGATGTAATTAAAAGCAACCAGACTAAATCACCTCACACCACCAGCTGAGTGTAAGAATTTTCTAAGTATCAGTAATTGAAGTTACGTAGCACTGGCACCTATGGAAGAATCTTGTGAGGTTCAAGAAATGAAACACATCAGGTATGGTTTGGCAGAGTGATACAGAGAATTGCCCTGTTGAATCATCCTAAAGTGGGACAAAAATATGCACTACTCACGTCCATGATCCCTAAGTGGAATGGAGGTAGAATCCTGCTCTGTGGAGAGGGGTAACTAAAAACATAGTCTTTATATCTTTCATGCTAAAAGTGTTTCATCCAGCACAAACTGGCATAGCACCGTTCAGACAAAGGTTTTGTTTGCTTCATCATTTTCACTGTTTCATCCTGCAAATGAACTGATGACTCATTTGTGACAAGTATTAGTCACATTACCTAAGATATTATTACGATGTGCTCAGATGACAATATAAGAAACAGAAGAGTGACTCTGCCCTGGAAAGAGACTGTGGGTAGCCTTCAAGTTACAGAACACTACTATCTGGAAGAAGTACACTAACGACATGCACAGATTTGGTGTCACTGAGTTCTTTGAACCCTTTTCTATTACCTCCGATGGTCCTTCTTTATGGCTGAAAACTATGCCAACTGACAATTACATTCTGAATTGCTGCCTTCTAAAGTGAAAACTGAACAGGCTTTATGCCATCTATAAAACACCCTATGCAGTTCACTTTGTGAAATGCCCCTTGCTTACGCAAGGTCAGGCGCATAAGGTGCTATTTGATCACACCGGTCATGCTGTGCAAGATATCTACCAACAAGTGGAGAAGAGACAGCATTGCAATTTTACCAATTATTAACCAATAATAGAGAGTCCACTTGATTGGGCTGAGACTCCTTCATTATATGTAACCATTACAGTTTATAGAGGGATTTTTAAGTTCCATCCTTCAACTTGATTTCTCTGATGATATAATATAAATGGGTACTCTGACTGCTCCATGACTGTTACCTTCTTCCCCAATCATCTCCCTGGCCTGACCTTGACCTATAGACACACTTTAGCATTTAGTGATAATGTGGTTTGTGGTAGCAGCAACCGCAAAACAGGATCTTCCCAGTGGCTTCAAGCCAGAGCATTACTCAGTAGCTAATGGTTGGAATGGAATGATAACAGATATGGGTGAAAAAATCTGAGATTTTGCTTTTCTGTTAGTTTGAAATAAGAAGAAAAATCTACACTACAAGGATCTTTGATCTTGCAAAGTGTCTTTGATTCTGCAAAGTATTCCTTTGAGAAATTACAGTAGTATAGTGTAGTCCATGGACATGTACTATAGTACATGTACTACAGTACATCTGACATCCATTAATGTCTCAGTTGTGTAAATATGGAAAATATTCTACCTAGAAAAAGCTTGATCATGTGTTCTTATTTTTCTTTTTCCCAACACCATTTTATGACAAGGTAGGAGTCAAATTTAGCTTTAGGAACAATAATCTACTGCAGTAAATTGTCTTTACAGCAAAAATCAAGAACAAATCTGACCTACAACAGCCTATGTTCTAGCAGGCAAATAAACCAAATATGTACTCAGTTATCATTGAAATATACCCTTCACTCTGCATAATACCTTGCATAATTTCCCAGGTAGGAAATGTCATAAGGTGCTGCTACACTTCATTTTTTTAACCATGTAAGCATTGTTTGTCAATATGGTAGTGCAGCCTGAACACTTTTGGTAAGCTTTTGGTGCATGAATGTAGTAATCTCATTTCCAGAGAGAAATTTATGATCTGTTCATCATTCTTTAATAAATATATTTCCATCGCTACATAGTTAGTATACAGATGATTCCAGTCCTAGGCCTCAGTTAATCAAACTAAGTCTATCACTGTTTTAATACACTGAAATCATTGGTGGCAAAATATTAGGCTAATGCTTATCATTATTGTCTCCATTCTCATGGTCCTACAAATGTTACTGTTCTTAAACTACTCTTGTCCTTTGTAAGGAAAAACAAAATGCTCAATCCAGCCTGTGATGGTGTCTTCCTTTCACAGAAGATCTGCCCAGTCTGAAGCTGCCCACTTTATGACTGGTCCACTAACCCAAAATAAGATTAATTCCCCTTAGTGATATATAACTACATGAATTTTTAACTGTAAAATATTTTGAATTTATTTTCTAAGTATTGACATAATGATAAAAAGTTAAATCACCTCCAGGACATGAGAAAAGACTTTGATTAAATATTTTTGAAGGATTTTTATATGCTGTAAAAGTTGTTCTTAGCCATTTTCTTTACCCATTATGCAAATATGTCAACTCATTAATAATTCAAAATAGGCAATACATTAATAATTAGGATCCCCCATTACAAATCTGACCTTTAATTGAATTCTATAGAAAGAGACTGTGAAAAATGAGCCTCTTGATTTATGCTAAGAATAAAGGTTAAAAAGCGTTTTCCTAGTAGATCTAATTTTTATCATTATTGCCTAAGCAGAAACATTGAGATAAGAAATTTTTTCCCAGTTCAAACTGTGCTTTGTGGAAAAGCTATTTCCAAGAAAAAAAAATCAAAATATGTTCATTTATGCATGGTTTAGTACAATGTGTCACTGAACAAGTGATATAGCAATCATAGGTACTTCAGAGGTTTGAAGTCAACCCTTTTCCTTCATTTCTCTTCCATGACCCATGGGCTTCATGATTACATAATTCTTCAAACTTAACTAATTCTTCTTCATAGTTCTTCTTGTTAACTTCATCATAATATTTAAAGGCAAAAGCATTAACTGACTATATAAAAGAATGATTGCTTCCAGGTATAGAAAAACTGACAAACTGCTACAGACTCTCACAGTGCTGCAAGGATACTGCTGCTGTAATTATTTGGCCTTCTATTCTTAGTCTTTTCAAGAAAAGTTGTGTCTGCACAACTTTTTACAAGCAATTACAACTTTTTAGACAGACTTATTTCTAGTAAATCTCAAGCAAAAACATAATTATGATTAGAATACCCTTAAAGTAATGGAAGGGGAAAGAGGAAAATGCCAATGAACGCAGCAGAGAATGAGTAAGATGAGGATTCCCCCAAAAGGACTGGACAAACATTTTATCTATTCAAAAGCTTGGGGAAAAATCTGTTACGTGTCTTATTGCAAAGTACATCAATTCTAAATGCATATAGAGGTGTGTTGCATGAAAGCCATAGTAACCTAATGAAAGTTTGGACTTTTTATTTCATTTCATAAAGATCTAAAGTCTAAAAAAAAACTTGAATGTCCCAGCAGAAAAGGTTACATTTTGGCTGGTAAATCAAGAGTACCATTTGGTGCTGTAGTGCACAGCAGAATCAATTATTGCTATGTAAGCTACCACACTGGTACAATGCCCTTTAAAAAGTGTTAACTTTGAGAAACTATAAAGGTATCAAATTAATAGATACCATCCACTTGAACAATTAAAGCAGCTTTTTTCACAGACATATGCTTTGAATATAATTAAAAGATCACAGCCCCTCTACTCCTAAAAGGGATAAGAATATCATGGCTAACTGTAAATCCTTGTTCATACTCATTCTTGTAATATTCATTTTTCCAAGTCACCAATATGGATACACAACAAACTACCCCAGCCACAACCACACTGAACAGCAGCTTTGCAGGCACTTTGTCAGTCCCTTGTATAAAGTGTGAAGGAGTTGCACATATCTGCATTTTCATATCTGCAAGTAGAAATTCAAAACCACCAGTTTCACCCAAAAGTACTTACATGCTACAATAACATTAATACAACTATAATTTATCAGCTCCCAGAAAAACAAATTAAAAGTAAGCAGTTTTGTGTCCAAAAGGGCTGGCACTTCTGAGTTTGCCTGCAGCAAAACACTGCTGCGAGGTCTAATGCTCTGCTTAGCCATCTGAAGGTCTGCTAAGTTCATTCTTATTAGTAAAATATACATTATACGGACTTAAACTGTCCATAGCCTAAAAGGCACTACAGCCAGGAGAGTTTCAATTATGGTGAAATTGAACTACAACTAATGTTATGAAAGGGAACAGCAGCTCTCTCATTAAAGGGCACAGCATGACACTTCCTACAGAGGATTTAACAACATCACACTCCCAACTGTACCAGAAGAGCTGGAACACTAGTTGGATGCTCAACAGCCAGGCTGCCCAAAGGTCTTAGCACACACTACAACTTAGCCTGATCTGGATTCAATAGTCTTTGTATGGTTGAAAAATGAGGAGGACTTTTTCCTCCTTAAGCCATGTGCACTCATACCACCTTCTTAACAAACACAGGGTTCAGGATAAAGTTTATAGGAGATTCTTGTCCATAACTCAGTCTGGAGTGCTCCCACTTTCCAGTGAAAGATCAGCTAAGATGCCTAAGAGTCAGCGCCCACATCATGCTCATCCCTTCAACAGCCAAGTTCTGCCAATTTCTCTCAGGTAATTAGCAAAAAGCACTTCAGCACAAATTACAAAGTTTTCTTAGTACTATCTTTCATTCTTCACAAGTTCAAATAAATTGCAAAAAGACTCCATTCCAGCCTAGAAACTGTGTGCGTCCAAAAGTATGTTGCCAATTATTAGCAATATCGCTAAAGTTTTATGTCTGCTACCACAGGTATATAGTCATGTGCACATAATATTTTAGAGGGTAAACTCCTGAAATTGTAGTGTGACTTGGAACATACCTCTGCATTCCAAGACATCAGACCAAGAATTTTTTCTACTGTAGCAAAACTTATTCTTACTTTTTCACATCTCTACCACCACTTCAGTTACAGCAAAACTACAATGAAGACTGCTCCCCGCAAGTGCAACAAGTTCTTCATGATGTCAGGGGAAAGACAGCATTAGAGTAATTGATTTCTTTCATAGATTGGAAGAGTGTTTTCAATATATTTTGATTTTTCTCCAGCAATTCCCCCTTTCTATTTGATTGTACCTGTACTAGATACAACTGGCAGACACCATTTAAAAGGAAAAGGGAAGGAAGGAAGGGGGGTAATTGTCATTATTCTGCTCTGTTGCCATCTGTTCCACCTATGGAAGAAAAAAACCTTTTATTTCATTATCAAAAAGGTTGCAGAAGTGCAATTGATTTTGTTAAGAAGCAAACACTCATTATCGTTCCAAAGGCTGCAATTGTGCTCATTCCCCTGGACTCCCTAGATAACAAAGACATAAAATTTAACCCAGCAATTCCTCCACCAAAAATTTAGTTGTAACTAAAGATCATCCTTTAGAAAGACTTCAAACTGAGTTAAATTCCTTACCCAATGAAGAATTTTCTATGACACCTGGAAACTTTCTCCATTACTCAATTATTGTCCTCGTTTAAAATAACATTTTTTTTCCAGACTGAGAAATATCTGCACATATATTTCTTCATGGAGCTAGATATAATTATCTTATAAAGTATTTGATCGCATTTTTCAAAAGATAAATGGGAAATTAAGTATATCATCAAATTTACAAAAGTAATATGGAAAAATTAAGTGATAAAAATCCCCTCAAACTAAGTATATTGGTTCTTTATACTGGAATACAAAACATGATTTTTAGTAGTATTAGCTACCCAGTTATTCACACATTACTGCCTACATTATAGAAAAGTGGTTCTTTTGCAAATACTTGCACTAAAAAGGATAGGAAATATTTACATATTTTATATTAAAGTGTAAAATTGTCACCCAAGATATTTGGTCAAATAAGACAATAGATCTTTGTCCCACAAACAGAAGACACTTAAAATTGTTTGTGCCTGTGATAAGCGATGTCAGCGCTGTTAGCCTTTTGAGCAGAACAATTGTTGCTGCATACATTAACAGTCCCGGACTTTCTCCACTGTTTAAAAATACCTTATTTGAAATTTCAGGACTGCAAGCAAGCACAGGACTGTGCCTGTGGTCTGCAGAGAAGGGAAGGATGGAAGCATGGAGGGCAGGAGAGGTGGATGGACAGGTGGGAGGTATCAAATTCTCCGCTTACTAGTAACTCTCATGGCAGGAAGTGAAACGTGTGGAGCAGACCCTGCACGTGGGCAGCAGATGCATGTGAGTGGGCACGTCCTTAGCTGAGATGGTGAGGTGTTCCCAGCTGCTGCTGTGTGCTGCTCAGCCTCAGGCCTGTGACACTCAAGCACTCTCTGGTCATAATGCTCCAAGTCTCACCAGCAGTGTGGGAATTGTAACCATGGCCAGCTGGGAGCTTCTAGATCTTTTTGTTAGATGGGTGATGTTACAGCATATGTACTGAAAGGGGATAGCTCTTCATGTTGCAGAGAGCTATGAAGTTGTATGTTAGGAAAACTAATAAAACCATAGATAGTGGTCTGAAAATCACATCTCAGGAAACCTCTGTAAAATCTTGCATATTGGAATTTCAACAAAATTCAGCAGCTCACGGAAATTTTAAAAAGAGACACAACAACTAGATAATTATCTGTTTTTTCACTAACTTAAAAAAACCAAAACCTATGGACCATGCCTACAGAAAAAGATTTAAACCCTTCAGCTCTAAGTGACACTAGGTCAGGCAAAAGCTGGGAAAAAGAAAAAGTCATAGAGCTCCCAGAGAGGGATGTTATTCACCTTTTCATCCCTTCCCATTAGTAAGCATTCTGGAGATGTTTCTCCAGAATTTTGCTTGCTTTGTCACCTGCCCCCTTTAGTTTACTGTCTTTAACCATGCTGTAAAATGCCATCACTCACATATTCACATTAGCTCTCAGAGAAAATCTAACAACCCTGTTTGTCCAGTGCCCCAGAACAACATCTCTGTTGCTCGGCACCAGCATTCTAGAATGTTCAGCACCAGCATTCCAGAAACAGCAACAGCCTTTTAAAATATCTCACTTCCTCCAGGTCCATGGGTACTCTTCAATTTCTGAAGCTATGCTCTTCCACAGCCAACACGTCCCACATTTTTGAGTAATGCAGCCATTTGCAAGGTGCATGTATAGTTTTAATGGCTTGTGACAAAAGAGGCAGGAACTGCTGTGGTTCCTGGCAAAACCAACATGGATATTTCTCCTCCCTTCCTCCCCACTGCCTTCCACAACACATGCCACCCTTCCAGTTACCAGAGGTGCCTCCAGCCACCGCAATGGGCACAGAGTGGACTGGCTGGATCACACTAGGGAAACTGTCCTGTCCACTGTGCCGGCAGCAGGCCCTGCAGATTTTTCCCATTCACTGACTATGGATACCAATGCACTTCCAGTGGCGGGGAAAGCTGTATTCATATAGCACACTCTGGGAAATCTTCATAAACCAAAAGCCATGTTTACATAGCACCAAACACCCTCAGCAACAAAAATGTGACAGAAGCCACACAACACACAAGCAAGGAACTACCTTGAGAGTTTATACCTTTGTGCACAGGCAGCACCATACAACCCATGCATAGAGGTGACAAAAATATCTGGAATTTATTACTAAATCAATCCAACTTACCTACTTAGGCACTCCAGCTTTTTATAAGTCACCAGCAAGGAGCTAGCCCTGCTTCTGTCACACTTGTGGTGACAGAAAATTCCTTGGCAGTTCTTAAAGGACCTATATGTTAGTAATAAAATACAATTCATAACTGCAGTGCTCTGACCTACCTTGAGGCTGTTTTTCAGGACCAGGTAATTTGTGACTACATGAGTTTACACTGGCAATCTGTTAGTGCTGTGCATGATTCTCAGTCTTTTTGAAGACATTATTATCAGTCTTTTAACCAAGAGGAAATTTTGTGGGAGGAGGACATCTAGTGATGTGATATATATTTACATGCTTAGCTGTTTCCATGCACAGCTGAGCTAGCGAATTACAGAGGACTTGAAGAGTTTTAAAAGTATGCAGGTATGCAGCTGACTTCACTAGAAAATAGTAGACCTGGGGGTCTGATAGAGCAGGATCCAAAACAACAGCTCTAATTTGCCCACATAATTCTTAAATCAACCTTTTCCAAATTAAATGTTGCAAAGATTTAGTGATAATTGCCACATATCTCAACTACAACGGTGCCATCTCCAAAGCTGGAGTTATACTGGCTATAATCACCACCTACACAATTCTTGTAGAATGACCATTAAAATCATGATACATTCAGTGGCAAAAGTTTCCCACTGAAATACAAAGATGCTCAGCATAGCAGCAGCTCTGAAATATAGAGATAGCTCTCTTTTTAAATTCTTTTTTTAAATAGAGGGGTTTTTTAATTTTCCTGAAAGCAAGAATTATTACATCTAAAACTGATAAAAATCAGGGTAGTTATATTGTAACTCACCTGAATTAAGGTTTTTTCAGTGAAACACTGGAAATTCAAAACTAAAGGCAGACAAATACAATAACAATTATCATAATCACTGTTAGTACATGCTTTTGAACTGAATATTACTTGGAGAAAAAAATAGCATATACCACCAACATAAAACAAGTATCAGCATTAAAGTCATGTGAAAACATTAACATCTGCATTTACGCTGTTTCCAGCATGATAACAAAATATCCCCTTCATATTTTTCAGAATAAAACCAAGGAATTATGGTAAAATAATAAAATAAATAAGGAAAAGAGTCAGTTAAGTATTTACAAGAAAAAAATAAAACATATTATTAAAATGTTGATTAAGTCTACAAAGACATACATTTGCTTTTATATATTTGTTGTTTTGTAATTTAGAGGCTAAAACTAGCTGCACCAGTAAATCTATAGGAGCATCTTGAACATGCCGGATTATCGATTGTACTATAAGTATGAATAGCATGTCCCATAAAATCGACTTCCATGCCTGATATAGAAGGATTATCTTCCAAAGATATTGCGAAGAAAGCACTTGCACTGTGGAGGAAAGAGGAGTTCTTCATTGAGATTGCTCCCTTCAGTGTGATGTATAACAAAAGAAACACCCACAGCCAAGATAGCTTCTGATTTGTACGTGTACGCAGGGGCAACACTTCCATAATTCCTATTACTAGCATTACAGAAAAAAAATTATGACAAAAAATATAATCACCATATTTAGGAAACAGCTCCTGGAAAAGCCTCAACATAGCAGAAATGCCAGAGCATCTGAGCAGTTGTGCTGCACTGCATATGGCTACTAGCAAACCTCTCTCTAGCTTGGGCCACCAGCCACTGCACTCCTGGCCACTACACTGTTTTGCAAGGCAGATACATTCCCAGGATCTAGCCCAAATTCACTTAGGAAGCTCATGACTGAATAAGAAATAATGAGATCCTATCGAGTCTGGTCAGCCCCTTTTTGGTAAGCTGGACTTCAGTACACCTTCAGTTTGGTGGAAAAAAACCTGCTAATAGCTTACAGTTCTTTGCTGATTTATTTGCACTAAGCTGATAACTGTTCGGGTTGCAGTTATGTTTGGGTGCTATAGGCAAAAGCCAATATAAGTAAATCTCAAAGTTATGGGGCACATCCAGAAGGATTAAAACATTTTAAAATCACATTAAGTAATTGCATTCCTGGCTTCAGATTGAAACACAGTAATTTCTACTAGAACAAAACCCAAACTCAAACTGGACTATTTCTGAGAATAGCTTATATTGGCAAGTCATATAGAGTATGAACATTATAAACCTAGATATCCATAGATAATATCAGAAGTAACAAAAAGTTGTATCAAGCCAAGAAATTACTTATTATTTACTTTGATAGTTAAATGATTATTGCTATAGCCACAGACATACATAGAAGACAGTTCTCAGTATTTCAATGCCAACTTAACAGTTGAGATAAGCAGGACATGTAAGTGTGCTGCTTCAGTCTTCTTCATAAAAGTCAGAAGCTGGTGGAATATTCCTCATGTGTTTTCCAAAACCTCTTAGAAAATCTGTGTAGTAACCACAGTACTGAAACTACTATGGGTTTTGTGCAAATAACTCTATATTGCCTGATGCAGCTGTGAAAAGCTTTATTAACCATCAAACTACAAAAAAAACCAAAAAACATTATTCATTTCAAACTTTTGCCTTGCTTCCTCTATTTCAATTATTCACAAACTTTACACACTTTTCTTTGAGGCTCTGAACATGCTGACCCAGAACTAGGAACAGAAGATCTGTGGGAAGGCAAGCCCTAATGGGGCTGAGCTGGTTAGATTGCACAGGATAGGACACAGCAGAGCACAAAACTGATATCAGTGATGACAATATGGTAGGATTAATGACTGAATTTGTGAATCACTGTGTTGCATACATTTACCATGATGAAAAACAAATCAGGTTTTCAATGAGGAGATCTGGAAATGTGAAAACTTCAGAGGTTTGGGCAATATAGTGAATAAGTACAAAGTAGTTTGGTTTTTAACATGTTCTATCTTTTTACTGCTTTTAATTATTGTCTTCATATTCAGAATATTTTCTATTTCAGCTAATAGCAAAATTTTAACTGGAACTGAAATATTTGTTGCACCTTATTCCAAGTCATACACTGAAAGAATTAGGAAATATATCTTCAGTAGAAATAAAGTCAGATAAAAAGGAAAGCCTTCTTTTACCCCATTGCAGAGCCCAAAGCAAGTGTTTTTCTCAATTTATACTACCAGCATTTATTAGCCTGGAGACTGTCTGAACACATCCTTAAGAAAACCAACTGAATTCTGTACTATTGCCTATTGTTGCATTTCCTCAACAATTATACAGGTATAGAAAGCATATGACTGTTTTGTATACAGAGAAAATTACCCTAAATTTAGTCTAAAAGACTAAAATTTTTTCATTTTAGCTGGTAGAGTCCACTGAAGTTGGCAGCAGCAGGAATACTGACCAACTTTTTAAGGAAAAGTAATGCTGGGTGCCTTTCAGTCTTATTACTATAAATTATTCTTAAACTCCACTGATTATTGAAATAAAAATTCCATTTCCCTTACACATTGACAATTTCTTTCAGGAAGAGGGGAAATTTCTTTGTCGTGCAGGAAAATTTCATTCCAAAGTTTTTTAAACAAAATTGGCATTGACATTGCTGTGATTATTACAGTCAAGCTTCTGATTTTTAATATTTTCAACCTGACAGACTTATTTCTTCTCAAATAAATAAAAAAATTCCTTCTTAGAATAAAAATATATAGCTTCCTTATATTTCCTGATTCTGAAAATTACCAGGTGCCAAGCTGTGAACATAACGAAATTGAAGACCCTTGAGGGTGACCTTAAGAACCACAACGGTGGGGAATTGTGATATAGTGGTTTAGGCAATTTCATTGCAGCTGCTCGGCACTAGAAAAATGAGAAATGGGTTTTCTATTACTAAATATAATGAATTCCCTTTCTGTCCTGTCACAAATTGTCAAACTTCATTAATGAGAAGAAAGATGTGGTGCATACATATATGAAGGGTAATATGAATATACATGTTTAAAATGCTAAATGAAAATGCAAAAGGAGAAATGCTGCATATTGCCACAGCACGATTCTTTCTCTGCATCAGATACTTCATGATTGTTTCTAAATAAGTTATTTCAAAATTAGCCAACATAGCACTGTAATGCAACTACTACATCTTCAAAGCAATTTCCTATTATTTGCAAAAAATGGCTACATGGTCTTTCAGGTGCACAGACGCAGCTCAGTGGATATATTTCAGAATAATATTCAAAACACATTTAACTTTAAAGCCGTGGGTATCCAATGGAACAAGGCAACTACTTTCAGAATTAGGTTTAAATATCTTGCTGACTCAGGAAATAAAATACATCATCATTTAATAATAAATCGACTTGTACTTTTGTCTTTGCAATTACATCAAATTCAGCGTGGCTTAGCTTGATTTTGAGGACAGCAAAGGCTGTCTTTTATTCTTTTATGCAACATATGAAAAAATGTACTGTAGATAAGAAATGCTCAGATTTCAGTTGATAATCAGTGTAAAATACTTACAAACGTAATTTAAGTTATGACAAAAACAAAACTGCAGGAATCCACCTCATGCAAATCTCAATTTATCCCCAGTCTTATGCCTAGACTTTTGCTAGTTAGACAATTCTAAGGATGCAGATGACTGAAATTATCCAGTCGCTACCTCTGCAAATTCCATATAGCTCTATTAACCCAGCAGATACTCTGAGGTACAGTATGAACTTACACATATCTTACAGGCAGGATGAGACCCACTGCAACCCACAATCTCTTTCTGGCACAAGACCCAGCTTCAATTTCTTAATTCTCTGAGCACAAATTACAGCTAAACTTTCCAGAATGTAGAAGTAGTATTTAGATATTTAGTATTATCAAAACTTCTGCAACTACAGAAATGAAGAAAGTCGCACACTTCTACAGCAAGTAAAACACGATGGATTTCTCCTGTACAAAACAGCACCAAAAATGGGATGAAGTCTTTCAGCAAATTCAATACATCCAGTGTCATAGTAGAAAAAAATGCTTCATAGTAATTCAAAATATCCTTCCGTTAGGAAAACTGAAACTGCAAGATCTGACCAGAGGCAGCAGAGAAGTCTGACCATCTGGAAAAGAGTTTTTCCTCTATTCTTTACTAGGGGAGAGCAACATAGCTCATTTGCAGTATGTGCTCAGAAACCCTGCAGCCCCTGGTCTTGTATTACTCAATTCTGGTCACGTCCTCTCCTCCGATAGACCCTGCTGACAAAGTACTAGCTTTTGAGGTCCACTGAAAGTATCTGAAAGTGAGGACTTTATTCTTTCTGAGCTGTTCTGCAATCACAGACTCCACAGGAGGTTGTGTCCCTGTATCTAACCTCTTTACACACTACCCAAATCCTCCACAACATTAATTAGACTGATGCTGTATTAGAAAGGATTTTTTTTTTTCTTGTCTTCTCTGCAGTTGCCTCAGAAGTGTCAAAGCTACATCAAACCTGATCACTGGATGTGCACCATAGCCTCCCTCAGGGCTCCTGAAGTCCATGTCCTCAGCCTACACATCCTACCTTTCTTCCAATGGAAACCAAGGCAGAACAGACACGGCAGGGGATTGTTCAAACGCACCCAGCTGTTAGTTGTGTGCAAAGTCAGTGCAGCAGCCTTCCGATTTAAACATAGCCAAACGGCTTTTGCAAATTACTTATCCCTCAGAAATTTTGCTCTAGTACTTTTCCCTCTGCTATATGCTTAGAGCATTGCTCTGTCCCATTTATGCAAGAGTTGCTTAGCAATCCTGAATTTGACAGTCTAGAAAATCTGCTAAATGTTTAAATTCTGGAAATTAAAAAAGAAATAGAATATTGTTATGTAGTAATAAATAGGAAATCTAAATTTCAGTTCTGCAGAGAAAGACTATTCCATCTTCCTGAAGTACACAGGAGTATGTTGTTGTTTTACCCATACTCCACTTTATAATGCTCTTTTAAGCAAAGAAGGTTTAATTATCTAAATGAATGTGAATTGTTAGAGTGTGTATAATGTCACACATTTGTCACACATGGCTAGCCATATCACACGAAAAAATGCCATTACACAGGTGTGAGCACACCACCTTCCCCATAAATACAGTTCAAGCCACCAGTCACCCTCCTATAAAATTAACAGAATAAAAAAGTAGTGAAATTAGGATCTATTATGGGTAAAGGATTTGTTTGTAGAGTGAATGTCCTTAGGAAACCAAAAATATTTCACTATTAATTTTTAAGCGTGGGTGCTCTTTGGTCTGTCTGATTTTCACATATTCATGAAATTGGAATATCCCTTTAACTGAAGATACCAGCTGAGATCCTCACCTTGTGCAATATCACAAAAAGCAATCAGTCATATTTAAACACTACTATCTATCAATATCAAATCACATTACGATTATAAAGCAGTGGTACAGCAATTGTCGTGCACGCAGTTGTGAGCATAGAAACAGAAAGCATCAGCAGCCCTTACCCACTCAGCGGCAAAGTTACTGTCAGCCGTTTCTCAGTGTCATTCGTGGAGACCTCTAGTGGGGAAAGAGCAGCAAGGCTTCAATTTCTTGGGAGACGACAAAATTGGACAGACTTTTGTTTTAAGTGACCTGCTAATACATCAGCACCCTAACCGGATCACTCCTTTTTAGCATAAGGAGTCCAAAATACAAGTAAAGGAGAAACACCATGTGATGAGCAGTAGCTGGCAGTTTGTACTGAGCAGGACAGAGGTCCACTGGTGGTACACTGGCAAGTACAAGGTGGGTGTCTCCAGCAGCTAGGCTCAGATGCTCGGTCTGCCTGGTAGCTGGTACCCAGACCCCAGTCTCCCCACTGCTGGCACCTGGACACAGACGGCCTCGAGGCCACAGCCGTGCTCCAGTTGCTGACACAAGACCATTTTGCCAGCACGCATGTGTGCACTTATGAGGAAACCCAGAGATGGCCAGGACTGCCCCTGTCCTACAGTAGGCAAACACACACATGAGGGACTCATCCACTTATAGGACCCACTGACCCTATAGTCTCTCCAGCAGCTGGCTGAGAACTTCTACTGCTGAGTTACTGTGATCTTTTCAGAGAATTTTAGTGAATGGGTTTTCTAGTTCATGTATCCATTTACAGTTTTACAAAACTGAATGAAAGAAAGACCAGAAACATTTCTCTACTACTAAAAAAATGCGTATTTCTGCATTCTTAGCGAGTAGAGAGATTTCTAAGAATGGGCATATATTTATGAATACTTTTGTTATGTACTGTACTCCTACAAACAGCTCAAAGATATCTCTAAATGATCTTATAGACTCTACATATTCCACTTGGAAACAGAAGCATAGTGAGAAGTAACATTATTATCAAAAGAAGAGAACATGTTGGGACAGCCTGAAGCAATAAACTCCCCTCCTTGCTGCAAATAACAATGGCACCAATATAGTAATAACCGTTAAAAGCATTAACATGAGAAGGTAAAGAACAGTTTTACTAAGATTCAAAGGTAACAAGTCAATAAATAATTTACATGCTATACTTATTAAAATTGTTTTTCATGTTTCCTAGAGACACAACATAACTTCAGTAACACTGACAGATGGCAGATTGTCTCCATAGAGTTCTGGAAACAATGTTCTGCGAAATACTGTTCACTATAGTAAAACTAGTGCTTAAGCTAAAAACTGATGGGCACTTTCCCTTTTCGGCAAGGTTCTCATGTTAAACTATCCCAGTCTAAAACAGTTAAAAATTGAGCAAGTAGTGTAAATGCACAATTGTAATATTACATGCATTTTGTACTGAATAGTGTGCCAAAAGAACAAGCACAGAAGATTGATTTTGTTTTCTGTGGATTTTCATAGTAATAAAAATTTAAGTTATTTTCGTCAAAGTATCACATAACCCTGGGATACTATGATTAACAGTTCTATACTACAGAAATTGCATCACATAACTGATAAACGACCTCGCTCAGAACTGCCAGGTTGTAGCTTATTTTAGCTGGTATGACAAGGAAACGTATAGGGACTTTTAACAGAATGAGAGCTTACTAACAGTTAAATATTGCACAGACCTTATCCTAGATTTTTTATTATTATTATTATTGTTATTACAGAGAGGTGCATTTCACTGACCAAGTGTCACAAACTCACCCCTTAGATTGCCTTCAGACTAACAGCTTTCCTCTGCTATCTCACATGAGCATAGGGGACTTCTTCAAGACCTAGGGTTATTTTAGCTGACCCAACAGGTAGATATTCTTAGCTGCACCAAGAGTATAAACTCATCTTTTACAAGTGAGAGACAGTGAGTGGGCAGAAGTAAAGTAGTTTCTTATAGGAACAGTCAGACTCAGGAGCAACAAGATTGATCACCAGTATTAGCAATAAAGATAAACCCAAGGCAGAGTGCCAAGCATTGTACAACTTGCATGACATGCATTTGTAGCCCTGTCCCAAAGGCCACCCCAGATCTCATATGTCTTACTGAGCTGTGGCTAGACAGCTGCAGTTTTTCTCTTACCACACACACCCAGTGGGTAGAGTTTTTGACCAAGTAGTATTTTGTATTTGTTTGCCTGCACTTTCCCATAAAAGCAGCCCAGGAGGCAATAAAAATTTCTGGCTGGGAGACATCCAACCTGAAGTGGAGAGAGAATGAGGAGAAACTGGCCAAACTAATGAAAACATCACAGGTTTCCCTATGCCACAGGCTAATATTTAAGAGAAGTATTGTATTCCTTCAATGCCAGGTACATGCATTAAACAGCCTATTCTAGCAGGTGACTTTGCAAGTCCTTAAGGTTGGGTAGGGTTTGTAGATTGCTTTTAAAAATCGGCGTTATACACTCAGGAAGACTCCTAACTGCATTTATTTTCTGTGGTCCTAAAACATAACCTGTCCCTAAGAATTCTGATGCTAGGCAACTTCTCTATACTTTGCTCCTGTTAATGAATTATGCTCACCTGAGGAGACAGCAAACAATTCTTTGTTGTCAGTCATGACAAAACCACCCCTAGCTTACATGCCCAATATCAAATTCATACGACATACTTTCTCTTCACAATTGATTAACAGGATAAACAAGCACATGGAACACAGTAAGTTCAAAATGAATGAATAAATGAATCAACCTGTCTCACTGGAGCCCTTCACAAAGAAAAAAAAAGCCTGAAATATGCAATAAAATTACTACCAAATGCATTACACACATACATCTACTGAATTATACGCCCTGTATTACCACAGTACTTCAGTAAGCCATAATCATGAACCAAGACAAGCCACTTCAATCAGCATGACATAAACGACAAAATTTACACTATTCCAGTGCAATTACTCTGAGAAATGTCTCAGAAGCAGAATGCAAGAAGTGCTTATAAGCATCTTTCCCACAGCTTAAATTATAGGAGTATAATTTTGCTGCACTTAGAAAACACTGTTAACCTAGGTTTTAGAAGTCAAATATGAAAATGGCAAGGAGCCGGATTATAATGTACAGGAAACTGTGGGCAACTGAGACAGCCCTCAAGAATTTCTGATTATTCTGTATCTAAAAAGCTGAACCTCTTTTGCTCTTGTAAGTAGAAGCATTTCATTTTGTAATATTGACACGTCTTTATTTCACGTCCCAGAAGATGGCAGCAGTCCCGCAGCATTTCATGAATTTAGAGGCCCTGTTTGCTCAAGCCTGGTTGTGTCTTTTTACAGGTAATTTTATTTAACCACTAAAGAAGTAAATATTCCTTATTATCACTTTGCTGCTAACATACTGTTTGTACCTGACAATTTACCACATATGGAATTTAATATAATGGAATAGACTAGACTAGATTAGAATAGAATAGACTAGAGTAGACTAGAATAGAATGCCTATGTCACCATCTACCATACAGAACATATAATAATATATAATAGCTATATTGAAGCAATTACACTTTTCATACCATGAAAGAAGGAATAAAATGTCCGTACCATGTATGACCTGTAACTATGACAATCTTAGCACTGCCTATATTTCACCAGTGCTAAATAGCAATAAGTTACCAAGGCAAGGACGAGTGACAAGAAGTAAAAGTAAGTGGTCATCTCCTATTAGTTGCTAGATGGGCCCAACATTATTAATAGAAGTTATTTGTTTGAAGAAGATACATGTCAGTTATCTTCAGTCTTTCTCATTCACAAAGTATAAATATTTTCACATTTTATAATCACAGGAGAATTTCTCTACCACTTTGTGAAATCACTTAGCACTAGATAAAATTTTATATATCTTATTTTTGACACAGAGAAATATTTGGCAGTTATACAATAGCTATCTTACTTATCATTTAGAACTGTTGACATCCTGATACATCAAGTTTTTTTACTCCACTAATTGATACGATTAAAAAGCATAGTCAAGGGGCTTAATATGAAATGTCACTTTGAGCTACACTAATCATGATTCTCAAACTGAAAGTCACACAGGAAGATTTTTTCTGTCCTGATTAGTATGAAATTAATTCTATACTGAAGGTACCTTGCAAGCGTTTTATCTACAAGAGAGTAATGTATCAGAGGGAATCAGAGGGATATGACAGGGATGCAGATGAATTTTAACAGCTAAAATGTTAATTTTAACACATTCAAGTCATTACACTATTACCAAGCAGAGATGTCATTAAAGTAATGGGCAAAACAACTTTAAAATTGTGAAAGCACATACAGACTGTCCTTTTATCATGTTTCCTTTGATAGCGAAGTCATCTTAAGAAGTTCCTGCTCCTCAGTCCTCTCAGCCCTATCTCTCCTTTCTCCTGCAGAAGCCTGTTCCTTACCAGATGGGCTGGTACAACCTTTATGGAGCACTTTGTCATTGCAATTATCTCCATTAAAATAATCCATCCTCAAAAGCAAAAGTGTTATTTTAAGCTGTTCTTTGCACCAGTTTTTTGTAAAAAAAAACAAAAAAAGAAAAAAAGACTGCTGTAAATAATGGACAGCATACAAGAGACAGCATACAAGTAGGTACCACAGGAAATTATGTATCTCCAAAACTGCTTTGCAGAAAAATTAGCTCTACCTAATAGGTCATATTACCTTATCAGTGAAAACCAGAAACAGTGTTCACAGTCTGTTTTCTCAGGGAATATCTCCAACGAAGCCAATGTAGTTGAACTGGTGTGAAAGTGGAGCGATTTAAAAATCATGTAAGTTGAGCTTCTAAATGAGATCATAATCAGTGTGCTTTAGCTTAATTTTCTCAGACCGTATGCTCAGCTGTAGCCTTTTACAAGGACAAAATCAGGACCCCTGAGAAATGTGTAAGCAGCTTCTGGCCCTGTGTGCCTATGGACAGGTCTATGTCCTCCAACGATAGACTGGACAGGTCTATGTCCTCCAACGATGCCAGCTACAAGAGCTACACAGCTGCACAGATTCTGCAAGCAGAGATTTCTACACACTGAAGACAACTCTTGAAACCATGCTAGCATCCCATAAAGGACTGGGATGGAGGACACCGCCACAGTGCCTTATCCTACTCACATTTCAAACTGAATGCATGATCTTGACTTTGCCTTCGGTGAAAGCTAGGTTAGCACTGTATGCATGTATTGCATGCCTTTATTCCCACAAGTAAAGAAAATAGAGTTATAAATTTATACATTTCATATTGTGGATACGGTTTTGAGGAACCTTCTGGAAAGAGACAGTTTCATAAGAGCAGCTGTGGGGTCTAATTACCACAGTCCTGGCCCCCTCAGCATTCCTTTTCTCTGCTGTGCTTTCAACACTGCCTCTTTCTTGCTGGCTCCAGCATTCAGCAGCCTGCAGTGAGCCATTTCAGATCATTAACCAAGCAGAACAGAATTAATTATTCTCTGTAGCTAGACTTACAATGCTTAAAGATGGAAAAGAGTTTGAAATGAGCTTCAGAGCTTCAAGCGCAAAACCCACAGTTCCATCTCTTTATACTAGAAATCTAATTTTAAACCACCCTTTACAGATCTGCAGAGAACAACCCACTATCTTATTTGATTTCAGTTGTTGATAGGCTGCATTCCATAGCACACGCAGAAATAGAGAACTATTGTGAATATATGATCTCTTCATAACCAAAACCCCTCAAACAGTTAATTTTTTCAACTTAACTGCAAACTTCATCACTTATATTAGACTTTCTTTCCAAACACTGATAAAATCATTAAGCAGTAGAGGCCAAAGAACTGATCTCTGCAGGGTGTCATGAGAAATACAATCACTCAGTAATGATTTCTTATTTATAATTACTATTGGGACTTGTCACTTAATCAGTCCTAAATTCATTAGTGCCATGTTGATTTTGTATCACTCTGGATAATCGATCAAGATGCCACGCAGCACTAAGTCAAATGCCTTACAGGAACAAGTCTGCTACATCAAAAATATGACCTTTATCAACCAATCCTGCAATCTCATCAAGAAGTAACTCCACAAGCAGACATTCTATCACTTTGTCAAAGATCAATCTTACAGCTGGTGGACCTCCCAACACTGCTGGTAGTACTCATCTCCAGCACTCTGCTCTGGTCTCTGGTCCTCCTCCCTCAACCCACCCCAAGTAATTCTACCTGGTCCTGAAGGACTCCCTCTCAGATGTCTTTGGGCCGCCCCTGGGCCAGCTGTGTGCAGACAGAAGCGGATGCCCCCTTTTATCCTTTCTCGAGGCATTGTGACTCCTGCGTTGCCAGGTGACATGGAGGTGATGGGGCCCCCCATGAGCAGCCCTGCCTGCTGCCCTTCCACTCAACCTCCTTCCAAGGAAGAGCTTTGGGATGCTGGCCCTGAGGCAGTGCCTGTGCCCAGGAGACCAGGGGACAGTCCCTGCCCTTGGTGGCTATGTACTGGGCACAGCTGTTGGATGTTCCTGAAGCATCCTCTGCCACTTGGCTCCCAAGAACAAACCTAGTGCTGTTAGTCTTCTTTCAGACCATGGCAGAAACCAACCCTGCAGCCAGAGACCACCCCTATTAGTCATGCTTATTCTGTGCCAGAGCTGATGGCCATGAGGTCATGCAGTGAGGACCACCAAGGACTTGATCTGGCTGGACAAAAAACCCTTTTCCAGGGATGCAAGGGGGAGATTTCATTAGCTGCAGGCTGGAGGACAGTCAAAGTGTAACCAGAGCCATATGTTGGGATGGATGATGCCAGGAGACCACCATGGAAATAACACAGGCTTTGGAAAACAAGGGGACAGAGATTAAACTGGTTGTGGTGGAAAGGCTGGTCATTTTCAGACATAGTGTAGAATAATAAGGGAAGATTGAAATAAGGCAAGCAGGATAGTAAACATGCTCAACTGACTTGCACTTCAGCTGTAGACAAATACATATATCATATTGTTGTTTTGACTTATGTGCTTGACAAGTAGAACATCTGTCTTCAGATAATACAGGACTCTGACAGACTAAGGTGCCCTACTGGACATGCTTGAGATTACTGTCCTGCTATGAAGAAATCTAAAGTACAGTAGTAAAAGTACGCCTGCGTGAATCCCTAATAAACAGGCATAAAACGTCAGAATAAGTGACCCTCTAGCATGGATCAAGCTCAGTGGTGCCTGCATCCCTGCCTGTGTGCCTCTGCCTGGGTGCTGCTTTCAGGATTCCGTGGTTGGCAAGGTGTCATGGTTTAAGCTCAGCCTGTCACTCAGAAACCACGCAGCTGTTCGCTCACTCCCCCCTCTTCCTCCCCCCTCTCCTGGAGGGATGGGAGGGAGAATTGAAAGAATGTAACTCCCATGGGTTGAGATAAGAACAGTTTAATAACTAAGGTATAACACAAATCACTACTGCTACCACCAATAATAATAATGATAAGGGAAATAACAAGGGAAGAGAATACAACCGCTCACCACCCGCTGACCGATACCCAGCCCAACCGAGCAGTGATTTATCCCTTCAGGGTAACTGCCCCTAGCTTTACACCCTGGGCATGACGTGCTGTGGTATGGAATACCTCTTTGGCTAGTTTGGGTCAGGTGTCCTGTTTCTGCCTCCTCCCAGCTTCCCCTCCTCCCTGGCAGAGCATGAGACTCACAAGGTCCTTGGTCAGACTAAACATTACTAAGCAGCAACTAAAAACATCGGTGTTATCAGTGCTGTTCCCAGGCTGAGAGTCAAAAACACAGTGCTGCACCAGCTACTAAGAAGGAGAAAAATGACTGCTGCTGCTGAACCCAGGACACAAGGTAATGAAACTAAATTTCTGATTTGCATTTCATCCATGGTTCTGTGACTGTTCCTGCGCTGGTTCACACAGCCATTATCACTGCCCCAACTGGAACCCCATATACAGTGAGGTAGGCTTGGCACTTCATCTCTGCTCTGGTCACAGCAAAGCACGCCTAGGTGGAGTCCAGTGGGACAGCGGCATCCACTGATTTCAAACGTGGTGTTCCACTTCAGGAACAGAACACGCAAGAGCTCAGTGTTAACCTGGGAACTAACTACATTTAAGAACCAAGCTCGCAGCCATGCACTGCCAGAAGCTGTTCCTTTGACAGGTACACGCATTTCTGCAGGCAGCATGCCTTCCTCAGTGGAGGAGTTTGCTCAGGCTCAACTCTTCTGGAGTCTGCCCTGACACAAAAAGTGCAATGACTCTAGAAGCTCTAATGCCAGTCTTATTTAATGCTGCATCATTAAGCAAGTTTGTACAGCCCGTGGGATTTTTTCTGCTCAAAGCCAACTGTGAATATGCAAAAGGACCCCCAAAAACCCTTCCTGCTGTAGCTCTCTTGTGCAAAAATCTCTTCCTGATTGCACTACATTACGAAAAAGCTCTTCCCTGTGAGGGTGGTGAGGTCGTAGCACAGGTTGCCCAGAGAAGCTGCTCTATCCCTGGCAGTGTTCAAGGCCAGGCTGGATGGAGCTTGGCACAACCTGGTCTAGTGGAAGGTGTTCTTGCCCATGGCAGGTGGTTGGAACTGGATGAGCTTTAAGTCCCTTCCAACCCATTCTGTGTCTCTATGAATAAATGAGGAAATCTGGGGAGGAAAAAAAATAAAAATAAAATAAAATAAAACTCAGCCCATACAATAGCTACAAAACACCGCACATAAACCCCTTCCACTCCAAACGTAAAGACGGCTGATTTGAAGCACTGATTAACACCCCGGGGCCAGGAGGCTGTTTGTGTACCAGCTGTACCTCGAACAGGTCGAGGAGTCTGTGCACGGCTGGAGAAGATGGAAGGAGAAAAAAAAGGGGTTTTCTTTTAAATCTCTGTAACAGACTCGTATGTCGCGACTCTCCCAGTATTTAGGTGAACACGGAGAGAAACACAGATGCTAACGGTCAGAGAGGGAGAGCGATAGCTCTGCTATCCGCTCGTCAAGGCTGCTGGGCCGTCTTCCGCAGGCGGCCCGTCACGGTAGCGCTTAGTCCTGTCTGGATTCAACATGGCGGCCAACGCCACCACCAACCCGTCCCAGCTCCTCCCGCTCGGTAATCTGGGCTGCCGTCGCGACGCTTCCGCGCTTTCGCGGTGTCCGGGCGGAGCGGGGAGGGGGCCCGTCTGCTGACCGGCGGCAGGGAAGGGAGGGAGAGGCTGTTTGCAGGCTCCTTCGGCATGGCGGGAGGTTTGAATGGGATGGCGCGGTGGAAGCGCCTCGCGTCAGGCGGGTGTTTCTTTGCTCAGCCTTGGGCGGGGGGGATCGGTGGGTGTAGAGCGCCGTTTGGGGGCCGCTTAGGGGGTCCTCTGGGCCGTGGCTGGGGACAAGCGCTGGTGCTCGGGTGTCCCCCACTTAAGGAACCGCGCACTGGCGGCAGGAAGGAGCTTTGGCTGGGGGAACGTGTTCCTGCAGCGTTCATCTTGCTGCCTCATGAACTAGTTTATCTGCTAGCAGCAGAGTGTGCGAGTAGACTCTGTAAATATATATTGTTAGTGTATTTTTAGGACAAGAGATAGCGGCCTCAAGCTGCGCCAGGGGAAGTTTAGAGTGCATAGTGGGAAAAATCTCTTTACGGAGAGGGTGATCAGGCATTGGAACAGGCTGCCCGGGGAAGTGGTGGAATCACCGTCCCTGAAAGTGCTCAAAAATCACGTAGATGAGGCCCTCAGTGGCATGGTTTAGTGGTGGTCTTGGCAGTCCTGGGGTAATGGTTATGCTTGATGTCCAGCCTTAAAGGTTTTTTCCAACCTAGTTGATTCTGTGATTTAATCTTTTCCCTAATTTTTTTTGTGTGTTTTGGTTTGAGGTTTTTGTTGTTTTGTTGTGGGTTGTTGGTTTTTTTTTAACCAGTGTCTGTGGCAATCACTTATTTGCCACCACAGTGTCAGGGGGTTTGTCCTAAAAAATGTGCATTCTATAAAATAATCTCTTGTACATGTCAAATCTTTTGTCTGTTTTTATTGACAGAGCTTGTGGACAAATGCATAGGCTCACGCATCCATATTGTGATGAAGAGTGATAAAGAAATCGTTGGAACGCTTCTAGGTTTTGATGACTTTGTCAGTATCCTTTGGTGTAACTGCTTAAGGCCGTCCGCTTTATGCTTTGGCTCAATTCATGTATTGCTTTTGAGAGGTTTGAGTTCACTGGATAGAGCCTTTTTGTCTGGGTTAATTGTGTTATTCTCATATTTTTATTTTATGGATAAAATCACAGTTCAGTGTAAAATGAAAATAGCATTAAATACTTTAAGTTTTTAAATTCTGGGCTTTATTTTCCTTGAAACTGGATTTTCAGATATGGTGTTAGAAGACGTTACAGAGTTGTAAGTACTATTTCTGCCTCTAGTTGCTCTTTAGTGATTTGTTCCCTGAAGATAAATACTGTGCAAGACCTGTAAGCAAAGCGTTCTTATATTTTGGAAATTTGCCAGCTGAACAGTTTATACCTTGCACTTAGAGAGTGATCTATTCCAGCCAGCCATATCATAGAGTAGCTGTTGCGTGATTTATAGTTGTAGTCAGGTTCCTAATTTGTAGCCTTAATTTTGCATGGGTTGTGTGTTGAACTTTCCAGTAGTTTGTTTGTTTGCTTTCACATTTCCTTAAGGTCTGGGCAAAGATTTGAAAAGGTGGCAGACTTAAGAGTGAATATTTATTACTTTTTCAAGCCACATTGTTATTTGAAACCTATTTGGAATATTGGTGGTATTCAAGAAATTGCTGAGATTCAGAAGGTAAAATTGGTATCTTTATGTAGTGAGCAGAAAAGTACCATGGATCTTTTTATTTGCCAGGTAGCTGTCTGTATCCAGGTGGTCAATTTATGAAGATTGTGCTGCAGTGTAGCTAATTTATCTATTAGTTCCAACAAATGCCATTTTAATGCACAGATTTATATCAGTTTTGCAATCAAAACTGTAATTGTTGTCCCTGGTTATGTGTTCTTACTTACTTTTTCTAATGCTACTTCAGTGAGATTACACCTGAGGGCAGAAGAATCACGAAGCTAGACCAGATTTTGCTAAATGGAAATAATATAACAATGGTAAGTTGTCATTGCTAAAAGGCTGCATGCATTTATTTTCTGTACTTGTAAATCGATAAACAGTTGAGTTCCACCACTTCAAGCTGAGCTTTCCAGATAGTTACATGACATAACCTATTTTCAGGTAGCTTTCAGGGCATATATGTATATGAACAGTGCTGGGAAAATGATCTTACTGCTTTTCTTGGTACATGGTACAGTAAACATGAATAGAGCATGGCCCTGAATTTATTTGGGTGAGTAAGTTTCTGGTCTTCAGGTGTGCGAGGGAATTGCTGACATTGTTGTCCACTGTAGGCTGGTTCATGCAGCAGCTTTCAACTCGTGAGCGTTTACAAAAGTATGTAGGATGAAATACATCTACATTTCATCCATTATCTCATGTATAAATATTTTTGCAGAAGTTTGGATGCTTACAAGCTCATCAAGTCTTTTGGCATGTGATGCCCACAGAGCTGTACCTTTTACATGCTCTGAAAAACAAAAATCTGGATGTGTGTTGGGTTATACCAAACTGGAAGCACTGTGATTGATACAAGTGTATTATGTTCTTATGTATGTATAGCAGTACTGAAACAGTAATTGAATATTGTAATTCTGCAATTGCTGAATTCTGCAATTTCCTAAGCACCACAAGGGTAGACCCACAGTAGTTTTTTGCTTGTCTGCGTAAATGGCTAAAAAATCTGGACTTGCTACATAAAGATGTTGCTAATTTTGTGAGAAGAGGAAGTCTGTCTTGAGTCTCTCAGCTCTGTGTAAATGAAGAAGAATCTCCATTTTGCTGTCTTAACCTTCCTTGCACCTCCCTACTGTGTGTGTGAGCAAGTGCCATCTTGACTTAATTTCAAAGCCTTTTTCTGCTTTGGTTATTGTTCTGCATCCTTGAAAGGACTGTGCATGTTCTGACATCTTGTTTGGGGTGAAATTATTATCATCCAGTTAAGCTGGTGGTACAATGCCCTTGAAGCAGAAGCTGGTGACTTAGAGTTCAAATTTTCAGCAAGACATAGATGTGTTTCTATATTAGATCTTGTGTCTCTTCCGGAAACATACCTTCCCACATCAGGAAGACTTTAGACTTTTTTCTTACTTCATTCCCCAAGGCAGTGAAGGTCTTTGTCTTTAGAAGTGCTCAGCTAATTATTAATAATATATAAAAAAGGAAAAGGAATGGTTAAAATTGTTAAAAAAGAATATATAAAAAGTAAAAGGAGTGGTTATCCTCTTTCTTTTTTCCCTTATTAATGTTTTTCCTTTTCTATGGTTCAGTTCTTTACTTTCTTCGCAGGAAAATGCTATCTGTGAAAGGGTTCAGGCTCTTTCTTAGCTTTTGGGCTCTGCTTAACAGTAGAGGTTGGAAAGAGGAAAACAAATTACCAGTATAGCAACAGTCTGGGGAAGAATCAGCAATTAGAGAAATTCTTCATGAGAGGAAGCATATTCTTTGTCTTTAAAAACAAGCTGTAGTGTTTCTAGACAGAATTATCTCCTTGAATTGAATTGAATAACAAAGACAAAATCCAAAATGTCTGTCTAGGATCTCCTTTATGTTTTGTTAAACATTCTTCCTATTTTGGAGATTCTTTTTGGCATGTGCTTCTCTGTCAGCAACTGACTACTTCTGTTTGGACAGGAAGATAATATTGGATCTAAAAATTCCTTTTGTGGTCTACCATAAAGCCTTCATCTGCCAAAGTGTTGTAAAGCAAGAACGTGGGTTTGTAGAACTCAAACCTATGGTACTAACATAAAATTGTCTTCTTCTTTTATAGCTGGTTCCTGGAGGAGAAGGACCTGAAGTATAAATTGGTACAGTGTGTGTACATATATTGTATATATATTCTAAATAGAGCCTGTGGGGTATGGGTGTCAGTGGGGTTTGGTGTGAGTTGGTTGTTGGGTGTTTTATTTACACACTTTTGCAGTTGACATTTGATAAAAGGCAGTGATTTCACTGTCAGGAAAGGTACATTGCTAATGGTAATGCTGACTTTGTAAGTTGAATCATGACGTTTTTGTAAAAAATATACCAATCTGTTCTGAATAAAAGGCTTTCTTTTTGCTAGTCATTGTGTTCTATTATGTAAGTGCACAAGTTGGATAGTTTTGGTTGATGGAATGGAAAAATAATAGTTATTTTTCAGTTTCTGTCAGTCTTCAGTTTTTCTACATCTGTTGTATTTGATTTTGATCCATGCGCATTTGGTTTTGGTCCATGTCCATCTTATGATTCAGATCCTAAGCTGCATCACTTGTTTGAACACAGCTTCAGGCTATGTAACCAGAAACCATGTGTGATTCTCAACAGCCTTTGGTTCTTCTGGCCTTGAGCTTCAGCTCTCTTGCATTTCCACTTGGTAGATGTACTTTTCTTATAGTAAAGGCATTGTAATGGTATTTGGCAAGTGAGGATAGACGGACCAGACCTAATTCATGTTTGGGGGCTTGAGAGGGGCTGGTCTGAAAACTTGTCATTCTTATCTGTGTTGATTTCACTTTCACCACTAAGTGGTGCTGTGTATACTCAATTAAATTGGGAGCTGCCTATACCAGCTTGCATAATTCAGAGTAGTCATTTTAGAGTAGATGTTGTTTTAGCTGCATCTGTTCTTCTGTGATATAAAAACTTGACAAAGATTTGGAACAACTACTACTTTAGGAGAAATTCCATAAAAGAGTTGCTGGGGGGGCATTGTCATGATGGACAAAAATACAACAGATTCTAAACCATTTCCAGTGCAGCTTATGCTTCCACAATACACTACTCAACTGATTCCTAGCTGTAAATGTCTGAAGAATAATCACAGGTGCCTGCTGTTACCCTAGGGATAAGCAGGGTGCATTATGGACTCATAGGGACAGGAAATGCTTTGCCTACCCATCAGCAGAAGTAAGGATAGTTGAAGAGGGCTCAGGAGCAAGAGACTGTAAGAATGTTGCTGTACTAGATCCTTTTTTCTTGTTTTTTTCTGACAGAAGAGATGCCTTCTGCTAACTGGGTCTTACCTCAAAGTACCAGGAGAACTTCTTGCTTTAGCCTGCTAGAGAAGAAAGAGACTCCTTCCTCAGGAGTGTGTGACTTTGGATTCATTTGTTCTGAATCTGCAATTGCAATGTTTAGATTGCACAGTGATGATCTATACCATCAACTCCTTGAATGGATTTTCATTTCTGCCCCCATTTCCTTCTCCATCTTGCTTAAACAAATCCATTAAAAAAAATATATATTGGAATATCATCTGGACTTTATTTTCTATAAATAATTTACTATTTTCATTGGAGCACTTAATAATACACTGGCTAGAAATCTTATGTTGTCTTGGGTTGTTACTGATGATTCCATTAGGGCCCATGCAGGGCATCTCAGGCAGCCACACACTGGAGGTGGAAACGTTATTTATAGCAATTATTTCTACCAGGAAAACCACGTGTAACTATTCCACACATCAATCTTACAGGAACTGTATTCAATCACATGCCCTCATTAGGGAAAACTCTTCCCCTTGGAGATACCCCAACATGTCCTGTGGAGGAAGCTTCCCCCTTATGATGAAATAAGAGAAATGCCTGGTTTACTGATAGAAGTGCAATACACATAGAAACTGGACAGAAACAATGGAGAGAAGTTGCGTATGCTTCAGTTCCAGGTGTTACAGCAAACAGGTGTATTAATAGATAGGTGCAAAGAAAGATTGAGGATTTTGCTTTTCATATGCCCACCTGAAACCACCTGAGAACATTGGTGTGATAGAATTATTGATGATAATATTCTGATAAAAAGGAATTACCTTTTGTCATTCATAAATAGAAAATACTATGGAAAATGCTCTTCTTGTACAGATTTTGAAATGAGTTCACAAAGCTGGTGTAATTAGTGCAGAAAGTTGACAGCGTACGTCTGTTCATTTAAAGAAGATGAACAGTTTGATGCCAGCTCAGTGGGAAGACATAACAGGCCTTTTGCATGTGCCCAAACATGGAACTGGTGGATCAACAGGCAGAGTCAGGCTAGAGACAAATGCCATTGTCAGGAGTGCCCAGTCCAGAGGGTTTATCACTTTAAAAAGTTATGATGGTAATCCTCAAGACCAAGTTGACTGGAAATTGCCTGCACCAGCTAAGCATGAATTGTATCTGAAGATGTACCATTTTAAGCATGCTTTTTTCTTTTTCAGCTGCCTTTATGTCTGGGCGCATCCTTCTTTGAAGCAAGCAACCTCCTCTCCATTTTCCTTTCTCTTCAGACTTCATTTCTGGTTTGCTTTCTACTGTCCACTTTTGACACAATTTTCCTCCTTCTCTTTTCCTGCCTCATTATGAGCAGCTGTGATAAAAGCAAAATAAAGCCCCACTAACAAGATACTTTCAGAACTGAAAAGCTACCCTTATGGCTGCTATGTGCTGTATTATACTAATTTGGCTTGGAAAAGTGTATTTGTAAAGGCACATAGGTGGCAGTTGGCCAGGCCTCAGTGACCCTTGCTTGTGGAGTGTCTTTGAAAATTGTCATAAATGTATTGCTATGGCAATGAATAATCCTCTTGCAAAAGAGGTATATTATTAATAACAGATAATAATACATGCCAGCTGCTGCTGCTCAGCCTCCTTCAGAGTGCTCTCCAAAGTGTCACTCAGGCTTTGCCTAAAACGCTATTGCAACTGTTAATGGCATGGTGATGGTTATGATGCCTGTATAATAACAGTCAAATGGAATTGCTGTCAAGTAGTTTGACGTAGACCTTTCTCTGATGTTTTGATTTAATTTTGCTGATTATATCTATTGCATGAAAAAATCAGCATTATGTTACCAAAAGCAGTTGTGCAAAAGTCTTTGCAGACATATTTCATCTCTTACTGTTTATACATTTTCCTATAAGTATGGATAATACACCCATGGCAGCATAACAGTTTTACATGGAAACAGTACCAAAATTGTGGTATGCTAATGCTACCAAGGTCCACTATAAGGGCAACACAAGCCCTGTGCCTGACTATAGAGTTCTGCACACTGCTGCATTGCACCAACTCTGCTTCTGCAATGTTCTTTTCCCAAAGCAGGGCCAGTAACACTACCTGTACAGCTGCTGCTATTCTCCACAGTGACAAAATGGGTCGAAAGTGAGCCACAACATCTCATTCTCTGTAAGCAGGACTCCTCCTCAGATGGTGGAGGGAAAAAAGGGTTACAGTCAGGTTTGTGTGGGGATAGATGGGGTTATTCCCCCACCACCCATAGGCAGGGAGAAGGAATTCCCATAATCCAGAGTAGCACAAGAGGCAATGAGGTTCTTCAGGTGAAATTTTAGCCTTATCTGGCCCTTCAACTGACCTGTCTGGACAGAAGAATGAAGTACTACCACCCTCAATTACTGCCATCAGTTCAGGGAGATAAGACAAAGATGAAGGCAAGAAATGCAGTGGAGTAAGTGGTGAAAGCTAAGAGCAAATTTTACAATGAAATCAAGGAAGAAAGAAATGGGGGGAAAGAAAGGAAGAAAAATGGAGAAGGAGAGGAAAAATATACTTACCAAATTTATTTTATCTAGACTAGCATACCCGCTACAACATACTTTAGTCACCAAGACATTTGTGAGGTAAGGCTGGTACTATGTGAGAGCAGACTTGGGCTAGATCCTGCTGGAAATCTGACCTGCTCCCTTTGCATGGCTATGACACCACTACAAATAGCAGCCAGTTCCAAAGGAAAAGCAAAAAACCTTCCCCTTTAAATAGTTTTCATCACTTAGTAAGCTCCTGTGATTTGACATGTTTTCGGTAAAACATGATCTGTCTCTATTTAACCTCCATTTATGAATTAAAATTACCATGTTGTTGATACTACAATGATAAAAAAATTAGTCACACTACTGAAGCTGATATGGCTGTCACTTAGATAATCCTGCAAGAAACAATTTCCTGTTATACTTCACTGAAAGAGTTCAATAATTTTCTCTTTCTTGACAAACGTTACTCATAATTCCAGACTGATGAGCATGTCCAAAGTGGGCTCAATCATATTGTTAGGAAGGAAAAATTTTGATGCAAAATTAGCATATGCACAATGTTTGGTTCAGAACCTGCTATGATAAAATCCTCTACAATGTAAGCCAATGCATTAGGCTGTCTTACGCTCCCTGCAAGGCACAGATGACAGACAATATGAGATGCTCGCTAAACAGTAATATAGAATCATAGAATGGTTTGGGTGGAAAGGACCTTATATCACCTAGTTCCAAAACCCTGCCATGGGGATATACACCCTTTGGAAAGAAGAACCCTGCTCCAATATCAGAAGTTTGTAATAGGTTGAACATCAAGCAAAATATATTTACACTAATTCCTCAATGTTTAAATAAGGATCCTTAAAATAAAGTATATTAATCTCTACAAAGGCACACAAAGGCACAGCTTGTGTTGAAAGAAATGGCTGGGACAGACCCTAATTTGCATAGATGCATCTCATGTTACTAGTACAGCCAACATGAGGAACCCTTCTGATTTATCAAATAAATGTTATAATAAGCAAATTGGAGACTTCCTATAGGTAATGGAAAATAGAAGAACTGGGGACTTTCTTGGGGCCCATGGGTTTTACAGCTGCACTACCAGAACTACCTGAGACCAAAACTGGGGTAAGACTGTTTAATTTTGCAAACATCTCTCAAAACAAATAGCTTAAAGACTTAAATAAACCATCAGAAAAAAACACCACTGGTTCATATGTTTTAGGCGAAACTTTCATCCTATTTAAAATGCTACTTGATTTTTATGTAATATGTACGAGCTCTTTGGAGGGGATCTTCGGAGGTCTGAGGTATGCAATCTGGAAGGTTGGTATTTAAGATGGGAAATCAACAATGCTAGGGAAAAACAATTAGTGCTGATGTAAAAAAATAAACTCACAGAATCATAGAATGGTTTGGGTTGGAAGGGATCTTAAAGCTCATCCGGTTCCACCCCTCTTGCTAAGGCCAGGGACACCTTCCACTAGACCACGTTGCTCCAAGCCCTGTTCAACCTGGCCTTGAACACTGCCAGGGATGGGGCAGCCACAGCTTCTCTGGGCAACCCATGCCAGTGCCTTACCACCATCACAGGGAACAACTTCTTCCTAATACCTAATACAAATCTCCCCTTTTTCATTTTAAAGCCATTCCTCCTTGTCCTGACACTACGTTCCTTTGAAAAGTCCTTCTCCAACGTTCTTGTCAGCCCATTTATACACTGGAAGCTGCTGTAAGGTCTCTCTATGTGACTTCTGCAGGCTGAACAAGCTCTGTTAGCCTGTCTCCATAGCAGGGGCGCTTCAGTCCTCAGAGCATCTTTGTGGCCTCCTCTGAACTCGCTCCTACATACTGCATACTACAGAAAGCAACAGCTGTTTTGAACATAGCATTCTTTCTTTAAGCATTTTGGGGGTGATCATTACTCTCACATACATGTCAGAAGAGGCAATATGTCAGAATGGAGTTTCAACAGCTTGTGGCTTGGGAGTTAAAAAACACTGTGATAGAAATTGTGAAACATTGTGACACTTTTCAGTTTGGTTTTAAAAATTAAGGTTATTGTATAGCATTTTCAAATAAAACAATATATTCTGTTTCTTCTGAGTTCTGGATAAGTTAAAAAACCTAAAGAGGATTTTAGGCAGAACATCTTTTTCCTTTTGGCACTCTGTCTATTTAAAAGTAGCAAAAAATGCAAAGCCATTGCATGAATAATTAATACTGAAGTTATCTTGGCCAAGATTTTCAGAAGCAGATTTTTCATTATCTTAGTGCTCTGAATGCAAATGTAAATGCCCTTATGCAGAGTATGCGTCTATGTACACTGGCTATACATTCAGTGGGTTCATAGAAACACAAGCTTTTCAGAGTATTCCCTATATTTGCTACTTAAAAATGTAAAACCTAATGATTAAAAACACAAATAGTATTAAGCAATTACCTAATATTATTATTTTCTGGGCTTTTCACCCCTGTTCATTATGTACAAAATATTTGCTATTTTGGCTTCAGCATTTCTCTTGCCCTGCTAAAGTTTCCTGTCCTCCACAAATCTGTCAAAGTGTGGCTGACAAAGGATGCTAGGGCTGACGAAGAATCTGTGACTAAAAGAGGAGGTTGCTGGGGAAAGAGTTAAAAAATGTGCCTATTGTCTGTCTGAACTGCTCCAACGCAGTGAGATGTCCAGTTCTGAACCAGGTTCATGTTTTGACTGGCTTTGAAATAAAACTGTTTCTCCTCTACCATAGGTTTCAGGACATTTCTAAGAATGTTGTTACTGTGCCTGTTACTATAAGCTGTAAAGCTGCAGGAAAGGAATGCTGCCTACTCATGTTTTGTTCCCCGATGCTGACAATGGATAAATACAGGTTGCTAATTTAAGTTATGTTTTCTGCCTCAAATACTGTATCTGAATCTCTGTATTTATCTTTGGGTGCTTAAGTAATGTTGGAGTAAATCACACAAAAATTAGAGTAGTCATTTCAAATGAGGTATCTAATTTTCAATCTTTCTTTAGTTAATAACTAGTGATTTGATCCTGATTTTCAAATAAATTACTAAATTGCACATAGTGCTCTAATCATTTGGACAAGTAAATGTACTTTATGCACTGTGCAAATTATTTGTTTCAATTATCTGTTGATAGCCAATTAAGGGAGGAAGGGAGGATCTTTGACAAATATAATACACAGTATTTTCTTTAATGATGGAACAGAAAGGCAGAATTAATGAACTACTTTCAATGAACGAATAGTCAACAACATTCTTCCAACTCCATTAACATCAATGTTAAATCCCTTGGGTTTTTGCAGATACTTTTATCAGTGCTTCAGAGCAATCTGCTTGACAGTTACAGTTGTGACCACAGAAACACACCAAACCACAAGTATTTTACTCATATGCACCTTTCTGACTGACTGGCTGGCTTTACCTGCTCACTGTGCCAAAGCCAGATTAGTCAGTAGGACCTGGTGCTACTTCAGCTACTTCTAATTTTTTTCTGTTAAACAATGCATTTTTACAGTCTCATTACATGCACAGATTCAGACTGAGCACGAAGCCTTTTACCTAGGTATCTCATGAAGACACAGGAATGGCCAACACTTACGTGCAGTATTCATTTACTACAGGTTTCCCAGTAATTCACAGTCTCTCGTTTCCCTGTCTTGGTTAGTGCCCTTGATCCAGAATGAGTTCGCTGCACACTGGACACAAAATCAAACTTATTCTCAAATAAGATATTTGATGTGGACCAGTCTCCTGCAGTTCAGAGATGCCACCGGAAAGTCAGTGAAAAAGTACATGAAAGTACGGAGAATGAAAGTTCAGAGAATGAATTCACCAGAAAAAGTGGCTGCTAAACACTCTGCCACTGAATTATTTTTTTCCCCAAACATTTACAGCTAGCAGCATTTGGGGGCAGGCTTAATTGGAGCAGCTAAAGGCAAAGGGTGGTTAGGTTTATCTTCAAAATTCCATTCAAAAGAAGGGAAGACCAGAGAGTCATAGGAATGCTTGACCCATTTTCAAATATTATTAAAGAGTAATATAGCTCTGGAAGAGTTGAGGATAGAGCAGCTCAAGTGTTCTGTCTGCCAAAATCAGACTCTTACAGTGGAGAGAGATTGCCAGCTTAAATAAGTGCTTCTACCTACCTATAATGATAGAATAGCTACAGAAGAGAAAAAAGGTCAGCAAATCTGTAGCTGCTGCTTCAAGATTATTTGAAACTGGAAGTAAAATTTAGCAGTTGTTTTAGATTTTTGCTTTTCTGAAAGATAATATTTAGCTTTTCTAGTATTTCTATATACTCTAAATTCTCTTTAGAAAATCTCAGGCCATCTGTAAAGAGATGCCAGTGTTGGTTTCATAAAATAACCAGTGGTGCATTTTATTATCATATACCTAAATCAAAGAAGACTCCAAGAAAGGACAGGTGAAGTAGCTTATATTTTCCACCAGTTACAAGGTCACATACAAACCACTACTGCAGCAGCCATTTACAGTCAAGCTTTTCTAAGAAGTACTTTGGTTATGTACCAAACTCTTACATCAGCCTCATTAAATATCTCCTAATTGGCTTAGCAGCTCAATGTTTTATGATGTGGTAATTCTATTACATATCCATTCCAGCATTATTTCCTCTGTTCCTTTCACTACTGACGTATTTTGTTTCTCTAGCCAGCTAATCCCTTTTTTTCAGGAGCCATCCTTTTCTATGGCTGAGCTTAGGGAGTTTTCAAATGTCATTGTAAGTTCTTAGTAAGAAGCAGTAGCCTGAAAAACCTCACCTTCATCCTAACAATAATTAAACCATTGGTCTGCTGTGTTAGAGAAACTAACCATATTTCTCTCTTATCTTTCACTTTTCAGACTTTTCTTTCAACTTGCTAGTGACCTTCACTGCTGCTTTCCGAAATTTCTCCCCTTTCTTTAAACTTCTTTTTAGTAGTTAATTTGACTGTAGATATCTCAGTATCTGGCTTTTTGTTATAGAAGTCCCTATCTGTAATTACCTTTCTATTTTTTTGACTTCAAATGGCTTTGTCTGTACCTGAAATCAGCGCTGGTGAGTTTTCCTGCAATAAGCTTAATGACATCATGTATAATTGTCATTTATACCAACACCACCTTCTTTCCTTGCAATTACTTCCCAAGATCATCTGAGTATCTGTCATCTGCATTCTTTCCTTTTCACTGATTTAAAAATAAATAAATAAACAAACTTTTCAGATACCCTGGGCTGCTTCCCAACATCCCAGGGTGAGCCTGGGACAGTAAGCTAGCATGAACATACCTCCTACTGCCCTTACACTTCACATTTGGATGCAGTAGCTGGCCACCATGAAGCAAAGGCAGTTTCATGTATACTAACCTTCAGGTGCAAGTTTAATTATCTCACTGCAGTAACCTTAGTCCCCTCTGCTTTGTCCCTGCCATGCTCTCCCACCCGGCTCAGCAGTAAGGACTCCAGACCCATACAAAAGATGGAGCATGAGAATTTAAGGTAAAGAAAGAAAAGATCAAGCCTCCCGCATCGAATCTTAGATATCCTCTCCTGCGTGCCAGCTTCTTCTCAAAGGATGCTGTGTTGTTACTGGATAAAAGTACCCTGTTAAAAACAAGTTATATGTCTTTTTTGTAACGGGATTTCACTGACTGACTTCCCGCAGCATTTTCCCGAGTACAGCTGAAGCCGGTTGCAGTTTTCTAAAGCAACTGTAGAGAGCAGTCGAGACCAGACGCATCAGAGAATTTTCAAATTCCTTCTTTCAAACTGTCTTCCCCCATTTTCCAGGCAAGAGTCTTAATCTGAGCATCTTACTCAAAACAGCAACAGAAACCATTTTTTAATATGAAAGTATTTTACACAATTTGACTACTCTTAGTCCTTCAGAAACTTGTTTCTTGAATGACATGGGAGAATAAGTAGTTATTTCAAAGCCAAACCAAGGCCAGATCAGAATTCAGTAATTCCCTGAATGACATCTAAACCAGCTACTGACTAAAGAGTATCATCACAGTGCAAGGATATTTTATTCCTTCAGAGATATACTGCTGGGGAACATTCGCTGCTGTATTTGTGTGATGCTACCCCATGTGGGGAGGTACAGGAACCTGCACACATAAGGTGCAGTGAACTGGCAATGTAAGCTGTTGCGCAGGAATGCACAAATGCTCCATGTTATTAGTGGATACAGAACAACAGAACTTGGTTACCTGATCTGTGAGATCAGAAAGGAAAAGACTGAAGAGACATCTCATTTTTCTTTATCATATTTTATATGTAGCTTGTTTCTTCATGTTTTATAAGAACACATAACTCATTCCAAACGATTAATTTCAAGCTAGTGTCTCCATGTATTAAATATCAAGTCATATGTCATGTAGGTAGGTTAGATTATCCAGTTACCAAAACATTGTTTTGGTCTCCATGGTTACTTAGGTGATTCTGGCATTTTTCTTCGACACCATTTGTTGCCAAGGATACAAGTTGTTATAAAATACAGCAGCTACAAGTCAAGATTGCAGGGGTATAGTCCTTCTGCATGTGGCAGTTATATGTAATAAATCTTTCTTCACACATTTGAATCCTGAAGGCATTCTCAGTGGAGTTCTTTGAGTTAACCAAGTTAGTAAGTTTGTTAGAAAAGGAAAGGATGTTTACCAAGGCTGTCAAACACAGAAAAGTATACAGCATAACTACACTGTCTGAAATAAAGCACTTGAGTATCTTCTGGCAAATACAGGAATAATGCTTATCCTAACTCTATTATTCTCAAATAGAATTCCAACCCAGACCAAAGGAAACTGATTCAGAGCAGAATGCTTTCTACATTCAAGGCCAATATTACTTTACCAACAGGGATAATCTGCACTGTACAATAGCTACTTGTTAAAAAGAACCACAAGCATTTACAAATGTCTGCTGCACTACATAAACCAACAAAATGAGACAAAACTGCCTATAAACATAAAAAGGGACAGAATAGGAAATGAACTTAGCTAGGTTTACATTTTTCTGCCCAGAAAATTGCAAATACAACTTTATGCAGGCATTCATATGTTTAAGTATCTAAACTGCAGAGGTAACACACAGCTGAAACCATTGAATTATATTCAAGAACTGAACTGCTAGTGATCTACATCAGATTGCATGTAAAAATAGGTCCTGTCCGTAATTCTGCAATTCATATATTTAAAAAAACACTAAAACCTGCATTTTCATTAGAACACAGTTCTCTAAGACCTAAGCTTTTCAGTTCTTTCAAACTGAATAAAAAAATACCTATTATTTTCAGATATAAAAAAAATGTGCTGAAAATCAATCACTTCTTGTTGTGCAAAACCTCAGAATTTGCTATAGTATGCTACAACACATTATATTGTCCTATTAGCTGTAATATTTACTCTTAAGAAGACAAAGCAAAACAAAATTAAAATACCCTTCTAAATATTGTTGCTGTCAAAACCACATGTGACAGATCACATTTCTCTGCCATAATGCGACTTTGAATAAAAAAAACCTTTCCTCCTATGAAAGTTTTCTTCTTCTTCTTTTTTTTTTTATTTTTAATAGATGGCCATTTTCTGCCTAAAGTTCTAGAAATCCTTAGTATCAAGTATTTAAAAGAAAATCTTGAATTGCTTTTGTTCTGTCTTGTGCATTTTTGGAACTGTTCTTGTCATTGGACTTCGCTTTATTTCCTCATAGCTGCTACATTTAAATCTGATCACTTTTATTCAAGCCATACAGGAAATTTTTAGTTATTTCTTCCTATTATTAATAAAATATTATTGACAATAACTTTTTCAATGCAAAAAATATATGCAATAATTAGAAAGAAATACATAACTATTAGAACAGTAATTAGAAAAATATTTAATTTTTATATTAATATTATGCAATAATTAGAAAAAATAGAAATGGCTTTAATTTCTGAAACATACACTGACTTCTAAAGTCAGATAAAGTTAATTGACAGTCTTATCATCTGCTTAGAAACGTAATATAAAAACAATATCCAGAGACCCAGAGTTTGCCTTTTAAAATATTACATTGCAATTTTAAATGGCTTCTTATACTAAGACATTACAGAACCTGTGAGGAGAGTCTGATTAGCTGCAGAACAATATGCAGCTTGGGTTTTTTTAAATAATTATAATAATTATAATTATAGTAATTACATCATTTAAATAATTAGGTATTTCCTTTTCTTCTGTCAAATTGCCTACTTTCCTTTTTTAAAACAGATTACATTGACTTACCTCAAAGCCTGCATTTTCAGTTTGTTAGCTGACTGAGAATGCTGGTAGCCAGCTGATTAAACAACTCCATGAAGAGAGTTGCAAATTTGTAATCATCATGCTTTATTTAGGACCAAATTAAATTCTGTTAATTGTAGTTGGGGAATGACTTCTTAAGCTATTAGTGTTATAAACCTAAGGTATTAAAATTATGTTTGGAATTCATGGGGAAGTTGCAAGCTTTATGTAAAAGCTAGTCCCCAAAACACCTTGAGCCCAGCAAAAAGCATCCTGGTAACATTGCCAAAAGTGTGGATATAAAGTATAGTGCTAAATCTTTGCTATCTTTAGGCTTGCCCTGAACAAAAAATCTGGATGTTTAGCTCCAACATTAGGGAGCTTTTGAGTCCAGGTGTTTGAAGTGACCCATTATTCAAGAGCTGGCTGAAACTACCTTTCTGGAAGAGCTGCCCTCTAAGCCATGAAACATGCTTCTGTGCATCGGAAAATAGCTGTCCAGACAGTACGATACATGTAGTAACAGAAAAAATATACTGCAGAATTTCAGCAACACTAAAGAAAGCTGTACAAAGCAAGAATATACTGTATGACGCACAGTGTGGGTGTTCAGGAAATCAGTATGTTTTCCCATAGCCATCTACTTCTGGCAATGATATGGGACAGAGTACTGCATTAGATGAATCTTTGGTTTGACTGCACTTGTGTAAGAAATATTTGATATGTACTTTTAACAAGCAGCTCTCCAACATAAAATAAAAGTAAAAATAAGTGTTATGTGAAAGATACTGCTCAAGATAAAATTACACTGTGAGATATAAAACCACTTGAAGCTCAGCCTGGCTAATTGCAAATGCCTTGGATTTTCTGTTCTGGGCCCTCCATCACTTTTTATAAAAAGTACAGTGATGGACCATGATGACACCATTCATCTTTTCAAAAACCTCCAGCTGCTTTAATATCCCTATTCCCATTGGTGATTTGGAAGGGTGGCCTTGAAGGACCATTTCTGGTTAAGTACCTTTGCCAGCATGGATGTGGTCATGAAGCCAATTGTGAAACCAGAAAGGCAGGAGGGACAGTCATTTTACTCTAGTTAAATGAGCGTGTAAACTATGTCAGTGTGTTTAAATCCTTTGTTTCCATAGCTGACCTGTTTTTAAGGAATGATTGATACTACAGGAATCAGCTATTGCAGGCAGCGACAAACATGAGGGAAATACTGCTGCAGTGTGATCAGAAGGGAAAGAGCCCCCAGGTCCTGTCAGCATCACACACTGCTCCCACCACCTTAGGGTGCTGGCCTGGCCTTGCTGAGCAATGAATGCACTGTGCCCTCCGGGGCACAGGGACACATCGTGCTCACGCAAAAGGTTGTCCACACCCTCTGGTCATGGGGCTGCATGCCTTCTGTTGCAGTAGGTCATGGCGTGTATGTACAACTGTGAGATCACCAAGAACAACTGGCCTGAGGAGAGAGTTAGTCAGTGTAAAGTAACCTGTTCTCTTAGATCAGGAATCCTGCATACCTCCTGGCCCAGGTGTAAAGAAAAAACATCTAACACAGCTCTAAACTACAGTTTTGATTAAGTAAAAGGGTAAAAGTATACATCTGCCTCAGTGAACGATAACATACTTCAGCAAAGTAAGGAAGGAAAGGATTATACCATGTCACTCTAACCTTTTGTGGTGGGGGGTGCAGAGAAGCTAATAAAAACCTACTCGGACAACATTTGTTGAGGCAGAAGATTTACCTGGACTGGCAGTAGAAATAACATGTGAACACAACTGTCAACACTGAACAAATGTGGCTAAGAAGGAGAAATCATTGTGGCTTTCAAAAAAATTCACAATTATTGAGAAATCAGAAAAGAAAATCTGTCTCAGATGCCTTGAAGGTGAATACCACCCCCTTTTTCAGTGTTGGCAGACACTTCCCTAAACTGAAACAGATCAATTTTTTTTTTACCTAGTTAAGATGAAAAGTAGGGAAAGAGTATTTTCAGAGAAGCACAATACAATCTAACAAAGATTTATTGTAACCAAAACAGCACATCTCCTAGACCTCTTTCTTTTGGAATAGATGTCACACGGAAAACTGTGAGCAAACCAGGTGAGAAGGGGAAGGAGAACAGGGTGACTCCCAGCACTGACTGGGAGGGCTTCACCAGCCCCCTGGGATGGGAGGAACTTTCCTGCATGCCACAGTAACATTATACCTGTCACAATACCAAGCTGCTCAGAAGGGCTGTTTGGCAGTGTTGAGGGGTGCTTCCCAGAGGCAGACTCCCAAATACCCCTGGATGTCTGACAGTGTCCTGAGTGATGACAGCTTCACAAGGCTTTTGTCTGATCAAATGAATGGACTTACTATGGGAAGGCAGCTGGAGGGAATTAGATCAACATTTACCTAGAAGGCTACATTTTGAAGTTTTAATGATTTTCAGATAGCATTACAGCACACTGAGCCTAGTATTTCATGAGGGCTAAGCCTATTAGTTCATCAATGATATGAAAGGCAAGAATTGGCTCTGCAAGAAAATATCATCTTAGCCTCAGCCATATGCAGCAAACCTGCTCTCACAGTCTGTTCCACCATTTCATAGCATTTCTGGAGTTCGCAGACTGTGAACAGGCACCAGGTGCTGCTGCTGGGTCTCTCGAATGGGAGCTGTCTGCTCTGATGCCTTTGTGCTTATGTCTTGTTCTTTCAATGCAGAAGACAATCTGCATACAAAAAAGTCAGGGGTACCGGATCAGCCACTCCTGTGCAGAGAGGGACAGTTACTACTCTCATCCTTTTCCTCCTGCTTTCACTGAGATAATGGGAGGTACTTCCCGACAGGACACACAGAGGACTTGTCTCAGTGAACCTGTGCTGAGGAGACTTTTGCATACCTGCACAGATCATTCAAAAAGTGCTAGTATTGAGTATACAAGTGAATAATCTTTCCTGCAGAAAACTTTTTTTTTTTTTTTGTTTAAATAGTGCCACCATATCTGGTGGTTTTGTAGTCAGTAAAATTAGAACTACACAACCATGCCAAACATTGGAGGACAATCCTCTTCCCTCACTGGGTCAGTAAACCAACCCCCAGTACTGACAGGAAGGCTGCAAGGCATGAGAAATGAGGCTACCTCACAAAGCAAGGATAGCCAGGCTTCCTCTCTCCACACACACTTCCTCCTCAAAGTCAAGTAGCTTTAGGCAATATTGGAAAATGATAGCAGTCTTCTCACTGATCCTTTAGAGTTATTAGAATAATTTGTAGATTTCACATGCTCCTTTTTACTTAAGTAAGTAAGCAGACTTTAGTCTCCATAAGCTGCCCAAAACAGCCAACACATGGAAATCACAGAAACCAAACACTCAAAATTCACATAACAACATGGCAGTAAAAAATATTTTAAAAAATGTCATGACAATTACTTTAGGCTTCTTCATATATATTCACAAGCAATCCACTATTACAATTCAGAGATTTAATTCCTTGCTTTTCAGAGCAAACACATGAGTTACAGGCTCCCCATACCAAGGAAGATTTAAGTAGCTTCAGGAGATGTCATACAGACTGCTGTCAAAAGAAGTTGGTAAGGTAGGAGCCAGAAGAGGTAAAAAGATGAGGTAAAAGCAGTTGTGTGCTCAAGAGATGATACTTTAACATCTTTAGAGCACTTTTTTTTTTCATAATTTTATACCACCTGCAAAATACCACTTACCCCCAAGCGTTGGCAATTCATTAAAGACTAAAGAGAATTTGGCAATGCACTAGCATCACTAGCAGGTGGAACAGAAGATCTGGGACCTTGACAGGCTGGTGCAATTCAGCATGAAGCCTGTCCTTGAAGCTTGAAATTCACAGTTCTTTGCATTTTATTTCACTTGAAATAGTTTGCTTAAATTGTTAAGATGACCAAACTTAAACCACTTCTCTGTGTCACATGGACTTCGGCGTTGAGTAGAAAAATGCCTCTTCCCAAACGCGAAAATTATTTTGGAGTAAAAAAACAACGAAACAAACCATTTCTGCATCTTCTGACTCCAAATATGTCAGAGTCTCTCAGCAGAAAATGTGAATGAGGCAAGAACTAGGATAGAGCAGAATCAAAGACACAGAAATGCTGAGTATTTCATTGAAAAGCTGTGCTGAATAAGCTCTGGGTACTCTTACAGCTGCTTCAGAGAGAGATACTTGTCATTAGGATGCAGGGCTTTGATAGCTGAGCAGCATCAGGTCCCTGGCCCAATGTTTTTCATAAAGCTGTTAAGGTAAGAATCAGAAGGAAGGCAGAAAAAGGACATGTAGACTGGGAGGCTTATGGCAGCCAGGTGCTAACCCCAGAACACTGCATGTAGACATGGAGCACCTAAAAGCCATGTAGGTGGCAAAGGTCTGGAGAAGCCTTCACACCGTGTGACAACATGTGGTGGGATCCCATCTTGGAGGCCCTTTGGCCGACAAATAGGGATACTGCTGTTGCCTTTGGAACACCAGTACCCAAAGTCGAGTGGCACAGCCAGGGCTCAGCCACCTTCTCACAAAATCTTGTTGGTTCAACATCTTAAGACTTTTGCTTAAGATCACACCTGGGAGCCTCTTGCTGCTTTACCTCGAGCAGCAGCACTGAGATCGAGACAAGGTAAAACCCCTCTCGGGATAATCCTGTGGAAGGTAACGCGGCTCCACTGCAGCTGGACCCCGCTGCGGAGGGTGGCAGCGGCACGCTAGGTGGACGTGGATGAGACCGAAGCCAAGACCACCCACCCCCTGTGGGGTTAACAGCGGCCCCGCACGCCGGGGGCGTTATTTCGAGCTCGCAGCCCTGCCAGGGGGCGGGGCCATTTACTGCCCCCCGCGTCCGGCCTCCCTCCCGCGCCCCCTCCTCAAGATGGAGGCGCGGCATCTCCTCTCCTCGCTGCCGGCAAGAAGCCCCTGCTCCCTCTGGGGACGGAGTCAGACCAACCCCGCGTCCCCACTTCCCACCCCTCCCTTCCCCGGGGTCCCTGCCGCTGCCCACAGGTGTGCCTCTTTTCCGCAGCCGCTGCCTCGGTGGCCTCCGCGCTGGGGCGGCTCCGAGCGGTGCGTTTTGGGGAGGGGTAGGGGGTGTCTCTGGGCAGTGATCCTGCGCGGAACGCGGCGGCCGCCCCTGGGAGGTGTGCGGGGACGGCGCCTGCTCCTGAGTCAGCAGCGGCGAAGAGGAGGGCGGCACCGCGCCGCCCGGCCCCGCCGAGCGCCCACGGCCCCCAGCGCTGCGCCGGCCCCCGGTGCCGAGCACCGCGCCGGAGAAAGGGGGCCGTGGGGGTCCGGCAGCTCCTTTCTCCGATGCCGCCAGGTAGGCTCACTGCTGCGGCCTAGGCGCTGCCGCAGGTGCCGGTACAGGTGAGGAAGGGGTGGAAAAGGCAGTCGGTGCTGTCCAGCTCCCCGGTTGGGAGCTGGGAACTAACTCTCTCAGCTGAACGCTTCGCAGCTGCCGCGGCTGGGGTTGGGGTCCGCGGGGAAGCGCAGCCCGGAACCGCCCCGCAGGCGGGCGCGCTCCCGGTGTGCAGGGCTCCGGGAGAACGAGTGCTGTGAGCGTCGTGCTGAAATGATAACGGGACGGCGGTAGCTGTGGTGCCTCCGGACTAAAGGGAGTTTTCCCTATCTTCCTCCCCCGTCTGCTTGTGGCAAAATGCGTGTCCTGTGCGTGTGCAACCTGTTAGGCCGGGACCATGGTGGGAAGCAACACTGGGGGGCTGCGTTGGGAGAATGTGTATATGTTTTGGTATTTAATTTACAGGTGGATTTATTTATATACGTGTAAGAAAATAAATATTTGTGTATGAAGGATCAAACAGTTTTGATGGGGTGTTTCCTAACAGTGCATGTGTATTTAGCTATATCTGATCTGAGCTCAGAAATCATAGCTTTACATTGTCTTATTTGTGTGTGTATATGTATTTGGATATTTATATATGCAAAGCATATAGAAGTATTACTCTTGGCAAGTTTCTCTTCAGTCTTCTGTCAGTGTTTGTTTGTTACGGACTAAACACGTATGTGACTGGTGAGCATGGTGCTAATGTGAAATGCTTTGTCAGATTGTGTTCTGAGCAGTAGAGCAGAGCTTAAACAGAAGAAAATACTGTGTGTGATATTTATATTGATCCCGTTTCAGGCATAATCTACATTAGGATTGTTATAGAAAGCTAGAAGACAGTTCCATCGTTCCCCTGACCTCTTTCAGGAGGATATCACAGATAGCCTGTGAAGAGTCAGATAGTTGAGGGAACAAAATGAATCACAAGCTGGTTTGCCCTCTGTTCCTCCCTATCTGTTTTTGCTGTAGGAGCACTCTAATGTTCCTCACAGTGACTGCATGACAAGATAGTGGAGTTAATATAGGACATACTGGCTTTTAAACTCTTTGAAATTGGTTCTGTATCTGCCTTTGCCTTGACTATATCTTGTAGTAGGAGTCATGCAACTTTACAGACTGCGTCAATTGGCTGTGGCCAGTGGTATGAGGTTCAATAAGGCAAAGTGCTGGGTCCTGCACTTGGGTCACAACAGCCCCATGCAATGCTGCAGGCTTGGGGAAGAGTGGCTGGAAAGCTGCCCATGGAAAAGGACCTGGGAGTGCTGATTGACAGAGCTGAACGTGAGCCAGCTTGTGCCCAGGCAGCCAAGAAGGCCAGTAGCATCCTGACCTGTATCAGAAATAGTGTAGTCAGCAGGGCTAGGGAAGTGATTGTCTCCCTGTACTTGGCACTGGTGAGGCCACACCTGGAATCCTGTGTTCAGTTCTGGGCCCCTCACTACAAGAAAGACATTGAGGTGCTGGAGTGGGTTCAGAAATGGGCAACAAAGCTGGTGAATAGTCTGGAGCACAAGTCTGATGAGGAACGGCTGAGGGAACAGGGATTGTTTAGTCTGAAGAAGAGAAGGTTTGGGGGGGACCTTACTGCTCTCTACAGCTACCTGAAAGGAGGCTGTATAGCAAGGTGGGGGTCGGTCACTTCACCCAAGTAACAAGTGGTAGGACAAGAGGTAGCAGCCTCAAGTTGCAGCAGGGGAGGTTTAGGTTGGATATTAGGAAATATTTCTTCACAGAGGGGGTGATCAGACATTGGAACAGGCTGCCCAGGGAAGCGGTAGAATCACAGTCCCTGGAAGTGTTCAAAAACCATGTAGCTGAGTCCCTCAGTGATATGGTTTAGTGGTGGTCTTGGCAGTCCTGGAGTAATGGTTGGACTTAATGATCTTAGAGGTCTTTTCAAACCTAGTTGATTCTATGATTTTATAACTCTAGACATTTGCTTTGTTTAATTATTTACTCCTTGTGTTTGGTATTTTCTAGCTGCAGTTGGTATTTCCTAGTTGGGCTTTTGTCTTGAGCCAAACCTGAATTGTTTAAAACCTGGTATAATGCAAAGTTAATAGGTCATACTGTCCATACTCATTTTGGTAGCTTAGATGATGGGGTTGAGCTGCATGTAACACATCAAATTGTTTGTCTGAGTGGTTCAGGTAAGGTGAGAGTGTGTGTGTACAAGATTCGTGGACTAATACTTTTCCTGTAAGCATAAGACAATGGAAAATGCAGCATAGCCTTGTTTATACATTATTGAAGCTAACTGGTCATGGTCTGTGGATAAGGCTGTGCTCTGGGGATGCTTGTCCAGTTTAGTCTTACCTATTTTCCTTCAGGGAGTACTGTGGTGGAGAGCTGGAGGTGAACTTCTGTAGCACTTCTACAAACTTAGGTTCCACAGCAAACACGTGCCAGTACGGATCTGTTATATCTTCACTAGTTGCCTCTCAGCGAGCTGCAATTCTGTCAATTCTAATGAGCTGCATGGAGTGCAGAAGTTTTGGTGACCTGGAGATGCTGTAGTTTAGTTCATCTTTCCATACAGCTGACCTCTCCTGTGTTGGTTTGGGATGCTGAGCAGGCTGCAAACTTCAGTGGTACCATGGGAGATGAGGAGTTTCCATTGACAGCTTTCTGATCCTGCTAGCAAAATCTCTGTCAGGAATGTTTTAAAAACAATTGATTCCCTTTTCTCCCCATTTGCAGAGACATGGGATCTGTTTCAGGTGGAGCCCTTAAGACCCTTTCCAGCTATTCCTTCTGTGATGCTGAATAAAGTGGTCTTGCTGTAGGCTTTTTCACATATTGGTTGTATGGACTTATAAATCTTTCCTTTAAGAAAGCATGTGTGATGCTTTATGTTTGCTGGTTTTGATAGTGGTACTAAATGTATATGCTTAGTAGGAAATACGTGATCAAAGGTGGAGTTGTGATGCTGTATATCCATCAGTCTCCAATTTCAGTGTTGTAGAGGAAGCACAGAACCACTGTAATGGTTATTGTACCCATGGGGAGAAACCCTTCCTACTGTCAGGCAGTTAGCTTTCAATTTCTGTCATAAAGTGTCTTTCTGTACAAATTTATAATCTAATTTAACTGCAGATATAGTTGCTTTTCCATTTAAGTACCTAATATCTTTCTGTATGGTGCCAGGGTATGATTGCCAAGTATTTTTCACGATGATGTGACTTTGCACAGAGTAGGTAGGAATTCAGTCCATCCAATTGGAGGTAATGTGAATGCTGTTAGCCTAATGCCAGGTTTCAGTTAGTTAACCTTTATGAAGGGGCAGTTTAGTGGTTGGTTCCTGTCCTAATGCATTTTCCTTGATAAATCTGCCCTCTGCTTCTCTGTACAGTTTATAAACGCTTGTACATGTTACAAAAGGTTCCACTGGTTAAGTATAGATGGATTTTAAAGAAATAAAATGTGCTCAGTGGTCTGAGGTGGGGCTCCAGAGGTTTGCATCTCAGGAGGAGGTTGTGTGCATACGTGTGCTTTAGCTGTTTATAACAGCAAGTAGTTTTCTGAACAACAGAGTTAATGAGCGTTCTGTGAATCTGTGTTTAGAGGTCAAACAAAAATTTTCCATTGTCTTTGCATGTGCCTCTACATTTTTTTCCATGTAGTCCACTCTTTCCAGAGACTGCACAGGTGATGTGATACATGGGCTATGTTTTCAGTTATAGAAATTGGTTGACTTGTTTTTTTGGGGGTGGGCTTGTAGAAGTTGACATTGCAATTTTGTCTTGTCTGGCTTGGCTGTTTTTACAGAAGTTATAGGAATTTAATTACCTGCTGGTAATCTGTTCTTCTGTGGTCAATGGCTTACAGTGTACTGTAAGTGAAAAAAGGGATATATTTACACAGTGATCAAGTAAGCTTTTTCTCTGCAGGGGATCAGACTAACAATGGATATAAACCTTGGCACAGTCATGTGGGTGACAATTTACTATTTGCTGTTATATCAACACACAAGATCTGAAGTCTAGAAATGGATGTACAGCATCCAGCTGCATTGAGTCTTTTCTTGAAGGTGATAAAATAGCAAGACATAAATGGAAAGAGTATTTATGTACTTCACTTGCAAGATTTTGGCTGATCTGGCTCCCTGCTCTTGTACCCGCACCATCTTATGCAAGTTCTTTTTCTGCAAGTGAGTGTATCTCAGGGAGGGGCTGGGTGTTCAGTAATCTCAAAAATGGTCAATTAGCTTTGTTGACTTACATTGCTTGAGCTAGTCTCTGCTGATCAATCTCTGAACAACCCTTGAAGGCTACTATAAATTAGATGCGCTTAAGTAACTTCTGTTTTTATAACACGATAGTCTTCCAACAAAAAAAACCCTGAACCCCATACCCTAAAATCCTAGCACATCCATTTGACTTCAAGTGCCAAACTGTTGTTTCCTCTGCTGTATGGGGTATTGTTAATTAATGAAGGTATATCAGTCACCTGAAGACCATAAACTAGGAAGTTTCATTTTCATTTTTAAGTAGGTTCCAGGAAACTTTTTCAGTAAAACTTAAATTTAAATGTAGTTGTTCTGTTGTCTTTCTCCACAGTGTTTACGTTGTTGCTATTACTGCAATAATGTCAAAGTGAAATGTAGTAGATGATTGAACTGCAACAATTCAAATTGCAGTGAACAGGAATTAACAGAAAAACCTTTGCTGCCCTTTCTGTACCTGATACTGCTTTGGCTGAAGTTGTAAACCTTTCTTGTTTCAAAACAACCTTATGTTTTATGTGGCCTTTATGTTTTGGAGGCAGCGAGTGTCTGCATTTTCCTTAGAACTGTGACTTCTCCCTATTCAGCTCTTCTGAGATTAGTGTCCTGGTTTTGTCCATAGTATGTTTACAAACTTGCATCCTCTGGATTTGCAAGTATTAGCTTTGATGCTTTGATGATTAGCTTAGGTCAAGCTGCAAGAAGAGTTGATTTTATTTATTTATTCATTTTTAAAGTATTAGATCTTAAATAGCGGTATTAACAATTGCGAGGGTTTAAGTACCATAATGAGATCTCCTAAATCCTGACACTGACTTAAATGGGATCATGACTTTACCCCGTGAAGTTTTCCTTAAAAAATCAAAACCAAACAAATCCAAAACAACCAACCAACACACCCCCACCCCAGCCCAAACAAATCAGTATTTAAAGTCTTGACAATCTGTGAAAGGCTCAGTCTTGTGGGTTCAAATTGTAAGACTTTCTTTAGAGCAATGAAAGAGAATTTTTATTTTTTTTTTTCCTACTGAAGGCTGAGACTTTTTCAAGAATTACTGTAGTTCAGGAAGTAGCACTTAAGGAAAAATAGTATGAGGTGTCCCTGCCTATGGCAGGGGATTGGAACTAGATGATCTTGAGGTCCTTTCCAACCCTAAATATTCTATGATTCTATGATTCTAACTGCAGTACAACAATGATGATTTGAATCAATTAATAATTCCTTTTTATTTTTGAGGGCTTACAGTCTTAAGTTGAGGGGGGAAGAATACTTAGTTTCAGTGCTATAGCAAAGTTTTTGTCGTATTTCTAGTATAGTTATTTGTGAATTTGAGCAAGTGCAAAATCAATAATTTTTTGTGTTCTGTGCATTTACATGATCCAGCTTGAAGTATGTGAGTAGCTTTCTTCTAACTCTCCTAGTAATTGACTTGAGATTCTCCAGAAGCATCAGCTCTCATCCGCAAATTGTACCTCTCTGCAGAAGGATGTCTTGGTATCTAGTTGGAGCTGGATGTGCAGTGCCGCTTGCAGTATTCCTTGCTTTCTGTCATAATGGCTCTTGAACTAGAAAGTGGATTGAGACCACACAACTTTGTCACACAGCTCTTGTAACAACTTCAAGCTTTGCAAATGATACGCGGAGAGACTCCACAACTCGTAAAAGTTGTAAAGTAGGTATGCTTTTATTCAGCGCTGAGGTGCATCGGGATCGCTCCTCCAAAGTATGCACCCCTCAGTGTCGTTTTCCCGCTACATTTATCCTCCAAAGTTACACGCCTATACATATTCATGATCTATCCCCGCTTCATATTATAATGCGCTAAAAAGTCCTTTGCACATGCGCAGTGCCTCCCCTTGGTCATGGGTGAGGGTCTCAGGATGAAGTAAATGAGTCTTCCTATTGTGGGCAGGGGTCTTCAAAATGAAGCAAACGAGTCTTCCTCTTCTTAAACTTTTCACCTTTGTCACATCTGGATGCCCCAGTGATTACACAAGTAGCTGAAACCAGCCCTATCTGTCTGTCTTTGGATTAACTGATAAGTAGAGAAGAATGAGAAGGAATGGTAGAATGGGCCCACTGATATGTAGATGTAGTGAGGAGAAGGAGAAGAATGGTTAACTGGTAAGGAGGATGTAGAAGACAATCCATGTTTAGTGGGACCCCTAAATTCCACAGACTTCCAGGTGCTACCGCTTCTTATATCAAGCCCCCTGTATCACAAAGCTGAAAAGGATTTGTACAACCTTTTCTGCATGTGTGCCTTTCTCTTCTAGGCAGTCTGCTGAATTGCCTTTCCCTCACCACCCCCTCATCCACAGCTCAAAACTGGTGCTATGTACACCCATTGGATAGTTTTCTTCTGTCTGTTTTCCTGTTGTAAAAATAGTTAAATACTGGAGGGAGATAGGTAGAGAAATTCTGAAACACCCTTCATGGGAGGCTTAGGACAGGTTAGATAAAAATCTGGAGGAGGATGCTTTGTCTTGCCTCTGGGCTGTGGAGGGAACAAGATACTATCTTGTTCCTTCAAGCTCTGCTCTCGCTTTCCAGGTCTCACTTCATTTTCACTGCAGAGTGTATATTTCGTGACAGCAGATAGAATTGACAAGTGAGGCCATGTTCTTGTGAAAATGCAAAACCCATGTAAAACAGATTATGTTGTTCTAGAGGAATTGTTCAATAGTTTGCCTCTCTTCTGAGGAGAAATGTTTCTATATCCCTGTTAGTCTGTTAGTGGGGAGTGCAGAGCTCTCGGATGTCTAAACAATCTCACTCTCTGATACTAACTCTTACTGAGGTTAGTTTTTGGTTTGTGGGTGTCCCTCCCTGCTGGTCTAGCTGATAGGTCTGGCTGATATATAATGTCTCTGTTGCAAACTAAGTAATAACAGTCCTGAATTATTCTGACCTTATTCCACTTCATATTGTATACTTCATATATGATGTAAATCCTGACACTAATAATAGTGTTTTAATTTCACCATTAAATTTCTGACATTCATTGGTGTATTTAAAATATTTTCTTCCATGTAAATAATTCTTGACACCATATATACCTGCTAACTGTTTCATCTTTAAGATTTCCACTGTTGTTTGTTTCCTCCACAGCAGTTGTATTCTTGTAGAATAAAGTTACTCTTTCCATAAAGCAATGCTGGTTTCATTTTTATTTGTCCAGTTGATGTCCCTTAACATTTAACAGAGCTGTGGGAACAGGTAGAGCACCTGGTCCATCCAGTATAACACAGCAGGGTATTTTCAGCTATTCAATTTGTTGGTTGATTACCATTAACTTGCTCTTTTGTGCCCTGAACTTGACTGAGGTAATTGACATAGAGTTGGAACATAACGACAATCTAATGTCACCCTTGAACAAGACATGTGGGAGCCCCTCTGAATGAAACAGAGCGATGTTTGCAATTACAGCTACATCCTGTAGCTACAATAACTTTCCATCAGTAATCATGGTTTTGTTTTCAAGTACAGATACCTATTGTTAGAAAATTGTATGAGAGGAAGGTGACTTTGCACAGATCGTAAGCACCGATGACTGTGATAACTTCCGTATCTGCTCAACGGCTTGAAAATTATTCTCTTTATTTAAGCTGTTTTGATGATGTGCGTGTTCATACAGTACCTATTCATGTTGAAGCTCCTACTGCTTGTATGTGTTCTGAGGTTTTTTTGTGGTGTTAGACAAATGCTACTGCCATGAAGTTCTGTTTTTCTTTCTTCTGAAATATTAGTACAATGTTAATGCTCAGCTATTAACTAACTGGCTAAGGTATTAATGCAGGTACAAGAGCTAATGAAAAAACTGATTTGAATTCTTCATGAGGGGTGGATTTTCTGAAAGAACGTCTTCTGTTTAGTAGAAGCATTGATGTGTGTGTGTATATATGTATATAGACACTTTCGTTAAGAATAGGACCACCAAATCGGTAATGTGTTCATTTATTCAGTCGTCCTGCTTTTTATAAGAGATGCTGTCAGTTTAAAAATGGGTGTTTTGCTTTAGCTGTGGCTTGAGTTTCAGATGCTGTTTCGGTATTTCTTTTGGCGTCTTACCTAGCTGTTCTAATGACCAGAAAGGTAAGGACGTGAGAAGCCCCTGCTTGTCTTCTCCACCAATGCTAGCTCTGGCTGTTGAAGACCCTTGTTTTCCTGGAGGTTTCTGCTCTCTGGCATTGTTCTCTCTGGCTGCTTTCATGACAATGTTTGTTCCTGTATCTGATTTTGTTAGCATGAAGGGATTCTACTACACCTTTTGTAGAGCGCTGGTATATTGCCTTATGCTCTATTTGCTCATATAGGATTTGAATGTATTCCCAGAATGTACAGGTAATTCAGTCTGTACATGTTTCTACTGTTATAGTCCTGGCCTAATTAGCTGTAGGAGGTGGCAGTATAATTCTACTAGGTGACCTGTTTCTTTCTCCAAGGGAGGAAGTTACTTGAGTCTGCATTAAAGTCCAGGTGAACCAAAATTCAGGGTGAGATTTGAGGTGAAGGGGGGCAATACAGGTGATTCCTTTTCCTTGGAAAGCTGTTGCACTTCATGTGTTATTTAACAAAAGATGTTGTGGTCCTGATGAGCAACTCCGTATATTTAAAAGGTTGTAAAGTCAAAATACTTGTATTGAAGGATCAGTTTAGAATTCCCTTTTCTTCTGTTGGCTAAGGCATTGCCAGAAGCTCGCAGCTGGAACAGAAAAACATGGCTTTCAGAGTAGTATATATGTATAATACCTGTATATTTTTAACACGTCTCAAGGCTGCAGTTCCTCATCTAGCCAAGTGTGCGAGTCAGACTTGAACTGTTAAGAGCCAAGCAATTCCAAAGTCATTACCACTAGTGCTGTTTGCTGTTGTAACAATGATAATGGGCTTTGTGATATCAGTAAAGTGTAGGAATTCAGCTAGAAAATCTTGTGGCCTTTGTTATTTTTAACTGCTGGAATATCATGGCTGGACACCTTAAAATTTGATGCCTCTTGTATTTGTGTAATGAAACTTACGCTTGGGAACAGTACAGTATCATGGGGAAGGTGAGAGGAACATTGCATGCATACACTACAGCAGTGTTTACTGTCATAACTGTTTAAAAAAGCATGCAGGTTTTGGTAGTTCTTATCCATGGATCAGAACCTATGCACTGAATTGTGACCATATGTGCTTTGTGTCTGAGCTTGATCCTAATAACTTCTATTATGTGGAAATTAAGCATCAATAGATGTGTAGCTGCAAGGAAGTATGGGAGGACACAGTGCTGCTTTGGTGCATTCACCGTGTCCTCACATTGCGTGTCTCATATGGATTCAAGGGAGATTGTGCATGCAGTCCCAAGTCTGGCATTTTGTAGCTTTGGTAATCCATTTGCTTAATAAATAAGTAAAAAGCCAACCAACAACAACGACAAGACACCAACCAACCAAATACTGCCACACAAAAAAAACTAACCAGAAAAATAACCCACCACTGTTCGCTGCAAGTGCTTGTGTTTCTGAGCTCAGGACAAGTAATGCTGCAAAAATCGGGATTGTTTACATGGTGTCTTAATGTTTTTCATAGCATTGTTACAAGTAGTCATGTGGACTTATCAGTCAACTATTATGCAGGAGATAGAAGCTGCTCCTTCTAGTCCCAGTGAGATAGTGAAGTTTGCCTTGCAGAGGAAAAACACCTATAAAAATAAACAAAATTACTTTTCTGCCTCTGATCAGTGTTCTGCCCTTGTGATGTTCTGATACCGAGCCTGATGCATTTTTCCTTAGGCTAAAGGACTGAAAGTCTGTCTTAGGCATCTGGTCCATTTGACTGCTTCTGGGCAGGAGTGAAGGTTACAGCAAATGCACAATAACTCAGAAATCTTGAGTTTCAGTAAGCTTTTCTGCAAATTGCAGTTTTTGGTAGCTAACAACCTTACCAAATCTAGCGAGATTTCCATAGAAACTGGAAAAAGGCTGTGTGAAATTATGTCTTGTCATAATAATATCTTCCCTCCCTCTCAGTCTGTTGAGGTGTTTGGGGTATATGTGTTAATAAGTTGGAAATACATATTAGATTGTTCCGCCTATCTGTGTTCCTCTGTTCCCATTCTCAAAAGCAACAGAAACAGTCCAAAATGTTGGAGTTTATAGAAACTGTATGCTCTGTACCAGACCCTGGTTTAGTTTGAATGTTCTTGAGTAAAACACTAAAAAATAATCACTTTGGGTAATGTGTTAGAATGAGTGTGCAGGTGATCAGCATGGGCAGGTGTATGCTGGTGGGTTCAGTTGGAAAGGCTTAAAAAGTCATCTAGAGATAACTGCCTGTATAGCTGAGAGCCAGGATAGATTCATCAAGGGACAGTCATGTGTGACCAACCTCTTAGATGTTTCGTTATACAAATGATTCTGTATGCTAAGTGGTACTTTTGGAACTATTTGGCTTAAAAAAAAAAAAACAAACCACAACCATGTTTGGGGCTTTTTATCTGTTACAAAAACCATAACTTTATAGTTGATGGAAGGACAGAAGAGCGATGGGGGAATGCAAGACTAAAAATGATCCTGTTGCTGAAGAGTTTGTATCATAGGAGTGGTACTTGTAAGCATCCAGACAACCTGTTGATCTTTCTAAGGTGAAGCCTTCCTAAATTAGTCCTATTCACTCTAAATTAGTCCTATTCACTAAAGAGGAGCATGGCTATTCTGTAGCTATTCAGTGTATTCTGTCAGGAACTGTTTCCTGAGAGAACTTCTAACTGCAGATATGAAAATAGTGTCATACTAGAAGCAGTGTAATGTGGTGTGGTATGTTTTGTGGGATTTTTTGGTGACAGTTACTTCTCATCAGAGATAAGAAAGCTGTCTTAGAAAGAACAGTTTTATTGATGTTGGGTAGAACAAAGGTCACAAAAGTCAAGTAAGATTTTAAATCGGGTACCAGAATTTTGGAAAGTTAGGAATAGTGTTTCCTGATTTTGCAGGGAGCTTGCCCAAACACTTATAATTATTTTTTTTTTTTTTTACTTAGGATTTGTTTTTAAACCTAATCTGTTATTTTTCTCCTTGCTTTAGTGATGTTCTGTGGTCATTTTGCTTATGTCTTGAGCACAGTTAATGTTTGTACCACAGGCTTGAGGAGTTGTCAGTCCAGCACTCTCTGACCACACTCCTTCAGATGTTCCACTTGTGGAGGATGTAATGTTTAATATCAGATTTACTTATCTGGAGATGTAACGCAGGATTTCCGATTTAGCAAAGAAATACAAATATGCTGAAATCACAATGCAGATATACATTACACCTGGCAAAATATAGCAGTGGCTGTACACAGTTCAGTTGCAATACTAATGTGATTCCCATTGCTGGTCTCTACTCTGCTCACCATTGTAACACTGGGCATCCCTCTGTCACTAGGAAGAAAAGCATGAGTTGAAGCCAACTCAAGCCCCTTGCTTTCTTCAGAATTCTTCTGTTGTTCAGTTTTTATATTATGTGTTGGGCTGAGCCACATATTCTCTTCCCCCTGCTGATCTGGCTAGCTCAGGGAGGCATTTGCACTCCTCAGTGAACTCAGTGGGAGAAATGTTTGCACTATTAGTTGATCTGCTCAGCTGTTAATAGCTGTTTAGCAAGTCACATAATGAACATCACTGGGAATTGACTGGGATGCTCTGCCTTGAGAAGGGCTGTTCTCCAAAGAAACCTCACTGCCTGTGTTTTCAATTTACAGAAGTGTCTTTTGGCCAAATATCTACTTGGGATCCTTTATGTGGGAGTGGGTGTGAGTTTGGCTGAACTTTTTTTCCTCGCATGAGTAATGCAACTTCAAACTATTTGTTGTTAGTAGATCTGTTTCTTGCTTAGGCTGCCTTATTTCGAGAATTCAGTATCCTGGTAAGGAATGTTTACCTAGGAATTCTGGAGAAGTGTCTGCTTGCATTACCTTGATAGCTGGGAGGTACCCAGCTTGAGGGCTATATCAAGAGCTGATTTAACACTGCATGAATTTTAGCATGGACATGCTGACCATGATTCCTCAGTTAAGAGTACTTTCTATTTTCTGTTTAAAGTCAGAGCAAAACTGGGTTCTAGAAAACTGAAGACAGTATATCTGAGGGTTTTTGAGGTACAGAAACACAACCATGCAAATCTTTTAAGGGCATTTTTGCATCTTCAGAGAATGAGATTTCCAGGTAGGTAATTTGTTCTGTATCTTCACCTTGACTGGTAAACTGTGTCATCCATCAAGAAGTCAGGAAGTAATAGTAATGCCTGCATTTAACCTGTTTATTGGCTTTTACTCTTACATTCTAATTAATGCTCACATCTGACCTTTTTTTTCCTGTGCTGTTTGTTGCAGTGCTTCGTGGCTACAGCAGGGTACTAAACAATATTAGAGGAAACCAACGTTAAGACACATAATTTCTACACAGCTGGTTGGAAAAGCAGTTGTCACTGCCTTCCTGGTACAGCATGGCATTTGGACTTGGTGTTCTCTGCCTGTTAATATGGGCAATAACAGGTAGGATTTTACTTCTTATGTGTCTGAGTCACGAACAAGTGAAGCGAGTGGTCCTGGAGTGTATATGCAGGTGTGAATGAAATATGAATAAGGCAAGAGCTGGGACATCTTGTGACTCCTCAGTGCTAACAGCTTCATAACTGGCAGTTGATGGCAGTGGAGGAATGAAGTTGGGAGCTGTTTGAAGCCAATTTCAATAGGACTGTTTCAGTGCAGATGCATGGGGCAAGAGGAGTAGTGGGAGAGTTCAGAGTTTTCCTTCTTTCTCTTGCAAGACAACAACTTAAGAATTATGTATTGCTTATGTTCTAAGCTACCTTTTTTCTTCTGAAATATCATAAGATGCTTGATTTATAAGAAGCATAAATGCATTTGTTTACATCTCTCATCTCACCATCTGCTTTACAGATGTGTATTTCCTTTCAAAGCCCACAGGAAATTCCTGTAAACTTCTGCTTCAGCCAGAGAGATAGGTAAATTACTTTCTTTCATAATCAGATAGGTTAAGAAATAGTAATTCTTAGTACTGGTTTTGTGTCATAGGGAGATTCATTCTGGTGCAGGCAGTTTTGACATGGCAACTACAGAACGATATATTCAAGAATGGTGTGTATTTCTTTAAAAGAGTGTCTGAAATTTGGTTGGGGGGATACTGGCAGTATTGGTATTAGCAAGAATTTAAAAAATAATGCTCAGTTACCTGGCTTTTATCTCCTGTAGTATAAACAGGTTTGGCTGTTTCATGAGGAAGAACATGGCTAGTGTGCTAAGAGTTGCATGGACTACTGAACTTGGAAATACTGGATGCGGGGGAGTAGCTATTAACTACAGCTGAGGGGTGATGGGCATTAACTACAGCTGTGCTCATGGTTGGTTTGCAGTAATCCTCAAGATCATCCTGGGCATCTTATAATGCCAAGCTTTTTGAGGAGAACATGGAGCTGAGGTTTTTGTTGCTGTAGTAAGCAATAAGTATGCCTTCTGTAAACAAATAAAATGCTTTCATGTGAGATACTGAGTACCTGCTCTAGGGTCCATGTCAGTATCTTTAGGAAAAAAAAACCCAGCCACTTCAAAAGAAGGCAATAATGTGCAGTAAATACTGAATTTTGGCTGTGGAGAATGTTGCAGTTTTATATTTTTGATGATGCTGTTAATTCCTAGCAGGCTAGAATATCCTCAGTGTTCATATAGAAAGTGGTTTTGTTCTTTAGCTGCAATTTTGCTATGCTTTCTTGATATACTTGAGAACAAAACAATTATACTCAGACTGCTGGCTGTATTCCAAACCTCTCCCTGGATCTCAGTGTTTAGGGGCTAATACATCCTGATATCACATATTATTCTAGTATAAATTTTAGTGTTTATTTCCATCTTGATAATTTGCAGTATTTTCCATCCAAGTGGAGCTCTAAACTGGAAGGTACTTGCTGTTTTTTGAGGATATGTTTGGTGAAATACATCAGTGGATGCTCTACTGTGTTAAGTTAAAAGGACTCCTTTTTAGTGGAAGCTTTAAAATGAATTGACTTGGGCTCATGAAGCTGCTAGATGCTCATTCTGAAGTTATTCTGTGCACATGAGCTTGTGATTTTAAAAGCTACTTCAGAGAAAAAAAAGTTTTCTTACCACTTGTTTTAACATAAGATAATGAGAAGGCTGGCAAATAAGAAAGGCTTGACATTGCATCAATCACAGAATAGAGAAATGGGCATAGTAGAGAATATATTCAAAAGGATATTGAAGAATCTGCAGTGATTTATCAAAGGAAATTGAGGAGGGCTACTCTCTCCTGTTTAGATCATATTTGTTTGAGTCTTTTATTTTGTGTGTGGTGGCTTTTGGCTAATAGTTTTTGACTGCTTTTCATTAATATGTTGGGTTGATGTTGGCTGGCTGCCAGATGCCCAGCAAGTTGCTCTGTCACTACCCCTTCTCAACAAGACAGGAGATAAAAATATGTTTAAAAGCTCACAGGTCGAGATCAGGACAGGGAGATCACATATGAGTTAGTCAAGAGCTAACCAGACTAGACATAGGGAAAATAATTTATTGCCAGTTAATTAGAGTAGGGTAATGAGAAGTAAGAACAGATCTAGAAAATACCTTCTCCCTGTTCCTGCCAGGAGGCTGCTCCAACATGGGCTCTCCACAGGGTCACAGCTTCCTTCAGGGCTTATTCACCTGCTCTGGTGTGGGGTCTTCCACAGGCGGCAGGTGGATATCTGCTCCACCATGGACCTCTGTGAGCTGCAGGGGGCCAACCTTCTTCACCATGGTCTGCACCACAGACTGCAGGTGAATCTCTGCTCTGACACCTGCAGCATCTCCTTCCCTTTCTTCACTGACTGTGTATGTGCAGACCTGTTTCGCTCCTCTCTCCTGCCTGCTACTGTTGTACAGTGTTTTTTACACCTTCTCAAGTATGTCATCAAAAAGGTGATGTACCAGTGTACTAGTGTCACTGACAGGCTCAGACTTGGCCAACAGTGAGTTCCTCTTGGAACTGACATGGGGACAGCTTCTGGTGTCTTTCTACAGAAGCACGCCTGCAGTTCATTTCCTCCTACCCCCGACTACCAAAACCTTGCTGCATAAACCCAATACAATGGGTAAAAAAACCCAAAACCTAGAACAGTATACAGATCGCCCAGTGGGTCAGATGCATACCACTGACTAAAGATTGTGCCTCTCAGGAGGCTTGAGCTGGATGTGGCGATAGATGGTGGGTACCATGTATACCATGTACCATGCTTCTGCCACTCAGCATCTTGTGCAGGTTGGATGAAACTTCCCAAACCTGCAGATGCAGCTCGTAATTTCTCCACATAGGCAGTCCTTACAATGCCAGTTTCATTTCACTGGCTTATATGCATTCATTGATGAAATCGGCTTAAATTGAAATAGATATAAATTATTCTGGCCATTAATAAAAGCAATAGTTTTAAGGGTAACACATCCAAAAAATTACTGACTCCTCCTCCCCCCCAGGAGAGATAGAAGACACTGCTTTCCACCACAGGAAGAAGAGTTTACTTTATAACTGGGAATCCAACACCTTGGAATCAATTCATCTTGAGCAGGCATATTCTAATCTGGTATTTGAGGCAGACCTTCCAAATAGTGCTACTGAAATGCATTTCTGCAAATACAATGGTGTTCTCCTGACTGGCTCTCAACTTTCTCTTACTGTGTGTTTATATTGTGGTGCTTTGTTCTGAGATTAGCCGCTCCAACAAAATGCAAAGATGAATTGGCAGGTAATTGCAGTCACAGGTATTGAGCAGCCTAGTCTCCTGTTTTGAACTCCATGCAGCCCAGCCATAGATTACATGGCCTCCCAGAGCCTGCTGGACATCACCAGTATCCTTTTCTTTAGTCTGGGAGAGAGGATGTTTCCAGATGCATAGCAAGCCATCAATTCTCAAAATATTTCACTACTGTTGGTCTTGGACTTTGAAGAATAACTGTATCCTGGGCTGCATCAAAAAGAGTGTGACCAGCAGGTCGAAGGAGGTGATCCTGCCCTTCTACTCTGCTCTCGTGAGACCTCACTTGGAGTATTGTGTGCAGTTCTGGTGTCCTCAACATAAAAAGGACATGGAACTGTTGGAACAAGTCCAGAGGAGGGCCACGAGGATGATCAGGGGACTGGAGCACCTCCCGTATGAAGACAGGCTGAGAAAGTTGGGGCTGTTCAGCCTGGAGAAGAGAAGGCTGCGTGGAGACCTCATAGCAGCCTTCCAGTATCTGAAGGGGGGCTACAAGGATGCTGGGGATGGACTCTTCATCAGGGACTGTAGTGACAGGACAAGGGGTAATGGGTTAAAACTTAAACAGGGGAAGTTTAGATTGGATATAAGGAAGAAATTCTTTACTGTGAGGGTGGTGAGGCACTGGAATGGGTTGTCCAAGGAAGTTGTGAATGCTCCATCCCTGGAAGTGTTCAAGGCCAGGTTGGACAAAGCCTTGGGTGGCATGGTTTAGTGTGAGGTGTCCGTGCCCATGGCAGGGGGGTTGGAACTAGATGATCTTAAGGTCCTTTCCAACCCTAACTATTCTATGATTCTTACCACATATCTAAGGCATGAAACACATGCCAGGGCAAAGGACACTTTAAGATGTAGGTATGTCTTTGAAATCATAGTGGAACCACTAGCCTGGGTTTGCAGTGCATTCTGTCTTACTTATACTGCCGTGGCTGTATGTTCTGGTAATGTGTTCTGGTTCACACAGGTCTTTCCAGAAAGGCAAGATGGTGTAGTGTCTGATAACCGTCTTTGAGATTATAGGAAGTTATGCACTATGCTAGGTTAGTTCATATTGTCCACATCTCTGCTGGAAGTGTTGGGTGTTTCCCTGTGAAGGGATGTAATGGCTGCACTGGTGCATCTACCCTTGTAAACTTAGTTTGGTTGTTTTTTTTTCTTCTTGAAGTTAATCTACTTTGCAAGCGGTACATTGATCCCAGGCACTGTGATGCCTGACAGGTATTTCAGTAGCTGTATTCAGACCACGTATTGTGGAAGAGTGTACTGCAGTTTAGCCCAGAAGATGTGGTGGCTTCTGTAGTGCAGTGGTTGGACACAGTGCATGGACAAGAGAATCTCTGCATCTCCAAGGCTCTAGGTTGTGATCAGACCTAACGCCCATTGCCAGCTTATTCCTACTCTTTGATTTTATTTTTCCTGCTTATCAAATCAACAGATTTGAGCTGGAATCAGTCAGTCAAGCTGCCTTTTCTTTTTCTCCTGCCATATACTGTTGTGAATAAAGAGGCTTCTACTGCCAGAACATAACTGTTAATGATGTGCAGAGCAAGCAGTCAACTTTGTCTTCTATTACTGTGTTAGCTCCACAGTGGTCACATCTTGTTATCATTGGTTGGGTTAGCAAGTCTAGTTTTAAAACATGTTAAGAAGAATGTCCTGGTTTTACTCAACTGATTTTTGAAGCATGATCAGATTTTTTTTTTTTTTTCACGTTGCATTTTGGCAAGAGGAATTCTGAAGAGCAGTTATACCCAGGAAAAAAGCACCTAGAAAAGACATTAAAAGTTGACTGAGATACACAGTATATTGATTCATGCTTGATTTGAACACTTCACACTCAGTCTGTGATGAGCTTGAAAATAATCCTGATGGCATACTAAAAGTCCTTCACTGCACAGGAAGGAAAGATGCTCTGTATTGGAGCGAGCTCTTTCGTGATTTTGTATGAACTAGTGGGTAAAGTAGCAGAAGCTGGAGAACTTACTCAGTTTTTATATTAAGTTCAGCAATTATGTTGGCATGAGTGACTCTTCATGAAGTTCAAGTGAGATGGCAAATGTTTCTTCTATGTAGATTTTTGCTGCCTTCTCCCTGAAATGCAACAATGACATGTTACAGCATTTTATTTGAGTTTTGTTTTAAAACATGTTTTGTTCACTATGCTATGATAATGGAAATGGAGGTACCCCATGATATTTTTGTGCATATTCCTTGCTCTGTGCCTGGTTTTAAGTGTTGGCAACTCACTTTCATTTCTTATGTGTTTATAGAAAGGGAGTAAAAAGTACTTTGCAAAACATATGAAGATCCTACACTGAAAAATCCTTTGAAGTACAAATGCTACTGCAAAGGGACATGTTGGGGAAAAATAGTGGAGTAGTGATGATGTCAGTGAAAAGAAATGAGCTTATTTTAGCAGGGTACCACCTGTTTTTATCTTGTTTCTTGTGATAAGCCATTTTTGGTCACAGTAAACTATATTATGGCTTGATTGTAGTGTTGTGCCTTATGTTGGTGGTGTTGTTTCAGGTTCCAGTTGTGAGCAGTGCAGAGAAGGAGCCACGTACTCAGGTGCAGTAATATCTCCCAACTTAGAAACCACTAAAATTATGCGAGTTCCTCATGTGATGTCTGTGTCGGACTGCATCGCGGCGTGTTGTGACCTCTCTGGTTGTGACTTGTCCTGGATGTTTGAACGACGCTGTTACATTGTGAACTGTCAACACAAGGAGAACTGTGAACCTAAAAAAATAGAAACTGTAAAATCTTATCTTACTTTTGTGCTGAGGCCTTCTCAGAGGCCAGCCTCACTGCTGGGATTTGGGCAAGTGATCCCAAGCATGGTCCACTCTGTGGGACTCCAGAATGAGCCATCTGAGGAAGTGAGTAGGCTGAAGGAGCTGTCTCTGCTTGGCAAAGATCCCAGCCTTGAGGAGATACCTGAATACATTGATGATTATAAGGAGTTGGAACAGGACCCCTTTCAGATGAGCATCAAGCATGAGCAGAAGGAGAGCATGGATTATGCTGACTGGGGCCCGATGGTGGCAGGTGAAAACGGCTTCAACTATTCCATGGGTGATGACGGAGATAACCAGGAAGACATTGTTGAGAAGAAAGGAGAGTCTGGGAAAAGGGAAAGCCTTCTGAATAAAAACGGCTCTGAATTCCACTCTGTCACTGAACACTCCATAGAGAGGCTGTCATCTCCCCCAGAGATTACACCATTCCCTAGGAAGACATTTGAAAGTGAAGCAGCTGTTCAGCTTCTTCAACAACCTGATGATGCTTTGCCAAAAGAGGTAGGTTTGCCCCTCAGGAAGCAGGCAGAGTATGGTGAGGCCAATTTGCAATGGTTTTGTTTTTCAAATCAAATTAGGTTATTGCTTTGTAATGCAACAAGTCTCAAATGACTTACAGTCTTATTACAGTGTAGAAAAGGCTGAAAGCAATTCATCAGTCTTAATAGGCGGATGAATTGCTAAAGGACTCTTCTGTCAGATAAGAAGCAGAGCTGCTTTTGGGACACTGGGGTTTCCTTGGAAGTGTACAGAGGAGTGTGCTTGGACCTACTGGAATGGTCCTATGGTATTCTTCTGTTCTGACTCTTAGTGACTTGTCAGCAGTAATCCAGCTGAGCAATACCAGTGGACTCTAGTATCCAAAAGCCAAGACCAGTAACTATAAGTTCCTCCATCAATAAAATTAAGCCTATTTTATGGGTTTCACATTACTAATGCATAGCGGTGTTACAGATGTAATGGGGCTGAATACCTTCTATAATGTTCTTGAAACATGTTAGAGAGAGTCAAGGTACGTAAGGAGGAGTGGTGGTGGCTTTGGACCATGATGTACAGCAGGATAAAGTGGATAAGTTGTTTTTGTTCTCAGAATCCTTTTCTTGAGTCTGTCAATAAGAAAAATAAGTTAAATACTTAAAGCCAAATTTAGATACTTAAGTAAAATGCACCTTTTTCCTTATTTATGCCCATGAGTTTGATCAGGGGCTCCAGTTTCTTAAGAACAGGGTGGGATCAGTTGGGAAGTTGAAACAGGCTGTAAGGTCAACATTTACTGGGTTTGACACACACACCCCTGCTAGAGGGAGGAGGAAGTTAAGCACTGTTAGCTGGATTGCTCTAAATTCCGCCAGATTTTATAACCAGCAACTACCTATCTCTTGCTGTAAAAATGATGCTTTATTGCCATTGCCATAGGGAAGAAAATACTTGTCACAGATTTCGTACAACTTTCTTACTTACAGAGGTGATTCTTGGAGGGGCAACTGAAATGTTCCCCAGGAAACTGAATGACTGTTTTTTTGGGTTGTTGTGGGTTGTGTTTTTTTTTTTTCCTTTGGATATGGAGGTATTCTTGTTTTCTGTGGGAATTCTCAAGAAGTTTACACTCAAGTCAAACCCTGAGAACTGAAGGACATGGGCCCTCATGGGTGATGTGTTTATTTTGTAACAAGCGGCTGTGGCTGTACAGGTGGGTAATAGCAAACAAAAAAACCCCACAAAGCCCATACCAACAGAACTGCCTACCCTGTTCACTCCAAGAAATAGTCCTTTCTTTTCTTTCCTTTTCCTTTTGGTTCCCAAGCTAGAATTTGGGTTAATCTTGCTTTCTACATCTGCTCAGGAATATCTCTCAACAATAGTTTCTGCCTGAGAACTCAATTCCTGATATTGCCCCTGCCCCATTGCTGCCCGCTAATGTTCCTAATTTAAGCTATCTTTTTGGCTGTGACACTGCTTTGGATGTGACAGTGCAACAGGGCAGCTTTTTTGACTGCAGAGTCTTGTCTAGGCTTGCCAAATGAAGAGATGTTTGGTGCCATTGCAGAAGACAGTGACCCAGGAAAGGTATTGTTTGAGATGACTTTGTCCCCATCTGTCAGCATCAGGATGGCTGCTTCTTAGCTGATAGATTGGAAAAAGGTCCAGGAGAGGAGGAAAGCCAGAGGAAACTCAGAAAAGTAGACATCCCTCAAATTTGGCAGGCAAAGAAATGCTTCGGTTTGCTGAAGTGTGTTAAAGCAGATCTTTTTCGAAGATGTGGGATGGAGTGATTACGTAAAGGAGAGCTGCCTTTTGTCAAGGCATGAGGCAGGACAGACTTGAGGCTCTTACCATGCGTGATAGTGTTGTCAAGGGTGAGATTCTAGCTGAGGTATAGGTTTGGCATGCCTTAGGGGCGCTGCAGTCCCTGATCCTGTTGTCAATGTCTCGACTGCTCAGAGACATCGTCTTACTCTCTGCATATTGGGGCAGAACTGAAGATACGGCCACAAAGGTGCTTGCATAGTCTTTCTTACGGACCCATCTGGAGGTGCAGCTCTTGGTGTGGTCCTTTGCATCCTCACAGGTCAGGCAGCCACAGTCCCCAGCACTGCTGTTACTGTCCCAGCTGCACAGAGATCTTTTCTCTCTGTCCTTAACTGAAGGCAGAGATGAAGTTGCAGGTGACTTCCATACGCTCTGTTTCCTTGCAGGCTGGGAAGCCAGTCCCTGATGTCACCTTGGTGCTCCCAGCTGCTCAGGGAGTTTTTCCTCCTGTCTGCATCCAAGGCAGAGCTACTCTGATTTCTTAGGGAGGCAACAGACTGCAGAATGAAAGTGGAGCAACTGAAGAGAAGCTGAGAGCTCGGACTGTTCAGCCTTGATCAAAGAGGGTTCAGGAGTGTCTTACCAATGTGTATAAATAACCATGGCAGGAGTGAAGATGATGAAGATGAGCTCTTTTCAGTGCTGTCCAGTGACAGAACAAGAGGCAGTGGGCATAAATTGAAATGCAAGGAATTTTATTTAAACACTAAAAACATTTGATTTCTTTTTTCTTGTAATAATGGTGAAATACTGGAACAGGTTTTCCAGAGGTTGTAGATTCTCTGTCCTTGGAGATAGTCAAAACCTGACTGGACATGGTCTTGAGCAGCCTGATGTATCTGACCCGCTCTGGGGAGCAGAGTTGGGTTAGGCCATCTCTAGAGGTCCCTTCCCACCTCAGCCGTTCTATGATACCAATGTGCATTTTACCAACCTTCATAATCCTATTCTTCAGTTAATAGATTATGTATATATAATAACAGTATATGTCTTCATGTGCCACACATAGTAGCCAGAATTAGCAAAATGCTTTTCTCTAGGTGTTAGGTCAGAAATATGTCTTGAGAAGGTAAGGGGAAACTGCCCTTTGAGACTAATGTGTCACTGAAAGGTGATACAGCTTAAGGGAGAGGAGCAAGGTGTTGGGCAAGGCTAACACAGTGCTGAGTTATTCCTGTAAAACTTGCTGTGTTCTTTGCTGAAGTTCTGATTTACCACAAGTTGGGTGAGAGGGAACACTGCTACAGCTTGGTGACTGAAGTGGAGAGATATAGGGTTTTATTAGTAGTGAGGAAACAAGAAGGCATGAGGAAGTTCTGGTCTGAGCATATACAGTAAGAGTCAAGGATTCTGTTATGTTTGTGTGTAAAGCATGAACACAATAACACTCACCACACAGACTTTCTGTCATTGGGTTTTAAAGGTTTATGACTATATTTAGAGCTGTCCTATTGTACTTTGTTGCCTTGAGAACTGATAGTGTTAGTTGTGTTGCAGGTTACCTCATTTTGATAACCATAGCCTATACTGTTCTGTGTCTGAAATTCAGAAAATTATGAGCATTTTTTGTAAAGCTTGGGGGTGGGGTGGGGGGGTGGGGGCACAATGAAACAAATCACAAAAAGCCCCAATCAAACAGTCCTCCTGTTTGATTGATATTCTGTATACAAATAAAACCTCCTAGTAACATGTATCAGTAAGTTCATCCTACATGCTATTTAAAAAACAGCATACTTCTAAATCTAGAAATGTGAAAAATGGCTCACTTATGACAATTCTTTCCCTATAATTCATTTTTCAGGCTGTTACACCTTCCCCTCCTTCAGAGAAACTGGATTTCTCCCCAGCTGTGTCAGAGAAAACCCAGACTCCCACAATGGCCCCAGAGAATGGAACTGAAGGTGGGATCGTGCTACTTCTCACTAATACTGTGTCATCTGAGCCCATGCAGCAAGTCACACCACCCGTTACTGATGCTAAATCAGGTAATGTTTTAACATAGCTGGAGATCTGAGAGGTACCTGCAGGTTGGACATTGGGTGGGGATGGCTTTTACGACTGTCAAGCTTCCAAACTGTTGCTAGTTATGAGCTCGCTCTTTATCCGAATGTAACATCATCCCACTTCAGGCCTGTAGGCCTACAGTAACATTGCAAACTTCAGACTCCTTAACCACTTACTTTTGAGGCAAAACTCTGACCAAGTCCATTGTTAGCAGGAAATTATAATCCAAGCAAATACAGTAAAGTAAAAGAAGAGATTAAAAGGCTTTTTAAAATGGGTTAATTTTTATACTTGGTGAGAAATATTTGAGGCTTTCTGGAGTTTTAGAATAGTCTCTTCTAGCCATACTGTTGTTTTTGTGTGACTCTTGAGAATATTGTTCCCTCTCAAACTTTTGAGTAAGGTTCCCATTATTTATAGTTTTCAGATATCATGCAGGAACATAGGTAGGACCTGAGGAAGCTCAGCCCTTAATAGGGCAGAAGCCTAGTCTGTAGTAGGGGAGAACCTGGCCTCTTCATCCTGAGGAAAAAAAGTTCTGCTCTAATTTCAAAGCTGTGAGAAACCTTATCAGGCTTCCATCTGCAGAACAACAGCTTTTAGTTTGACAAGGACATGTCCACTATGTTCTCAGTAGTTGCAGTAAATTATGTGTGTGTGTATGTTAGAGTATCTCCTTTCTTCTGCTGAGTTTCCTGCCTCCCTGTGCATCCTGACAATTGAAATGGTTAGAAGGGCCACAAGTAGCAGAGAAGTGGTGTTTGGCCCTCTGGTATACTGAAGGATGTGGAGAGTTAAGTGTTTGGAACACTCTTGGCACCCTCTGCCAAACTGCAGCCTGCCAGCCAGGATAGCATTAAGAGGTGACAGGAAAAAATGAGCTGCAGGAGATCTCTCTCCAAGGCAGTGGATCATCATTACCATTGAGTGTTGACTAGGCAGCTCCTCGTCCTCCTTCACAGGAGGAGGTTGAAGATGACTCAGAAAGGAGCTTGGAAGAAGAAGCTGAAGGGAAGTTTGTGATGAATCTCAACGTAAGTACTGCTTTGTGCAAGGAATACCTCAAGTTTGTGTGTTACCAGCCCTACTGTCTTAAAAGTCTGGAAGACAATCACTCCTCTCTTTTGGTCATCACCCTCATCTAGCCATTTTATTCTCATCTCATGTGGAGGTCCAAGTACAAACATCCATTCCACTGGTGTCTAGGGCTACTCCCATGAGCAATTGTGGAGCCTTGGGTGCATTAAAATAGCGGTGACAGAAAGTGTGTTGGCAATGCGGCCTCTTGAGTCCGTTTTTAGGCCTGTCAGCTGGCACTGAGTAGCACCTTGCTCATCTATTAGCAAGTTGTAAGCTGAACATTTAGACACTAGTGAATGTTGTTTTTGCAGAACCTCTGTTCTGTGGGTTCCCAGTATTAACAGGAAGACATTTAAAACCTTTGAAATACAGGTCTGTGGGAACCTTTCCTGAAGTTGTGCTTTGGTACGTTTCTGTTGAGGACTGGATTTGTGTGTGGAATTTGCATTTTTGGAAGAGTAAAGAGTTTCACAGATGAGAACTGGGAGGGTGTTCCTGGATGGCAAGCACTACAGTTCTAGTTTGGACTATGTTGCTTCATTTAATTAATTTTGTTCTGGTGCAGATGGCTTTTCTTGTCCTCTGTAATTGTGTATTTTTTAATTCCTGCACTTCTATCCAAGAAAAATGTGTAATTCTTTATGCAGAGCAATGTTACCTGTGATACTCAGGAGTCATCAGAATGCTTTTCCATAAATAAGACAGAAGTAGGGGAAATGACACTTCCTATTTGGGGAAGAAGAAAAATTTTGGTTTGGCGAAAGGTGAAGGAGCCATAGTCATGATTATGTATTGAGGAATTCTTATATTTTTACTTGTCCTTCCCTGTTCATTGTAGAGTTTGTCAAATTTTATTTAATCTGTTACAAGTAATATTCAAAGATACTGAATTTAAATCTGTCCATCTGTTAAAACATAATGTACTCATTCTGTCTTAGATGCAGTAAAAGAACTTATTGTGTCTGCTGGAGATAACATACAAGTGGTGCTACCCAAAAATGAGGTTGAACTGAATGCCTTTGTTGTCCCACCACCACCTACAGGTGAGTTGAATGGCCTTGGCGTACAAGGAGATGCACACACTACCAACCTGTAAATGCAGACAAGTCCTGATTTATGTGAATGTCTCAGGATAAAACAATCCTTCTCATCTCCTACTGGTACTTTTTTGGTGGCTCCAACTGCAAAGGGGGATTTCCTCCTTTTCATTTTCGCGATTTATCAGGTTTTTTTAGTGGCTTTTCTTTTCAGAACCTGAACTCATTAGCCAGATGGTTCTATAGAAAGTCTGTAGTTTCTACCGAAAGATAATGTGATCCAGGTTATAGTATCTTGCTGTAAAGGGAAGGGGGAAGTAGCTTCTGGATGCAGCATTTACCTTAAAATTACCAGGTACTGAACTGCAGCAGCAAGGAATACACATTTCACAGGTAGGTATGTAAAACATGTTCACTTCACATGAAGCTGGATTTTGTGAAGTCAATTATTTGTGAAGTCCATTATATACTTGCTGTTTTACCATGTTACAAAACACTGTGGGAGTATAACGTGTTTTCATACTGCTTCATTTTGCAGGCTTAAACAGTCGCAGTTATGATTTCCTACTGTAGCATTTTATCTGGTGGATAGTGAACTTGATTTCTTTGTTTTCTGGGCTTATTTTGAAGGCAAAGCTGATTACTGTTATGCTATGTTACTGCTCTTAGAAACAGCCTACACCTATGAGTGGAGCTTAATCAGTCACCCTGCTGACTATGGTGGTGAAATGGAGCACAGGCACAGCCAGACCTTGAAGCTCTCTCATGTAAGTGAGCTGTAAGCTCAGGCTCAGTGTGTTTGTGTCCTTTCACAGGAATCTAACCTGTGGGGAAGGGCACCTGGATTCAGGGAGTCTCTCCACTTGCATGTGTCACCAAATCTTTGCCAAATTAGTAAAGTGGTGGTTTGGTTGGGTTTTTTTGTTTTTTTGTTTTGTTTTTTTTTTTTAGAGTGCTCTAATAATTTTTTGAGGTAGAGTAAAAATTCCTAAGTTTTGGCTTTGTATTTCTCACTTCTGGGCAGTGACTAGTAGCCTTTTGTGCATGTATTTATGAAAGGAGCTCTAGGTTTCGGATATCCAGATTTTTCTCTGTTTACAACATGACTGGCAGATTTATGCATACCGCTTTTGTATAATTTGACAGGTAACTCAATTTGTTCTGTGTTTGTCTCAGTTATCAGTGGGACTTTATGCCTTCAAAGTGACGGTTTCTGGTGAAAGTGCCTTTGGCGAAGGTTTTGTAAATGTCACAGTCAAACCAGGTAAATCAGTTGACTAAAATAATGAAATTAATTTCTTCAACACAAGTGCTTGTACAACATGCTTATCTAATAGTCTGTCACTTGCTGTCTGCCAAGAGCATCTGGTAGTCCAATCATGCAGAGGTGTTGCCTAACTTGGTGTCTGTAAAGCATTTTAAGGGAGTAGAGTTGCTGGCTCATTGTGTTTAAATGCTTTCTGGTCTTGTACCCTCCTCAGGCAAGGCCTGAGATAGCATCATGCCTCCTTTTGTGGTCTTCTCCAGTACAACTGGGAACAGCAATTAGGTGCCGAACAAGCTCTAGCTGCAAGTTACAGCGCGCAGGTCTAATCTAAATTATACCAGTTAAAAGGGGCTGCGGCAGAAGACTGCTGTGTCAGTGCACTGTTCTTCAGTAACCTTTTCTCCCCCTTGCCCAAAAAGGACAAGCAGATGCTGCTGCAAAGCTGTCAATCCTACATTTAAATCACTGGGGACTATTAATCTGTAGAGTCAACACGTTAATTTGACCTGGGCTTTCACTACTTCCATTTTTTTCTTTCTTTTTTTTTTTTTTCCTTCTCCTCTCATCTTTCTCACAGCAGTCAGAGTTAACCAGCCTCCTGTTGCCATTGCTTTACCCAAAGTACAAGAAGTTTCTTTGCCTACAACTTCTACCTTCATTGATGGCAGTCGTATGTACTGGACCTTCCTGTGCTTATATCCTCTATTTTTTGTATACAGTTACAATGTCATTGTTGTCAATTACAAGTGAAATTCCTTCTTTTCACTCAGAAGTTCCCTGAATTTATTTTTGGGATTTGAGTCCAATTATTGATTATTTTAATAAATAAAAAAAGGTGATAAAATGCAGCCTTCCACCTGGAGACTGAGATGCCGTGTGTCAGAGGCTGCTGCGTCCAAACAGCAGCTACTCTTACAGTTTCTTCCTGCCTGCCCAGAAAACCTGTGCCAGCATGGCTGGTGCCATGGTAGAAGGCTGTTATGTAGGGTATGATGAAATGTCATAATTCTGCTCATAATTACTGAGAGCAGACTGTGCAGAGTCTGAGACTGATTTTTATTTGTGTGTGTGAAGAATTTTTTGTTTGTTTAGATAAACCATACCAAATGTAGCTTGGAATATGTGGTTTAACAGCTATGGTACATGAAATCTGTTCAAATATACTTGAGAAGATAATTGTAGAAAAAACAGGTATCAGTGCATGAAAGACATTAGTATTTATTCTAGCAGTTTCTACAAGAAACTGACATGGTTTTCTTTAATGAATATAGAAAGTGTTGATGATATGAAGATAGTGAGTTACCACTGGGAGGAAATTAAAGGTCCTTTGCGAGAGCAGAAGGCATCTGCTGACACACCTGTCTTGCACTTGTCTAACCTTGTTCCTGGGAACTACACATTCAGGTATCTGCACAGATGCTTTCCTTTGAGGTTTTAAGTATTTCTGTGATGTCAGCTGAATGTTTGTTTCTCTTGTGCTTGCATGTACCTCCTCAAACAAAAAAAAAACAACTTAATTTTTCTTCTGCATGCTTTTAACCTTCATTTTGTGCAGTAGAGAGAGATAGGGAGCAATTTTATTAAAAAGTGCTTGCAGTAATTTTTGTGATACTGATGTAGAGATACATTACAGCACAAAGTTATGCAAAACACCCACAACCCTCCCTGCCCCTTCTGTAGAAGTTGGCAAGTGTGCTGAGATGAAACCGCAGTCAGGCTGTGAAAGTCATCCCCTGAAAGGTGATGGGAGGCAGAACAATACTGGGAGACTGATCCTTGCTCATTTTAATAAGGGTCACTCTGTTCTTCATAAAAGCCATTGCCTTGCTGCTGGTTCCCTCTATTCATTGCTGAAGCTGGATTTTGTCCAGCAATGGAAGCAACATTTTTGGTTCTGAGTGCTTTAATTAAAATCAGAGTTCATTTTCTGAGCTTTTTAACTTAAAGCCTAAGCTGCACAGAGGCAGACTTCCTGCTGATCCAGCCTGGGTTATTTGGCTGCCGGTGCGCAACAGCCTACTAGTCAATATATTGTGTATCAGAGTAACATCAGCAGAATGTTGAAGTCAGCATACATATATGTTAAATGTGGTGCTTTGCATAAGCTTCAACAAAAATTGCATAACTTCAGCATCTATTCTCTGTTCTTTATTGGAATTGTTCATATTGTATGGTGGCAGAAAGAAGCATAGGATTTTTTCCTGCATTAATAAGGACGGAGCTTGCTTTTACAAGCAGTGCTCTCAAGTGTGTTCTAAACCCTAGGGAGTTAAGAAATCAGTTTCTATATCTGTGCACCTCTAGGGAAGGCTGAGGTACTTGAACAATAGAGCAGTGTGTTCAAACTTAGAGGAAATGAGCTGGCTGAAAAAAATCCAGTGTTCCTGATACACATGGATATGCACCCACTGCAAAAGTATTTACTCTCTAACAAAAGAATTAATGAGCACTGGTCTTGTTCTACTCAGGAAAAGCTTCAAGAGTGGTTCCCTTCCATGTGGACAGCAGTATGTAGTTTTCAGAAGAGTTGAATTAAAGGTATAGTCAGTTACCATACTGCTGAGGGCAGGCTTCTCATCACTTTTGGGTGTCTGCAGCAGACTCATGTTAAGATGATTTGTCATTATGTTTCTGAGAGGCAGTAGTGGGGTTTTTAAACCCTGTACTTTTTTAGTTTTGTGACTTGATATCTTCAGAAATGTGAGCTGCGTTAAAATTAGCGTCACAAAGCAATAAGAATTTAAGAACTGCTAGTGCGCTGTAAGCAGAGCTTCTGAACATCCAGAAGAGTAGTCTTGGATGTAGGTGTTAAATGGGACTGTTACACTATGGCTGATGAGTCAAATCCCTTGTTTTTACTAAGTAAGCTTTTTAAAGAATTTGCAGTGAAATCTGTTTGATGAAGTTGCCGTTGACTGCAGGGAAAGGATTTCATGTGGGATCCGGTACAGCTAGGCTTTTTATTATTATTATTTTTATTATTATTATTATTATTATTATTTTCCTTAAAGGTTGAAAGCTGTAGGATTTTTTTAAATCAGTCTTCTGAATTTCTGTCCTACTTTAGTTGTCAGATATGTGTTTCTGAAGCAGAAGTTTGGGTAGTATAATCAGTGGGTCTGTCTTAGGTGATGTTCTAAAAAGTGCCAGGAAAAGGTAACCTTTGAACTTAACAGAAGTCCATATTAACAGATTTCCGATACTGTTTTTCCTGTCGTAGACTCACAGTGATTGATTCGGATGGGGCAGCCAACTCTACCATTGCATCACTGAGTGTCAACAAACCAGTGGATTACCCACCTATTGCCAATGCAGGACCTAATCAGGCAGTCACCTTGCCCCAGAACTTCATCACGCTGAATGGAAACCAGAGCAGCGATGACCATGAAATTGTCAGCTATGAGTGGTCACTCAGTCCCAAAAGCAAAGGAAAGGTTGTAGCAATGCAGGTATGCCTGTTTCTCCTTGCTTAGGATTGGAAAGCTCTTTTATTTTTGCATCTAACATGAACAAGCACACACCTAAGTAACTACTCAGAACTCAGAAGCACTAAGATATCTAGAATGCTGTTAGGTTGTTTCTTTTGTGGTTGTCATCATTCCTCTCTCATGTATTCAGCTCTCATTGTAGATACTACTTTTAATTCCTTCTCTCTCTTATCATACCTTGTGGCTTTTTCTCATTCCTGCTGTTGTTGTTCTTTGGTGGTTTGGAAAGACTTCTAAGTTCACAATGTCTGTCCTTGGACCCTAGAGCTCCACAGGTTTCCATCTTCTGAAATGCTGGACATGCTGAAAATTGGTTTTGTGAGAATGTGGAGGATGGTCAGGGTTTTATTATAGCGTTTCCTCCTGGAGAAAGTAGGACTCAAATAGAAGCTTAATTTTGCAAGTGAAAGATGGCATGTTACGCCATGATAGTGTTACGAAGCCATGCTCTTTGGTGTTCTTTGTATGCTCACTAAAACTTGGGCTTCCTATGAAGGCCAACTGAATTTATTTTCTTATTTTCATGGCTTTTTTAATCTGAGAATTTTTTTAATCTGAGAAAATGTAATAAAAATTTTCAATGAACTTGCACTCAGTTGGAGAGTCTTGTAATTCTGTAGGCAGTTGAGGTAATTAATGTAATGAAGCCCGCTGAAACTCAGAAGCCATTTTTTTTGAGGCTTGATTTCTGCAGTGTTGCAAGTGCTTTAGACCTTCAGAAATTGAAAGAGGTCACTTTGTAGCTCTGTTTAGGAAAGGAGTAATATTGATGCAAGCCTGTACTGTAGAGGTAATTAGGAAACTATGGAAGGGCTTATAGCATAATGGCTTATTTTTGTTCATTTACCATGACAAAGATTTTCCAAAAGCATCCGTGCAGCCTGAACTTGTAGTTTTCAGAGGTTGTTCAGCCTTAAAGCAACTTTCCTGGAAAAAGGGGATGACTGTTTCAGATACCTCATTGGGTATGTAATATGGAAATGCAAGAGCACTTTACAGTTTCTTTCCAAAAGCCTAGTAATCTTTTTTTATTTCCCTAAAGCTGAGGATGCTGGTCTCAGATATGTTACATGGTATCCATGATTAGAGGGCAGTTTAACAAGTACCTTTCCTGGTTAGTTAATCATTAGTTCTCATTATCATATTTGTAAAAAAACCCCACCTAATTGTGTTGTGATTTGTTATTCCTCACTCTATTTTATTTATGCTCATTTTATTAGCAAAAGGACCTATAGCTGGGCCCAGTCATTTTATGAGCTCATAACAGACATCAATTAATATTGCTGGAAGAGTATACTGAGGACAGAGTTGTGTTGTTTGACTTGTTTTTTCCGTTAGGCCTGTCTGGCTGGGATCAAGTAAAGCTTGATTTTGCATTTAACAGTTTTCATAAATATTATATTAAAGAATGTCATGATGTTTGGTTTTACAATATCTCAAAGGAAATGGAATAAGATGTAGTAATTTCTGTCAGTCTTTAATTTCCTAATTGAAAAAGTTAACGTCCCATGTGTCTCACAATTATTGTGGTTCAGAAACAATGCAGCAATTATACTAGAAGATATTAAAGTTTATTGTCTATAAATATTTCTCTGGGTTGATAGGGACAGTTGCAATAGGGAATGTGTACATCTGTACATCAAATTTTCAGTTTCCTCTTTGTCTACAGGATGCTTAAACTGCTTGCTCAAGCACTGTATTGATGAATTAAATTGTATTTTTTCTTCATAATTGCTCTGTGATATCTTTCATATTCCATGAGCATTTCTGTTTATCTTACACTGTCTTTATAAATGTTGTGTAGGGAGTGCGGACGCCATACCTCCAGTTATCTGCAATGCAGGAAGGAGATTATACCTTTCAGCTGACTGTCACAGACTCTGCGAGGCAGCGGTCCACAGCTGAGGTCACACTGATAGTACAGCCTGGTAAGTCAGCTGCAGGCATGTCTGGGTCCCTCAGGGGTGGTCAGCCTGATGGCTTTAGCACTGTCCTCGAATACATCATCTTCCCGCATTGCACCACTGAGATGACAGTCTGAATGTCCTGTATCCCTGCCTCAAGGACTCTTCCACCTCTGTTTTCTGTCAAAGCAAACATTTAAAACAAGTGTAGAGTCATAGAAAGTCCAGGTGGTGATTCTGAAGTCTCAAACTGGCCTGATTATGTAATGCAGCCTGTACAGGTATGTGACTGAGTGTCTCTCTAAAAGCTAAAATGGGGCTCTTGTAATAGTCTACGAAGTATGTTTTGCAAAGTTGTTCAGAGTATCAGTCAGTGCTTTGCTCAGTTTCCTTATTGTTTTGCAGTTCTCTTTCAAGAATCCTTGTGTAGTTTGAATTCTCACTAGAATTGCATTGTACTTTTGAGGGAAAAGTGTCAAGCAAGGAATTTTCAAAGGCAGCATCTTTCACACACTTGTTTAGATTTGGGAGCTAAGTGATGAATGGGCCCAAATGGTCTGGGACTCATAGGATATCTTATGCACCCACTCCCTTTTATTTTATTTTTTTTTTTTCTACTGTGTCTGCCTGTTGCATCCAAAGTAGTCTGTTCTGCCCATCTGAAGGTCTCACATTCCAGCATGGAGCAACATTTTATCTTCCTGTTATTGCTTACATCTTTTTGTAGATAACCCCTTCTGGGAAAACTTCACAGTGGGCATTTACTGTGGAAATCAAGAACGTGAATTGGAAGTAGTAGACACCACAGTTTACAGTGGTGTCTTTTAGACACATTGTAATGTAGAACTAGAAAGGTGTTACTGAAAGATGTTATATAGAAGTCAGATCTAAAGGTAAATAAATATTCAGGAAAATAGTAGCATTATTAGTTTCACAATGCCACGAAAGCATAGGTTGAAAACATAGTAATAGGTTATATGTGTCTGCACTAAGTCTACAAAGGCTGTAAACTGGCATTAACTTAGTGGCATTGTGCTGACATTGAGCAGCAGAAAACTGGGCCAGTATCATCTTCGCAGGCAGAGGCCTATATTTGTGTGGGTGGTTTTGAAGTAGTAGTGGTTCCAGGAAAATACCCCACTACTCTTGTTATGAAATTGTTTGATATGATGCATTGAGCACACTGCAGAATTTTGGGAGCATGTACTTTTAGGTATGACTATAAAAAAGGGAAGTATTTGCTGTGGGATTTGGCTTGTTGCAGAGCTGGTCTCACCCACCTAGTATTTTTTGCTGGCTTGTGCACATTATGCTTGTGATTTGTACCTTTGAGCCAATATATCAAATTTGTTATATAATATTATGTGTAAAATCTTTGTTATGATTGGCAGTCCTTGCCAGTAGCTACCTAGAAAATGTCATACACTAAGTACTACTTTTCACAGAAAATAATAGTCCTCCAGTAGCAGTGGCTGGCCCTGACAAGGAATTGACCTTTCCAGTAGAAAGTACTACACTGGATGGAAGCAAAAGCCAAGACGACCAAGGCATTGTCTTCTATCACTGGGAAAATATCAGGTATCTAGAGATTTTATGGATCTCCAGTAGAATAAAGAACAAAGTGAAAGTAATTGAGTGCCAGAACCTCTTACACAGTTGTGTTGGGTAATTCACTGTTGGAGAACTGCTTTGAGGGTGTTCCTGCTCAGGCGGTAGGAGGGTGATAAGTTCACCTTAGGCAGAGATTGCATAAGTCTTCCATATTTTGCAGTGTGTCATTTTGAGGTTTACTGTTACAAAGTTAAGCGAAAATGATGGGAGCTTCCATGTCTCCTGTTAAAAATCAACTAATGGGTTTGGGTACCCTCCTGAAATATACAAAGTTTTCCCATCGGTGCTTAGGACTAGGATTTCTTGGTCACTTGTTTGATGAACAATAAATTGACAATCTGTTTAACCTTAGCTTTCAATAGTAGGTGACACTCTTGAATGATGATTGAAAATGTTTGACTAAAGTTTAATTGTATGCTTATGTGCAAAACTAATTGATCCTTAATAAACGGACAAGGTACTAGCTCATTCAGGGTACAGGAAGAGGTTGGTTTGGCAGCCTGTACATGTTGTGCGTGGCTCTTAAAGCAACAGTGTTTGGATGCTCCCATGAAATAGTACAGTGAGGGGATTCAACTTCTGGGGTGCATTTTCTAATTTTTTAATAAATGAGTATAGAATGCTTGGGTGCTTTATCTTTAAAAAAAATTGATTTATTAGTTCTCTGAACTAAACTCATGTGTCATAGTTCTTTAACCACCAGTGCTTACAAGGGGTGGTAAAACTACAATATACATAAAAGCAAATGACATGATCGGTGCTGCTGAAAGAATAATTTGGCTGTCTATGTAGATTTTTTTTTTTTTTTCCTGGGATGCTTTGTTTCAGTGGACCAAGCTCTGTACAGATGGAAAATGTTGACAAAGCAATAGCAACTGTGACTGGTCTTCAGGTTGGTACCTATCGCTTCAGACTGACCGTGAAAGACCAACAGGGCTTAAGCAGTGCGTCTGTGCTATCTATTACTGTGAAGGAAGGTAAGCCTAGTTGCTGCTGCTTAGAATACAGTAGGCAACTTGCCAGTTAATTCAGTCACAGAATGTATTTGGTTGTCATGTTTCAAGGATATTCGGGAAGAGTTAACTGCTGTTTTATTGTAAAGTGAGTGACTGGTAGCATTAATTTCACTTACTGCAAGCTTTTTGGAGTTAAATATATGAAGAATTAGTAGTAATAAACATGCTTAAAAATACTATTTTTGATCCTACTACGCTAGTGTATGTCTACTTCATTGAGAATAAAATGAAAAAATCATTTTGAAGTTAAGCTTTGAGCAGAAAACCAGTTTTAGTGTGGGATTTATGTGAGGTCTCAGAGTATACCAATTTCCACTTAAAAACTTAGCATTAGCAGACCTGTATTTATTTGGGGTTTTTTACATAGGTAAGCTGCTGCTATAGTGGGGGTTAATTATTTATCACCCTCCCCCCCCAAGCATGCTGTAGAAGTGGCTTTAGGATAATAATGCCTATTGTATAGAATCACCTAGGTTGGAAAAGACCTTTTATGGTCATGGAGTCCAACCGTTAACCTAGCACTGCCAAATCCACCACTAAACCACTCCTTAAGTACCACATCTGCACATCTTTTAAATAGCTCCAGGGGTGGTTGGCAACCTTTTTAGTGAATAGTTTATTATTTTTTTTTTTCATATCCAATCTAAACTTCCACTGGCATAACTTGAGGTCATTTCCTCTCATCCTATTGCTTGCCACTTGGGAGAAGAGATTGACACTCACCTTGCTACAGCCTCCTGTGAGATAGCTGTAGAGAGTGATAAGTTCTCCCTTGAGCCTCCTTTTCCCCAGGCTACACAATCCTAGTACCCTCAGCCACTTCTCATAAGACTTGTGCTTTAGACTCTGCCAGCTTCGTTCCTCTGACAGAGGTACTGTCAGGTACTCCTCACAGATTTCGTAGCGTGTTGCATTCTCAAGTTTGCAGGTGGTGATAATCCAACCATTTTTTACCTCATGTTGTTCCTTAGGGAGTGATTTTAGCAATCTCCATAGGCCTATACCTCCCTCTAAAGAAGGTCGCATAATATGTTTCAAATCTTCTTTGTTCCAGTGCTTGGCTTTCTGTTGCATACCTTGATGGTTTTTTTTTTTTTTGAGGGGAGTGATGTACTCTAGCTCTGCAAGCATGGTGCCTACACCATTTATGAAATGATAATAGAGCTGTGTTAGAATCTTAGCTGCTGACTTCTTGAAAATGGAGTAGAGGAGGAGAATCACCTTCCTTGACCTGCTGGCCATGCTCCTTTTGATGCAGCCCAGGACACGGTTGGCTTTCTGGGCTGTAAGTGCACACTGCTGGCTCATGTTGAGCTTCTTGTCAACCAACACCCCCAAGTCCTTTTTCTTCAGGGGTGCTCTCAATCCTGTCTCCACCAAGCCTGTATTGGTGCTTGGGATTGTTCCAACTCAGGTGCATCTTGGAGCAGATGGACTCAGTTTTACCCATGTGCATCATTGGTTAAACTGTTTTAGAGTTTCAGTTAGGTGTTTAGTCAGAAATGCATGACAACAGCTCTGCCCAAATATGTCTCACTGTCGTGGTTTAAGCCCGGGCCGTAAATTAGAACCACGCAGTCTACTTCCCCCCCAACACACCTTTCTTCCCTCCGTTCCTGGAGGGACGGGGAGGAGAATCAAAAGAATGTAACTCCCATGGGTTGAGATAAGAACAGTTTAATAACTAAGGTATAACACAAACCACTACTGCTACCACCAATAATAATGATAAAGGAAATAACAAGGGAAGAGAATACAACTGCTCACCAACCGGTACCTCGCCCCCACACCCTGCAGCGTTCCAGCCCTTCCGGGCGACTCTCAGTTCTACATCCTGGGCATGACGTGCTATGGTATGGAATACCTCTTTGGCTAGTTTGGGTCAGGTGTCCTGTCCCTGCTTCCTCCTGGCTTCTCCTCCTCCCTGGCAGAGCATGAGACTCACAAAGTCCTTGGTCAGGGTAAACATTCTGACCAGCAACTGAAAACATCGGCTTTATCAGTATTATTCCCAGGCCGAAAGTCAAAACCACAGCGCTGCACCAGCTACTAAGAGGAAGAAAAACTTACTGCTGCTGCTGAACCCAGGACAGTATCCACCCCTTATTCCATACCATTCACATCATGCTCAGATCCCACATTTTCTATATACCATCACTCTTATCTCAGTGCACTCTTATCCTAGTGCACAGACCAATCCCTATAAAGCTGCTGAGTCCATTTGGTCCATGATGTTGGGCTCCATCTCTTATAACAGTCTTTCAGGGCAGAAGAGGCTGTGTGCAGTGTTCACACTTGTGAATAACCTGGGCAATAGTGTCTATTGCCAAGTCCACCCCTCGATCATGAGTCCATCTCTATGTTGCATCTCTGTCCTGATGGCCTGAAGTGTCACGGGCCCATCAGGCTCAAAATAATTCACCTTCACCTTCAGCAGTTTCTGCACCTTGTTGTTGGGGACTCCATACAGCTGCCTTCCATCTCCAATGCTTCCAAAGCACTGGAGGGGCCCAGTGGACTAGATACTTGCCCATACTGTCCCACGCACCCTGACACTCATGACTGTCAAGCCTTGGGGAAAACCTCTTGGTCCCGCTATATCGTCGTCTAAACCCCGACAAGACCCAAACCTGACACTGCTTAACTCTCGAGATCAGACAAAATGGATGTGGGTAAAACACACTCTGTGTGTGTGCCAACACGGTGATCCCCATCACAATCAGCAGGCATGCCCCAAGGGTACCCAAAGGCCATTCAAAACCTTCAGAACTCTCAAATGATGCTGCTGTACTTGTCACTGGGGCTGGTGTAGCTGCTGTACTTGCCGGCTCTCTCACCACCAGCTTCCCTTTTTCTGAGTCCAGATCTTCCTCCTCTGCCTTGCTGGGAAATGCTGCGGGGTCTCCCACATCCTCCTGGGGATCAGGCTCACGGGGCTCAGTGGGCGGCTGCTGGGGGATGCTCTTGGCCGCCGCGGGGCTGGGCTCTGACGCGGTGCTCGGCTCCTCCGCCGCCTCCTCCTGCTGCTCGGCAGCTGCCTCCTGTCTCTCCTCATCCGCCCTGACTTCCTCCACTGGCAGCCACTCCCTGCCGGCCTCCGGCCCCACTCCCACTGCCGCTTGGTCTCCGGGGCCGCTCTCCCGGGCCGCTTCGGCCTCCACTGGCTCCTGGGGCCACTCCCACTCAGCCCCCCGCAGCCTCATGAAGACGGAGGCGAAGATGAGGGCCAGGGCAGTGAAGGGCAGCGGGACGGCCAGGTACAAGTCCACAGCCTCGTTATCTTGCCCTGCTGCTGGAGCCCCCCGTATTACAAGCCATTACCATAAAGTACAGTGAAACAAGAACCTTAGCCCAAGGCCCACACTTGATAAACACTAACACAGCAAATACCGGCTCTAAGTAAGCTACAGCACACTGAAACTGTGGCATCAAGAGAAACAACTTCGAGAGCCCATAAATCAGCATTGTGCCTCGGTCAGATCTGTCGTTATCTCAACCTTTCAAGCCCCACGTTGGGCGCCAAAAAGAACTGTTGTGGTTTAAGCCCAAGCTGTAAATTAGAACCACACAGTCTACTTCCCCCCCACAGACACCTTTCTTCCCTCCGTTCCTGGAGGGACGGGGAGGAGAATCAAAAGAATGCAACTCCTACAGGTTGAGATAAGAACAGTTTAATAACTAAGGTATAACACAAACCACTACTGCTACCACCAATAATAATAATGATAAAGGAAATAACAAGGGAAGAGAATACAACCGCTCACCAACCGGTACCTCGCCCCCACACCCTGCAGCGTTCCAGCCCTTCCGGGCGACTCTCAGTTCTACCTCCTGGGCATGACGTGCTGTGGTATGGAATACCTCTTTGGCTAGTTTGGGTCAGGTGTCCTGTCCCTGCTTCCTCCTGGCTTCCCCTCCTCCCTGGCAGAGCATGAGACTCACAAAGTCCTTGGTCAGGGTAAACATTCTGACCAGCAACTGAAAACATTGGCTTTATCAGTATTATTCCCAGGCCGAAAGTCAAAACCACAGCACTGCACCAGCTACTAAGAAGAAGAAAAACTTAATGCTGCTGCTGAACCCAGGACACTCACGTTTTCATTCAGACTATCAAGTGCAGTCACAGTATGTACTGGCAACTGTCACAGGTTCAGTATTAAAAATATTCACTGGTCCAGTAACCAAGTTGAGTCAACTGGTTTATTTGGAAGAGACAAGATCATCACTTGTACCACAGAGAACTCTATGCTGTTCTAAAGAATACCTAAAATGCTAGCCAGTGCCCTGAAGATCTCTCCAGAATTGAATTATTTATGTCAAATCTAATATTCAGACTGGCAAGGTATTTCACTCAGCTTCACAGCTTCCTGGAGCTCTGTCTTATCAGTTGTGTTTTAAATAAAAGTCAGTGATGTCTGGTTTCTGGAAAGAGAATGTGTTCATGTTTCTTCATTGTTTTTTGGCTGTACTCCCAATACATGCCTTCATTTCAGTGCTAGCGGTAAGCAAAAGTAATTTGGGAACTGGGTTTACTGTAAGTTTCCCAATTAACATTTGCCTATGTGAAGATACAGTACCTTACACAAGCTTCTATTAGGTAATAAGTGATTCTCAAAATGACAAGAGCCCAGCATGGTGATCTGTGGACATGTCGGGTGTGAAGCACATGGGCTGTGTTTCTAAAGAGGAAGAAAATCTTTTTGCTTGACTGAGATCTGATGCTTAGGCTATTGTCATACTGTAAATAGCGTACCCCACAATGCTTTGTGAAAAAAGTGTTTTTGTGTGGTACCTCGTATTGGTATTGTCCTCATAGTGCAGCTCTGCTTCTGTCGGGTTGTAATAATTCTGGAGCCAAATTCTATAGACCCACTTATTCTTTCCTTGTACCTTTTAAACAAGATTCTGTTGTTACTGCCTGTAATCCTCGGGTAAAGAATTGCGGTGTGGGTGTATTTGCAATGGCATGTCACATTTCACATGTTTTGAAAGCAAATCCTTCTGCACTATTTCTATGACTAGAAAACAACAGTCCACCCCGGGCGCATGCTGGTGGGAAACATGTTCTAGTGCTACCAAATAACTCTGTTACCTTGGATGGCTCAAGGTCTGCTGATGACCAGGGGATTGTGTCATATCTGTGGATTCGGGATGGTCAAAGCCCAGCAGCCGGGGTAAGTTTCTTGAAGGTTGTAACAAGTCAAATTCAGCTCTTGTTATGCATGTAGCATCACTGCAGCAGGGCATGCGAGTATGGCTCATATAATGCTCTGAGGCATGGTGTCTGTTTCTGGTTTGTCGTCCTTGCTCTCCTTAATGCTTTGGTTCAAGGGGCTTGTGATATTTTCAGTACAGCAAAGAATATGGTGACTAAGTAAAAGGACTAGTTGAGAAGGACTCGGAACGGAAGAATAAAGTTTTGTCGCTTTAGGAGTAATTGGTGATAGTACCAAGATAATGTGTCCAAGAGAAAAATTGTCTGAAATCCAGGTACCCTAAAAGCAGAAGGGTCTGAGAGAGCAAGAAGTACTGATAAAGACTAAGGAATTGTGTCTGGTACCAGATGAGGTGAAACTTTCAGTTTCAGATAAAAATTATGTGTGGCGCTAGATCTACAAATACCTTGACTGGCAGATCACAGTGAATAGGTTGGGTCATTAAGGCAATGGAGTCTGTTAGTCTGCTCTTCAGGGTGGGCAGACAGCAAAAGTACCTCTTGATAAACTGAAGTTTGTGTCAGCTACTGTAACTGTGATAACTTTCTCTGCTTGTCTGCACAAAGTGTTGTGTACAGTGCTTTGCAGTCAGGAAAATAGTGACAAATTGGTAAGAACCAGGAAAGGAGAAACAGCAAAATGATAGCAGAGATTCCAGAAGCAATTCACATGAGGGTATGAGAAAATTTGAAGAGGTTTAGCTTCAGTACATAGCTGGCAGAGATGATAGCTGGAAATACATGGACTCCAAGGAAAGAAAGTAATTTGAGAGTGAAGAAAGCAGAACTAAGGATAGTGGAGTAAAGCTGAGAAATAATAATGTACCTGTCTCAGATTTTCAAGTAGAAAAGTACTTGAGAATGTTTCTGCCTGGTTTGGGTTGGGATTGGTTTCTGTGTTTTTTGGTTTGGGGTTGGTTTTTTTTTGTTTGTTTGTTTTGGTTTGTTTTTTCTGTTGGTTTTATTAAAATATTGATACTGTGCAGACACTCTCATTAAGTGTCACTTCCAAATTTGTATTATTTTGCCATAAATTGTGAGTAGGTCACATTTATCCCAAAAGCAAAGCAAGAACTCACACTGTCATACCAGATACCCTACTTGATAGTCACACCTTCAACTTTCTCTGAGGCTATAATCATCCCAGTACTAATTTTGTTTCTTTACCAGGATGTGATCTATGGCTCAGACCACGAGGCAGTACTGCAGCTAACTAATCTGGTGGAAGGAACATACACTTTTCACTTGAAAGTAACAGATGCTAAAGGAGACTCAGATGTTGATTCAGCAACTATTGAAGTGCGGCCTGGTATGACAATTAAAAGGTCATCGATACGTTGTGAATACCTCATCTTTGCTCTCCTTTTCACTTATTTCAATGTTGACAAGATTCTCTCAAGTTAAAACACAAAGCAAACAGGTTTCTCCCTACCTTCTTTTGTTCTCTCAATAGGGTTGAGTGTGTTAGACATGTCAGGATTCTTAACTACCTTACTGGAAGCGTTTAGGTTTCTTTTTCCTGGTTGTTAATCAGTTTGGACAATAGAAAGAGATGGGAGCTAAACATTAAGTTTAGGTACAAATGCTGCAGTTGTGTATTTGATGACCGAAAGTGTGGTTTTATGCTTGTTTTCCTTCTTTTCATCTTGAAGGACAAAAACCTCAAAGCATTTCAGGGGTTTTTAATTTTGTCTTTTCATAGGTTTGATATTGGTTGTGTATAGACTTATTTTCAAATGCAGCATAAATGCCTGTGTGCTGGAAGGATAAATTGAGGTTTCAGGAAACACGCCTGAAATCTTGGGTCTGTTGGAGATTTCTTCTCTGGTTCTTGGAAAATTATTTTGTGTTCCTTGCTTTATTGTTGAATGTAGTCACAATAGTTGGCTCAGGATTCTCAATGGATATTTGTAAAGTCTGTTTTTTTTTTGCAAGGCACTCTAGAAGTCCAAGTATTATGTAACAGAACCCTCAGTTTGTGAAGGTAAACATACTTGATATTTCTGAAGTTGACCATCCTCATCTAGACTTGCTCGCAGAGTCTTGCATGCTACCATATGAGTCCATCTTTACCTCCCTATTTTGTGGGTGGTAGCCAGTGGTAGAAAACTAGCAGAGAACTGAAAACTTAGACTCACCTAGTGCTTACCTCTGAGACCTTAAGATGACAGTATTTAGGGGAACAGAAGTTGATATTCTGCACAGAAATGTGTTCATGCTAAATGGAAATACACGCTGAAGTGCTTTCTTTCAACTGATAAACTGGTTTGCTATCTTAGGACCCACCAGGCTTGTTTCAGTACTTTTCTAAGAATACGAAAGAGCTGGGTTATAAGGAATATGGGTCTTAATGCAGGAAAATGCTGTATTGTCTTCAGTTAGTACTGAAATATTTGCCAGGCTCCGAAAGAATAGCATGTTCTTTTTTTCTGTCAGATCCCAAAAGAAATGGTCTGGTGGAGCTCATTCTGCAAGTTGGAGTGGGACAGCTGAGTGAACAGCAGAAGGACACTCTGGTGAGACAACTGGCTGTATTGCTGAATGTTTTGGATTCAGATATCAAAGTTCAGAAGATACAAGCCTACTCAGATATAAGGTACAAAGATAACCTGCTGTGCAAGGAAGATTTGTGATTTTCATTAATTCACAGCTCATAATGACTTGTAAAATAATCTTTTCTAAGATGACCAAAAAAAAAAAATATATACTCATAACTCTAAAAGGTGAATTTTGTCTGCTGTGGTAAAAAATTGATGAAGCTAGCTCTCTGGAGGCTCAGAACTGAAGTGGTTTGGTTTTAAAAAGATTAAAAATTCTTTGTATAGTTTATTTATTCCTTTAAATAAAGCACATGCATATATTTCAAGATCTTTGTTCCATACACTACTATTATTTTTCCCAAATGCAGTGAGACAGACTTTCTTACAGTGAAGCAAGTATTGCTTATATTCAAAGTAAGGTTCCAGCAATATCTGGCTACCTTGCTCTTAAGTCCAGTTTCCTAAAGTTACTCAAACTGCTTCAGAGTGCCTTGGAACAGGTCCTGGATGAGAGTGAGGAAAGCAAATGTATACATACTTCTCTTAAAGCAAGAGTCAGGAAGAACAAGGAGGGAATTATATTTGCTGTTGTCCTCACCTTTTGTCTGTGAAAATGAGAAGCCAAAGAACTGCTGGTCTCCTGGCTCATAATGAAGTCCAAGGATGGAGTTGTTTGATCCATGGACAGAGTTCCCTAATCTTTATCAGTGGTGACATTTGTTTTCCAGAAACAAACAAAACCAAAGGCTATAAACTAATGCCTGACAAAAGCGATCTTTGACAGCAGTCATGACCTTAGCTGTTCTTTCTGCAGCACTGCAGTTGTGTTCTATGTGCAGAACGGGCATCCTTCCAAGGTGATCAAGGCATCAGATGTCTCACGAACCCTGCATGTGCAGCTTTTGAAAGAGAAGGCTGACTTCCTGCTTTTTAAAGTCCTGAGGGTTGACACGGCTGGTATGTTTTGGATCATTTCAGAACTTTGCAGGTATCTGGCTAGCAGGGCACCTGGAAACAGTGCGTGAAGGCCTTCTGTCTGCCACCTGGTGTCTGGTTTCGGGTGCAGCTTTCCAAAAGATGATGTTGAAGATAAAACTGAAGATGCTTGTTCATTTGTGGTAGACTGGTGCCAGTTGTGTTCTTTTAGAAGGCATCATCAGTAAAAGCATGCAAAAGCACAATATCTTAATCTGGTCTTCATCAGGAAGGCCTGGGGAATGAGGATAGAGATACCTGACTTACACCATCTTTTGTTGGAAGATGGGAAAAAATATATCCATATTATAGAATGTTTAATGTTTCTGATCCCTTGGAGGCTTTTACTGTTCAGTAATAGGTTTGTAAGGTAACTTGTCTGTTCCCAATCAAAATGGTGAGGTGATCACTGGTATAACCTACTCTTCTAATACTTGCAATGTAAACAGGCCTGTGGGGTTTCTTATAATGAACTTTTTATTTTACCCCAAAAGATGCTTGAACTTCTAAGCTTATTTTGAACTTCACTAATAATGTGAACCCTTTATGATACTCAGATATTGCAGATACGATTTCTCCATGATTTAAAATCGGAACATAATGATACAATCACAAAGTGAGCTAGCTCTGGCAGTAAAATAGTCATTGATTCTGTAGTAAATACTGTCTTTATTTACTTGTTGAAAGGAACTGTTCTGTTGTAAATGTGCTTGGATTACTGAAATGTGTAGAGTCACTTGAAAATATGTATTAACATTTTTCTTGACATAGCAAATCTGCTACTCTAAGTTTTAAGGGGAATAACTTTTCATTTTAGTCCGATATGATGCATTAATCTAGCAATAGCTACTACTTATAAGCCTATGAGGCATGTAAATGTTCTGGCCTCAGATGCTGTAATTGAGCTCTGAAATACTGAAGTGCACTCTAGTTTATTGGTATGATGGTTGTCTTCTTATACCTGAGAATGCTGTTATCCCCCAGTTCTGAGGTACTTTAGAAGTTCTTACAAATCTGTCATAAAGGATCATGTCTGAATTCCACAACTTCAACTCATTTTTATTTCTGGTTAGAGTAATCTGTTCTTGACTTGCATACGATTTCAATATTGTATGCATAAGATACATATTCTTTACAGCCTGCAGTCTGATGAACTGAAAATCTGTTTAGAACAGAACATCAAAATAAAAGGAGATTTAAAAAATAAGAGAATGTTATGAGCTAGATGCTTTACCACCAATGTAGACTCACAGTAAGAGGATGCATGAAAAATTGTCCGTTTACACAGCTGACGCTATGTTTGATTTTGTTCTTAGCCTGTCTTTTAAAATGCTCTGGACATGGACACTGTGACCCCATAACAAAGCGCTGCATTTGCTACCAGCTGTGGATGGAAAACTTGATTCATCGTTATCTAAGTGATGGAGAGAGTAATTGTGGTGAGTTTGGGTGTTACAGAATGTATTTCAAGAATAACTCATCATCTTGTGAGACTGTTGATTATTTGCTGTCAGAAGGAGGAGTACTTTGGAAGTAGATGCTGAGGGAAGACTAACACAGTCTCTTTGTTTTCCAGCCAAGCAATATCTTTCTATAGAAAGATGTCTTGAAATTATAATGTCTTTACAGTAGTAGCCCATATTTAAAATATTCTAAAAGCCTAAATTATTTAAAGTACCACTATTTGAGGAAAAAAGCATGAAAATTTTGTCATGAGGGGAGATCTTGCTACAATTTGGGGCCATTTGGAAGGGTTGTTGAATAGCGTGGGCATTGCAAAGCTTTTTGAGTAGTATTCATGTGCTTGTTGCAAAGCTGAAAAAGAGGCAACAACTTAAATTGTTTTACTGGGTGGTTGATGCTTCTGTGCCAGAAGTATGATCTGACCTAAGGAAAGAAAACACCAGTGTTCTGGGCTAACCAGTGTAGTCACCTTTAATACCTCAGGTTTTTAGAATGATTAATTTCACGGTTTCTTTCAGTTTGCCTGTTGCACTTGGGAAACGAAATTTAGTTTCACCAGCTTAATTGTGTCTGTATTCTGTGGCACACCTAACATATCAGCTAATCCTTTCCATTTCAAATATTTAATAGTTCTAATTTAACTAAATTGGTCTTCTACTTAAGTTGAAATAAAGTACTCTTAGTAGGCTTGGAGACATTTACTTAGTGCACCAGTCTTCAAGTGAATCTGTAAACATTTGAGGAGCTTTCTACAAGCCTTAAGTAACCGTAGGCCATGTGTCTGTCTCTCTAATTGACCAACCAGAATGAGACAGTCAGTTTTAAGCCTGAGGCTGGGACACCTCCTGCAGCCTTGCCCTAATGCTGTGTTGTTCTGTAGTATAACAACACCACTGAAATAGTGAGTATACATATTATGGAGTTCACATTCTTGCACATCTCTCAATACCCTTCCCATGTTTTCATGGATTTACAAATGTAACCATGCAGGTAGAAGGATCTATCTCTAATCAGCTGCTCTTTTAAAGCACTACTAAAATGCCAGCCCTGGAGTACACCTATGTTTATTTCAGTTAGAGAATGACAATTGAGGTGCTAAGCATTCCCTCTTAAGTTCCCACATAGACTTCAGGTATCTTGGAATGGTAAAAGGTATTAGAGTGGAAGAAGATTTTCAAAAAGGCACTTTTGGTCTAGAAACCTAAGGATTTTTAGGGATTCTTCTAAGAATATGAAGGTACTAAGTTCTCCAGAGCTCATGTTGCCACTCCCCATTCCTCAGGATTGGCTATTCTAATAGACTTGTATTAGAAATTATCCCATTCATATTATTTTACGAAGTACTGTTGTATTTCTTTTTTCAGAGTGGAGTATACTCTATGTCACTGTATCTGTTTTTATTTTGGTTGTGGTCGTGGTAGGGCTTGCCTGGTTCTGCATCTGCTGCTGCAAAAGGTATGTGATTTATGTTGAAGGTTTTTTTTAATGGGTTATATGCAAAAACTGCACACAACAGCCCCATTTTAATCCAGCCTTTAGCACTAAACCCCTGAACTCTTTTTTCAGACATGTGAGGAGCTTCCAGTACCTGTTTCTTTATAGACACAGTATTATTGTAAAAAGGAGTATCCATTCGTGCCTCTGTGCTCTTCTGCATTTTGAAAAACAAAAAGCCGGTATTGGAGCATCCTTCATATTGAAACAAAGGGGGGCATAAAATCATAAAATGGAATGTTGTTGGCGAGTTTATTCTTGGAGTTTTCTCCAAATCAGTATTGAGAGATAATTTACTTTAAAATGTTGGGAGTATACTGCAGATCTTCATGGTCTCCCACTGAGTCTTCCAGGTACTCCAGGCTAAAAAAAAAAGGAGGCACACCCTGAAAGTTAGTGTTGTAGGAGTATTCTAGGCCGTAGGAAGGGAGCTGCTCCCAACCTGGTGTTTCCCTTAGATAGGAAGGGTGGACATGGGGGTGCATCTGGCTGACCGGCAAGGAGTACTGCAGAGATCTTCAGTCCGTCTTTTCTTAAACAGTTTTTCCTGCTACTGTTTGTCACTCTCCTCTCTGTTTTGCCTCCCCCTCCCAGTCTTTCTTACTGAGCTGATAAGAAATTCTGTTTCAAGTGACAAGCCCCTGCAAGTTCTGTCACTAGAGGAAGTGTTCTTGCTGCTGCTTAAAAAGCCCAGTAAATAGATGGCTTGTTCAGGTGTTAGCAAATATGAAAGGCTGTCAAAATATTTCTGGATATTCACTTTTTTCTAGGGTTTTGCAGTATGTAAAGGGTGCTCTTTGAAATGCATGAGTTGATACTGGTTTCCTTTTTACGGTTGAAGGAACAGTGTAGTCATTAGAAAGGTTTTAATAGGAGTGTCTTCTGTTCTAGCCCCACAGTGTAGGGTGGAGCCTCACAGGCTTGTGTGATTTGATGAGAAAGGGATTATTTATGGAAAAGTTGTGGGTACCCCATCTCTGGCAGTGTTCAAGACCAGTTTGGATGGGGCTTGGAGCAGCTTGGTCTGGTGGAAGGTGTCCCTGTCTGTGGCTGGGGTTGGAACTGGATGACCTTTAAGGTCCCTTCCAAACCAAACCATTCTATAAATCTATGATTTCAGCTGCTTCTGTCCTTTGTCCTCATGTGGCTTGTGCCGGAAGGTGAGGGCTGGTTGGTGCAGGTAAGTGGAAAAAAATAAAAAAGAGGAAGGAAATGCTGCACAGGACAGAATGGCAAGAGATGCCCTTTGCCTTGTGGAAACTACGAGATACCCTAATCCAAGATTTGGCTGCAGTTTTGGATGTTTTAAAGCCATTGCTGAATTGCCAAATGAACTCCTTTTTTTTTTAGACCATGTAGAGGGGAGGCTGTGGCTGTAATGTCAGCTGAGCAGTAGGTGACTTCTCCACTGTGAACTGTGCAATCTGGGTGGAAGTGCTTCTCCAGACATTGCCAGAGTCAATTCTTGCCTTGACAAAGGGCATGTTCCACCCACCCACCCCACTCCAACGCTATGAGAAAGAATGCTTGAAAAATACCTGAAGTGTGAGCATCTTCTAGGAGGTGTCCGCTTGGTTTCATCCATGAGTGCTTTTATTTCTACCCTGAAATCCTTTGTTCCTTCTTGATCCAGTACAACAAACAGTTCTGTGTCTGTTCCTTTACCTCCAGGATTTTTCCAGCTGTATTAATGAGCAGATGAGTAGCTCCTGGAAATAGCTGTTGCTTAACATAGAGATGATGATCTTTGCAGCATTGTAGAAATAGATGCTGGGGGAGGATTTAAATTAAGAGAGAACAAGTGGGGATTTGCCTACAAACCATTATGGCTTTATCCCTGCATGTGTGTATATGAGGGAGCCAGCTTCCACTGTTATTTGGTTTTCTTTGTAAGCATAACCAGACATGCACCAGTTCTCTCAGTTAAAAAGAGTGTGGGGGTGGGAACACCTAGCCAATTCTTGCACAAATTTTATTTCGAAATGAATGTATGTCTACCTTGTGTCTAGTTGCTGTATTGACATTGAACAAACTGAACCCTGTGGCCTAGGAAAGCAAGTCAGTCTTTCTTGCTTTCTTCATCTTTTTAAATCAGAGAGAAAATCAATCTAAACCAGAGAATGTAATTTTACAGCTGCTTTATACAGGTATAAGCTGGAACAACTCTTTAAATGTAGGTGAGAAAGTATGATGAGGTTCTATATATTGGGGTACGTAGTTACGTTTATTGAAAGGGAGAACAGCAGATTCATGTGTGTACATAAGAACCAAATGTCTTTCTGGTACATATCTTTTAGCAGAAAGAGAACGAAGATAAGAAAGAAAACAAAATATACCATCCTGGATAACATAGATGAGCAGGAGAGAATGGAGCTACGACCCAAATATGGTAAGTGCTATCTGTTTCAGCTGCGAACTTACCCACCAAGCTTACAGTCAGTGTGTTTGAATTGACACCTGCAGTCAGGAGGAGCCCAGAAACGGACCTACAAATCTGGGAATGGCAGAGGCAAGCATGGAGAATTAAATGGTTGAGGGAGTATCCACTTCATTTCTTTCATGATGCCTTGGACTCAGCCACTGCTCTAAGCTGCGTTGTTAACCTTAATTTAGAACATCTAATTGTCCTACAGACTTTCTCCATGTAACTCCTTCCTCCCCTGCACACACTTTTAATTTTGAGCTGGTTTTATTGCTGTGCAGCAGTTCCCTCCTGGCCCAGAAGCATGCTGTTAAATATCAGCAGACTTTAGCTGCTGTCCTTTTTTCACGTGTATTTTTTATTTACCAGAGTTGCATTTATTAGCAGGGGAAACAAAATCACCCTGAGAAACTGCTGTCCTAAAAAGACAGACGTTTCTGTAGAAATCATGACCTTTCATTGCTGCTTGTGTTAATCAGATAGTTCAGTGGACAGACTAATTTCCAGATTCAAGCCATGAAAAGTACATAGGCTATGTACCAAGATATCTAATTGGTTCAAATGTAATGCATATACTCGCATTTCGGAGCTATAGACTGATGGGCCTGCAGTGAAGTCAGAGGAGGCCAGTTTTTATGTTGGTGGTGGCAATGGTGCACACTGGTATGCGGTGAAGAGAATGTTTTCACTTGTACTTCATATCACAGCAGAAGAGAGGATGGTTAGTTGTTACTTAAGTTAAACCTTTCTAATGAGCTTGTTTTACTTTTTTTTTTTTTTTTTTTTTGGCAGGTATAAAGCACAGAAGTACAGAACACAACTCCAGTCTGATGGTCTCTGAATCAGAGTTCGACAGTGATCAGGACACTATCTTCAGTAGAGAAAAGATTGAAAGAGAGAATCCTAAAACCCTCATTAATGGATCCATCAGAAATGGGGTTTCCTTCAACTACAGCTCCAAGGACAGATAACTGAATGAGGGTAAAAGCACAGAACACACTGATCCAACACATCTGAAACATGTTGACCCATCTGGTTTTCCAGAACCAAAAGCTTCCTAAAATATCAACTAATTGCAGATTGAAAGGGGAAATTTCTGGCATGGTTAAGGAAAGAAAGGAGGAAGGACTAGATGGTCAGCTAACTCCTTTTGTCACCATTACAGGAACAAGGAAGAGCACATCTTACTTCTTGCATATTCCCTGCTGAATGTTTGTTTAAACTTCAGAGGCCCTTTTACCTGTATCACTGCTACAGATAGCCAGGGCTGCTATGGAACTAACAATGGTAACTGAGATGCATAAAGATTCATGTACTGTGCTCCTGTCTTTTTCTCTCAGAGAAGCAGTGTGATTACAATGCTGACCTAAACCAGCAAAAGCCAATACAGATAAATTCCCTTACAAATATAGAGAGCAATATGTGATCACAGGCTCCATCTTTGTTTTCAGTTTAGGCTGAGAACACCAAGACAGAGCATTTTTAGTGTGTTGTATTTATATCTGACTGTGCTTTGTGACTGACTTTTCTAGGGTAGTGCTCATCAGATGGAAATGTCTTGTTTTCCAAGAAAGCTTACACTTAGTAGTACACTTAATCAGCTGTAATGTGATACATCTGTGTCCTGTAGGATGCAGTGTTCCCTGTATTTACATGAAAAATATGATGCATGCAGAAGTCCAGCTGTCCAGGTTGCTTCTGTAACGATGAAGGTGCTTTGGCTCTCTGGTGTTTGTCACATTCAGCTAGGAAACAGTAACAGAAAGGCAGGAAGGAAACGGTATAATGCACCTTCAGAAGCATTTTGAGCGTCTCAAACAACCTCTTGCTTAGAGAGGACTTCTGAAGAGCTCTGGACCTTCTAAGACTGAACCATCAGGTGAGACAAGTTTCCATCTGTCAGCCTCAGTGCTCAGTTAAACAATGTGCCAGCCATTTGTGTACTGAAATGCTTGTGGTGAAACACCCTACGTGGAGCAGGAGGTTCAACACCTACATTCATTGTCATGAGAGTTGGTACTGGGAAAGGTTTTAGCTTGAACATTAGGTTGTTTTACTTTTTCCTCTGTGGCTATGCAGCAACTAGGTGTATTGACCTGAAGACATCCCTTTAGGTGCTTTGGAAGGGTAGGTATATTGGAGTTCCAATGTTCACAGTCTGGATAATTTCTTTACAACGTGCTTGTTTGGCTTTAAAGCCATGCTCCCAGTACTGTTCTTGAAATCTCAAACTGAAGACCTGGCTTTTGTACCTAAGCCTCACTTGTGGGGCATATGTGTCAGTGGAACTGGGTGGCCATGATGTCAGCCTTTTCTGGAGCTCCTTTACTGACATGCTGGAGTCTTGGGCTGAGCTGGAGAAACAATGTATTCTGATGGAGAAAACATTTCTCTGGGAGCATTTTGGACAGGTTTTTTGGTTTTAACACTTTTTTTTTTTTTAATTAAATCTTATGGTGGGGAATCCATTAGCAGAGAAGGATGGAACAGTATAGAGATCACAGGGAGCAGATGAGAAAGGTCAGGTAGGGGACGTAGTTCACCTCCATCATAACGAATAATTTGGTAGAGAATTTTGAGTCTTTCTCCATCCCTTTGTAGAAGTCTGGCACAACAGATTAATTGGGTTGAACACTGTGGCTTCTGTGAGTTGGGCAAAAGTCAAACTGTCTAGGTTGGAAGGAATTGGTAGTCAAAAGTTGCAGCAACATGGCCTGCTCATAACTGGTTTCATACTTTCGATTCTCAAACGCAGCCAGCAGAAGTCCCTAAAGCTATTAAGGCTGCACTGAAGAGTATCTATCCTGTGCCCAGCCCTGCATTTCTCTGGAGAGCTGAGTGTGGCTGCAGGAGTCATAGTGGTGGGAGAAGCTGTGAAGAGCTAAAAAAGGCTAATGCAAGCGTTTTCCATGTTTTTTTCCCATACCCATCAAGATGCAGTATAAATGGTGTGATTTGCTTTTTTCAGAAGCCAAGTTTTAAAACTCTGTGTATGGGGGTTTTAGGCTGTTTATTGAAAAAAATCCGACTTTATCTCACCTTCACACTTCTTGAGTGTGTGAGTGTATATATATTTTTAAATAACTTGGTCAATAAAAGCAAGGTCAGCTTCTGATGTCTTTCAGTTTCTGCTCCAAATGTGTTAACATAATAATACAGTGTTTACTTTTAAGCATTCCTGAAGAAAGTTAAGGCCCACTCAAAACACTACTTTTGTTTTCTTTTTCAAATTGGAATGTTGGGCTTAATCCATTCCGCACAAATTCCCAAAATGTTCTAGAAGGAATAACATTCCCAGAAACATGCATTTTAAACAAAAGAGTTGTATAAGGAACCACAACTTTTTATTGGCCACGCTGCTATTAATGCTTCTGTTAAGTACTGTATCCAGGGTGCCTTTATAGATAAACTTACCTTTTAGGACATGTCAGTGTAGTCAGCACCATCCTTCAGTTTTGTGAAGTCAGTCACTTGTGCTCTGGGTTCATTTCATGTTTCTAAAGCTGGTGCTGAAGCTTAGTAGGTTGTTCTTTCAAGAAAAACAAACTAAAGACAGATTCTCTAGTAAAGCAATGACTGGATTGGTGGTAAGCTCATGCGCCATGAGAAAGTACACATGATTTGGCTATTTCTCACTTCAGCAAATCAGAAACATTAAACCAATTTCGTATGCCCAAGGCCCTAGTAAGTGGAAGTTGCTTACTAACTTCTGTTCTCTAGATGATGCTTTGACATCTTTGTTGCTAACAGTGTTTGAGTTATGTTTTGAAAGTTGAATATGGTTTAAAGTTTTGAGCTGATTCTACTAGTTTGATCCTTTCATGTCCTTGGAAGGAGAGGTCATTCTTCTTACATAAGATCAGGCTTGTCTTAGTATGAAACTTGCACAGAAGTTGAAAATAATAGTTTCTGGGTTTGTGAATTTGTGATATCACATTTGTGTCACTGGGCCAACCATGATTTTGTCAGGACTTTAGGAGAGATTGTAGTGAGCCTTGCATCTTGATTCCGTATAATTTTTATTCTAGAACTGTTGCTTTCTTGCAGCATGTCATGTCATAGCTGGAATGAATGTGTTAGAGAAAATGCTGTCAAGGTGCAAACACAGTGGTAGAGTTCTGACGTGAATTCTCATTCGGGCTATGATGGGTTTGAAGCATGTTCTCAGTCCTTAGGTTTACTTCCACATACTGTTTTTCTTCATATACAGAAAGAGCGCTGGCAGATTCTTTGTGGAATTGGGATGGGAATATTCCCAACAGCCTCATGTGCTCTGAAAAGCAGAGGAGACCAGATATAGGTTGTCATGTATGGTTCAGAGTCCACTGTGGTGGACATAGCTGTGCTAGGTTAACAGTTGGACACGATTAAAGGTCTTTTCCAACCCAAACTATTTACGATTCTGTGAAAATAAATAATATATTCGGTTTGGCACTGGTAAGATACTGCCTCTCTCTGAAGGCAGACAGGTGAGTTGATACTTGAAGTGCCTCATAGCCTTGGAGTAAGCACTGGACTTTCATTTGCATCTTGTGTCAATTTATACATGCTGATCCATGCACAAGCAGAGATTGTCCCTCTGTGCAAAAGAAGTGTCTTTGTTTGTATTTTAAGTAAGGAGTATATTTTGGCTACCTGAGGCATTAAACAGGTTCAGTACTCAGCTCAGTGTGTACGCAGCATGGAACTGCCATGCTGCAAACAGGTCATAGGCCTGTGTTTTTAATTTCCTTAACCAAAATGCTACTACAGTACAGAACAAAATTTACCTTGGCAAAAATGCTGAGATACACATCCAGATTCTCTGTTCTGTGGTTCAGGCTTTCAAGTTAACTGAGTAGATTGTTGAGAAATTCAGCAAAATGTGAACAGTCTAATTACAAATTGCTAATTTGGGGAGGGAAAGAAAAAGATTATCCTCGCTTCATGTGTAGTAACACTTTTTGCAGCTGTGTCCTTTAGGTAAACAGTCTTAGTGTCCTTCTGTCAGATGCATCAGATACAGGTACTGTTTGAGCACTTGTGCTGTCAGCTGTTTTCTTACTATTCTGTTCTTATGATGCTAATTTTCCTTTTCTTTCTTGGTCTCTTGTGAGCAAACAATTGCATACACATGCAAGGAACTTAAGTGTGTGCATCTCTCAGAGGGAGAGTGAGCACATGTGTTTTCTATGCTGAATTTAAATTTTCCTTATACAGTTCTAATATTCTTGAAATAACCTGAGTGCTTAGGTACATTTCCTATTCCTCTTCTAAGCCTAAGGGAAACTAGTTTTGCCCCTTAATATACTAATAATGGGCAGCAGTCAGCAGTCAGTGGTGGTAATAAAGTGACAGCTACTTTAGTCTTCTAGCTATTTATGAGGTTTGATAGAGGTAGCCTTTCTTCTAGAAGAAGGGAAATGGGATAGAGAGGTGAATTAATTTCTTAAACTTATCTACTGCTTGTCATTGATCACTAACTAGAATACTAATCCCATACTTCTGCAGCCAAGGAGAACCCATTTCACATAACTTTTAGGTCTGGAACTCCCCAGGGCAAGGGAGAAAACCCTAAAGCTTAGAAATACACTTCAAAAAAAGGAGGAAGAAAAGGCAAGTACTTTTTTTTTCTTTTGCACAGGCTACAAACCAAGCACAGATGAGCTGTACATCAGTAGTTTGTCCATGTATGGAAGTGCTTCTCCCTGTAGGTGGACGGGTGAGCTATTACAGAATTTATGTTAGGAGTCTGTTTCTAGAAAATGCTATTTATTGCAAATAATAATGTATTGTAACTGGAACCATTTCTGAGCTGAAATTACTACATTTATGTAACTACTAATAAAGTTTTGTCTTTCATTCTAGGAACTTGTCAGGTACTCTTTTAGACATGTTTTTTTCTGTGTTGGGCTTGACACTCAAATCAGGCTAATAGAAGTTGTATATCATAGCTTATGTCTGTATTCAAACATAAAAGCAGTGCTTTTATGTTCCTTCCTACTGACAAAAGCAAACCAGTGTCTTTTTTTCAGACAGGTAACGTAAGTCAGTACATTAGAGAGCAGAAAAAAATTACTGTAGTTTACAGTATGAGTTTTCATGTGGTGCTTGTCCTTACTTGGTTTAATTGGCTGTGTGTAAATATTCATCAGCTGCCATGCCAAGTGTGGTTATTTTGCAAGTTTTGTGGCTTATTCTAGAGCAAATACAATACTTGAGTATTTGTAAGTATAATCACTGCAGTAATCAGATACTAGTGTGCAATATAACCTAAAATACTGCTGTTAGCTAGGGGTAGGTTATGCTGCCTGTTTCAGAACTGGAAAAATCCATGCATCAGTGTGTGTGAAGTTTGTGCTAAATCATAATAAAAGGTACTATGAGATACAAGTGTCTTTCTGTAAGGAAAAAACATACCCATAAAAGCAAAAGTTAAGTGTATTTGGATACATGGTGTCACAGTCTACATGCTGCCTCTTAGGTTCATACCTGGCTCTTACAAGGGAATAGTGGCTGCTGAATAAGCTGGCAAGATAACGCATCATTTTTTATTGACGAATGGGATCTGTCTGTTTTTTCCTGCATTGTACACTTTGGTCACAGCAACAGCCTTCCTCCTCCCCTTTAAGTAGGCTAGTGTAAGCTTCTGGGCTTGTGCAACAGAAGGTAATTAGTGATTCCTAAACAACTTAAGCCAGTTTAGCTAAGTAGCTTCAGCATTCACTGATAAAGTGAATAAACCACCAACTTCTCATGTCTTGGAAGCTCGTAGGCAGAGAGTTTTGAAAACACTTTAAGCAAGCATTAAAATTTAACTTGAAACTTCTGAAGACCATGCTTAAACCTTCTCCTTTAAGATGGCTCAATCCTTCCATAAGCAGTAGGGCTAGAACAAAGGGCATAACCAGTTACGCCAGTCACAGTGAGACAGTAACGTCAATGCCAAGTCAAAGGATGGAGCTTCTTTTACTTACAGGATTGGCCAACTCCCAACATGTGCCTGATTGATTTAGAAAAGTTAAAAACTATTTTACTCTGTGAAAACCATTTAAACTGCTGTTTATGTTGTGAGTTAATCATGAAAGCATAAAAGATGTCTCGAAACACCCGTGTCTGGGAAATGGATAGGCTGCAAGAACAGTGGTCTGTTAAAACATTTCCTTGATCTTGGTGACAAGAGATAACAGTGCAAGCTGCCAGCTACTGCAAACAAAATTAAGTACTAGATGTTGACATACTTCTCAGTAAGACTTACTGTCTATCTTCACTGGTATTAGGTTAGTGTTATTAGCATCAAAAGCCTGCACTGGCACCCAAGTTAACTTTGACAGCTTAGCATACAAATAGACAAGAATTACCCAGAGTGACATGCCAAAAAAAGCTTATGCACTAGCTGGAGATTTTTGCCTATTTAAGTTAAAAATCTTAGTATCTAGTAGAACAGATAAATGTAGCTTCTTAAAAAGTTTTATTACACAGAGAGGATTGGGGGTCAAACAACAGCTGTTTAAAGGGTAATACAAGAAAATAAAATGGAAATTGACTAAGTGAGGCTAGAAACCAGAAGATGGTTTCTGAGGCTTCAGAACCGTATTAACTGAATGGAAATAAAACAGCTCCCAAAAATCTATTTTAAATATTAAGGAATGAAATAATTATGCAAGTAATCGTATCCTGAAGGCACGGATAGGCACTCTGATCCACAAAGCCTTTATCTTGTGGTAAAATGTGTGATTCGGCATAAAAAAGCTAGCAGACAAAATGACTGATAGCAAATTAGTGTGTCAAAGTAGTGCCATCTATTTTATTTAGATACAAGAGACTGTAATAAAGGTAACAAAATCTTAAACCTCAACCCAAACCATTCTATGAACATGTGGATGCAAAGAGGTGTCTATTTTTCCAGTGCTGAAGCTGGCAGAACAAAAAAATCTGCAAATCTGAGAAACTGAACTTAATGTGGCTGTTGTCAGTTTGTCAGTTCAGCATTGAATAGAGTAATAAACCACACAATCCAGTACTTTCACTGAAGTTATTTATTAACAGAAAATATTTTTCCATCACAGTTTTAATACCCAGAAATTGCTAAACTATCACAAGTTTAATCAACATAACTGGTGTGAGAATTCAAGTATATGTTTTGTTGAAGAATCACAGCTTTTGTTATGAAGACAAGTTTAAGATTATTCTGTGCTTACCTGATGTAGACCTTGCTGACAGATGGATACTATGCTAGAATACAACCACAATCCAGTCCAGCCAAAGGTATTTTTGAAGTTTATTACATACCTTATCTTTAATTCTGGTTTGTGCTTGTTATCAGGCATAGTAGAAGGTATTATTTGCTAGGAAAAAGTAAACATTTACTCATTAACAGTGCTATTCTCTGGAAAGACATCAAGTTTATAAATGTACCAATGCATCAGACTCGTAACTTGGCAATGAAGAGAGCAGTGGGTTAAAAAATGTATCCTCCACCTGCACTGTCCCAATAAGTAGACCCACATTCAAGACTGCACTGTCATAGAGCAGTCAATGAAATAACTTTAATTTTTATCTTACACTGTAGTTCACAGGCAGACATATTTTAAGTCTGTGCAATTCACTATCTTAAATGTGCTTTTTTTGGTGCATTCGAAATTACCAGAAGGGCAGTTAAGTGTCCTTTAACCCCACTTCAGTTGGCACGATGCCCAAACACTACTGACAGACAACGTGCTCCAGACCCACTGGGTCTCAAGCGTTACACAAATATAACCATAAAAATACTTAGAAATAATCAGTAGCAGTCAATGCTACCTTATGTGCGCTTTAAAAAAAAACCTGTGAAACTCAATCGTGGCTTGCCTTCTCCCCTCCCCAAGTCTTGTGTTACCTGATACCTCTTTGCCTGATTGGATAAAATACCCCATTTCATAAGGTACATTCATTAATGTATAGAAAGAAGAGCTCTGCTGCCTTCTTTCATTTATTTTTAATAATCAATGGATAAAACCCCATGAAATAAATTTAACCAACACATGAAACAAAATTTATTCCCTGTAGCTTCTGCAGTGCTGATTTATTTGCCAAATTAACACTGCTCATTTCTCAAGTGCTTCTTCTGACTGCCATGAAAAATAAAGTTTAAACAGCATTGGTTGTTCCATGTTAAGGAAGCTTTACATCATCTTTTGAAGATGACGAAGTGGTAAGGTGATGCATAGAAATCACCTCTAATCACTTCTATTTAAATCTTTATTAGGCCACAAGTTAGCCAAGTTTAAAGGTTTTTAAGCCTTCCTCCCTAATGGACATTCACCTGTATAACCACACATCCAATTCAAGGCACAATGTCCATGGGAACAGAACCATTTATGTGCTCATGTTCTTTGGAGGTGGTGAGTAATGTTCCTTTCCAACATTTACATCAGTGACACTACTTCTACCCAAGGATAGTCACATTCTTTTCATGGAAGGGAGTTTACTTGTATCATCATGTCACCACTTGTGCTTCCTTCACACAGCCCTTATAGTGTCACAATTATGTAAGGCTTGCTCCTTGTCCTTCCTGGACTGTCCTGTTCTCAGGGCTGCTGGGGTTCACAAACATCAAACAAAAGTTGTATTTGATCCCAGGTGTGTGCAAACTGTTAGGCACAAATTACAGCTCTTTGCTCAAAAGCCCAAAGCTCAACAGCTGGCAGCTTTGCAACTAGCATTAACATGCACTGAAAAAGCTGTCTGCTACCTGTGTGGATGCCTAGCTGGAGCTAAAAGCAATTCCTCACCTTTCATAAGCATCAGATTTTCTCACAACTAAAAAAAAAAAACCCTAACAAAAGGCACACCTGTCTCTAAAAGCAGGTCACATAACCACGTTAGAAGAGGCAAGTATGTACACAGAGTTCTGAAGGGAGACTGTCCTCCCCAAAGCCTCCAACATCATCACTGAAACATTAGAGGCAGTAGAAAATGGTGGTCTAGTTTCCCCTTGCCATAGGTTTTGATCTGTTTTCATTATGCACAGGTCTCCCAAGTCTTCCCAGTCACACAGGGGTAATCAAAGAATAATGTATGTGCATTCTTCCCTACTCCTTGCTGAAAATTATAGACACTGTAATCACATTACTGAAAACCAATGTATAAATACAGAACATGTAAGAACATACGGCAGCACAGAATACTGTAAATATCTCTACACATACAGAACAGGGCTGCTTAGTTTCAAGGAAGGTAGAAGTTGCATTCATACGTGTATCTGGTTCAAGAAGCTTATTAAAACTACAGCACTCTTTTCCAAACTGTTGGGATTGTGCTTTTCGAAGATTTTTATAAGCCTCCAATGCAGACATACTTTATTTCTAAGTATTCATCAATGCCATATTTTGAGCCTTCTCGCCCTAAGCCAGACTGTTTTACCCCACCGAAAGGACTCTCCACTGATGAGATTATGCCTTCGTTAACACCAACCATTCCCACTTCCAGCTGTTCTGCAACCCTCCAGATCTGAGCTGGATCTTGGGAATAGAAATATCCTGCCACACAGAGATACAGGAATGAAAATGAAAACCAGGAAGAACAGTTGGAGAAGACTCTGAAAAAGAGACTTCTTAACATTTAAAAGCGTCATTCAGTAACACTAAAGCTCATAAAACTACAGAAACACACTTATCTGACAGAGGCATACCTGCTAAACCCACATTAGCTGCGTTTGCTATAGCAATAGCTTCTTCTTCAGTATCAAATCTGTCAATATAAAGAGAAAAAAACCACAAATGAGGTCTGCAGTTCATCTACCATCTTGCTGACTCACAAGCAGCAGCCTTATCAAATACAAGGTCAAGGTACAGGATTTTTCCTAAAGTTTATTTTAAACATCTAATTTAATTTTCACTTTGAAGCAGCGGAGGAGTTTTGACCACTTCTCTTCATTTAAACTGCAGGTAAGTAGTTAGGGTTGCCTTTATCCATGCTAGATACTCATAGCTAAAACATTTACTTCACAGAGGGCAGCCCACCAATTTCCCCAACCACACAAACACTCTTAACTATCAGAGAGAACCGTATGTTCTTCCATCACATCCAATTGCTCTGGATGTAGGCAGGAAAGGTTTTAGGAGAGAAAGAGAGCTCAAGATGATCCTGCATCAGAAAAAATTTAGGACTGGCAAATCACACGACAATCTGCAAAGTCCTGCCTCCTACTTCCTACCACAAATCATGAAGTTGATGAAGGTGTTGCTGTATGTACCTTTGCTTAACTGCTGATATAATTTAAAAGAATTCTCAAAAAATTGCTAAACAGATGCTAAAATTGGGTCAAGAGCGAGAAACAAACGAACTACACATCCAAAGTAAGTTTTCATATGTGTACCCCAGTCTTATTACAAGATCTGTGTGACTGTGCAAAAATACCTGTCGGTAAACTGTCGTTCAAACCTTATTTGTTTAAGATAATATTTAATATTTTAATTGCTATTTTTAACCTGGAAAATTAATAATCTTACTTGATAACTGGTGCTAAAGGGCCAAATGTCTCCTCTTGGGTGCAAAGCATTTTTGTTGTAACATTACTAAGTAATGTTGGCTCAAAGAAATTCTTCCCCAAGCTGTGCCGTTTCCCTCCAGTCACAATAGATGCTCCTTGAGAAACTGCATCATTAATGTGTCTCTCTACCTGAGGTATGCAAAACAGAAACCTCAAAGTCAGCATCTGGGAATGAACAACAGTGTATTTTCCACTGAAGAAATACTACTCTCTAGTATTAAAGATTTTGAGGAGAAGTTTATACTTTGCAGAAGACTGTTTGCAGTATTATTCAAAATTTCTCCTGAATTTTTATTTCTCTCAGTCTGACATAATCTCAGAGGTATATATTATGAGCATGATCCTAGTTTCATGGATATTAAAGATTCAGCTTTTCACGTTCACACTCTCACAGTGTATACAATTTCAGTAAAAGTTCTTGAGAACTGCTAGGAAGCAATCAGGACAAATTAGTTTCTCCTAAAGGAGGAATCTTTTTTTCCCTTAATGGAAATAAGGGAGTGATACATTAAGTGGCCACATCTGTTTCATCTACAGGTATACGCTGTCTTGGAGGACAGAACACACTTTTGGCTACACTGCAAATACATTCTAACAAAACAAGTATGAAAAAAGTGAAATATAAATTTCAAGTTACTTATAGATCATAGAAAGGAAATTCAGATGTGAAAAATAATTTATACCTTCTCTACTGCTTTTTCATTAATTAGTGGCCCTTGGGTAGTATTTTCATCAAATCCACTTCCAACACGTAGTTCTCTCTCTATGGCTTTAGCAAACTTTTCCACAAATTTGTCATGGATTCCCTTTTGCACCAGGAAACGGTTTGTGCAAACACAGGTCTGAAAACAAACACGAAAAGGAAAAACAAACAGTAGTTTATACTGTATTTAATCTATCAATTAATTAATTTTGGCCTTCATGCCACATCTTCAGGTTACTACAGTGGTCCATCCTCTACCTCTTCTCCGTCATCCTAAGCTGCTACTCAGCTTTGCCATTTCTTTCATCACCCCTCCCACTTTAGGAATACAACTTCGACAAGCTGTCAGCATGTGTCAGCATGAAAATGTAAGTCACTTCAGATTTTGTGAGTTCTGTTGAATGATACATGGATCAAACAAGTTCCAGAATATGCAAGAAGCACCCTCTAATTAGCAGTGCTGGACTGAGCAGCAGAACCTCAAATCACAGTTGGGGGGGGTGGGGTCTTTTTTCTAACTCCTTCACTAATTGAGTTTGCTTTCTTCATGGAATTTGATTCTAAGTGCGTTCAGCGGCCTATTCATTTGTGCTACCCCTTTGCTCTGGCCACATCCTATTTTGGTTGCTACAGTAAAAAGTAACAACTACTTGATCCTTCTATGCAGCAGCAGAGGTGTCTTTCATGTTAGATCTTATCCAGTCTCTGTTTGACCACAATTAATTAAATGTGGTCTAATTAATTTATTGCCAACAACAAAATGCTGACAAAATGCCTTATCACTTTTCACACTCTTGCAAGAGGTTCTAGTATCTTCCTTCTCAGTGACAGAACTGACTGCCATGTCAGGCTTGCTGATAACTGGCTTGAGTGCTCAAAGCTACATGTGACTTCTCATTGTGAAGTGTTCTACACTTAAACTATATGTACAGCTCTTCACTTCCCAGAAACAAGGACAAAAAGATTAGTCTTACCTGCCCTGAGTTTCTATACTTGGAAGCAAGGGCTCCTGCAACAGCACGGTCCACATTGGCACTGTCAAACACTATGAAAGGAGCATGTCCTCCAAGCTCCATGGAAACTCGCTTCACCGTGCCAGCTGCATGTTTCAGCAGTATCTGTAGGCAACAGAGGAGACACAGAAATCTGTACTTCTACCAGATGTGAACTGTGGAATCAAGAGATGAAAAGCAGTGAAAAACTAGCTCTGGCAGGGAATTAATCTGCATCTTCTCTCTAATGCTAGACCATCTGTTTTCTCCTACGACAAAAACAAGTACTAATTTCCTTCATTAAAATCTTCAGAGATTGAATTCTGGCCAGGAAATACTGGACAGAAGGATTTTCATCAACTTTAGTTCAAGTCAGGCTTTTACACACTAGTATTGTCACTGTTGTTTTCTCATTCTTTTCTTTTTGGATAACAAAAAATCTTGCCTACTCTTACAAAATTCTTCCAAGATCTGACAGAACTTGGTGTTAAGATCTGCCTCGATACCAGACTTTTTCATTCTGCATACAGCCATCTCATACAATCCCACCATCTTCTAGCAACACTCTACAGTTTAAAAGCTTATTTCATTAGAGATAGTGGTTACTGCTTCTTGACTAAGGTTGACAGGTGAGATTCAAGGGCATCACTTCTCTAATACTTTCAACTGCAGAAGCTGTTCCTGAACAATACCTTTGAAACTCAGTGTTCTTATTAGTATGTTGTCACCCTATGATATGAAACAATAGCATCTTGTACAGAACGGTTTATATTATAATTTAATAAAAGGCAGTTATCCAGACCTTGCACACAGGCATGCTTCTGTGAAGTACTGACACTGAAGTAAATAGGCAGTATCTCAAGAAGTACACAATTATTTGGACAATCTGTATACAGCAGCCAGAAAAGAAGGCATCTCTGTATAAAGACACATACTTCCCCCACTACCTTTCCAGCATAATCACCATAATATTCTTCAAGGATATTCTGTGCACTTATGTACCTTTCCTGTTGCTGTAGAGCCAGTAAAAGATATTTTGGCTACCAATGGATCAGTGCACAGGACTTCCCCTACAGCTGATGTCTGTTGTCTGGAACAAGGAACAACATTATACACTCCTGCTGGAATTCCAGCTTGGTTTGCAAGCTGCAACAAAAGAAATACAAAATTTGCATTATCAGTGCATTTTGCACAAGAAATAGTCACTAATGTTTACCATTTCAAAGAAACCAATCTCTAAGTCAATGAAAACTGTAAGTCCACAGCACAACAAGTAACAGATGCCACAGTGTCAAGAGAGTAGCCTCACTCCAGTTTAAGCTGGCTGTCAGAGTAACCAAAGATAGAAAGATGTTTTTCTTTGCTAAATGGCCAGGTCCTCTTTGAGGCTCTAGACCGTATTAGAGCAACTTTCAAAGATTCTTACTAAACTAAATCTCTAGATCAAGCCAGCTTGCCCTTTCTTCATATATGAAGCTGGCCACAGGTATCTTCAAAGCCCATCTTGACTCCCCATTTACAGGTTCAGTCCACTGCTACGGTAAAGCTTAGCATAAAAGCTCACCTCCCCAAGAGCTAATGCTGATAACGGTGTGTCCTCTGCAGGTTTCACTACCACTGTACAGCCAGCTGCCAGAGCTGCGCCAACCTTCCGGGTAATCATAGCGCTGGGGAAATTCCACTAGGATGAGAGAAAAAAGTACAGTCAAACTTGGGAAAATTTTGCCTTGTTTTTGCAGAAATACCTAACCTTTTCTGTAATCCAACAGATGTGCATTGTCCTAAGTGAGCATTACAGAGAAGCACGGCCAATCCAGGAAAAAGCAAGTACAGGGCAGAAATGAAACCTAACAGGAGTGTTTGCCAGGACTGGAGGAGCCACCAGACAGGCCACAGCCTCATTCTGTGGGCTGAGCGTAAAACCTTCCCATGATTTCAAAATGCCAGCTATACTTACTGGGGTTATGATGGCTGCCACTCCTACAGGCTGCTTCAGCACCAGGATTCTTCTGTCTTTTGCAGATGCTGGAATGATATCACCATAAACCCGGCGAGCTTCCTCCGCAAACCACTCCAGAAATGAGGCAGAATACAGGATTTCACCCTGTGCTTCCTTCAGAGGCTTCCCCTTTGATTAGATCAGATTAAAGAAACACTGTAAACAGCAGACTGAAGTAATATAAACAAATTCAAATCAACTGAAATCAGTTTCTGTTCTTTTTCAGAGTACTTTATAATCCCCTGTCACGTACACTGCAGTCTCCAAAAAGGACTATATGATTGCAGCAGCAGTAATTGTGTGGCTTCAATACAGTCATTGTAGAGACAACATTTTGTATGCTGTGCCTGGATTCTGCACCAGCCGCCAAGGAGGAGAAAAGTGACTGCTACGGCTGAACACAGGACACCTGCCCAAGACAAGGAGGCAGAATAGCAAATGTAGCAAGTCTTTTATTACAAACTTAGCAGTTAGCTGCTATTAGCATTCTGAGAAAGATGCAGATCATGGCACAACAATTACAGGTTTATGCCAGGGACATTTGTTTTGGGGCGTATTACTCTGGACTACCTCCAGGTCTGATCCTGTGGACTGAATTCCCATTCGCAGCTGGGACACCACAGAAGAGCTGCTCAAGTATCTCCCACCATGATTTTATCCAAAAGTATACCAATCTGTGAGCTCCCAGACTGCTCTGCTCTGCGATGCAAACCAAAGCACACTGAGTGAATTCAACTTGAAGACTTGCTTTAATAATCCTGCAATTTTTCGAAGTCAAGGAAAGTGAAAAAGCACAAACATGAACACCATGGTTTAGGTTGATGTATGCTTTCCTATATCATGAAGCAAAACATGGGTCTGATTCCTGCTGGATTGTTAGGTACTATTGTCATCGAAATAAAGAGACCGTATGTCAGAAACGTTTGAAACATTATCCACTGACATAACCGAGTGATGTGAATGCACACAATGTGTCTGCTAGGCTCAACTTTATGAAGTATTAGGGTGGCTAACCAATGAAATGCATACAGGGTGTTTTGACGTCTGCCCGTTTTGTTTTACTTCAGTGTTAGCATCAGTTTACTTTATTTCAGTGCCGGCACCCCTGTGTTACGTTTCCAGGAAGGCTGAATGCGAGCACGGCCAGCGCCCATGGCCGGTCAGAGGGGCAGCCGGCCCTGCTGCCCTACTCACGTTCTCGGCCGTGATGATCCTCGCCAGCTCGTCCTTGTTCTCTATCATCAGCTCGTACCATCTGCGGAGGCGCACGCTCCTCTCCTGGGGAGACAGAAGGCTGCCGTGGCTGCTGCCCGCAGGGATGAGCTTCTCCGAGGGGGAAGCGAAGCCCCGGGCAACCCCTGGGGTAGACCCACAGCCCGCCGGAGAGAAGGTGGCCCCCACTGCCCCGGACCTCCCGCCGCGGCCGCCTCCCGCCCCTGGCGGCGCTGGGAGCCTCGCTCTGCCCGGAGCCGCCTCGCTCTGCCCGGAGCCCCCTCGCTGCCCCGGCGGACGCCATGTTCCGCTGCCGCTCACCTTGGCGGGGAGGCGGCCCCAGGCGGCGCCAGCATCGTGAGCGGCCCGCACGGCCTCCCGCGCCTCGGCCGCCCCGCAGTCGGCCACTCGGCCCAACTCCTCACCGCTGGCCGGGTTCTGCACGGGGAAAACGGTGGGCGCTTCCACCCAGCGGCCGCCGACCAGGCCGCCCCAACGCACCAGGGAGGCGGGCAGCGCGCAGCTGCTGCGCCGCTGAGCCGCCGCCAGGCCTGGGGGCCGCGGGGGCAGGGAGAAGAGGAGAAGGCGGGCGGCGGCAGCCCGCAGCTGCACAAGGCCTGCCATAGCCGCGCACCGGTGACAGGCGGCGGGGCCCGGGCCCAGCCTGCCCGCGCCGCCCCGGAGGAGGAGCTGCGGAGGGGCCGAGCCAGAGGCGGCTTACTCGGCGGGGCACAGCGGCAGGCTGCGTAGGGGTAGAGGATAGCGTTTGGTCTGGTGTCGGAGTGGTGGGGGTATGACAGTTGGGAATTACTGCTTTCCGGAGCCCGCTTTCTCTTAACCCCATCGCGACCCTATCCAGAAGGAGAGGGGGGAATAGTGCTTGATGGCTTAACCGCAGGAGCACCCACCTGAAGGAGGCTGTGGTCGCAGTGGGCCAGTGGCCCTTTTCTCCATCCAGCGGGTCCCATGGTGGCATCGGGCAGTCTGTGACACGAAGGCCATATGAAGGCCCTGCCCGGTGCCACCATGTTGCTGGGGACTGGCGTGGCTGTGCCACATGTCCCAGCTGTGCCCTGGCATGGTGGCAAGGTCAGGTCTGCATGAGGGGTGGCTGGGAGCTGCAGCACACCCAGCCTGTGCAGTCACATAAAAGTTCATGGCAATGCGTGTGGCAGGAGTGCTGCCATGATTTCCTCCATCATCAGCTGGTGTTTCTGTCTGGGTATGACCCAAGCATATGTGTGCAATGTGCTGTCAGCTCACCAAACTTAGGACTTTGTGTTGCCTACAACTTGGGAGCTAGTGTGTTTCTACTAATGTTCCATTGGCAACTGGCTTTAAGTTTTCGTGAAATCTGACACAATTGTTATAAGGGAAGTGCACCATCAACTGGACAAACTGGGAGGATGCTCTTTGCCGTGCTTTATATGTTAACAGAAACCTCACTTCTGTGCAGTGATGGCAGTTACACTGTCCAAATTCCACAGGTGGGAGAACACCTATAGATTACTCAATTTTTTATATATATATATAAATTATTTAATTTGAGGTAAAGAAAAGCATTGGCCTGAAATAGCCTTTCAAATACAACAGTCATTTACTTGCTGTGTCAGCAATATGTCTGAAAGAAAAGGCATGCTCCATAACCCACATTTCAAAGGTCACAGCGCTACTTCTACAGGCTTCTGAAAAAATTGCAGTTTGAGCCAGCATCATGAGTGTTTTGAAGATCTGGTCTGTTTTGCTGGTTATACTATGCCATTTCTGTCAAAGAGGTCTCCCGAGTGGAATTTCAACACACGTTGAAATAGGTAAGAGATTCAGAATGGATTTCCATGTATTTTTTTTTTGTTTGTTTGTTTCTTGGGGAGAGAAGTAAATCCTGATTTGACTGGAAAGCACATGGAGGAAATAATGTTAAAGTAATGAGCATTCTACATAAGTTTTGTATCAAAAAGTGAATTATACATAGAATAGATGAATAGTTTTGTTTTGAAGTTCAAAACTTTGCTGGTTTTATAAGCAAACTTGAATCGATGTGGTTGCGTACTTTTCCGTCTTCTAAAACATAGGCATTATGTAACTGGAATGTTTGTGAGTCTCAGGCAGACAGGGTTTGGTTTGGATAAAGAAGAGGAACAGTTTATGCAGTTCATGGGATTGTTATATTTAAACTAGAGGACAACACAGACAATTTGTTGCAGCTCTGTTTTCAAATCACCATGTACTAATTTTGCCATGCCTGCATAAAATAGATCAAATGCTGTAATGTGTTTGTATCTGTGGTTAACATCATAAAAACTGCTCTGTATCTCTTCCTGGTAGGTTGCTATCTGTAGCCTGAACAGCCTAGATTTTTGGAGAATGAAGGAGAGAACTGAGGAAACATCAAAGAGGGGGGCATATTCCTGTTACGAATTTCTTGTTTGCATATGTTATTTTTAATACCTGGTGTCTGCTGTAGTTCTTGCAAGAACACTCCTGAGTAGTGTGAGGTTATTCTGAAGTGTTTACTCATAATAAATTGACTGTTTTAATTGTTTGCTCTTCTGTTTCTGATTCTAAATCCATTGCTCAACGAACAGAGAGTAAGATGTATGACAGATGGTAAAACGTATGGTGTTGTCTCTATTCAGGTAATCTTCTCAGACTTTAAATACTAAATACATGCAACTTTGAACAAATTAAAGGCTGGGATTATTCATGGCATTCATTTGAGACTTGGTCAGTACCCTTGGTCAGTATCTTGTAATCATTTGCTTTTCTAGACTGTCAAGAAACCCATAGGAACTGGTAGGAGAAATCACGGTGCCTGAGGTTAGGCAAGCAGAAGCATCTTTGCAATGTTTGGGCTGTAATTACTGAGTTCGGGGTTCTGAAAACTTGGAATAACAGATTTGGCAGAATAGAGTGTATCTGCAAGAAATCTACAAAGAGAAACAAAAGCTTATGGCTCTGTTCCAAAGCAGTAAATGTTTTTCTACTCAAGGAAGCATATTGCAGGAAACCTGCATTTATATGATTTAAAGATCTTGGTGTCTGAGGAGTAGTGTGTGCGCTGAACTATTGGTCATAGTTTACAACAGATTTTGTTCATTTGTCAGAAAATAACATTAAAATGGGATCAGCTCTGGTGCTGCTGAAGTCAGTGCATTAATTAATGTGCAAATAAAAGTCCATGATGGTAAGATACTGACAGTTACTGCCAAATCCAAACAGTGAGTATTCCAAGAAAGAAAAACCACAACAAACTGTAGAAAGGAACTCCTCCGACTCTAAACGAAATCTATCGGGGACAGGCTTCTGAAAGTACTTTCAAAAACGGTTAAAAACTCTGCCTGATCAAAATGTGGATCATGTTCAGTGTGCTCAGCAGAGCTGTGCCATGTCCTACTTGGCCACGGCCTTGTGGCTGGGGGCAGGTCTGAGTGGGGAGGCTCTTCCTCCCCAAGGGCTCCTGTCATACCTGCTCCGTGGAACTGTGGGGATCCATCATAATATTCAATGTAAACATGAACTTGTAGGATGTGGGCCCACGTGAGTAATGAGAGAAGTCAGGGGGGAGGACAGGGGAATGTGAGACACAAAAAGCAAGCTGCCAAACTGAGACTTCTCCCAGACTGGAAATAGAGATGTGTGTTGAAATGGCTGAGCATAAAAATGATGACTTTTTTATTTTAAGTTATTCCTGTTTTGGTGCAGAATTGGTCCTTAAGGTGCCTTAACATATTTGAGTAAGGATGGTTTACATTGTTGGGTAAAATTCAAAGTGAAAGAACATTCAAACCCACACAGTTTTGTATAGATCTTATTCCAGAATGAGAGTGGGTTTGGGGATTTTTTTTTGTGATTTATTTGGTAAGGATCAAATTAAATACAGCATATTCTGGCTTATCTTGAACAGTCTTAGTTTGTAAATAGCTTCAAGTGAGAAGTAAAACTTTATGTGGGAAGGCAAGATGATAACCCATCCAGTTTCAACTGAATAATTTTAGTGGCAATGTTGGGTATTTTTAGAAGAGTGTTAATAGATCATCTCTGGGATCTAACATTGTTAGATGAAATTCATGTCAGTTTGCTTCATTCTCTTGTTATACTTAATAAATATTTTGTCAGTAAGAATGTCTGGATATTCAGTGAATAAATAGTACTATTTACCTTGTTGACTTTAGGTTTTTGTTGGTTTTCATACATGTTAAAAATTAGTCAAACTGTTAAAACATCTGCATTGATTCCTGAGGTACGGTTTTCTATGTTAAGGGCAACAATGAAACTTAAATACAATTCACAAGTCCTTTATAGCTAGGACTTTGTGATTCATACTCTATACGTGTGATCATGTCAGTTCACTGTGGTAGCTCAGTTCTGGATATGGGGAGTTTCTTTTCCCTGCAACATGTCCTAGTGTGAGGCATCCCTGCCCATGGCAGGGGGTTGGAAGTAGCCATTCTATGATTCTATGATTTCAGCTTTGTTGGTCAGCTTGGTGGCTGGAGATTAGAGAGACTGATGAGACCTCAGAGCCTAGATGTGCCACAGAAACAGCATTTCCTTATTAGCTCAGTAGATGAGAAAAGACATCCTCTCGCAAGTACAGAGTTTTTTGAGAAATCATGTTTCATGCAGCTTGTGACTTGGCTTAGGTATAACAATGCAGTTATTCTGGTTTCGATAATGCTTCTAACAAAACGCAGGCCTGGCCACAGTACCTGTAAATCAATACTTCAATATGTTGTTTTTCAGCACATAGAGCTCTGGAATTTTTCATTAAGCACGAAAGGAATGTTAATTATAGACAGGTAGGAAGCATATTATCGCTTAATTATGTATACCTTTGTTGTGAATGTTTTTTGGTCTGTCTTCTTGCCTTTCATTTCTTTATCTTTTATTCTCAGTAATATGTGTGTAAATGTTGTGCCTGGGCTGTAATTTACCTTTTTTGTTGAAAATTACGTGACTCCTATTACAAATATGTAACAATTATAACGATGCTTTCTTGCATGTTTTCCTGTCTTCTGAAGTCAAACCCTCCATTGGTAGTTGTATTAGAAGAATTGCTAGAGAACTTTTGGAAAGGCGATTTAATAAATATAAAGTCAGGAAAATGACAGCAAGGTTTGAATGTTATCCACCACATATATAATTCACTGATTTCTGATTGTGCGAATAGCTTTTTCTTTCATGGGCCATACCCAGCAGAGGACTACAAGCATGTGGGCAGTTTTCATAAACACATATACAAAACGCAGATGTGTTTTATGTTTAAAACATTTTTAATATATCTTACGACAATGTAAAGGAGACCATTTTAGATAACTCAGTGTTTTATCAAAGTAGGAGATCACTCAAAGTGAGTATTCACACTGTCCACTGTAGACAGCTATGCTGTGATTCAGAGGATGGAAGTTAGCAGCCCAGGCTTTTTATCTAGTCCAGGAGGAGGAGAGCACCTTCAGAAGGTGATTTCACCAGCATCTAAGTTAGATTGTATGAATACTTTCCTAAATGGCCTTTCAAATTAGTGTATACTGATTAGCTTAGTTTCTTTTATTTGGGGGGTGGGGGGTGGGGAGAATGTTGCAAGATTATGATGACACTGAAATAACATTTACCAAGATAATAGCTGTATCTTGCAATTTTTTATCTTAGATATTGGCAGTAAACTCTGTTGTTCTCTGCAATAGCATTCTGATTCCTTTTTCCCCCCCGCTTTTCTTAGTTATTACTAAACCACCAAGATGCATTTCAGGCTGGGAGCATTTATCCTGATGCCTTTTATCCTTCAATCTGCAAAAGTGGTAAGAAAAATCCCATATTGTAACAACTGTATTTTTATGTGAAAATCTTACTGAATTTAGTAGGGTTAAAAATAGTTGTGTTGTAAGAAATTAAGTAAGGCCAAAAAAACCTTCCTGCAAAAACATCCAGCACTTGTGTTAGTATTTTGAGCCTTTTTGTAGAACTTCATAAGAAAGTAATACATTTGAAAATGTTTTTAGAAAGTAACTTTTGAGTAAATGTGACTAATGGGTAGGAGATTTTAATAGAAGGATGCTGTTTGACTGAATTAGGTCAGGTTAGTGAGTACTGTCTTGGGGAGAAACTGAGAGGATAAAATTATCTTTTTTCTAAGTCTAGCAGAAAGCTTAGAGCTGATTTCTGTATTAGGAAGTATTTGTTTCTATCAAATCAGTCACGAAGATGATAGAAGGATATAAAAAAAAGCCCCAAAATGAAATAGTGTAGGGCTTGCTGGTCAGGGAATGTTAGTAACATCCCAGTTTAAAGCTTTGCTTTTCCAGACTGCTGTCTTCTGCCTTTTACTGGTTCCTGCTTGCAATTAATATCAGTCTTAATTTTGCTGCTTCTAGATCTAAAGAGCACACTAGAAATTTAGCCCTCTGTAGCAGTGGCTGTAAAAAGTATGTCTTGACTTGCCAGTGGTCCCCTCATTTTTCAGCTTTTGTAGGTCACCTCTTGATCATAATCAGCTTCTCCAGCAGCTCTGGAGCTATAAAACAGCTAGCTAGGTCTTGCTCCAGAATATTTGCTACTGAAGTGGTAAATCAGGATAATGAGCAATTAGCAAATGGGACAAAGACAGCCTGTTCTCCAGCAACAAGCTGTTAGGATATTTAGGCAGATACCAGAGACAAGGCAATGGTACATAGTTTTTATGAGGATACTGGAAGTCTAAAGTACAGGAGGTGGTTTATTTTAATGGTTCATGCAAATTCAGATCTATTAAATTCAAAGTGTTCTTAGGATCTTTGGTTTGCCTCATCTTTTATATGTTTTACTGCTGAGTGCCAGTGCCTCCACTTATCTCGGTATTGTTTTTTATTTCCTCAAACTATGAAATCACGTGTTTTTCCAAATAAAGTTTCCCCATCTTTTCTCATTGCCTGCTTTTCTTGGAGTCTCAAATCCCATAGTGGCAGCTAGACTTCTGGTTATTTTTTGGTCCTAGGTTGTTGATGCTGACTGTTGTTTATGCCAACTATAGGCTGCTTGATTTATGTCCTGATAGGCAAGTTTGCCCATCCGGGTTGCTGGACGGGGGATCCTCTCTGTTACTATGTCATGGTGCTTAGTTCACATCCAGATTGCCCCTCTGCTCTGGCATTTAATGCTGATTTTGTCTCCCGTCACTCATCAGGTCACTGTTCCTGATCTTCTGCCTGGCTCTGCTAACGTCACAAAGTTCTGACTCACTTGCCTTGTTTTCAGGATAGATGTTCTCCAGGGATTTCTTTAATTCCTACCTTAACTTGGTTACTTTTATCTACCTCATCTTTCCCTTGTAACAGTTGGCTTCTGCCTTATACCAGGCTAGAGATCAGAGCAGCTTCCAGACCACATTCCTTCACCTAAGCTGGCATATGTCTTGCCTTGTTTTACACTTGCACCACTTAATCAGCAGTCTCCTTAGTCAGTGTGGAAGAAATAGGTACCTCTGCAAATCTGAGCTGCCTCTAGATCAAGAACAAAGCCATCTAGACTAGCTTTCCAGGCATGAAATAAGCTTAGATGTAGAAGTCTGCTCTATCAACATTGAATTTTTGTCTAGCAGATCCCATCCTTATGTTACCTAGTTCAGCTGCACTGTAAAATGTCAAGAAGCCGGGAGGTAACCAAATCAACCACAAGATCTTCTCTCTCAGTTTCTGCTTTTAATATACCTGAATATTCTGCAGTTTCACAGTTCTGTGTGAGCAAACAGACACTTGTCCTCATAGTGTATTGATGATCCAAACAATCAACCTCCTGCCTACCATCTTCCCCCTTAGAGAGTTTGATAGTGTGCTCTTGTCACGTCAGCACCACTTTGCCGCTTATGTAGGTACTTTAAATGCACTTTGTAAGTAATTAGCTTTTATGTAGGTACACAGAAATTTTTAGGCAATGTCACTGTTTGATCCTACATAATCTGCTCTGCAGAAATCGAAGTGAGAGTAATAATTGATGCTTCAGAGGAAAACCTGGTTTTTCCTGCTTTCCTTTGCGCTCTTTCTGCTCCTGCGTCGACTGTATCTTGTCAAGTTTGCCTTTCTGTTAAAAATGATGATGATGATATAGCCCTCTTCGGCCCTGTGGAAACTGATACCTGTCCCAAAGCTTCAGTTGTCTGCACTGAGTATTTTGAGTTGTCTGCACTGATCATCAGCTTTTCTACCAAGCAATTTGGTGCATTCATTTAGTCAGCGGCTTCTCTGTTAGCTCTCCTTATCCTCTTCACTTGGAAGGCAGTTTTTCATTGTACTGCTCCTGTTCACAGGCACAGGAAAGGGAGCAGGCAAAAAATTGTCAGATCCTTCAAACCCATAGAAGGTAAATCTAGTATCTGTTTTGACAGTATAAATCATATAAAAATACATCTCATTTGGCTTTTCTCATATAAGTGGATTTCAAAAGGTGTCATCTCTACATATGAAATAGAGCAAAAGTCTATCACTTGGTTTGGGTTTTTTTAGTCCTCGTTTTGTTTTGCTCTCGTCCTCCTCTCCTCCTTTTCTTCCCTCCCAAAGAGTAAATGAAATACTGATACAATTTTATTGCAATAGGAATATTCCATGATGTGTCTGAAGACACTCACTGGACGCCATTTCTCAATGCAAGTATTCAGTACATCAGAAGGAATTATCCTCAGCCTTGGGAAGTGGTAAGAAAATTTCATTAACTTTTGACATTGCGTTCTACTGTTTTCTTCACCTTCACTTGTTGTTGCAATTTTATCTTTTGGAAAGTGTAGGAAAAATACATAGTTTTAAATTAAAGTGTCTGCTGATAATAGGAAAATTTGAAATCCTGTTTTCATCTTTACCAGACATAAACATTATGGTTTCCATATGAAGTCTGTCAGTTACCTCTAGTGTGGTCTGGTGCTTGTGATACATTTCACAGGTCCAAATTTTGTCCAAATATGATTGGTAGTTTTGCATTGTTGTCAGATCTGGTTGAATGATTGCCACTTGAAAACCAGGTGTCTTGTAGAATTCTCACTTGAGAAATCTTCAACTTAGTCCTGATTTGCTGTGTTTATGGTATATGAGCTACATACGATGAGAACAGATGAGCTTTAAGGTCTCTTCCAACCCAAACTATTCTATGATTCTATGATTCAATCAGATACTTTTACAGTGAACAGGTCTTGCACAGGAATGCCTTTCTGTCCCCTGTGTGCCTGCACAACACTCATGATTACAGAGGGGTTTACTCCTTTGAAGTGAAACTGTTTGTCCCCAGTCCAGAGAAACACCTTAGTACACATCTAACCTGTGGTCCACAAATTTTCCCCAACATCAACCATGTAATTCTGTGGCCTTGGACTGTCTAAAATGCTTAAAGTTTCTCAGGTCACAAAAAGTGACTCCAGCATCAAGGAATGAGTGGACAACATTTTGTCATGCTGAGAGTTCTTGGATTATAAGAATTTCGCACCTATATCCTTTTATAATGCACTTATAATGCACCTCTTCTTGAAGACAGGACTAAAATTGCTGACATTACTACAAGTGGATTGTTGTTGTGTAGGCTACAGAGAAGCTGGTGGCTTTCTTGTTTGGAATTGCCTCACATATGGTGGCAGATGTTAGCTGGCATAGCCTGGGCATCGACCAAGGATTTCTAAAGGCCATGGGAGAAGTAAGCCTGTGTTATTTTATTTATTGATATAACTGAATTTATTGGAGTTGATAGCTTAGCTTTGGACTCTGGTGGGGAGGGAAAAGAAAAGCTTGGAGCCCTGTTTCAGGAAGATTTTCAAAGAGATGTAATGTCACAAACTCCATCAAAACAAAGTTGGTCAGGTTTGGGATCTGTAAACCTCAGGGCTGCTAGAACAGTTTGTTTCAGCTCCTATGTTTGTGTGGAAGGATGTGTAAAAGAAACAGGCAGTTCTCTTTTTTTTCTCCTCCTACAGATTGATTTTCATGGCTCGTACTCAGAAGCTCACAATGTTGGTGATTTTGGTAATGTTTCTGTTTGCTGATTGTATTGTCTTCTATTGGAATAACTAGGCCTCTTCAAAGCCACAGTGTGTGACTGTGGCTCTTACGCTGTCTTGATGCAGGAGCCAAGAATGAGTCAAATGGACACTGGGTTCTCACTCTCCCTCATAGCCTGCAAAGCCCTGCTCTAACTGTCCTCATGCTGTATGTTTCAGGAGATGTAATAGGGCATATGGAGACTTGCATTAAAGCCAAAACGCAGGCTAAAGGATGCTAAAGTTTAAATGGAGTCACTACTGTGATTCCAAATTTTACATTATTCTTATCCTCTGGCAGTATAATATATACAGCATGCGTTCAGGTAAACCATTTATGTATTTTAAATGTTTAGCTGAAGGATCTGTCATATATGCATAGATAGCATAGCCATATGTAGCTTCGTTGCCTCTGTTATCCATGGTAGATACTTCATGAGTTTGGTTTGTTGGTCTTTGTGGGTTTTTTTCATTCTTCCATCCACAGGAGGAGATGTACTGAGTCAGTTTGAGCTGGACTTCAGTTACCTGGCTTTGAATTGGTAAGATAGTGAGGTTACCTTCTTTAATAATTATTTCTGCTTACTCTGCACACTCACTGCGCATTTTAGCAAAATGCTGTCCTTTATCTTTCTTTCAAAAAACCCCCTTGCGGCTATTGGAATTTTTCTGATTTTGGTTGCTTCTTATATGCATATTTACTGTTCCCCGACATGAAAAACTGCAAGGACAGAAGAAAAAAGATTTACTTGGAGGAACACTGCAAGAAAGATTAAATTATTTATCTCTGAAGGAAATCATAAGTAATTATATGTAAAATAATAAGTGAAAAATGTTTGCTGGAATGTCCTAGTAATTAGTTAAATAGGTCTCACATTTCCATTTAAATTTTTGGAAGTTGAGGATGCTTATGGTTATAGATGCTGTGGAATTCAGACAGGTTTTAAAAGTGTAAAAAGAAGCAGCAGGTTTAGATGTACACATTTTTTTCTCAGTCTTTAACTGAAATAAAAACACATGCCTTTTTTTCTGCTGATAAAATAGGTCATTTGAGTGATTTTGCTTAAGTAGGATATATTTCATCTAGGTGCAGAAGGAACAGCTGGGGGAAATGTCTGTTTGGCTAGGAGTAAGTTTGGTACAGCAGAAGGTTGGAGGATATCCTCCAAGATTATGTGATCAGGGAACTAGTGTGGGAAGTATGGAAACTTTACAAACAGTAGTTGCAGGGAAACAGTTCTACAGGTTTCTGATTTTGAACTAAACAAGAGGAGAGTGTTGTGCAGAGAATAACTGCACCCATAGTCCTGCTCTTTCTGGCATTTGTAAGGGTTCATGACCTTCTGTAGTCTTTTGAAATTTAGAATAATTTAATACAGGCTGTTGTTATTACACAAACTGTAATCTTTTATCAGGTGATGCGCAAAATCTCCTGTTATAATACCTTCATCTTGGTTTTAGGTATGTACCTGTCAAAGACCTGGCAGCTATCTATAAGGAATTTTATGGAAGAGAGATTATAACTGAAAGCACAATTATTGACTGTACTTACCTACTGTTTCTTGAACTGTAAGTTGAATAGCTTTGTCTGGGTTTTCATCAGTGAAACATACATAGGAAAATTATGCTAATCCCATTTGAAATGCCTTGTGCAATATAAAGGCCAGCAATATAAACTCCCTGCTAGACCCTCAAATCACAAAACGCTTGAATTTTTGTAATAGCTAGAATATAATTTTGGGCTGCGTAGTGACTGTTAAATTCATCATTACACCACAGATTCAGCATCTTAGTTCTTCAACGCATTTATGCAATTAACATACTTACACCTATCTATTTGAGAACAGCTGTGTCTTCAAGTACCGCTGCCTTGTGCCATATTGCAATGTAATATGCATGTACTGAAGGAGTAATGTACATACCTAAATAAATGGTACACTTTATGTGGATCCTTTCAAGTCAAAGAGGAAGACAAAAGAGCCTTTTGATATCTGGCAATGTCTACTTTTGAATATCCTATCCAGCTTAGCTGTATCCTTTATTTCAGTTAATTACCAAGTCATGCAGCATTTATAAACACTCTGAATCCCTTCAAATCAAGGGGAGCAATAAAGTTAATATCATTACTCCTCACGTTACAGCTTCTAAAAACATGCTAACAACCAACAAGGAAATGTAATGACTTGTATAGTATTTACCATGCAGAAGCCTTAAAAAGAACTGTTGAAATAATTAAATATTAAATGAAGCCTTTTTTTTTTCTGACGATTATATTTTTAATTTTTTTTAGGCATGGAGAAAGGCTTGTTGTTGGGAAGGTTGGTTTTCCATTTTCTTTATAAAAACAAAGATATATCAAGAAGATCATGTAATCCGTTTTACTAAGAGCGTTGCTTGCTTCTTAGCTTTTTCCAACATATGCTCGTAAATCTCCATTTCTGGTGGAGAAGTTCCATGAGTATTTCCTTGGAGGAGTTGATGACATGGCGTTCTGGACAAACAGTATTTTTGAGCTGACGAGCCATATGCTAGAGAACGGAACCAGGTAAAGCATGTTTCCTGCAGTATGAAACACAGTTGCCAGGTTCTGACACCCATTTAGTCCTTCTTCTGAAGGCAGGCTCTTTCGTAGAAATGGTGCTGAGCTTTTTAAATCCTTCCTTGGACTAAGGGATTTCTGTGGCTGTCTTTTACCCTTGTGCACAGGATTACACAGGCCTTGAGTTTGCATTTGTTACATGTTCACACTTCTTTCTCCAGGGAAGGCTCTGGTATGCCCAGCTGATACTCGACAGGGAAAAATTGGAGCATTTTTTGAGACATACATAAAGGCTTGCTTAAACTTTGCATAGCCCATGCCCTGAGGTTCTGCCTGGCAGTCTGAGCTGGGGCTGTGGCTGCACCTTCTGGCTGCTGTCATCAGCCAGTAAAGATGTCTTCAGACACTTAAGGATGATGAGATTAGAAAGAGTAAGAGTACAGGTTCTAGTGTTGGAAGCTCAGGCTTGTACTCAGAATATCATATTTTTGTAGAAGTTCTAACCTTGTACTGCTGTGTTACAAGTGTAACCTTACTGTAAATAACTTTATGAGACCAACAGTGGCAATTAATCCATGCATTTATATGGGAAATATCACTGCATCTATTCTGGGAAATGACGCTTGAAATGCAGCATGGCATAATCTGTTGTGTTCTTTGTTCTAGAATGGCACTTTCATTAAAAGTGCCTTAATATAATTAGCATAACATATTAAAGTAAGTTTCCTTTAAGAATTATATAAAGACGTGAGATTCATACAGAACTTTATCAAGGTCATTAAAATACATATCAAAGGGTTTTCTAAAGATTATAATGTCTGATTTTGAATAAGCAGGGTTTCTTGAGAAAACTAATGACTTTTAACAGAGGAATCAGTAAGGATAAAGTTGTATTTTTAGTTTTTCACTTCCATTGCGGTCAAAGCTTTACAATGCATTCTGCATATTTCTTTAGTGGCTGCTTCCTGCCTGAGAACCCCCTGTTTATAAACTGCACAAGTGAGCACAAGGACAACTACATGTAAGTATTGTTCTGAAGGTTCAAAGATTTACTGATGAAAGGAGAGTCTTCTGCTATTGACAGCATACTATTGAAAATTAGAGATCTTTTATCTTTTTGTGTGTGAATTTGAGATTCTCCTAACATGAATAAGAAAGCTTCTTATAGGGAAACTGTGCAGAATCTAGGAAAGACTTTCACCTTTCAGCCCAAGCACAAGAATACTTACCTAGCACTTGACATACTAGGTCTTCACGCTTTATTTTGTTGTCACTCCTTGTTCTGCTAATCGTGAACCTACTGATTCATATTTACCCTTACCATAGCTAAATTCTCTCCTGATTTATGTTCAGAAATAATGGAACTCAGGTGTTTGTAGCTGAGGATACAAGTGTATGTATTCCTCTAGCAGACATCTCAAAAGAAACCAGCTTAACTGGTATGTCTTGAGAATTCCTTTTATACATGGGAGTAAAGAACACCTGATTGCATGCAATATGTTTGCTTCTCCTAGCTTTCCCATAAAATACTCAAGTCGTTAATTCAGTTATATTAATTGTTATATTACTGCCTTCCTTATTTTAGCAGAAACAAACAATCAAAACATGAACAACAGAAGAATAGAACTTCCTTGCTTACAGGAACACATGAAAAGAATATAAATTATACAGAGAGAGGAGTTCACTTCAACATACAACCTTGGGTAAAAGTAAGTGAGAAGGGACAGACATGAGAGGTAAAATTCAGCTCTTTGCAGAATTGTTTTAATTTCTGTCTGAAATGCTGTGTAATGGAGCAAGGTTTCTGGATGTCAACAGTAGCCTCTGGCTTCATTTCATGGAGACTCCAGCACCATATATTTATATGTACATTGTAAATATTCAATTTTTACACTTGTGCTCTAATCTCACTATACAATGAGCAATCTTTCAGTGCCAAAAATGACAAAATATATCCTCAGTATTTACATTTTAAAGGATCATACAATCACTTTTTGGGGTTGAGAAGTCCCAGAAAAGCACAGCAGTGAATAATTAGCAGTGATCCGTTTAGAACATATAGACTTTTCTGTTTCTAAAATGTTTACGACTTGAATCAGATTCCGCTTAGATCGATGTGGTAATTTCTACCGTTGGTGACTTGTTTTTTGAGGGGCTCCATAATGTTCATAGAATCATAGAATAGTTAGGGTTGGAAAGGACCTTAAGATCATCTAGTTCCAACCCCCCTGCCATGGGCAGGGACACCCCACACTAAACCATGCCACCCAAGGCCTCATCCAACCTGGCCTTGAACACCCCCAAGGACGGAGCACTCACAAACTCCCTGGGCAACCCATTCCAGTGCCTCATCACCCTCTCAGTAAAGAATTTCTTCTTTATATCCAATCTAGACTTCCCCTGTTTAAGTTTGTACCCATTACCCCTTGTCCTGTCACTACAGTCCCTGATGAAGAGTCTCTCCCCAGCATCCCTATAACCCCCCTTCAGATACTGGAAGGCTGCTGTGAGGTCTCCACGCAGCCTTCTCTTCTCCAGGCTGAACAGCCCTAACGTTCTCAGCCTATCTTCATACGGGAGGTGCTCCAGTCCCCTGATCATCCTCGTGGCCCTCCTCTGGACTTGTTCCAACAGTTCCATGTCCTTTTTATGTTGAGGACACCAGAACTGCACACAATACTCCAAGTGAGGTCTCACGAGAGCAGAGTAGAGGGGCAGGATCACCTCCTTCGAGCTGGTGGTCACACTCCTCTTGATGCAGCCCAGGATACAGTTGGCTTTCTGGGCTGCGAGCGCACACTGAAGCTGGCTCATGTTCATTTTCTCATCGACTGACACCCCCAAGTCCTTCTCTGCAGGGCTGCTCTGAATCTCTTCTCTGCCCAACCTTTAGCCGTGCCTGGGATTGCTCCGACCCAGGTGTAGGACCTTGCACTTGTCATGGTTAAACTTCATAAGGTTGGCATCAGCCCACCTCACAAGCGTGTCGAGGTCCCTCTGGATGGCATCCCTTCCCTCCGGCGTATCAACTGAACCACACAGCTTGGTGTCATTGGCAAACTTGCTGAGGGAGCACTCAATCCCACTGTCCATGTCACCGACAAAGATGTTGAACAAGACCAGTCCCAACACCGGTCCCTGAGGGACACCACTCGTTACCGGTCTCCAGCCGGACATTGAGCCATTGACCACAACTCTTTGCTTTGCAGCCATCCAGCCAGTTCTTTATCCACCGAGTGGTCCACCCATCAAATTGATGTCTCTCCAATTTAGAGACAAGGATGTCATGTGGGACAGTGTTGAATGCTTTGCACAAGTCCAGGTAGATGACATCAACTGCTCTGCCCCTGTCCATCAGTTTCGTAGCCCCATCATAGAAGGCCACCAAATTGGTCAGGCAGGATTTCCCCTTAGTGAAGCCATGCTGGCTGTCACCAACCACCTCCTTGTTTTTCATGTGCCTCAGCATGCCTTCCAGGAGAATCTGCTCCAAGATTTTGCCAGGCACAGAGGTGAGACTGACTGGTCTGTAATTCCCTGGGTCATCCATTTTCCCCTTGTTGAAAATGGGGGTTATATTTCCCTTTTTCCAGTCATCGGGAACTTCACCTGACTGCCATGATTTTTCAAATATGATGGCCAGTGGCTTAGCAACTTCATTCGCCGGCTCCTTCAGGACCCACAGATGGATTTCGTCAGGTCCCATGGACTTGTGTACATTTAGGTTTTTAAGATGGTCTCGAACCAGATCCTCTCCTACAGTGGCCCTAGGGTCTTCATTCTTACAGTACCTGCGTCCAACTTCCAAGGCTTGGGTGGTGCGGTCAGAGCCTTTGCCAGTGAAGACCGAGGCAAAGAAGTCAAAGAAGTCATGTTGTAGAGTTTCAGCCTGTGCTTTAACCATTCTTGTGTCTTTTTATTGTTTTTATTTCAGAATTCCCTCCACTTGCTAAACCGTGCTTTTAGAACCAATGTCTGGAGAGCTACACATCAGAAATCTTCTAACCACATCTACAAGCCAGCAGCTTCATATTTTCTGACCTCACCCTATGCTAGGCTTGGATGGTTGGTAATTTTTTTCCTCCCACTTCCCTCTTAATTTCTGAAAATTTTGAGTATCCTAGAAAATATTAATGGTTATTTTTTGGATACTCTTTAAAGGTGATTGTCCAAGTCAATTAGTATTCAAATCTGGCTGAATGGCTTACATCATCTGGCCAGAACAAGTTAACCCATAAAACCTTTCTTTCAGATGTTAGCATAAATTTCTTTGTGTTGGTATTGAATGAACCTGTATCAAGAGGAAAATTCCCATTCAGATGTGAATCCAAGTCAGATAACCTTTTTCTTTGGAAGGGTTGTCTTTTCATGGTTTTTTACAGTCCCTCCTTAGTGAAGGAGCTCAATGCTCTGTGTGTGATCAAGCTCAGAATGGAAGGAACCAAATTTGGAACCAAGCCTGGCTCTACTTCTGAACAATATAGGGACATTGTTACCCCTTTTTGGTTGTGGGTTGATGTTTGTGCAGAGTTAACTGTCTGCTCTGAATTGATCACTGATGGTGCCTAGCGAGTGTTTTTGGAAACACAGGACTAGTAGGGAGTTCAAAGGTACATTCAGGACACAGAGGGGTTCTGGCTTGATCTGCAGAAGGGAAGAATAATAAAATAAATTTGCATTGCTGCTCATCTTGCTTTATTTCTTCTGACTCAGAAGTTGAATATTTAATTCTTGAGCTTACTTCACATCAGCCAAATTAACAGTAGTTATTTTCTCTCCACATTCCCTCTCTAAACTCCAACATGTTATTGAAACCTGTGATCCCTTTGCTTTTCAACTCTTAATTCCATCAATTAAATCAGAAGTTAAGTTAAAAAGATATTTAATTTCATCTTTTCTATTCTGCGTCTTATGCAAGCAGCCCTTTTTCATGCTCCTTACTCTGATTGCTCTCAGGTGCCTTGTGTCAGTAAGTAGAAAGCAGTTCCTGCAGATCTTAAAGGCATTAATTTCATATATGTAGTATAAAAAATACAAAAACCAACTCTTGGTTTACCCAATAGAAGTAGAAGTTTTTATTTTCTGTGAATGTTGTGGTAGCCTGGAAACTAATGCTATGCTTTTGTTGGCTCTCTTGCTGTACAGGGCAATGATTTCGGCTGACCTGAACCAGGATGGATATGAAGATCTGGTGGTTGGAGCCCCAGGGTACAGCACATTGGGCCATTTTCAGATAGGACGGGTATATGTGGTTTATGGCAACCAGTCAGGTTTGCCACCAGAGGAGATGGATCTAGATGAGAAAGCTGACCAAATACTACAGGGTCATCAGGTGAGGGGTCAGATCATATTTGCCACTTAAATATTTTTGCCTGAAAATGTGATAAATTTTGACTGAGCAGCAGTATCATTGATACACATGAGGGTTATTCCTGAAATACCCCTCCTGGTAAAAAGTTGATGTATGCTTTTCAAGAAAAATACCTAAATCACAGGAACAGTTAAAGCAATGGTGATCTGTAGGATCACTTTTATTACTGTTCCAGGTAAGTGGGTATTAGAACATAATTTGCTCTTGAATAAAACTGAGATAATGTAAGTCACAATGTAGGTAATTTGGGTCCCTGCATTTAAGAAAATACTGTGATTGTCCCTTCTTTCCTTTCTTTTTAAATCTTAAATCATTAATTCAGTGTAAATGTCCATTCATTTGAAGTATTTTTTCATTATTTGATAACTTCTCACAAAATCATTGTCTTTACTAAGAGTAACTGGTTCGTAACCAAGAAGCAGGATCAAGTTATCTTTCTGAATAATGAAAGTCATCCTCTGTAGAAAATATCTTTATTTAGAAAGAAAAGAAAAGAGAGAGATGAGATACATTTCACAGAATCACAGAATCCCAAGGGTTGGAAGGGACCTCAAAAGATCATCTAGTCCAACCCCCCTGCAAGAGCCTTTTAATCTGTTTTGCATAAACTGTGGAGTAACAGCTGCTGTCTTCTTACAGAGTGTTTTAGCAGCTCTCAGCTATAATGCTGTCTACAGCAAAGATCATAAGCTTAACATCAATGGTATGCTAGGCTCAGAAGAGGAAATACCAAAGCAGCACCATACTGTGTTCAGTTATCTTATATTTTAACATCTCCACATCCTCAAACAGAACTGTTGACTCTGAGTTAGTATGTTAGTATGACAGTTACTACTTGAAAGAACAGTGATGCTAAGAAAATACTAGGTATTGGGATAGATGTTTGTCATCTCTGTTTCCTGTTCTCTGTGCTGTGATTGTAAATGTGCATTAAGTTTTTATGGTTTTGTCTTGAAAACGTCTGTTATTTGCATGAGAGCAATCCCTCTTCTTTCAGCCTTCAGGAAGATTTGGTTCTGCCTTGGCAGTCCTGGACTTCAATGAGGATGGAGTATCAGATCTGGCAATTGGAGCACCTTCTGTGGGATCTCAGTTTCTTACTTACAAAGTAAGCCACACACATGGGTGGTTTGGAGTTTTTTTCTCTCCAAACAGAAAAATTGGATTGATACATATTTTTTTGAACAGTAAAATGAGAAAGGGAATTTCTGCTCTTCCTCAGGATGACATTGTAACTTAAACACAAAGGTTTATAACCTTTATGGGTACTTTGACTAGACCAGTGACCACTATCTGTACTTCTCTTTCAGTGGCCTTCTTGCACATTAGAAATCCAAATCAGATTGCAACTTAGCACCACTGATGTGCTGGAAATGTAAGGAGCCATTCATGAAATACAAGTGTACCCTTTTTATTTAGGAACAGAGAGTCTAGAATGGACCTCATGGGTTATTGAGCCTTGTCAACTGCTGTCACAGGCCAACAGATGATATCTAAAATGTGATATGAACACAGGCACACTAGCTAAAATAATCAAGTTACAGAGGCTTAATGACCTGCAGCTTACCAGATAAGCCCATGTAATTGTCCCTGACTATTTTCAGCCCGTGCAAACTGAGAGGCAAAATGTTATGGTTTAAACCATATTCATTAACATGAAAACTTTTCAGAATTTCAGAAACTAACTTAGCTGCTTTAGTAAGGACATAAATGCTTTTATGTAGACCTATTAGCTTGGAAAATTGTGTGCATCTGTTGTACCTTGCACTGTGTGTCATTGCAGTAAATAATATATAGCAAAATTTAAGCCACACATCATAGACATGAGTGTGTGTATAATGACTATAAATACACAGCATACCATCCTTGCTCCTTACCCACAGTATGAGGAAAATGTACTTCTCTAGTCTGTTGTCTGGTTATAGCAGTACCCATTACAGCATCGGTGTTCTGAGTTTTGGAGTGGAAAACATAGTATAATGAGAAGGCTCCAACAGGAAAATGCAGTTGTGTAAATAACCCTTGCAGAACTGTTTCACTCCTTGCGCTTTGTCTTGGATTTCATACTTCGTGCTGACAAGCAGATGCATTCATGCTGTATTTTCTTTTCCTGTTGTTAGGGTGCTGTGTATGTCTATTTTGGCACTGAGGGAAGAGGACTGGCATCTCAACCAAACGTTACCATAACTTGTCAGGTATATTGATTAGGCTAACACAGGGCTACACAAGCAAGAGGTGAGATAAAGGGGAAAGGGGCTCATGGGCTTAAAAAAGGGAATTTAGACAGATGGGAATCGTGCAAGCAGGTACTTGCTTAGGTTGGTTGTATGTGGGAAAGACATCTGTACTGCAGTGAAGGGAAGGCAGCATCATGAACAAAAAAATGCATAGCCCTCCAAAAAAAAGCCCCAAAGAGAACAAAACTGAAGTCAGGGAGTGGGAGGATAATTTGATCAGAAGCAGACAAAAATAGGTCTTTAGAAGTAAATTGCTTATTTTGCAATGGAATTGGTGGTTTCAGTTCTATTTCAGGCTTAAACTAGCTGTTTATTGCAGTATTCCTACTGTAATCTTGGTTGGTCCCTCCTGGCAGCTGATGTTGACGGGGATGGAAATGCTGATCTGGTTGTGGGCTCTCCATACGCACCTGGTGGTGGGCAGCAGAGAGGATTTGTGGTTGCATTTTACTCTTATTTCAACAGGAGTGACCAAGGTAATATTTATTGAGTAAATTAACCCTCCCATATTTTATGTGACTCTTCATTTGTTCCTAATTAATCAGAGGATAATTCAGGTTCAGAGGGATCACATAAGGTGTCTAGTCCAGTCTTCTATTCACTAAGAGGACATCTGTGAAGTCAGACCAGATTGCTCAGAGCTTTATCCAGTTGGATCTTAAAAACCTCCTGTGGCTGAGGTTGCACAGCCACTCTGGGTAGCTGTTCTGCTTCTTGGCTGTCCTCATAGGGAAAAAAAATGTCTTGTTACAGCCAGTGTGAACCCCTCTTGTTTCAGCTTATGCTCATTGTCTATTGTCCTCCCACCATGAAATGAGAGGCACAGAAGGCACCGAGTACCCCAGTACACTGGGAAGAACCTGGCTATATCTACTTGTTAACCTCCTCATAGGTACTGGCAGGCTGCTCTTAGGTCCTCTCAAAACCTTCTTTTCTCCAAGCTGTCCTGGTCCCTCAGTCTCTGCTCACAGCTCAAATGCTCCAGCCCCCAGCCACCTTGGGAGCTCTCCAGTTTGTCAACATCTTTACTGTTTTGGGGTATCCAAGACTGAACATTATGTATTATACAGAGGAGTAGTGGGGGTGCAATTACTTCTCTCAGTCTCTTTGCCATGAACTCGCTTATATAGTCTGGGATGCTGTTGGGCTCTTGGCTGTCTCTGCTGTCAGAGCCTCACAGTTGTCTGCTCACCCCAGGGCTTTTTCCACATGGCTGCTTCCCAGCTAGTCTGTCCCCAGCCTATCCCTAACAAGGAGTCCCTAGTTTAGGGCAGGCTCAGCTTTCGTGTACTTTGTGTAGTCTATTGCAAGGATTTAGAAGCAGGCTAATAAGCTGAATAAAGGCTTTCACCAGCTGGTACAGTTGCAGACTGAGCAAGCAAAGTTAGCAATAATTGTTACCATATCATGCACAGTGTAACTTTGCTTATAGAAACTTGTTATAGGATGGGTCAGTGGAGTATTGCTAACAGATTTTTCTATGCCAGGATACACCAAGTTGTAATTCGTATTTTTCTGGTCTGTCAGGACTTCTGTCAGCACAGGATGCCAACTGGATGGTGAAGGGGGAAGAAAACTATGCTTGGTTTGGATTTTCACTTGACAGCTGCCAGCTGGAGAATATAACACTGCTGCTGATTGGTAGCCCTACATGGAAGAGTTGTGCTAGGTGTGTTGTGTATGACACCTTGCTCTCTCCTCCATTCTCCCCTACTTCTACAGTATTTAAGATTTGTAATAGATTAGACTTCCAGCTTTTCAGGAAGTTTCTTCTTTGTTCTGCTTTAATGTTTTTATTAAAATTCATATTTTTATGCCTTCACCCTCCTGAAAAGAAAGGTGTCTTTAGACCCTTTATAGGTCTTTGTTATTTAGAAAAGTTTAAGAATTTCTAGGGTTTTCCTGGGGAGGAGGAGAGGGAACACAAAAATGCTGACAGATAAGCATGCCTAAAATAAGCCTATAGATAGCACCTAGTTTGAGATAGCATTTTTAAAAGCAAACCAGACACAAAATGTATAAAAAAAGAAATATGTAGACTAAGTCTGTGCTCTAAATGTTGTGTGACTAGTTAGAACAAGTATGGGAATTACTAAAATGGATTTCTAGCATTTGGCAGCCACTATTATGCCAAGCTAAAAGAGAAAGATATTTTCAGAAGCAATCCTAGCTGAATGTAAAAAAATATGTTGTCACATACAAATATATTTTGCATTGTAATTCAAGCTGCAATCCCTTCTCATCGGATGTCAGACAGAGTGTTGGGAAGGTGTATGGGTATAACCCACCAAGCACAAAGCTCTGGTTTGCAGTAACGGGAGACAAGGTAGGGCTCCTTCTGTACTGTGGGACCTTATGAATATTTGAAGTAAAGTGTTATTTTGAAGAAATGACATATGTGTGTTAAAAATCTGACAGGCAATGGGCAGAATGGGTTTGTCTCTGGCCAGTGGTGTGATGTCTGTGGCTGGGATCACAAGGACAGTTTTGGTGGTGGGTGCACCTACTGCAGGTATGTCCTGAAAATTGGAAACCATTTCTGCTTTGGGATGTTTGTTTCTGTATGACCAGAAAACAGGTAAAAAGTTAACTCCATAAAAGTTTAAATTGCTTAATAACTTAAAAAAAGAACAACAAAAAAATTCTGTACTCATGGGAGTGTTACATGTAAAGTCCTCTCTACTATGCATCAACTTCAGTGTTGGTTTTTTTCCCCTTCCTTAGAGTTAGCTCTTCAAATTAGTTTAGCAGCATTACCACCCTGCATCATTTATGTAGAAGTGATTTGCTAGTAGACTACATGTTTCTTGGAATACAAACAACACACTATTTTTGTACTTACTCTGGCAGTAGGCAGTAAGGAATTAGGAAAGTCAAAACGTAAAATTGTCTTTAACTTGAATGCATTTTTTTCCCTGGTACTATTGTTAAGAGATTGTTTCTATGCTAATTAGTGTTAATGCCATATAATGTTTAATCTTATTTTATAGATATAAATGTTATGTATGCCATGTGGCACACATGGGCCATATGCATGTTATGTAATGCCAGTATTACCTGTAATTATATAACAAATTATATACATGTAATATAGGTCATATTACGTGCTATGTAATGCCAGTATTACCTGTTGACAGTGTAATGCATGTATTAAACCTAACTTCCTCTGTCTGATGCTCAACTTCTGTTACTTCTTTTTCCCAGATAGCCTGTCTAGGATTTCCTTTATATCCTCAGTGCTGCCCCAAGCTGGACTGGCTCTGGTATATGATCTGACAGACAGCACCAAGCCTTCTTTGCTCAGCACATTCAGTGGGGACAGGAGATTTTCTCACTTTGGAGGAGATATACACTTAAGTGACCTGGATAATGATGGACTTGGTAAAGCTTGGTGAATCTAGATCAGAAGTGAAATGTTTTACTTTTGGCAATAGTAAGACTGGTCACCTACATATTCATACAAGTGCTGAACACAGTCTGCTTCCTCAATTGACTTGTATCAGTATTCCATTGTGCCTTGTGGGAAGACATCTTTAAAATCCCAAGCAACTCAGTCAGAAATTGAAACATTTTAACTGTCATCATTAATAGGAGTTGTGGTATCTAGAGATACGTAAATGCCAACTCTTATGTTTCGGTTTAGCATTATTGCACTTCTGAAGTGTTATGTTATCCTTGTAATATCTGCAGATGAAATGATTGTGACATCCCCACTGCGAACTAACGCTATCACCACGATACTGTTTGATGGGGCAGCAGGCCGTGTTTACATTTACAACGGAAAGCAGGCATCCTCAGGGAATGTGACACACCACTGCAAGTCACTGGTATCTCCCTGTCCAGAGGACTGGGTAAGAAAACATAAAAGAGAAATCAGGGCATAAGGTCATAATGACAGCTGATTCATTACATCCAGCACAAGTATCTAGTGCATTCTGACTTGGTTTCAGAAAACAGAACATTTATTTATGTTCTTATGAATCTGTGTGATTCAGCTCCTCCTATTTGTTCTTGAATTACTTTGTTGTTTAGGAGCCAAGGTTATTGCACTGGTCTATGCTCCTAGTCTGGTTCTTTCCACTGACTTCTTATTTTCTCTTTTCTTTTTCTTTTTCAGGCACAGTATGTCCTGATATCTCCTGAGGTAAGTAACCAGAAAATACACTACTGAGAGAAACAATAAAGTCCCATTACAACAAACAAACAACAGCATTGTAACAAATAATGTTATTTTACAGGAGCTATCAAGATTTGGAAGTTCTGTTATCACTGTGAAATCTGAAAGAAAGGTGAGAAAAACTACTGGTTTTGGTTGCTCCATACCATCTTTCTACCTTACTTGCATATGCTAGCCAACACCTCACATACACATCTTACCCCTTTGCAGAAGTCTTACAGGCTTTACGTAGTTAAGTTTTAATGACTCTCTGCACTCATAATTAAAACCATTTTATAGGTGGATGCACTGTGGAGTTGTCACAATTCTGGCTCCTGATACATGAATTGAAAGAGATCCCTTTAAAATGGCCTGAAATCTGAATTACTTAGGAGTTTGTTGAAAGTTTGCATGGTAAATCAAGTGTAGGTGCCAACTCTCTTTACTGTTCATGCCAACGTGCATGCAAAGTGGATGCTCAGCTCTGGAGTAAAGCAGGCACTGATCCACATAATATTTACAGGCTTGCTGTTCTCGCTATCACTTGCAGTGAACACTATTCCTGTGTCAAGTATTTCCAAGCACAGGCCCAATTCTTACCCAGATGATTTTGGACACGTTCTGTGTACCTCTTTCTCTTTCCCTCAGATGACCATTATTTTTACCAAAAATCAGTCCCTGTTTGCATGATGCGCTGAGGAATGTTTTTTTTTCAGCTTGAAGGTTACTTAGTGCTTGTTCAGCTGAGTGGAGTCCAATATTCTCTGACATAACCTCTCAGTGTGAGAAGTGAGATTCTCTGTGATTACTGAGAAAGTCTCAGGACCAGGCTACAGAGGTGTGTGATGGGCCTTCAACAACTGGTGTCTGACTTCTTGCTGTTACAACATGCAATGGAGAAACCACCTATAAATGTAAATGCTTCTAAACTAGGTTAGGATGCATAATCCAACACCTGAAACACAGGCATCACTGATGGCTTTTGTGTGAGCTCAAGTGAGGCCATTTTCCAAGCAATTGTGTTCTTTTGCTATGGCACCAATCCAGTCCACACTCAAGCTTCGTCTCTATTGATCCTAATCCTGAGCAACAGTTTATATTGGGAAGAGATGTATTTGACTGGTTCTAGCTTCTTCCAGTTACCCAAATGAAATAATCTGTTTGCCAGATCATTTTATTAACCACTATTCTGATGAGGTGGGTTATGCTTGCATTTCTTCTCATCACATTTCTATATGATACTAAGGATATGGAAGAAATCTGGTTTCCATAAGGCAACCATGTACCTGCAGTTGCATTTTGCTAACTCTTGTTCCGTATCTCTTCAGAAAGAAGTAGTGGTGGCAGCAGAGAGAAGTTCAGCGAAAGCACGCCTTGGTGGAAGGCTTTTTATCTACTTGCTCTGAAAGTCCATGGTAGCCTTTAAGACCAACGCACAGCTCGTCTTCTAGTGAAGCATCTCTGTAGTATCTGCAATACTTTCCTTAACCAACACAAACCAAACATCTCAGAGAGCCAGATAGGGTCCTAGGTAGTTCTAAGGGAGAGAGGGAGGGATGGACACTGGTTTTAAGTGAAGGGGAACATGAATATTCATGGGGGTTTGAATTACAAACCAAAGCTTTATCAGTCATGTAAAAGCACAAATTAATTCCGTTGTGAGCAGTAGCATCACTTAACCTAGAACAAGGAAGCTGAACCAAAAACCTTCTAAAGGCTAAAATGAGCAAGCAGCTAGATTTTTTTATAGTAATATTTAGCTGTATAAGGAATATTCAGTGGTCACATTCTTTACTGGTCAGATTTGAGTGTTTTCTTGAGAAAACCAGGAAAGAATAGCACATCGTTTTCAATTCCTTGTGTACTGTATACAGACAGCAATTCTAAGATGTCAAAAAGTTGCTCTCAAAATACTAAGCATGAAGGAGAGGCAGCTCTAAGCCAGACAGAAAGGTGGGTGCCAAGCAGTAGCACATCTTGAGGTCTGCATTCAGGGTGTGGAACAGCTGGGATCTCGCAGGGCAAAAAGTACAAGCAAGACTGACCAAGTTTTAGGAAATGCTTTTGCTTTCACACTCATGGCTGAGACTGCTCTGACACCCTTTGTGTTTTTATGTGCAATTCCATGACCAGTGTAACTTAGAATTGTTAATAGCTTTAGTGGTAACAGTATTGTCTTCAACTAATTAACACTAATTTTGTAGGATGCAGGTTTAACAGTGTTCACCAATTATCTATTAAACGACTTGAGCAGCAAGATGTGATGTTATTATTACCATTAGTCTGCTGACACATATATTTTCTCTCTTGCCTCCATCACAAACATCTAAAGTATTCTTATTTTAAATAATGCAAATCAGTGGAATAGCACAGAATTCTAAAGGCTATACTCCAAGATTACACATCCCAACTTACCTTCTTAGGAACTGTCTGAGAGAGGTTGTTTAAGGGGAGCTAAAAAAAAAGGCAAGATGAACAGCTTGGTGTATATTGTGTTCCAACATCTATATGGAGGCTTTATTTGCCCAAATAGCAAAAAAAATTAGATTTAAAAAAAAATTAAATGTGAACTTCATAAAAGTAGTAACTGGATGGAACTGGGAGCAGAGTACCTACAAACCTCTGCACAAGCAGTGTATTTGTAAGGGGAAAATAAATAGACTTTCCCTTTTAAAATGAAAATGGGCAAAACCAGTATATTCTATAGAAATTCCATTCTGAATGTACAGCTTCCACCAGTTTTGGTTTTTTCTGTCTGTGATCTCATGGTAACTTTATTGCATGTCAATGCATTTTGATTGCTTGAATTGTCAGAAAACCATTACACATTTGTGTATGCCTGCAGAGAGAAAGGCAGTCTTCTAAAAGATGCATCTTTCGATCAGTGCTTTTATTGTGCTTTAAGTCAGTTAGGTACAGGAAAAGGAGTCAATACAGTTCACAGAAGCCTCCCTGCGCAGAAGCTAGAGCTTGGAAAGCTTACTTGAGAATTTTCTCAAACAGCTGCACCAACACATTTCTGTACTGGCCTAATGCAACTACAGCTTGGTTGAAAACATCAGCATCCGTATCACACACTCAGCCTTCCTGGGTTTATCAACCAAGGTATGTGAGCCATTGTTTCTTCCACCAGACTGTTCAGTTTAGAGGTTTCTTACATCTCTACCTGCTTAGCAAAAAGCCTGAAAAAAAAAAAAACAACCCAAGCTAGAAACCTCAAAAACTTTACAAATCTCATTAGTTTTCTCACCTTCTCATGCCTTTTTATATCTGTAGTTGAAGTCACACACAGAGCAAGAACAACTGTTTAAAAACAATTACATAAAACTGATTTTAACCAAACTAGGATCACAGGCCTGTATAATTTTAATTTATGTACCTTTTCATTTCCATTTTTGACTCGTTAGTCCTGAGTGAAAATGTTCACTGCTACCATCTTTTCAATTCCTACCAATACAGTGATTTATCTGGTGGCACCTAAAGAGCTGCTACTGTATGTTACAGAGAGCTTAAAAAGCTCAAACAAGAAATACAGTTTGTGACCTGATTCAGAAGTATTTCATGCTCCCTCTACAGACTGAGAGAAACCAGCAGAGAACTATGCTCTGAGAGTTCAGAGGTAAGTGCTAAGAAAAATGCAAGTAGTGGGCATAAGACTTTTACTCCTTCCTTCAGTTCACCACAGGACACAAGTGGACACTGTGGTGCAGGCTAGTCCATGCTTTGTCTTGTCTTGGAGAGAAAAGGGAAAGCAGAGCCCAGCTTAGGAGAAACCAACAACTGGTCTGGTGCTTTTTACCAGCATGAGAAGCTGTTACACTGCAGGTGTATCAGAGATCGAGCACCAAGGTGTGTTACCAACAGGCTGCTTTTCCTGTTACTAAAACTGCATACCCTTTGGGACCTGAATTAATTGTTAAGGAATACCCAAGATAAGTAGCTACATTTCAAAGCCTGTTATTGCTCTTTTGAAATAACGGAAACATTATTTTTCGTTACTGTCAATCTAGAGGCAATGCTTCAGGACAGATGCAGGTATGCTTTTTGCTTTGGAAAATCTGTTCTCTGCAATTAAAAAGGGCCTTAAAAAAAAAAAAAATCATTAAAAAGGCCATTTTCAGGTGTTCTTTTTTTCTTTGACACTGGAAGTCAGATTCCTAAATCTGCAGCTCAGAACAAGAATTATTAATGAACACTGGCTGCTGCCATCCTTTAAGCTGAAAATACTGTTCTAAGAAAGGCCATTACATGAAGAAGTATTTGACAGAAATGCCCCCAAAATAAATACATGTATGCAATACAGAAAACTAATGGAACATATATGGGGTGTGAGGTAAGACTACTGTGAAAGCGTATCTCTCTTTTCCTTGGTGTTTTTCTCCTTTTGTATGTAAGCATTAAAAATCTCACCATAGTTTTTTTGGCATAAAATAATATATTAAATTAGCAAGTTTAGAAATTCTTGCAGTTTTCAGTACGGAAGAACAAATGGAAGTGTCCAAAGTCCACCTTGTAACAACAAAAGTCTCTTCATTCCTGTTCTATTGGTTTGTTAATGTGCTTCTATTCAGCCCAAATGTTTCTGTTTTAAGGTTGTTCTTTATGTCCACTCTTCCAGCTGCGGGTTGGGATTTTTTCAAAACTGCAGGAACCTAGGCAAGATAATACAAAACAGCCTGTGATTACATGAGAAGCTGCTCTATATGCAGCAGAAGGAAATACGTCTTCACAGAGGCCCAAACACTGATTTTTCTTCTATTAATTTTCAGAACACTGGCTCTGGCTCCCCCCTCCCTAATCCCTTTCAGTGTAGTTCTCCAAGCCAAAGTCAGTATGTGCTGGAGTTGGTTTTGAACAACACTTGAGCGTAATCCTGTTGGTTTTAGCCACAGTCAGCAATCCGCACAAACTCCTATCTGCCTTAATGGCAAGGGAGGGGAGGGAAGAAGGGGAGTTATCTGTCACTCCCCTTCTTTTATCACTTGTAGCAATTTAACTTTTGAATCCACTGGTACTTCCCTACTCTAGTTGTACTAGAGTACCACTAGTAGTCTACTGTACTCTAGTTACAAACAGAGTGCAGAACAGAGGTGGACAATACAGTCCCAAAAGCCTTGGGAGGAAATGGTAGTCAACAGGGAAAGTAACCCATGTAAAATCTTGCTAATCTGAAGATGGTCTCCTTGGAAATCTTCATACAGCTTGGTACAGTGGCATTCTAAAAATGCCATCAGCATCGATGGCAAAGACAGCTGGTGTGCATGTGAGATGCTATTACACACTTTGGATTGGGAGTCAGGACATCACAACAATTGGATCATTCTCTGGAGAGTTCCTACAGCTAGTACCTGTCCTTATCATCTTTTTATCTTTGCTTTCTTTCCACAAGACAGGGACAAGATCAAGAGTTATGTTAGAAGGCAAATTAGGGCTATTTCTACCATTAGCCTCAGTTTCCCTTGGACTGCCAGGTTAAAGTAATAGTGCTTCTCAAGGAACAGCTTGTAGCTTTGCTTCAACAGTGAGCAGTATCTTACTGCTCAGGTGTATTTTTGCCAGTGCTGGGGCTTCCCACCTCATTCAGCCCAGCTAGGGAGAACCTCCTCCTTTGCCTAGGAGCAGACACCGAGCTGAATTCTCCCTACTCGGCAGCCCACCCCTCTACAACGGCTTATTTCCCGCTGTATGTGCAGAGTCTGAAGCAGAAACCCAGCCAGCCATACGTACTTGAGGAGGTAGTGGAGGTTCTAGGTGCCGCCCAAGGAAGGAAAGCAAGCGTCGCCATATCAGACCACTTCCCAGAAACATAATCCCTGTCACCAGCCAAAATATCCTGGGGTCCTACCAACAGAACGTTCGCATTAGTCATAAAACTCTCTCTTCAGAAAAGGGATTATCCAGAGATAATCTCACACTCCCCACCAGAGTTCTCCTCCTTCATGGGAGGAAGTGGTAAACTCTCTACCATCAACAGCAAAGCCCTACCTTGGGAAAAGGGCTGTTTCGCAGCAAAACATTTTATTTAGGAATCACTCTGTTACTGTCTCATGCAGTTTTCCTTCCTTCATCAGGAAGTTTGAAAATTTAACCCTTCTATGTAATGGATTTGAAAAGAAAGAGTCTTTGCTTTGGTTAGTTTTGTTTTAAAGATAGCATGTGCAATTGTAAATTTGAACCCTTCCAGGTGTAAACGTGTAATTGACAGCAGAGTATTTCCTGTGGTGTGCTGGAAGTGCCCTGAGTACTTGCCAGGTACCCTTGTATCTGGAAGACAAAGCTGGTCCCCTTCAGAAGAACAGATGATCATTAAAGACAACTTAATACTGCTTTTACAGTCAGTCCTTATATAACCACAAATTTGTCTTCCTGTTTCTTTTCCACAAACATGACATAGAAAAAAGGCTGCTAAATTGTGCAGTTAGTCATACATAGTAATTCACCTACAAAAAAGTGATGGTATGAACGCATGAATCACCAGAGTAAATTATATTTGCACATTAATATAATAAACCTGGAGCTTTACCTATGGAAAGAAGTTGTACTGAATATAAAATACACTATAAAAGTAGGGCCCATGTATTATGTCACTGATAAAAGCCAACAGTTGCTCCTTACCTCTTCAAGAGATGACTCCAAGTTCATACCAAATGCAACTCCTATGAGTCCAAAGAGAGAGAGAGAAAAAGTCCCCATAGTCAGCTGCAAATTCAGTCTCATCATCACATTACGGTGGCTAAAGAAGGGAGAAACATCTGTAAGAGGAACCCAAGAACTGATTTGCTGCCCAAATTCTCAAATTCCATATGCACTAAAGCCAAACAGTGAAAGAGAGGAAGTCACGCTGGAATTAGACAACCCAGTGAGAAAGCTCATGAAACTACAGTATAAAGGGTAGCATCACTCACTTTATGGTGATTTATACACAGAGCATACACAGGTGTTTATACATAGAGTAACAGTAAATTTTCACAGAAATTCATGTTTTGGCACCATTAACTGGCTGGAATGTATATGTCCATATTCTCAAGAAACAAAAATTGCAGATGAATACACCTACAATGAAGTAGAATCAGTAAATGCTGCAGACTATAAACAAGCCTGTTTTGGAGAACTCCATATTCAGGTCTTCCCCAAATGGATTTTTGTGGTTTCCTAATGAGGCAGCCACCAATTGCTTATACAGGTAGCTCCCCAGTAAAGAGAAGAGCGAGCATTAAATGCTGACCTCAAAGACAGAATGGTAGGTGCTTACAAGTTCAAGGTATAATCATTTTTCAGTAAGAAAGCTGACTAGTAGTGAAAACTGTAGCATACAGAGCAAGAGACAATACTCACTCCAAAGTTATTCATTCTTGTTATCACCCCACAGAGTGATAACACAACTTGTGTTACCCAGCCAGACTTAAATAATTCAGGTTTTCTAAATTAAGAGTGAACTTTCCTGAATAAAATTTTATTTTGCCCCTATATTTGCAGGGATTTCCTTTAGCGTGTAGCTCCTCAGAAGGATCTAGGGGAAGCTTGGTTTCTCCTGCTACGGAAAACCAATGCCTACCTAGCTAGGGAGCTTTTCATACATACGAGTTAGGGTGTCTTGTTGTTTTGCTTTATCTAGTTCACTTGCAAGAAAAGTGTCATGCAGCTTCTTGTGCTGTGACTGCAAGTGCATTCGAACCCCCATGAAGACAGAATTCCTCAACTGTCCTTGTAGGTGGATTTGAGAAAGACTAGGCAACATTAAATTCTGCCCGGCTGTTGGCAGTCCAGAAGATAAGGTAGCTAACCTGTCTAGGTTGATAAAGATTATGCTTTCTGAGTCATCAATCAACAGTCTGAGTTCACGAGCTTCATTTGCAAGATCTTCTGCTTGTCTGTAATAGTTCTCCAGCAGCAGCTCCATTTCCTCTGCATGGTCAATCCCAGATATACTCTCCTCACTGTGAGCAACAATTTATATTTTTCTGGTTAGCTACACATGGTATAGAAGTGTATTACTGATGTGTTAACACAAGGCACGTACGAGCTGAAGGGAACAGCCAACAAGAGTGCTGTCAGATACTAGATCTCAAAATTCAATCTTTTCAGTGAGGAACTTCCATCAATACAAACAGTTTCAAATAAAAGGCATATTTTTCTATGTATCAGCTGATCAGCACAGGCAATTGATTATTTTGAGTAAAGTTAGCATTGGATGTGCTCAAGACATGCACAGCACCACAAATCTTACTTCTTCAGGTATTAAAAAGTTATAAAGTTACACTGATTTTATATTATTTATAAAGTTTATATTACCGTGTTTGTATTATTATTAAGCTATTATAAAGTGCTGACAGTTTTGACAGGATATGCTTAATTTCGTGGTGCCCTCAAGTGGTGGAAGCTGGTAACAGTACAGTCAACAACTCCAAGCCTAAAACAAGTCAACACACAATTACACAGCGAGGCAGATGTTTTAGAGGTATATTCAAAAAGTTTAGTTGTAAGGTGTTTCAGTTACACACAGTGATTACTGCATGTTCTGGATCATGAAACAGCTGAAGAATGAGCATCAAATGGAAGATGCTACTCTCCTAGGTGAAGTCTGTGAGAAACTAATCTTACTTCATGGTCCAGCTGCTGGTGCAGCAGCCTTCTCTGGGAACAGGTATGTATGTTTCTGGTGGTGTACTGGATTGCTGTGTAGATGAAAGCTGAGGCACCTGAGATCCACAAGAGCCTGGAAACTGGCAGCAAAGCCAGGAAGATTCTTCATCATTTTTTAATTTTATAGCATAACCTCACTTCTGCAGAGACTGAACCTTTTAAAGAATCTCCTCTTCGCACTGCTGTTAAAGGAACCTCTCTGAAATGGTTTTCCAAGAAACTAAGTGACATGCTTTAAGAATCAACACACATAAGCTCCCTGAGGAGCTTTAACAGAGCCCCTAGTTTCTGTCTTATACAGCAGAAGCTTTGAGTTAGCTAGGCTGATTTTAGAGCCCTTCTGACCTTGAGGTTTTTATTGCACGCAGAGACGAGTTGCAGACTTAAAAGTCTTAGAGCACTATCTGCTGTATTACAGATTCAGCTCAAGGTCCTACTTGATGAGTACCTTTACATTGGCTTCTCTGTGGATATACAAAGGGAAATGAGGCATATGGCCTTTGCCACCTGATTTGCTTTCATTAACTAGCCTCTATCTGTCTCACAAGTCTTTCAACAGTCTGCCATGCCTCTGCACAAAGATACAATGCTCAAATCATCTTGTCCTTCTGGGTTCAGCTCACCATTGCTGCTTCAAATGATCACTGATGGCACCTATATGTCTCACTGGCTTACTCCACGCCTTCTCAGACTTCTTGAGTTCAGCAAACACCACTTATCACCTGCATCAATCGTGGAGCCAAGAGCTGTCCACACACTGACTGCCTGCAGATGCGCTGCCACGGCTAGTATTTCCTGGTGTACCTTGCACACAGATCACCTCTGCACCCTGTAGCATGGCATAGCCTCCCACCACCACCTCTCCTTCCCTTGTGCAATGGTGTCTGAAAGAAAGGATGACTTCAGGCTTCTCCTGACATGTCTGTAAGGTTACTTTGGTAACTTTCCTAGATGTTCCCTATACGTTATCTACCATGAGGCAAGAAGAGAGCTGCCAGCAGATTCCATTAAGTACAGAGGAAGGCTGTGAGCAAAACCAGGATGAAGACCAGCTGCTGACTCAGGAGCAGCCCTGAATTCAGAGCCCTCCTGACATTGCTCCAGCAGATACACTAGAAATGCTAAACGTGTCCCACTTCTGGAATACCGAGTTTCTGCTGCACATTTAGACTAAGCTTTGCAGGACAAGAAACTACCTCCTGATTTCAAACACATGCTACTGTGTGAACACTACTAATATCCACATGCAGTGTGGTTACACAAAAGTAGCATTCAGCAACTTCACAAAGGATGCTGAAAAGCAGTTTTGGTTATCTGCTTAAACATAAAGCACGTCTGTATGCCCAAGATTTAAATACACTTCAACCCAAAACATACTGGGGTCTGGTACACATTCTCTTTTTGCTTTTTAGTTTTTGTTAAAGCAACTGGCACTGCTGCTGCTGTCTTTCACCAGAATTTGAGGGAGTGCAATAGGACTATTTCTGCATGTACACCCTTCCTTAAATGCTGCTCTTCAGATGCACAAGATTGCTTCAGGGCCTCTTTCCTTCAGGTTCTGCTGGTAAGCAAAAAGCTAGAAGAAAGGTGTTCAGAACACTTCTAACAAAGGAAGCCTGGTGTCTGACATATTTAAGACAAGCTTTAAAATGAGCAAAATTCTTCCAGAAAGTGTTAACATTTTTGCCTTTTCTCCTTCTGCCATCCTGCTCCCATCCCATTACATACTGGATGAGCTGGCCTGTTATGCCAAGAACTATTTGAAACTGCATAGTATAACTAGTGTTAATGCAATCCCTCTCTGAAATGGCAAATACAGTGATTCCTGAAGCAGCAAGCATTAGGGCTTTAAGAAATAAAAGTCTTTTTCTTTCTGCTTTTTGGCAGGGAACGCACAGTTTAGTGTTCAAGTTCTTCTAAAACAAATCACACTGTTAAAAAAGTATGAGGCTTCAAAATATACATACAATACTTGTGGATCAGTCCATTTAGATAGACAGAGCTCTTCTATTAATTCTTCTTCATCTAAGATCTCCAGAATTGTTTCTTTAAAAACTTTAAGATCTGTTTCCAGTTCTGACAAGCTGAAGAAAGAACAGGCAAAACAGGTCAAGTAATCCTCACTGGCACCAGTGCACAAAGGTAATCTTTAACTGAGTCTGCCAGCCAGCACCCTTGCCTGACAAGACTGTCCAGGGAAGACTTCCTTGCAGGGTTCTAAGAACAACTTCAAAAAATTCCTTACAGGCCATACACTTCAGCAGTAGCAGTGATCTGTCTGGGGACCAGTGAGCTACAGACACACACTGAAAGAGATTCAGATGTGTTTTCTGGATATATTCCTAAGCTAGAGGAAACAAGCACTCTATGAGCATGTAGCAAGCATATACCAGAGGGGCTAATACAGAAGGGTACCGGTATATGAGAACTAGTAACCTTAAAGCACAGATCCAAAGGCTAATCTTGTTTTACATTACAGGAAACATTTTCATGATGTTATTTTGTTCTCTTAGGTATTATTTTGTTCTGTCAGATGCTATTTAAGAAGCTCAACTGTATTTATGACAACTTGGAATAGGCTTCCCTTTTTCTATTTTGCCCCATATCACTCATCTTTCATATACCAATTTTTACATTTAGAAATAAGATACACAACCCAGCATTACAGTTATCTAGAAAATTAATATTAGATACCATTTTTCTAACATTTCACTGCACATAATTTTCCATGGTCGTCTTCTCAGCTCTTCACGGCTTACTCTTATTTACCTCTTGCCATTTTGCAGGAGAATGTGTAGTTTACTCCTATCCACAGACAAAAGCTTGGGGTCCACTAGAGCTTCCAGTGTCTCAAGGATTTGAGGCTGCAAACTGTTAAGTCTCCCCTGTAGTCTGCTGATCTAGGTAACAACATGATCCTTCATAAGAATTAAAGCAATCCCTTTAGAATGACTTGGACTACTGACTCCTGTCTCTGCACACAGAATTCACAGTAACAGGCAGTTAACACAATCTGCTCTCCAATGCCCAGGAAATACTTGCTATAGAGATATCACTTACAAGATAAAGCCAGTGCAAAATACAGTATTTTATAATAGAGATTTGCACTAAACTGAAACCCAGTGACAACCACAGCAATAAGGCAGATAAAGCTAAAGCACTATTTGCCTAGAAATGCCATATTAGCATTAGCAAGCACAGATTTTAAAGGATATCTAGAAATCATTATCTGACTCCTGCCCAAGAGGCCAAAAACCTCAGAAACCTCAGCGTGACTTCCATTTCAGCTACAGCATGTCTCTAGAAAGGTACTCTGTCTTGTTTTTAACTGTCCAAATGATGGTGAAGCCATCACATCCAATTAGCGCTTTCTTGGGAAAGGAATGGAAACACATACACACAAACCCATAAAAACTAAAGTAACAAAAAACAAACCAAAAAGCGCTCCTACCATAAGTGCAGAATACGTATGCAAATGTGTATGTATAAATAGTAACACAAAAATAAAACCATACTGTCCTTTCTATGAAGCAACAACTTCAGAAACTGTTTAAATCAAAATGAGACAGCTCACCCGGTATTGCAGGATTGCTTCTATGGCTCGGAATTCAAAGGGCAGGGAATATGTAACCAGCTGACCTTCCCCAGCCAGCTGAGATGCTAGTTCCTTGAAGAGCCAGTGTTCCAGGTTTAAATTACGATAATCTAGTATCAGAAGAAACTCTGGTGTTATGACAGCCTTCAAGAACTGAAAAAGACAGTACATAGAAGAGTCTGAAAAACCACCTCTTTCAAGATATTTTGTAACTGTGTAGCACATTTGATAATTTAGGCTCTGATAAAGCCATTCTTCAAATGTCTTTCCAGGCAGGAAAATAACAGAATCTCATGGTAACTGCAAACTAATACATTCCCTATGGTTCAGACACAGCACTGTGCCAGTGGTGGAATGATTGAGCAGAAGCTCCGTGTAAGCCTTTACTTCTATGACAACATTAGTAATGTTTCTCCTGTCATTAATATGTACTGTTGGTGAACCCATACCTCTGATTGCTAGGCAGAGCTCCAAAGACACATTTACTGCTGTACTGCACCTCATAGAAAACTGGTATTAAAAGAACTGTGCAAGAAAATGCAAGTGCAAGGATAAGACATGGTTCAAGTTTACACTCAACTACAGGGAAAATATCACCTCCATTCTCAAGATGATCCTGTTGTTCCTAGTTGCTATGCTCATTAGGTGCTGGAATCTTAGATCTCGAGCTTGAAGACCCAATTCCTGGTACAATTCTGTTTTCTTCTTTTCTGTCAGAAAAATATATTAAAGTGGAGACATTTAGGGAACAAGCATGTATGCTCTGAAACGACATTTTATTGTGTTACTAAGTCCCATAGAAGGAAAGAAAAAGCTGTTATCTTTAAAACAGTTTTCCTCCCATTGATTCCTCAATATACGAAGTCTGTAAGACTGCATCTTAAGTGGGAAGAGAAAAAAATCAGATATAAGTGAAAAAGTTGGCCATGAAAATTAACTTCATGCCAGAAACGAAGAGACTCATTTGAGAAGTCTCAAAGGAAGGAAATACAAGGTGAGGAAAGCTGCATGTTTGTTAAAAAGGTAAAAGACAAAGTAAAAATGACCATCTGTTAGAGATGGTATATGTTATTTTCAAAATATTACTTAAAAATGTGTAAAAATTGTAACAGTAAAGATGCTATGAAGACCAATAGAAGGCAGCAAAACAAAGAACACGTTGCAACATCCTACACAAAAGTATCCCAAATACAATTTTCTATCTCATGCAAATTGCCAATTGGGCTCTTCTGTATTGGACAAGGAAAAAAGACAAAAACTAACCAAAACTGCAAAGAAAACTCACCAAAATAGGTAGCATTTCCCTCTTTGTCAAGCTTCATCTAAAGGAATGGAAAAAAAAATACATTTTTTTCACAGAACCACTGTATGTCAAAAAATCAATTTCTAAAACTGTTTGCACTTGCCTAAAGTCAAATGGAATATACATTATGAAGAAAAACCAACCTTCACTCTCTTCACAGTTCACCCCAATTGAGAAAAAGTTGCACCAGATTGCCACACACCAAATACTCGTGTCATCTATATGACCATGTTCCTATGTAAACCTTGGGAAAAAGGTAATTTACAGAGGATCAGACTTAGAATAAACTATTTCAGTCAGAAGGAACCTGCAACAATTACAGAATCCAACTGCCTGACCACTTCAGGGCTGAACAAAAATTAAAGCCTGTTATTAAGAGCATCGTCTACATGCCTCTTTGACATGGACAGGCTTGGAGCATTGACCACCTCTCTAGGAAGCCTGTTCCAGTGTTTGAACACCCTCCTGGTAAAGAAATGCTTTCTCACATCCAGCCTAAACATACCCTGGCATAGCTGTGAACCATTCACACATGTCCTGTCACTGGACACCAGGGAGAAGAGATCAGAGGAGCATCTTACATTCTAGATCACAAATTTTGCTATATCCTTTGCAGCAATCTAAAAAATTTACAAATACAATTTTACAAGTGAAGAGTACCACAAATTGGGTGGTTAGGCCTTGTGCCCATGTCAAGTACTGCATTAATATGCTATTCAGCTAGTAACCTACACCTAAATCCTTCTTATCTTAGCACTTCTCATTGAGATTTTTCATGTAACACTTGTATCTCATAGGGTAAAATTATTTCACTGGAAAAACTGCAATGTCAGGTTTAATCAGAAAGTTTGCCGTTTTGCTCATAAACCATGTAGCTTAATTCCATATTACTGGCTTTAAAAATAACTTTCTGTGAATTAAACATACATACGCACACATCCCAGTAGAGCTGCAATAGGGGCATACATGGCCACAAGGACCTACGTGCATGCACCTTGTTGCAGAATGACTGCTTTTCATTCCAACAGAAGGCCTTCCCTTCCCTCATATGCACTAATAATGTCAATCAAGAAGTGTGCAAATGATTTTCAGATTAACTGTTTTAAAAGAATATATATAGACCTTGTTTTTCCCAAAATTGTCTGCTTAGAATTGCAGCCACCAAAACCCAGGATTAATATTTCTAAAAGGCATTAGCAAGCCTTGACAAGCTTAACAAGAAAGCTTCTGGCTGCAGCACTTCCAAGAATTGACCTGCCTTCACAATTAAAGCAAGAGAACTTCCAGCAGATACTGGATCTTAGAAAAACATCTTGACAAACACTGAATGGAATCACAGAATAGTTAGGGTTGGAAAGGACCTTAAGATCATCTGCTTCCAATCCCCCCTGCCATGGGCAGGGACACCTCACAATAAACCATGTCACCCAAGGCTCTGTCCAGCCTGGCCTTGAACACTGCCAGGGATGGAACATTCACCACTTCTTTGGCAAGCCTCTGCCAGTGCCTCACCACCCTAACAGTAAAGAACTTCTTCCTTTATATCTAACCTGAACTTCCCCTGTGTGAGTATAAACCCATTACCCCTTGTCTTATTGACACAGTCCCTGATGAAGAGTCCCTCTCCAGCATCCTTGTAGGCCCCCTTCAGATACTGGAAGGCTGCTATGAGGTCAAGTCAGAATAACTTAAACCAACAATTGAGAACTACGGATGTCTTCTGAGAGATGAAATTTATCTGCTCTTATGATACTTTAAAGAAAGAGTACTATCATCTTGCACAAGCTGCCCTTGCTGGTGGAAACTCCTGCATGTACTTACCACTGCAAAAACAGGTGCCACGCTAGCTAAGGTGGCTTGGGAAGGCTCTGTCGGGACATGTTGATAAAGTTTACCTGGAGAAAGACAAGAGACATTTCTATTTATGTTTTCTAGCACGCTGCATTTTGCCTTTAATGATGCAGTGCCCTGCTACAAGCATGTGCATTAACCACTGGCACAGAAACTAAGCAGCACCGGTAGTGAGAAGGCCCCCACGAACCTGACACCCTCCCGGCAGGGGGCCGATACGGCACCGAGAGTGCAGCTACTGCCGGTTTGGTTTCCCGGTCCCCGGCCGGGGTGTCACACTCTCTCTCCCCCTCCCTCCCTCCCTCCCCGCCTGCGAGACCACACACAGAGTCCTGCTGGGGCGCACAGCGGCGGGAGCAAGGGGGACTAAGGCCCAGCGGTGCCTGCCCCAACCCACCCTAGCCCCGCCGCTTACCGGCCCACCGCAGCCCCCGGGCGCACAGCGGCACGGCTACGACCGGGGGCCGGCCAGGGCCTGGCAGCAGCCCCAGGGCGGCCCTCAGGCGGGACCCGCCGCCCGCCGCACCCGCCCAGCTGCGGGCCGTGCAGCAGCAGCGACAGCTCCGCGCGACCCCGCGAGGGCGGCGCAGGGCGCGGGGGAGCAGCCCCGTGCGCAACATAGGCGCGTAGCGCCCGCACGATGCGGGACAGCACAGTGCGGCCCGGCCCGGTTTCCAGCGCGCAGCCGCGGCGAGGGAGGAGCCCAGGCTGAAGGACCATTACGCAGCCTGGGAGGAGTGAGGCCTGTGGTGGTTCTGCGGAGGGAGCCGGGACGGGTGATGTGCCCCGGCATACGGGTACTCCTAATTGAGCTGTAGGTCGCACCCCGGTAGAGCTGGTAGCGGAGTGGTGGGCTCAGCCACACTCTGCGGCACCCAGCCTGTGCCTGCTGGCTGCTGTCACCGCGGCGTGTGGGGCCTGCTCCGACCTCCGGGAATGTTTGTAACGGGCGTAAACCATGCGGTGGTGGCAACTTTTACTGTGAGGGTGGTGAGGCCCTGACACAGGTTGCCCAGAGAAGCTATGGCTGGCCTGTCCCTGGCAGTGTTAAGAGGCCGGGTTGGACAGGCCTTGGAGCAACCTGGCCTAGTGTGTGGTGTCCTGCCTGTGGCAGAGGGGTTGGAACTGTATGAGCTTTAAGGTCTTAAGCATATATGAGTAGACTGAGGCCATTGAACGTTTTTAGTTTGTGGGTACGCATGCCTGAATGCAAATGTCCCACTTTATAATTAATAAAAAGCTGTAATTAAAAGCTTACATATTTTAGCTCAAGTTTCGTTTAATCACAGCAGGTGGCAGTATGTACTAGACCGTTTTAATACTCCTGGATGTCAAGAGATACTTAAAATTTGGAAATACCAGACAGCTCAGAACAAACAAGAGGAGAGAGGAAATAAACACACACTGTTGCTGGCATCTAACAGCAGCTTATGTTGGCTGTGCATGGTTGGAATGCAAAAGCTTGGGAAGCATCTGAAGAGTATCGGCCAGAAATTTACATTTAATGAACTTGCAGTAAGCTTCACACAGCTGACATTTCACACTCTTCAGTAAAAAAGGGAAAAGATACCAGGTTGATATATTTGTTTTCCTTTGTCCATCTGTTATTCTGGCTGCTTATACAACAAGCATGTTAGAAATAAGATGACATAACTTCACACCAAATATATATTGATTTGAACTTTGATATGTATGCTGTAATAGGCCAGTATGTCAGTGAGTATTGGTATTGTATCTCATTACAGCTGCATTATCAGTCATCATCATAATTGCCTGGAAGGGCAGACAATAACCAGACATCACCTCAGTCTTCAAAGGTGAAGGCAACAGACTGGTGTGAATTGGCAGCCAGGGCTAAGTTATGAAGCACAGACAGAATGTCTAATTTTATACTGCTGCTGAGAAAAGATACCTGGAGATCTTAAACTGCCATCTATTTATTGCAGCTCTAAATACCAATGATCTGCTTGTTGCTTCTGCTGTACACAAGTGCCAGGTACTTGGTCTGTCCTGCAGTGCCAACCGCTGGGAGCAGTTTGCTGTATCTAATAAAAAGTTAATCAGTCAAGCTCATCTGCTGTTTGTTGAAGAAGCTCATTACCACAAACAGGCATGATGGCTGCCCTCTGTTCTGCTGAGAGAAGCTAGCTCACGCACAGGCTCGCTTAGCCCTGAAACTGCTATCCAAAACACAACTATTCATGAGCCTGAATGACGTGAGCAATTAGTTCCACTGCCGTCTGAATGCCAATGCAGACATGAGGGACTGGTCCGACTGCAGCTGGGGTATGTGGAAGAGCAGAAACACCAAAGAAAACCACAGAATGAGAAGGAAATCACAGGTGTCATCAGAGGACTCCTCATAAATCTCTGCTGAAAACCTTAGAGAACTTTGGGGAGAATTGTGGTAGAAAGGCATATAGATGTCTGTCTACGGAGAAATCACCTCCCTACTGTATGATTTGTACATTTAATCAGTCCTGTTTATATACAGTGACATGCCTAAACCTATTACCTGTTTCTTCTCCTAAAATATGTTCACAGGAGAGCCATTTTACAAACAAACAAACAAACCCCACAAACAACAAAACACAAACAAAAAGCAGATTAACCAGAAAAACGTAAGCTTGCTTCCAGACAGTAGATGAGTGTCTAGTGGATGATGAGTGCAGCTGAATAATTAGAGAGAAAAGGCGCCATGGAAAACTTTATAACATATTTAGAATAATTTCTATTGCATGAATGAATCAGGAACACTCCATTGATAGTGTCAGGTGCCTTGATCACAGGTGGCTCCCATTACACACTTAGAAATCTTTGCCTAGAGAGCATGACTTCACTTCCTATACAAAGACCACATGAGAGATATTTTTTAACTTTTTACCTCAGGCTAACCCCCTGGAATGTGCTTCTCCATGGAGAACTATTTCCTCATGTGCCTCTAAGGGTTTGCAAAAGCCTTTTTCCTAGGTAACCCTTTATTATCTCAGCTCTCTCAAGAATGGTTAGAACTCTAGACGTGTCATCAAAAGCTGTAGCTTCAACTAAGATTAATGCTTTATTTAAGGAAAAATAATTCATCCTGGTACTCTAAGGAGGTTTTGATCTTGCAGTTATAGAAGAATGTGAAATTGCTATGACATGGGTTTTAAAATTTACAAGTGCCCAACTGCATCAGTATTTTGTTTCTTCCAGTTAGTGCATGTGTCTGAAAGTTGAACTACCCAGTATTTATATACATTAAACTGTCAGTTCAGACAGTCCAGTCACCCCAGAATTACAACTGGGAATAAAGTGGCTGCTATTGCTTAGTCTGATTTTTAGATAAACTGCACAAAGGTGTAATTATTAAGTGTGAGTCTCAGGGCTGTGTACAATAGAACAAGCTGAATTTTGTTCTCTGTATTTAGAAACATGTTGCATTCTGCCAGTCTTCAGCACTAAGTCATGTTCCTGTCTTCATGACCTCATGTTTTGCTGTCACTGAGCCTTGTTGCCAGGGACCTGCAGCAGGCTGCAAAATCGCTCCTGGTCCTGAGATGCCAGAGACCTCACAGCATTTTGCTGCAGAAAAAGTGACCCTATTTGATGCTATGTCACTATGCTATGGCTCTGTTCTCATGTAATCCCCCAACGTGTGCTCATTGACTTCAGGTCCATCATGTGATCCTGACACTTGACCTGACCGACGTGGCCTCATGCATCAACTCCAAGTAAGATGAGATGTCTGACATTGCTCCATCACAAAGAGATTATGTGTCTCTGCATTTATATTAATTGCATCAGTGGGTTCAGCAGCTTGCCTCGTTACTGTGGAGAATGTGACAGGAGACTGCTTAGGAACTGAAACAATAGTGGGGATAAGCGCTCCAGCCCTGCAAAGGCTAGAAAGAGAAGATTCTCATGAATGAAGGCTGCTATGAAGCTGAAGTGCTTGAGTTTTTCTTAGCTTTTGGGCAGTGGTTGCACTTAGGCAAGACAGAAAACATGCTAACCTTGGAAATACTCTGGATTTGTTTTGTTTTGTTCCTATCACTGGAGAAAATAAAATGTTTCATCCTGAAAAGACTTGTTGGAGATAATGGGCCCATTGTGCACTAGACAGTCATGGTTGCTTTTCAGGGGCTGAATTTCAAGGTGGTGCCTTAAGAACAGGAAAACAGTGAGATTCCACAGCAGCACTAGTAAAGGAACAGAGGGCAGAAACGCAAGCAGCTGAATTTGAAAGATGAAGTCTTTATGAGGCATTGCTATCAGATATGGAAAGTTTAAACTATGGACAAGATTCTGCATTGCAATTCTGCAAAGTATTTATAATGTGCTCCCAGTTTTGGACAAAGATTTTGCGCACCAGTTCCAGGATGCTTTAGGGCTCTGGTATCATTCAGCGGATGTTTTATTGCAATCCACAAAAGTGACTGTAAATAGTATGGCTATAGGTAAAGACCAACAGTACTCTGGAGTAGCTCAAGTGTCAAAATGGATGCACAAGTAAAATACTCAGTGGCTTATACCTATGCCAAAGACAATGTGTAATTGCAAATTAGGCCTAAGATCACCTTAAGTGGTAGAATCTGGCACAAAATAGTAGACAAATAGTTGGCATATCACTACTTGACTGCAGAATGGTGTGAAGGTCATCAGCATTTTTGGTTTTTAAACATAAGCATATTTTTAATGTATTTTTTCATTTCAGGTTGCAACAGATCAATGTTAAACAGTATTAATTTGCAGATGGTAAATGTTTGGTTCTCCCCTTTATTAGAGAGAAGCAAACCAGCAGCAAGTACAGAAATTTAACTGTTAACCAGTAACAGCATATTTGACTTCCCTCACCCTGAAATTGCTTTCTGTAATGCTTAACTGCCCTGTTGTAACTCACAGCAGGGGGGTAATTTTCCCATCAAAGGAAGCAAGATAAAAGGGAAGAAAAATTTTTTCCATCACGTGTGTTAAAATCCATTTGGAAGAACAGTCGTTACTGTACACTAAGCAATTCCAAGTAGGAAGATCTAGACCAGTTATAGTCTTGCGACAACAAGTGGGGAAACGGGGCTGTTAAAGGAATTCAGTTTGAATTTAAGGCATTTTCTGTTTATTTTCTCTCAGGTTTCATGGCTTCTTGTACCCAAGCTGTGGCAAAAATCCAGTGGAATCAAAGTCTCTGTATTTTATTATGCAGCTTCCTGGAAAGAGCAAAGCAGATAGCATTAAAAAGTAGGCCAAAAGGCATGTCCCAAGCATGCCTAAAGTGTTGTCAAGTAAACAAAACTTATCTGTAGTCACAATTTTGGTGGTCTGGACACACCAGAGACTCACCTGTACATTGAGTAAGCCTGTAAGACCCATTCTTGATTGATTTTTTACAAATTTTATTAATCTGAGATTAAACAGGCCTACTATTCTGATAATGCAATATCCAAAATTACTTCTCAAACACTGGACAGTCTGGAGATGTTTGGCTGACAATTAGCAAGAAAACGCAGCTTCAAGTGGATCATTTGTTTACAAAGTTTTTTTAATAGTTTAAGATTTAAATGGTATCAGTATGATTTCATGATCCAATATATTTATCTGTGAAACCTAAGGAAGTCTTTTGATATTGGCAGCCATTGGATCTGGTTCTTAATAGGTATAAAAATGTGGGGTTTATACATGCTATATCATACCTACTATGTAGAATTATAGAAATTGACTTAAGAAAGACTACAACATAATCTCATTTGACTTTACATCATGTTCTTTGAATCAGGTGTGTTACTTTACGATTTGTTGTCCACATTTACATTTTGTTAAACCACGACATTTGTCTATTGTTTTTGTTTCATTTTGTTGATGTATTTTTGTTAAAAATAAATTGTGCCCGAGGATATTCTTCTGATTTATCAGGCTACTGTTCATGTTGTATTTCAAATTGATCTTGGTTTAGTAGGGCAAATCATCGCTGAGTCTCATTAACTGAAATTTCCCAGACAGAACTGCAGGTTTGAGCCAGCTCAGCAGGAGTGATATTACTTCTTGTGACTGATCCTGGATGCTTAAGAGAACAAATTATAGCAGACTTACTCAACCAAAGAATAACAGGGAGTACTGAAAAGCCTTCAAATATTCCAGTGCAAATAGCGAAATAAAATTACCCAGACACAGGGGGAGTGCAGCTTAGTTCTGTTACTAACAAATTTTGCCCATTCAGATGGTAGAATTGGGAAAAAGCACCCACACCGTGTCCACATTTACCTATCATCTCAAAAAAATGTTCAGAGGACATCATGTTAGTTGGCATACTGTCTGCAAATATATGCAATTAATTTTTATGGTCCAAGAACCTAATTTCAACCCCACTGGTATTTCTTCCCCTGCAAAATCATGGCCCAGCTTTATTTCTGAGTAGCAGGAAGTGTAAACAGCAAATAGCAACAGGTGACCTGCAGCAAAGATCCAATTTTCAGGTGGGATTTTTAGTAACTGACAAGAAGTAAAGAAAGAATAACAGCAAGTATGACTTTTCAGTGGTTCGTTTGCTTCATGCATGGACCTTCCCGCACACACACGTGGGAATCATTAGATGTTAATCATGAACGAAAGGCAATTATCAGGCACCAAGTAACTAAATCTCCAGTGGAGAAAGCATGTGTCAGATTCAGCAAGGGAATATGCAGAAGCAGCCAGGGCAGAGTGCCTGAAGCAGTCACTCCTGTGAGCCTTGCTCTTGCCTCCACGCCGAGGCACCTGCCTAGCGTTTTCGTTACCTTGACCTAAAAGGTCTATTAAAAGTCTGTTTTATTCTTGAGAAGGAAATAACTGACCCCTTTAGTAAGAAACCCCAAGAAGTGCTGGCCAGGTATGAATGAAATAACGTGGTTTTCACCCACCCTCCTCCTCTGCCGGCCGCAGACTCAGCCTGCCACCACCTAACTTCCGGTTCATCACGGCGGGGCCAGAGCCCGTCAGGGACAGACTTGCGAGTGGTTAATCCTGTACTCACCAACGCCATGCGAAGGACGGCCCCTCCGCGGCGGCGCGGGGGACTGTCACCGGCGGTTAACGGCGTTTACCGGCCGCTCGCCTGTGTGGAGCCGCCATCTCACGGCAGCTCCGCCTCGCCTGGTCGGACCCGGCCACCGCATTCTCCCTGCCCGGGCTCGCTGTGGGAGCGCTAAGCCGGCTCAACGTTCTACCTCCGCCGCCGCTCCCTCTGAGGGCAGTGCAGTGGCCGGTATCTTCCCCTGTGGCAGGGAGCCCCAGCGCGCTGCAGGGCGACACGCCAGTCAGTAGGCAGCGCCTGAGCTGCTGGGGAGGAGGCAGAGCGGGGACTACCCACTCTCGCTCGCTCATGTGCGGAGCCCTTGGTCCCTTTATGCTCTGTCCCCATTGCCCCTGCGCCTTTCGCCGTGCCTCTAGACACGACGCCTCCTCGTTCTCCTTCCCCCAGCCACCGCCCGGTGAATTACTAAGCCGTGCTTTGTGCGGTGACTCTGGGTCCGTCAGGCTTCTACCAGGCTATCGCCTGGCTGGGCAAGGGGGAGGACGAACAAACGCGGGATAAAGTTCCCCGTGGAAACCAGGGTATCAGGGGCAAGTCGCTTCCCGTAATGGCAAGGCTGGAGGATAAATACCCTGGGAGGCCGTAGGTCCCCTGCAGTCCATTTTCCAGCTGTGTAGGATCTACCTCCATGCAATGTTGTTTTGTTTTTGTTTTTTGCCCGAGTTAGTGAAATCGGCATTAACCTCCCCAGGTGCGAGGGAGCAGCAGGAGCTGGTTGCCACGGAGGAGCCGCTCTCGAGAGGCTGAGCTGAGCTGTGCCGCAAGCCCTGGGGAGGTTGTGGTCCCTCCCCGCGGCGCCGGGCTCCCTCCTCTGCCTCCTTGGAGGTGGGCCCTGGTGCCCAGGCCCGGCCTGGGTGTGTGCGCTTCACCCCTGACAGTGAGCTTGACAGGGCAGAGGTGAGAGGGTTGCTCGAGAAGGAGTCGTCTCCTGAGTAAACGGGTGCAGGCATCGGGAGGTCCGAAGCCACTGAGCATGACTAGTACTGGCACGAAGGGGTCGTGGCTCTCGCAGCCGACGGTGAAGAGCTTGCTGGTGTATCGCAACGGGGACCCTTTCTTCCCGGGGCACCGTATTGTCATCAGTGAGAAGAAAGTGTCCAACTTTGAGGTGTTCCTGAAAGAGGTGACAGCTGGGGTGAAGGCACCTTTCGGAGCTGTGCGTAACATCTATACCCCCCGGGGTGGGCATCGTGTCCAGCAGCTGGAGGAGCTTCAAAGTGGAGAGCAGTATGTGGCTGGTGGCAGGGAAGCCTTCAAAAAACTCAAGTGAGTGGCTGAAAAGTAATATAAGATTTGTATGGAACTTGAATATCAGGATTTGGGGTTTGGCGCTGTGGTGTTACTTTAGAAGGCTCCCACCCCCTTTATTAGGCATTGCAGAAAGAGGACTTAAATGACTGCATCCCAAGGCGAAAGGAAAGGTGCTTGTAACAGATAAAACTGCACAGGAGCTGCAAGCCACAGAAAGGCTGCTGCAGCCATCAGTCACATAGTGCCATTTCATTGACATGATGGTAGAAAAGGAGAAACAGCCTTTTAACTTGAAGGACATGCAGCAATGGCATGATGTTGTGATATGTGTGCTTAACTGAGGGGTGACTGTCAGTATTCGTGCTCAATGGTAAGAGGGAGAAAGCTACAGAAAGGTGGAGTCTTGTCAGTCCTGCTCTGAAGCTGATGAGCCTGGGAATTTAATTCCCAACACTTTCTTGCTTATTTTATAAAGTCTAAACTATTTTACCTAGCTATCCACCTCTCTGGGTAGGTATATAGACTTTTTATGACCAGAATATCTGAGTCCCTTCTGTTACTTAAAAGATGACTGCTTTCTCTTCCCTCCCTTGACACCCAGAATTGAGATGACAGTTTCTCTGTTTTCTAATCAGTGACTAGGAGAATACTGTAGAGGAGATCTGGGCTTTTAGGTGTGGCTCCTGAGTGGCTCTGCATGTGATCAGTAATGGTTCTTAATTCTGACAGTGAATTTCTTTATGGGCATTTTTCTTACAGTTGAATTAAAGAAACCCAAACAACAAAATCTCAAAATTAACAGTCCCTTTCTGAAGGTGGTTAGGAATTTATATGCTAAACTAGCAGCTTTATGGGACCTTGCTCATCTTGGTTTTGCAGAGTTCAAGACACTACTTTTTCCAGGAGAGCTCATGATGTTTCAGGAGAAAAACTGTGTAATGAGCAGGATTTCTATCAGCACTCTTACCATTTTTGTCATTGGCTGCTTCTCAACATTTATTTAAGCTTCTTACACTTCAGTGGCAAAGCAAGAGAGAAAGATATGACAGGCTAAATATAAGTCCCTCTCCCTCTGTACTGTCATGTCAAATGCAATGTTAATTTCTCAAGAAAGATCTACCATATCTTTTTGGTATTAAATGCTGTGATTCTGTGGATAGCCTAAAGTTGTTAGCTGTTGGCACATCATGTTTCACCTCCCTAAATGTATTTTATGTACAACAGACAGGCTAAATGTAAGTAAGTGTTTGGCATTAGCATGGACTGTGTAGAGAATTGAGCACTCTGGATTTATGTTGGGTGGGAAAAAGCATTTCTTTTTTGTCTTGTTGTGTTTTATGGTCAGAGTTTTATGGTGAGAGCTTTTCAGACTTTTATGGCTCCAACATCAAACAATATAGTTAAGAATTTAAGGTCACCAAAGAGAATACCTTAAGAAAAGCTAGCCTAAAGGACTTGTTAAGAGAAGATTGGTTTGTATATCCCTTGATAGTATGCCATAGTCCTGTACTGTAGGGAGGATAAACAGGATGACTTGAGATCTTTCCCATCCCTGTGTTCAAAGTCGGAGTTCTTCAGTATTAGTATTTATTTATTTATATAGTGCTGTAAATGTTGGCAATGCTTTTACCAGCATTATTTATGACAGGATGAAGGGCTTAATGTTGATCTTGTTCTTAACTGCATTGTAGACAGAATGATAATTAGGGAGACATCTTATCCAGAAAAGTCAGAGGAGAGCATGGGTTGATTGAAAGGCACAGTTTTCTGAAAGACATTGAAGGAATTAAAGAGCGTATGTCTTTGTATGTGTCACAGGCCATGATAAAAGCTGTTGCAGCTGCGAGAGACCAAAGCATCTGCCCTAAAGGATCTGCCTCTGGTCTGACAGCAACAAGAAGTTTGTACATTATTTTTTTTCCCCAGTGGTGCTTATTGAACACGTTCATTGCTGTGATAGACTGAACTTTGGAATGGTGGCTTGTGCCACTTATGTGAGGGAATGTAATGGAGAGAATATCCAAGGAAAAGCAGAAGCTGAAAGTGTCATTGCTCTACTTCAAGCAGTGCATTTGTTTCTTCTCAGGTGTCTTATACTGAGAAATGAATCTTTTTCTTCCCTGTCTGCAGTGATTTCTAGACTAAACTTTGCTCTCCTTTAACACTCTCATTCCAAGCACTGAATCTTAACATCTTTAGATACAATATATATATTTAGATGAAATATACCTTTGAAGGTATGTAGTCAATATAAGCTGCTGATACGTTTAATATTTAAATAATGTAATTGGCATTTAAGCCTTCTGCTGTTAGAAAAACATGTAGAAATTTTCCTTAAAGTAAGAATTACCAGCCAGTGCTAGGTATTTTTATATTTTTCAGCTTGTTTTGTCATTTATGGGTGTGCTAAATGAATACATGGGGTTTTTGTGTATATGCAGTGAGGTGTGTTGGTATATTGTAGATATTGCAGTGGTGAGGGAGAATGCACATTCACGGCTGCACCCCTGGAGACTGCTTCCCCAACTTTCAGCTTCCTGAAGGAAAACTATTTATGCTAGAGGTAGTTTACCTTTTAGCTTTTTTTCTCAGCATGCTACACTGCCCTCTTCCTTCCTTTGCCCAATTATTTGTGTCTGTGCTCATTAATTAATGGTAGATTGTCCTCTCCTCTCCCTGGCAGTGTCTCTTGAAACAACACTGTAGCTCCATCACTGACTTAGGTAGTCACTGAGTGGAAGTATCTCTGCTTTATTAGCAAGTGGAAATACTTTGGTTAACTTTTTGATCTGGAATTTTTTTTGAGTGCCATTATCCCACGAAAAGCCTTTGGCACTGTCTAAACCTTTTCTGATTCGTGGATCTCTGAAATTTGACAGCTGAATGCCCAGACCTCTGCATAACGAATTTAAGCCTTTGACTATATATTTGCTTTTCTTTGTCACTTTTCTTAGTTCTCCTTAAAATAATTCACTGGTGCCAGAGAACAAGAACCATGGTCAGCAGCTTATTTCTTGTTAGTCTTGTAGGCTTTAAGACTTCCTTTTTTTGGTTGGTTGTTGTTGGGTGTCCTGGGTTCAGCAGTAGCAGTCAGTTTTTCTCCTTCTTAGTAGCTGTTGCAGCACTGTGTTTTTGACTTTCGGCCTGGGAACAAAGCTGATAACACCGATGTTTAGACTGACCAAGGACTTTGTGAGTCTCATGCTCTGCCAGGGAGGAGGAGGGGCTGGGAGGAAGCGGGGACAGGACACCTGACCCAAACTAGCCAAAGAGGTATTCCATACCACAGCACGTCATGCCAGGGGATGTAACTGGGAGCTACCTGGAAGGGCACGTGCTCTTTCTGTCGGGCTCTCTTTTCCGGCGGGCGGTATCGTATTCTCTTCCCTTGTTATTTCTCTTATCATTATTATTATTGGTGGCAGCAGTAGTGATTTGTGTTATACCTTAGTTACTGGACTGTTCTTATCTCAACCCGTGGGAGTTACATTCTTTCGATTCTCCTCCCTATCCCTCTGGGGGGTGGGGGGGAAGTAGACTGCGTGGTTCTAATTTACAGCCGGGGCTTAAACCACAACAGTTCTTTTTTGGCGCCCAACGTGGGGCACGAAGGGTTGAGATAACAACAGATCTGACCGGAGTGTGTCTAATCATATTTGTGATAAGCATTCAGCGTTTTGGATTAATAGTCACTCGTCACAATGCTATTTATTGGGTCTCAAAGTTGTTGGTTTTGATCTCACAGTCTCAATATGCCGTAGCTTACTTAGAGCCGGTATTTGCTGTGTTAGTGTTTTTCAAGTGTGGGGCTTGGGCTAAGGTTATTGTCTCATTGTATTTTATGGTAATGACTTGTAATACAATAGAAAAAATGATCATGAAACTGATCTGGCTTATGTTCCCGGTGTGGTCACCACCTTTATACTTTGGGAGGTATATAATACAAATGCTTAGCAACTATACATCTTTTTTCTCCTTCCTGGGTGGTCAACCTTTGAAGGAGACATTCTTTTACCCTCCCAGTGCCCCTCCCAGACCGTTTACAGCATCGTTTGAGAGTTTTGAAATTTTTGAGTGGCCTTTTAATATTGTTGAGACCTGTTTGCTGATTGTGATGGGGGTCACCATGTTGGCACGCATACAGAGTGTGTTTTGTCCACAACCATTACGTCTGATCTCAAGAGTTAAGCAGAGTCGGGTTTGGGTCTTGTCTGGGGTTAGACGACAAAATAGGGGGACCGAGAGATTTTCCCCGAGGTTGGACAGCCATGAGTGGCAGGGTGTGTGGGATAGTATGGGCAAGTATCTAGGTCAGTGGGCTCCTCCAGTGCTTTGGAATTTCACCACTGAACAAGTGCAAAATCCAGAAGAATTAGTAAAACACTTAAATGAGGTGTGCTGTCATCCTGGTCATACCAGAGAGGGACAAATCATGTCAACGTGCTGGGGCTTGGCCTATGCTTACCGGGCCTTGTTCAACGCTATCCAGCACCTTCAAAAGGAAAGAAATGTCCCTGGATCTGAGGGCGAAGCAACAGACAGCGCAGCTACTCCAGCTCCGAGCACAGCAGCTACACCACCCCCAGCGACAAGTACAGCCGCTACTCAAACTTCGACTGCAACAGACAGTGCAGCTACCCCAGCCCCAACCACAGCAGCTACACCACCCCCAGCGACAAGTACTGTCGCTACTCAAACCACAGTGATAATGACTACAGCTAAACCAGAGGACCAATCCGTACCAATATCGATTGCCCCTCTACGCAAGAGAAAAAGCAAAAAAGAGGCAAGAAGGGTGAAGCAAGATGGAGAAACATTGTATTCACTACCCGGGCCACCATCTGATCAGGAGTCATCATCACATGATGAAGAAGAAGAGGTGACTTCTCGACCTCGGACCTCAACCGAGCTACGGAATATGCGAAAGGATTTTACCCATCAACCAGGGGAGCACATCATCACCTGGTTGCTCCGAAGCTGGGACAATGGGGCCGATGGTCACGAACTAGGAGGTACGGAAGCCAAGCAGCTGGGATCACTTGCTAGAGAAGGGGGAATTGACAAAGCAATTGCAAGAGAGAAAAAGTCCCTCAGTCTTTGGAGGCGGCTCTTGGCACCTGTGAAAGAAAGGTTTCCATACAAGGACGATGTTACGAGTCGTTCGGCCAAGTGGACTACTTTAGACAAAGGCATCCAGTCTCTGAGGGAATCAGCCATCGTAGAGATGATCTATCACATCAAACCGAATAACGGAGATATACCCATAGACCCAGATGAAGTCGAACGTACACGACCCATGTGGCGAAAACTTACACGGAATGCACCGTCATCATATGCCCATTCATTGGCAACAGTAACCTGGGGTGACATAGTAACACCAACAGTGGATGAAATGATTCATAAACTCCGAGAGTTCGAAGACAATCTCACCCCTTCCATCATCTCAGCTGTGGAAAAACTGTCCCAGGATGTCAAACAATTGAGGGACGATCTATCTGATTTATCCAGCTCCTCACGTGTACCAACACACGTCTCAGCTGTTAACAAAAGACGTCCTATTGTTCGAGACAGAAGATATAGAAGGCAAACACCACGGGCCACCCTATGGTTTTACCTGCGGGATCATGGAGAAGACATGACGAAGTGGGATGGAAAACCTACTTCAGCTTTGGAGGAACGGGTGCATGAATTGAAAATAGGAACAAGGGTCAAGACTAATCATCCCATGAGAGCTGCGGCTTCAGTCTCTGGTGAGCAGGTTCCCAGATGGAGCGGAAGAGCTGATTTTGCTCCAGCTCCTATGATAACGAAGAATAATCCCTTTCAATATGACTTAGGTGTCCAACGTTGTGATGACTGTTAGAGGGACCCTGCCTTCAGCCAGGTAGAGGTAGGGGACAATCGGATTTACTGGACTGTGTGGGTCAGATGGCCTGGCACATCAGTCCCGCAGAAGTATAAAGCTCTCGTAGATACCGGTGCACAGTGTACCCTGATGCCGTCAAGCTGTCAAGGGGTGGAACCCATCTATATCTCTGGAGTGACAGGAGGATCCCAAGAGTTGACTGTACTGGAGGCTGAGATCAGCCTGACTGGAAGGAAATGGCAAAAGCACCCCATTGTGACTGGTCCAGAGGCTCCGTGCATCCTCGGCATAGATTACCTCAGGAGAGGGTACTTCAAAGACCCAAAAGGGTACCGATGGGCTTTTGGTATTGCTGCTTTGGAGACTGAGGAAAATGAGCAGCTGTCCACCTTGCCTGGTCTCTCAGAGGATCCTTCTGTTGTGGGGTTGCTGAAGGTTGAAGAACAACAAGCGCCAATCGCGACCCCAACAGTGCACCGGCGGCAGTATCGCACCAACCGAGACTCCCTGATTCCCATCCATAAGCTGATCCGTAGTCTGGAGAGTCAGGGAGTGATCAGCAGGACCCGCTCACCCTTTAATAGCCCCATATGGCCAGTGCGAAAGTCTAATGGAGAGTGGAGACTAACAGTAGACTATCGTGGCCTGAATGAAGTCACACCACCAGTGAGTGCTGCCGTACCGGACATGCTAGAACTTCAGTATGAACTGGAGTCAAAGGCAGCCAAGTGGTATGCCACGATTGATATTGCCAATGCATTCTTCTCAATTCCTTTGGCAGCAGAGTGCAGGCCACAGTTTGCTTGTACTTGGAGGGGCATCCAGTACACTTGGAACCGACTGCCCCAGGGGTGGAAACACAGCCCTACCATCTGCCATGGACTGATCCAGAATGCACTGGAACAGGGGCAAGCTCCAGAACACCTGCAGTACATTGATGACATCATTGTGTGGGGCAATACAGCGGAAGAAGTCTTTGAGAAAGGGAAAGAAATAATCCAAATCCTGCTGAAAGCTGGTTTTGCCATAAAACGGAGTAAGGTCAAGGGACCTGCACAGGAGATTCAATTTTTGGGAATAAAATGGCAAGATGGACGTCACCAAATCCCCACAGATGTGATGAACATGATAACAGCAAGGTCTCCACCAACTAATAAGAAAGAAACACAAGCTTTCTTGGGTGCTGTGGGGTTCTGGAGAATGCACATCCCGAATTACAATTCGATTGTAAGCCCTCTCTATCATGTGACCCGGAAGAAGAACAATTTTAAATGGGGCCCTGAGCAACAACAAGCCTTTGAGCAAATTAAACGTGAGATAGTTCATGCAGTAGCCCTTGGACCAGTCCGGAACGGGCCAGATGTAAAAAATGTACTGTACACCGCAGCTGGGGAGAATGGTCCTACCTGGAGCCTCTGGCAGAAAGCTCCAGGGGAGACTCGAGGTCAGCCCTTTGGCTTTTGGAGTCGGGGATACAAAGGATCTGAGGGCAGCTATACCCCAACTGAGAAAGAGATACTGGCAGCCTATGAAGGGGTTCGAGCTGCTTCGGAGGTTATTGGCACTGAAGCACAGCTCCTCCTGGCACCCTGGTTGCCCGTTCTGGGCTGGATGTTCAAAGGCAGGGTCTCCTGTACACATCATGCAACCGATGCGACATGGAGTAAATGGGCTGCACTAATTACACAACGAGCTCGAATAGGAAATCCCAGTCATCCAGGCATTCTAGAAGTCATCATGGACTGGCCAGAGGGCAAAGATTTTGGAATGTCACCAGAGGAGGAGGTGATGCGTGCTGAAGAGGCCCCACCATATAATAAACTATCAGAAAGTGAAAAGCAGTATGCCTTGTTTACTGATGGGTCCTGCCGTATTGTGGGAAAGCATCGGAGATGGAAGGCAGCCGTATGGAGTCCTCAATGACAAGTTGCAGAAACTGCTGAAGGAGAGGGTGAATCGAGTCAGTTTGCCGAGGTGAAAGCCATCCAGCTGGCCCTGGACATTGCTGAACGAGAAAAGTGGCCAGTACTTTATCTCTATACTGACTCACGGATGGTGGCAAATGCCCTGTGGGGGTGGTTGCAGCAATGGAAGCAGAGCAACTGGCAACGCAGAGGTAAACCCATCTGGGCTGCTGCACTGTGGCAAGATATCGCTGCCCGGGTGCAGAACCTGGTGGTGAAGGTACGCCATGTAGACGCCCATGTACCCAAGAGTCGGGCCACTGAGGAACACCAGAACGACCAACAAGTGGATAAAGCTGCTAAGATTGATGTGGCTCAGATGGACTTAGATTGGCAACATAAGGGTGAATTATTTTTGGCCTGGTGGGCCCATGACACTTCAGGTCATCAGAGCAGAGATGCAACATATAGATGGGCCCGTGATCGAGGGGTGGACTTAACAATGGACACTATTGCCCAGGTTATTCATGAGTGTGAAACATGTGCTGCAATTAAACAAGCCAAACGGTTAAAGCCTCTTTGGTATGGAGGACGATGGCTGAAGTATAAATATGGGGAGGCCTGGCAGATTGATTATATCACACTCCCACCAACCCGCCAAGGCAAGCGCCATGTGCTTACCATGGTGGAAGCAACCACCGGATGGCTGGAAACATACGCTGTGCCCCACGCCACTGCCCGGAACACTATCCTGGGCCTTGAGAGCCAGATTTTGTGGCGACATGGCACCCCAGAAAGAATTGAATCAGACAATGGGACTCATTTCTGGAATAACCTTATAGACACTTGGGCCAAAGAGCATGGCATTGAGTGGGTATATCACATCCCCTACCATGCACCAGCCTCTGGGAAAATCGAACGGTACAATGGGCTGTTAAAAACTACACTGAGAACAATGGGTGGGGGAACTTTCAAGCATTGGGATACACACTTACCAAAGGCCACCTGGTTGGTCAACACCAGAGGATCTGCCAACAGAGCTGACCCAGCCCAGTCAGAACTTTTACATATTGTAGAGGGGGACTAAGTTCCTGTGGTGCACATGAAGGATTTGCTGGGGAAGACAGTCTGGGTTATTCCTGCTTCAGGTAAAGGCAAACCCACTCGTGGGATTGCTTTTGCTCAGGGACCTGGGTATACTTGGTGGGTAATGCGGGAAGATGGGGAAGTCCCCCTCAAGGGGATTTGATTTTAGGGGAAAACAGACAATGAACTCAATTGTACGCTGTTGCCTGCTATAGCCCATCAACTAGAAGTCTGCAGGGCACCAGCGACTGGCCCTGACTTCCCTCTGACCGTCATCCCAACAGAGAATGAACTTTGATAGAACCGGATGAGTTCTACAGTAAAGGAATGATCAGCATCAGCAGGCAACAATCCAACACTGCACACAGCTTCTCCTGCCCTGAAAGACTGTTACAAGAGATGGAGCCCAACATCATGAACCGAATGGACTCAGTAGCTTTATAGGAATTGGTCCATGCACTAAGATAACAGTGCACTGAGATAAGAGTGAGGATATATGGAAAACGTGGGATCTGAGCATGACGTGAATGGTATGGAATAAGGGGTGGATACTGTCCTGGGTTCAGCAGTAGCAGTCAGTTTTTCTCCTTAGTAGCTGTTGCAGCACTGTGTTTTTGACTTTCGGCCTGGGAACAAAGCTGATAACACCGATGTTTAGACTGACCAAGGATTTTGTGAGTCTCATGCTCTGCCAGGGAGGAGGAGGGGCTGGGAGGAAGCGGGGACAGGACACCTGACCCAAACTAGCCAAAGAGGTATTCCATACCACAGCACGTCATGCCCGGGGATGTAACTGGGAGCTACCCGGAAGGGCACGTGCTCTTTCTGTCGGGCTCTCTTTTCCGGCGGGCGGTATCGTATTCTCTTCCCTTGTTATTTCTCTTATCATTATTATTATTGGTGGCAGCAGTAGTGATTTGTGTTATACCTTAGTTACTGGACTGTTTTTATCTCAACCCGTGGGAGTTACATTCTTTCGATTCTCCTCCCCATCCCTCTGGGGGGTGGGGGGGAAGTAGACTGCGTGGTTCTAATTTACGGCCGGGGCTTAAACCACGACATTGGGGTTTTTTTGTTGTTTTTTTCTTTTTTGGGGGGGGGTTTGTTTTTTTTTTTTTGTTCCTTTGGAGAAACTTGCAATAGTTGTTTTTGTTTTTTTTTTTAAACATGAGGTTTGCACACTTTGTTTTTAAATACTGTCCTGTGTTGCTACATTCACCTTTTCTGAATCATAGAATAGTTAGGGTTGGAAAGGACCTTAAGATCATCTAGTTCCAACCCCCCTGTCATGGTCAGGAACACCTCACACTAAACCATGTCACCCAAGGCTCTGTCCAACCTGGCCTTGAACACTGCTGGGGATGGAGCATTCACAGCCTCCCTGGGCAACCCATTCCAGTGCCTCACCACCCTTACAGTAAAGAATTTCTTCCTTATATCTAATTTAGTCTTCCCCTGTTTAAGTTAGTACCCATTACCCCTTGTCCTGTCACTACAGTCCCTAGTGAAGAGTCCCTCCCCAGCATCCTTGTAGGCCCCCTTCAGGTACTGGAAGGCTGCTGTGAGGTTTCCACGCAGCCTTCTCTTCTCCAGGCTGAACAGCCCCAACTTTCTCAGCCTGTCTTCATACGGGAGGTGCTCCAGCCCCCTGATCGTCCTCGTGGCCCTCCTCTGGACTTGCTCTTACAGTTCCATGTCCTTTTTATGTTGAGGACACCAGAACTGCACACAATACTCCGAGTGAGGTCTCACGAGAGCAGAGTAGAGGGGCAGGATCACCTCCTTCGAGCTGGTGGTCACACTCCTCTTGATGCAGCCCAGGATATGGTTGGCTTTCTGGCCTCCGAGCGCACACTGAAGCTGGCTCATGTTCATTTTCTCATCGACTGACACCCCCAAGTCCTTCTCTGCAGGGCTGCTCTGAATCTCTTCTCTGCCCAACCTTTAGCTGTGCCACATCATTGGCATGCACTTTCAAGCGTTGCCTAGAAGCCTTGCTGTGTCTCACTGTCCTTGCACACTCAAGCTTTAAAATCCCTGTGTCCATTTTGTGGTTCCTTGGTAGACAGTTGCCATTCCTTCAAAGAATTCCTTCTTTCTTGCTTCTACACCTTTGTTCAGGTCCCATGGATTGTCAACTTTGGCCAGGCAAGAAAGTTTCCTCTAGCAAACAAATCTTATCCCAGCCATTAAGTATAGAACATGACATTACTGGAGGGCTGCAGATGCATTGCGAAAGGTTTTTTGGTGAGCCTGCGCTGTTGCTTGCACCTGACATTCCCAGATAGGATCTTCTAGCCTTAAAAGCCTGGCAAAGCACATGAGGTTTCTCACTGAAAGTAGGAATAGGGAGAACCTCTAACAAATGCCCATCACCTAATGTTGAGTTAGTTGCTCCCAGCATAGAATAGATGCCCCAGTCATGTTTGTTTTTTTTTTTCCCCTCATGTTCAGTTCTTGGTAGAAGGTGCTGAAAGGTGCTGCTGTACTAAGTTGTAACTGCCCATGAAGGTATCTTTTACTCCAGCACTGAGAACTAAAAATATCTTGCAGTACTGGAAGGTACTGAGAGCTGCATTCATGAGAAGAACCACTTTCATGGCTCTCAGAGTGCTGACAAGGGAAAGGAGTTAGCATAGTCTGGGTACCTGGACAGTTGCCTCTTTGCCAGTCTATGGGAAAAGTCATGCTTAAAGGCTTATTTAATTCCCTTTCATTGGAAAGGCAACATACAGCTAATCCATCACTGTGTGTTTTAACTAACAGGTCTGTGTTAATGCAGTGTGTTTCTGGAAATATGTATTCTGATGGAGAGCTGTATTGTTCAAATAGAGATATTTTGTTTTCTTTTCTAGTTGAGGGTTGTATTTTCTTTATTCACAAGATAATTGTGCAGATGATATTGGTTCATCACCATCACGAGAAACCATGATATACAGTGTTCAGATGTATCCATGTCCTGTTGAAACACAACTGTAGATCCTTTCAAACTTTAGCAGATGCCATGGGTTGAACTTGGGTATGGAGGAAAGCTTTAAATCTATCAGAGACTTACTGTGAGAAACAGAGGCAAGATGATGAGTTTGAAAACTCTGGTAAGTTGATACTGTGCTGAGATTTGTTGATTCACATCACAGTAGTATGTGAGCTTCTTTATGACAAGGGGGTTATTCGTGGTCTGTACCAACCACTAGTGACTTGAAAGCAGATGATTGGTTCTCCCCTGTACTTTGTATTGGCCCAGAGAGCTAGCCTGTGGATTTATAGTAACACTCCTTCATTAAAATCTTAGATTAGTTACTTTTTATATTATTTTGAGGCATGATAAATTTTAAAAACTTTGTGTATGAAAAAAAGCAGAAATATTTGCATTGTGTAAATTAATTGCTTCTGTAAGTAATCAAAACTGTTTTCCTTCCACAGCTATTTGAGCATTGGAGAAAAAAAGAAAAGGCCTCCTGAAGTCAATAATGAGGTAGGATGTCTGAAATAATTAAGTAAATGTGCAGTTAATGTTAGTGACATGCGTGCATGTCTGATTTTTATATATAGATTTATTATGTTTAATAATAATAGTTATCTACCATTCTGAACATATTATTTGAGTGATTATTACTCTGACTGCTCTGAGCATGATGCACTGATTATCTTCTGCTCAGCTTTCTGAATTGCCAAATCCAGTCAAAACTTTCAATAAAGAAAATTTCTTGTTGTCTTCATTGGATCTGGTCGTAAACCAAAGACAGCTTTTTTTTTTTAGCTCATGCAAAAAAGATTGTGGGAATGGGAATTTTGGGAGTTTTGGACCAGTAATTTTTTTTCAAAACTTGGTAGTTTCTCTGGAGTAGGGAGATTTTTGTTTGAAAAAATGACAGTTGAAATGCTTTTCCCAATCACTGCCAGTGTAAGTTGTAAACTTCTAACAAGTTCTAGTCCATAATTCTCCAAGCTCACCTATGCTGTCTTCAGCAGTGCTATGCTGTAGTCTGAGGAGGTAACTGCAGGCTTCAAAGCACACTGTATGTGGGGTTTTGTGAGATGTGTGACTCTGCGTTATTTTTTGTTGTTTTATTGTGTATGGGAGCAATGATTCACAACAAACATTTGAATTGCAGCTTCTGCCTGGCAGGAAGCATCAGCTCACTTGTTTTTCAGTTTCTTTCACCTTGTGTTGACATGCCATGCTTACAGCAATTTAATGGTTTGTATAGCGGGTGTTTTCAGAGAGTAGGACACCTTGTACTAGAAGACCCTCAAAACTGAGGTCTTAGTGCCCTAATGACATTTACTGTGATACTCAGATATTTCTTATTCAGAGGCTGTGAAATATGACATCTGCATTTTATAATTGATCATAACTTTGTAACTCGTATTTTTTCCTGAGTTTATTTATGCAATTGACCAGAACATTGTAGAGATAGTTTTGTTGTTTCTGTGTAGCCATTCATGTTTCTCTGTTGCTTGGATCTTTTTCACAAAGAAAAAAGGACAATTTTTTAAACTTGGGAAAAGCTAATTAAACACTGATGAGTCAGCAGGATTATACTCTGTTGCTGATGTGTATTTATTGAGCAACTCTCCTTCACATAGGCACTACCTAAGCTTTCCCGTGACATTTATTCGTAAATTCAATTTTTGACCCCCAGCATTTTCTTCTTCTTCCAGTCCTGAGTCTTCTTTGACCAAGTTTTGTGAATCTTGATGAAACTAGTTAACTGCAGTGTGCACAGGCAGAGAATAAAATTATTATCTCACTTAATTATGATCTAAGGAAGAGATTATAATTGGGGGAGGGTGGTGGGAGGAATGGTAAAATGTTTGTACGTAGTAGTATTGCACTTACGTGAACCTCCAACACAGGAAACATAGTTCTGAACCAAAAAACATACCTTTGGATGCATGTCTAGTCTTCACTATTTTTTCTGAATACTTGAATGTGTGTGTAGGACCATATTTTATATTAAGACAGTTTTTTTGTGAGAAAGAAAATTATTTTTACTTATCTAGAACAAGAAAAATAACTTGAGGAAATTGCTTCTAATTACCTCTGAAAATGCAGTGGTTTGGATTCACTATTATGTGTGAATCTCATTAATAGTATACAGTGTGACTAACTGCATGTGCCCTTGCTGAGAAGATAGTTGTCTTCATGGAAGGCTCTTAGCTAAATCTCCTGGTACTGCCAGTTATCAGTACAACAATAGGCTTGCTACTTGAAGGCTAGTTTTAAGGCTGATTGTTTTGTAGCATATCCTTAGAAGATTCTTGATATAATACAAATTCTGTGAAGTTGGAGAAGTAGTTGTAGAAGTTGTGGGTTTTTTGCTTACAATTGCATGTTTTGTAAGAGAGGCTTCTATTATTTCTTCTGGAATCATTGTTCATTATCTTAATATTTTCAGCCATCTCTCTGGCCTTTGAAGTAAACCAGTAAAAACCGTCTATTATCTCAGCTTTCATTCTTCCTGTTTGACTTATGTTTGCAATCTCCAGTCTCTGTGGAGAGCTTAACTCCCCATTAACTTTATGTGATTGATTTATTTGGGCAAAGGAGTCATAAAAATGAGATGAAACCTAGTAATAGTCTACCAGTTTTTGTCTGGGCGTATGAGTAACACAAATGTTTTCATGCCCTAATTGTTTAGTCCTAAGAATGAACTTTCAGGGGGCTGGTAACAGAATTTTTCATGTCTAAGTATATTTATGTTAAAACAATGTGATGAAGCAAGGTCTGATTTGTTTTATTTTGTTTTGGGTTTTTTTCAGGCATTCACTTATAAATAAAAAAACCTAGATGTGCTTTAGGACCAGGAGGGGCAGCACTATTGTCTTTGACTCTGTCAGATTTTCATCAACAAACAAACAAACAAAATCATGTTTTTCCATGAAGCCTTGTAGCAGTCATTGATGCTCTAGCCCACAAAGGTATTTTACTTTTGTAATGCCTTATTTTAGATTGAATTTCAGCAATAAAATCTTCCCTGTTTGTTTCATTAGAAGCCACATCTCTCTCTTCTCACTCCTATGCTGTTATGTGCATTGGACACTTCCTTGCCTGCTAGTACATTTTTCACGTTAGCAATAGCAGCAGCACAGCAGTTTAGGCCCTTTGTTCCCTTGTGGCTTTAACATCAGATTGATGTGCCGCTCAGCTGATTTTCACAGTGACACAAATTCACTTCACTAGGAGTGTTCATGACAGAAGGGTGAGCTGCAGCTTATGAAGAGGGAGAAAGAGGAGATGAAATCAGAGCTAAAGGCAGTGAGTAGCTGCCACCATGAAGAGTGAAAGAGTGCCTGTATTGTCAAATCTGTATCTGGCTCAAGCATTTTACTGACATGGCAATACTCTTTCCCCTGTGTTTTGCTGTTTATCCCAGCAAATAAGGGATGACATGTTTCTTGCACTGTGGTAGTTGTTCTGTATGGAAGGCTGGAACAAGTTTTCTAGGAAAAGTCTAATTTTTCAATTCCTATTTGGTTGTCTTTGCAACAAGGTAGTTCCGTAGAATTGTCACATCCCATCTTAGTTTAAACTTTTTGGAGAGAGAGCAGGGGTAGAGAATAAGTACAGATTTCAGTCTTCTTTTCAACCAGACACAGCAGTAAGGGTAAAAGAAGACGTTTGTCCTAGAAGCATGGGAAGACTGTGTCAGTCTCAGCAGATGGCCTGGCTCTTGACTGCTTTAAATTCTCTGACAGAGCCCTCGCACTGTAATTATATGTCTCAAAACTTTTTACAGTTACATTACTTGTACAGAAAGAAGTAAGAAGATTTCATTCTGACCCAAGCTAAAGCTTCGATGAAAACTATTCCTCAGGTATTTTTTCATCCATCGCTTCTTTGGGCAACTGAGCTTGTTTTGCAAGAGAGATCCCTTTTGTACTGAAGGTGATCTGCAAGTACAAATACATTTTACATGATGTGCTTGTGGAATCTAACAATTAATCTCTTGAGGAAGTATGGACCACAGACCTACCATTTGTTTATTATTATAAGCTTAACTGTTTGCAAAAGGTGTTGAACATTATTTTCCCATTATAATTTGTAAAGCATGTACTTTTTTTTTGCATTCTCTATGCACTATAACTGATCTAGATGGTCTCTCCATGTGCACTCCAAAAGATGTAATTTTACTTGTCACTGGGGCTGAGTAAGCTGCTGAAGAATTAGCTGCGCTTTTGTACGTGCAAATCCTGTAGGCAACTCTTTGAGATTTTTTTGTTTCACAAAACAGTTCAGCTGAAACCTCCTTTCTTTTGACTTCTTGTGGTGAAGATTTTTGAACACGTTGAACTAAATAGTTTTTGCAATGTGTTATTATTATAAAGGCAAAGAATTGCAATCACTGAAGAAAAGCAGATCCATTTTGGTATTCAAGAGCCAGTCTCTTGCAAACAAAATAAAAAAGGAACCTTACAGTGTTGTATGAAACAGCATCTATCATCAAAAGTTCCTAATAGGCTGGCATTAAGCTGCTTTACTGACCCATAAAGATAGATTTGGCCTTGGTTGAGAGCAGATAGATTTTCTTAGGTAGTAAAAACATTAAGTTTTTGGTCTGCACTTCACTTTTTCTCCTGGGCTTCTAGGACAAGGTGATTGCATGGCAAACTGACACAAGAATTTTTTGTGCTGCTCAAGATTCGTTGTCATTTCTGTTCTGCTTGGATTTTTTTGCCAACTTTAAATTTATAAAGTTATTTAAGAAAACTCTACTTATGTCTTGCTCAGTGTAAGGCACATTAAGATTTAGCTCTATACTATATAGAGATAAGGATGGTGTAGACTCTTTTCCTTAGGTTCTGCACTGTTGCCTGTGATGTTTAAGCAATGAAAACATCCTGGTCCACAATTTTAGAACACTTGCTGACCTACGGTGCATTTCTACCATTATCCATCAATTGGAAATGGCTGTAGGGCATTAAGTATGAAAACAGACGTTGCAAGAGCTGGTTGCTTGTAGGCCAAATGTGTGGCTGGTTGAGGAAGGGTCACTTTACTCATTTTTTAGAATGGTGGGTTCATTCCAGGATGCTGTCATTTAGCGTTACAACTATGGCTCTTGGACTGTCAGATTCAGTGATACATGTCAGGGACCCTGGTGTGAGGGATGCAGTGGAGGACTCTCTGCCCACCACCCTCCAGTTCTTGTCCTACTTTTCCAGTTCCTGATTCTTCCCATGTTCAGCCTGGGTACATTTCTTGTGCTATGGTTGCCTCACATTGCAGTAGTTTTGTCCTGGTCACATTTTTTCAGTGATTCATCACTTTTTTTCTCTGTTTTACTTAAATGCATTTTACTGTTCCATAACTCTATTTCAGCTTCAGCTCACACCATGCCAAGGGGGTGTGAGGTGGAAAATACAATGTTTGAGACTTGGTAGATTGGAACTTACCATCACAATTTAAAAAAAAAAAAAAAAGCATTTGAGATGTTGCTGTAAAAGTATTTCAAGGAGCTGCAATTTCTCTGTCTTCTGCTGCTCCTCCATATTTTAAAATTAGATTCATTTAGTATAATTTATGACAATTGTTGCTTCTGCATCTTTTAAACTCATCTTTGTTGCTAGAAGTGGAGTCACCACTCGCGTGTCAGCAGTGATATGATTGGATTAATTTGTAAAAATTGAATTTTGGAAGTTTATACTGTGTTCTCAATTTCAGAAATTATTTTGGTGTATTTATGCTGGATATACCTTGTCCTTAGCATACTTGCATATTTTTTCTGAGTATATTCTCATGAGAAATCCCAGTATTTATAATTATAGTGTTTATTTCAAACCTAGCATTTATCATATCTGACAAATAATGCGCATGTCTAATCGTAAGAAAAAGCTTTTAATTTTTCAGTGAGTGGAATCTTGATTCACTTTTATCTTCGAATTAGAAATGGCTCATTGATACTTTCTCTGTGTAGGAAACAGTTTTGTGAGGGTGAGAGAGTGCCTAAATAGATATCAGAAATGATCCCAGCATGTTCAAATTACAGCCACTTGATGTCAAAATCATCTATCTTCACAGGATATTTTTTCCTCATTTCTTCCTAAGACTTAGAAACAAACAGGATTTGTGCTAATCAGAATTACTGTATACAAAATACTTGTATGACTGGAAATAAATATAATTAATATAATTAATATAATATAAGGGTCCACTCATATTCCTGTGCCAATATGCAAAACTAAACCCTCTTGCTTACTCCATATCTGACCAGTTTGATTTCTTCTACTGCTGTGTCACAGGCTCAGTAAGGAATTTCTCATTTTCTGATGCTGAATTAATTACGACTTCTACTGTAAGCATAGTTTCGGGAATAAGACTGTTAAAAGGTAAAGGTTAAAAAAAAAAAAAAGATATATATGTCTTTAATCTCCTGAGGAACATATTTAATACTTAAATTTTATATGTCATTGTTTGGTATTTAGTATCCCAGTAACATAATTAGCACAACGAGGCATACAAAACAGATACTCATCCTGAGTGTTCATAATCTGATACCAGGAGGAATCAGAAGAACTGACCAGACATCCAGTTAAAACATAAGCCGTCTTCTAATAGGGCCTATGAATTAATAAGATTTCTCTTTATATCATTCTGTATACCTGAGCTGTGCAATTTTGAATATTCTAATTAACAGCTTGCTTACAGATGGATTTAATGGATTTTGGAGCAACAGAAATACTTGTAGAGGCTTTGGTTCATGTCATTGGAGAATTTCATGATCTGTATTGAATTTTATATGAAACTTGAAGGTTGGTCTCTTCCTTGATTAACACGTCCGCCTTGTTCTGTAGGGTAACTGCTCTTTCTGGTCTGTGAGGAGTCTGGAAAGGAAGAGTTGCCAGTATTGGAGCTTTTAATGAGGCATGTTAGTCTCATTAAAAACTAGTCGCTGCATATTATGTTGACTTACTGAAAACATTAACAGCTTCTACCTTTGATTAAAAATAATGAAAAAAAAAAAATTTAGGGTTGCTTTTTGTTCTTCAGCTGTCATTGTTCACAGGTTCAAGCGCTTCTGAGCAGCCATGAAAGCCAAAGGCTTCTTTTTGATTTAAATGAGTCTAAGGAACTGGGAAAAATAGACAGAATTGTCAGTATTATGTCAGTGACAGAAAGTAGTATCAGGATCTATTTTGCTTGAATAAAATCTGCATTATTGATGCCATCATTGTGTGTGTTGTAAGGAGTGTAGGGTATAAATAACATCATACAAGTCTGAGAAGAAATAGGAGCGATTCTTGGGACCCAGAAGCAGCACAGGTGTGATCAGTCTTGGAGCACTGCACAGGCTAAGTGCCTGTGCAGATAAGGCCATGCCATTGTCTGATTTATCTCTGCTGAAGATCTGGCTTCTACTCCAATGCCCCAAAACAATGATGGATCCCAAGAGAAACATTTTTCTTTTCAGGGCTTAGCTAGATGCGGTGAGACTTATCCCCAGATGCACAAGGGATGTGAGCTCATTATCATTTACCGTAGTTGAAAAGGAGCGCAATTCACTTTGGAGGGGAACAGAGTGGCTTTAAACACTTTGTGAATTTTGTAGGAGTTTTGAGGTCTAAAAGGCTCCCTGAGTCAGTACATGGCCATTTGTCCTGGCATCGTTAATTTTTTAGAATGACAGAAGAGTTTGGGTTGGAAGGGACCTTAAAGCTCATCTAGTTTCAACCCCCCTGCCGTAGGCAGGGACACGTTCCACTAGTGCAGGTTGCTCCAAGCCCCATCCAACCTGGCCTTGAACACTGCCAGGGATGGGGCAGCCACAGCTTCTCTGGGCAATCTGTGCCAGGGCCTCACCACCCTCACAGTGAATAATTTTTTTCTACTGTCTAATTTAAATCTAAATTTCTGGCTCATCTATGCTATGTGTGGGCTGATAAGTTTGTGTACTGCCATGGTGTTGTGACCTATTTATGTAAGCCCGGAAATACACTCAGTTAATAGCAGTTTCAATGGTGCTTTGTATCCACACCAGTAGAAAGGCACACCAGTCTCTTGCTCAAGGCTGTTCTATACTATCCGGCGTGCCATCTAGCAATGCAAAGTAGCCAGGGGAATGTAGATTACCCAGCTTAATTACTGTGTAAGGATAACTAATGGGTTTGTACTGACCAAACACCTCAGTGACTCTACATCTTCTATCCAAGTGTATGAAAATGCCCATTAAAAAAAAAAGTTGTGTTTCTATGAAATAGATGTTGCCTGTGTTGTAATAGCTTTAGAAAACTTATAATTCTAATTTGCTTTTGATCACTGAACCTTGAACATTCCTTTCTTTCACATCACAGTGTGGTGATAGTGTGTATAAATGGGGTTTTGGTTCTTTTGACCCCAGTTCTACCCTAAGGGAATGCAAATATTTGTTCTCAATTTTTCTGAGCACATTGATTAACAAACAGACCATTGTAACAAACTGGCAAAGCCATGGCTCATTGCATGAGCTGATAAATTTGGAATGTGACATTGTGTTGAAATACTTAAAAAGAAAAGGTTAATTATAAACTGATGTAATGAGTGAGATGTTCATAGCACCCAAGACTATATTAATTCTGCAAGAAGAAAGGGCAAGTCTTAAACCTGTATAAACCAAACCAGCATATAGTGTCTGGTTCAGAGAGGTCATGTTTTTTTGACTGTTGTTTTGCTGCCATCCAGAATAGCTTTATAAATATGTGTAAACCTGTAAATCTTGCAGTTGCTCCCTTTGATGGGAGGCACTTCTGGGAAGAAAAGGAAAGAAATCAGACAATAATACCAATTCTTAGCTCTGGATAACTAGCCTGTGTCCTCATGGCAGCCTGTGAATGTGCCCCCAGACCTCTGTATTTAGCATGTCTCTAATATACAATGGAGGGGGGGGGTGTGTGTTTGAAAAAGCTAAGAATAGTACATTTCTGTTTAAAACTATTCTCAAGTGCATAAATTCATCTTTTTAGAAACTAAATACACAGCGTTTTCAGAGGACAATGAAAATACTTTTTAATGAGCTGTATACTGTTCTGATAGACAAGGACTGATTCTCTGAAGTCCCATGTCTCTTGCAAGTCTCAAGTAGCCAACAGGAGGCTGGGTAGTTTGCTGGGTCTGTCCCACTTTCCAGTCTATATTTGAATGATAAGTGTGAAAAGGATAATATAGCAGTCATAGAAGAACTTTATGCATTGGGATCAACTAATAGGTTCATACCAATCAAAACAAATACACATAATTTTGCTACATCTCCATTTTAGGGATTATGGTTTTTACTTTTTACTGGTTAACACATTTCTGAACAAAGAAGTAAAAAATATTCTTTTTTATCTGTATTTCAAGCCGATGTGTGGGTTACTTTGTCTTTGCTGAGCAGCCCCCACATTCTTAATGATGATTTCTCTGTAAAGCCATATATGTAACATTCTCTTCCCACTTTGATTTAGAGCATTGCATGAGCAAAAGCCCATCAATAGTGTTCTAAAAAGAAGTAACACATTTTTTGTTGATCTTCAGTCCTTCATGTGGTCAGCTGGACCACATAAACATAATAGAAATTTTTGTATGAAAATGATATTGAGTTGGTGTATATATGTATGCATGCATACACTTTATATACATATATAGATGTGGATATGCACACACTAATTCAAAATGATTTTCTTACAAAAACTGTTTTTCATATGTGTACATAATAATAGTATACCTGAGGTAATGGTTTGGCTGCTGATTATTTTGTTTTGGTTTTTTGCCCACAGTCAACAGTGGAAGATGTAAGTATCCTGAAGTATATTATGCAATGTGTTGTATGTGTTTACTAAGTGTTTTGTCTGTGTTTGTTAAATTTTATGAATATTGAGCAAATCTTTTTAGCATAAGTGAAAAATATAGTGAATGTTGTTATAAAGCGGCTGTGAGGGTGTGGATTTTTTTTACCATATTTCAGTAAGATGCTGATCTGCATCTTGGATTTTTATTTTCAAAGGAATGTTAGAAGGTACTCAGCAGCAGCTAACATTCAGCAACACAAATTCAACCACAGTGAATTCCAACTGAAGAGGAAAGCTGGGCTCTAAGAGGTTCTTTGTAAAATGTATTCTGAAATTTGAGTGTTTACAGAGATCTCAAACACTGCAGATTGATCCCCACTCCCAGAATCTGGCCTGTGTTGAGTTTAGCTGCTTTGTTTGTCCCAGACTCTGAAAGGTGCTTTGCAAAGTTATTTGACAGGTAGTAACTCCTCTCTGAAGCAAGGATCATCCACACTGCCGTTGGTGTAAGAGGCACTGTGGAAGATAACAACAAATTCATTGTAGAATATAAAGGTAAAAATTATGGTAGTTTTTGACTGTCTGTGATCCCCTGGTGTGTTTTCAACTGTTTTTAGCTCTTTGTCGCACTGCAAATTCTTATCTGATTTCTTGTCCCCACCCTAAAGTTCCCTCTGAGTTTCAACTAATATAATGCTTTCTCCTTCCTCCTCTAAATACTTTGTGTTGCTGCTTTATGTTATTGTGTAATAACTCAGATGAGTATCCCATCACAAATTATGAAATGTTGGCAGCATTTGTCAGGAGGATATGGAAGCTGCCCTTGAATGGGTCTTTTCAAACAAACTGAAAATGTACAAAATTCAAAGATAAAATCATAATGGGGCCAGACCACTGATTAATGTACAATTGCTGACATAAATAGGAAGGTGCTGATTTACATCTGATGAGAATGTGGCTAGTGAAATGAAAAGAAAATGAAGGGCTTAGGGGGGTAGTGGTGCTGGTCTATGTAAGCACAAACTTTTCACCCAAGACCACATCACTGTTAATATGTAACTCTGCAGTGCCAGAGGGGTCAGGCTATTCCAGACACTGCAACACTGTGGTACCTCCTACAAAGGAAATAGGAGCAGAAGCATGAATTCTTTAATTAAATCCTTGGTCAGGCCTTCTGCTTTGGCGGTTTGGCATAACTTCATGTACTTCAAAAGAACGAGATTGATTTACAGTGGCTGAGCACTTGGTCTTTTATTAATGTGTATTTCTGTACATTGAAATTATGTGGCTTGCTTTTCATAACCATACATAATTTAACATTGGTCTGACATAAATTGTTCTAAATTCTAAGAGGTAGTAACTTGAAGGCTGTACCAAAAAACCCCAAACCAAACCAAAAGCAACAAAATCCCAAAAAACCAACAGGACAGTCACATTAATTAGAAGAATGGTGTATAGGGTGGAGGGTTTTGTTTGTTGGTTTGTTTTAAATCACAGTGCTGTGTAGATCTAGCCAAACTGTTTTTTAAACAGGTGGCTTCAGAGCAGGCTAGAGTTGCTTGTGCTGAGTTTTGTGCTTTTGTGCTTGGAGAGCTTGATATACTATTCTGTAGCCAGAACATACTTGGGGTATCTGTAAGTTCTCTCTCGTGCATTGTGGAATACTATACTATACTATACTATACTATGTGGCTGTTGCTTGCATGTTTGCATACTTGCCAGCTTCAAAATTAGAGATGTTTTACACAGCTCATTTGCAGTGCCCTGTGCAGGCACTTTCCTCTGTTTGTTGTTTTATTGTGTTTTGTATTGTTTTTTAATTTTCTTATAATTGATGTATTTATTTCCTCCTTTCTTCTCTCATTCTGCATGAATATAAAGAGTTTATATATCTTTTTGCCCCCTGAAAGCAGATCAGGTGTAAAATGTACCTTCAGAAGCCAAGCAGTCCCAAAGACACTAGTTACCCCATATCTTCCAGACAAACAACAATAGCCTAAACATCAGCTTGAGAGCACGTGGACCCCAAGAGCAGTACATGCTTGCTATTCATGGTGTGGCAAAAGCCTCTTCAATACTCTGTGCCACTGTGGTCCAGCATCTGCTTAATTTAGTCTAGGCTACTCTGTTCCAAACTCCCAGAAACCGAGGTCTGGTCTATGCACTGTGGTAAATACTTGTGGGTGTTTTAATAGTGTCATAGTCACCTTAGTGTTTCTATGCACTGATTTTTGTGGTGTTACATTAGCAAATGTAATATTTGACTAATGTATTCTTTTCACCTTTTAGACATTTACATTTGATTCAAAATGCTTAGCAAAACAACACAAAATTGTATTTTAGTTTGGTTTAGGCCATGCTTAGGTAGAAAAAACAAATATTGTCTCTGCCCAAGCTGGTCCCATCTTACAGTCCCCTGAAGTTTACTTGTTCAAGAACAGGGCTGACTTGTTAGACCACAGAAGGCTGCTGGAAATATTAATGGTCTTTGATAGATTAACCCAAAAGAGAGACTTGTCAGAAAGCTGATGCCACAGTAGCTATTACTGGGAGAAATACAATCCTTTGAATAATAAATGAGCACTTAACATGCCAAGTTGCTTGTTTTCTCAGGGGCCGAGTGATTGGACTGCATGCAATAACATGATGGCCTTCTTAGGAGCTTACCTTAGAATTAATGGTTTCATCAGCTTTCAAGAACAACTAAATAATTGGGCACACATGGGACTATCCTGAAGTGCTCCTTCATACTTAGTGAATGCTTTCTAACTAGTTCCGGAATCAGAATCAGAAATCAGAATCAAAATTACCAGGTTGGAAGGGACCTTCAAGATCATCGAGTCCAACGCATGCCCTACACCTCGACTAAACCATGTCACCAAGTGCCACATCCAATCTCTTTTTAAACACATCCAGGGATGGTGACTCCACCACCACCCTGGGCAGGCCGTTCCAATATTTTATTATTCTTTCTGTGAAAAATTTCTTCCTAATATCCAACCTATACCTTCCTTGGCGCAGTTTGAGACTGTGTCCTCTCGTTCTGTCAGTTGCTGCCTGGTGAAAGAGACCAACCCCCACCTGTCTACAACCTCCTTTCAGGAAGTTGTAGAGAGTGATAAGGTCACCTCTGAGACTCCTTTTCTCCAGGCTAAACAACTCCAACTCTCTCAATCGCTCCTCGTAGGGCTTGTGGTCCAAGCCCCTCACCAGCCTCGTTGCCCTCCTTCGAACGCTCTCAATCATTTCCACGTCCGTCTTAAACTGAGGAGCCCAGAACTGGACACAGTACTCAAGGTGCGGCCTCACCGGTGCTGAGTACAGGGGAAGAATAACCTCCCTGTTTCTGCTGGCCACACCATTCCTAATGCAGGCTAGGATGCCATTGGCCTTCTTGGCCGCCAGGGCACACTGCCGGCTCATATTCAGCTGGCCATCCACCAATACCCCCAGATCCCTTTCTGCCTGGACACTATCCAGCCACACTGTCCCCAACTTGTAACATTGCAAAGGGTTTTTATGGCCAAAATGTAGGACTCGGCACTTAGACTTACTAAACTTCATCTGGTTGGATTCTGCCCATCTATCCAACCTATCCAGGTCTCTCTGCAGAGCCCTCCTTCCTTCCAAAAGATCGATACAAGCTCCCAGCTTAGTGTCGTCTGCAAACTTACTGATGAAGGACTCAATACCCTCATCCATGTCATCAATAAAAATATTGAACAACACCGGTGCCAGCACAGACCCCTGAGGGACACCACTGGTGACTGGTTGCCAGCTGGATGCAACACCGTTCACCATCACCCTCTGGGCCCGGCCATCCAGCCAGTTACTGACCCACCAAAGAGTGCTCCTGTCCAAGCCGTGAGCTCCTAGCTTTTCCAGGAGTATATTATGGGGGACAGTATCAAAAGCCATGCTGAAATCCAAATAGACAACATCCACAGCCCTTCCCACATCCACCAGGCGGGTCACCTGATCATAAAAAGAAATCAGGTTGGTCAAGCATGACCTACCCTTCATAAACCCATGCTGGCTGGGTCTAATACCCTGGCCATTTCTTAAGTGCTGCTTAATAGCACTCAGTATGAACTTTTCCATTAACTTTCCCGGCACTGAGGTCAGACTAACTGGCCTGTAATTACCAGGATCCTCCCTCCTACCCTTTTTATAGATGGGCATCACATTGGCCAGCTTCCAATCATCTGGAACCTCGCCAGTGAGCCACGACTGTTGGTAAATGATGGAGAGCGGCTTTGCAAGCTCATCCGCCATCTCCCTCATCACCCTGGGATGGATCCCATCTGATCCCATTGATTTGTAAATATTCAAGTGCCTCAACAATTCTCTAACTTCCTCTTCTTGAATAACAAGAGGACCATTCTGCTCCCTAACACCACCTACCAACCTCAAAGTACAGTTATCTTGAGGGCAAGGTGTCTTCCTACTGAAAACTGAGGCAAAAAAGGCATTAAGCACTTCTGCTTTCTCCTCATCTTTAGTTACTAAGTTTCCTGCCTCATCCAATAAGTAACAAAGATCAGTCTTACCCTTCCTTTTACCATTGATATATTTATAAAAACTTTTTTATTATTCTTTACGGAAGTTGCCAATTCAAGTTCAAACTGATCTTTGGCCTCCCTAATTTTCTTTCTACATGCCCCAGCAGCCTCCGTAAACACTCCCTGAGAAACTCTACCCTCCTTCCAAAGATGATACACCTTCTTTTTATTTCTAAGTTCCTTCATAACCTCAGTACCCATCCAGGCTGGACGCTTGCCTCGTTGGCTCATCTTTCGGCACACAGGAAAAGACTTTTCCTGCACCCTCAAGATCTCTGTTTTGAGGCACACCCATCTTTCCTGAACTTCTTTGTTTTCAAGGACAGTTTCCCAAGGAACTCTCTGAATGAGTCTCTTAAACAGGCCAAAATCTGCCCTCCGGAAGTCCAAGGTATAGGTCTTATTGATGTTCCTCCTGATTTCCCTGAGTATTGAGAATTCTACAATTTCATGATCACTGTGCCCCAAGCAACCTCCAACCTCCACCTCACCCACCAGTCCATCTCTATTAGTGAACAACAGGTCTAACTAACATAGACCCTCCCCTGGTAGTCTCGCTCACCAGCTGTGACAGAAAGTTATCCTCCACACACTCTAAAAACTTTCTGGACTGCCTTTTTTGAGCTGTATGAAATTCCCAACATATATCTGGTAGGTTGAAGTCGCCTACAAGAACAAGGGCTGAAGATCCTGAAACATTCTCCAGTTGCTTATAAAACAAGTTGTCCACTTCTTCTTTCTGGTTGGGTAGACGATAACAGACCCCCAATAGGATATCAGCCTTACCGACCTTCCCCTTGATTCTTACCCATAAACATTCAACTTCATCATCATTAATTTCAATACCTATAATGTCTAAGTAAAGATACCTATAACATCCAGTAAAGTGTGGATCACTGGAACCTGAGTGTTGCAGACTGGATCAGAGAACTTAGTTTGATGGACCGTTTGAAGCATGTGAGAGCTTGAGCATAGGTATCAAGAACATAAGTATCTATGAGGAATCAACCTTTAGAAAAAGCAATATGAGGCTTTACTACTTATATATTGAATACCTTATAGGGGATTAGCCTGGCAAACTAGCAGCTATGCAGAAAGGTGTATGGCCAGCCAAAGTTAAGTCATTCCTGGCTTGGATGCAACCTCTGGAGTCTAAATGTTAGGACCTGATACTATGGAAGTAAATCAGTATTGCCTTACACTTCAGTAGCATACCTTTTAGAAAGTTACCTTATTTTTTCTGTCTTCTGAAGCCCTCTATTAGGTTGCTTATGTTGGGCAAATAAGCTTGATGGATGACAGCACCGATAGAAATGTTTTCAGATGTTGCAGCCTAAGACATGGTTTCTTTTTCTTCCTAGAGACTCAATAGATTTTCATCTCTAATTTTGGTGGTTTAAATGACATGTTATACTCCGAAAAATGTGCTTTAAATGTTTCTGCAAGAATGGCTGAGCTCCTAAATTATTTGGCAGTCTCAAAAAAATTTCTTTGCTTCCCCTAATGAGATGTGTTATAGCAACCTCTTCCTCTCCTCTTGCTCTCTTTCCAGGCCTGTAGTAGTAAGTGTGAATCTTCCACACTGAAATTAACAGCAAGTCTATGAATTGCAATTACCTTAGGCATTAAGACATAGCATATGTAAAGTCTGGTACAAAATTTTTCATTGTATGAGGCCAAGACAAACATGTATCTGTGAAATAATTATTAGGGAGTAAATGCAGTGCCTAGTAAATGGCTTGCTAAATAAAGGAAAGGTCCACAAATATTGTTGGTGCAATGTGGCAGTAACATCTTTCTTGCTGTCTCTCCTCTTGTAGAAGACCCACCTGATTGATCTCAATACAGTGTCTCCTCTAAGTCATACAGGGAATAATGCTGGAAATAGCCTATGTTTTATTCTGAGAGCTAAAAATCTGCAGTTCACTTCACTTGTGAGTTATCACCCTTAAATAAGCATAGCATTCAGCAACCTTTATAAATGACTGATAGATTTGGATGAAAAGACCTGTACAAGAGGAAAAGTACTTATTACATAATAAGTACTTTTATTATTATTACATAATTATTATTATTACATACTAGCAGAGAGACCTATAGATGACATTTATGGTTAAAAAGAGAAGATAATTTAATTGCTTGGGCCATGGTTATGAGCAGTAAAGACTAAGAAAGCAAAAACAGTGTTTGGAAGTGTTGCTTTGGGTCTCTAGGAACAACAACTGAGAAGTCACCAAAGATGTCCATACATCATGGCCTCTCAGTGGAAACCATACATTGTGCCATGTTGCACTGTGGTATACTATGCTGTGGTTGCTCTCCAACATATATATAAACCTGCAACAGTAATTACATATGCTGTGTGTAGAAGGGAATAAAATTCGTGGTTTAAAACCAGGAGCGTCTTTGTGCAGATATGCTGCCCCCCCTTGCTGGTGGTGTTTGAGGCAAACTCTTCCCTAATGTGAAGACTGAGTAATTTCTAATTCTTTTTTCCTTGCAGGTCAAGCCTGTTACTCACAGTAGAATCACGGTGTCAGCACGGTTTCGAAAAACACTCCAGGAGCCCTACACTATTTTGTAAGTAGAATTTTCAGTTAGCGAACTGCTGTTTCAGCGTGGGGGAGTGGTGGCATCTTTACTGAAGTAGTTTTGTTTAAAATGCTCCTCTAAATTATTTTACTTTGCTTTATTTCAGCCTGATTGCTAATGGAGACCTCATTAGCCCTGTAGTACGCCTCCTCATTCCCAGGAAAACACTGAATCACTGGGATCGTATTCTTGAAATGGTTACAGGAAAAGTTACCATCAGAAGTGGGGCTGTTCACAGGTATCAGGAAGCTGACTATTTGCAAGATACATTCGATACGTGTAGATATGTTTTTTACAACTCCATAGGTAGATATAATGGATCCATTTCTGCTTCATGAGAAATTCCACTACAAGAAAATTAAAATACATGTAGAAGTCACAAAATGGAATATATTGACTCCAAGCAACCTTCAGGTTTCATTTCAACTGCTATTTGAAAATGCAAACAACTCAACTTGTTTCAACTCTTATTTCTTGATTAAATATTTAGTTAGCAGGCATTTTATAATACAATAATAATGCAATATATTTAGTATTAATAATTAAGTTACAGGTCAGAATAAAATAAATTAGCATGATAAAGTTGGTGAAGAAGTTTGTAATGTGCAATAATCGGTGCTATCCATATTTCCTTTTAATTTTGGTATTTAAATTCATTGGGGCAAAAAAAATCAAGAAAAATGCTATAGATTCTTTGGGTTTTGAAGACCTGTGCTATGACTAGGATGTGCTTTATCAGCCAGCTCAGCCTTGTAATAAGAGCCAAAGCCAAAGTTGTAGTTGGGGGTTTGCCAGTTCTAGTATCTCAGCTGGGCTGAGTTGTTGTGTTCTCCCAGGAACAGGAATTGAGCTCTTGGATTTCAGTCCCTTGAGGCTCTCTAAGTAAGCTCTCTAAAGTAGTGTAAAGTAGTTGTTGCAAGTTTTAGAAGAAAATGATATATACAGTTTTCAAGAGAAACGTTGTGTAAATGGGCTGTCAAGGTGTGTACAAGCAAATTATTGACATTCCAGAGCTGCCCCATGAGGAAACCATTACAGAAATCCATTCCTCAGATGAGAAAGAGCCTTTTGTAGAAAATCATTCTTCACAGCTTACACAGTGTCTGAGGCTAAGCTTGCAAAATCTTTCTCAACCCATTGAAGATAAGGTAGTCTGTCAATTCTTCTGATTGCTTTCCCAGAGCTGATACTGATGAAGGTAATGCTATCTGTTGACTGTTCGCTGTTGTCTAATTTTTCCTCTCAGCCCTGCATTTCTTTGCTCCTGTTATTTGGCTAGTTAGCACTTTCACTTGCAGCTAACTAAAGTTACACACGTGTTGCAGCTTTCTGGATCTGATTCTCAGCTCAGAAGTGAGCAAGGTGACAACGGTTTACAACATACCAGTTTTTTCTGCTCTTATGTTGTTTAGCAATTTAAAAGCCTTTCACATTTTATTCTCATTACTTGATGTCACTCCTTGGTGAAACTGTATGATGTACATGCAAGCAGAAATCATTCTGTACATAGCTAGGATTGCTTTCTAGAAGTTCCCGTCAGTGCTCAGATTTAATCCTTTAAAATAAGATAATGTGTATGACATTTTGAATTATTTAATGTTTTCCTTTTTCTGGTTTTCTATTAACTGAGTTTTCATTTTATTTTTTCCTAAAAATGCTAGGAATACATATTAAATATGTTAGCAAAGTGATTATTGTTCTTTAATAAGTTACACATTAATTGCTGGGGTTTACTGAAGCTATGTTAGCATTAGGGGAGTTCCTGTAAGACCACTGATGCTGAGAAGATATAATTTCTCATTAAAGAAGAGTAAGTGGAAGTACAAGAACTTGCATTATGTATATGGCAGTTTTTCTTTTCCATGTTATTAAAAGATTTATAAAGCTGCCAAGTCTTACACTTTCACATGTAGCTTTTTTGAAAAAACAAATACTGTTCATCTGCATTAGAATAGGTTTGTAAGTAAGAAATGACAAAGTAGCTTTTCTGCTTGTCAGATTGTGCATGGGGATGGGGTAGAGCAACCTGATGGGCAGGTACCTGGTGCATTGGCAACTGGGAATTTGGGGATATTGGTCCCACAAGTTGTGTCTTTGCTGTCTCCTTTGTCAGCCTGTATGCTTGCTTTGTTTTGGCTGCCACTTTCTGGCTTGGATTCAGGAGGGAAAATGGAAGTCCACTGACATCCCACAGGACAAGTCCTGAGTCATCCCTCAGTGACCAGAAGAAGTGACCAGAAGGACACTTTTGTTGTCTAATAGTAGCCAGAGAGAACCCAGCTGGTCTGTAAATGGTTGTGGTCAGATGGGTGGGTAAAAGACTTCAGAACTAAGTGTCACAAAAGTTTTGTGATGCTTGTTAAGTCAATAGTTATTTATGTGTTTGAAATGCCGTTTTTTAAAAATGCATTTTTGATTTCAGTTTCACCTTCAGTGGCTGATTATGTTTGATTCGGTTATCATGATTATTATTTTCAGGGTGAAAAATACACTAGAAATTGCCAGATGATCCATAACATTTTTGGGAGTTATATTAAACGAACAACTTTGGTGCATTAAATATAATATTAAAATGCAAGCAAAGTGGAAGATCAAGAACAAAACTCCACAGTCATGTTTGTATGAACCCCTATATACCTGCAGCACCATACAAATATATAAAACGGTTCATAAACTCTGGTACATTGATTTGCTGTTTTATCCTGAGTTCCCCAAAGCAAAACGTAACCTAGCAAAACACAGATTAATTCAGAAATAAGCTTATTGCTTATTCTCCAGGAGAATGCTGTGGGAAAGTGTCCACAGCCTTTCTGTTATCCTCTAAGGGGATCAACCTGTCATAGATGGAGATCAGGCTAGTCAAGCAAGACCTGCTTTTAATAAACCCATGCTAACTGGGCCTGACCACCTGGTTGTCCTGTACATGCTGTGGTAGGTGAACAGGTCCTGGGTTTGCAGTAAGTGGCCATGAATGACCAGAGCACAGATAGGAGGTGGAACTTGGTATGAGAGGGGTGAGGAACTCGTGGAACAGATCCCTTTCAAGGTGTCAGGAGAAAGACGTTAAAGACCTTCTAAGTATAAAGTAATTTATTTCATTTTAGAAATTATGAGAGTATTTCATCTTTCATAGCACGTCATATTTCGTTAGTTTTATATAAATTGTGATTTAGGTAATTTTTTTGCTCTGTCTTTCTTTGTCTTGTTTATATTGTGACTGATCATTGTATGGCATCTACCATACTTTATTTGGTTTCATAGCTGGAAATTCAACATGATTTAGTGCATTTAGATTAATGTAGCTTTCAACTCTCATAATGCGCCTAACAAGGTTTATTATATTACACATTTTCATATTTTTCAGACTTTACACTATAGATGGAAAACTTGTTCAGGATGGGTCGGACTTGGAGAATGGGCAAATTTATGTTGCAGCAGGTAGAGAAAAGTTTAAGAAGTTGCCGTATGGTGATCTGTTGTTTCGCAAATCTATAATGAGAAGGCCACAGGGGTAAGTTCTATAGGTGTGTGGTTTAATTCTCACATGCCTGTGTGTGTCAATATGTTTACAAAGTACCACCAGTAAAGTACAAAATCATCATGAGGAATGGATGGAGGGATAGATGGATGGGTTAGTAGGGATGTAAAACTTTATTGACAGCTTCTGAGAAAGTTGAGAAGATGAAAATGGAAATTCAGAAGACTATTTCACCTCATAAACATGCTGTTGAACATGTATCACAAAACTAATGTCAGAGAAAGTATTATTGTGACTTTTTTTAATTTGTTGGAGCTTTTTTTTTTTTCTTCTTTTCTAGACAGCAACTATATACAATGTAAATAACTTGAAAGTGTTTTGGGAAACAGCATTTGCAACAAACAAATTTAAGGACATTGAAAAGCTATGTTGATTAATTGATATAAACCAATTATTTTTTTAATTGCCGGAACTTTTCATTAGAATAGTTGTAGAGATCTTTCACTTAGTAATTCACTGAATGCTGTGCTGCAAATTGTCGGTATATGAAGTATGCATTGTGGGGAAATTTAATGTATTTGTTAGTAAAAATATATAATGAATAAAAGAATTAACTCTGTTGCCGTAGCTGATTTGGTGTTATCTGCCTGATACATAGTGTCTATGGTAGTGACAGCATACCAATTCTAAGATATGGCTTATTTCTGCAGTTCTAAAGCCTCTGCACTACCTCCAATTGTGGGATCTCGAAAGTCTAAAGGCAGTGTAAGTATCAAGTGCCATGCTAAAATCTGTTTCTAATTTTGCTTAATTCCAGTAGATGGAGAATCCCTGTCCTTTGGGTTTTAATTAAATCTGAAGTGAAAAAATCCACAGCCACCTAGTGGTATGCTTATGAAAGCTTGATGAATCTGTAGCTATTTGTAGTGTTAATTAGACAGCAGAAATCTGAGAAAATGTTATTGCAATAATGGCTGCTTTATTTGTTATAAAACCTTCCACAGCAAAGTTCAGCTGCTGCCTTGAGGTCTTTCCCGTAAACCTTGGCAGTTATCTTTGTGTGTTTATTTATTTATTCATTTAAACTAAATACCTAGAGGAAAAACACAGAACCTTTTACAAAACATCTTGCAGAAAATGGTGTTTCTGCATGCTGAGTCTGAATAAGGCTCTAAACCAGTTTCCTATCTGATGTGTTTTGTCCTAGCTAACCATTAAATACAAAGCTTGAGCCTCCACTGTTTTGTAACCTGTATAGCTACTTATATGTGTACAAATGAGTCCACGGTGGATTTAAAACAGTGCCAAATCAGAATATAAGTATCTGTTTGCACAGATTCTGTACAAGTGCTGTTTACTGTACAAGTGCTGTTTACTATACAAGACAGTGGAGAGTCAGATGCACAGTCTGTCATTATAATTGTAGTAGTTGATCATGTCCATTCACTGTATACAAAACAAAAAACTGTGGAGCCACTGAACAAAATAAGCAGTAAAATATGCTGTTCCATTCTGTTGAAATTCAGTCAAAGATAAAACCTCAGTAAAGAACATAGTTTCAAGTGCTGTGTGGTTTTAAGATGTGAGCTTTGCAGTTCTAGCATTTGTTAGCTTTAACTTCTTGCCTCTTATTATTTTACAACATGGACAGAAAATTATTTGATATTCACTTTTATTCATTGGGATTGTAATACACGCTAATAGTAAGTGTCAACACATAAGGAGGCAGGAACACCTACTGCTGCTCTTAAATATGTAATGTAACACTTGAAATGGTATAAATCATACAATTATTTACTTCAGTTTGATATCTATGCTTTCTATTATTGCTTGGGAGTAACAGTCTCCAGTTTGAATTAGAAAAGACTGAAATTTTGCCATGCCATTATTTCTCTTTATAGAAAAAGGATAAGTGTAGATTTGATGGTATTGGTAGATAAATGGTAAATTAGATGATAAAAGCTAAACAATTATTTAAGTAAGATATTTTAAATGGAACTGATTTCTACTGGTTATGTGAAAATTAGCAGAATCACATAAAAATGTAGTAATGTATGCAGGATATTTTAAAGAGATGCAGGATTTTTTTCAGGACTTATTTTTCTGAAAAATTTTAATTTTATATAGTATTACCTTTTAACTTAAGCAGTGAGGTGAAATGAATTGTGTATGACCATTGCAGAATGAAAGGCCTTTCTGGTGGGCAAGTTCTAAAACGGCATGAATTGTTCATGCAGCTACACTAAGCAAAATAGTGAAGTAGAATACATTTGTCTTCTGTGATTCAGCTAAGTCAGTGATAGGTGAACAGTTCAGTATTTTGGCAGTACTGAATTAGGAAGAATCTGTGTGCACTGTTAGACTGGCAAAAGTAGGAGGCAATGGTGAGGGTGTTCAGTTGGTAAAGTCTTTGTAAAGCCTGGAATGATATAAACAGAACCTATACAGTTCGGATTTTTGTGATGTTGATTGTGAACAGATTTACACTGAAGAAAAATGTGTACAAATAGTAAAACCTCTGGATAATACATGCCGGATCATACACACATCAAAGCAGTAAAAGTACAGACCAAGTTTCTGGTTCTGTTTCTAGATACATCACAGAGTAAGCAGAGGAACTGGCTAATGTCTTCAGAGGTGATGCAAAGGTGATGTGTGGGCAAACCCCTTTCTTAGTGTCCACTTGGCAGTCAGTGTTACTGCCATACGAAGACTGTTATCCTCTTTGATCTGCTTTTAACACTTAGATTAGTGCCCATGCCTCATTTAGAAAGGCAATGAATCCTTACAAGTTGTATTTGTTACATCTTGTGACTTTCCACACATATGTGTAGATGAGATATAGCTGTATGTCACATGCGTGCATGTAGATTCCCTTAGCTTTCTATTCATCAAATGAAACATTATTTCCCTATAACAAATGTATTGTTTTCTTCTGGGCATTGTTGAGGAACATTTAATCAGTTGGATCATATAGTAAGTTGATGAGGTAGTTACAGTTTTCAGGATAGCTTAAGTTATCACTTAACTGTACTGATTTAAAATTAATATGCTTAACACTTGACACCAATCCTTAGTATTAAAAGTTTTTAGTCCTTAGTATTAAAAAAATAAAAATTATTATTAAAAATAGTGAAATATTAAAATTGAAACTAAAAAAATAAATGTTGTCATTTGCATCAATGATAACTATGTACACTTCTTTTCAGGGAAGTGATCGGCAATCTAAATCTACCACTGGATCCAGTGAACCAGGAGAAAACAGTTCCTCACCTCAGTTTCCCAAAAGGAAAGACAAAAGAAGCCATAATCCAGAGGATTCTGTGTCCGGACAGCACTTTTCTAACAACTCTACTAAAGTAAAACAGACAGTAACAGCTTCCACAGGAGTCCTTCAAGATAATGGTCAGTACTGAGATAAACACTATTGTACACAGTGGCTTTTGCTCTTCAGTTAAAATTCAGTGAAACAGTGAAATAATATTCTTGTATAGTTCTTGAATTTCCTGTTTACTCTGGCTAACTGAATTTACAAAGATTCTTTCTGCTTAGGAGATGCACCTATGCATAACCGATACTTTCCGGGCTTTGCGTACCACGGGAGGCCGTATATAATTTTTAGTATACCTTGGAAGTTAAACTAATACAATCCTATCTTCATGGTTTTGATAAAAACATAATACAAAACATATTTTGAACATTTTCCCACAGTTCTGCCCTACAAAAAAAGTAAAGAAAATGAGTTTGTCTGCCCAAACGAAAAAATGTCTTGTATTTCACCATTACCATTAAGCACTAAAATGCACCTGTAAGATTGTTAGTGGTATTAACATCACTTGATTACTTTAAAATTAAGTGCTTCAATGTACTTAGTATACATTTCCCTAGGATGCCATGATGCCTTTCAGGGATATAGGAAATGTTGAGATTTATAGCTACAGTTGTTTAAATTTACCTTTATCTTTGAGAATATCTGGAGACAGCATATCTAAAATAATTTTTTGAAATTACTAGTGTGATAGCAGTTTTTACAGCTGGAACTATTCTTGAGCAATATACTAATTGTAGGTTGTGTGTAACTCGGATAATAAAACTTCTCTAGGTTTTATGCATGCAGTCAGATTATTTTATTTGTTTTCTCTTGAATCTTAGGAGTGTAAAAGAGGAGTTAACATACTGTGCCATGTTTGGTAACCAAAGTCTGTTGCTGTATGTTCCTTTTTATTGTTCTTTCCCATGTAAATGAACAGAAGGCTTCTCTCTGGAAAAGCAAAGCAGTAGGAAATAAACATCTCCATGTGGGATGTGAAGGATTCTTGAATTGCTCCTCTGGGTTTTTTTGCCCTTATTTGTCTGCCTGTGAGAGACAGCAGCACTTGCAGGCAAAATTTGAGGAAAGAGGACAACTCTTGACAAATCAGAACAAAGGTCTTTTCACTCGAGTCAGACCCTATGTGGGAGCTCCACTGTAGTCAGAACTTAGATACCTTGTGGTGAAGTAGTTCAAAGAAAATGTACTATATTGACCCCACAGAGACATCTACACAGTTGTTGTCTTCCAAGCATTTATTCTGGTCACACATGAAGATGTAGTGACCTGAAGTACAGGCCAGGCAGGCTGTAGGAGCTGTGAGCTCTTAGTGTGGAGTGCTACAACTTCAGTATCCTCCTGCCCAGCCAACCCTTTCTGTCAGAGACTGCCCCTGACAGAAAGCCAGTTGGACCGTAAAAGTAGAGGGTTGCAGAGGTCAACCTTACACCTTATTTCTGTTCTTTATTACTTGAAGGGACTGAACTGCTCTGTGATTTGTGATGATGTTAAATATGACAAAGGCATATAGTTTTGTGACTTGATAGCCTGTTTTGCTATTAAATTTTTTTCTTTATTCCTCATTAGCTGAATATTTTTCACCTGTGGGACTATCTGTTGAGCTAAATATAGCACAGGAACTTGATTAAGTACTTCCACCAAATTATGTATCTGCAGGTGGGAAGTGGAAGTTGTTAGCTGGTTGATGTACATTTTGAAACAGAGGTAGGTGGTAGTCTCCTTTGAAAGCTTTCCCTAGAGAGCCTCATCAGTCAGATCAGTTTTAAGAGCCCACTGACTACAACTCTGTCAGTGGAGGATGTGAGAAACAAGATGTGTTGAAATAAGCAAAGCCCGAAACACTCTGCCCTCATCGGCATTGGCATTGTTTTTTGGTGCATCACAGGAGAGTCACCTGGCTCAGTTTTGACCTGTGCAGCCCCTTCTCTACGAGGAAAAAAAAAGTTCACAGTGGGCAAGTCTCACTACCATGCTTCCTTGCTAATGAAAGAAACAAACTAGTTTGCCTCTTTCAAGCAGACCAGGTTGTGGCTGGCTTCTCTGCCTGCTTCTTTTGTCAATACTAAGCTGACCTTTATCATACCAGTGAAGCAGGAAAGAAATGTTAGAGATCTGCAAACACTGAAAATATTTTCATACTCAGATGACCTAACATATCTGTATCCTACAGCTTGTTGTTCATGGCTCAGTTGGCTTCTTGTGTTTAACCTGCCTGCCCATCTCATGTGTTTCATTACATCTGAATATATTTACCACCTTCTTGAAAGAAGAATCATAGAATTCTGTCATTTTCAGTTTCATTTTAGAGTGAGGAGTCTTATTCTGAAATGGAGATGTATTTTTGATGGAGAACAAGAAGCTGACTCCAGATACACAGTGATAATGATTGCTTTCAATTATTGTTTGGGTTAGTATAGCTCCACTGTCTGCTCTGAAGGCTTCTTGCAATTCCTCAGTTGGCTTTGCAAATTTATTCAGAAAAAGTCCTTCAAATTCAAAAGCTTTGGATTGTGTAATGGAAACACTTACCACCATCTTGTATCTTTTTTATATATTTTTATTTAATATTTTCCTGAGGGACAGTGAAAAAGACTCTTGGCATTTTAGTTGGCTGCTTTTGGCTGTCACTGATGTGGGATTAATTTATTTTAATCGGAAACCAACAAACCACACAGCGAGTTTATACATGCACATTTTTGAATGTACGGAAATAGCTATAAAAAAAATATGCATAGTAGAAAAAAATGCATCCCATATTCTTCGCTGTCCTTTTCCCTGCCAATTTAGCAGTTATGTTGAATCTTCTCTCTTTTAAGTGCCAGATTGTTTGAAAGTGATTGTTTCCTGCAACTTAACATCTGAAGAATTATGCTCATACCGTATTTAAAGCTTAACCTAATCTTCCAATAGTGTTTAGTTGGGCTAACTGTGTCTTTACTTTGAATTTTTTCTTTTAACACACTAAGAATTTCACCAGCATGCCATTCATATTACAACTGATCCATGTCATAATCCTCTCAAATCAAGATGATTAGAGTTTCTTAGTGTTGAAAACTCTTTGTGCAAGACTTAAATTCACCACTGCTAGAGCAAATCCAGTAGATTGTGAGCTGATGGCTTGGTTTTTGTAACTTATAAGGTATGCTATTAATGTTATGATTGGACTCTCGTTGCACTAGTAGAACCTAATTAGTATTGAATATATTATATGTAACAGTAATTGCAACTAGAAATGTGAGGTTTAGAGCTTAGACTAGTGCAGCTGGTTTGGCATAATTAGGGCTTATGAAAGTGATACCAAAGGCATATTTAATTATCAACATCTTGGTTTAAAGTTTTGAAAAATACAAACCCCAAACCTAATTATTTTTTCATTTGCATCACATTCCGTAAAGAGCATACTGTAGGAAGTTGAACAGGAAAGCAAATTCAGATGTAGTAGAAAATTCTTGTAAGGAAGCACCCTCACTTTGAAGCCTATTCCATTCAAATACAATCGTTTAATTGTAGTCTCACAGCTTGCAAAATCACCCCCTGCTCCCCTTTAAAGTATAAAACAAGTTCTAAAGATAATAGAATGTGATGTTTAAGTTCTCACAAAGATTTGGAAAAGTACTATACTGGTCATAGGCTAAGCTACTCCACAGTTTTTCAGATCTAGTTTTGAGTATTAAAAAGTCTTAAAAGTTAGCAATCATTTCAGTTTCCTGGTTTTACTATTGGCTAAAAAAGGAAGGAAAAGGCCAATCCTTAATTAAAGGAGAAGCTACACAAACCATTAGGTATGGGAGCCACTCCTGCTATCATGCTCTGAATTGCTTTCAATAAAATTACAAACTTGCCAAAGAGTATAAACCTGGACAGCTGAATATTGGCTGTGCATTGTGAGCATTGTTTGTGCTTTCCTGCTGACAACTTTTAAGATTAAAAAAACTCTCTCTATTTAAAACATAGACACATAGACCATATCACTGCTGTGTTGTCAAAGCAGGCAAAAGCTGTGCAAAGACAGATCATCTTGTTTCTTATTTGCTGAGATTTTTCAGTACCTTTAAGTTTATTCCTCACTTAAGGGATAAAATCACAATCTGTATCAAGAAATGAGAACCCTTGTTGCTGTTAGTGTTTATTGTAACAGTGCTCGAGCATGGTAGCCACAATATACTAATGCCAGTGGGGAACTAAGGTGATGGTAAACCTTGCAGCCTCTTTGAGCACATGGTGAGTTTTTTATGTTTGCTTTGGCAGAATGAATACATTGCAAAGCATAAAATGGGCAAAATGAGCAAATGGTACTTGGCAGCAGGAAAGCCATGTTGCTTAACTTGTTGCAGAATGGAATGTAGGTGTACTGATGCTCAGTTTGGAATGACTGGACCAGGACAGGCATTTCAGGGCTTTTGCATTTTCTCTGTGAGAGTTTAGCCCTTAGGACCCAGCTGTGCCCATAAGAAGGCTGAGTTTTGGAGCAAGCATGGAATTAAAAAAGATGTGGCTGAATGGAAGCTGCTTTATTAATTTCAAAATGCTAATGGTCTTAATGATTTGTAATTTAAATAAATGAATAAATTAGATGCTTAGAAACATGGAGAATAAATTAGGTGAATGACCAAAGTAGGGAGAAGGAAGAAAAAACCCTTGTATTGTGACATGCAGTCATTTATTTTTGTACCTGTTTATGTATAAAGATGACTGAGCTATTGCAGCTGACTAAGGCAAATTTTCTTTTGCTCTAATGTTGTGACATTTCCTACCAGTAAAGGAGACAAGATGAAGCTGTAGAAGCACCTTTTGCAGTTTCTGTTGAGGTAGTCACATGTCACCAATCTATAATTGTATGAAATCTTCTTAGAACTTCAATATTTTCTAACAGAGGAACTAATTGCTTAGAAGGTTTGAGGCTGCAATAGTATTAGGTGAAGAAAAATACATATTTTTTAATATTCACAACAGTTTCATATGTATATTGCTACCAGTTTCTTTTTAATTCCATTACTTTTTGATGACAGAAGTCATAGGCATGCAAACGCATGCAAACCTATCACCAAGGTAGTGGCTTTTTATTGGAAATGGGTCTTGTACAACAATGGTACTTTAAAATAAAAAAAGAAATAAAAAAAGAAAACCCCAGAAAATGGTGTTGGATACAGGCATAAGTGCACCTGTCCTCCCTATTCCTCATAGCAATCTAGTCAATTTAATAAGCCACAAATTTTTTACATTTTGTTTTTAATTTGACTTCACATTTTTATGAGGCAGTCTCTGTGGTAAGTCACATTAATTTTTTTTATAGTCAGATTAACTTCCTTTCTTTCATACAGAGCTTGCAGTTAGTAAATGCCTCTGATTTCCATAAAATATTCAGGGCAGGCTATTATTACAATGATTTTTTTTATCCCTCCTAGTAAGCTTCAATCTGTTTAAAATTTGGAATGCATTAATAACTGCATAATGTTGTAATTTGTGCTGCAATAAATGTTTTACAGATAATGCTGTTTAGGAAAGGAGCTTATATAAGAGCCAATAATTGCTATGCTTAATTATTTAAAATATATAGATTTCTTATGAGCTGGTTCAATGTGTAACTCAATTACTATTTAATAAAGTCATATAACTTATCAGTATTCTAGCTGCAATACTGACTGGTATCAGACAGAACATAATCTTAGCACTTTAGACAAGGTTTGCTTGGTTATACGTGCATCAATTCATTGCTTTTTGTGTACATATCGAGTAACTGCACAATATACTGAACATCCATGTATTGAGACAACTGGTAACATGTGTCAGGTGAAGTGTTGTTAGTCAAAATGTTTTGGGTGTTTATAAATTTGCTTTTACTGGTAATTAATCTGTTCTGTTCTATACCTATTGGGAGATTAGCCAGAAGTATAAAATATGTAGAAAATTCCTCTGGTCAGTGGACTTGCTTTCACACAAAGGAATTCTCATGAGCTGTAAATCCATTATAGCTGGCGTGGGTGAGGGGGCAGGACAGAGCAGGTAACTCTGAGGATCCTTGGCTATTAAGAACCATTATGCAAGAAACACAATTTACAGCAGTCTTAACATTGTCTTAAATTGTACTGGTTTTATTTGGCCATTTGCAACAAAGTCACAGAGGTGAAGTACTGTAGGAACACAGAATCACCTTGTCTTATCTTTGGTGAAACCAGCTGAGGACGCAGCTGCTTACTTTATGAAATAGACCTTGGCCGAGTACAAAATCAGAAACCTCACACCCTATTTATCAGACATCATCCTTTCTAATGCAAATGTGTCCATGCTGCCTTTCTCCTACCCACAGCCTCTGGACTCGATCTTCAAAGATCTAAGCCTTCTAAGAACATCCTCCCTCATGTAATGTTACCACCTTTTTCAGATGAAATTGTTCTCTTGATCTTTCTTACTATTTGTATGGTTCCATTGGTGCTAGCTGTGGAGGTTTGCCATAAAGTAGATGCTAGTGTTTCAACAGCTGTTATTCCACTTTGCTTAGGGCAGATTGAGTTGTTTCCCTGCTTTTTTGAGACACTAGCTATCTGTCTTCAGTACAGTGTATCGGGCTCCATGTGTTCCTTTTCCTGGTAACTCTCACAAGGCTTTGGGGAATTCAATGCTTGAAGCAGTCTGTGTCTTCTTGAGTTTCATCAGTCTTTCTCTCTGTGGGATTACAGAGCTGGAGAAGAGGTGAGATAGAGCGTAACTCTTGAATAAGCTCCATAAGAAAGCACTTGTGGTTGCAGTTTTCGGTCATCCCTTCAGCCTGAAACCAAAAAATGCTGTAAGAATTCTTTCACCAGACTGTAGAACCACTAACTGGAGTCTTAATAAATATTGGTTTTGTAGGAAATAAATAAGGAATCAAGAAAAATACTTGTCTGATGACAGTGTGCCTTTTTTCATGGTTGCTTTTTGCTGCACTTCTGTCACAAATGAGTATGTGTGGGAGCATCTGAACATAGGAATTCAATTGCAGATAGGTACTAGTAAAATGACATTCCTCTAATAAGGTTTTCATAAAGGAAGATTCTTTTAAGAAGCTTAAATTGACTTGGGTACCTGCTGGCTTGCTCTTTCTTCACCTCTCATTCTTTCAAGCTTCTAGTCTTCCACTGCATATAACCTGTTTTTCTGCCTTCCTGCCAGTGTGCTAGACACCATTTCTTCCCTTAGCTTCCACTTGTGTTCCTCATTTTTCTGTTTACTCTTGTACAGTTTCTCATTCCACACATTCCTTCTAACATTACTGTGCATCATCTCCCTCTGTATCCGTATCTTCCAGCCTCTGGATATCTTCTCTCTCCGGTTGGCTGCTCCTGTTGAATGCCTTTTCCTTCTTGTGATCTGTTCTTTGCTCTTTTGCAGGTTCTTCTTTCTCCTTCTTGCCTGAATGACTGAACAAGACCCTGTTTTAAAATAATCAGAAATAATGGCAGATCTTTATTTTGATTACCTCACTTCTTTCTGTATAGGGTATAAAAAATTAGTGATTTTTAGCGTAAGACAGTCTGTTTTCATACAGGGACTGGCAAAACCTGAAAAATTCCAGTCTCTTCTGGTTGTCTGGGCACTATAGAAAAATATCCTCACAGATCAAGAGACTTTCAATAATATTGTGCTTGGCCTTTTGACAGAAGTAGCACTTACTGTGGCATGGAGAGCTAAAAAAACCTAACTGAAATAAATCCTCTGATTTACACTTGTCTGCAAAGCTGTGGGGAGACATTTTGGAGCTCAAAGTGCCCTTGAATTATTTACTGCCATTGTATTCTACTCAGCTTGGAGCAGATGCGTAGACTGTGCCACACCTTGACTATAGGGAGTAGAACTACCTTCCTTTCTTACCACATTTTAGAATTTTTCTGACTCAACGTCGCCGTATGCTTGGTTGTGGCAAATTCCCAGTTCGAGGCACATAAAGTCAGGACTAGCTTTTGTATGAGGAGTATATGTAATCTAAAATATTTTATGAACCATTTGGGGTAGGCATAAATGTTCACTCTAATGGAAATGCTGGGAATTCTCTTTTCAGTAAGGTACACTACTTATTTCTAACTTCAGCAGAGATTGCAATATAAGCCCACAACAATATGAAAGGAAGACTTGCAAATTTTTTTTAATGTAATTTATAGTGTTTTCTAAAATGCCTTCTTGTTTTCTTCTCTCTTAGAGATGTGTGTAGAAACTGACTTATGATTCAGAGAGATGTGAAATATTACATCAATAAGATATTTTTTGTCCTTTTTTTCTTTTCCTAAATCAATAAACACTTCTGAAATATTAACTATAAAATATGAGGCAAAATTACCCAATCTAACACATTTGCTTGGGAGGTGCTGAGTAACTCACAGTACTGGTAATAATGGTTAATGTGGTCTGTGAACTCCTGCTGAGAAGATCTTGGCACACAATCACATAAACAAGTAATATATTGGCTTTTTACTCAGCTGCCGTGCTGCAGATATTTGTAAATTCACACACAAAAAGTCTAAATACTTCTGGTTTGAGTAGTAACACTAGTAATGTTTATATTTTAAGCTATTTTCTTAATGCTCCGTTTAATTATTTTTTTTAATAAAGTATTTATAGAATCATAGAATAGTTAGGGTTGGAAAGGTCTTTTAATATCAGCAAGTTCCAACCCCCCTGCCATGGGCAGGGACACCTTGCACTAAACCATGTCACTCAAAGGCTCTGTCCAACCTGGCCTTGGACACCGCCAGGGATGGAGCATTCACAACTTCCTTGGACAACCCATTCCAGTGCCTCATCACCCTCTCAGTAAAGAACTATGAACTCCTTATATCTAATTTAATCTTCCCCCGTTTAAGTTTGTACCCATTACCCCTTGTCCTATCACTACAGTCCCTGATGAAGAGTCCCTCCCCAGCATCCCTGTAGGCCTCCTTCAGATACTGGAAGGCTGCTATGAGGTCTCCATGCAGCCTCCTCTTCTCCAGGCTGAACAGCCCCAACTTTCTCAGCCTATCTTCATACGGGAGGTGCTCCAGTCCCCTGATCATCCTCGTGGCCCTCCTCTGGACTTGTTCCAACAGTTCCATGTCCTTTTTATGTTGAGGACACCAGAACTGCACACAATACTCCAAGTGAGGTCTCACGAGAGCAGAGTAGAGGGGCAGGATCACCTCCCTTGACCTGCTGGTCATGCTCCTCTTGATGCAGCCCAGGATACGGTTGGCTTTCTGGGCTGTGAGCGCACACTGAAGCCGGCTCATGTTCATTTTCTCATCAACCAACACCCCCAAGTCCTTCTCCGCAGGGCTGCTCTGAATCTCTTCTCTGCCCAACCTGTAGCTGTGCCTGGGATTGCTCCGACCCAGGTGTAGGACCTTGCACTTGGCATGGTTAAAATTCATAAGGTTGGCATCAGCCCACCTCACAAGCGTGTCAAGGTCCCTCTGGATGGCATCCCTTCCCTCCAGCGTATCAACCGAACCACACAGCTTGGTGTCATTGGCAAACTTGCTGAGAGCGCACTCAATCCCACTATCCACATCACCAACAAAGATGCTGAACAAGACCAGTCCCAACCCCGATCCCTGAGGGACACCATTTGTTATTGGTCTCCAGCCAGACATTGAGCCATTGACCACAACTCTGTGTGCGGCCATCCAGCCAGTTCTTTATCCACCAAGTGGTCCACCCATCAAATTGATGTCTCTCCAATTTAGAGACAAAGATGTTGTGTGGGACGGCGTTGAACGCTTTACACAAGTCCAGGTAGATGACATTGACTGCTTTGCCTCTGTCCATCAGTTTTGTAGCCCCATCATAGAAGGCCACCAAATTTGTCAGGCAAATTTGACTTTATTTGGTTTTTTTGGGTTTTTTTTTTTTTCATTTTTGGTACCAGAAGATCAGGCTAGGTATCCTATTGCAAGACTAATTTCATTCTTTGCTATTTTTTTGGAATTATTTATTTGTTCAAGTGTTAAACCTTACAATTTTTCAGTTAGTGTAATTTTTTTCTTCACCTGTTTAGGCACGTTTCAGACCAAAGTCCTTTCTTCCCTGGCTATTAATGGTACAGGTGTTTTGGACATTTGTCTTCCATACTTTCACGTCTGTGTAGAGGTAAATAATTAGTTCCCCTTTTGTTGTCAATTTTCTTATTTCCTTAAAGAATTTTTTCTTTTCCTTTTCTGACAACAAATCTTTTCTGCCATCCTTTCAGAAACCAATGATCTTCTGTGTTGTATACATTTGAAATGCGCTATTTTTTCACTACCTGTTTTCTTCAAAGAATATAGTGCTGAAAATGGGATAATTTCTGAGTGTGAAAACACTGTCCTTGAAGTTTTTTTGGTGACTTCTGTGGTCACTATTATTTCCCATTGCAGGCTGCCATCTGGTTTTACCATATTCCACGCTGTGGAAGAGCAGGAATGCTACTTCACTTTAAAGTGCTTTCCGTGCAAGACAATGAACAGTCATATTCTTTAGAGATGCTGGAAGGTTGTGCAGAACTCTTTTCAACTAATCTCTTCTCATTTATGACTAGCTTTCTAAGAAGACACGTCGTAGGAAGTGCTTAGAGGAATCCCCATGGGGATTTCAGTTTTTGCTTATTGAAATTCCCCTGTTACTAGCTTTTTGGGTACACAGTTTTGAATGGGAAAGTTAGTTTCATGTCACAGGTAAGAACTTATTGTCTTCTTTCCTCTCCCTCACTCCCTCCTGGTTTAATGCTTGAGGTTTTTGAAGATACTGCACATCTGTCTCCTTATGCTGGGTTATTCAGCATAGCCCTGAGGCTGATTTAGTCTTCTAAGAAGTGCTTTAAAATTGAGAATCTTAAGCTCTTGAGATGAATTTTGTGGATTTGGCTTCCAGGGCCAGCACATGTTTATCTCCCTTGTACTTCTTTTGCCTGCAGGAGAAAAACCTAATTAGAGTTACCTCTGCACCAAAATCCTTTTACCTCTAGATGCCAGACAATCCACATTTTGGTTGAAAGACTTCGGGATCTTGAAGACGAAGTTGGTATTACAGAGTCTAAATGGAATGATGGTGATACTAAATGCAGTTCTCTCAGAACTGATTTGACTTTTTATAGTTCAGTGAGCCAAGGAATCTAGGACAAGGTTCTTTTCTTATCTACTTCAGAGAAGGCTGTGAATTAGGAAAGTTATCACGGTTAGCTTTCAAGGAACACATTACATTTTCCTCTCAGAATATGGTAGTGATCTATACCTCAGTTGAATGTCTATGATGAGAGGCCACAATGATAATATCAGATAGGAGAAACTGAACCTTCTGTCCCTTAGAGAGCTCATTAAAATGGGAAATGTGAAGTGCATTGATTGAATTTGTCAAAAAAACCCCAACCCTGTCTTGTTAAAGGGGATCTGTAATGAGATATGTACACAAAGATTGTGCAAGATTTGCCATACTGCCAGCAAATATTGGATGTCCTTAGTTAGTTTGAATGGAACATGCTACACCAGGTAAATTATATTTAATAACCTACAAAAGAAAGGGACTTAGGAAAAAAAATATTTCCATGCTAAGTATGAAGATGGGGACTTTTTCAAGATGAGTGTGATGTTTACAGTAAGAGTACATCCAATAATCTTTAGAACCCTGTGGTATTTCCAACACCAATACTTTCAGAGGACTAGTATAGATATTTTGGTGGGGTGGGGAGGGGAGGTTCAATGGGACTGATGCTCAGGTACTCAAGGTGCTGTATCCATCAGAAAATCTGTCTCCTAAGATGCAGCCAGCTCTACCATTCTGGAATATCATTGCGATGTTCCATAGACAGAGGCTTTCTTTGTCTTAATTTTAAACTATGAGAATGGCTTTTGTTTCTGGTGCTTTTGTCAGTGGCCTGTCAGTAGATATCTAAAGCCATCTGGGTAAGCTGGCATCTTCCTTCCAGTTAGCCATTTGCAGTGGTATGGTATGCCTCAGAATTTTGTTCCCAGGGTAAATGATTTGCTTGGCTTTTGTAGTGATGAGAAAGTAACTGGGAAACTAACTTCCAGAGTAGTCAATGCTGCCTTTTAATGCAGGTAGATTCCAGATTTCTCTAAGGGTTTTGTCCATTATTTTTCCTCTTCAATGGTTCTGTGAATGGTTCAGTGCTACATTAGGGCTGTTTATTTAATAGTGTCCAGCAATGTAGATCAATTTGCATTGTCAGTTGATGTTATCAAGTTCACATCCTTTTATGGAGAATTAAGAGTCAGTCTGAAACAGCACAAATATTTTTTTCCTCTTCCTTACTGTTGTTATTTATTATGTTGGATATGAACACATCAGCATAGGACCATCTGCCCTTCCGAGATAGATGAAGAGGGAGAGGTGGTTATGATTTGGAGTAACCTGTACTTTCAATTTCTGAGCTGTTTTCAGTTTGGGATGAAGGAAAAGACAAATGTGTCTCACCTGAAATTGTTTTCTGTATGTACTCATTTTCACTCTCCTAGTTAACTGATACTGAAAGACCTTTGATGACCCCTAGTTATTACTTACAACTGGGGGGAAAAATTACCCAAAATAAATGGTATAAAATCATTGCAAAATTGAATATCATTGTAACCATTAACCTTGTTAGTTAGCAGTATGCGCTTTTTTAATGTGAGTATGAAGTTTCAGCTACAGTTCCAGTATGCGCCCAAGGGTGGGGAGCAGCATTAATCCCAACTGTTTCTGTTAATCTTTTACTGCTGTCCTGGTTCATGATGTTTGTTGTTGACTCAGAGCCTGAGATTTTTGCTAGATGCTGTGATAGTGATAATTACTGGAGAGTATAATTGACTGCAGAAATAGAAGAATATGATTTTTATAATGTGTTAAGTTCAGATTGACTCCTGACCTTTGTCAGAAGTGAAGGAATTTCAGACCTAGGATATTTTTAATTTCCTTTACTCTTTCCCTTTTTCCGTTTTCCCATTTCTTCTTTTCCCCTTTTCCCTTTTTTTACACTTTTCCCCTTTTTTGCATCTTTTCCTTTTTTTACCCTTTCCCCCTTTTCCCCTTTCCTTCCTCTTCTCCAAATGGTGTAGCATGTAAGTATTTGTTATTAAAAAGGAAAACAAATTGAATAATGGAAGACTGAAAACTTCATTAAAAGAACTGTATAGGGAATGGTGGGTCAGCTCAGAAACCTGCTCTCAGAAACAAAATTGAATGCAGTTCAGCAGTTGTGCCACACAGTGTCACAATGGGACTTCACTTCCTTCCACTTTGTATCTTTCTCATTATAGGTGAAAATATTTTCAAAGCCACTGAAGATGGGTCTGAAATATGGGGAGCAGCTGAAGTGCAGGAAGATGAAGATACTCGCGTAGAAGTTCCACTGGACCAGGTTTGATCAAGCTCTTTAAATAAATGGATTTATTTGGGGTTACAGGTTGTGTGCTGGTTTTCTTTCCCATTTTCTTTCAAGTGTACAGTGTAATTACGTAGGGGTAATTGTAACAGCTCAAAGATACAGCTTCTTCTCTTGTTAATGTTTTAAGTATTAGTTACCTTTTCATCAGCTTCAGAACTGCTCTGAGAGCCCTTGCTCTGAGAGCCCTTATATTGCCTTAGAAAATCAGGACTCCTTGCTGTCACAACCTACCAAATAGATCCACCTGGATCTCAGTCATTTCATACTGGTGGAGCAGGGTAAAGGCATTATGGTACAGAATCAATGTCAGAATTCCTGAAGTCCTGAACTACAAACAGGTGTGGATTTATCTGATTTTTATTAAAGCTGTCAGCACTTTCTTCTGTTGGAACAACATGGTACTTAGTTGGCCAAAATTTTATTCATAAGACTTATGTGCAATAAATAGGTCTTTATAACTAAACATATGTTTATATCCTCTCTCTTTGATTTGTTTTTAAAAGAAACTCCTGTCAACTGAAATAGTACAGGAAATAGGTAAATTGATGTTAATTTGAATGGAGAGTAGAGCTGCTTAAATTATTTGCTGAAGAATTTCTTTTTTTCTTTTTTTCTTTTTTTTTTTGTTTCCCTGCTAATGAATTGCTGACAAGACAGTCCTCTTTCATCTCACGTTTGCACAAATTTGCTAGCTCGTTCAACTTTGTGTCCAGTCCACAAGATGCTGCACTGTGCTTTTGGTGTCTGTTGATAATAGCTTGGGGACAGGCACCTAGGCCACAAAATAGTGTTTCTGATACATGCTGCAGTGTAAGGAATTACATTTTACCGAATAGGTTTATCAGGCTGAAAATGTTTCCAGCAACATAAGAGATTCTTGGGCATTTTCCTGACTTCTGGTCAGCTCAGTGATGAGGAACTGCTGTCAGTGTGACATTGTAAACAAATGAGAGGGAGTTGAAAATAGTTGTTTGTAAATACACTTTAATTACCATGGGGAACATGATGGAACACAAGCAATCCAGGAGATTCCTGGACTGTGTCAGAGCCAATTTTTTATTGTAAGTAGTGAGATACATGATTAGGAGAGGCATTCTGCTGGGTTTGCTACTCATGAATAAAGAGTAACTTACTGGGGATGTGGTAGTGGCAGCCTTAGTTGCAGTGGCCATGAGAAGACAGAGTTTAAGACCCTGAAGAAAGTGGGGATGGCAAATAACAAAATAAAAATCCTAGAATTCAGGAGAGTGGACTCTGCCTTGATTGGCAAACTGGCAGGCAGGATCCTGCGTGAGGCTGCCCTGAAGTGCAGAGGAGCATGGGAGATGTGATTGATCTTCAAGGGTATTTTCCCTAAAGCACAAGAATTATCCTCATGTGCAAGAAAACAGGCAGGCATAACAGGAAGATGCTTTGAACAGAGGACTCTGGACCTCATACTAAAAGAGGTGGGAAGGTGAGGAACTGCTAAGGAGCAGTATGGAGACATTGACTGGGCATGAAGGCATGGAACTGGGAAAGCCAAAGTTTGTTAAAAAATGGAAACTGATGCATGTGATTGCGAATAACCAACAATGGATTTGCTATGGGCAAAGAACTGGCTGGATGGCCACGTGCAAAGAGTTGTGGTCAATGGCTCGATGTCTGGCTGGAGACCAGTAACAAGTGGTGTCCCTCAGGGATCGGGGTTGGGACTGGTCTTGTTCAACATCTTTGGTGACATGGACAGTGGGATTGAGTGCGCCCTCAGCAAGTTTGCCGATGACACCAAGCTGTGTGGTTCAGTTGATACGCCGGAGGGAAGGGATGCCATCCAGAGGGACCTTGACACGCTTGTGAGGTGGGCTGATACCAACCTTATGAATTTTAACCATGCCAAGTGCAAGGTCCTACACCTGGGTCGGAGCAATCCCAGGCACAGCTACAGGTTGGGCAGAGAAGAGATTCAGAGCAGCCCTGCAGAGAAGGACTTGGGGGTGTTGGTTGATGAGAAAATGAACATGAGCCGGCTTCAGTGTGCGCTCGCAGCCCAGAAAGCCAACTGTATCCTGGGCTGAATCAAGAGGAGGGTGACCAGCAGGTCAAGGGAGGTGATCCTGCCCTTCTACTCTGCTCTCGTGAGACCTCACTTGGAGTATTGTGTGCAGTTCTGGTGTCCTCAACATAAAAAGGACATGGAACTGTCGGAGCAAGTCCAGAGGAGGGCAATGAGGATGATCAGGGGACTGGAGCACCTCCCGTATGAAGATAGGCTGAGAAAGTTGGGGCTGTTCAGCCTGGAGAAGAGAAGGCTGCGTGGAGACCTCATAGCAGCCTTCCAGTATCTGAAGGAGGGCTATAGGGATGCTGGGGAGAGACTCTTCATTAGGGACTGTAGTGACAGGACAAGGGGTAATGGGTACAAACTTAAACAGGGGAAGTTTAGATTGGATATAAGGAAGAAATTCTTTACTGTGAGGGTGGTGAGGCACTGGAATGGGTTGTCCAAGGAAGTTGTGAATGCTCCATCCCTGGCGGTCTTCAAGGCCAGGTTGGACAGAGCCTTGGGTGGCATGGTTTAGTGTGGGGTGTCCCTGCCCATGGCAGGGGGGTTGGAACTAGATGATCTTAAGGTCTTTTCCAGCCCTAACTATTCTATGATTCTATGATTCTAAATCATACTTAACCAATCTCTGCATTAGTGATGAATAACTAGCTCTGTGGCTGAAGGGAGAGTAGCTATCATCATTGATCTTGTTTTCATCAGAGACTTATGTATTTGTAGGAGAAATTGGAAGAAGTGTGGTAGATTTGGGGAGGAAGATATCCTTAAGGAAGGTGGGAACTGGATTTGTGGGATACAAAGTGGATGAAAAATTGAGTGGTTCAGTGGGACTTAAAAAGTCAATTGGTTGAAACTGCAATTCATATGAAATCCAAGAATCCCGGAGATGGCTTTTTTACTTCTCCATGGAGATCCTACAATGGAGGCAACAGCTCTGCCCATTCTGCTGTGTTTCTCACCAGTTCGCTTCAGCCAGGGGACAGTGACCATCATTAGGAAAGGGAGAACAGTTAACTTTCAACCACCACTTCTGTACTTGGCAGTGGTAGCTGTGGTTGTTAGAGTTGGCAGTGAACATGGATGTGCTGGCAAGCTTGCAGTGCTGGGAACTTGCTTGATACCTCTAAGCTCGTGTACGAAAGTGCATGCGTTGTCATTAGATGGAAATATTTTTTGGTTGCTATCAACTGATTTTGCTACCTGGATAAGCAGCTGAAAGCAGGTGTGCTCGGGGGAGCAGATTTTAAAACCCAGCCATGTACACTACTAATAGTCTGATTTAAATTTTCAGAAAAGCCAAACAGAGCACCAAAATTTATTTAAACTCAAGCCATGATGTATTTATCATTTTAAAACTTCATATATATTTTCCTAGGTAATCTGGCAAGAAGCCAAGTCCTTCTGAATGGCACTGAGTACTTTTTATTCCCAGATAACTGAGATTACTGAGACCTTGGAAGCATTCAGCATTTTACATGTTCAGGTTCTTATTAATGACCATTTTAAATTGTTTTAAATTCTGTGATGTAAAGCTTTATAGCTTTTTCTTATCTAAACTGCAGTTTCTGTTATTGCTAGAAATATGGAAAAGGACAGCCAATCAGGGCTAGACTATCTTGCATTATGCACAAATATTTACATGCCAGGTTTCGCTAGAATGCTGGCACTTCTGATATGCTATCATTTCCATCAGCCACATAAATGAGGTGGTGAAGATAGAGCTTAGTCTTTTTTTCTTTTTATGCACCTTCTCTATGTTGCCATTTGAAGTACACTGTTGAACAAATGCCAGATTAGCCATTAACTAAACTTAGTGTAATACTGGCTAGACAGCTGCTTATGTCCTATTCTGTAAAATGCTGTCTGCCAGCTGAGAACACATTAAAAGAACAGGATTTGCTTTACTCCAGACTAGCTGACAGTTGTAATTGAACATCAAGGAGGAAAAATCAGTGTTTTGCCTAAAACCAAACCAGACCCTTCTGTTCTGTATCAGGATTTCAGCTTCCAAATGCAAAATGGATAGTTTCTTCTTTTGACATGTAGACTTACTCCAGGTTGGTTGTTTACATCTCTGTGTCAACATTCATGGTAATGTATGGCAGACTATGAAATTAGTTGTGCAAATAACAGGAAACAAGGTGGTTTTATTGCAGTTCTTGGTAGGGGCACAGCAAAAAAAGACAAGTTTCTGTTTGAGATGGTAATTGTGTTACTTTGAGTTTGCTGATAATAATATCAATATATTCTGAGATAGAAAATCTAACTTTCAAAGCTTTCAGAACCAACTACTATAATTCTATGCAAGTTGTGAAATACAAAGCCAGCAGTTGGTCGTAATAGTACTGAAATAACTGAAAGTTTGCATTGGTTTATCCATTTCCATAAGCGGGGTTGGGGTAAGCATGAAAGTTATGAGATGCTATCCAGTGTCTGACCCCTACAAGGAATTCATGCATGTTGTGCTAGCCTACTTTGCAAGGGGGTATATGATACTGTCTATTAAGATTTAAGTGATGTAGAATGAATCTGTTTGTTTGTGATTTGGTTGTGGGTTTGGTTTGGTTTTTTCCCCTCCAGATTCATCATCTCAATCTTCCTCTCTCTGTGTTTATTTGTAAGAATCACTGGATGCTAAATTCATCTAATGGGCACTGATTCAGGGTTTTGTAGATGTTCACACTTTTGGTTCTTTGAGTAGCCATTTTCTTTCCATTACTACAGACATGTCCACTGATTAATGCAGACCTGATGCCACTCATTATTCCCCATTTCCTGGGCTGTTATGTGATGTGAGGTTGTGTAGCTCCCCTAGGTGCTCTCTGCAGCTGGAGTGTATCATCAGTAGCAGAAAATTTGCACCTTTCATTTGTAGTTTTCATTATGGAGTGTACATTTTGCTTTAGAAACCCAAGATTCACCTCAGTGAGCAGAACAGAATGTTTATTTTCTGTGTTGCTGAAGGCAAAATGTTAAAGCTTACAGTGATTCAACATTAAAACAGGCTGACTGCTTGAAGAGACATTCCTTGATTAAAAAGGTTAGGACCTTTCACGAGAAAACATTTTGCATTGCATCAGTAAGTATTTCAAAATGACATTTGCAAAGAATACATCAGAACTTCATATGCTGAGATTTTGCTACGAATGATGCAGCTGTAATCTAAGCCTTCTGGATGCTGAGTGCTGACAAGCCAGCAGATAAGATTTTCATGGCATATTCTTCTTTCAGCTCCACTGATTTACACCTTTTTTTTTTTATTGTTTCTCTGTGTGAGATAGGGAAACTTGCTCTGGTTGGTTCATTGCAGCTCAGCATGACAAGAGAGATCTTCCATTGGTTTCTGTTTTGGATGACTGATATCTGCAGCTGTAGCAACAAAGTCTGATCTTTTCTTTAAAGGCCTGCGTAACCAACTCTTGGAGGGCCTTCACTTCAGAATGAAGCCTGCAAACACAGTGCTGTTGTAAAACCAGTGTTGGTACCACTTTGACAAAAGTTTCTTTTCTCTGTGTGCGCCTGTCTTGAAAAGCTCTAGCAATCATAGAGTAGACAATTTCTCAAATTGCTTAAGATCTAGGGCATTTTTCATTCACTATGGAAGAGTCTTTTTCTGGAAAAAAAAACCCAAAACCAAACAACAAAACAAACCCAAAACAAACACATTTCTGTGTTTTTGCGACCTCAGTAGGGCTTCTTTTTAAATGCTTATCAATCTTCTCATTGTCTACAGGGATGTTCAGCAAAACACGCTGTATTGTGAAGCTTCGGCAAATTTTAATGTACACATGGAAAATGTTGTGGAAAAACTAGACATGGTTGTCAGTGAATAGCTGAAGAAAAATATTGTTCACTTAGTTACATCTTAGAGAAATAAAAGTCTGATCAGATGTTTGCTTCTCTACCATGCCCATACTGTGATAGTCAAATTATGCATGCTTCCAGTTACCACAGATAAAACTGAGGAATGGAGTTTGAAAAAAATGTTTTTTCTACACTTCAAGTTACATAGTTTCCATTCATTCTACTTAGATTTCTGGGTGCTATGTTCTTATGAAAAAATTAGACTCTTTGGACTCAGGTGCTGCATTTGTTGTTAATAAAAAATTAAAATAATGCATCCAACTGATAAAAAGGTTGGAGTTTAAATATTGTGGGGATAAAGACATTTTGCCCTCATGAACAACCATTACATTTACTATGTGGGAAATTTAAGCCTGATGAACACTTAACTATTCATTTACTTGTTTTTAAGAGCCTGGGTTTTGTAAATGATGTGGAAGAGAAGAAGGCTGCTGTCACTTAGCAACCCTGTCTGGTTCGGGAACAAAATGTTTTGCTGTTGGAATCTGTGCAGTGCAGCTACAAAGCATTCCTGACTGGGCAGGAGCAGGGGCATCTCTGCTGTGGAGAGGTTTGGTGCAATCAAAGTTAAGTGTTCCTGATGCTGCATTTGTGAGGTGTATTCATGCCGGTATTTGTGACCATTAAGATTTTTGTTGTCTACCTCATTGTTTGTCTGTTGTGACCGTTAGCCAAGTAAACATTTCCAAATGGCTTCAATAAAGCAAAATTATGTTTTACTTTAATGGTACAAAATAATTTCCACCTTAAATGATTTGTGATGATACGCGGAGAGACTCCACAACTCGTAAAAGTTGTAAAGTAGGTATGCTTCTATTCAGCGCTGAGGTGCATCGGGATCGCTCCTCCAAAGTATGCACACCTCAGTGTCGTTTCCTGCTACATTTATTCTCCAAAGTTACACGCCTATACATATTCATGATCTGTCCCCGCTTCGTATTATAATGAGCTAAAAAGTCCTTTGCACATGCGCAGTGCCTCCCCGTGGTCATGGGTGAGGGTCTCAGGATGAAGTAAATGAGTCTTCCTCTTGTGGGCAGGGGTCTTCAAGATGAAGTAAACGAGTCTTCCTCTTCTTAAACTTTTCACCTTTGTCACATCTGGATGCCCCAGTGATTACACAAGTAGCTGAAACCAGACCTATTTGTCTTTGGATTAACTGATAAGTAGAGAAGAATGAGAAGGAATGATAGAATGGGCCAACTGATATGTAGATGTGGTAAGGAGAAGGAGAAGAATGGTAAGGAGGATGGGTCAACTGATAAGGAGGATGGGCAGAAGAATGGTATGTAGAAGGCAATTTATGTTTAGTGGGGCCCCTAAATTCCACAGCCTTCCAGGCGCTAGCGTTTCTTATATCAAGCCCCCTGTATCCGTGATACTGCACTTTTCAATATTCTAGTATCAGTCATGTACAGACCTGAGAGGTTACATTAGCATCCCTAGAGAAAAAGAAGCCAAAAGCTTCAATGTCAGCAAAAGCTTCAGTGTCTTAAGATTTCCTGACTTTTACTGCTTTTGAACGATGATGGCATTTGGTAATGTAGTTCTTAATGAATGATAGCATGATGAGTGTAATTAGAATATATCTTTCTTTTTTAAACACTCTGGTTTTGCTGAGATTAAAAATACCATCAAGCAATCATACTTCTTGAATGCAAAATGAAATTCACTCTGTTTCTTACCAACCTGCTAGTAAGTCAGGAGGTTTCCAGAAGGCAGGCTGGATCCATGTTTCCAGCATGAAGTTGAGAATGACTTCAGTTGTTGTACGTGCCTTTGGTTGAATATGCCTTTCTATATACATATATTGTGTCAGCAAGTCTTTTTATTGCTTGTCTGTGACAAGCAAAGAATTGCGCTGACAGTTGTGAAAGTATGGTTTGAAAACTAGTTATTTTAACTAGTGTACTTTCATCTGGGAAATTGCAAAAGCGTCATCTTCACTTAAAAGATGCAGCCAACAATACAAGAAAGGTTACTTCCTATTTTCTTGCAACCATACAAAACACAAAATTACAAACCTTACTATGAGTAGTTGTCATGTTCTGACTATAGAAGGACTGAGGATAATCCATCACAGTCACTTGAAAAGTCCCTTGTCCTTGAAGGCATTTACTTCTCTGTGAAAATTACTTCAAAGAATAAGAACGTAATCACCTCATGCTTCTGCAGTTTGGTATTTATTGCTGTCATGTTGAAGTTGTGCTGTTGGCTTTTTGTCACATGGACACAGGCCTAACGTAACACATGAATGCGTATTCTGCAGTTCATTACCATATCCGTGTTTAGTTACCCTGGGCTACAACTGCCAGAGTGCTTCCAACATGAAATTTTAAAGTGCCTCTTGTTCTCTGTTATGATCCTGGAATTTCTCATGACATGTTGATACTAATATTTGATGCTCATGTTCATTTCATTGTGTTACAAAGTGGTGATAGATCTCAGTCACTCAGGTCTGGAGATATAGCTGGTTCTGTGGATTTGAGATGCCAGGAGCTTTTACAGGAATCCAAATGTAATGTGTGACTTCCTTTGAGCCAACACACTGGCTAAAAGCCGAACTCTGATTTCTTGAGTGCAAAGAGGAGTGGCAGAGTCCCACATCTGTCTTGGCTATGCAGCCAATACATTCCACATAAGAAGTTCTTACTCAGAATATTCTGTTTATTTAAAAGATGAGTGATGAAAAGCTAAAAACTAAGATGCGAAATGTCACTGCTTTTCCTTGTGTATATTGCTGACTTCTAGAAATGAGTCTGATGATTTTTGCATGGATACGTAGGTCTGAAGCAGCATACCTGCTTTGTTTTCAGTATGCCCATTCTGATTTATTGACTGAGAGAACACAGTCTGAAGTAATTTTGTTGTATACGTAATGGGCATTTTTTACAGTTGTAGGTAGAGGGATGGCTGAAGTGTATCAATTTCAATGAAAAGGTTCCCATTGACTCCAGGGGACTTTGAATTGTACCCTGACCCAGCAAGCACTTTATTGTAGGCTTTAGCTCACTATTTCAGGTTCACTGAAATCATTGGAACTGGTCTAGAAAATAAAGTATGTACAACATTTAGAGGCTTTAGACCATATGCTGTTTTTCTGCCTTTTTCTCTTTTCCTTCCTGCATGTATATATGCACATAAACATTCTTTTCCCCTAAATATCAAAAATCCAACTTTTACTTCACTTTCTCAGTGAAGAAAGTGTACTTAAAATAGTGAATGCTAATTTATGCATAGCTAGTAGATCAATAGAAAAGTAAAGCGTCACACCTTCTATGTTAAAAGCAGTGTATGATGTGGTGGTGTCCTTTTGGACACGTAGTGACAGGATAAGGAGAAATGGCTTTAAGATGAAGGAGGAGAGATTTAGATTAGATATTCAGAAGAAATTCTTAACTCTGAAGGTGGCGAGGCCCTGGCACAGGTTGCCCAGAGAAGCTGTGGCTGCCCCATCCCTGGCAGTGTTCAAGGCCAGGCTGGACGGGGCTTTGAACAACCTGGTGTGGTGGAAGGTGTCCCTGCCCATAGCAGGGGGTTGGAACTGGATGATGTTTGAGCTCCCTTCCAACCCAAATCATTCTGTGATTTTATGATTCTGCGTGATTTTGGCCTTCATTTCCCTCTCTACAGCCCTGTCTTATGTCTGCTGTGCATTCTGCAATGCATTCTCTGTGGTCCTTTTCACATTTCAAAGCCTACCTATGACTGTGGATGCAGTGAGAACCATCCTGCATTTTAGGTTACCTTGTAGAAGGTCTTCTTCTCTGGGTCAGTGTTGATTTTTAACTTGTTTGAAATGTCCATTCTAATGTAGTGCAGCTTGAATGGAGATTAAATGAAGAACTCATTTTGCTTTCCAGTTATTAGTTGCATATATGCCTTTTTATTTTTTTCTGTAGTAGTAGTAACCATTGTAGCAATGTGCTCAGCTGTCTTGAAATTTTCACCTACTAAAGAAGCATTATACTTGCACTTGCACCAATGGGATTTGGTTTACTGGTCTTGTTTTGCACTATTATTTTTCAGGCAATTTAGCTTGCCTGGTCAATTAAATTAGTTGAAATTTGAATGTTATTTAATGCCAGTTCTTTGTGAGCTTCCAGTGAGTTTCTGGGTACAGTTCAGTAATACCACGTTTATCTTCCATGTTAGTTTTAAGTCTTAAAAAATTTGCATCCACGCCCATTTTAGGCAGATGAGGTCTAATGAGTCTAGCTAGCGTAGCACCTTAGGAGGTTACTGCCCCTCAAATGTCCATTGTTCTTCTATGCTAAAGACTGCTTCCACACCAATGTAACCAGTAAAAGCATATCTATTAGGATACATATGTTTACACCACAGTGTAAAGTCTATATATCTTCTTCTGCAGTCCAAAATGAGCCACCATACTAAAGCAGTTCAGGCAAGGGCAGATAGTCTCTTCTGATTGTACCCACTATCAGGCAGTGACAAAAAGCTGGAAATAATAATATCTTGGATGACTACAGCAGTTAACTGAGAAAGCCTGGGTTTAGTTTTCTTCTTTTCTTACCCTCTCTTCATTTAATGTTTGTAATGTCATAGCAAGCAGTGTCATTAAGCAAAACCAAAACCGCTTATTTTAGCTAGTGGTGTCTGGTGCATGTAATTTGTCCCACCCTCCACTGTTTGTGGTCAGAATCCAGAGCTGCTAATTGCCTTAGCAGACTGAAAAGAAAATTAGTAGGTCACATAAGTAAGACTAGCAGGTAACTTGTGAGAACTTACGGATCTACAGATTCTTTGCTATCTTCATGTGCTGGAGGCTACCAAAGTTGGCTCAAGTTTGCTTTAGATGGTGCCTTCTTTGAAGGTGTCTCTTAAGACTTGTCTTGTTTAATTTTTATTTTAGTGGTAATATGCCCAGCTTGATGTTACCAGATGAAAGTGAGTCAGGAAGGCTTGAATAAAATACACACAGAGACTACTGTACTTCAAAAATTACTTATGGAGCTGTTATTTATCTGGTCAGGTAACCATGTAATATTTCTAGTAATTTGTCATTCTATGCATTATTACAACACAATAACTTGTCCTTTCTGAAGCTGTGTCAATGTGTTATTGTGCACTGGCATAATAAAGTTGTCTTATGTTGCTACTTAGATATAAAAGCAAAAGCAAGGCGTTTCATCAAGAGGCTTCAGTCAATTGTTGGTATTGCTGAAATGGCTTTTACTAGTATGTTGAAGGTGATGAGGGAATTCTTTTGAAATGTTAGTGGGGGAAAGAGATTTTTAGAAGACATAATTTACAGGTCTGTAGTAGATAGCTGCCTGCATAAAGGAGCTGCTAATGATAATAAAATTCCAAACACTTATGATTAAAAGAGGATCTATTGTTCTCAGCTTGTTTGCTTTAGATTTAGTCTGATGAGGCTGTGTGGGAGGCAAACACCCTGTCACTCCTGTATGTTTTTTTTTTCTCTTCATTTTCATTCAAACTTTAGCACAAGTACATAAGTCATCTTGGAAGTGGGGGCATTGGTTCACTGAATAGCCAGGCAAATCTTCAAAGCTGAAACTGGAAGTAAAATGGCAGAAACTAGATACTATGTGCATGAGTCTTCCAGGTGATTGTGAAATGATGCTGCCAGCAGCTCCATTTATAGTGACTTTCTGATTACTCTTCTTCAATATGGGACAAGATCCTGTTCCTCCTCTTGGTTGGTCAATTGCTGAATATCAAGCAAATCCTAACAATGCCACCCCACATAGGGGTCCTTGGGAAGCAGAGTGATGTTGTAGAAGTGACCAGTAGGTCTACCTCATCTCTCTTGCTACTTTTCTGTGGATGCAAAGAAGACAGGCTGCACAACAGGACCAGTTGGCATGGCATGGCATGGCCTGGTCTGTAGGTAAAATGGTTCTTGGGGAACAGTGACATAGAATATTTTATTGTGGCAGGATTTTATAAACAAGTACATGCTAAATGCTAGAATGTTGGAGAATCTGGAATAGCAGGAACAAAATAGCTCTTGCTGTATTAGTTAAATCTAGCTCATTCCAGTGTTTTGGGTATGGTCAAATGGATTAACCCAGTGTAATTCATTTAAATCTCTCTAATACATTTTTTTTATGTAGAATATGAGTACATTATGGGATGTTAGTACAGGAGCATCATTTTCTGTCCATGTAGACAAACCTCAAATTAGCATTCTTACTCCCCGAGTAATGATGTAATTGTGATTTTGATGTCTGTCATGTTTGCGAATTATGTGGAGCATTCTGATTAAAAACACCTCATAATGCTGCTGCTTTTCCTTTCACCAGAGGCCAGCAGAAACTGTAGATGAAGAAGAAAATGCAGAAGAGGAAAATTACTATGGAGAGGAGGTATATAAAGGAGAAGAAGAATATCCAGAATTGAATGGAGAGGAAAGTGAGAAAACTGCTAAAGAAAGAAGTGAACTGGAAGAAAACAAGAAATTAAATGAGAATTACAAAGATGAAGCAGAAGAAACAGAAGAGGATTCTGATAGTCAGAACCAGGTGAGTGTTTATATTTTCAGTTTGTTTTTCTTAAGTTATTGATGTTCATTCATCTCAGCCTCAGGCTTCTCAGCTAGTCTCTAAATAGCTCACTCCTGATAAGTTGCTGAGAGCATTTACAAGAACTTCAGTTTGAGGAAAAGCTGTTTTCCATCTGTATAGATCAGTTACATCAGTAATTACATTATACGCTCTCCAACTGAGAAAGCAGATGTTTCTCACTATTTGATGAATCTGCATCTCTTGCTTTCCTGAGAATGCTGAACTTAAAAAAAAGAAAAAAAAGAAAATTCTTGCAATTTCCAGAAAATGCATGGTCATTTATATATTTCCGCCCTACATTGTCCTTTGGGACAGAGCAGAACGGTGTGTTCATGAAACCACCATGCCTCATTTTTTGATGAGTTGACATTCACAGAAGTTTCATTTCATAAAGGCTCTTGCCATTGCTTTGTGGAATTTTCATCTCCTTTTCTTAGAAATTGGAAAAGACAGTGGAAGTGAACGAGATCCTCAAAGCAGGGGGCTTTAGTTGGTTCAAAAGCAAATATCCTTTTAATTTAGGAGCTATGGTAACATGCTATTGGCTTAGGTGGAGGCATGCAGCCCAGAAAAATAAAGGGGACTGCCCTGACTGTCATGTGAACTGACCAGCAAACAGAATGTGGGAATGAAGTATTTTGTTTGATGGGGAGAATCCAGATCTGAAAAAGTAGGATTCTTGAGCATCAGAAGCAGAACAACTTGCTGCATATTTCATGCCTATAGGCTGCTGAAACCAGACTCTTCCTCTCTTTGTGACACTGGGAATGGCTTCTTGTACCTTGCAACTAGGCTTTCTTCTGTTTCTGTATGACATACAAAAACATTTTTCAATTAAGAGGGCTACATAGCATGATGCTTTCTTGGGCCCTGAATTTATTCAATGCTCAATATATTGATCTTTTGTTTGTTTTTAGAAAAGCTGAAGTTATTTATGGGAGTGGAGAAAGTGAGTGAGCATTTACTTTAAGTGGGTATGTGGGTAACTGATGTTTGATGAAAGAACTTGAGGGGAACCTGTAATCTGAGTAATTTATCCTTTGGAAGATATACACATGTATAAGGTAAATAAAAATGGTAATTCTCAGAAAACATTTTTTTCACATTGATACCTTGTGGAAACTTTAGTATGAGGTGCTAGCACTGTATTGAAATGAAGTGAAATCTTTGTTACCTCTTGAAGTTAACAGTGCCTTTCCTTTTTCTCTAGGTCGATTCCCATGTTGAAAAAACATCCACAGCTCCAAGGGTGACAATCACCAGCCCACAGGAAAGTGAAAAGAAAGGACCAGAGCAATGACTACAGTTGCATAGACAGGAAAAAATGTAATAAGCAAAATTGAAAGATTATAATAATTTAAATATAAAGCATGTTATTTTTCGTAATTGATAACTTGTAATGGAAAGGTAGTTCCCACATACTGAGTCTTGAAATAGTAATGCCATATGGACTGATTTAGAAAACAAACATTAATAGCTACTGGAACAGCACAGAATAATTTTTACAGGGTGAGATTTTCCAAATGGAGGGGAGAAATACAAGTGTACTGTATAGTAGTATTTGAAATAAAGTAACTATTCTTGGTATAAGATGGCTAGCAGTAATAGAATAACTGCAAAAATGACACTGTTCCAGAAAAAGGAAAAGCCCACCACCCTAATTGAATATCAAAACTTTTTTGCACATTCTTTCAGAAAAGAGAAACATTTTTTACTTTTAATGAGGACATACGTAGTTTCTCCTTTAGAATTCCACAAATATATGTTTTCCAGGCATAACATTAAGATATAATTAGAATATGTTCCTCAGTTAATGGATTTATGCCCATAAAAGCTGGTGTACTGTAATGAGGTGTCAGTCCTAATGTTAGTAAATAGTGGATTTTTAATATATTAATTAGAATTGTTAGTTTTACATTCTAAAATAAATAGCTCATATTTAGCACTATGAATGTATATAGACAGCCCACAATACTGCCGCTTGTTCCCGTTTACAACATGAATGTTGATTGTCCTGCACCAATTTACTAAACAGTGAATTGTTATCATAGTGAGAAAAAAAAAAGTAGATGAAGAGTATTTAGCAGATTAGTTTAAAGTTGAATTTGAATGGATTTGTAATCCAGTACTGTGTGAAACTTAATTTATTAATGGGGAAAAAAAAATAATGTAAGAGAATAGGCCTGAATTCAGACTGAAATTACCATGAAACCATTCCTATCAATGGAGCCATTTAAATATGAAATGCATTAGGATGAGCCCTCCAGTTTTCTGTAAAAATTGGCAACAATTGCTACGTTTATAAATCCTTTATATAGCCTTAATGGTTGGAAGAGTGTCATCATCTTTTGGAGTAAGCTGGCTCCTTATGGGCTGTGGCTTAATTTGCATCCGTAAATAAGGCATTGATCCACAGTATTAGTTCTCTTAATGACACCAATTCTGTTACTCTTATTGTTTCTCTGTTAGCAATGGGAATAATTTGTATTTCATAGAAATACAGCCCTGAGCATAATTTCATTAATTATACAAAAGAAATAGTGAGTTTCCATATTATTAATGCTGATAAATTATTACTATGAGAAGCTAAATGTCATTTTTGTTGGTTTCATGCCATTAAGACAAAAATTACATTTATGAACAAATTGAACTTGAAGGACTTTGAGGAATGTGAAGAACCACTCGTCATAACTGAAATTCATCCACGCATCTTCACTTTTTCAGTAGAAAAAGTTGAATATCTTTCCAATAACTATTGAATATATTTTTCCAATGGAATAGAAACACATAGAGGTCCTTCAGCATGTTTCTAAGTATTGGCAATATAAGTATAAAAAAATATAATGTTAAAACCCATAGGAACAGGGTTAGAAAAGTTTGCCCTATGGCATCTCTGAACTGTCTGTGATTCGTGTCTCCTTTGTTGAACTGTCTGAGAAAGATCTGAGGGAATATTGCGTTTGTGATCAGTTCAAAATAAGCTCCTAGCTTAGCCAAAATCTTAAGCAAGTGTGCATGCTTCTGATATTTGATACAGCAATTAAGCCTATGCTCAAATATCTTTGATTTCACTGGGGTTTAAGAAGACATTTAAAGTTAAGCAAAAGTAAAACCCAACCAACCCAACCAACACCTCAGAAAAACCCCAGAAACATTATGAATAAAATAATTGTATGTTCTAGTAAGGAAAAATGACAGAAATCCCTAGGTACCTTTATAGTTAATCCTGTACTGGAATAATAATATGCAGTAGCATTAAAAGCTCTCAAACAGTACTTAACCAGTCAGAGAAGGCAGGTCTGTCACCTCAGGGAGCTTAGGAGAATTTACCTGCTGAACCTTCTGTGCAAAGCTGACCTAGGAGAATGGCTAATGCTGCATCTCTGCTCACTTTAAGCTGAATAGCTCATATGCTTATTAGCTATTCATGAGTAAGCATGGTCTTAAATGTGTTGCTGAATCAAGACAAACAACAGTAATCTTGTACTGACATTACTCTGAATGGGCTTTTCACTAGCAGTTAATGGTGTACCAAATACAGGACTCTACTTGTTGTCATCTTATTGCAGATTAAGACTTCTGCAACCTCTGAGATGTTCTTCATCCTCAGAAATTTTAAGTTAATTCAACCCCCAGAAGTATCTGATGGAGATACTTAATTTGGAGAACATTTGCCTCAAAATGTTGTACCTAGAAACAATATTTTGAAGAAACTGATGGATTTGTATGATGATTCTTTTCTCCTTTTGGTTTCTATCTATTCTGTCTGCCAACAGTTTCTGTCATTTCTTCCCTTTTCCCCAAGTGTCCAGTGTCTTCCATGCTTAAAAGACTTACAGATAATAATAAGAGTAAATTTAAAAGCTGAAACTAAATTCTAGGTAAGTATAATTGGATCATTTTCTTTCATGGGAACATGAAATCCCCATGAGTGTTATTCAGCTTTTAAAATGTCTTCCCCTGTTTTTTTGTAAGAAAGAAAGTGTATATTTCCTTGGAACAGCAAACCAGACTTCTCGGAAATAGAGATATAACCATTTTATTGTTCACCTTTACAACACTGACAACATGAATGTTGTATCAGGTTCTTTTATATAGAAAAAATAGTTTATCCATAAAAAACAATGCTGATGTTAAAAAAGAAATTAAGCAAGAAGTCTTGGAAGGCAGATGCAGGGACTGTGAGAATGAAGACCTTAGGCCCACTGTAGGAGAGGATCAGGTGCGAGATCATCTTAAGAACCTGAAAGTGCACAAGTCCATGGGACCTGATGAAATCCATCCGTGGGTCCTGAAGGAGCTGGTGAATGAAGTTGCTAAGCCACTGGCCATCATATTTGAAAAATCATGGCAGTCAGGTGAAGTTCCCGATGACTGGAAAAAGGGAAATATAACCCAAATTTTCAAGAAGGGGAAAATGGATGACCCGGGGAATTACAGACCAGTCAGTCTCACCTCTGTGCCTGGCAAAATCTTGGAGCAGATTCTCCTGGAAGGCATGCTGAGGCACATGAAAAACAAGGAGGTGGTTGGTGACAGCCAGCATGGCTTCACTAAGGGGAAATCCTGCCTGACCAATTTGGTGGCCTTCTATGATGGGGCTACGAAACTGATGGACAGGGGCAGAGCAGTTGACGTCATCTACCTGGACTTGTGCAAAGCATTCAACACTGTCCCACATGACATCCTTGTCTCTAAATTGGAGAGACATCAATTTGATGGGTGGACCACTCGGTGGATAAAGAACTGGCTGGATGGCTGCAAAGCAAAGAGTTGTGGTCAATGGCTCGATGTCCGGCTGGAGACCGGTAACGAGTGGTGTCCCTCAGGGACCGGTGTTGGGACTGGTCTTGTTCAACATCTTTATCGGTGACATGGACAGTGGGATTGAGTGCGCCCTCAGCAAGTTTGCCAATGACACCAAGCTGTGTGGTTCGGTTGATACGCCGGAGGGAAGGGATGCCATCCAGAGGGACCTCGACACGCTTGTGAGGTGGGCTGATGCCAACCTTATGAAGTTTAACCATGCCAAGTGCAAGGTCCTACACCTGGGTCGGAGCAATCCCAGGCACGGCTACAGGTTGGGCAGAGAAGAGATTCAGAGCAGCCCTGCAGAGAAGGACCTGGGGGTGTTGGTCGATGAGAAAATGAACATGAGCCGGCTTCAGTGTGTGCTCGCAGCCCAGAAAGCCAACCGTATCCTGGGCTGCATCAAGAGGAGCATGACCAGCAGGTCAAGGGAGGTGATTCTGCTCCTCTACTCTGCTCTCGTGAGACCTCACTTGGAGTATTGTGTGCAGTTCTGGTGTCCTCAACATGAAAAGGACATGGAACTGTTGGAACAAGTCCAGAGGAGGGCCACGAGGATGATCAGGGGACTGGAGCACCTCCCGTATGAAGATAGGCTGAGAAAGTTGGGGCTGTTCAGCCTGGAGAAGAGAAGGCTGCGTGGAGACCTCACAGCAGCCTTCCAGTATCTGAAGGGGGGTTATAGGGATGCTGGGGAGAGACTCTTCATCAGGGACTGTAGTGACAGGACAAGGGGTAATGGGTACAAACTTAAACAGGGGAAGTTTAGATTGGATATAAGGAAGGAATTCTTTACTGTGAGGGTGGTGAGGCACTGGAATGGGTTGTCCAAGGAAGTCGTGAATGCTTCATCCCTGGCGGTGGCCAAGGCCAGGTTGGACAGAGCCTTGGGTGACATGGCTTAGTTTGCGGCATCGCTGCCCATGGCAGGGGAGTTGGAACTAGAAGATCTTATGGTCTTTTCCAGCCAAAAGCATTCTATGATTCTAAGATACAGGTGGTCTTGCTAATAGTTTTTCTGTCTTCATTTCCTCTGTGTGATGCCTTAACTCAGTTTTACATGAGAAATACATTATTTTGTTAAGCTTATATAATGTTCTTTTATTAAGCTTATATGCAACATTTCTGAGGGTTTTTTTTAAGACTTGTTTTCCTGTTTTGTTTTATTTTTTGAAAGAATTTGCTATTAAAGGAAACTATCATACAGATATTCTTGTGCTTTGTCTCATATCAAGACCTGTTTATGCTAAGTCTTTCTTTGGGTGACTGGCTTTATAAACCTAGTGATTTTGCAGCTGATAGGATTCTCTCATAGCTAGAACTTTCAAAAAAAAAAAAAACACAACCAGATTTTGTAATTTTCATGTTGCAGCTGTGAAAGGAAATATGCTGATAATTTAGCTATTACATAGCTATAAATCTACGTTACAAATCTAGGAATAACAACACAGTTAAATTGGCCACAGGTTTGTAATGACATAGTTCAGGTTAGGATTGGATTACTGTTACATATATACTGTTGAGCTGGTATTGAGCAAGTAATGTGAGTTTTATCTGTTCACTGGCAATACCGGAGAAACTACCAGAACTTCTCGATATCTCCCAGCTGAAATGCCTAATTTCAGTAAAGCATTAAAGCATATGCTTAAATCCCCTGGGACTGCAGTTTTCATTGAATTTTATCTAATGCTTTGGTGCTTTAACATATCAGAGTCAAAATAAAGTTAGTTTCCAGAGAGAAATGGATGAAAATAAAGAAAATATAATCTCCGCTCAGTCTCATCTAGAGTACAGCATAATAATTGTGTGTGCAGGAGAAAAAGAGTAAGTGTAAGTATTCCGATTACTTGAAAATATGGGGAAAGAATTGTTGCTTGAGTATTTTGATTGATTATCCAAAAGGTACATTAAAATAACCATTAGATAATAAATACAAGTACAAAATGAAGTATCTTGAGGAAGGGTGTATTTATTAAGTAGTAGCAATCAGAATTATTTAATGGGGTGCAGCTCAAGGATGTGTGGTTTTGGGTGGCCGGTAGCCTTCAATTTAAATTTTAATCAAAAGAAGTGCTTTACAGATGGCAATAGGTAATGAAGCTGTTCGCTATCTTTAGATTATTGTGCATGTGCATATTTGTATGCATTAACTTACAGGCATGTGTGTGAACACTCTAACTGAATGCATTCACTGTGTGTTCACACATACTGCACACATAATGTGCATATGCTATAATCTAAACTTGTTATATTGTTAGTGATGGGAGAAAATATTATTGATTGTAACTGAAATTTGCTATAATTATACGAGAAAATATAGCTACATCTAGTCATAACTAACCTCATAAAATGGGTGACATGTCTTTTTAAGTTATTGCATATTTTGGTGCTTTGCTGAGCCAAGCTCAGAATTGGAGCCCTGAAGTAAAACAGAAATAGTAGCCTAGAACTGACTGTGAGCTATGTTGGTCATAAAGAAGTGGACAGGATTTGGAAAATTCAAGAAAGTGCAAGTCTTTACTACAGCATGTGATACCAAAACTCTCAAAGGTCTTTAGTATCAGCTACAGTGCTGGGAACATCCAATTTAAACAAAGGGGTATTTGGAAACAGTAGGCAGACTTCTAATAACCTGTGTGGTTACTAAGAATGCCTTTAAATATTGGTATTTTTCTTGCAGTCATCTACAGCTCTATTATTTGTGATTTTATAAATGAATCTCTCATTCAGTTATACTTTTCCCTTGTTCCAAATGGGACCAAAATTTATTCAAAATACAGGTGTTATTAGTTGAAAGCTTCTACTCTCTAATCCTAAAATGGTTTCAAAATCTCTTGTTTGGTATAATCTAGAAGGAATCTAATTCTCTATAAGATGATTCAGAGTTCTGTATGTCAAGAACATGTAGATTCATGACTATGGTTAATGGATTTTCAAAGGCAGGGGATTTATGTATACAATTGATGCTGTGAACTCTGACTTGTCCATGCATTTCATTGTAAAAAGCAGGCCTCTCTTCTGTAAGTATTGCTTTCCTGGATGCTTACTGTCATGTTGTGGACCCCAGCACTGATGCACGTGTGTCAAATCCAAACTCTCTCTGCAAAATCACTTTTGAAAGCATTTACTTTTTCCATATTGTTCCATAGTTTGGTTGTGTCCAAAACGTTGTGCCCTATTTAATTAGCAAGTTCTTAGGGGGTGGGTACCATCCTTTTGTCTTTGTGCTTACAGGGGTGAGTGGCCTCTCCTGCTCTTGAAAAGGTAAAGTATCTTCAGACCTCAGTGATCTGTGGATTTTTCTGTTTGTCTTAGTTGGGAAGGACGTCGAGATTTGATTTAAGCTCCTCTACCTCAGAGATACTTTACTGTTGTGTTTTTATTACTGCACACCATCTCTGTATCATTCTGTTTCTCTGCTGTGTTTGCTTCTGCTAGTTTAGTTGTGAGAAAAGCTATTGCCAAAAATAATGCCTATATGTCTTGTTTTTTCTCCCTTATAAATTGTTGGTGGAAGGCTGACGTCCTCTGAGAAACCCAAGCTTTACACCTTCCGCTGCCTTTCCTTATTGCTCCCACTGCCCCCTCAGAGTTAGCACCAAACAGCAGTTTATTTAGTAAGCCAAGAGTTAGGAGTTGCATCAACTGTTTAAAAGTAATCTCCCTCTGTAGAGAAAGAGAAGTGGATGAAGGCTGTTTCCCTTTTTCATGCAACACAAGGCCAAGTTCAAGAGGACCGAAGGGTTCATCCTTCAAAGCGTCCTGACCATGTGGTTATAAGTAGCATATCCCAGGACAAGGAAGATAGGGTAGCTAAACCTCTTGGGTGTTTCTGGCTGGGGGCCTTGCCCTCAAACACATCTGGTGATTGCAGATGGTCCTGTGTGTAAGGCAGGGAGGCAGCCATCTGCTGTGGTAGCACTGTGCCTGCTTGTGGGAATTAGAGCCTTTCCCTGGCAGTGTTAGTTTCTGTGGGCAAACTGAGGCAGACAGGGTTTTGGGGAAGGATGGTTAGTTCGTCTCAAAGGCCTTAATATTGGTGCCAGGCTTTTTTCACTTACTAGCACCTATGCACAGGCAGATGTACCGCTGCTGCTCCACAGCAGGGAGAGCCATGGCACTGCTAAGGGCCGCTGACTTGGCTTGTGGGGTGGGTGGGTGCTTGGCTGGTGTGCGAGGTGTTTGCCACTGCTTTCTGACAAATACTTGTTTCTCTGAAAGTGTGTTCCTTCCACCAGCAAATAAAAAGCATTGCGCATAACGTCTCCCTTTCAGGGCTCCTGTGCCAAAAAGAGTGGTGTGTCAGGCACTCAGCAGCACGTGATTCCCTGGGTATTCAGCTCCATCCACCCATGGTTCATTTCCCTGGCACATGATGCTCCCAGCAGCTCTACCCACTTTTTCTGCTCACCTCTGCTTATAATCAATGAGCCTGTGCCATATTAATTCCCTTACACATGGAATGCAGACTGTAGTCTTTGATGCCTTGAATGCAGGTGTGGCATGCAGGAGAAGCAGCCAGGAGCCTCCTTGCAGAGCAGACCTGGAGATACCTTGGTGTATGCTTTGGGTTTCTTCCAAATCAACATGTGCGTGATTCACAGCTGAGTGTTTTGAAGGTGAGGACTCTGCCCTGGTCTACACTGCTCTTGGAGAGTGGTTTGGAACTGCCTTATGTATGCCTGCCTGCTGGGTTGCTGCAGACAACCTGTATGAATAGGCTTGGAAGCATACCAATTAGGGGCCAGAGCCACCTTAACATAGATGCCATAAATGCATCTGTAGAGAGGAAATCATCTGGCTATCAGCTCTGGAACTACTTTTGAGCTGAGGCCTTTGGTTTATGCCATTGGTTCAGGCAGATGAACTGTGTGATCTAGATGATGCTTTCCCATCATACCTTAGGCAAAGTGTGCCCTTACACTGGAGACAATGCACTTGACCAACAATAAGGTCCTCATGCTTGTCCAGCCATCTGTGGTGGTCAGAATATTGATGTTAAAAGTTAATTTGTTTTGCTTTTGTTGGTTTTGTTTGGTTGGGTTTTTTTTGGTTGGTTGGTTTGGTTTGGTTTAGATGTCTGCTTCCACACAGATTCCAGCCACGGTACTTGTGTTGTTCTGGTCACAGGTTTTAGACTTGTGGCAAGATTTTCTATGCTTTCAATATTCACTCGTTGTCTCATCTGATATTCATTGACAATGACCAATATTGATGCTTGAAATGCTGCGTTTCACCAGCTCTCTCCTGGGTATTCCTTCCTGCTCGTCTCCACCCCTCTTCATCTCTCTCCTGTCTGTGCTGCCTCCCCTGTGTCACCATTTCAGGCAGGCTTATTTTGCACCCACTCCAAGACATGCTTGGGGCAGGGGTCCCTCTTGCCTCACCCCTGCTGCTCTCCTGAAAACGGACAGGGAGGCTTAGGAAGGAAATGTCAGGGCTCAAAGTTCCTTATGGCATAAGGGAGAGAAAGGGCAGCAGATGCTGAAGTCATTAGGTGAGCAGGGAAATGATGGCATTCCATGTGTTCTGCTGAGGAACACATCCTCCTAGCCTCAGGCTGTGGGGTGTCTCTAGCTAGGCGACAGCCTGAAGCTGTAAGGCTTGAGGCTGAAATTGCTGGAGCAGCATATCTAGTACATAGTTAAACTGACTGGCTTATTAGCAAGTGTTTAGAAATTATCTCCTGTCTTTATTTGCAAAAGCCTGCGAGTGGTAAATTATGTAAAAAGCAGGCCTTCAAAAAACAGCTGCAAATCATTAGACAAAACAATAAGCTACTTGATGCTGTCTCTTCTGTCTACAGGGATGTTAGAAGTATTTGCCTGACCTAGTGTTAATATGCAGAGATTATTTTCATGTTAATCCCTCTGTAAATTATCTGACAGCAAAACTGAGCTTTGCCCTGCTTAATGTATATCAAGTGAACTAATGCAGGAAATGCTCACTGTGTGGTCTGCCACTCATCCAGATAAGAGCTGAATAAAAATCAGGGGGTGAATGGATTGTTTGCCCACAGATCAGAAGGCTCCAGAAGGAGCACACACAGTCTCAGAGTAATAGAATTAGTAGAAGACTATGTGGGTCTCCCCATTTGCAATGATATTCCTCAGGGATATATTGTGCCACAGGGATGACCTGGCAAAACTCAAACATCATTTCTGTAAGTGGCATGTAGGCATTAACCCCAAATGACCAGTGCAGGATAATGCTCCGTGGAGATCCCAATTCTCAGCTGTGGAAGTGGTGGGATGAGGAGGGAGTGAGGCTATGTCTCCAAAGCCTGCTCAGCAAGCATAATACTGTCTCACTGCCCCTAAAATACAGTGAGCTGAGAGGGCAGCCTGCTATGTAGTGGCAGGATGACCAGTCAGTGCTGAATGAGCCAAAGTGCTAATTCCTTTATTTTTCCAGATTTATTCTGCTATTAGCCCTTTGATAGAAAGCTGCTGGCAAGGTGCATCCAACTAAGGTACTTGCAGTCTTTCGCTGCCTCCCTTGGATTTCATGTTCTTGGGGGCTAAACAGCCTCCCTGGTGTGCAGGTTTTGCTGCTGCTCTCCCCCTACCAAACTTCTCTCTCTGACAGCCGCTGATGAGGATGCTGCAGCCTTACCCACACTGCTGCTGCTTTCGTGAAGAGCTGTTTGCTTGCACTCGCGCATGATTAGAACTCTCATATGTGGAAGTGGCAGGCTGAGGCTGTGGCAGAAACTGGGAATTAAATCCGCTTGCAGGCAGCTTGGGAGGAGGGGATGTTTCTGCATCTGTGCCTTTGCCTGTGATTCACTGTGCACTAGAAACAAATGGAAAATAAAGGCGTCAAGACAGCCGGGAGGGGGAAGGACAGAACAGATGCTGAAGAGAAGCCTTATCTGTACAGTGTGGTGGGGGAAGCAGACCTAACCTTCAGAAGGAAATCTATCCACCAAAATGAAGTTGGTGATTGCCACTTTGACTAAAAATGTGATTTCTTTTAACACAGTTGCAGAGAAAATGGTGTTGGGCTAAGAGGGGTTGCATTGTAATTTCAAGCCAAAAAAGACTAGAAGAGGGAAAACAAATAAGGTGAATGTAAAGAAAATTAAAGACCCTTGAGCAGGGAGGTCAGAGGGTTGGAAAAAGAACAGCTTGGCTCCTTAAGCTGTATTTTATTTTGTGTTCTTTGGAAAGGTGATGGCAGTCAGTGCTAGGAGAGGAAGTCATGGGCAGTTCTGGGGTAGAACATGCACTGCAAGGGGAAAAAGATGCATGATAGGGGAATCAGGGACAGATTGCCCTCATCTTCACTGGAAAGTACCTGAGGAGCTTGACTGCCCCTCACTGCTCCCCAGCTGGAGGCTGTACCATAGGCTCTTTCAATGAGAACAGCAAAAAGCACGTCTCTGCTGCTCTTCTGCTGAAGTTTCAGCTCCTGCACCAAAGGATGAAGGTGTTAAAACATGACAAGGAAATGGATCTTGAAAATGTTTCTACAATGTCTTAACCTTCCAGGTTCTTAATAGCAACAGAGTAATTTTCTGCTTAGTATTTCTACAAAAGCCCTGTGAGGCACTGATTCTCTGCTGTGAAGGACTGCGGCCTCTGGAGCATTCTATCGTGGAAAAGCTCTAAGCAACTGAAACAAGATTTAGTGAGATGAAACATGTGGCAATGTTAGCCATGACAGCGTTACCAGCTTGGCTGCTGCTCCTAAATTCCAAACACATTTCCTATCCCAGCAAGCTCCAGTAAGTTCCTCGAGGGTTTTTCTCCCCTAACACCTGGGTAATGCCATGCCATGACTCATCCTCTTTCACACTGCCAAAGCATGTTCAGTTGTGCAGGAGCAATGCACAGTGTGACTGCCTGGTGCTTGGATCAGCTCTATTAGGCCAGCCATCCTCTGGACGAAAATACAGCGATGCTTGCATGTGTTTATCTACCTGTGGGGTATGTTTTAAGAAGGACTGTATACCCATATAGCTACTTTGGGTAAACAAACCTAACCTCTGCTTTCTTTTTGAGCAGGATTTTCATTCAAACTTCCAGTGGTGTTAAGAAAAGGTAGGTGGAGAGAAGGGACTCAGTAATAGCTACAGGAGCCAGCACTATCATCTCCTTCAGTGAACTTCACTGTAGAACTGAAAATGTCACATTTCCCCCATGCACGGTTTTTAATTGAAAGCTCTCCATCAGAAAAGTCAGGGCAGCTTGACTCTGCTGCCCACACACCGATAGCCAGGCAGCCGTGAAAGCTCATCACGGTAAACACAAATACTCTCAGCCTGAAAAGCAAGTGGTGAGGACTCTCTGCCTGGAATAACTAATGAATGGCAGCAGCGACAACCTGTCCCCCGTGTCCCAGACCTGCCACGTGCCTTGTGAGGAATCACGACCCACCACCCCTCTTCTTGCTGGCTTGCTTTGTAAATATTGCACAGCTCCTTAACTTATCCATCTCCTCATCTTTTCCGGTTTAGCACCGCTTTATCTGCTTCTCTCCTGAGATTACAGTATTATTTTTAAGCATCGGGTGCAATGTGCTTTTACAATTCTAACATATGGTTGCCAGTGAGTTGTCGGATGCCCCAAAACCCACTTTGTTTCATTCTCCGTAATCATGTGCATGTGACAAGCTCTTGATTGCTCCTTTTTCCAGTGCTAATGCCTGTATGCTGCCATCGAGTTGCTAAGATAGGCACTTTCTTTGAAGAAGAAAATTTTACTTCTGCTGCTGTCAGCCACAATAGTTACTGCAGGTTCACCTGAAACTCCCAAAACATGTATGTTCTGGTCTATTTAAGGTGTGGAAGTATGAACCAAGTCACAGCCCAGAAACTGTGGGAAAGAGGAAGGGAAAGAGCACAGCTGTTACCACATACCTGTTAGTGCACTGGAATCTTTTTGATTCAGCACCAACGCGATTTCCTCACCTATGAAAGCTGAAAACACAGACCGCATTGAGAGACTCTGAGTTTCAACTACCGATTTCTCCTTTCAAAATAACTTATTAAATTTATAGAGAAACCTGTCTGATAAGAAGGAGACTTTTCACAAAAATCTATCACTGGCTCACGCCGAGAGTTTTATTCAATCCATTCAAAAAATAGACAGAACTATAAGGTGGCACATATTGTCAGAGAGTACAAATGTCACATCTTTCTTTGTACGGTTTAATTTAAATCCATAGATTAAGACAGAGAAATAATTGCCCTGGGTGGGAAAATAATTGAGGGTCTTCCATGAAAAGACAAGTCTTCAAGTTAGCATTTACACAAATGTATCTGGTTAAGCATAACTTTTTCTATCCTCTATAAAAATATAAACAGCATTTCAAAATGCCTTTAGATAAGTATGTTAAGGTCATCTAACATGGCATCAATGTACTGACAGAATATGAGGCCTGGGCATGTCAAACCACGTTTAGTAATCCATACCCATCCGAAAACGTATCGTATGAGCTTCAAACATAACACAACATAATGAAACAATATCAAACCAAAGATACACAACTACATATTCCTCCTTCCATATGAGTTCCTTCTATTTCTTTTTGTTACTATGGCAATAAACAAGACAAAAGTGGCAGTTACGCACAGGTTAATTGTAACTCAGGATCAAGTATAACTTGAGCTTCCCAGAAAGTATCATCACTGGGAAGTGAGATGCACCAGGATCAAATGAAGGGCACTCACTGCCACGTATGTTTTACCTGTGCAGTATTACTTTGATGCAGGCTGTAGAATGTGATAGAAGGACAAGTGCAAATTACAAGGGCAGAATCTTGGCTTCCCAGACAGCAGAACCAGGAGTTAAAGGTAAGACTAAACAGGGTTTTACTGGCAAGAAGAAAACTGAACAAAAAGCCAGCTCATCTAAACTTGAAATAGAGGGATGTGGGGTGTTCTTGGTACAGCTGTCATAAACACACCCTATGTTTTCCAGGGATGCAGTCTGATAAGCTAAACACCTAATCGTTGTTACAAGGACTTACTGGTTCAACACAGATTAAAATGTTCGAAAACACTGAATATATTGGTCACAGACCTAATCACATCATTTCCCTTTTCCCAATTCTAAATTTGTATTGGAGCAGCTTCCCTCTCAGCTGTGTGTTTGTATAGAAGAGCACTGGATGTTGTAATTGACTAGCACGTATGCCAACAACTGCTGATATTTTCCAGTTAAGGTGATCTACAGGTGAGAAACAAAACCTAAGGGAAGGGTCAGGTTTCAGATAGAGGTTGGACATTTTGAACTTTGGACAAAGTGACAGGTATCTTTGATTCTCCCGGCGCTGGAGCTTTTGTGACTGGGTTTGCATGGGCTTTTATATCAGCTATTCTCTCTTTGAATCTCTGCTGGAGGTACTTTTCTTCTTTGGAGTAACTTTTAGCAAAAGCAGACATCAGCAGACACACTGCCACGCTGGACCCTCCAACGCAAAACAGGATTGCTCCTGCCAGCTTGCATATATCAAGGGACCCATTAAACTGAATGGCACGAGTATCTACCACAACAAAATCATCTTTCCCAAGAGCTTCGATTTTCGGTGGCACAAGAAAACCCACTACAAGAACTGTTAAACCTATGAGCATAAAAGCCGTCCCAGAGATGAGTCCAACCTGGAAAACAAAGAAACAAACCAAATTAATATGCATTTACAGTTTTTTGTTGGTAAGTGGTCCTAGAAGGCATCTAGCTTTCACAATGTCTTGCAGGTAGAGTTTTCTTTTCTAGGAGAAGGATGGTATTTTTCTTTCAGGTCATTATGTGACACTACCAGAACTAGAATATATGGAGAAACTGTCTTTTTAGAACTGTAATTCAGCATTTACATTTCTGGAAACAATGGAACACATATTTATACATCCAAAGAGCATTTCATGTCCAAAGGCCCTATCACAGAGAGGATCACAGTTTAAGCCCGGTGCTGCATGACAGACTATTTCTTTAGCTTTAGGTGGTGGTTAGCACCAACATTTCAACCCCTGCTGATAGTCACATAATCATAGTGTCATATCCACCACTTGCTTTTACACCATGAAATTCCTTCGCAGGAATTTGAAGGAAGTTGCTATTGCTATGAACAGATCACAAAGTATTTCTAGCACATTTCAAGTGTAAGTGCAAAATTTGGTTTTCACAGAATGCCCCTACCATCGGAGCAGAGGGGTTGAAATAGATGGCCTCATGGGTCCCTTCCAGCCTCTGATGTTCTCAAGTTCTGGCAAGTTCCCTGACCTTAATAGAGACCTTTCAGTTTTCTTGATCCCTAAGTCACACAGTCATAGAGTTACTGCTGTTAACCTATCAGTCCTACTCTCAGTAGTTTGGCAGGACTATTGTGGGTGCAGAGCAAAGGTAAACTACACTTTCAAGCTAGGTGTGGAGTTTCCCTGGCAATGCTGTGTGTTTCAATGACATGGCTCCTGGTGACACAGAAATTAGAGAATCCAAAAACCCTAGAGCTCCCTTGGAAATTGATTCATCTTGGTAAGAGTACCCTGCCTTCAAACAGATTGTAACTCAATCATCTCAGGGAAAGCTGAGCAACAGAAGGCCTTAGTTACTTTCCCATATAACTTAACTCATGAGTTACATGAGAAAGTACTGCAATGGGAGTTTCTAATGCCAGCAAACAGCAACATGCGGTACCTTCCAGAATGTAGAGCTCCACCTGCTAGGCGACCTCTGGATCTGAAAATCATCCTCATATTCCCAAATTGAAGCAGTGCAGTCCTCATAGAACTGATGAAGGTAGGACCGAACTCCATAGCGTTGGTACCCTCCCTCAGTGCCGCCCTGCACATGCTTGGACCCACAGATGTCAGCATAGGAGCTCATCCTTCCTACCTGCGAGAGGTTTCATGCAAAACAGATTGTTAGTGATGTGGCAGGAGAGCAAAACTAGAAACTCTCCAGCTGACACGAAGAAAAGCATCCCAGGAGAGACATTTCCTTCATGTTTTTCCAAACAAAAAAATGAGCCTGGTAAAGTTGCATGCAGTGATTCAGCTCAAGAGAACCCAAGGCACTCAGTGCCTTGGCACAGCACAGCCTAAAGGTGCTGAAGGGAACATTCCCTCTCATATGCAGGATGCCCACTCCCCATGTTTCGTACCAGTATGCTACTACATTTCTGTGGAGACGGCGAAAAGCGGAATATATCAGGTAAGGTCCTACACCTGGGTCTGAGCAATCCCAGACACAGCCACAGGCTGGGCAGAGAAGAAATTCAGAGCAGCCCTGCAGAGAAGGACTTCGGGGTTTTGATCAGTGAGAAACTTAAAATGAGCCAGCTGCAGTGTGCTCTCGCAGCCCAGAAAGCCAACTGTATCCTGAGCTGCACCAAAAGAAGCATGATCAGCTCACGGGAGGTGATTCTGCCCCTCTACTCTGCTCTCGTGAAACCCCACTTGGAGTATTGTGTACAGTACTATTCCCAGGCTGAAAGTCAAAAACACAGCGCTGCACCACCTACTAAGAAGTTGAAAAAGTGACTGCTGCTGCTGAACCCAGGACATGCCCTCAACATAAAAAGGACATGGAACCGTTGGAACAAGTCCAGAGGAGGGCCACGAGGATGATCAGGGGGCTGGAGCACCTCCTGTATGAAGACAGGCTGAGAAAGTTGGGGCTGTTCAGCCTGGAGAAGAGAAGGCTGCTTGGAGACCTCATAGCAGCCTTCCGGTATCTGAAGGGGGCCTACAAGGATGCTGGGGAGGGACTCTTCACTAGGGATTGCAGTGATAGGACAAGGGGTAATGGGTTAAAACTTAAACAGGGGAAGTTTAGATTGGATATAGAGAAGAAATTCTTTACTGTGAGGGTGATGAGGCACTGGAATGGGTTGCCCAGGGAAGCTGTGAATGCTCCATCTCTGGCCAGGTTGGACAGAGCCTTGGGTGGCATGGTTTAGTGTGGGGTGTTCCTGCCCATGGCAGGGGGGTTGGAACTAGATGATCTTAAGGTCCTTTCCAACCCTAACTATTCTATGATTCTAATAAAATCTAGCATCCCCAAAGGGCTCACATTGCTTCTCATGCAAACTGCTTCTATGAGTTCGCTCGGGTTTGCAACCTTAAGAACTAGGAACTGGGTAAGGTTTTTTAATATTTTTTTTACCAAGCTTTTGAAGTGCAGGACTAAATGCTGATAGAACATTCATAGCCATGAGAAACAGAGGCAAAACAAGTCCCAGACAGACTGAAACTGTATATATCCTGTACTTAAATATGGATAATTAAAAATGAAAAAGATGGAATGCCGTAACAGCACCAATCTGTTCACTGAAGGGAGTGAAATTAAAATCCTAAACCTGTGGCAAACCGCTGCTCCCTGAGAGAAGTCAATGCCCAACTCCTGCTGACTTTAATAAAATCACGATTTTGTCTGCTATGAAAACTGCCAACAATGGTCCCCACTCTTTCCACTTCGTGGAAGTTCTCATAACACACAAAATTTATATTTAAAAATGCAGGTCCCAGCTGTGAACTTGCTTCACAGGTGTGATGCTATGGAATTATTAAAGTAATACTAGCCCCTAAAAACTTGAGCAACGGGTCCATGTTATTTAAATTGACTGACTTGTCTTTAAAGAAGTTCAGAAAGTCTTAGCCCAAAGGGAACTGTTAATCAGTACTTGCATCTGAATGTCACAGCTCAAATTATATCAGCTGCAAGCAGCTCATCTGATTGCCACAGCAATTATACATAAAGGAAAGGAAGGAAGGTCTGACATGCTCACAGCAGCTAGGGCCTCCAAATTTCACAGCCCTGCAGGCCTTTGCCCTTCAGGAATGAGCGATCTTGATGGGTACATTTTGAGGTACAAAACTAAAAAAAGAAGTGGTATGAAGTATATAATCTAAACTTTTGTGTGGAAACACTTAAAGTAATCCTACTTTTGGAGCCTGTTTGAGCAGAAAAGAAGTTTTTTCCCCTAAGGTCAACAAAGGGGAGGACAAGACATAACATGACCAGATAGTGTGGCCTGTCGAAGCTCACTTGCATTACTCCAGCTGCCACCAGAAGATAATTTTAGAGCTTCTCTAGTTACTCCAGAAATCAGGTAAGGCACATTGCAACTGTACTTATTGCAATGAATTTAAAAAAACCTCGATGTTATGTGACAGAAAACTGTATAAACATGATCTTGCATTCACTGCACTGTCTGTAGGCTTAGTCAAGAGAAAGGAGGGCGTTTTGTCACTAACAGTTTGACGAAGGATTGTCTATAGGAACCACAAAGCCTGGAATCACTTATATTACAGCTAGATTCTTTAGCAATCTGAAATGCTAATAGGTGGATTTGGTCAGGCATATGAAAAAAAAAGATAAATAAGAGCTGGGAGATGGAATAAAAACCAAAATAATGATCTTTTGCTTGTAAGATTTTTGATAGCATCAAACATTATGACCTTCTAAAATGGAAGGAAAAGAGAAACAAAGGATTGACAACATCACTAATTCTTCTCAAGCATTGTATATTAGTCCTACTGAACATTTTCCTTATGCTCAGATTCTTCCACTTATAAGTGATCTCTCATCTTTTGCAAAATATCTTGTCTAATAGAGAGAAGGGAAGAAAGCTTCCCAGCCCTATATGACTCATAGAAGCAGCCTGGTAATTTGGCCTAAGATGGTCTCTCTTCTCAGCTGCAATGCAAACATAATGTTGGTGTTCTTGCTACTTACAGATGGGGCAGAGGAACTGACACAGTCAGACTATGGTGGGAGTAAACAGTTCTCCATAAATAAGAAGGAAACGTGTGTCACAGCCATCAATTTACATCAGATGAATAAATACTGCAGTAGCTATGATCTCTTGAGTGTTGATGTATATTTGCATGTCTCACCTTTATGGCTGCAAAATTAAATGCTGAAATGTTGGACAACTTGCTAAAAAGAGAGTCACGGTTACCCAATCCGTGTAACACACAAGAGCAGAACACACATCCAGTGGTTTAATCATTAAAAGTTCTTCCGTGCCTAAACCCGAGGTGCCTAGGAACACGTGGGATGTATGATCACAGCTTCAAAGCACACCACTGCATAGTAGCAATCCATCCCCTAGCAACTTTTGTTTCCATGGCAAAAGCTTGTCCTGTTTACTTTGAGCTTTACTATTCTCCACTGATCTGGGGAGATGTGACTGGGTTTGTGAGAAGGCAGATTAAAAGATGAGCAAGCTCTAAGAAAAACCACTCAATACATTTCCCAACTACTTCGCTTTCTTATTGCAGGGTTGGACACATTTTAAACCCCCCTAAATCATATGTAACGAATTGACATCTGAAAGGCAGGATGAAGCAAACGAGGTGTGCCATTGCTCTGCGACACACAGCACTAGATGTAAGCCACAGACGCTGATGGGTTTGCATAGGTGAAGTCCCCCTCTCCAGATTTACACACTTTGAACCTTCTGTTCAGAGGGCCGTTTTTCCTACAGAAAGCAAGTCCCCTGGAAGAGTGAACACTGGAATAAATAACCTCTCTTTGACAGCAGCCTCCGAGATGGCCCTTTGGATACCTCAGCCCCCTGTCACACCAGTCTCCAGCACTTCCCCAGGCCAAACGCTGGCCCAGGCCGTGCTCAGTCTCACCCTGTCCGTCACGGCCGAAGCGAGCCTTCCTGCGGCCGCGGCTCCGGCCCCGCCGGGGCTGGAGGAACTGGACAAGCTGCTGCCGCCGCTCCCCGAGGGCGCCTGGGCTGCCCGGCTGCCTTTCGGGGCGACTCCTGCGCCGCTGCCGTGCACGGGGGAGCCAGCGGGGCCTCCCCTGTGGGGGGAAAGGCCCAAAAGGGTGCGCAGGGGGCAGCGGCCGTCGCCAACGGCCACTCAGACCGGAGCGCAGGACGCTGCGCCGGCCGGGCGGGACACGCTCTCCATCAACCGTTTCCCGGTCGAGGCGGAAGAACTTCGCAGCGCCCGCACTCCGGCGGTTATCCCAGCCGCCGCTACCCACCGGCAGCCCTCACCCTCCGGCCCGGCGCCGCTGCCGGGGCTCCGAGGGCAGAGAGGCCGGCCCGGCCGCGGCGCCCCCTAGCGCAGCGCGGCGCGCATCCCCCCCCCCGCGGCAGCAGCCTCCTCCCGGGATGCCCCCTCACCCGACCGGGGGACGAAACCCGCAGGTCCCGACATGCACACAGCTCCCCATCCCTTCCGCCGGGCGGCCGATGCCCTACCGCCACTTTCCCCACGGGAAGCTCGGTGCCGTACGCCTCCCGTGCGGAGCCCCCCTTCCCGCCGCCAAACTGCGCAGCCGAAGTTTGCGGAGAGGCCCAGTGCCGCGGCCCGGGATTACCTGTCCCTCCCACCGCTCCCCTCAGCCGGCTGAGCAACCGCAGCAACGCTAGCTGCGGCTCTCCCGCGCCGGTCCCATCTCCGCTCTGCGCCGCGCCGGCCCCAGACACCACGTATTATGTACGGCCCGGAGCGCCGCTCGCTCCCGCTCCGTGCCTGCGCACTGAGCCGCCGCCGCCGGGAGCGGAGGGGCGAGGGAAGAGCGCGGTCAGTCGCCCCCGCTCGCGGCGGCTTGTGGCGGGGCACAGAGAGGGGACGCCGGGCCCAGGGGGTCTGCGGTGAGGAGGATCCCTCCGGCCGCGGCACCGGCGGGGCCGTTCCCCGGCCCGGGCGGGCGCGCCGGGTGGCTGCCCCAGGTGCCCACCAAGGTCGCCGGGGTGTCCTCCTGGGGTGGAGGGAGCAGGAGGGAGACCTTGGGGCAGATCTCTAATCGCCACCCCCGTCTCCCATCCCCTGTTAAGCAGCACTGAAAAATGCAGACTCAGTGTCTTGTCCATTGGAGCCTGTAGACATTGCAAAAATACGAGCTGCAGAGAATAAGGCACTGAGATCAAAGGGTTGGAGAAATAAATCATTTGGCAGGAGACCCAGATGGTCTTTTAGTAGAAAGAGAGTGACACTGAGGGCCAAGTGTTAGTGTATTGTGTCTGTCCTGGTAACAGTAGGTTGGCTGTTCAGTGGGGAAAGATTTTAAGTAAGTAAGTTAGGAGTTAAGGAAGCTCGTGAGGGAAGAGTTAGAAAGCATGACAAGGCAGTGAGAGCTGGAGATGCTAAAACGTATTCCACAAAGAGGCAATATGTAATTCCTCTGAAAAAATAATGAGAATGTAAAGGGCAAGAATGATAGTCATTTCAAGGCTCTGTATGGAAGTATGCACAAAAATATTGTTGCACGCAGAAGAATGGAAGTGCATTAAAGCAAAATAAGGTTGTATTAGCCAAAGGAAAAACAAGGTCTTTCTACAGTGCTTAAATCATTACAGCACATGAAGAAGATGAGATTAATGGTGGTTTCATTAATAATAATAATGCCTAAGCTCCTTTGAAAAAAACCCCAACATGTAATTGGTATCAACAGTGAGTCTGGGCAGTTGCAAGCTAGGAATCATAAAAACAGCTATTAAAATAGAGCAAGTAAGGGATTACATTTAGAGGAACAAACCCTGGTTTCAGCGGATTTCATCCTGTCCTTCCAAAGCTGTTCCGCTTGTTTCAAGTAATGAGTAATGCCAGCAGTGGCTGGCCTGCCCTGAGCAGAGGTACTTCCACAACAGTATTTGATCAGTAGCATTAGTGTACCTCAGCCCAAGGTGACTAACAAGTTAATAAACTGACAATTATTTGTGAACAACAAGGAAAATATAGTGAAGTGGTAAATGATTGGAAAGCAGGATGGAGTATTGGTCTTAAAAAAGATTTCCTATTTATTGTCCTGTAAGACTAACACCAGAGTTACATGTTGTTTCACAGTTTGGACCAAATGCTGCTTTATCCCAGATGAGGAAGATGGCTTCTATAGAAAAAGCAATTAATCTACCTGAGCTGTCCTCCCTCTATTCTCAAAACTAGTTTCTGTTTTGATTCCTTATCTACTGACAAAGGGAATAAGCAAAAGGAACACGAAATACCTGAGCTGGCCCGGTACATAGTTTCCTGATAGAGAAGTGATATGCTTTGTGAACCAAGACAAATTAGTACTGTAGTAATGGGAACATTTGCACTAACACTAAAAATGATCTGTGAACTCCAAATTAACAACCCTGAAGGATAACCATTGATAATCTCAGAAGTTGCTTTTAGTGCACTTTTAGGGCATTAGGAAAACTGTGAACTCAGTCTGACATGAGGGCTGTTCTTGAAGTATAGCTGAGCTTGGTTGTGAGAGGTCTCGAACAGAAGAATGTAAATGGCCTTTTTAGCCTTGAGATGGGTAACATCAGTGCAAAGACCATTTAGGCTGTTTATCCTGAAAGCTTCAGCTGGGAGTGGCATGCAGAGCAAGCGCAGTATTCTACCTCAAGTAAGTTGTTAGCTTGTTTGAGTCTCTTTTTTCCCTTGTGGAAAGGAAACCCAAGCCTAGTGCTTTCCTTGTCTTCTACCTGCTGTGCTGGAGGTCCGTGACGGATAGTAGTGAGCATACTGAGGAAAAAATCCTCTATTATTGAGACCTTTTGTAGGTGGTGGTGTTGGTTGCCATAGAGTTTAGAAGCTTCTCTCTTGCTTAGAGGTGATCAGCCAGTTTGGTGAGCGCAGCTTATTTAGCTTCTGGGAGCCTGTGCTGAATAGGAGAAATTACCGCTTCTGGAAAACATGCTTCTGTTGTAACAAAATGCAGCAATTGGTATGAAACTCATGTTCACTGAGTTGCAGATGCTGTCGCTATTTACTTAATGGCAGTGGCAAGCTTCCAGAGGCTCTGCTTCTGTTTCACGTGTTGCAGAAAGCCTCAATAGTTCTGCTGTAGTGACGTTATTAATATATTGCCTGTCCTTCGCTTACTGGTGCCCTGCTCACCTTCACTTGGAGAACAAGACTCATAACATACCCACTTCCCAGGAAACCTTCAGTTGACACAGAACCTCAAGGAGCAGCTAGGGCAGATAAAGGTGATTCCACCCATATTCACACTTTTGAGGGTAGCAGAAGAGAGGTGCGAGAGCTTCTTCCACTGCAGAAGTGTGTGGAGGGGCCCATGAGGAGCAGGAGCTAATTGTTGTTTTCTACACTGCCTCTGGCTTCGAGTCTCCTAGGAATTGTTAGTTCTCTTTTTCATTCTTGTTGCTGCTGGGCAGAGGGATAGGCAGGAGGAATCAGAAGTATTCCAGGGACCCATCTTCACTCAGAGGCTGCCTCCGTTCATCATGTTTGTGTTTCCAGAGCTCACTGAGAGACTTGCTTGCTCTTAAGCCTGGTTGTTTCCAAATAAGCTTTGCAGATGCAGTGTGTGTGCAGGGTTTAGAGGCAAAAAGCCTTAATTTAGATCCGAATGAAATGGCAACATGTCAAAAACACCATTTTCTAGCAGTGCCAGGCATTGGACAGCAGATGTTTGCAACAGTGAGTATTTGCGGCAGCTACTACTACCGCTAGACGGCTGTGTTGTTTTAAAATACGCTGCCTATGAAGATCAGTGCCTAGGAGCTTGGGTTAATTTATGAAATTTGGTTTCTCAGGGGAAGTATCATTCAAAGTCAAGGGCAGGTGGGGGTGAATCAGCCTAAGAAGTTCAGTTTTCTTTAGAGGAGATGTAGTGTAAGGTATGTTCAAGTGCTGAGCACCCTGTCAAGAGCAGCCTTTCAAGAGTGCTTGGCTCCCAGTGGGACAGCCAGTTTCTGGGCATGCTGAGCTGTGCCTGTCACGTGTGTGAGTTACTGTGTTTGGGTGGGTTAGGCCACCTCAGATGAGTTTCTCTTTTTGCTGTATTCCTGTCTCCTGTGCCTGTGAGGAAAATGTGTGAAGCACAGCATCTTTTGGTAACCCTTGCATGTCTGTGCTTACTGTTCCATAGGTGAGGTTACTAAGATGCTCCACGTGCCATATATGATTTTTTTCTGCGTTTTGTTGCCCACGTGGAAATGGGAGTATCTGAAAACTTGACCCCTACTGTGAATGCCGAGGGTCATGAGGGTAACATTAAGAACTGCTCTCAAAATGCCCTGGAGTCTTCAAGTTTTATCTGGCTGATCATATCCCAGAAGTCATTATACTGCTTCCTATCAGCTTTTGATAAACTGGATTTTATAAAACACCCATTTTAAGTTTATAACGCAATTACTCTGTGATTGGTCTCATGTACCTTTATGTATAATCCAAATGTTAACCACACAACAGAGTGAAGGTCATACACAAATACAGTGTAATCAATGTTAATGGAGTTTTAAAAGGTTCATTTTGATTATAAGGCCAGAGATGGGAAGGACGACACTGTGATGTTGTTCCTGTGCATGTACGCTGGAAGTGTCTGAGTGACTGCACTTAGGCAGCAACTGCATTGTCTGGTAGTTGCTGTACAAATCTCCATGCAAAGGCGTCTTCTGGTTCAAGGAGTTATTTGGTTTTGTTGTCTAAAACAGTGTAATCACACTATATTTGTAATGTATTTGTAATGTCATTATCCACTATATTAAGTGCCAGTTGCCAGACTGCCATTGCTTGTCTCTTCATCTGTATTTCTTGTTCAGAAAACACTGCTAGATTTTAGCAATGAAAGTCTCACTTCCCTGGGAACAGTGAGAATGATTAGATGAATACTGTCTCAGCTTCTGCAACCAACTATACATTGACTTTTAAGAGAACCCACATCCAATTGCAATCTAAATTGCAATCCAAAGACAGTGCCTGTGTTGCTACATGGCTCTCCAGAACTTTTAACCTCTAGATGGAAAACCCCCAAACTGAGGAAAGCACACACTGATTGTTCACATGATTTATAGATGTTATGACAAGATAAATGTGTCATAGGTGTTTGAATAGAGATACCAAAGAGACATTATCTTCTTTTTAGCCAGGCCAGTAAAAATTTGGTTCTACCATTGACTGTGATGCACTTTCAGAAGGCATGGGAAGAGTGGCATGACAGGCAGGTACCCTCAAGAGAGCAGAACACAATCTATTATCTCTGAACTAAAAAATAATTGACATTCTGTGATGACATTGTTCACTTTAATTAATTAATGGTGTTCAAAAGTAAATAGACAACAATCACAGGCAGATCAGTTCCACTCTTTGGACACCTGAGAGTGAGAAGAGTAAACATATGCTCTTTGATGTAAGAGTGCAAGTATCATCCTTTTGACATTATCCTTGGACCTACATTGCTGCATTTGTGAAGAGGTCACAAGGGCAAATTGGTTGATATAAATCTGCTTGTGCCTATAAGGATTTTAAACCCTTTTAATTTCTATAACCATATTTCTGTGGGGGTGTTGAGCTCTGCACTTGATAGAGCTAATTCAGCAGAGGACCTTCCTAAAGTTGTTTTTTGCATTGCCACCAAAAAAATTTCATTGTTTTTTGTTTCTCCCCAAGGATGAATTACCTGCACTTATCTTGATTAATATTGTTTTGCTTACAAAGAGAGCATGATAATCACTCAGTAATTTGAACAGAGTCAAACGACAATTGTGTGCAGACTGCATGAGGAAACAGCACACGTGTTCAGATTACAGATTACAGATTACAAAATCTGTTTCACTGTCTCCTTACTGCTGTTTGCTTGCTTGCTTGCTTGGTGTTATATGCTATTATATGCTGGCTGTGTAAGGGTTGAAGGAGGAATAATTCCTTTTAAGTCAAGGATCAGTTAAAAGTACTGAGCAGTCCTGTGTCCCTCTAGCCACCTGTTTGGCCATTTGGAGGTGCACGTGGAAAGATTATAAAAAGAGGGCAATCACATCAGTTTCTCAAAGCTCTTAGCTTCTGACTGCATGCAGCCTAGGGATGCATGCATATGGACTAGAGGAACTCTATGTTTAATAACCATTAATGAACTTTCCTCTGTGAATTTAAAAGTCCCACTGCTTTTTGAATCCACTTGTTTTTGGCAGCTGCTGCAATGTGTTGAGGTCTCAGTTCACTTTGAAAGCAGAATGAATTTTTCACTGGGAAGTAGGTAACTTTTTCATTCTATGCTCTTAATAGCATGCTCCAGACAGCTGCTTGTTCCATATGTTTTGTACATAAAAGACTGAAGACTAAGGCCCAAGTCTTCAAATCTGCTTTGGGATCTACTTATTCAGGTAGTGGTATCTCACTGAAGAGAGCTAAGCCCTTTGAAACCAACTAGATGCAGTTGTCTGAATAATACATTTGAAAGCCCTTTTTTTTTTTTTTAAATGTGAGGAAATTAATACGTGTATTTTTTTATCACTTCACACTCCACAGTGTATTAATGTCCTGATCATTTTTTTGCTTGGTAATAATGTGAGCATAGTGTTACTGCCATCGTTTGGTGGGTACTGATACAGCTTGGATCTTTCACTGGATCACCAGCTATGCCTCTTTAGTTAGCTAGTTTTAGGAGTTTGAATGCAATCCGAATTCTCTACAGCTAGAATTGGAAAAAATAGCATCTTTTATTCATGACTGATATACCTGGCACTCAAAGAAAACTTTTCAATTCTCTTTGCTTATGTTACCAATTTCAAGGCTGAAAGATACGATTATACTTTTCTATTCAGCACCTTTCATAACCAAGGGCAATAATTGTTCTCCTTTTTTTTTAATTATTTTTGCTTATTACATAAATGAACGGATATTTTTGACAGATTGTGAATTCACTGAAAAAAAGGAAAGGTTTCTGGAGAGCTAGGAAAAGGAAATTTGGTTTTGGTTGATTCAGTGGAGAAAAAAATGGAAGGAGAAAGGAAAGATTTTTAAAACATATTTTGATAAAGCGCTATTCAAAATGAAATATTTCAAGTGACATTTGAAATGTCAAAATATTCCTATTTTGAAACTTAATCCTTTGAATCTTCCATTTAAAATAGTGGTTTGATTTGTTTAATAAATGGACCAAGGCGGAGAGACAAAAGGTGAGACAAAAGAATAAAACAGTCCCAAAATGAAACCAGCCTCTCATTTTATGTCAGTCCAAAATAAATATTTGTGGTTTGCAACCAAAACAACCAGCTCTTTGTTTCTCCAGCTACAGTGGGAGTAATGACTTTCTTGGTTACTTATTCCAGTTGCTAAATGGTCTTGCTGTTGTAAAGGTGCCTCTTGGTCATAATCTGTTTAATGACGTGAATAGACTATGGCTTTTATAGGGGAGGTTTTGTAGTTGATTTATGGCATTTTCGTTGCTGTAAACAACACTGTGGCTATTGTAGTGGGGGCAATTTCTGGTACTTAATGACTGTAATCTAAGAGAAAATAAGGTATTGTGATAAAGGGGTTCAAAACTAATGCAGTGCTAATGCAGGCTAGAAATGAGGAACATTATTCTAAGCGTGAGACTAACTATTTTTTTTAATGGTTTGACTAGGAGTTTGCTAGATTCTTCTCTGTTCTATTTATTAATCAAGATTGGGAATCTTTCTGGAAGATGCACCTGTTCACAAGAAATAGCAGGCTTCATTCAGAAGTTGTCTGAAATCTTATAGCCTGAATTATGAAGATGAGAAGATACCTTTGTGCTTTTCAGTATTATCTTAAAAGAGAGTAAAAACTTCTATTGCCTACTGGGCAGCAGTGTAGCTCCATTGAAGCCAACAGCAACATTCCCCATAATGTCAATAACGTTCATGTGTTACCACTGACTCAGCAGTAAATGCTTCCTCAGTTTAGGTGACTGTGTGGAATAAAACTTGAGGCTCTCTTTGTCTGGACCTTAAGTGTATGGGTGGGGTGATAAAAGTGTTTTGCCAAGATGTCTGACTTCCTGCCTGACTGTTTTAGCAATGCCATCCAAATGCAATTTCAATGCAGTTATGTGAAAGAATAGTTTTGTAGCACTCCTCAGTCTCAGATTCCTTCAAGCCTTAGGCCAAGGACATTTTTAAATGCCTCAATGAGGCAGCTTACCATAAAGCATTTAGAATTACTACACAGAGATAAAGTGGTGTGATGAGGTCTTCCAGACTTTCTTGGGCAGAGAGGTTAGGTAGTTTCTTCAGACTGCTTGTGTTATCCAGAGTAGGGGTTTTGTGTTGTGTTTTTTGTTTGTTTGTTTGATTATTTTTTTTTAATTAAGCTAATGCTAGATAAATTAGTATTTCAAATAAGATTATTTAGTTTCTTCATGATAAATCACAAAGGAGGAATTGCCTCAACAGAAAACCCAATTAAAACCTGCTGCCATGATGGCTCAAGGGTCTCCTCAATGCATGATTAACACTCTTGTACCCTTTGACTTCCAGTTAATAGGTATTTGATATATTACCCCAATTAAACCCAGCTTCAGGAGTGCATTATAATGAGGGTCATTCACAGGTGTTGCCTGGGTTATAAGGGGGAAAGAAACTCTACTTCTTTCCTGGTAAAGTCAACATGAAGGGCTGCAGGCCTGCAAGGTGGTGAGACAGCTGGTACCAGTTCTTTCTGTTCTTTGGTGTGTATAATGGCTCCCAATTAATTTTTCAAGCTTTGCGTTAAACTGGATGTTGCAAAATAAAAGTGAAGTTACTTTCAAGAGCAAGCTTTGCCCTTGAGAGTGCTAGATGGAAAGAAGCTGGTCTACTAGTTGTGTGAGTTGGCTATGTTTTCATGTACTTCTACACTGAATTTGTGCACTTGACAATGGTACCCCTCAAGAGATAATGCTTGCATTGTAAATTGACCATTATGTACATATGCTAAACTGGATAAATATTTCTTCAGAAATACCAGAGGAGGGAAATGGGTCTTGCCAGCATCTTTAATGTTTACTGCTGCCTCCATCTGCTGCTGCTATGTTTTTCTCTCTTGAGATCCAGTTTGTTTTGATTCTTGTTCCCCTTGTATGTTAATTGTATTTATGCTCTGCTCTTATTGATGAGGAAAAAGTTGATATAGGCCATCAAGGAACTTGCTTTTTATGTATGTCTGTTTGCTTTAGAAATGTGTGGGCATTCTATTGTACTTTTTGCATGTTTCTCTGATTCTGATCTTGGAAATTGTGAGGTAAATTAGGGGAAAACCACCAAATCTGTACTGAAATCCATTAATGCCAAGACAAACTGGATTTTGTTAGCAGTTATTGGTTAATTTAACCAGATATTTTATAGACTTCTGTCTCTAGAACATGTTGTCTATTGATTTGTATCTTTTACTCAACAAGCCTTAAATGCATTTTGTGAGAGTTACTGGGTGCTGGGCTCTGTAACTGTGTGTGGGGAAATAGTCTATTGTTCTTGGCTTTTGGTCTGATGACTGTTTTGATGGCTTTGTTTATTAAGATACTTTTTTGAGGAAGTGGGTTCTCATACACAATGGTCTTAAATGTGAGAACATCCCAAAACCTGGGTGACACTGAGGTAATTAATGTACTTCCCAAGAAGGAAGACATCTCGCCAACAATGTGGTCATACTTCACAGTAGACAATTAGCTCAACAAATAGCTACAAACAATGTGCTCCGTGAATTAAGAATGCAAACTGGAAAAAGATGTAGCTATGAGGTCTTTTGGGTATTTTAGCACACCCTTCAAAAATCAGTTCCATCCTTCTGCAGCACAATTTTTTTGGTATATAAATACACTCAGTGTCTCGTATCTTTTGAATGAGATAAGACTAAAAATGAATAGAGAAGCAGTAATAGAAATAGGGCTAAGTGGTTTGATACCCATGGATTTGGAGGCCTGAATCAACCTATAATTTGCTAAATTATCTGGTTGGTTGTCTTTGTATAATATAGTGATTTGTCATTATATATTAGCAACTGTACAGCTTTATGAAAAACAATGGCCAAAATCAAAGTCTCAAATTATTTTGAAAATTCATGGAAATATCTCAGGTTTTTATGTTGTTGTACCAGGCAAGAAGTGAGGGAGTAGAACATGCCTGAAAGCTTCCTCAGGATTACATGAGGTGGTAGTTATTGTAGATGGCATAATTATGTTCAGCATTATGTAAGGTTATTAAATTCTGTTCCTAAAATCTTGTTCTTTTCTGCATAATACTGAATGTTACACGAAACTTTGTTAAGCCACCCTTCTATTCAAATTTGCTTCTGTATTCCAGTGTGAAACACAGCAGTTTACAAAGTATTTAGGGTATACTTAGAAATGAGGTTCACTTTACACTATGACTCTACACAATTTATCTGATATTTATGTTCAAAAGCAGTTCTACAAGACATGATTTTAGGGTCTGGTGGTTGCATTTTTGTATTTATAAGAGTATTCCCTTTGTTGGTATGTAGACACCTTGCAAAAGAGGAAACTGCCTACATTGTATAACCCTTAACACAAAAATTGTTCTTAAATATTAGTGAAGGTGATTTAATCTTTGTGCTTTTAATGAGAAATACATACAAATGCTGAACAAGTTACAAAGACAATGATGTCTTTGAACCCCTGTAAGGTATGATTTCTGGGCAGATGAAAGACAAAGAAAATTTGATCTCAGAATCTTTGTAGCTAACTCTTAAAAGCTTTTTTTTTTTTTTTTTCATGGACATTTCATCAGAGAGGACTCCAAAAGTACTAATTTGCTTCATATCCCTCCGTGGAGTAAATTTATACAGCTCTGCTTGAAGTTGATAGACCTGTGATGAATTTTGTCTTCTGGGACCTGTGGCCACAAAGCCAGAAATTCTCAGAAATTTGAATTGTATTGCAATGTTACTCTTTATCTTGCAGAGAGGCTCATGTTTCATGGTGAGTAGATTATCTGAGTACTGCGTCAGAAAAACGTGCCAATCCAGGGCCTGGCTATTGGACTGCTATGGGATTGTTATGTCTCACAACATGGAAATACAGTCAACAGTTAGAACAGACCTGTAGTTTAACAATTTTCAGCACATGGTGCTGATGCTGTGCAGTGTATATAAAGTACCTTTTCTGGAGTGTCTTTCCAAGAAGCCTTTGCCAGGGAAAGATCAAAATGATCCAGACAAGATGCTTTTAGGAAGAGACCTACTTAAAATCAGGTTCGCTGTGGCAATACAGATAGCTACCTATTTGGTCACTGATTGTTCTTGTTCCAACTGGGTGCCCCAAGGCATCTTAGCCTTGATCAGAAAGTATCCCAGATACCTGTTTGGAGATCATCTCATATCATTTCATAATCATATAGTATCACACTCTCATATCAAATGAAATACTGTTTTCTTTTGCTCACTGTCTGAATCCTTTAGGAATGTTTTATGGAAGGGCTGGCAATGGGCAATGCTGTTTGGCTGATAGGGCTCATCACAAGCTATGTGTTGATGTGATCTACGTGAAAGCAGGAGGCCTGATCAAATTTTCTTCTTGCTGTGTTCTCTGGCGTAAGGTGCTATATTTGGGAACTGCCTTTCCTATCTGCTGACTCATCTGTGTCTTAAAATAAAAGAATGTTAGGCTTTTTTCAGATTGAGGAGACTTGTAATTTTTATAGTACTTGGCATCTCTTAGAAACAGAAGCAATTCATAGTATCGTAGAATGGTTTGGCTTGGAAGGGACCTTGAAGATCATCTAGTTCCAACCCCCTTGCCATGGGCAGAAACTAGACAGGGTTGCTCAAAGCCCCATCCAGCCTGGCCTTGAACACTTCCAGGAAGGGGCAGCCACAGCTTCTCTGGGGAACCTGTGCCAGTGTCTCACCACCTTCATAAGGAAGAGCCTCTTCCTAATATCTACTGTAAATCTACCCTCTTTCAGATTAAATCAATTCCCGTTTGTCCTACCATTACATGTCCTTGTAAAAAGTCCCCCTCCAGCTTTCTTGTCTGCTCCTTTTTGCACTGAAAGCTGCTCTAATGTCTCCCTGGAGCCTTTTCCAGATTGAACAAGCCCAGCTCTCTCAGCCTGTCTCCATAGGAGAGGTGCTCCAGCCGTTTGATCACCCTCGTGGCCCTCCTCTGGACTCACACCAAAGGTCCACATCCTTCTTATATTGGGGTCCACGGAGCTGGAAGCAGTACTCCACGTGGAGTCTCACAAGAGCAGAACACGGGCAGAATTGCCCTGCTTAACCTGCTGGCCACATTTCTTTTGATGCAACCCTTCATACAGTTGGTTTCCTGGGCTGCAGGTGTACACTGCTAGCTCATGTTGAGCTTTTCATCAACTAACACCCCCAAATCCTTCTCCTCAGGGCTGCTCTCAGTCCAGTCTCGCCAGCCTGTACTTGTGCTTGGGATTGTGCTGACTCGTATGCAGGACCTTGCACTTGGCCTTGTTAAACTTCATAAGGTTCACATTGGCCCACCTCTCCAGCCTGTCCAGGTCCCTCTGGGTGGCATCCCTTCCCTCCAGTGTGTTGACTGCCCCACTCAGCTGAATGTCATTGGCAAACTTGGTGAGAGTGCACTCAATCCCACTGTCCATGTCACCAACAAAGATGTTGAACATTGCTGGTTCCAATTCCCAGTGCTTCTATAAAGTACATGTTTATCAGTAAATAAAGCAGACCTTTATTGTGGTCTTGAAGGCAACTTGGCCTGGTATGGCTTCTGTCTGTGGGGCTACATGCATGTCTGTCCCTTCTTTTCCTCACCATACATACTGCATATGAGAAGCATGCCCTGTGACCATGTCCTTGTGTTGTCAGGGTGACATGAGTCATAATGGGGTTAGGCGGCATGGTAACAAGAGGTATCATGAGACAATGCTCATACCTGCACCCTGGCTGGTTCTCTATTATAGCCATGGCTCATGCTCCAGAGTAATTTATTCAGTGACATCCCCCTTCTGCTACTCCTGTGTTCACATCCAGATCTTCTGTCCAGATTTGAAGGAACTTGACTTTCAGCTCTGTGTCTGGAAGAGCTTTTCGGGCAGCTGTGGCTAGAGAAAATAGACCTTATGGTCAGGCTGTATTGGAAGAAGCTGTGAAGGACTCCAACCCCATTTTTGGCTATATGTAGCCAGAGGATGAGGTCTTTGCGTGTTTGACTTTACCAGTTGTACAGAGGGGGTGGGTCACCTTTCCCTCCTTAAGATACTTGCCAAGGACTTGCAAAGGTTTCCTGGCCTGACTCAGTAGGGCTGAGCACAACTTGCTACATAAATTAATAAAATAATTAACTCCTTAATTGATGCACTTTTCAGCAGCCTACACTTTCATATTTTCTTCTGTGTCACCTGTGCTTGCTAAATTCACTGCTGATTGAGAAAGAAATTGCTTAATTGCACCAAGATTCTGCCTGAATCCTGGAAGTATTGAAGTTGTAAATTATCTGGTCCAGGCTCCTGTGAAGTTATAATTGCATTTTAAGAGCTGACTGGATTACCACAGAGATGTCTTCTGTTAGGCATTAACACCTTCCTCGGGTGGTAAGGTCACAATGCAGCATTTCTGATTGCTTTCCTCTGTCATTGTCTCTGTTCTTAGATCCTGTGTGTTTGAATTTTCAGTGATGTGGGCAAATACATTTACAGGAGTATCCATTTTTAAATCTTGTAATGACACGCAATAAATGTGAGATTCTTTTGAAAACATACACAGTTTTGTGTTAATTTTTTTTCTTCCCTAGACACATGAAGGAAGAGCATATAAACACTGTGGATTAGTGGTCCTCCATGTTTTGTGGTGTTCAGACATCACTATGGATCTCACATGGTAGACCCCATTTCCAGTGGCTCAGCAGATATCTGCTGGAGAATCTGGGGGTAAGTATTATAGTGTTTGTACATCAGGAGGAATATGTAGCCATGGTAACCTTGGACCTAGTTTCAAAGCCTTGAAGCAGGTGCCTTGTTAAGAACATGGTGGCTTCTTAGGACCATGGAAACTGAGCCAGATAACCAGGATTAAGTCTGTCTTGAGCACATCTATAAATCGCAATCACATCTTGAGATTGCAATGGGGCATCTACCATTAAATAACTGTCCTAAACAGTGTTTATTCTAACAGTGTTTTTTAAAAGGCTAAATCAAATTTCTTCAAACTGGCACATGTTAATTTTGGGGTGGTCAAAAAGCTAGCAAGTCTGGTACCATTAGCAGCTACCTCATAAGGACTATTAGAGGATAGGTATCATCTTGGAGAAGAGGGAAAGGATAAGCGTGAGGCCTAATTTTTTAAATGGTTGAAGAAAACTGAAGGGGAAATAGAAGTAGAGGATCTGGAAAAGAGCCAACAAACACTAGAAACATAACTAATCATCAATATGATGCTCTCGCATGGGAGAGATACCATTCCAAAGCTTCTAAACAGGATAGTTGTGTTCAAGGTAATGTTCCTCTAGGCAATGTTGAGGCACTGCTGAGCTCTTATTTAGTCTTGAAATGTCCAGGAAGTGTGTGTTGGAGATTTAGAGGTAGTAAAGCTAAAGCTTTCAGAAATATGCTCTTCTTGTGGTTTAAACGCAGCGAGTAACTCAGCACCACACAGCTGCTCACTCACTCCCCTCTTCCCTCTGGATGGGATGGGGAGGAGTATCAAAAGAATGTAAACCCCACATATTGAGATAAGAACAGTTAAAAACTAAAGTACAGTATACTACTACTACTGCTAATGATAAAGAAAATAACAAGGGGAAAGAATATAAAACTAAAAGGGGAAAGACAAAAACCCAATAAACAGCAGTGATGCACACTACAATTGCTCACCACATGCCGACCAATACCCAGTCCAATCCGAGCAGCGATCTGGACCTTCTGGGTGAACCCCCAGTTTATATACTGGGCATGACATGCTGTGGTATGGAATACCCCTTTGGCTAGTTTGGGTCAGGTGTCCTGTCTCTGCTTCCTTCCAGCTTCTTATGCCTCTCCTTGCTGGCAGAGCATGAGAGACTGAAAAGTCCTTGATCAGGGTAAATGCTACTGAGCAACAACCAAAACATCGGTGTGTTATCAGCGTTGTTCACAGACGAAAGCCAAAGCACAGCACTGCACCAGCTACTAGGAAGAAAATTAACTCTATCCCAGCCAAAACCAGGACAGCCCTTCAAAGGAAGTATGCAGGAATTGATCTGTGTTTAAAAAAGTAACTGAAGTCGGGGCATAGTATTTCAAGACTGCTACAAAAATGATGATAATCCATTGCTTGTAAATGTTGCAGAGAACAAGACATACTGAACAGCAAGAGTTTGTTTTGAACAATGGGGACTATTTTTTTCAACTGTGAATTTAGCTCTACAGCTAGATATAATGTTCTTAAAATTTCTATTAAAAAATAATCCTTAAGATAGACCACATCTGTCAGGTTGTGTTCTATAAATAGTCTTGTCTTACATGTGGGGTTTTTTTTCCCTTGACTAACTCCCCAAGAGCCAATGGGAGAAAGACATGCTTAGGTGCTGATCTGTGAAAGCCCCATACAGGATAATGGGATTTAAATAACTAAAATACCCCTGAGAAGTATGGATATGAGGCCTTCCAAGGTTTTAAAACAATGATTGAATAGCCCTGGATTAGAGCATAAATTGTCTCTATGTTTTGTGAAAATGGAATTCATAGAATGCTGAATATCTCAATGAGCTGCTCCAGCCCCTTTAGATTCACCTCTGCCTCCTCAAGCACTTCTGCAGCATAAACTATGCTGTCTTCATCCCTGGAAGTTTGCAGCGTGGCTCACCTGCACTGTTTAGAAGTGTACACATCCTCCATTGGAGTCATTTATGCTGGTAGCATCTGTGTTCTTGGTGATTAATCAGTCTTATGTGTACCTGAGTCAGCCTCAACTCCTGATTGTTTCTCTCAGATACTTTTAAGAGAAAAGGGCAGAAACATGAAAGGTGTAAACTGGGAATTCTGTATTCAGAAAGTCAAAGGGCACATGCTTCTGCAGTATTCACTGGCAAGAAAATTAGGCAAGCAAGCAAAATCAATTACCCATGTGATTGTTGCTCCTTGGGTTCAAGGGTAAGTCGACAACTTTCTAAAATTAAAACAAATTAAATGCATGCAGCCTAAATCTGATGAAAGGACAGGTTGCAGGCTACACACATATATCAAGGACATGTAATTTATTTGGTTTACTTAACCGAAGGAATATAAAGAAGGAATCTTCCATAAACCATGGAATCTCATTCCAATGATGCTGTTTTTACAGAAACCCAATGCTGCTTATATGTATAATTTTGAGATATTTTAATCTTAGGATGCTTTTCAATTCCATTGCAAGTTTTGAAAAATATAATCATAAGATGTTCTCCCTCTTACAATGATATTCTCGGTTTCCCTTTATTGCTACTTTCTGTTCTTGGGGATGGTAGCATACAGAATTGATATCTGTCTTGATGTTCTGGCTTTGTTACTAAGTGAAAATCTCTCTCATCTGCCTGTCTAGGTTTTGTTCTTCAAGATCCTAAGAGACCAGTTTCTTAGGAAAGCATGAAAATGAGATTTTAATTATATCCTTTAAATTGTACCTGGCTATTAATGCCCCTTTAACTCCTCAAAAAATATCATGTTCTTTGAGTCTTTAGACTACATCAGGCAAGTTGTTGCAGTAACATCAAGCTGTTTGAAAAGGTTCAGCTCTATTACCCAGACAATAATTAGTGAAGTGCTAAAAAACTACAGACATACCACTTTTTACAGTCTGCTTGATATCACTAATTCTACAACTATGTCTAGGATGGTGGTGCCAAACTAATGGGCATTTAGAGGAAACCAGTGTGGCTTAAGTTTATGAGTTGAGTAGGGTGGTATGGTTAGGACCTCTGTGCTCAGGCTCTGCTTGCTTTCCTCCCACAGTTGAAGCAACAATGAATGAAGTAGATGTTGTGTTTAGTCCTCCTTAGTGAATCACAGGCTGTTAGGAACGCCTTGGAAGAGAAATAACCAACCAGAAATAACTGGATTACCGACCAAGCTCAAAAGTCCTGTGAGTATAAAGGCTGACTGACTGTCACAGGGCCAATACTACAAATGAAGCTACTACTCTGCTGTTGCAGTCCTGTCCGTCAGTTCACTTTCATGACAAACTCTGGTTGTACGTTGGTCTGGAAAGGAGCAGACCACCTTTCTGAGGTGATGTGTTAGAGTTTTTAATGCACAAATTAGAAGTTACATGTGCTGCAAAAAACACTGAGAGAGCAAGTTTCTCTTTTTGAAGTGAGACAAGTGGATTGGCTAAATGGTGGCACCTCACTTTTGTGATGGAAAGTCATCTGATTGCTGCTGCAGCCAGAGTGGGGAATTGCTGCTTCTCACAACACTTTTTTAGATACTACGATCCCCACCTTTGTGTGTTCATTCAGTTCTGCCTATGGACCTTTTTCTTGGCCCCTTGAACCTGAGGGAGAGATCATGAGGCTGACGTGACAGCAGTCTGGAAGCTCGCAGCACTACCCGCTACCCTGGCTTAGACAAGCTAAGGCTATAAGCCTCTTTACTGGATATGTGAGAGAAGGAATGAGCAGCTTCGGGAGTTTAGAGTAGGATTTAGAAAGAATTTGGGATTTTGGAGGTGAAAGACTGAATCCCTCTCTAAAAGAGGTACTGCTGTTTGTCATATAATTACGTAGATGTAGGTAGATCCATACAAGCCTATGTGAGGATGCTCTGATGGGAAAGTGTTGGCTTAGGTATGTATGCACATGTGCACCTGTTAAACTGCTATAGTATATCAGTTTAAATTCATATCTTGGATTAAACAGAACACATTAGGTCTTGCACATTTTGGTGAGCTTATAATGAAGCCTCATAATTGTCAATGGTAGTCATCAGTATTGGTTATGGTAATCATCTTGTTCTGGTAAGCAGTAGTGTATACAGAAATGCTAAAATACAGCTATCAGCAAGCCTCCATGTTAGAAACTATTGTGCAAGGCTTGGTGCATCTACAGGCTTATATCCTGTAAATTGAGGAGGATTTTGAAAGGAGAAGCATTTTTATGGGTGACCAAGCATTTCAAGTAATAGAGAAAAACTGATCTGAACTTGATTGTTGAACAAGGTGTGTGAACCTCTGTGCTCTGGGATATAAGCTATTTCAAACTGATTGAAAGAGAGATAAAACCTCAGTAGCTGAGCATCATGTGGCAGCCAAGTATGGACTTTATCGAACCTTTCTCTGAAGTGCTTATAGACTGGGACTTGCTTCCTATGCAGGTCTTGATGGACCACTTCTCTGCTGCATGCTGGACATTTCACTGTCCCTGTGTGGAACTTCTAACAGCATGCATATCTGTATTTTATTGCATGCAACATCTTCCAGTCTATATATAGTTTGATTGTTTTCCAAATAAGCCTGGGCTTGCTGCTCATTCTGATTCACCATTATAAACCTAATAATTTGATGCTGTTACTAAACAGACACTTTAGGAGGCAATTGGTGAATATTTTAAAGGAAATCACTGCAGGATTTCAGGCTATCATCATTAATTCTTTAGGATATGATTGTGCCACTTTCTCCCTTCCCTACACCCCCCATCACAATCTCATAACAAAAGTTACTTAAAATCAAACCAACACCCCATACCCAAATGTCATATCCTCAATTGCTGAGAATTTTGAATATTTGGTGTCTTTAAAATTTTCCAGTGTAAAAATTTCAGTGTTTCTTTCAGCATGAGGAAGACCACATATTATACATCTTTATCACAATAGCATCTTCGTCAGCATGGTGACTCAATTATTATTTGATGGCTAATGTGAAGGTATCTATTTAGTTGAGTTTGTAGTCCTAGAATCTTTGAACGTGCCATTAAGGTGCGTCCATATGCTTACAAGTGTAAAAAGTCCAGACAGGCTTTTCGCCGTGTTCACAAATTTCTCTGGCTACCACAGTGTGTCAAGAATGTGCAAGAGAGCATAAAAAATGCAGTTATGCTTTTTGCTTCTGTGGCACACATCTTATTATATTTGTGATAAATGTTGGCAGGTTTCCATGGTTAGGGAGCTGTTCATGACCACTGTCTAGCCTGCTGCTATTTCTATGGATGTTACCATGGGCACTGATGGAAGGAAATTCATATTGAACGGAAAACAATCATGGAGAAAAGGCAGGAGGCAGAAAGTGAGGGACAGTGATAATTGTGTTAGGCTTCAGGACAGTCTTGTAACTGTGGAAGAGCTGTGAAGCTGTAATGGTGTTGTATGGTGCAGAAATATTCAATGTATATATGCTGCAATTATGAAGGGTAGAGAGAAATAATAGTCCCAGCCAAAGAGCAAATCTGTCTGTCATCCTAATCATCTGGGACCTCTGACTCTTAAGCTCACAGTGCTATAATTAAAAAAACAGAACTCCACAGACAACACAGTGTGCGTGTGTGTCCATACTTCACTCCTTTAGGAGCAGGATGTCTATATGAAAATACAAATAAATATAAAATTCTTAAATGTAATTTTATATTATTTATATTTAATTATTATGTGCTGCATGAAGCATGTCATCTTGCAAGTACTACAGCCCTCAGACAGCTTCACTGATGTGAGCAGCTGTTTTTTCCTCATCTCTGCCAGCACATTTGAGGAAGACTAAAAAAGCCCCAAGATGTTCCCATTCTCCCTCCCCTCCTCCCAGGAAAAAAAAGGTAACCCACGGAAAATATCAAGCTTCTTGTGCGTTCCTTTGATCCTGGTTCTGCTGTGCAGTGTTGACTTCCCATTCTACATAGTTCTGCTCGTATTTGAGATATAGGATGTAGAAACCTTATGGCCATGGACCATGGCAATTCCCATAGGGACAAGCGATTCTCATGTGATTTGGTGTATTGAAAGTATGAAGGCCACAGTCTAGGATTTCTGGTGAGCTCATTTTCAAGGGTAGAAGTTCACGTTACCAAGTTTCAGTTCCGAACTGCCTGTCTTTCATAGCCAGCATCTCTTCTGCCTTCAGCTTTTCCACTGATGTCATCTTTATTTCCTGACTCAAAAGCAGACCGCCCTTTTGTGTTGTGCCAGGAATGAGAACATGTCCTTCTGAACACTTCTGATTTGAGTTGCTGTGAAGAATATGAACTATCCAGCGGATGTATATAATTTGTTTTATTGCTATCATGTTTCTGTGCTTCCCTTTTTAGGGAAGGAGAAGTACTGGAAATTTGAGGTTTTAATGTAAAATCTTGGAACAACATTTGCACTCTTCAGTGTAGCATCTTTTTGTTTATTTTTTTTTTTCTCTCTGAACAAGTATTTGTGACGTACTGCCCTTCTTATTAAAATTTCCAATAACAGGAGCTAGTCAGTCTGGACCAGCGCAATGCTCTCCTGATGAAATCAAGTCAGTACTTCCTTTGATGGCTTTTTCTCTAATTTACTTTGAGGAAATGGAGGAGAGAAGATTGCTTTTCTAGTTGGTAACTATGGTGGCATCTTAATAGGCCAAAGGAGACAAAAATACGTTTACTTTTCTTGTCTGGGTTTTTGCAAGAAATAAGATTTAGTGCTTCTTTCTGTTAAACATGTAAGCATAGTTCTGTCTGTACGTTGAGGGAAAATAAGGCATTTTTGCTATGTTTCAGTCTAAGGGCAATTGGGGGTACTAAACTATTTTGCCTTGAGAGGTATCAAGTACCACTGTAGCAAGCTTCATACTTGCTGGTGTAAGATGGGGTAGGTGCTCTCAAGATTATTTTCAGGAGTACTATAGACTTCTCATGTGAAATGTTTCCCTTTGGTTTCCTGCTTTTACTTCACATTTACTTGCTTTATTGCTACTTGTTTTTCCTATTATATTTGCTCATCATCCCATGTATAAAAATTACTCTTGAGGTCAAGTCGCAGTCCTCAATGGTCATAAAAATGTGTGGATAGAGAAAACAACCCAGGCGTGTCTGAGTGCACGTGTGAGGAGTGAGCAAGTGACTTTTTTATGGTTGCTTTTTAGACCAAAACACTCTCATATCAGCCACTCAGTAAGAGCTGGGACACTAAATCTTTTTCTTCACACTGGGAAACCAGCAGATGGAGGATGGAGGCCCAGTGCTCCATGCGCAGTGGGAGTTTATGACTCCTTATTCTCTGTGACATTTGCTCAAATTAGCTTTTGCCACAGTAGAAATAATGCTATGGAAGGGGCATGTGATGGGGCAAGAAAATAAAAGAGAAACTGAAGGGAGATAAAACATTGTGGAATGGAAAGAACTGGAATTTGCATTGGACAGGTTACTTCTGACCATAGCAAAGGGAGGAGATTAGTCCTGTTGTTTTGCAAATTATTATAGGAAGAAATCTATATGATTAAACCTATAACATACTTTATATACAGTTTCAAAAGAAGTAGGCTGCCTGGCGAGGGCCTGTTCCATCCTTCCAGCTCCCACAAGGACACTTTCCTCCCTGTGGGGTGAGGCTCTGCCTCTTGCCATAATGGAAGGACTAGCCAGGATGATTTTGGGGTAGGAAAAGTTTTACTGTATAAGCATCCTTCTTATGCATCTTTCCTATGCATCTTTCCGAAACGCTTTTAATAATAAGGGACTCTGACAACAAGGAAATTTAAGAACCTTCTTAAATGATATGGTTTTAAGCTAATGTAGCTCCCACTTGGCTTGACCATAGAGTTGCAGCATGCCCCTAGTGTCTCTCTCCTGCTGGGTAGGTCCAAAGCACTTCTGCCATATACATTGGCTCTTGTCACATGGCAGAGTAGTGGGAACCTCTGTTTGCCCAACATCCAGGGGCCATGGTGAATGTCCCACAGAGCAATTATCCAGAGTCTGTACAGACTTTCTGATTCCTGGTTTCCACACCTGGGCAAAATTGTAGAGGTTTAAAAACTCCACTTCCAAAACCTAACCCAAAGCACAGCTTCTTCAAAAGTCCTTTTAGGTCTTTGTTTATTTATGTATTTAAATGAGGCTTAAGGTTTAACATGAGGTAAGACTCACTGATCCAAAAAGTAGTTTTCAGACCTGTCTTTCTAGGGACATTAAATATCTTCTGTTTTGGGTTTGTTTGGGTTTTTTTCCTTGGTTTGTTGTTATGAAGGACAAATGTGCTGGAATGTTACTGAATCTTTGCATTATATTTGGCTAATAAAATCACTCTTGGATTCATAATCACTGTAGTGCTTAACTAGAAACCTATATTCTGAATTATTATTTATTTTTTTTTCTATTTGAATTTATAATGACCACAGTTGTAACTAGCAGTGAATCACACATGTGGTCTCCCTCTGGGTCTGAGATGTCATCGCCTTCAATGTCAGATTGAACTGTACTTATAAAATATGATGTCTGTGCCTCTAGGAGAGATGGTAAATGCTTAGCAAATGTGTGGAGGGGTTCTCTTGGTAGTGGAAATACAAGCAAATATGTTTTCTTTTTTGTTGTTTTGTCTTCTCTTAACTGATTATGTAATAGTAGAGCCATATGTTATCCATTTTCTGCCTCTTTTGAATTAATTAGAGCATGACAGTGTTTCCTGACTAATGAGGCAAACACTTTTAGGTTCAAATGTGGAAAGGTTTCCATCAATGTACGGATTTTTACACAGCAGCAATAGCAGTTGCTGCAGTGTGATCAATAGAAGAAACTTGCATTAAGATCAGCAGTTGTGCAGGGTGATAAACAGACCTAATTGAACATTAGAGGTTTTATAAACACAGACCCGTAACTGGTCATAAATGCTGGTGGTGCATTTCTCTTACTAGAATATTTTTTTTATTATTAATGAGAGATCTTAATGTGTATGTCTCTACTACTTCATGTCCAGGATCTTCTAAATAAAGATGCTCCTCAGAGTAATCCTGATGTACAGACATACTTAAGACCTATTGGATTCAGAATATGGATTAAAGGGCTTGCAGAATTACTTCCTTTACTGCCTGCCTCTCCAGCAGCAGTCTTGAGCTTGTTGGAAAGGGGGCATATGTTCTTCTCATGTCATAGTCTGAGGTCAGGTGCAGCAGCCCTAGAGCTAGCAGCAAGGGGCTGTTCTTAATTGTGATAACCTAATGCTATTTGGTTTGCAAAGGCCACACTGCAGAAACTGCTTCATGTTATGCTTAAGGGAGGCAGTGACATGTGCTGCATTTTCACCAGAAAAACCTGTGGTGTATACCCTTTCTGCCCAGGACAATAGCTTTGGGAAAATAATTTATGTGTCTTTCAAATTGGCAAATTTTTATTTATAAAATACCTCTGTGGAAGGCAATGCACTAGTGCTTTCTGGTTTGTGGGCCAAGAGAGCTGCTAAGTTTCAGTCCCAAAGCACACTGTTGCATGACCATCAGTCTGTACCCATGTTAAGAAATGTGTTTTCTCAACTTCCTGTCCTTTCTGGCTCAAAGTGCGACTAGAGCTGTGAAGACAGGCAACTTGAAGAACAAAACATGAATACTAAAGGATTTATTTTCTGGGACAGGTTTTCAAGATATCATTATTTATTCTAGTTAATTTACATTATTATCTATTCTTGGTTGCATGTGTTTGTCCTGTTCCTGGCAGAGTTTGTACGAAGGGAAAGCTTAGCAGAGTTTAATCCTTGTAGCAAAAGGTTTGAAGTGCTCAGAGCAGGGGCAGAGAGAGGTGGAAAAGAGGAATGTAGAAGTGACTGTAGAGCTAACAAACATTTGCAAAACAGGGCACTTTGCCTGTGAGCCCTGTTTGTGGTACATGGCCCTGGACTTAAAATGACCACAGTGAAGGCAAACCCCTCAGTGAACAGGTATGGTGACCATGGGGTCTCTGGGGCTGAGTCTGCATAGTACTGTGAGATACTGTCACCTCTGCAAGATGTGTGCTGTTGTGACACTGTTGTGCTTGGTATGCTGTTGTGGTTGTGCTGCGCTGACCCTAGGGAATTTGTGTGAGTGACACTGGGTATTGGTGTTGGGAAGTGGATGTCTATACTATGTTGGAATACACAGTGTGTGTGTATATACACACTGTCATCTTGATTTCATCATGATAGTGTTACCTTCTGTGTCTCTCTTGCTGCATGCTTGTGTGGTGTTGCTCTAAATACATGATGTTTCTGTCCTGCTCTGGTTTTTCTGCCTTGGTGGTTAATCTCTCACCCTGGATGACTGCTGCTAGTGGGTGGGTGGCAGGGAGCAGTTGTCTGCCTCAGTGCAAAGATCAGATTAAATAGGTGACAAAGTGGATTACAGCCATAAACAGCAGGACTTTACAGATACATGTGTTTGTATGTGATGAGGAGCCTCTCTAAGGTTGTCTTATACTTGAGGGGTGAGCCTCTTGTGCAAGTTTGTCTAAATGTAAGTCAATTGCTTGAGCTTTGGTAGTGGAAGAACGTTAGCTCTTTGTCTCTGTATGGTAAAAGAAATCAAAACACAAACCAGAAAGTTAAGCTCACAGGGTCAGACAAAATAATAGGGCACGAGGCTCATGGCTTGCCAGGAGATGCTGTAACTTGCGGCATAATGAATATACAGGAGAGTGCTCAAAGCATTCCTGGGTATAAGGCAAAGGTTGTCAGCACGACTTCCTCTTCACTGCTGTTGGAGGCAAAGATTTGAACCTCATACTGATCTTTCCTAGCAGTAGTTTATTGGATGGATTGTTTTATTTTGGAATCCCCCTCCTCCAAAAACCAAAATCCAAAACCCCACCTCAAAACCATAGAGGAAACAACCAAACAAAAAGCCCAAAACAAACCAACAAAGAAAAGGTGCTGGTAGGGAACGTCATTGCTCATTCCTTCCAAAGGAGGAGCATAACAAGCCATGCTGTGGCAGAGGAATATTCTGCCATTTCTGTGCTAACAGGCTACACAGCTACCAGGGAGCTGTGTGACACTTCTCATTTTATACCTGACAAATTTCAGGACACATTGTTGTGCTCTAGAGTAATAACCACATCTTAACACTTCTTTGCCTTATGACACTTCCTTAACCAAGGCAGTGTTTCAGCTGGCTGTGTTTTTACAGAGTGTCAGGCAGGACCCCTGCTTGCCTCATCCAATTTGGGATGATAGCTTTTGGCATCCATCTTTCAAAAAAGGCTGGGGTCTTTTCATATAGTCTGTTATTATTTTCCACCTCCTCTTGGCCTGTGTTCTTCACTGTTTATCACTATTTCAGATGTCTCCTTTCCAGCTTCTACTTAGCTGTTCTTTTCAGCTACCCTCTTGACATGTTAAAAAGGAGTAAACCCATCTATATTACGGAGAGAAAGGTTAAATTTAATATTGCAGGCAGATCTGCTTATACGAGCCTTATCATCTGGTCTACCTCACTTATCACCACCAAGCACCGTTGTATGACACTGCTTCTTAGGACAGCCCCTACCTGTGTTCCCTGAAAGCTCTGATTAGAAAAAGAATAATCCATGGAGGAGACATGTGCAAACTGTTCCTGTGGGATAGTCACCTGGGGTGAGTTTCTAGAGGTGCTGACAGAGTTTCTTTATGGAGAGTGAAAAATGTGTCACGGGGGCTATCAGCTGCCTAAACACCTCTTCACCTGACAGCAGTGAAAATGCCTGGGCTTTGTGGTGCCATTTGGCTCAGATGCGTCAGATAAAAATATGCTCAGTGAGGGTGTCTGTATCCACTTCTGCTGGAAGAAATGGAAAGCAGCTCCCACAGAGGTCTCATCCTTCCTGGCACCCCTTGGGGGATTAGGATTGTCAAATTGAACAGAAGACTTATAAACTAGTGGAGAGTACAGTTAATTGGGAAGATTTATAGGCTTGTTAGTAGGAATATTTCTTAATTTAAAATGTCTATGTATTCCCTGAAGGGAGACATCACTTCTTGTTGAAGATTCTTAATTGGAATGGGCTAATTTTCAGTGTTGGAAGTAATAGTAATAATAATAATAATATAAAAGAAATATCCTTCAGCCCCAGCTAGGAAGAGAGGTATTTGAATTTCATCAGCTGTAAAAATGTCAGGAACACTGTTTTTAGCTTTCTTTCCTGAGGCCACAGAGGAGACTAAAAGGTAAACAGCAGCACTGGGCAATAATGGGAAGGTGATTTCTTCAAATCTTTTGCCTATAGCTGACTTAGAAATGTCATAAGTTTTACTGCCCCTCTCCCCCTTCCTTTAAACTGTGAAATGGTCTCATACTGAAATAGCTTCAAATATGTATACTTTGATAGGCTGCAGTTCTAATGCTCATAAACTGGGTAAAATTTAGGTATCTTTCTTGAAATGGAATTATGTGCTTGCATGGAGAACAATCAATAAGATTATTCAGTTATCTTTTCATGCTTTGAAATATCACCAAGGGTCAATTTCTGCAACCAGGTCATGTCAATAGAAGTATTCTGTATGTGATTTTAGTGTCCTGTATCTTCTTGAATGGCATAATGGACTGTTGTCTATGATTTCTTCTAATAAGCTTGCTGACTCCTTAGTTTTCTAACTGTTTCTAACTGTTACTGTAGGCCCTTGTTCCTATCTGCTATATTAGAATCATAGAATCATAGAATAGTCAGGGTTGGAAATGACCTTAAGATCATCTAGTTCCAACCCTCCTGCCATGGGCAGGGACATCTCACACTAAACCATGTCACTCAAGGCTTTGTCCAACCTGGCCTTGAACACCGCCGGGGATGGAGCATTCACAACCTCCCTGGACAGCCCATTCCAGTGCCTCACCACCCTCACAGTAAAGAACTTCCTCCTTATATCCAATCTAAACTTCCCCTGTTTAAGTTTTAACCCATTACCCCTTGTCCTATCACTACAGTCCCTGATGAAGAGTCCCTCCCCAGCATCCTTATAGGCCCCCTTCAGATACTGGAAGGCTGCTATGAGGTCTCCACGCAGCCTTCTCTTCTCCAGGCTGAACAGCCCCAACTTTCTCAGCCTGTCTTCATATGGGAGGTGCTCCAGTCCCCTGATCATCCTTGTGGCACTCCTCTGGACTTGTTCCAGCAGCTTCATGTCCTTTTTATGTTGAGGACACCAGAACTGCACACAATACTCCAAGTGAGGTCTCACGAGAGCAGAGTGAGGGGTAGGGTCACCTCCTTCAACCTGCTGGTCATGCTCCTTTTGATGCAGCCCAGGATGCAGTTGGCTTTCTGGGCTGCGAGTGCACACTGCTGGCTCATGTTGAGTTTCTTATTGACCAACACCCCCAAGTCCTTCTCTGCAGGGCTGCTCTGAATCTCTTCTCTGCCCAACCTGTAGCTGTGCCTGAAATTGCTCCGACCCAGGTGTAGGACCTTGCACTTGGCATGGTTAAACTTCATATATTAGGGAAGAGCAACATTCTTCATGCATGAACAGACATATGATTCTGGAGTAGAGAGTCATCTAAAGTCCTTCTAACGCTTTAGACTGAGTAATGTTTAGGAAGTACTTAACTGGCCATCAGTAATGGTGTATAGAATAGCCTTCCTGGCAGAAAGCAGTTATTAGGCTGCTCTGTGGTACTTGAGTACCTGACTGTTGGTGGTGCAGAGCTTCCTGGTGAGCATGTTCAGGCTCTGTAAGCTGTGGACACCCCTGGAAAAAGCTCTGCATGGTTCCCAATATCAGGGAAACGGGAATATAGCAAACTGTCCCTCCTATTGAAGGTCTTTGTGAACTTTACAGGGTTCAACAAGGCCAAGTGCAGGGTCCTGTCACTGGGTTGGGGCACTCCCTGGTATTAATACAGCCTGGGAATGAACAAATTGAGAGTACCGCTGAGAAGGGGATACTCATAAATGAAAAGCTGAATGTGTGTTGACAATGTGTGCTTGTAGCCCACTCAGAAAGCCAGCAGTGTCAGCGCATGTGAAAGGAGTGTGACCAGCAGGTCAAGAGAGGTGATTCTGTCCCTCTATTCTGGTGAGACCCCATCTAGACTCCTCAGCACAGGAAAGACATGGACCTCTTGGAGCACATCCTGAGGAGGTCCATGAAGATGATCAGGAGGATGGAATCCCTCTCCTAAATCGAGGTCATTCAGCCTAAAGAAGAGAAGGCTTCAGGGCAACCTTATTGTGGCTTTTCAAGACTTAAAGGGGGCTTATGAGAAAGATGAGGACAGGCTTTTTAATAAGACTATAGTTTTATACTAAAAGAGGGTAGATTCAGATTAGACATAAGGAAGGAGGGCAGTGAAACATTGGAACAGGTTGCTCAGAGTGGTGGTAGATGCCCCATCCCTGGAAACATTCTTGATCAGGTTGCACAGGGCTTTGAGCAATCTGATCTAGTAGAAAATGTCCCTGGCTTGTTACAGGGGGGTTGGCCTAGATGAACTTTAGAGGTTCCTTCCAACACAAACCAGAAATTTAATTTTTTATTTTTTTTTTTAAGGGATGAAGAACTTGGTGTGCTTTGTTTTGCCTTTTCTTTTTGTTTGCTTGTTGTTTGATTTGGATGCACCTTCTGAGATCTGTTACTCAATTGTCTCTATGATTGGATCTTCCATGACAACGAGCAGCCATAGGATATTGTTTCTTTTTCCTTCTCCTGAAAACAAATTCTTGATAATTGGTTAGGCTTTCCTACTATCTTGCCAGCCCCCATATCTGGCACAGGAGGACACTACTTTCTGCAATTAGTTCTCTGCAACACTCTGATTAAGCAATAAGATACAACTTCAGAGACCTCTGTGTGCATGAGAATGTGAGTTGTCAAATATCATAAGCTTAAAGATTCACTTTTTGGATCTTCTTGTAACTGGAAGTGCCAGGCAGGGTTAAATGTGCTCCAGTCCTGCCAGCAGTTGCTGCCTGCATAGGATGAGGGGCCCATGAGAGCTGTGGCAGGCAAGGATCACAAGGGATGCAAGGGAGGATTTTGGATGGGAGCAAAGCAGGGGGTGGTGGTGTGAGATTTCCATGGCAACAAGGTGTCTGACTATGGGTCATCTGTGGCTCCAGTGCAGAAATAACTCCTCAAACCTTCTGTAAATAAATATGTGCCTGGAGCTTGATCCTTCACTAGTACAAGTTCAGACTGGTGTTGTTGCTTTTGATATATGACTCATGCTGTGAACATATAGCTTGTGGAAAAAGAAATGATAATTTACAGTTCCCTGGTAGTTTCTTATGTTTTTGGGAAATCTGTCTCTATTTAAATGAGATTTATTTTTTTTAAATACAAACATACGTTCCTGAAAATGTAATAATTTATAACATGTAGGTTTGGTTTATGAGGTCTGCCACATCTGTCATCAAAATCTTCCATAACTTACAGTTCATGAGAGCAAGGGCAGAAGCATCTTAAATCAAATGTCTGTGAATTAAAAATTCTAACTTCTGGAGAGCATTACCAAAGTCAAATCCTATTTTGCAACCTATATGGTATTTTTAAAAAAGCTTAGACTCCACTGCTAACTAAGCTAACTTCTGCATTTGGAAATAAAGCTGGAAAAATTATTACAAAGTGATGCCGACAGTCAAACCAATTGGAGTGCATAAAGTCTTAAGTATCTGACAAAAAAAAGAGGGAAGCAAGAGAACAAAATCCTATCTAGTCTTCTTTTCAGTGCTAAGACTCAGGTAGCTTTTAACTAACTGTGACACCCTGCTTTTCATGTCAAACAATATTATTTTCTAAGCTTTTCAGTGTTGTAAATAGTATCAATTAGCATCATCTCTCTAGTTTCCTCGGCAACGAAGCCTATCAATTCAATGACAGTTTCAATAGCATGGAAAAGCACCAGCTTCCAGAGTTATGGACAGAAGTACGTAAAGCAGGTAGGCTGGTATCTATTGTCTGCAGACCAGCTGTATTTTTCTCTGATCCTTTCTATTCCATGAGTTCCAAGGTGTGTGACTAAGGACAAATCTCTTCAAACTGTGCTGTACTTGTGGATCAGTGGTGCTTGATGCTGACTCTAAAGTATCCTCAGATCCACGCAGCCCAGCTGTGAGGAGATTGATATTTGAGCTTTACAGCCTGAAAACCTTCTTTATCTTCATATTTTGGATTAGCTGTGTATTTGTTGGAGAATTGATTTGAAACTTGCAACATCAAGGTCATGCCATCACTTTTTCCAGTGGGCAGAGGAAAGGGACCTGGTTGCTGCTGCTACTGTTTCTTCTACCCCTTTCCAATATAAAGGGACAATGTGAGGTTTGGGTTTTCTGTCACTCGCAGCCTGCCTGAAAAAACATTCAGAAAGCCAATAGCAGTGACCAATGTCTAATGTCTGTAAGTTGTCCTGCAGTCTCCACTTGTGAAGGAAGATGCTCTGGAAGGTAGATGTATTCCTTTCAAATGTCTATTATACATATACTCCTATTTATTTTATTTATTTTTCTAAACTTTCTGGAGGGGCTTCTTTAGAGTCCTGCTGAAGCTTCTGTCCAACTCTGTAAATATGCTTCTGTCTGTAGAAATGCTTACTTCTCTTAATTTGCACTGCATTGTCAGTATCAAAGTAACAGTGAGGAGGGCAGTAGCGACATGGTGGAGAGTTATTGGAAAGGCTCTATACTTTTTTCGGGAAAAGGCTATTTTTCTTCATATAGTTTTTCTCCATTTCTTCAAAGTCTGATAGCTCAATGTACTCTGAAGTAATACAGCATGTGAGATGAAAACATGACTGTGTCATACTCATTAAGCACAGACAGAACTGTTGTTTTGATGTTTACGCTCATTTAGATCCTTAAAAAAAAGGGGAGGTAGGGGCTTATATCCGGCCTCTTGAAATGGGTGCGGAAGGTCCTGTGAGACCTGACCCAAGCTAACCAGAGAACATGAAAAGTCATTAAACAAGACATGTATTGCATGCTTCACTTACTTCTGATGACCACTGCTCTTAAATTCCAAGTTTCTCTTTTAGTTCTACCAGTCTGTAAGCCCATGAGCATTGCAAGCATGAGTAAGATTTCTTGCAGGTTTCTGAGTTCAGAGTTTAGAAAAATAAGGTTGGCGAGTCAGGCTTGCTCATGGTCATGAGTGCTGGTAATAGTACTCACCCCCTGAAGTAACAGGATGCTGTAGAATGAATCACAGGGTTTTTTTGGACTCTGCTTTCCCCCAGATGCTTCATGATTCAGTTCCTACAGTTGCCATGAAGATGTGAGAGAAGCTCAGATTGATGGCCAGGGAAGACTTTAATACTCCAAACTAACGGAGTCCATGAGCTTTTTAAATGTAAGAGTGTTCACAGTTTTGCTTAATCTAACCATTGGAAGATGTTCAACAGTCTTCCAGCACCATCACCTTTGTTCTAATGGGACTCCAATATGGCACTTGCCTGTCAGGATTTGTGTAAGCACGTAATCTCATTTGATCTGAGGTGGAAGAGGAAAATAGTGTGGTCTTTCAGGTCTTTTAGAGTTGTTTCTCAACACATCATGTGAGTGCTGACATTTTTCAACTGTTTTGGTTGAAAGGTAGAAGTATTCAGTATGTGTACAGGTTTTTCTTTTCCCTCCCTGGGTGTAACAAATAACTAACTTTCATCTAGATCACCTGTTGTGACCAAGTCTTCCCTTATGACTGTGAAAGCACTTTTTCCCCTCCTCCTCCACTTTTATTCCCCACCTTAATGTTTTTTTAGCAAAACTCAGCACAACAAGTCTGAGTGCAGCCTCTGGTTTTCTCATTCCTTTCTACTGATCATCACTGAGACAAACAGCAGTTACAGGGAATTGCATATAATGGATTCAGTGTTTGTATGCTCAATGAATATACAGTTAAATGCAATTGCAAACAGACTTTAGAGAGCATGAATGCTTGGCTGATAAATACGGGTGTCCCTCTAGTAATTACCGTGACCAGAATTAGATTTTTGCATGTGCAGAATCTTAGGAGCATTTGTAGATATGGTACTTAAACATTCTCAACATCTGTACTGTTCACAAAGGTGGTGTGGGAGAAAATGCAATTCTGACACCAAATTAACTGGGCTATGAACAGAGTGATTTTAGGTATTTGGGAGCATTTGGGAATTTATTCACAGACAAACTTCCATATACCTGAAGGGGCCAAAATGATGCTTGGGTGAGAGAATTCATGAAGGTGCTCCCAAAACCTAATAATTATTTTGAGATGAGGTGTGCTTAGAATGAACACCACTGACACTTCAGGTTTCTGCACTGTCCCTCTTGACAGGGAAGTGCAGTTTATAGGCAGTTGATCCAACAAGGTGATATTGACAAAAGCAATCTTAATGTACATTTTCATTTGACACACAAATACCATAGTGATGGTACAATTCAGTGGTTGCTCCTAAGAAATAGCTACCTATGAGTTAAAATGGGTCTCGACCTTCAGTGCAATCCATATGCTTAATTAACAGTTTTTAATTGCTGTGCAAGTAGAGGGTGAAAGTCTGAGCAGCATAACAGCAAGTGATTCATTCTCTGTTGACCAAGTGACATAGAATTGTGTATATATCTATGTTAAAATAAAGTCTGAAGAAAGAACTTCGAACCAAATTAATTGAGCTAATATTTTTCATGCTGTTAAAGACGTGGTTCATGAATCAACCATTACAATACTCATTATTTCTTATAATTAGGACAAACCACACACTATGGGTGTTCTGTTAGGTTTAGATACCTAGTGATGTGGAAAAGAATTCAAAGGATACAAGCAATAGTGAAGTTTTAAAGGACTTTTATGGCATGAGAAACAGATGTTTTTCAGACATGGATGTGGAAACAGCTGGGATGAGTTCAAATGTGATGGTCCGAAGTCAAAAACACTTTTGGAAAACAGGAGGAGAGAAGTTCTGTGAGAATTGTTCGAACTCTCTTCCATTTTCATCATTAATGCTTAAAAAAATATCTTCACTCTAATAGCTTTGTATAGTCTTTAATTTCCTTACATTATAAATGTTATATAAACAATTATATACCACGTAAAGTCAGGACATACGCATTGAACTGATGGTATGAAGTGATTTATTTTCTCCTTTTCAGGTGGTTTCCTCATAAGGAAATAAAGTGGAATAATCTTATACCACATAAATATCAGTGGGAATATGTTAGGAGTGTAAGGACCAGAAGAATTGGAAGAACGTTAACTAATATCACATGTGAAATCTTTGCCCAGCAAATTAATCTTCAAGTGTAGCTATATTTGCTGTAAATGCAATGCTGTGTGAAATGATTGTGTTTGAGAAATAGCTACAGTGTCAAGAGATGCAATTGGGCTTTCAGAAACAGGGGAATGTTGATACAAGGTTTTATGTCTTGTTCCACTCCATTAAACTTTGTAAGCTATTTTTTTTCTTGGGAACTATGTTATATATCAGGTACTGTGCAGCACTACTTGTGTCAACCACCTCAGTATAGATTTGGTCACCCTAAGTGCTTTGAGCAGTCATACTTATCACCAGAGGCTCTGTTACCTGTACTGTGAAATGAGCTTGTTGGAAGTAAACAGCCTGGAATAGTGAATAAGTTAGTTGCTTGCCATCAGCCCTCCTTTGTCAGCATACTTGGATTGAATTCTAGTCTGGCAAAGTGTGGTAGAAATATACAGCTTCCTTGTCTAAAACTGTTCACAGCCACTGTTTTTAGCAGAGAGCTCTGCTGGGAAAGGGATGCGATTAACAGAGCAATGATCCTGCAAACAGCTCTCTTGTAAGCCATCTCCCATGTTGATCTCTAAAACATGTTTATTAAAAAAACAAACAAACAAACAAAAAGTGGTGGATTTAAAAATAGCAACAAAAAAAAAAACCTTTTTCCTTATAGGAAGTCATTATCTGGCAAAAATGTGAATTACTGCATTCCTACTGTTAAGAGCCTGCTGGATGTTCTGCTGCTGGATGAACAAGCTGTGCCCAGGAACCAGCAGACGCATCTTGCTACTTCTGTGTTCTCTGGCAGTGGCTGTCTTGCAGTCTGACAGTCATTTGATGGGATGTTTTTGCACTATCTTTCATGGTTTCCTTTCTGTTCATCCTGTGCCTGGGTGAAAATTACCATATACCACCCTGAGGTGCTTGGGGAAGGAGCATCTTGCTGGCTCTGCTGCCTCCCTCCTCCCTGCAGTATAGTATCTGGCATTTTTGCAAACACAGAGAACAGAACAAGGACAGTACCTTGTTTCAATTGTATTGCTGTCAGGCTGTCAAAGGCTGTTTCAACATATCCTGTCAATTAATCTCATTGAAACTACTGGTGAAGGTTCAACTGTGTCCTCAGGGTCTGTTAGTTAATTCATTTCTGATTTGGAGATAGGTTAATAGAAGTGGCAGTGGCAAATTCCTTCCCATCACTGCAATAGAAAGGGTAAAATTCAATGATGGGTTATATACTGCAACCTAGATAGTCTGTTGCTAAAGAAAAACCATGCTATTTGAAATTAATATTTTGACCTTTAAATCTGTGTGTCATATTCATAAAATGATTTCATCGCTATCCATTCACAACCTGCTTGGTACAGAGTTGATTATTCAGCACCTATTTGACAGGCAGGGACTGAGCAAGGAGACTTTCCTTATGTAATGTTGGTAAAAAAGACGAAATTGATGGAACATTCAGGCTGGTATCCAATACTTAGTCATTATAAGATTCATCAGTTTTGGTTTCTGAGACCCTGTTTTCCTATGGATATTGCTAAATTTAACATTCAGCTTAATTCCTTTTTCATTCATTTTCAGCCCCCAGTGAAATGTCATTGCTCTCCTACAGGTTCATTTGACAGCATGAAACAGCAAAATGACACATTTTCAGAGTAAGTATTTTAATTTTGGATTGCTAATAACTGCAGTGCATTCATGACACAGTGATGTGAAAGTGCCTGTGGTCTCAGCAAGCCACAGAAACCATCAGTGTTTTATGAGTTTACCAGAGTGCTAACCTGTAACTGCTACAAGATTTTCCTGCTCCCTTTTTAGAATAGGATGTCAAAGAACACTACTAGTACTTACATTTAAAAGCAAGCTTGGAAATGATTAAAGGGACATCTCTTGTTGGGGAGGGTGGGCAAGGGAGGCTGCCTCAGTCTGGGCTCTAGACCAAGGTGTGTTGCAAGTCTGTTGTTGGTACCTTACAGCCAGCCTGAGAATACAGTGCTCTTGCTCAGACTATGTCAAGGTTCATTCATGCTTGTGAACATCAGGGACATGGTTTGCAGAATAACTTGAATGAAATGAGGTATTTTCCAACAGAGGTTTCTAACAGTCCTTTCTGAAATAAATAGAATGTCTGATGTCTCTCAGAGCTGCGATTGGTGAGACAGTCCATTTTAGATAATGTAATGGTGGCTTTTAGCTTTTTTTTTCTATTATAACATATTGTCAGTGTTGAAGTATTTAGTCAAGAAATATTTTGCAAGTATCACAAACTCTATTTAGTCTCCTTGCTCTCCCAAAGAAGCTTGCATTTGCTGTCTGTAAAGACTGGCAATGGCTAATGCACATAAATGTGTATTTGGTTAGCAGGAGAAACTTCCTTATTGACCATTTTTCTGTAGCTTTTTCTCCACGGAAGCCAAGATAAGTCTACTTAGAAACATTTAGTGAGGGTAACACACATTTATGCAAGCAAGAATTGTCAGGTATTCCTCAGAAATTGCCTTTATAGAGTTTAATTTATTCTCTAACCTCAAGCCAATACAAAAGCATTTCTCAAGGGCATTGAACCTTGTAATGTTGGAAGCATTTGCATAAATGCACCCTTTCAATAGTGACATCTGTTGCCATTTGGTTATACATGCCTGTACATCTGTAGCAACTGAGAGGCAAAGGTGTCTCCTGAGGGCTATCTGACAATGCATTATCACAGGCATGTACAAACGTGATGCACTGGCAGTGCAATTCCTCTTGGCATTAGACCCAAGGTCAGGGCATGAAGAATGAAGACGCTTCTGACAGGACAAAATCAGATATTTTTTTTGGTAACAGATGTGGAAGACAAGCTGTTCTGTTAGCTTCTGATACTGATGATAGCTAAGTTTATGCCATTTCTGTAAAACCTAATAAATTTGGTCCAAAAAGGTTAGATTCCAGTGTGCCACAAGTTTGAGTTACAGTTGACTTCCACATAGGTCCTGTATGTAGTATATTTGCTCATGCTTTTTATATCAAGCTTTTGGCAGGAAAACAAAACAAGAAAAAGTATGATGTCAAAGATGGTATAGGGGCTAGCAGTCCCTTGTTGCAGGGAGGGGCCAAACCATATCAGGTTGGACAAAATGGTGTATTTCAATGAGAATCTCTCTCCAGGTGGAAGCTGAGGTTATTAGGACTGGTGTTTTTTGTGAAGTATTTCAGTATCTACTGATGAGAGAAATAGGTTAATACATAAACTGCTGTAAAACTTTGGAAGGGAATTATGCCTCAAAATGTTTCATATGCCTTACTTTGCGGAGGACTTAAGTTCTGCTGAGGCAGATGTATATTTAAAGGAATAGATATAATAGCTCATTAATTACCAAATTAAGTTTCACTGTTCCAAACTTATTTTTTTCATTAGCTGAAGCACCTGGTAAACACACAAAATGTATTCTTAAACAAATGAGTTCTTGGAAATTTTCATGTTGCATCAAGGGACTTGTACTTTATTTCAGAAAGGAACAGCAAATTGCATCTCCCCAGGCTAAAAAGAGGAAAGAACCTTTAGTTGCTTTTTTAATGATGTAAAAAATGTCCTTAAATCTTCTCAATGAACATTTTTACTCTGTTTCAGAAGAAAAAGAACCTTGATGTCACTTTTTGGGGGGGATTTTTGTGGGTTTTTTTCTTTTTTTGTGTGTGTTGGATTTTTTTGTTTGTTTGGTGGGTTGTGCTTTTGGTTTTTTTGTTTTGTTTTGTTTGTTGGTTTTTTTGTTTGGTTTTTTTTTTTTTTTTGCTTTAAAGCAAAAAGCTAGTATAAGTATATGCCAATACACAGAAGTTGGAACTTCAAGTACTATGTAGTCACAAATGACTGATATGAGAGGGGAGTCATCCTGTTTTCATTGGAAGTCTTGGCTGATCTAAGCATTTATTTAGAGGTAGTAGAAACGAAGCCTGCTCTTAGCATTCACTGTGTGAATTATGTCTGTATCATGTGCAGTTGAATAGTGTTTTGTTAAGTATAGCTGCAAAGGAATGTAGTTGGGAGTAAGGAATCTTTCTGCTAGAGCTGTTAGGAAGGGGAGAAAACCTCAGTGGAACATTTTTATAAGAAGCCTTTCATCAGGGTTTTTATAAAGCCATAGCAAACAAGCTAAGTGTGACACAATATCACAGTCAGTTCAAATTGTTTGTGTAGGAGCTCCAAGCAAATGCAAACCTGAAAAGCCTTTGAATGCTTAAAAAGTTAAAAAATCCACCTGAAAGTGTTGCTTCTATGAAACATTCAAGAACATTAGACTTAAATGAATTGTGTTGCAAATGAAGACATTCAAGTAGATTTTCTAATTGCTCATATAGGATGTACAGTATGAAACATTCAGTTACTCAGAGGAAGACTAGAATGTGGGGGGAGTGACACTGCCTGTGGGAAAGGCAGCAAAATGGATATCTACTGTGGATATATATTTGAGGGCTAATTAAAGTATAATTTATGTTCAGGTAGATGGATGACTTGGTTTACTTTCATGTTAAAGCTGCACAAATGCTGACTTTCACTTTATTGCAACCTTTGGGTTTTAGGTAGTGTTGCTGATCCATTTTTCTTTGTCTAGGTAGCAATTATGCTAAGAATAAGTCTTAATCTGCTTGCTAGGAAAGATTTGATATACAAGTTATATTTGGAATTCTGATCACCTTAATGAGATTTTTTTTTAGCTTAGCTCAGTCTTACTGTGTGCCATTGGGCTCTATTTCAGTACAATATTTTAATATATAGTGGTTACAACCACTTACCTCTGACAAATCAGGTCCAGAATATTGCCTCAGCTGACCACATTCTGAACAGAACTTTAATTACCCAATGCCTGATAAAACTTCACAGTATCTTGGAAAGTTTTGAGTTTTCATGTTATTACTTAGCCTGGGAAGTGTTCAATTTTCTTTGCTGCTAAGCACTGGTAATAGTACAAGATTTTAAGCTAAGAAATGAATCCAATTATTTTTGGGAGCATTCTGGGCCAATTATAAATAGAAGATATAAGATTTTTAAATTCATTATAGCATAATATCTTTTCCCATCATAAACATTGGAAAACGGGATGGTTCTGGCAGTGCACATTTTTGCAGTGAGAAACTGTCAGGGTATAGGAAAAGATTGTTTGGAAGATGGTACCTAATTTTAAAAATGTAATATTTTTTCCCTAAGGCACTGGTATCTTCATGATTCATATTTTTTTTCCTAACCGTTTCAGTTCCCCTTTCCCTTCTCTACTTTGGTGTTTCTGAATCTGCTGCTTTAGACAGTTCTCAGTCACAAGCAAGTGACTGTTTTAGAAGTATTTTTACTATTCAGGTTTCCAAAAGTGATTAATTTTTTTTGTCAAGGCCCCAACTCCTCTACTTTCTTTAGGGGGTAGGGAGTGGAGGAATTTCATTAAGCACTCTGTTCAGATGAGTCAGGGAAAGAGCGAATCTTACAATGTTCTTCAATAAAATGGGTTCTGGATGTTCTACCTCATTTTGAGTCATTAATTAGCAGTAATTTGATGAGGACTGGTTGCCATAAACAAACTTCAGGATTTTCTTCTTTATCTTTTTGGGTGTTATCTTTTTAAGCATATTAGCCAGCACTGACTTCTATTAGATGCACCCAATGGTTTGGTCCCATCCTAATCTACAAGCACAGCACCATTACATTAAGGAAAGCATAATCAGTTTTGATCACTTGCTTTATAGGATAACTGATAAGACATTTCCTTGCTCATTCTGTAAATGCAAGCATAAAGACAGGAGGCTGAATACCTCACGGTATGGAGTGCTATTCTTTTTATAATTATTTTTAAGTTTCTGTCATGGAAACTGTTAATGCTTCAAACATGAAATTTCCCTGAAGAAATTCAAATATAGTATTTTGTTTCCTGACTAATTTGTGTAGCTCTAATTTTAGATGTTGAAGTAGGAAATGGGGAAAATGGGAAAACAGAGTTTAAGACCCAACCGTGAAAGTGCAAGATCATCTTTAGTACTTTAGTTTTTATTCTGTTGGGAATAATCAGTTGATTTGTCAGCATCAGGCTGTCTGTAAGCAGTCATGAAAGTAAAATCAGTACTGATGTTAGTGCATCTCTATGCTTCGGAGTAGTGGCTAGCACAGCTGGGTGCTAGGCAGCTAGTGGCCTGCTTTTGCGACCTGAGCTAGAAATTCTGCTCCTTGCTATGCTGTGTCATACAATGTGCTCTCAGGGTACCCCTGTAGATGGGTTTTTGTGGTGTGGCAAAGCCAGTCCAGCATCTAACTGCAATGAAAAATGGTGGTTTCTCTGGTTTGCTTACTGGCTGCAGTAAGCCTTTTAAATCAGTGAAAATTTAGATTTGTATGTGTAAGAAGTATTTGCCATTTAGCTTTCAGCCTGTAGAAAGGAAATTGTGAGAACCCATGGCCAGTGATGAAGGAAGGGGAAGCAGGGCCCATTTTGGTGGCACCTTGATACTAGGTGGCTAAGATGGACGTAAAAATGCTTTTGAAAGGCTTAGCTCAGATTGCTTCAGCAAGATGAGAAAGTTGCATTTAAGAGCTTGACTTTTTATTCTTAACTTAGTGTTTCTTCCATCCTCTGTCTCTTAGTAGCTCCTATACATCGTGTTCCAAGAACATCACAAACAGAAGAACTGGCCTTGGATATGATATGACAAATTGCAGGCTATGGGACAACTAGATAACTGCAGCCTTGGCCAGGGCAAGTTACAATACACGTGGATAATATTTTTGTGCATATTATCAAGCCCATAACCTTAACTGATCTATTAGATTGTTTGACATTGTCAGATCTACTGTCACTTAAGACCCCCTACACTAGAAAAGGTTTTCTGGTAGACTTCTGAGCTTCTTTCAGGGTTCAACCAGTAAAAACCTTTCTGTATGTAAACCTCCTATTGTTATGCAAACAAAAGAATCTATTTGGGCCATTTGGCAGACTGTTTGCTGATAATCCTTTCTACCTCTGTGTACTTATTACCATAAACCCTTTGTACTTAGACAAGGTCTGAAATGCCAGCTAGCTCACTTTCCTTCTAATAACTGCTGTGGTGTATCCTTGAAGTTCTGTGTCAGGGATTCTGCCAGTTCTTCCTCCCCTCTCTCAAAGATGCAAGTGAGATTTGCTAGTTCTTAAGGTTATTTACAGCATGGGGAGTAGAGCCCTCCCCCCTTGAATGCAAGCAGCAGAACTACAGAGTTCTGCTCTGTAGTTCTAACAGAGAAGGGAACTGTTAGCTACAATGTCATGATCTGTAACTGTAGCTGCAGGGGGAAGGCACAAAACCACCCAAACAACAGCAAAAAGCCTCTAACCCTCAGGTTTTCCTTAAATTGTTTGTTTTCTCAATACCTCAGCCTGAGTTGAATAACGGCTCCAGTTGCAGGAAGAACTGGGGATTTCTAGGCATTTTATACCAGCTGAGCTCATGATGATGTTTTAATAGTCTATTGGAGATGACTCAGCCGGCTCAGACTGTGTAAAATCATCAATTATTTATTTCTAAGTTTTGTGCATTGCTGGTCTGTGGAGATCATTAAGCCTGGATGAAAAATTACTGTGGAAAGGTCGTGCTTTGCCTCTCTCGCAACATCATTAAAAATGTTCAAGTAAAGGTTGTAAACAAGGATGTTTCCTCTGGAGCAATTGCAGACTGAGCACTTAAGGTACTATTCCTTATTCAGTATTCTATGCTCACTCTTCCTCTCTAACACTTACCTAGCCAAACAGCAATTCTTGCTGTCACAGTTGAAAAGACCTGAGTTCATCCACATTTACTTTGCCTGTTAGGGTGGCTTGGTTTCCTTAATAATTCTTCCCTGCTTTTCGTTGCACAAAATCATGTTACTTAGCTATGACTCACTGGATTCCTGTTCATGTGTCATTTTGCAATTAGAAATGAAATCAGATCAAAGGGTGCATTCTTTCTTCTATCCTCTGGTCTAGGTGCTATTATGATTTGCAGGTTTTAAGGTGTGATGTGAGATTTTTATCTTTTTTCTATTTTGGTAATGATTTGAAGATACAGCAGTGATGTGTTTTTGAGGAGAGGATTTTAAAAGTGGTACCCTTTTATTTAGCCAACTGATGCAGGTATTAAAAACAATACTCTGTTTTCTGAGTGCAATGAGTCTGCATGCAAGCCAAGAAACTGGCATTAGTAGCTGCCAAGAAAATCCATGCAAGGTTAGCTCCCCTTGCATGTAGGATTCATATATGCAAGAAATGTGTGTAATATCCTTCCCTGTGTTCTTTATCTGCAGCTCTTTTTGTATATACTTTCACTTTTAACAGAGCATCTCTTGTGTAAAATAAGTGGAATTTTAATCTGACTATGACAAAATGGGGAATATTCTGCTCAAATAGCAATGCCCAGTCTGTGTCAGATATGTGTTACAACTAGGTCTTCAGAAACATCTTGCATCTCTGATAAATATTTTAGTTTGTCATCTGTCAATAAGACTTATAGCATACGAAAATACAACAGTACCTGAAAATTATTCTCTAGGTTTCAGGACGGCACACAGTCTAAGGCTAAGCTTCAATAGTATTATCCTGGGAACAAAAGGTAAATAAATAATAACAATAATTAAAACCCCCTAAATTGGTGATCTGGCTTATTTTCTACTGCATCCAAGATGACTAGTAGGTAACTCAGCAATCAGGCAGTATTTTCTTAGTTTTGACACTGTGTTTAAGACCAAATTCAGTTCTGATTATGTAGCATTAAAATGATACTTTGCATATGCTGCCTGTGGGTGTTTGTAGAAAAGAAACTGTCTAGAGGATCTTATAGTACCCTGAGACTTGGAGATGTCTAAATAGTGGTGCATGAGTGATAGATTTGAAATATGAAGATAACTGATTAAGATACTGGCTTTGAGCAATTTCACATACTCCACAGTCTGCTCCTGAGGGTAGAAGGCTCCATGCTCTCCCTCAACTTCACAGCTTCAGCCAGGCATTGCCTGGATGATCCTTGGCATTGTGCTAGGTTAGTGAATGCTGTAAGGGATTTCAACCTTACCTCTGAGTTTTGACACTAAGATCTTGACTTTCCAAACTTCATGCTGGATTAGTGCTGGGAAGCTTTTTTCACATAAAGTAAACTCACTGTTCCCGCCCTGCCTTGACTTATACTAGTAAATCTAAAAGCAATTCATATTTAGGAGAAGCTGGAAAACAGTAATCAAACCTGATGTTTCCAAAATTAATTGAGTGACTTAGGAAAGTTAGAACAAATATTATCAGAGAGCGAGAGGAGCTATTTGCTTTCTATGTGCGTGCTTTTTTCCCCTCAAGCCTGCACAAAGACAAAAGCTCATCAAAATGTGCATAATCAAGTGTTTCCAATGAATCACCAAATGCCATGAAATGTCGTAGCAAAAAAACTGTTCCTGTGACACTTGCTAAAAACATTTTGCCTCCTGATTTCCACTGCCAGGCATGTCTCAAGATAGAAACATGAAGTAAAATGGACTCCCACTTTGTGGGACATTTGCTTTCTCTCTCTTCAAATCTCCCGAAGTATTGCTGTCTGCCATAAAAAAGGTCATGCTGTCATAGGGGCTGGTTCTGTCACTCTGCATCACCGACCATCCAGGAAGGTGGAGAAAGATCCCAGAGCAGGTCCACTTGGACTGATTTCTTTGTAGGGAGAAGTTGACCATTAATGCTTTTGCACTGATGTAAGCTTGATGTTTCATGCCCATGGTACAGATGAATAAGTTGTGGCTGAAGAGATAGACAAGGATCACTTATTAGCAAAGAGTATATTGAAACATTACTGCATTTGCTTACGAAGAGCTACCTGTCTTTGCTTGCCATGATGCTCCTAATGTCATATTTAAAACCAGGCCGTGTTCTTTCTGCAAAATTTACCATGTGTGTGATTTCAAGGACACTCCATTTGAGTCGTTTGCTTGATTATAACTCAGACTTACCTTATTGCACCATTGATGATTTATTTTTGTTTTATAAGAAACACAAACCCTCAGCTCTTTCTCTGCAGGCGATTTACTCTAATGCTGTTGATCGTTCCCACTCCAGAGTCTTTCCAGTCTGCTGCTATGGAGCATCTTTATCGAGGCAGCTGCTCTGATCATGTATATACACATGCTCTTTCACTTGCTTTAGGTTCATTTGCTCACTGTGTTGCAGGACTGCTGCAGGGCAACTTGCTCCTTTAATTACCTCTGTTTGCTACTCAGGCCCAGGGCTCATGTCCTAACTGGAGAGAAGATCAGAGAGGCTGCCTCCTGGAGAGCAGGAAGACTTGCAGAGGTTATAGGGTCTCTTTGAGGGCCTCAGGGTGTGTGGGCCAAGCAGGTCTCCATCAGTATGTTGATGGACCTAGCGAAAAGAATGGTGTCTTTGAAAGCTGGCTCTTGCAGGGCTCGGGAGTCTTTTGCGCTAGTGGTGTTTGAGAGTGTAAATGTAACCAAGCCAGAAGGTCAGGGATCAGGAGCACAGAGGAAGAATCCAGAGGGGACAAACTATGGTGATGACCTGTTGGTCCAGCGTGTACAAAAATGGCATTTCACATGGCTTTGCTCCTGGAACTCCTCATCTTGTTTTCTTTGGTCTTTTGTGCTTGCACCTGTCTTCAGAGACCTGGTTACTTGTGCGGCAGCATGTTTGCAGTGATCTCCAATGTTGTCAAGCTTTTTGCAGCCCTATGTGTTTATAGGATGTAGTTTCTTATCAGTGCTGTAGTGTGGCACCAAAACAGGCCTGTGAAGGGAGAGTGGAAAGCAGCAGCATGACATTTTTCATTTTCATCATTTTTGACAGCTGCTTCATACTGAGAGCAAATAAGAGTACTAATGAGGGTATTTCTAGCTGAATCCAAATGTAGCAACTGTTTCAGGAGCAATTCTGCTTTACAGTTGTTTTTCTCTAAGTTTTTCTGTTTCAGAGGATAAGTAAACAAGTGATACTCCATTTAGAAGGAGGATGAACGTAATTTGTACTTTTCTAAATCTGACATCCTTATCAATGTAAAGCAACACCTATGTGTTCAAAGTTCAAACAACCCTCCAGTCTTCCTGAAATCTGGGTCATTTGTATAAATGCCTGGCTAAAATGGTTTTGCCTCCAGTGTCCAAATATCCCTGTGTCCATGCCCTCTCCAACCATTAGCATGCCTGACCATTCCTGTCTGAGTGTATGGCAGCAGATGCTGTCAGAGGAGCTGGCTGGACAGCCTGGAGCCTGGTGGTGAGCAGTTGCATTTTATCTTCTCTGTGTTGCCTCTTGTTTCAGCTGCTGCAGCATTTCAAAAGGACAAGCTTAATGAGCTGTAAGGGGGGGGATATTAAGACAAATGTGGACAATATGTTGTAATTCACTCAAGAGCTGAAGGTAGCTAAAAAAAAATGGGTTTTTTTTTGGTTTTTGGTTTTTTTTTAAATTTCTTTCCTGAAGTCCAGGGTGAGTATTACTTTATTGCCTTATATTGCCTTTGACAGCATATCATATGTAAATGCCTTTCAGTAGTGCACAAAGGAAAATGGTTAACAAGGAGTACATCTTTCCACTGACTTGAAAGTCTTTATTATGCTTTAAAGTAAAATCAGGTTTTCCTTCCCTCGGAGTTGATATCAAAACAAACAAGCAAAAACCCAGGCACAAACCAGTCAATTTCCCATTAAAATCAATTTGAGATTTAGGTACTTTCCTGAGGCTTACAAGCTCAACGTGAATTCAATTACACCAGGTATTTTTCCCATGCACTGTTCAAAAGTACGTTAATTTTTTTTTCCCCCCTGGGCTGTCTGCTCTTCAAACCTGGTCAGACCCGAAAGTGCTTTTACTCCTCTTGTACTGTGTGAGTAGACCCAATTGTTTCTGGGTCTGTGCATTCAAACCCTCTTCACAGGGCCAATGTTTTTAGGTTTGTGTGGTGAGTTTTTTAGGGAGTGGGTGTTTGGTTCTTCCCCTTCACACCCCCCTGCCCCCCTTGTATAGTGGCTAGTACACATTTGCTCCTAGTAGTAACAGACAAAGTAAAAGATGCCTCCTTGCAATCTGAATGTCACCATAGTGACCTTCATTTATTTCCTCTTTGTTCAGGTTCTTCTTCATGTCTGAGTTTTTCTGTTTGCATTTTTCTTTCTTTCTTTAACCTATTGGCCTTTTTTTCTGCTGCTTCAGTCAACAACTTTTGATAATCTGAGTAAGCCTTCATTTTTGCTTTTGTATGTTTAATGTTATGCGGATTAAACGGACTCAAGTTTCTATCTTAATATAGTTATAAGCTTCAGGATTAGTGCAAACTATTTAAAAACCTAAAATATGAAGGACCTAGAATATGGAGCTATGTGATGTATTGGAGTCAGTTTGCGCATGCTGTCCAATTGGCAAGACACTGGTTTTTGTCTCTACACAGTTGTTGCTTTCTAAAGGATTATTGCTAATGTAAATGCTGACACTCACTGCTCTCATTCTGCATGACTATGTATTATTCTGCTTTTGCTTTGTGAGCTCTGCCAGAGAGACCGGGATGTGCAAATATAAAAATTGTGTTCAAGGTTCAGATTATGTTATTTCTGATAATGGCTGATGCTTTAGTTGAATCAAATGCAGCCAATTATGAGATAACAGTGTGATCTGATTTTTTTCAGAAGTTGATTTATGCCCTGAATAATGCGAATATTTCCATTGTTGTTTTTTTTTTGTTTTGTTTTGTTTTGTGTATGTGGGATTTGCCATCTTATTTTTCTTTTTTTCTATTGAATGTAATTTTATGTATTCTTATTGGGATTCGATGGTTATATAACTTCTCTGAAATCTAACTCTTGACCTCACTGATATGTTTTATTACCAGTTTTTGTAGACAAATTCCATAACTTTCCACCTTTCCACATTGAGTCCCTCATGGGACTCAAGCAAGCATCAAGCATAACTTGCCGAAATATAGCAGTTGTGTATCCCTGATCTTTTCAGGGGTACACAATTGTTATATTTCGGCAAGCTATGCTTGATGCTTGCTTGAGTCCCATAACACCAGTTTTCTTGTGTGGTTTGTCTGTTTTCTCTCAATATTTAGTAAGCTATATTAATTTTTCTCCTTTGTTTGTGAAGCATGTGGTTTTCAAGTGTTGAACTCTGTATTCTGAAGAGAAATTGTATAGAAACAACTTGGATTGCAAGGTCTAAACCATGTTTTTCTGGCTGATTGTCAGGCTAGGCGAAAGATGTTGCACTTGCTTCTAGTCAGTTTCTTAATTTGTGTCCTGGCAATGTCTCAATCTGTCTATGTCCAAATAACATAAGCATTTTTAATGCATGTTTATATTTCAGTCCTTTGGGAAGAGATCTTTAAAGCTGGTATCTTGGTTAACTAAGAAGTGTATGTGTTGTGTGGGTGATCTGACTCTCAAACCATGGCCAAAAAAATTAATACACAAGAATAGGTGGGTCCCAAATTGACATCTGTAGGGTTGAATCAGAACAAACAGTGCTGAATGAATGTATTTGACGTTGCAGTCTTACTCAGGCAGTCTATTCTCTAGCTGCTGGCAATCCTTTATGGAAATGTAAGCCCACCTTCAATCTGCTGTAAGAACAAGGGGATGAAGATACTGTGGAAAGTTTAGCTGAGCTACATGGACTCTTTTCAGAGCTGATAATATTTTCAAGGGGAAAATCCTTGAACAGAGTACCTATTACAGAGAATATATTAACATGCAGCTAAAAAAATGGGAGCTGGGTAGAGAGAATGCACTGCGTGGTTCTAGTGTCTCCTCAAATTTGCACTTACCTCTACTATGGGAATGTCCTTTGCTTCATAATAAAGTGGTATGCCAGAACTAAATGTAATGTTTCCTTATTGACCAGAATAGTTCGCAGCCACCATCTTCAGTTGGAGTACTTGCAGGTGTAGCGAGAAACTCTGTGTTCCCTCTTTTTTATAGTTAAAAGAAAACAGCCGTGGGTATCTGTCAGGCTTGTTATCTATGTTTATTTAGAGATAATAAACCATTCCAACTTCCTCTAGCAAGGATTTAGAACATTAATTATCTTGAAGTTATAGTTTTCAATATTTACAGATCAATTGTCTGATGGTTTTATTTTACGCCTCTGGGCATAACGTTGTTCATGCCTCTTAGTTTCTGTACTAGTGCCCTCTGGTGACTAAATGTTGTTATGGAGTCCTTTCTGCAGGATGGGTTTGGCTAATGACTGAATTCGAGGCTCAGGAGAAACCCCTTATGAGGGAAGGCAGCTTGGATCTTTGCAGAAGGATGAGGCGTCAAACTAATCATCCATTTCTGGTAAAAGCAGTCCCAAGACTGGTGCTTCAGAGAGGATATTCGTCTACAATGAATTACTTTTAATGCTTGAACGATTAGCTGAACTACTGCAGTTCTTAATTTGCCAGAGCTGGATAACACCTTCAAGATGATTAGGGCTGAGGCATCAATATGGTTTTAGAATCAGTGATCATCACCTTGAATTTCAGTTTGTTGCTGTCAGGCAGCAGGTTGGAAGGATGGACTCCTTGCTATATATTTGCAGGATGTTTTTGCTATAGGAGACAACCCTCTAAGCATTAGTTAGTAGTAGTGTTAGTAGATATATGTTGTTACAGTGGTGTGGAACCAAGATAGAGACCTCCTGAAGCCTGGAAAAAGGCATCAACTAGTGAGGATACCCTATAGGCCAAAGTTGTGTGCTGAGTTCAAAATTAGAAATGTCAGCTTACAAATCTTGTTTGAATGTAGGCCAGGATAATGCAATAGGTATGATGACACAGTTTCTGTGTTTTATATTGTTTTATATTCAAGGGAGCTTTCTATTAGTTTTGTACAGTGTTTCTAAGAAGTCTCTGCAGATCAGTGAGAATACCACTTACTCAAGAGGAATGTACTATGTTTCTTAATTACAGAGATTCTTTTCAGAAATATATCATATTACCTTAAAACATAAACAGTGCTTACTGGGTTTAGATAAAAAAGACTTATTTTTAAAGCATATTCGAGTGTGCTGCTGAAGGCATTACAGTGGGAGTTTTTATAGCATGCTCTGTACCTCAGCTTAGTCTGGTCTTCATTTCTTTCTCCTTCTGGCTTATGTGGATTGTAGGGATATAGTGAGTTTTCAGGGACTGAGTTTTGGGTTGTCTTTTTTAAGCATTGTGTTATAGCTATACATGAGATTTGTTTTTCATTTATTGGCCATTATAAGTAATAGTTGGGGAAAAAAAACTCCAAGGCAGCAACGGATATTGGTGTCTTTTTTATACTCATTGAGAGGACTTTGTGGCTGATAATGCAGTGATATTTAGTTACTTCTGACATACATTGAATGCTAGAATATTTTGCTTCAGATAAGGTGATGTGAATAAGCACACCGAAGAGTCCTGAATAGCCATCCATTTAATTAAAATATACTGGCTTGGTGTTCACTATCTTCTTTGTGTGCAGCTGCAGAATTTTGAATTTGTTTTACATGCTGTAGGGACTTGTAGAAAGCCTTTTGTGAATATTTCACTTGAATAAGCCATATTCCTTCTGCTTGCAAAGATTTTTTGGGAGGAGAGAAAGGTGCTTAGAGAGATAATACATTTATAGACTCAAGTATTTTAAACCAGTGCCACAGTGAGCTAGGAGGTAGGATGTAATTTCAAATCACACGTGTATAGGATGTTGCACGTTGGAACAACCATCATCCTGACGGTCATCTGACACTGAAGAAATAATTTTTTTCTTGTGCAGACTTAAGAATGTGGCTTCCACATTGAGTTTCTTCTTGCTTGCTGTGCATCACCTTGTTCCCATCTCCCACTGCCTAAAAACAGATGGAGCACAGAACTGTTTACATTAAAAATGAGTTGCTTGTGAAAGGAAATGGAATGAGGCTATATGGAAAACTGTATCTGATTACTGGCAGAGGCTAATTACGCTTAAGGTCCCTTCCTTTCTTTTCTTACTCCTCCCCTTCTAATACCTTCCCACTGCAAAGTTTACAGTCCTTCAAATATTATATGTCTTCCGACTGACCGTAGATGAATGCGGAGGATGCCCATTTCCTTGTGCACCTCTCATTCACTACATTCAGCTGCCTGCTTTTATTAGGCTGTGTTGACAATGTGGGATGGAGCCTATGTCTGTCAGATGAATTTCACTCACGATTCTGTGAGGGTCACAGTGAACATCCATAACAGACTGCTGTCCCTGCTGTGCTGACTCAGCCCTGCTGGTTATCAATGGAGAACTTCAATGACGGGGAGAACAAGGAGCTGTTGCTATTTTTAAGATATTTACAGTATAAGTTACATGTATGAATAAATCAATATTTATACAAAGAACAAAAGAGCAAGAGTTTTAACCCTGGTTTTGAAGCTATGTCACATTCTGGGTTTATTCTTCCTCTTATCTATGCATAAATAAATATATAAATAATAACAAGGGGAGGAGCTCCAGCAGATGAAAACAAGGAAGAGACTTTCTGCCTGGCTGTGGGCAGATATGGGAAGCAGTTTTCTAAGGTGAGAATGCTCAGGTTCAATCCCATTTTCTTTATCTTTCAGGCCAAGGGGTTTAAACTCCTTTATTTGGTAAATGCCTTTATCACCAATGCTATAGGTGTTTCTTCTACATCTTATTAGGCATGGTTTGCCTCTCACAGCTGTTATGATATTTTGACCCAAAACCCATTAAAACATGAGTTCTATAAGTTAAGAAGGCTATAGGCAAATTCTGCATTCTTATAAAAGACCAAATGTCAGCTTAAATTCAGAAATGTGTTGCTTGAAAAGGCTGTACTTCATCAGTTTTAAAGTGTAGTTTTTGTGATTATTAACTCTTAGATCTACTTCAGAGCAATTGTAAAAGAAGCGGAATGTGGGCAGGTACCAATTATCTGTCACAATTAATGTGCATCTTATTGTACATATTTAAGAAATTAATGACAGTGGGTGGTTAAAACTGTCTCATTACTACTAATTAATATGATAAGTCTTTAGCAGGCCATTGGCAAAATAAGAATACCAATTAAATGTGATGTCAATAGAGTCATTAATTATAGGAGAACAGATATATTTGAAGTCCAGTAACAATAGCGGGAAACAAGCTAAGCTCTTTTCAGAGACATTTCAGTGCATTTCCTACTTGAAAAGCAAGTGTATATTTTTCTCTTAAATATTTATTTAATGGAAATTATCCCAAGATGTGTATTCAGTTGTTCTTGAGTAGCAGAAAATGTATTTTGAAAAAATACTTTTGAAATAATTTTGTGGCTGCTTGATAGTTTTCTGATCTTGCTTCCTGTATTTGCACCTTTGTCATGTTTTCACCAATAGCATGGAATAGCATATATGTAAAGCCTACACTCGTAAAGGTTATCTTAATATAAACCCAAGTTAATATTTCTTGATTTATCTTGCATTATGATCTCCTCTTTCTAGTATTCATCTCTTCTTTCTCTACAGTAGCTGCTATTAAGGCTGGAAGGAACAGATCTACGCACACACTGCAAGCAGAGCTTTGGGCCAATTGGATGGAGGGTGCCCTGGTTGCTGCTGTACCTGTTTGATGCTGGTGCTGGTTTGCACCTGCTTGACCAAACCTGGGTGTCTGGCTGTGTTTGAAAACATGAGACTCAAAACCTACAGAGGTGGGTGTCACAGAGCATGTGATGGAGCACTACACCTCAGCAGGAGACATGAACCCTGAGAGATCTCCCCAGGAAGGACACCGCCTTACAGGTGTGGGGATGCAGAGATGCCCAGGACTTCTTGCTGAGGCTAGGGCAGAAGAAGGTGAGACCCTTGCCTGCAGGAGGTGGGTACTGATTGAGATGTGTCACCATGCTGAGGTCAGTCTGGAGGAAGTCAGCTGAAGTGCACCATTAGGAAAGATGAAAGCACAGCGGAGAACATCTTCAGAGACCCTGCAGAGGTGAGACCCTGAACTCCCAAGTTCACAAGGAGAGGCAGCCAGAAACTGTTTGGGTTTGGGGTAAATAGACTCCCACTACAGATAAGGAGAGTGGTAGCTTCTCCATCTGTAGATCTGCAACTGCGGGGTAGGTAGCTCCACTGCCCTTGTAGACGATGAAGGCAGAAAACCACATCTGAGGAAACATTGGAGTTGCCTGAGATTGAGCCAGGGAGTGACACACCAGCAGGAAGCATAGCCAGTAGATTGAGGGAAGTGATTATCTCTCTCTACTCAGCATTTATTAAACCAAATCTAGAGTCCCATTTTCCTGCTCCACCTCAAATACAAGAAAGATGTTGATGAACTGGAGCAAGTTTGGCAGAGGGCCCTTAAGATTGTCAGGGGCTGGAGCACTTGCCCTGTGACAAGAAGCTGAAGGACTGGGCCCTGTGCAGTCTAGAAAAGAGGGAACTTCATGAAGGCCCAATAGTAGCCTGTCAATACATCTGGGGAGCTAATCAAAAGGATGGAGTCAGGCTTTTCTGTAGTGAGTCATAGAAGGACGATACAGCAAATATAAATTGACTGGAGACCTACTGATGTCTCTTCCAATCTTAATTTTCCCACAACCCATTTTCTGTGACCATGATGGTCTTCCCTCCACTCCAAGGACTCATCCTTGACATACTGTGAACTTTCAACTGTATGCCTTGTGCTGATGTGGAGAAAGTGATGGAGAGTGCATAATTGATTGGAAAGGAGGAGAAACACTGAGGCAGGAACAGGAAGGTAAATTATGAAGGTACAGGGAAAAGACTTTGACACTGCAGGATTTTGGAGGTAGGAAGAGAGAAGGATAGTTGAAAACCATCCAATGAAGGAATATTTCCTTTTGGGAAATGCATACTGCTAACAAAAATCCTCAGTCTCTGTGAGGGTTATAACAATCTTAATTGTTATATTTGAGACTGCATTGTTAATATTCTGCAGGATGCAAATGATTTGTCATGACAGAATAATTGAAGAACTGCAAGTAGCATCTCCTGATGGAGAGTCTGCCTGAAAAGCTTTATTCCAGCTGGCCTTCCAGCTGGTGTTGTTTCATGAGGGTGTTGTTTCATGTAATGGGGAGAATTTTGGGTTTTCTCAGTTTATTTCATAACTTTATTTTCATTAAAGAGCCTTCCGTTTGGCCTGGTAGCAGAATAACCATCTCTCCCCTTGGGTTACTTATTGCACATGGTTTTGAATGCTGTTGCACAAGTGTTGATGCCTCATATAATGAAGTTTCTGCTGTGAGGGCAGGCAGCTCTGTCTAGGTGCTTTTTAGTATTTGATTAATTGTCAAGCAGCGTAAAAGGCACACTTTTTCCAAGGGCTCGATATATAAATCATCGTTCCTTTTCTGTGTTATATTACAGCAAAGCTGTTATTGGAAGTGGATCAGCAGCCTCCTCCCAGCATCTTGAAAAATCATTTATTTCCTGCTATGACCTCAACTACCCCCCTCAATCTGTCAGGTTTTAAATGATCAAGTGTTGCACCACTTTCACTTCTGCTGTTCTGTACTGCCTTCAATCTGATGGCTGCAAATGTTCCCAAACACTTGCAAGAGAGCTGACTACTGCCATTTTAGAGGTATGAAGTGAGATAAGTACTGAAAACAAGGCATGATTAATTTAAGGAAATAATTTAGGGCACAAATTAGAGAAGAAGATGGATTTTCTTTTATTCCTGTTGCTGAAAGCCATTTTGTCTGTCTGAGGCTTTGAATGTAGCTTAAATAAAGGCATTGAAGGTGGAAAAATATGACATAGCAACTGTAGCTTTTGTGACTGCTGTGGAACTCCTTTTGTAAGACAAATAGTAGGGTGGTATAGAGAAAATAATGTTATTTTTCAAGTAGAAAATCAAACTCAGCTGAGGCTATTTCCTAATGAAGGCAAAAGCCAGTGCACAGCAGGATAGGCCTGGAGGTGATACAGATTGAGACAATATTTCAGAAATATTTGGCTGCTGCCTCTCCCTGGACCAGTTAGAAACTCAGAAATGTTTGCTAAAGTTTTGACTTTTCCTTACCTCCTTTCTCATCTTGCACATACCTTCCTCTGTCCTTCTACTAATCTGTTATTTTCAATTTCATATCCAAATAACATTTGGATGTGATCATACAGCAGAATCATAGAATGGTTTGGATTGAATATAACTTGGGAATTTTGACTTGGAAGAACTTTTCCCATGCATTTTTTTCAAAAGAATGAACACAAATACTTGTATTAAGGTTTATATACTGAAACTTAAAATATCTCTATAAATCTAGGTTGCATTAATTCCCTAATTTGTAGCAGTTTCAGTAGTAAATGTCTATGTACATTACTATAGATGAGTATTGTGAGTTTTATTTTATAGGCTGGGAAAACAGACACAAATTGTATTTGAGATCTAGCCTCAGCCAGGACAGGGAATAGAAGTGTATTTTTTTATGTCCCAAATCAGTACTCCATGCTCCAGCTCCTTTATCCAAGAAAAACAAAAACATGAGATAAAAAAGTTAAAATTGTCATCTACATAGCTTTGACATTTATACACAAACTTATCTATTTTTAATATCGCCAGGAGGAGGAGAAGTAAATCAGTATTTTACAACTAATGAGAGATGACAAAAGCAAGGTAGGGAGGGGAAACAGCAGTGTAAGAAGACAGTAAGGGAGTTGCAGCCAGAGGTATTGAGAAGGAAGTAATGGTCAGTTCTAATTTATCATTAAATGCTTCTGCTGTCTGCTGCAGCACAGAAATTACATGAAAGGAATGAAACCTGGCATGGGCAAAACTCTCATTGCTGAGTAATTGAGATGGTCACATGAAGACACTTTTCTAATCTCTTCTCTTAATATTAACTAGTTGATGGTTGACAGTTATTATGAACTAACTACCAAGGGGATGAGAGTAGCCAGGTACTCACACACTTGCTCAAGAAAGTAGAATTCTGGATGTGGCAATCAAGCCAGAAGGAGAGCAGGTCCCCTGGGTTTGAAGGGAGCGATGCAAACATACAGATGTTACCAGTCAACATATACCAAGCACATCTGCAAGGTGGCTATCTGGTTTGCGTGTAACTTTCCCTATCCAGGGAAAGACGAGAAAAGCTTGAACTGAAGCCAAAGGGAAAAGAGAATTGGTGGGTGATATGTGAACTTGTATTATTACAGTTACAGAGACATCATAGTATTATTGCTGTGTAGAAATGGTTGAAACAAGTAGGATTTATTTTCTGGATAGGAGAAGGGGGAGCATTTTCAGGAAATTATTTCTGTCAGAAAACTGAACGTATCAGAAATGTTCACAGGTGAGTTAGAGCACATGCTTTCCACACCTGAAGAAGTGATAGAGATGGTTAGTGATGGGGCTGGTTAGGGAAACCTCTTCTTTCCTGCCTGAGGAAACAGAAGGGGATCAGTTCCTCCTTGCAACTGGCAAGTTTCAAATCTCAAGCAGTGATGAGGAGCCTGGTACAGAAGCAGGTGTTCCTGAAAAACGAGAAAACTGTTTGCATATTGATATTCTTCACAACTTCATCTCAACTCACTGCATATGGTGCAGATTTGAAACTTGGTTTTGTGTCTTCCTTCTTCCCTGCAATTTTAGCAGATGCTTAGGATGAACCTGTAGGGTAGTTGCTTTAAGTAGAACTGTGTCTTCCTTGTTTCCAGCTCAAAGTGGAAAGTCTGCCATCTTGTATGAATGCTATTGCTGCTCTAAAGAGGCTTCCTCAGACCGCATGAAATGTATTAGAACAACTTCGGTGCCACCAGGCTTCTCTAGGTAACTTTGCTCTGTGCTACATTTGTCACTCTGCTCTGCAGATGCATGATTGCTTCATTTCCCTTCATTTTCCCTGCCTTTCAGCTTTCACTTGTATCTATTTGAGCCACAAAGACTGTGAACCCAGCAGTGCTAGGGACTGGTGAGTCCTTCCTGTTGGCTGGAGCACCATGATTTTCCCCTCAGTGTTACATACACACATGCAATTTTGGTTTTGTAACCAACACACCTGATTTCCAGCACTGGTATGTTCATAGATAGCTTTTACCTGTTGAACCCATGCCAGGACACCTGTGCATACAATGTGAGCACCTCCTAGAAAGATCCTTCTAAGGTGCCTTCACTATAAGTTAAGCCTTTAAGCCTCAATTAAGTGACTTCAATATAACTTTTCTAGCACGGCACAATATTTTTCCACATTCATTGATTAAATAGTTGCTGCCATCTACCTTTCATCACTGGATTTCTTAATTCCCTAATATTTGCTTACATAAATCAATCTATGTACTGTCCTGTAATATGAATTATTTTATAAATGATTTTAAAGCTTAGCTATGTTCTGCATTACTTTCTCCTTTCTCAGAAGGTTCTTCTGATTTTAGGCTGAGTTCTCAAGTTGCTAATGCTAATTCTGACCTGAGCTTTCAGTGTTTTGATTCTTAACAAAGCCTACACTAAATGTCTAGCTACCTTCTCCAGTGATAAATTATGAGATGTGAACCATAATGCAATCTAGAAACCTTTAATCTATTTAGCTGTTGCACTAACAGCCAGTGAAAGATATCCCAGGTTTTCATTTTTCTCAATTTTTACTTCTCTGCAATGTCTCATTACTCTCACTGAATTGCAGTGTTGAGATTATGAATGGTTTTGATCCTTGTATCCTTTTATGCTTGTGTGAAGCTGCTTATGTGTAGTATGGAAGTGGAAAAAACAAATCTTGGATGCCTTGTAAACAAAGCATTTGTTGTTGTATAAAGAGTGATTTAAAGGTGGTTGCCCAGGCTTCATCTAGGGAAGATTTTTTTCTCTGGGTCTCTATCACATCTGCCCAATCCATGCCTGGTGCTTCTGTCCATGGGGGCCAGAGAAATCGCGCTGGCACCAAATGCTGTGTGACTCCAGCGTTTGTGAGTGGGTCTGACACGGTTTCTTCACTTGCTTAGTACTAGCTCACTGGGCCAAACCAGTCTGGTTGCAAAGCAGCCTACTCTGCGCCGGGCTTGAGGGGAGCTGTCAGAGACTGTAACCAATCTTCAGAGGAATACCGTGAGAATTTTTCCTTTTCATGTGCATGTAGCGTGACTTCTTGTGTCCCTTTTATTTTGGCAGATTTTTGTAGTTTGAAAGGAAAGACTCTTCTGAGAATTCTTTTTCTTCCCTTCATCCACCAAAAAAACAAATGGTCCTGAGAAGATAAAATATGGTTGGCTTATATCGTCTTCTAATGGAGACCTAGTAAATGATCTAGAGTGGCATAATATTTCTTCATCCAGTTTCTAACAGTTAATTATTTAACAGCTGGACAAAAAACATTATTGAATTCTGCCTAATGCTCTGCCTTTTATAAGTGTGATTTTTTCATAAAAGTATGCTCTGTTGCTGCAGCCATTTTTCTCTGGCTGATTAAGTGTTAACAGGTGAATGTGGAAATGGGATAGTTACATTAATGTTAGCAATGAAAAATCGGTTTCTAAACAGCTTTAGGATAGCTAGTGAGTTTGACTACAGAGAAGTTTGTGATGTTATTTGTTAAAACTTGAAAAGCTCAAGAGCCTGAACTCTGGTTTGTGCATCTAGCGCTTGCCTGGAATTACTGGGTACCTGACAAAACATAGGAAACTGAATCCACTATAGTCCCTTTTCAGCAGAGCTGTACTCCAAGTGTTGGAATGAAATTGAAGATTAATCTAAAACACAGTTAATTTTCTGCATACTATTAGCTATTTTGTGTTGTTATGCTTCTGCTGCTATTCATGGTTTGTTCTTTTGGCACTGTTTTCTCTCCAGAAGGTCTTTTAAACTCTCCCAGCTCAAAATGTTCTGTGAAGGGCAAAAACTCTCATATCCTGGGCTCAACACTCCCCTTGGCAATTATTCACCGAGTAACTCTTCTAATGGGGCCCTAGGTTAAAACAAAAAAACACTTAAACATTCATTTGCTTGAATACTTTCCAAAACACAAATGCTCATCGTGAGCATCTGAGCTGAGAAGATAATCTTTGGTTTGCTCATGAGCCATCAGCACTTCATCAGAGCCTTACTTGTGAGGGATTTAGCTGCATGCACAGGGTACATGCTGCTGGCTGAGGGAAGATGCAGCCTGGCAACTGCCTTGTTCCATTTACTCATCTCACAAATATTCTTTGGTGTTAACTTGAATGACTGCAGACATAGTAGCTTGGCCCTCTGCTTGCTATTGAGAATTTACTAAGGCAAAACTCAGTTCGGTGGTGACTAAATTGCCCAACTGATCTTGCTGAGTTGGAGGGGAAGGGCAGGGGTATTATCTCAATGCTGATAACACTGAGAGTGAACCAAGTGTGTATAACATTTTATTGGATTCATATGGGTGCTAAATACAATGCTTGACAAGATTAAAATACGCTATTACTGGAAGGCAGCTGCTTTTAGGGCAGCTGCAAAAAATCAGCCAGTTGAACCTGCAAACATGGACCAATCAAACAAGAGTACATGGTGATTGATGCCACTTAACAGGTGATACATATCTGTCGTTGTGTATCATTGGTCTTCCTGTTTTACTGAAATGAGAACTCCTGGAGTCATTATATCATTGCCAGCCATTTTTAGAAAATCTCACCGTATGTACACATATGTTCAAATCCAGTAATGCACATCGTCTGCATCTGGTGTGCTGCTTTTCTCTTCTGTTTTTCTCTTTTATAGAAAGAAGTGTGAACTTCCCAGAAAAGTAAAATGAGATCTGGGATAGTGTAAATTAACCTCTGTCTTTTAATCAGTGCATGTCGTTCACTTCTGGATAATGTTATCCCTGTTTTTTAATACCAAGTCATTAATAAGTGCTGGAGTTTTCTTGACTGTCTTAGCTTTACTTGGTGCATACTATTTCTAGACTGCAGACAAATAACATCCAAAGAACACTTCTACATGCACATAATTGACCTTTGTCTGGTGTTAATTAAAACTGGTGACTGAGGTATTGAAATACTATGGATTATAGAAATCACATGAATCTGTTGAGTAATAGCTTTGACTTTTATGCCCATAAGAGGGCAGCAACAATTATATTTCTGCACAAATAGTAACATTTTTTACATGAGTACATATAAAACTGTACAGTAGAAGGTTGCAATAATTGTGTGCTTTAACAAAATTTCTTAACCTTAGAAACTTTGAACAAGAGAAAAGGCAAGTTGTGGCTGAATGCATTTCTACCTATAGCATGGCATCCACAGATACTTATTCCTTAACTTAATAGGCAATGTTTCTTGCACAATATACCTGATATATGTTCAGGTGTACTAAAGGAAAAAGGATTGATTGGTAACCCAGGCAACACTAAGCCATTATTAAAATAAAAGAAAAAGACGTGGGGGGAGAAACAATGAAATGCCTGGTTCAAGGTAGACAGAAACATCATCTGCTTTCAGAACAGAAATTAGAGAGCAGATAACCTTTTCAAATGAAATTATGTTCCATGGTCTGGAATATAGCACCCAAGTTGACTCACAAAGGAGTTTGAAAAAACCCATCTATCTGGCAAATGTTTGCCAAATGCCTGGAGAGGCATGATAGAAGATGATGACCGCTGTTTCTGCTTTCACAGTAGGAGCTCAGTATTGACCAAAATCCATGGCAGCTCTGAGGTAGAAATGGCTCTGTGGCAGTGCAGCTGGTTGGTACTTTGCTGGAGGTCTCTTTGCCCTTGACATGTAATTCAGTTTTAACTCTGCTTTTGCTGTTCTTTCCCCCACCTCTCTCTCTCCTCCCCCCATTTAATGGGCAGAATGGAGGAGAGGTGGCAAGAAGGCTGCAGGAAGAGCTCCTTTGGCTCACCCTCCTGCAGAGGACATTAGTGTGTATGAAACTGTTTAAGGACTGCAGCCTGTTCATAACTTTCATTGAGGACTGTGTCTTTGAGAAACCCACAGCTTTCTATTATTTGAAGAACTGCAGAAAACTGTGTAAAGCACAGTTATACCCAGAAAACGTTATTCCAACAGGTTATATAGTCCTTTATTATATCTCTCTTTGAAAGTGATTTAAGACATTGCTGTTTCCTAAGGACACCCAGAACATGCATCATTTTTTAAAGCATCTGCTCCTGTAGCAGGAATTCCCCTGTATGCTAAGTAACTTTTCTTTAGGAGGTGGAAACATTGTAAGGTTTACCATGGCGCAGAAAGCACAGCCTTTCCTTTGCTAGTGTGGTCATTCTTCAGGTGTTGCTGCTTGGGATGGATCCACTTGCTCAAGGCTGCCTTCCACATCTGCCTCACAAAAAGCTGTGTCCCTCATGTGCTAGAAACCAACAGGCAGGCCATGACGCCCAAGCTTTCATGATTAAACATGATCAGATCAGTAGAAATGCATGGTGAGGGTGGGAACTAAAGTTTCAATTCTTTCTTATTTACCAGTTTTTTAGAAAATGCTCCAAATCCATGCGCTGTGTTGCACTGGGGACCCAACTTCTCCAGAGGCCAAGGCTGAAAAACCAGCTGCTTGAATTGCTGCCTAAATCTGAATGAACTGGTTTTGTTCTCATGCCTTACAAAACTTCCTGTTCGTTTTTTTTGTTTGTTTGGGGGTTTTGTTTGTTTGTTTTGTAATTCCACCTTTCCTTATATTTTTTTCTTCTATTCTGCAATTTTCCCTTCTTTCTTATTGCCTTATATGCCTCTTTCTTACCCAGCCCATTTGTCTCACCCTTTAATATCAGAGAGGGGCTATATATTGTTTGGGTATATTTGAGCATAGAGACACCATTCATACAAATTCATATACAGTGATATGCATCATGGCAGGGGGGTTGGAAATAGATGATCTTAAAGTCCTTTCCAACCCTAACCATTCTATGATCCTATCTGAAGAGACTGCATTAACTGTCTTATGCAAGAGCTGCTTCTAAGTGCATTGCGCTTGATCCCCAGCTTTTGTTGCTCACCCTTGCCTTCCCTTTCAGTGCCAATGTTACTGTCGGTGGCACTCATTCATGCATTTGAGATGAACTGAAGACTGAACAAACCTTCTGTTTTATTTTAAGACTTTGTCCCACACCACCTTCACTTGTACCAGTGTAGAGTTTCTTTAGTCTGGCAGGTTCTGCGAGCATGCCATGTGTGTGCTGATAGAGCTAGTGAAGTAACTGAGGCTTCATCCTCTTTTCTCTTTCTTGTACGGAATAAGCTCATTTGACTTGCCTTGGCATGCCCAGGTCTGGATGGATGCCAGTACTTAGTCCTCCTTCAGCTTCAGCAGGGACTCTGTGACTTCTGCTACTCAAATTCCAGCCATTAAAGCTGGAACTTGGAACTGATCTGCCTGCCAGATCTGCAGTGATGGGGTTTCCCCCTGAGCATCCTTAACCCTTTTCCTCATTACCTTCCACATTTGTGAGATAGGCTGCTAAGCTCTATAGCAGCTTGTGTCTGTTTTTTTCCTTATCTTTGTGTCTCCTCCAAAATGATTTGTTTTCCGGTAGCATGCAGTACTCCTCAGATTCCTGTAATTCTGTTGCATAGTTTTGCCTCTTGTCTGACTTAAAAAGCTGTTAAGAAAAACAAGACAGAGCAAGCTTTTACGCGCCAGCTACTGTCAGAAATGAATTTATCTTGGTTTTGTTTTTCTTCTTGCTTAAGGGTACAGCACTGTTTTCAATCTGTTTCTGTTGTCCTGTGTGTTTTCAGAGACCTTCAACTGTCCTGAAGCTTTTTACTGCTCAATTACTCTAATCCAGATGTTTTCTTGGCCATGTATAGACTATGCAGCAGGGAAATGCCTCTGAGTTCACCTCTCATAAATGAGATCGGTGATGTGGCCTGCACCATGTCTGTCTCTTGGCCTAGGAGCAGGGTTTCTTCTTAGCTTTGAAAATCAAGGGCAGGAGGAAATGATAACAGGTTGCCCAGGGAGGTTGTGGAGTCTCCTACATTGGAGATATTCAAGGCCCGGCTGGACAAGTTCATAGAATCATAGAATAGTTAGGGTTCGAAAGGACCTTAAGATCATCCAGTTCCAACCCCCCTGCCATGGCAGGGACACCCCACACTAAACCATGTCACCCAAGGCCTCATCCAACCTGGCCTTGAACACCGCCAAGGATGGAGCATTCACAACCTCCCTGGGCAACCCATTCCAGTGCCTCACCACCCTCTCAGTAAAGAATTTCTTCCTTATATCCAATCTAAACTTCCCCTGTTTAAGTCTGAAAAAGTTCCTGTGTGATGTACTCTAGGTTACCCTGCTCTTGCAGGAGGGTTGGACTAGATGATCTTTTGAGGTCCCTTCCAACTCTCGGGATTCTGTGATTCTGTGATAAGGGGAAAAATGCTGAGGTATTAGGTCTCATTTTCACAAACAGTTGGGATGTTCACCCAGGATGTTTTTCTGGCTTCTTCACGTAGCTATAACCTTAGTTTTGTGTTAGTTCTACTGTATGATTGACAGCTGGGGAGCTTGTCTGAGTCTTAATGGGTTATCACTCAGGTACCATCTGCAGAACATAACAAGGCTTTCAACTGACTCCTGCTACAACCTTGCAAAGGTAGTATTTTTTCTGTCAAGTATGGTCACTGACAGATACACAGAAAGAAGTTCCAGAGTTGCTAATCCTTCAGTGCAGTTCACAGTTAGTGCAGATGATGAAGCAGAAGCATGTCATGCTCTCTGGGTAACTTGACAAGAAGGAGTTTCCTGTGGCTCCTGCATTCTGTATAAACCTGTGAAGCTGCCTTTCAGCCCAGCATGGTGAGAACAGCTTATGGTACACTTCCTCAAATCCAGTCTTACATGGAACTTAAAAAAACCTACTGCTGGTGTTGCTCTAATAAAATGAAATAAAATGCTCTTTTCTCATGTCCTACAGATATTCTTTTGCTTCCACCCGAAATGAAAACAAAAATGTGAAAAGCAATTCAGTTCATCTATATTTTTCTTTATAAACTGCTGGAATGCATATAAAGTCACTCTGCAGAACACTTTTTGCCACTAACTAAATTTCTGAATAAAATTGGAGATCTGTTGCATTACCTGTTAACTTGCAAAAATTCCACTTGAGGGGAGAAGACAACAAAATCTTATCTGTTATAGGAAGAACTGTTTGCTCTTGTAGTTACAATTCTAACCTCTCATCACAAATATTTTTGCCTCTCAAAGTTTTAATACAACCAGTAGTAAAATTTAATGCTGCAGCTATTAGTGTTGTTTACAGCTAGAGAAATACTTTCCCTTGTTTCGCAAACCTTCGCTCAGGTACGAGCAAGGTGTGCACTCATGGCTTCCCTTCTAGCAGTTGCATGCTCAGCAGTGCTTGTGGTACACTGTTTAGCTCCAAGCGGGTACTGAAGTAGAAGTCAATGTTTGTGCCAAACCATGAGCCTAAATTTCAAAGTTTTTCTCCATTGTGCATACACAGCAATAGGACTATGTGGTTATGTCACAGAAAGCTGGGAGAATAAAACTCCTTAACATCAATGTAGCAATAAGAAGCAGGCACGTTTTTATTGCAGCACTGGGTGCTAGGCGAAATTTCCACAAATCAAGCATACCCAATGCCGATTTCATCGTTATATTTATTCACAAAAATTACAAGGTAGTACACTCCCAGTTACAATGATTGGTTAGTGATTTTAGCATCTGCAGTGTCATTCTCTTCTGCAACTACGCTTGTGTGGGGGCAAGGTCTTCACTTGGGTGAGGGTCTTCTCGGTCTGTGGGTATGTTTTTTAGTATTATAATGAAGGCAGTTTACTTCAGGTCACCCTAAAAGTAAGTTTTGTTGCCAAGTTGGCCAGGTAGATTTCTACCTTGCAAGGTTGTCCCATAACTCATCCTATATACAGTAGACCCTACGTGCTTTGGTTATGCTCTAGAGAGTAAGGACTAAGGCTAGCATGTCACAGAGAACAGGGACTTCAAGCTACACAGCTTCTAATTTCTAAGTTAACACAGCATCTCATGCTAACATAGAGGCTTACTTCTTGAATCAAGATCTTCCTATAGATAACTGCTTCATGATCTAACACAGCATATAGAAAATTTAATAAAACTTAAAATAATGTGCAACAGTCACATTCTATGTATTCTGATGCTTCCTGTCCCATTCAGCACATGAGGCAGGGAAGATGAAATACAACCAACCATTCATTGTACTAATGATCTGTACTGTGACTGCATCCTGAAAGGAAAGCTGTCATTGAGAAGACACCTGGTCTGTTGTGTCCCCCAAAATCTGAGTTTGTTTGCCAGCTAAGTTTGCTGGAAAAATGTACTTACCTTTATCAATATCATTTACCAAATAGAAGTGGGTAAGGGCATTATTCTGACTTCTCGTTCTGTTATTGTGCACCATTCATAGAAAGAAAAGAGCTGCTGCTTAAATGTAAAAATTATTTTTCTTCCAGTGTATCATAAACAGCACTTTTCGGGAAATCTTAACTCTAAACCCAGCTCATAACTCTTCTGGAAAGATGCATGCTATATTTTTACAGACTAAAGGTAGATTCAGTGGTATGTGAACACAGAAAATATTACTAATTCTCCTTATCTGTGTATGATTTGCTTATGTATCATTGCACTAGTAGATTAATAATGTGCTGGAAATCATCAAAAGCAGGCTTGATATTCAAGTGATAGAGACCTTTTACAGATACTTTACATTTTCTATTTTTCTTAAGAAAAACATTTTGATATGAAAGTGATATACATAAATATTTCCAAATTAGTGATACAGGGTTTAATGGCTCTGCTGTTGTTTTTAATTTACATGCAGTTTCTCAAAAACAATGAATGCATTTCATGGTGTTATGGTGTATTCAGCCTTGATTCTTCTGATATTCTTTCTTATTTTTATGGTTTGGCTTATAGTGTCTGCCTTCAGAAATTATGACACAATGCAATATATCTGTTTTGGTTCCTTCCACCCTGCTTCCATGGGCCCTTTTGCTGGCAGTGACAGCATATGCCAGATAGATTGTTTCACATCTGTCCTCTGGATCTGGTCATCACTTTTCTGTGGATGTTTCCAGCTTGAGAACTGCTCTAAGCTGTATGTTACATTGATGCTTAGTGTATCTCTGCTGTGGTTTTAGGTGTAAAAATCCCCTGGAATATAAAGACAGATAAGAAAAGTCCTGTCTCTCTTCTTCACCCCTCTGACTTTCCGCTGTTATTTCCTACTCCCCACCAGGCTAGGTGTGGCCTTCTTCTTCCTATATCCCAAACAGCAGAAAACCACAAGGAGGAACAGGTATGGCCTTGCTCTCCCATGAGCACATCTGTGCTTTCCCCGCTCCAGCCTCCCAACAAAGTGCTGTTGCTGTGCCTGGATCACCTGCAATGTCACAATCTGCTGTTTTAATTGAATCAGAAATGGCCTTTTTAGAAGACTGTCAGCAGCTGATTGCTGCTGTGGGATTGCTGTGGGGTTTATTGCTTCCTTTTGCTATGCAGAAGCTCTCGGTGCCAAAGACTCCACGGACTCCTCACTAGTCTCGTGCAATGCATCCATGGATGTTGCATACATCTGTTAGCATTGGGCAGCAAGTGGCGAATTAAAAGATTCATCTGCCAAAAAGAAAAATATTTATTTCTTTTTCCCTTTTCCCATTGCTTTGTGGCTGATGAGGAAGGAAGATGTGGCAGGTGCTAAAGCCATTACTGCTGCCTTGGGGACTCTTGTCCTACTTCTGTTACTGCCCTTACTGTCTCTCTTGCTGTTGGCTTGATCTGGCTGCTTGCTGTGTTTGCTAGGATATTGTCTAACACATTTTTGGGGGTGGAGAGCTGACACTATTTTGGAGCTGACTAGAAGGCAAGAAGGGTAGTAGCCTTCTCCTCTTGTTTCTCCTCAGTGTTTTTGTTTTCTTCTTCTCCCACAATCCTCCCCACCACATCCCCCGCCTTTTCTTTCCCCCCATATGTCTACCCTGGTTGTTTTTGTTGTCACAAGACTGTCTCACACTGTCCCCAGCCAAATTCACGTTCTCTAAAGATTTATTCCTCCAGACACCATAATGCAACTGAGAAAGGCTTCCTTATAATTTTGCTTTCTGTCTGAACTAATTTCTAAATATCAATATTAATGGTGATGTTAATTCAATAGATTAAATTCTGTATTTTCACTCCCTTTTCAGTGCATGTTTCTGAAATGTTCCCCAGTATTCTAAGCAAATGTCTCATTCCTTCCCTTCCCTTCCATTTTTCCTCTCTGTTTAGGTTAATGGTTAAATATCCAAATTCCTTCCTGTCAGAGTATCTCCAGCCAAGTAAGAAGACTTCTTTTTTTTTTCTTAATAACAGCTGTCCAATTATTTTAGCTGGTGATAGCTATAATTATATTCTGTGGTCACAGTTACAAGCCAGCGTAATTAGATTTCCAGTCTCATGGTATAAGTTCATCACCATAGAAATGAGGAAAGACTTCCTATGTGTAGGATGTTGGGACATTGATTACAGTAGTATTTTATTAAGTATTTAAATGTGGTAATTCCTGTCCTGTTGTTATAGCTGGTGCACGTATTTATCTTACAGAGTCAGATGCTATACATGTTTGTGTTGGCATATTCTCCAGAACTTTTCTGGAACCTGTTTAATTGCTAGTGATAATTTTGCATTAGGATTTTAGGCTTTACATGAATTTATGTCTTTCTAACATCATCTTCCACAGGAAATTAGTTCTGATTAGTAGCTGATTTAAGTCCATAGAAGAAGAAGAAAAAAATAATCTGTATGGCTGGGGTGGGGGGGTGGAAAATGACAGGAAGTGACATTTCCTTTGTACTGTACATGCATAGCTTTCCCCCAGTGCAAAGTAAGTCTGGACTTGACAGAGCCTTGTAGGCATCAAGAGCATAATGCAGAATTAAATCAAACTTTCCAATAATCCAGTGGTTCTGGGATTGGTATGGATTTGAATATCAAAACCCCAGTGATATCCAGATGAAAGATTCAGCCCTTTCTGCTTATGGACAGCAATCAAAACTGCTTGGTAAAGTTTTTTAAAATCAAAAAGACACTTTGTAAAGATACTTAATTTTTCTATAGCTGTGTTCTGAATGTGCCATTGCACAGCTCAGCATTTGCTTCCTTTCCAATACTCTGCTAACTTAACCTGAAACATCACTTTAAATATCAGGCAAATGTGCCTTATCCTACTCCAGTGAAAAGAGACAAAATATCTCTGAGCCTTCTGACTTAAAACCAGGGCAGCCTGAGAAGAGGTAGTACAGTGTATAGTTCATTTGCATGTTTGTTCATGTTTTAGTGAGTTAAGGTCTTAGACTCTCTTAAGAGTGTAAAATGAGCCATAAGAAAGAGATGAGCTCTGTTTTTCTAGTGAGATGAAATTCCACACTTTTTTGCATTGATTCTATCAAAATAATAGTCCTCTGTGTTGCTATGTGATGGCAAAATGAGGAACCTGGAGCCCTGTCTTCAGAGCTGCTCCAATCAAGGTGGTCTGGGGTTTTATTCCTGTTGCAATGATGTAGTTTCTTATCTATTCCTAGTACAAATCTTTAGAGCTTTAGCATGCTGATGGTGGTGAAATTAATGGTTAATGACAAATTGTATACATGCAGGATTTGTAAAGCCCTGGATTGGTAATTTTACGAATACATTGTGGTCTCTTAACACAAATGTACTTTCCACTGAAAAGTAAAATTCCTTTGGGCTGAATTATAATCCGTTGCACCCATAGGAAATAAAAACTGTAACAAAACTGGCATTATGAGAGTCCCTGAGAATCTATGCCTGCATATTTGGGTCTGCCTCAGCATTACTTTCTGGCTTTATGAACTGGTAGGTGCCAAGGTGTAGGGACAATGGCAGTGTTCCTCCTTTCCCTTGCTCCAAACTACCTTGGTCGGCTTTGCTTTAGTGGGCTGCAGGGAGTGAGTGGAGGATTTGTGAATAAAAGCTGTTATCTGGTTAGCAAGGGGACAGGGAAAAACGTCCTAAATTTGTTTTAGCAGATCTGCTCTTCAGCTGATGAGTTATATGTGCACCTGTAGTCTCTAGCAGATAAATGGAAATGTCAATCCTTATCTTCCCTCCTGATGTTTGTGATGTGACATGACTGGAGATCTGTTCCCATAGACATTGCTCGCAGAAAGGGCACCTTGTGGGAATTTGTCCTGTGAACAGAACTGAACCCAAGTGATGAAACTCCTCTTAAGAGGGGTGTAAATAACCTGCTTGCTTATACAGGGCTGCTATTGTCCTTGTTCTCTGTCGTCATGCCCCTGACTGTTGTCTGTTGCAGTATGAGTAGCTTTGCCAATATATTAAATGCACCACAATTTGATTTCACTTAAGACTACCCCAAAATTGGAAAAGTGTTACTGATGTTATTAACTGAGGGCAAAATGAGGCCTTCAACAAAGCTCTGAAATTTTCAGGATAAAAGAATGGAATTAGTTCCTCCCTTCCTAGGGAGCACAGAGCTTTGCAGCATTATAAGCAACCACAAAAAAATTAGCTGAATTAGAAAATGACATTTTAATTCAAGAGTTTCAATGGTCTGCAAAACTCAGCAACAATACTGAGTTCACTCCCATGTGCTGAGGGAGGCATTTTAACCTTGAGGGTCTAAAGTTTTCATAAAACCTAAAAAGTGCATGAGCCTTGACAGACCAAGGAAAGCAAATCTATGGCAAGTACTTGGAAAAAAATACCTTATGCTTTTTATGCTTTTTAAACATTCCCTAGAAAGATTTTTATTGTGCTTTATTATTAATTGTGGAAAGGAAAAGGTCTTAAGTTTCTCAGCTGCAGACCTGTGACTAGGGGATATCCAGAAAAGCACTCTCATTAAAACACAGTGATGGTGTGGAAGATTAAACAAAAGGATTGTCCCATTGCAGGAAGACCAGATAATTTTTGTAGTAAATACTCAGTATTTTGTCCTGATTAAATATGTTATTCTTCTTAATGTCATTTAATATAAAAACAGTAAGCTGGAGCCAGTCCTATTTTAAATAAATTCAACTGCAGAGACAAACTGAAGAAAAATTTTGTGTAATCATTTTATCAAATATGAAAGGTATAAAAAGGACTTCTTCCCTTACAGGTAGAGTTATCATCAAAGAATATAACTCTTTAAGAACTTGTTTTTGATTGATACAAGACACTTGTAATTTAATGTTCTGGTGCAGCAGAATTTAAGAGCACAATAGATTGTGAAGAACAGATTGTTGTTCAGTTTGGCAGTTCTGAAAAACAGAAAAAACATTTCAGAAATGAACATTTTAAGTGCATTGAAAATTCTTTGTTTCAGGTCTACCAGCACCCCTTTTGATCTGACATGAATTTTTGGATTCTGATTTTTCTCTTGAGTACTTTTTGTTTATAAAAGTGAGATGTTTGATGTGAAGAAACTTATTTTTGACTGCTTTTTTTTTAGTATGTATGATTGAACAGAATTCTTGAGATGTTCAGCTTGCCCTGCTAAAATGTATTCTCTGCTCACTTGCTTCTGTGAAGTTGAAAAACAAAGTCAAAGTGTTATGGTTCTGCTTCATAGAAAGTGTTCACAGAGGATTAAGTTCTTCTGTGCTGGCTGTATTAAAACCAAAACCAAACAACACCCCACCTCAAACCCCAAGCAAACAAAAAAAAACCAAACCTACCAAAAAATAACCCCCAAGCCCCAACAAACCAGAACAAACTCCTTCACCCCTCGCCCTCCAGTCTTCCTGTTAAATGTCTGGCCTGTAGGAAGGCAGTATCGTAGTGAGGTAAGATGGAAAAAGATGACTCCAGAAAATATGAAAGATGCTAAGAATGCCAGAGGGAAATTCTCTTACTAGGGCAGCGGTTGCTGGTGTTACATTTAGTGGTCCACTCAATACTTAGGAACTGGGGAGTTTGGGGTTTGCTCCTAAAATGATTTGGGATAGCAGGCTTTTATCAGTGAGTGGAACTATAACTCTGTGTATGTGCAGCAAAACAGCTTATTTATAGTTTCATTTTCAGTTGTGCTTGGGGGCAAAAACTTAATTTTCTTGGCTTAAAAGCCATTTACTTACATATTTCCTGACTCTTAGCTAGACTGCTTAGGTTGGCTGTTCCAGAGCTAGGAGTGCCTTGTAGAAAATGTACTTTAGAGCTAGAAGGGCACATGACATAATGTCAGTAACATTTATTCACCGAAGTATCTATAACCTTTAGAAACATTTTTCTATAGCTTGTAAGACACACAATGCATTCCTACATGGCATGGTGAGAAGGACATGATGACAGCTACTGTGTGTGACTTGCCTGTTTTGCTCATGCCTTACCACTTGTGACTTATTAAGAGATGGTGAGTCATCCTGTTCCACATGACCATTAATTACATTTTTGGAGTGCTGCACTCTGTTACATGAGCCAGCTTAAATGTGAACAGCTGTATGACTTTCATAGAACCTACCATAGAAGCAAAGATAATCAGATTTAAATACAACTTAGCAGAAGTACTGATAAAAAAGTGTGGAATTTGGTTGAAACTTCACCAAGTCCAAGAGTTCTTAATTTCACTTGATGCATCCATCTTGATAAACTGGAGTCTCAGCTGTAGCTTTCACTATATCTCTCCATGTCACTCTCTCTCTTCGAGGACTTCTGGCAGGAAGGAAAGTCAGCACTCAGCATGTCTGTTCAACAGAGGAGTAGGGGAAACTGGTAGGTTTGTGATAGTCTTGTCTCAAAAGGATACTCATATTTATTCCCTTCTCTTCAGTTTATTTATCCCTGTTAAAAATAAAAAATATTTTTGCTAACATACTTTCAAATAGGTGAACTAGAACCATATGTGTATTCCTCAGTACTCAATGTTGAATGGAAAGTAATGAAATTCTTCTGACTGACTAGCATCACCACTAGTAAAAATTTCTTCAAAGGGTTTGCGATTTTAAGTGAAGCTAGGATTGAGGGAGAGGGAGGACCTTTTACTGGGATTCTAGGGACAATCATGCACAATTTGAGTATAATTATTACAGATGTTTAAAGTATATCTCCTGTAAAATTGAGAGCAGATACAAGAAAATGAAGTTCAGTGCTGCTATTGCATTTGCCATTTGGTTGAAACCTTGCTGCGTGCATTACTCCTGCGGGAGCGCTCTAAATGGTGTGGAATTTTCATTTCATTTGTTACGATAGACAGTCAGTTCCTCAGATACTTCTCAGTCTACAATATCTTTTGTTTTATCAGTTGGAGCTACTGCGATGCTAGAAATAGGGTGTTTCATTTGAACCGCACAATAGAAAAATCATACTTGAGGTCAGAATCACTACTGATGAAATGATTCTTCACTCAAACCCCATTGTGAGTAGTGAATCTTTTTTCTTCTGCAGGGTTTAAAAAAAGAAAAAAGGCTCGAAAACCTTTGTGCCTTGAAAGTTGAGAAATCACCCTACCTGGCTGCTGCAGTGATGGCCTCAATTACAAAGATCACTCTGTCTTAGCAGGGTGAGCATTTGTCCTCCTCCAGCTACTAGTAAAATCATCAAATCGTACAATTGCAAATAGGTTTTAAATTTCAATTTTTAAGTTAAATGAGTATCTTGTCACATTTGGAAGAAATGCTGGTAGTTACAGTATTTATTACCTTCATTCCTTTGAAGTGGTGCACGTCCTCTATAAACTGGATTCCTTCTTTAACTGTCTTTGGGTGCTGTAATAGCTCAGATGGAGAGGCATTGTACAGATGTTGTACCATTGCATGAACAAAGCACTTCCTGGATACAATATTATCATTCTGTACTAATAGAAAAGTTCTTAAAAATTCGATGGGAAACCTCCACAAAAGGTTACTTTGTAACCATCCTTTCAACTGAGCAGAAGGTTTTATCTCTTCTGTGGAATGGCTCCAAAGATGTGTAAAAGGAATGAATATTGAATAAAATTCTTTAAGCCTTGATTAGTGCTCTTATCTCAGTGGAATTTCATTGTCTTCAGTGGAGTTATCTACGTTTACGTTGTTATGATAGGGATAACCTCTTCAGAAATCTTTAATTTCTATAGAAGGTGATTTGTTACCTCCCTGTTAAATTCTGTGGGGCTTCTGCCTAAGGAGGTGGGGGGAGGGGGAAGAAAGAATTAGTAACTCTATCTCACACTTATGGCATTAATGTATGATGCTCTGGAGAATATCAAAAAAGCCTGTTCTATATGTCTTTGCCTCAGAAAAGGATAGCTTCCTCTGCCTTGCTGATTGTAACTTGTCAGGTTCCTGCTTGTGTCATCAACAGCAAGAATGGGGTGATGAGCCTGGATAGATAGACAAACAGGCTGATCATGATGTTGGCTTCTTGACTGCCTTGAAATATGGACATTTTATTTCCAATCTGTATAGAGCTTCACTGGATGCAATATGAAATGAAAATAACTTGGCTGATGCCTCTTTGGCATACTGGCACATCAGATGTATAATCGGTAGTCTTAGTTTTTAATGTGAGAGGAAGGAAGACTGAGCATAGGAAATGAAAGACTGTCTCAGCTTGACATGGTTTGCACAGTGTGTCCATCTGACAGGAGAGTGCAGGAAATTTGGCAGTATAGCAATAAGCTCTTCTGACTCAGGTTTGGTTCTGATTAGTCTCTGACATCTCCCGTGTTGGTGCCGTTTTCCCTGTAAAAATATTAAACCCACATTTAGTGTGCAGAAAACAGTGGGAGTGAAGGAAGGAAATAGGCTAGAAGGCTGATTGCATCTCTGTGACTCCCATGTAGGACTGCTGAATTAAAATCTCTTTGCAAAATGTAGGCTTTTAAAGCATCTTTTTCTGTTCTTCATTTTTGCTCTTCCCTATGCCTTAACCTCAGTGTAGTCACTGCAAGCTGGGCAAAGTGGCAAATCTTATTGCAGAGAGTGGTGTTATTCTGGGTTCTGATGGACAGAATATGAGGTGTGCATCCCCTGACTATCCTGGGTGCTACCTGTTGTCTGATATTTTTAAACAATTAAATGATGTAAATCTTTCTTCTCCCAGCTCTCCTTTTATCCTTATGAATTGGAAAGGATCCTTCATGGACATAGCTCTGTGTTCTGCTGACCATTAGCAACCAAAGCACACTGTGGGGATGGGGGAGGGAAAGCCATGTACTTTAAAGGACATTTGTTCTGGGACATTTGCACTTGCAAGTGAAGAATCTAAAGAAAGGCTGAAAGGCAGAACTACCGTGAACCAGGTGTTGCAGTTATTACTGGTGACGGTGGGTATGCTTCTGTTAATCCACAAATTAGTGTGCTGCTCACTTAGACACAACACTTGAGATGGAGGCAATTGAGTATGGAAGCATTGCTTAATATGGGTGCTTTGGGCAATATGACCTTTAAAGAAGGCCTTTTGAAACCTGAACCCAGACTCTTGCTACTGTAAACATCTTCCAGTGCTTTACTGCAAGGGCTAATTGCAGCAGGATACCATGCTGAGAATGTAAATCTTTGTGGAATCATTCAAAAATTAAATGTTTTGTTCTAATGTGGGAACTGAGGAGATACACTACCACTAGATGATAAAACCTTGTTTGTGACATTTTTCTCCCTAAGTTAAGTTACAACCCACGGTCTGCATAACATTTTTATTTTCTTCCACCAAAATCTAGATGAAACTTTCCAACCCTAACTATTCTATGATTCTATGATTCTATACTGTCTTTGTTGTTAGTAACCAACTAATTGGGCTATCTGACTTTTTTTTGCCAAATGGTAAAAAAGAGGCAGATTGTGTGCATAAACTTATCCATGAGAAAAAGGGTAAACAGAGAGAGAGGACATTATCTAGGCTCTCAAGGAGAAGAGAAAGTAATGTTAAAAATATCATTGCCTGTTAGTTCTGAAAGGTGAGTGCCTCACACATCCCTGGCAGCTAAAGTTTGATAATGAGTTATGTCTAGGGTGCCTTTAGCAAGGCTTGCTTGAGAAGATTATCTCTCTGTATCAGATGCTCCACATATTAAGTATTGCAAAGATCTCTGGAGCACAAAGGTGGCTGCCTGGGACAGCATGTCAGCATGTACGTTGCTAACAATGGCAGAAGAAGGGGTGAGAGAGGAGGTGCAGGGAGGAATGGTACAAATAAGGCCATAATAGAGTCCACATAAAGGCTTCAGGGAACTCAGCAGAGTTTAGATAAACCCTAAAGGAGGAAAATTTCCAGTTCTCTGGAAGCAAAATAACATTGGAAAGAGATAGATTATCTGCTGCTGGGTTACAGCCTGACATGAGCAACTTGCAAGCTGAGGCAAGCATGCCTAGAACTAGCAAAAAAGTGATGTGTACAACATGTGCAAGGTATGATTAGCTATCAAGTACAACTCATGACAGTCCTGATTTTGCGAAGTACTGCAGCAGTGAGAAGAGCATACTGCTTTTTAGGTCAGTCTAGTTAAGTGGAGCAAAACACAAGTGAACGTTTTAGTAATTTAGCCTCCATATATGTTAAAAATTACAAGGGTATCCTACAGTGAGAGCAATAAGGCAATAATTATTCAAGAAACTCAAGTGGCTATTGTCCATGGTATTTATAACAGCAAGAGAAAATAGCTTACATTTCAATTTAAAATTCGTGTGCCCTGACTGGACCATCTTAAACAGGTGAACCTTTAGAGCAGAACATATTGTTTGCACTGATTACATAAAACAGGAAAATTTCTTATAGTGAGTATCATTTAGCATAAGTATCTTGGAAAAGATCTGGGTTGAAGTGAAGATTTCCACAGGTTTGTAATCAAAAGAAAATGGACTCACAAAAACATCCAGCAGAAGAGAGACTTCTTTTGCTATAAGCATGGATGCCTGAAAAAGATCGTGGCCCACTCTTCACTGCTGTGTGGATTATGGTAGAAGAGAAATCTTGGAAACTGGTACCACAAAAGAAAAAGTGTTGGAAGTAATAATAATGAAAGGGCAGTAAAGGTGTCAACTGCTTTTTCTTAAGGGAAACTGAACTATTTTTCAACTTGAAATTCATTTTTGCCCAGACAGGATGCCAGCTAGACTGAGTGAACCACGGCCAATTGTAGTGTTTTATTTAAACAAGCAATCCCCCAGATTCATATCAGCATAAAAAGCTGAGAGCAGGTCTTGCATACCCTTGACAAAGGAGTTGGAAGACAGTTTAATTCCATAACTCCGCAAAAGTCTCTCTTGTTTACTACCCTTTTTAGGTACATGCATTGAAAAGGAACTTCAGATGCTGTGAACAGACAGATGAAATAATTTTCTTTGCTGGGAATACCTGCTGTGATAATAAACAGCAGGGCAAATCCAAGGTGAGGATCAAAGGTGGTAGACTAGTAATCATATGGCTTCAGGAAAATGGAGCAGGGTAAACAGAGGGGAGCAGATTGTCAAGTTGTTATTGAAAGCATTATATAGAAATACAGATGTTTGGCAATAAATCTGTCTAGAAAATCTGATTGTTGTGTAAGCTTAATTGTAGAGAATGAAAGGAATTGAGACCCAGTGCCTTACATGGGATATAAATTTGCTGCTGCCAGTCAAAGGGAAGGCTTACCAGGTTTCTTCTGGTACTATAATCAGACACTTTAGACAGAACAACTCCATTTTGGTACCAACAGCCTGGGGATGATTTTATATTGAATGCAGTAGTTAGAACTGCACTAAAATAAAGAATATATATATATATGTGTGTGGGAAGATTGCATTAAACTTTTTTTCTGTTAGTTTATGGCAGACCAGAGTATCTTTATCTTTTGCCATCCTGATGCCTACAAATCTCAGGTTGCATATTGCTTTTGGTGCAGTTGCTTTTCTTTTGCTGACCCTCTGCGGTTTGGAAAGTACCGCCTGGAGCAAACATTAAGAACTTAAATCTTCTTTTATACTAGAAAAATTGTATCTTGGAAGCAATGGATAAAAAATCACCTGGTTTCCAAAGGCTTAATGTGTTCTCAGGATTTTGGAGTCACTCCAGTATTGGCACAGTTAACAATCGGTGAAGCAGCAATCACTTCGTTTTATGCAGGTGCGGATGAGATGCATGCATGTGCCTCTCAGTAGCTGATATAAGCCTCTATCAACCTTGAGAGAGCTAATTTTAAATGATCAGTGTTGCTGAGTGCATAACAATGTTAGTCTTGACAGGTTGAGAAAGTTGGGGCTGTTCAGCCTGGAGAAGAGAAGGCTGCATGGAGACCTTATAGCAGTATTCCAGTATCTGAAGGGGGCCTATAAAGAAGCTGGAGAGGGACTCTTCATCAGGGACTGTAGCAATAGGACAAGGGGGAGTTGGTTTAAACTTGAACAGGGGAAGTTTAGGTTAGATATAAGGAAGATGTTCTTTACTGTGAGAGTGGTGAGGCACTGAAACAGGCTGCCCAAAGAAGTAGTGAATGCTCCATCCCTGGCAGTGTTCAAGGCCAGGTTGGACAGAGCCTTGGGTTACACAGTCTAGGGTGAAACGTCCTTGCCCATGACAGGAGGTTGGAGCTAGATGATCTTAAGGTCCCTTCGAACCCTAACCATTCTATAATTATATGATTATATGTTTATCCCATACTTTAAACATCCAGTGTTTCACAAATCTCCTTCAGATTAGTTCATGAGCTGAAATTGGAATATCAGGATAAGTTAAATCAAATATAGTCTTATATTGACATTTCCAGTACATTTACACATAGTAGCGGAAAAGCAATCAGGACTGACACAATTCTCTTGCTCTGTCTTATGGCTGACCTGAGTCATGTTAGTAGTCAGGCACTGTAGGTGCTACTGTAACCTGTCTTGATGTTCTAGTTCTGAAATAAGAATTGCCATATGTTGTCTTTCCTTTAAATATCAACCATTCATAAATGTGAGACATATTTTTCTCAGCTTGTTATTGCCAACAAAATCCAGTGCTGGCTGAAGTGGCATTCATATCTATAGCCCTTCTGCAAATAGTTGCATTTATTTTAGGTAAATTTTTGCAACATGAGCACATTGCAATTTTCTTACTAAGTCAGGATACTGACTTTTTTTCATTGCCCTGTTCTCTGTTTAGTACAACTTTATATCTAGGAGGGCTTATCTATAAATCACAGAATGGTTAGGATTGGAAGGGACCTTAAAGGTCATATAATTCCAACTGCCTGCCACTGGCAGGGACAACTTCCACTAGATCAGGTTGCTCAAAGCCCCATCCAACCTGTCCTTTAACACTGCCAGGGATGCGGCAGCCACAGCTTCTCTGGGCAACCTGTGCCAGGGCCTCACCACCCTCACAGGGAAGAACTTTTTCCTAGTATCTAATATAAATCTCTTTCAGTTTAAGGCCATTCCCTCTTGTCGTTTCCCTACCTGCCCTTGGACAAAAACCTCCTCCAGATTTCTTGTTAGCCCCTTTAGATCCTGGAAGGCTGCTGCTCTAAGGTCTCTCCAAAGCCTTCTCTTCTCCAGGCTGAACAAGCCCAACTGGAGAAGATGGCTGTCCCAGGGACACTCAGTTCCTACTACAAAACACGTCAAATTGCACATAGATAAGGTGCCTGTCAACAGTCAGTAGAAACTGTTCCTACAGATGCAGAAATGGTCATATAGTATAGTTTTTCATATGTAGGTAAGGGAGTTTTTTTATGCATTTTGAGATAATAATAATAGATCATGCATGTACTGGAGCAGTCACACAGGCTATGGGCCAGCTGGGTATGAGGAACCTGCAGAACTGAAGTCTGAGGAGTCTCACCTGACCCAAGTGCAAGGACCCTTGCAACAGATGCCCATCGCTGTTTGGACAGCAACCAAGCAGCCCCTTTGACAGATTTAATTCCCCAGGTGTGGGCTACCCTGTGCCAAAATCCTATAGAAACTTTATTATTATTATTATTATTATTATCATCCTTCAATTTCTCAAATTCACATCAAATCCACAGTTGACAGGTTTGGGAGCATTTTCTGGGTGCTGAGTAATTAAGGGGCAAATGTGTACACGTGTAGAGAGTGTCACGCAAGAGAAGACATAACAGTCAATGTTTGTTTATACATATGCTTGCTTACGTATTCAGATAAATAGATGGCTTAAGGAAAATCATGAAGAATATGAACCTACTTCCTAAGGAGAATTATTGTGCTTAGTGTTGAGAAGATAGACATAACTGACTAGGGAAAAACATGGAATTCCCATATCGCCAATGAATTTTTCATCTAGACGTTGAGGTAAGGGTTTATTGTTTTTATGAAGAGTTCACCTTATTTAATTTATTGCAATAATTTATATATTTTTTCAGTTATTAAAGACATCTATGTCCCCTTCTAAGATCTTCTATGTCTTTCTTGTATTCTCAGTTTATCAAAGCTCTACGTCATTTTAACTAAAGATCTGGCATTCAAATGAACACAGCTTCGTGTATGCTCTTATTTCAGTTTAAATGTGGTTTGTATTTGTCCCAGATAACGCATTTTAAAATAATAGTTACTAAACATTGATTATTTCTAATGGCTCTAAACAAGACAGGATTTTTCATTTCAATAGAGCTTAGCAAAGTTTTTGTAAGCAGCAATGTAGGAGGTTAGTCACCCAAGTTTAAGATGGAAAAGGCCTAGAGAATATGCAACCCCATGTTGCTACTCTTTCCATGGGTCCACTGATCTTGCAGTGAAAAAGGGACCTTTCTCTTTTTGTCATTTGAAAACCTGAGGCGAATTCACAAGGACAAGAAGAGAGAATTTTTGGAGGAGGCCTAGGTTGTGTATTAATTTTCAAAGCTATAAGCTCCTCAAATGGACTACAGTGCCTTCAGCTAGAGTAGGCAAGGACCTTTTGTAGGGGCAGATGATGAGGGCACGATGGGGCTGGAAACTGTAAAGCCTGTTCATGTGTCTTCCCTTACTGTCTTTCCTTCAAAGAGTCAATTACTGAGACGTGGAGATATTAATATTTGTCTCCAAATTGTGCACATATCCCATTCTATTAACTGAAGTCTTGGTAACAAAGGCAGTTGAAATATATGGCAAAGAGATTAAGCTAGTTTTTGGAATATTTTTCTGTCTGAATTGTTTGTAGACAGACTCCGAGCATTCCTGCACAGCAGTTGTAAAGCAGACCTGCACTAGAATGTATAGGGATAGGCTATCAGGTTTTTCATCTTTCTTAGTGCCTTTTTTTTTCCTTTCTCCATATCAGATCACTGCTTATGATTTAAACTTAAGCCCTATTTACATAATCATATGAGGTAGGTTTTTCTCTATAAGGGGAAAATCTAACTTTTGAAACAAATTTAGAACTGAAAATGAAAACAGCCCCTAGCTCCAGAGTTTTATATGTAAGAAAGAGATATGTTGTTGCATTCCTGCATTTGTTGGGTAGGCACATGGTTAACTAAGGACATGCACTTTTCCAATCAGATCAGCTTTTTGACAGGAAAACACTGCCTGTACAGAAATAAAATGTTTTCACAAGTGTTATGGCTGCATCAGTGTTGGTAGCTATTGAAGACAAAACCCCTGTCTAATCTGTTAAAAATGGCTTTTTCAATCAAAAGAACCAGAAACATATCAACATCTGTTCTTGTCACTCTCTCATCCTGAGGCTGGGATCAAAAACCCACTGCAAATGTTACCTTTTTCATTAGAAAGAGTTTCTTTTTTCTGGCCAGTTCTGCTCAACAATTTACTGGTAGATTGAACCACATTGTTCAGTGTGCAGACTAGCCAGGCATTGACTCAGAGATGAGCCAAAAATGATCAAATCTGTCAAGCTGATTTCTCACATGGGACATATTAGTTACAGCTTTTGAAATATGGGAATTTTTATTCAGTGCTATCTCTTTTGAATAATTCCTCAGGGATTTGCATCCTGAAGTATAACCTTATCAGCATGCAGTGAAATTGTCGAACTACATATAAAATGCAAGGACAAGGAAAAAGAAATTCTGTAATTCTTAATTATATTTTTGCATCTTCTAAAATCTTTTTTATCCCTGTAGTGTGGAATCTCAAACATCTCCCTCTTTAACCTTCTACATATAAATATGAGGGGAAAGGAACTGAGAATAGGAAATAGGAAAGCAGTAGTCTGCTTAAACCAAATGTCCATCTAGCAGAGTATCATTTTTCCAACAGAGATTAATGCTGGATGCCTTGAAAATTGTCTAGGAACTGACCAGCATACAATAACTCCCAGCCCTACTTTGCCTCAAGTTTCAGATTTATCTATATTCCTTAAATGTTCTATCTCTTATCTGATTTCTTTTTTTTTTGACCCGTTTCTGTTTCAAGCACATCTGTTTCTTTCACTCCCTAACAATTATTCTTATAAATTCTGCACTGTTGCTGGGGATGTGTTTTGTGTGAAAGTGTGACTCAGTTTACACTTTTAATATAGTCTTCCATACTATGTGAGCTGAAGAGTCTGCCTTAAAGATTCTCACTGGGAATAGGCAATCAGTGTGTGCGTGTGTGTGTGACAGAGAAACTTTGCAGATACTCCTGATGTTTGAGATTGCTCATATAGGTAATAAAATGGAAAGCCTGAAGAGAGTGGCTAAACAAGGCACCTATTTAACATGGTAACTCTTGAAGTGAATAAAGGACCTGCATGACTGCATCAGCATAACAGTCTAATGACTATTCAGAGGACTTCTAGATGATTAGTAAGTACTTTGAAATAGGAGAGCCAGGATAAATGTGCCTTTAAATATAACAGTGACTGCTGATGGATTCACTGTGTCCCCTCTATAGTACTGCCTTAGGTGCTGAGACGATTTTTCAATCTTCAGTTTGCCTATATGTTAACCTTGTAATGCATTAATTTATTGCCCACAACTGCAGGCAAAACAGTCCCCTAGACTCTGTCTTCATTATATTATGCTAGTCCTATTTACTTATATATTTATTTAAAAATCATTAGTGTTTGCAAAGTGCTTGGAAGATGAAATAAATGCTGAGTGAAGTGCTATAAACTGAAAGGTGAGAGGCTAGCAAGAGCAAGCAAAAGCAAACTTCAACACCTGTTGAAGGTGTGTAAGTGCTGAACACTGGTACGCGTGACAGGAGTCCTACTTAATTGTGAAATGGTATGATTTAGTAATGGTGTTATTAGTTGAAGAGTTGTGTGCTGATTTACCTTTGCATATTTTTGCATAGCTCAGCAAAAGCATCGCGGAGAGGTGGAAGCCTAACCACACTACAAGTCCTAAGGATCCAGGTTAGCAGAGCCCTGGAATTTGAAACAGTTTGAAACATTTCTGAAACAAGCTAAAATGGGTTCAAAGAGTTTGAAACAAGCAGTTATGATTTAACCTGACTCATTGTATTTCCAGCTCTACATCCTTTTCTCTAAACTGCAGAGACATAAATTGGATGGGTGGACCATCTGCTGGATAAAGAACTGGCTGGATGGCCACATGATTCTCCAGTGTGAGTGGATATTCTGCATTCTCTTCTCATGAGGCCTCATTTGGAGTATTGAGTACAGTGCTGGTGTTCTCAACGTAAGCATGTGAAGCTGTTTGAAGCAAGTCCAGAGGAGGGCCACGAGGACGACCAGGGGACTGGAGCATCTCCCGTATGGAGACAGGCTGAGAAAGTTGGGGCTGTTCAGCCTGGAGAAGAGAAGGCTGCGTGGAGACCTCACAGCAGCCTTCAAGTATTTGAAGGGGGCCTACAACGATGTCAGGGAGAGATCCTTCATCAGGGACTGTAGCAATGAACAAGGGGTAATGGGTTAAACAGGGCAAGTTCAGGTTAGATATAAGGAAGAAATTCTTTTATGTGAGGGTAGTGAGGCACTGTAACATGTTGCCCAAGGAAGTTGTGAATGCTCCATCCTTGGCAGTGATTAAGGCCAAGTTGCAACCTGGTCTAGAGTGAGGTGTCCCTGCCCATGAGAGGGGGTTGGAACTAGATATCTTAAGGTCCTTTCCAACCCTAACCATTCTATGATTTGACTGAAACAAGGTTAAGAAGCAGCTCAAGAAGCTAAGGTTCCTATTGCCTCTTTCTTAATTGACTTCGCTTTCTACCTTTCTCTTTTTGCTTTTTTTTTCCTTTTTTTCTCCTCCCATGAAGAAGAAAGATCAAGATTAATCTCTTTCTTTTGAAGCTTATTTAATTGCACTCAGCAGAATATGCATAAAGACTGGAGGATCTCTTGATCTTTTGAATGAGAAATGGCTACTTTTTTCTTACCTAATTTTTTATGTCCATAGCAAAAATTTTGAAAGCAATATTTACAGTAATATTTCAGCTGTTGAAATGAATCAATGTGACAGTGGCTTTTCCTACTTCCTTCATGCAACAGTTGCTTTTCCTTCATTACTTTTTATAAAGGATTATGGTAAACAACAATTATAAACTCATTAGTCTCATTATTCTAAATGGAGCAGATAAATGGGTATTTCTTCTGACAAGGATGCATGTAGTAAATGACTGATAGATGAAGTTTAGAAGAGATTTTGGTTAAGATATCTCATAGTAATGAGACTACTCAAGAAAATAATTTACTTGGTCTTATTGACTGGAAATTGGAAGCTTCCATTCTACTAATCTATTATGTAATACACTTAGACATGTTGACAGAGATTTTGCTTCAAGTGTTTTGTCTAAGTATCTATGATTAAATTGTGCAGTAATGACCTTAATGATAGTCATTGAAAGAGATAGCCTTTTTCAGGCCAGATAGAGTAAGTAGAATGGTTTGACAGTCTGGGTCTTCTGAGTTTCACAAAATCAGCAGAAATCAACTCATGCAACTAGCATGTGTGGAAAAACAGAGGGGAGAGAAAGGTTTCTTGTGTAATGTGAATCTGTCTTTTCTTTAATTGGTCTGGATATCAATGGCTTTGGGTAGGCCCAAAGGAGAGTCTTCTCACATTTTGATTATTCTTTATGCTTTTAAAACGTACCACAACAACACCTCTGGGAAGTGTAGAATCATAGAATCATAGAATAGTTAGGGTTGGAAAGGATCTTGAGATCATCTAGTTCCAACCCCCCTGCCATGGGCAGGGACACCCCACACTAAACCATGTCACCCGAGGCCTCATCCAACCTGGCCTTGAACACTGCCAAGGATGGAGCATTCACAACCTCCCTGGGCAACCCATTCCAGTGCCTCACCACCCTCAGTAACCTCATGTCTTGTCATTGAATAGGCACACATTAAACAGGAGTGATAAAGGACTCTGCAAAATACCTAGCCAATGAAGCCCATTGCTGACAAGGCAGGAAAACATTTTGTGAGGAGAAAATAGCAGAGACTATTTGAATAAGCAGGTATAGAGAATGGTCAGCATTTAACCAAGAAGGCTAACTAGCCTCCCATGACAGTTGTTATGTATGGAATATACATTCCTTTACTACATATGTGGCTATGTCTCTGTAGGTCCTTTATCCAGATGTATTCACTTTGCCTGTAAGGCTGATCCTTTTCCTTGGTGATTTAGTTGATTTAAAATCGAAGTATTTATATAGGTTTTGCATGGATTGAACACTTGCCCTTCAGAAGTAGGCTTTCTTGAATTTACATGTAGACCTGCAGTTTATGGCTTTATAGAGCTGTTACTTCAATACAAATAAAAAGGTTGCCAGAAGTTAGTGGGATTACTGAAGGTGGTTTATACTGGGTATGAAGAACATGAAACTGAGACCAAGTTGCGTATTTACACCGAGACAAGTAATTTTCTCGTCCTTTAACCTTCCTTCATGGGTGCACATGGAGGTAGATGTTTTCCTTATGCTCTACTTGCTGCATTTGGACTTTGGTTCAGTATGGAAGGTGGAATCTGGACATGTCTTGGAAATCTACAGACTTGGTGTTTCACTTCACTGGTGACAGTCCAAAAGGCATCCAGCCAGCCCCCAGTCTGACCCTATCCACTCCCACTGGAGAATCATGTGGACAGACAATCCAGGCACCCCTTTTGCTTTTGTGTAGGACTAGGACTGTGTGTGCAATGAGCAATTATGTGTTCTGTAAAGTGAATGAAAAGTTGAAAGTGTGGGTAAATCTTGAAAATTGGGGAAAAAGGGTGTAAATAATTGATTTTATCCAAAATAAAGAATTGGTTTTATATCTGCCAGATGGATGGGTACTGACAGAGGGAGAGATGCGAGGGACCTCTCTCACATGGAGGGGATCCAGGCCAAGATGGTGGGTGCTGGTCACTGGGGAGTGCTGACTCTGTGGCTGGTGCTTGTGAGCACTGTGGAAAGGGTACAAATTTTACCACCTGGGTACAGAGAGAATGGAGAGAGCTGCATGCCAGTCACTGGGAGGAGATGATGAAGTTTAAAACTCTGATATCACAATAACAGTCAAGTTCATGCCAAGCTTGGCTCTCCTGGTGAATGAGATTCATGGAGCAAGAAGGCAGCATGAACTTTAGCTGCGGTCACAACCTCAATATGATGTGTTAGCACATACTGCTAAAGGCACAGTCAAAACGAAGGTCCACAAATGCATGCTAATGTGTCTTAAACAACTTGGTGGATTAGTTTTGTACATATCTCTTCTAGGTGACAGCGTTACGCAAGATTTCTTCACCAAAAGGTAACCCTTTTCTTAATTCTGGTATTGCTGACCTTCTCTGCGAGTGTATGTGCTTGTTCCAGAGGATTGTTTTTGCCCTAGTCCTTCTTGTCTTCCCTTTTCAAAGACAGCAGCATTAGCTGTGTGACCACTTGTGTACATGCAGTTTCTTTACATGGAATAGATATTTTCAAGCTTTTACCAAGGTTAGGGGAAGGTCCCCAAAGCCTTAATGGATTCTGAAAACTCAGATGAACTATTTTGACTGTAACTTTGAAACATTTCTCCCTGAATAAGTCATTTAGCATTAAATAATGTTAAATGGTCTTAGGAAAAAAAACCTGACTCTGCTAGTCATGGAAGCAGACTACATTTCTTATAGCCTGCAAAACTTGTAATTTTTGAGTACTGGTGAAGGAACTCTTAATAAGGAAAAATTGAAGTATTTTTCATTCAACATTACAGATATTTTCATACCTTTGTTTTTCTGATTGCATTTTTAAACTAGCGTTTTGAGGTTTTATCCCATTTTTGTACAGTTCTGTTCAGATACCACTAAGGGAAAAAGAATCAGAACTTTGTAAGTGTGTAAGTTACAGAGGGTCTGTATGCTCATGATTAAACTGGATTCAGCTAACAAATAGTCAGTATGCTTTGCAGAATGCTTGGAGTCACCGTTCTTGATTTGAGAAAATCGGGTCTGGCAGGGAAAGGTGTGATGCCAGGAGGTCTTTAAACTTCAGCTCCCTAATCTCCTTTGCTGTCCCTCTCTGCTCTGGGCAGATAAGGGACCTACTCTCCGGACCCTCACAGCTCCCAGTCCCTCTGGCACCCCGAATGCCACTGGATGGCAGCATTTTCCCACGCAACTCTGCAGAGAGACGGTTGATGATCATTAAAAGAAAAAAGCGGTTCAAAAACATAAAGTGAGCGCGGAAGGAAGACGAAACCATGTTGGAGGTTGCCACTTTGAAGACCAGCATGCATCTTTGCTTCAGTGTAACTTATGCAAATCTCCTTTGCAATGTTTGCTTCTCTTCTTTAAATTCCCTTGCAGATAGGATAAGTAAATTGAAATGAGGAAATCAAAGTCAGGATCTGACTCTATTCAGTGCTTTTCTAATTAGAGGATCTATTCTCAAGTTGGAAGTCGGCTCCTGTTTCTCAGAAAATGAGCAGTGTTTGTGGACTTTCTCCATTCTCTTTCTTCACCATTATAGTCAATACTTTTTCAGCTGGTTTGGCTTACGCAAGAACTTCAACACAAGCACCTTAATTCATTTCCATCAGTTACTGGGTTTACCTTGTGAATGACATGATACCTTCTCCCCTACTCTTGGCACATATGGAGAACACTCAGGCCCTCTTCTTTCTCTCTCTGCCCTTTGGGAACAAAGATCTCCAGCATGTCCTGCTTCCAGTGTTCTCTGGGATATATTGCAGGTTATCTCCTAAGACGACTTAAACTTAGACTTAAAGTCCCCAGGAGGTTGTCTGTGGCAGCAGTTCCTATGCAGTCAGTTCCAAGTTTGCCTTTCAAGGCTGATCCAGCTGCTTCTGCCCAGCTGTGTCTAGTTTTGCTGGAAGCTCTCCATCACGTTGTGAGTTGGAAGACAGTGTACAGAATAGAAGAGAGATCAGGTTAGTAACCCTAACAGAGGATCAGCAAAATAGGTTGTCATAAACTTCGCAGCATGATATTCCACTGAAAAATCATGGAGAGAAATATGTGTAACCCACTGTTGACAGTTAATGATTTGAACAATTAGATGGGGGGATTTGTGTGTATACATATGGATAGATAGGTAACTATTTTGTGTATAACTGAAAAACAACAGATCACATATGCTGAACAGACAAAGGGAAAATAAGTAGCTTCCGAAAGAGTTAGCAAAGTCCTGTGCTTTGGAGGTTTGGTGGGGTTTTCTTTCCTTTTTTATTTTTTTATTTTTTTTTTTTAATTTTATTTTATTTTCTTTGCATCTTCTTGCAGTTGGGAAGATGTAATTTGGTCTAATCCAGCAGGGGAGAAATGGCAAAATTCAGTCAGACCAGATCAGCTGGCCATGACACGATGTGGAAATGACTTTGGCTAATCAAGGGTAAGTATTTCAGAATAAGTGTTCTTTTCTAGCTTAGACTCAAGCTAACACATTGACAGATGCTTGAGCAAAATTCTCTTTCTTCTCTTTGGAGAGCTGGAGAACATGGTCTGTTTTGGTATTACAGAAAAAGCTCTTGTATTGTTTCAAGTCTTGTTGTTTCACTTTTTTCTTGTTTTTTAATCTTCCTCACCCCTCACCAGTGCCTTCCTATACTTGAAAATATTTGGTGTTAGACAACAAGGTTTCACCGAAAAGGTTAGTGTTTTAGTTCTTCAAAGGGTATTGGAAGGTCAGAAAGGGAAGATAAAATTGTGCTTCCTTGCAACAATTTTCACTTGATTTTATCCCTTTTTCTGTGTCCCTGTAAGGTAGCTTTACCTAATTAATCTCATACCACAAGTGTACACAGTGTACCTATTAAGTGTACCTATTAAGGTGTCTGCCAAGCATTCCACTCCATCCTCTCTGAAATGCTCTGTTTCTTCTTCATGGATACCTAACCTAATTTTAAAGAAAGCTCTGCACATATTGCTGGTTTCCAGGTTATGCTCTTCTGTTGGGTGTGGGAAGCATTGCTAGTGTTATTGCTGAGCATTCAAGACTGTCAACTTATATTCCCAACCTCCTTTTATTTTCTCCTTTCATCCTGTGACAGGTATTTGGTCTCATTTCTTTTCTGGTCTCCTTTGCTTCCTCTGCAAAGATATGATGCTGAACTGGCCAGAAGTTATTTTGCTCCTGACCTTATCTGGGCAGCTATCAAATCACAGATACCAGAGAGAGAGTGAGCTGCAAATACCCTCAGCAGTGTGCCTCTTACTTGATTATTAGGATGAAAAGAAAAATGAATAACATATTGGTATGGGTGCCATTTAAAAGGAAGGAGACTGCAATGCATATCAAGCCTTTCGTTTTAAAGTAAAGAATAGCTCAGGATTTTTCTTTTTTTCCTTTTTTTTTTTTTTTTTTTAATAAAAATATCACTTGTGAAACGAGGAGCGTTTGAATGAGGTGCTGCTGTGCTGCTGTCTGCTGTGCTGCTCAGCAGCAATACAGAGAACGGGTGGCTCTCAGTTCCTTAAGCACTGCTGGCCAAATAAATGCCATGTGTGAGGGTGCTCCTGTGCCGTGATAGGCACTGGCTATTGCAGGGCTTGAGCTGCCTTCTGAAAGACCAAGCAGCTGACTTCTGAGGAAAGCAAAAGGAAGCTGACAAATCCAGGGTATTAAAGCAGCTTAATGTGTCCTTGGCTGTTGTGCCCTTAGAGTGCAGTGGGCCGATGGAGGGAAAATTAATGATGTTTGGTTGGGCCATTTATAGAAGTGTGGTTTGTGGTGAAAATATAAGGCTGAATAGGCTGTAAGAAATGTAAAACTTGTGGAGTTAAAAACATCTGCTGTTCTCTATGTAGTGAAAACCTGGTCTGTGAGGAGAAAAAATGCTGATGCATTCTGGCTTTAAAAGTTGCTGTTGACATTTAGTGATCAATATTAAAAACTACTATACTGGACATTTTAAAAGAAAAGTAAATTGTGCTTTATACAGAAAATAGATTATCATTCCTATCAGATAAAATACCTTACAGAGCAGGCAAATTTTCTCACAGTTGGTTAAAGGCTCCTTTTTTTCTCCTTCTATTCCACCTGTTGTGCTAGGTAGGTGCATATAGCTGCATTGTTTGCAAGGCCATGCAGGGAAACTAAATGCAAAACCAACTGACCTCTGAAAAAATAATAAAGATTGTAGACTTTTATTATAGAACCATAGCTTCAGGTCTCTGAGATAACTAATGCCTTACCCTGAAAAGATGGTGAGTACATACAGTCAATACTGTCTAGACATTGTACATTAAGTACAAGTGTGATATGATTAACATTTTTGAAGTGGATTCCTCTGCTCTTAGGTTGATCTGCTTTCTACCCCACCATTTAGGCAAGGTAACTGTACTCGTTCTGCTCCCTTCTGGATAGGATTAGAATTGTCCAACTTAGTGTCGTATCTGCTGGCCTGTGGCTAATGGACCCACCTTTGATTGATGGTGTACAGAGCTTAGAAGCAGGGCAAAACTGGTTCTGTGCCCAGTGTAAGTGGGAGGTACTGAGCAGCCCGAGAACATGCTGACTAGTGTAACGCCTTGGCAGGTTTAGGTTTATGGCACTGGGTACTGTGTAACTGTGACCCTGGTTTATTAGCCAGGTAATCATGCACGTGATTATGAGGCAGTGTGGAGTAGCTCCCTTGTTTTATCCAGATTAATTATCAGCCAAGGTGAGGATGTGATGGTGCTTAAGCAGAGCCTAGTGAAGCACTTGCATTTGTTTTATTTATACATGTTCTCTCTGTATTTGTTTTTTCTCAGTTGTGTGCAAGATAAAAGCAGAAGAGGCAAGTATTCTTAAATGGTACAAAAATGTAAACAGAAAACTCACCCAATATCACCATACTTATACTGCTGTCTTGTCTCTCTGCTTTTTACATTTATATGTGTGTCTACGTGTAAGCATATATACCTTCTAAAGGTTTTCTGGGGTAGAAATCCTATTTAATGATCATATCTCCACTCCAATTTTAATAGACAGTTATGCTGGTAAACATCCTAACATTGTAACCAGAAGGCACATCATTGTTAGCAGAATTAAGACAAGAAATAAAAAGCCTGAACAGGAAGGCAATTTCACAGACTTTGCAGCTTGCTTCCCTTCATCTCTATTATTTTTTTTCAATCATAAAAACAAAACAAATCAACCCCCTTCCCCCAACAAATAAAACAAAACAAAAACCAGGATGATTTTTGTGGGGCCTGACTCATTACTTTGACCAAACAAAATAAATTACAGGGGAGCAGGGAGGAGCTTTTCTCATAGCATCCATGTCCCTAGAGTCCAGGTTTCCTTGTCTGCCAAGGAAGCTGTTCTCTCCTTGCATCCACCTTGAGCCCAGTTCCAGAGTCTGGCAGCTCCCAGAGGTGCTCACAGGGTGCAGCAGAGCTGATGTTACAAAGGCAGTGCCTTGTATTCTTGCTTTTATTGCTAGATGGTCCTCTTTGCATCTTCACACGTGCTTTTCTAGCCTTTTTGAAAGCATAAACTCGCTCAAAAAAATATAAGGACTGAAGTGACAGCTGACCTGTGCACTTTTGTGCAGACAAGTCTATGCAGTCCCTTTACAGCACAGCTGTAGTCTGTGCCTGAGAGTAAATCAATAAATGCACAGATGTAGCAGCAGGCACAAATTCTGTGAGTTACTTTTAACTTCTGTTTGCAGACTTGGCGAAACCCTGTAATGGCTGATTTGCCCTAACTCTATTGGCCTTCTCTTTCGCTCCCATTGTGAAAAATTAAGAGAAGGGATTGGAACTTGCTGAGAAAGGGTTGTTAGGGGGGAATGTGCCTGTGGCCAGTGTCTGGGAAGCAGCTACAAATGTAGGCAGCTACTCCTACTGCTCTCTGTGCAGAGGTGCAGCAGCCAGCCACTGTGCAGCTCTTCAAAAGCTGTCCTAGAGGTAATAGTATACGACGAAATGATGCTTTTTTAGCCTTACTTGGACTCCTAAACCTGCAATAGCTGTGGGTGACTAGTGAGAGATAAATTACATGTTTTTCCAGTGCTGTCCTTTATAACAATTACGTCTTAACAGTGGGAGGAAAGGGGATAGTTAAAAGTAGGTTTAATCTCAAAGGGATGGTTCATTTCCTTTAACAACTGTGACTGCCAGTAGCTCTTTTCTTCCCTCAGCCTCCTTCCCTCTGCTCCTCTGTTTCCCCTCACTCTATCTCTTGGCAAAGTTACCTTTGCAGTCATGGCCTGCCCATGGAAAGGATTAATGGTTTATTGGAATTTGCACCCCTTACAGGAGTGTGGCATATATTCTTATGAATTTTATTGCAATGCACCACAGTATATAATTTCATTAAACTGCACGTCATGGTTATTTGCTGTTATTCCCCAGACTTCTATATGCATTTTTATCAGTCTCAAATGGCAATGAAATAAAAAATAAAATAAAATGGAATAATATCTAAATACATGCAGAGGGGTCAAGGGACCCTATATGCTGACTGCAACAACAAATTTATCATCTCATTTATGTGTGGGTAGGGGAAGGGAGCAATTTCTTCACTGTATTTTAATTAACTGTGTTTCACTGCATGGTAGTAAAGATAATAACCACAACATTAGTGCAACTACTACACTATCAAATGCTTGTCACAGCCTAATATTCTCCAACAATATAGCTTCACAATGGAAACATGCGCAACAAAAGAGCAGCTTGTTTTATTAATTTACTAGGGCTCTGTGTTTTTGGAAGGCCAATACATAGTACTGGGAGACTGATTAAAATAGAAAGAAGTATACATGGTAGAGAATAATATTTTTACTGGTGTGGGATTCATTTAACAAAAGTGTTCCTTCAGGAAAACACAACCAAGATGCTAATGTTATACCTCATTTATTGCCAGCATATTCAGTGACATTTCATAATGTACATCTGTCAGCCAGAGATATAAATGAATGAGGTGAACCATGCAATTTACCCTCAGGAAGTTCCATTAGAGCCCCCAAAGTATAATATTTATGAGGTCAGAATCAATTAATCAGATAGCTGTATTTGCTTTTCAGCTCAGCATGCTCTTCTGCACCAAGCTGTTGCATTGAGAAAGTCTTTCCTATTTGGTAAGAAGAGTCAGTTTTTAGGTACTGCATGTAGTTTGTTTTGTAAATCAATCACTTTCCTTACACAGCTTCTACTCAATACGAATATGAACTTTAAGTTAAGGGAATGTAAAATAAATCTCTATCAAAATACATATCAGAATAGAAGACTTGTATGTCTCCTGCTCATTGCTGCAGCATAGCCCCACGCAAATCTGTTGAAAATGAGAAAAAAGTCTGGGAGAAAAAGGTGCACCTCAACCAAAGATAATTCCAGTAAACAGAAAGTCCTGGGGGGAAGAGAGGGACAAAAAAAAAAATAAAAAAAAATTTGAAACTACAGATTTAATCAGAGGAACTCAACATTAGGAAGAAATACCACAGTACATTTTGAGATGTGTCACCAAAATGGCTTTTCTTTGCAACCATGTTCTGAATGCTCGGTTAATTCCCCCTTCTCAGTTTGATTGACTGGTTGTTTGCATGTGTGAGAATGTGTATGGTATTATTTCCGTTGCAAATTGCAGTAATTTCCTGTGCTATGTTCAGATGTCTTACAAACCACTCCTGGCACTCTAACACCCGTGGAGTAGCAGGCTCTTTACTCTGCCAGGCAGCTATGTTGCTTTAGGACTGAGTTTCTGGGAGATGTAGGTGCATTGTGGTCCAGCCGAAGCACCTAGGCAGGTCATTCTGGCTTCTGTAGTGCAGGAATGTGTGCTAGCTGCTGTGCTTCCTGCCAGGCGTCAGCCTGGTCAGTGCCTGAGGTGTGCACCTTCAGTTCCTAAGAAGTAGAGACTTTCTTGTGAAGAGCTTTTCTAAAATTTATTCATAATTTGTATTTGGGGAGGTGTCACTGTATACAGAATGAATATTGATCATATTGTGATTTTCTTTTCTTTTTTTTTTTTTTTTTTTTTTTTTTTTTTTTTTTTTTTTGTAGACAACAGATGCAAAAGAAATTTGGGTTGTAAAATCTGTGTCAATATGTTTGCACTGTCATAACTGGTGCCAAAATGTGATCCAGCATTTCTTTGAAAATAAGTTTATTTAAGATTGTTCAAAAATTACTGGTTAGCTAATAAAATGACTTTTCCCAGAACACTCCTTCAGGATGAACACCGAAGTAGGAAGAGCATATCCAAAATCACTGATAGAATTATTCCTAGCAAAGGATTAGCTGGGGAAAAGTCCCAGAACAATGCTTTGCCTTCGCAGCCTTTGAGTAAACTCCATAACAACTAATGCATTTCGTATGCAAAACTTCCCATTTTGAATATCTCATACTTTAGATTTGGTCTTTTGTTTTTGAAGAATGAGCATTGTAAGATAGAGTTGGGATTTTTTTCAATTAAAACTGTTGTCACAAAATGCTGATATATCCCCAAACCAATACACCTTATGTTGGGAGTTCTGGGCAAGGGAAGAAGGAGGGCTGAAGTTCCCGTATACTATGTAGCCCCATGTTTGTAAGTGCTTGTTTCAGAAAGGAAGAGCTATGCTTAACACCCATTGGAAAGCCAGGAAGAAGGCCCAGCTTGGAAGAGGAGTCTGAACCTTGTTTACCTAGGGTAAGTGCACTCAACTCACCAGATACTTGCTAGCCAAGTGGAGAGGAGGGGATGTGTGAAGCTTAACAGTTTCAATAGCTGACTGTGACACAGGACTATCAGCTGTAGAAGAGAGATCAGTGGTCTAATTTATCAGGAATATAGAAAAGCAAGTTCGAGTACTTGTTTCATAGGAATAAGTGCCAATGACTTGATTGCTACTGTTTCCATTCCCAAGTGAGCATCCCAACTATCCCTTAGGGACTTTCTCCTTTCTTTTGGAGCTCCTGTGCATCAGAATGAAAAGAAAACCACAAACCAAACCCAAACCCCAAAACAAAACCCTGAAGCAGCAATCAGCTTGCCCATGTGGCAGCAAAAAGCAGAGCTAAGCATTAAGGCATTCTCCACTGTGGCAAACGTGCCTCTTTTTATCAAACAGCTGGTTTATCAGCAAATGCAATATTTTTAAAGCATAGCAGAGTGCAGAGCCTGGTTTGTATTTATTTATTCCCAATAACTAGATGTATCAAGACATGATGAACATCAGTGTGTCTCTGTCTGCGTGCTTTGACTTTCTTTGGGCTACTGAGCATCATAGATGTGGTATCATTGACCAGATGGAATTAATGATATTTTTCTTCTGTGTGATTTTTGCTACTGAAGCCTTGTAAACAGAGGGCAAACACTTCTGGAAAAAGAGTGAATACCCTTGTTTGCATATGAATGAGTATTTGTATGGACCCTTATTCCCAGCACTTATGCAAATACAAACTCATACATGTGAATGGGTGTAGAAAAGGGAACAAAAACCAGAATCAAAATGAGAGGCTGGATTCATGAAAATGTTTATTTTCCACTATTTGTCCTGCTCCCTTCATCTCTTCTGTTGGACAAGAGTTTCAAAAATTGCCCACACCAAGTGTTAGAGTGTTTGTGGTCATGAGACTTTCTGACGTGACCAGCAAGCAGAAGGAAAGGAGAAAGAATAGCTCAACTGCATGGAGAAAATGTCATGTAATTGTTTCCAGTCAATATTCCAAGTTTTCCTGCATCAACTACCATTGCAGGAGAGCTCAGGGATCAAAATAATTGACAGGTTTAGAAGTGGATGAGGAAGCAATCGCTTCCTTGTCAGGAGTATTATTACAGGCTACTCTGTGTAAGTAGATAAGGTAGTTTAGACTTTCCCCTTTTTTCCTGAAAGTGGCATAGCAAGTACATTTCTTATCTGCGCAGGTGAATTCGCTTCTGCAACCAATCAGGGCTATCTCCTCGTCTGGTCCATAGATACAGCGCCTGTCATATCCTAGCCTGCATCATGTAGCTGGGAACTGTCTGGAAATTCTGCTAGCTGGGTAGGGCTCAGATTGCAGGGTGGTGCTAGGGGGCCATACACTTGATAACCAGTTTTTACAGATAACTGTTCTTCTGCAGTGGAGCAAGAGCAATAGAATTATTCATTAGCAAAGAAATAAGAGAAGATACAAAAGACTGCATCTGGTATTTGCACAATGTTTTGTGGCAAGACGTGAAACAAGTGGAGTAAGGTATTGCCTTTTAATTTAATACTGATCCTTTTGTCTCCCACTGGACCACTTCTTGGAGATCTTTTAGACTAATATATATGTGCCTCCATAGGTTTTATGCACATTGATTAGGAAAGCATTTAGTTTTTCTTATCTAGGCCTGCCTTTCAGGGTTATACTTTTAAAATTTTATCTGTTTTAAGTTTTCATGTTAGCATGTGAAGCAATTAATTACTGAGATACCACCATGGGATTCCATCCAGTAAATGAAGATAGTGCTTCCTTTTTGTAGATCTATTCCCCTTTACCATATCAAAACCCATAGTTTGAAGTTGATATGTCCTGTGACTGGAGATCAGATGTCCAATACTCATGTATGCCATGACCCCTTTTAACACTCAGAATTACTGGTTAGCTGCTTGCATTATAGCAAAAGCTATGACAGTCATCTTCTCAAATGTCCTCTGGAATCCCTCTGGCATACTGCAAGTAGCTTCTGGTGGGGCTTGCAGAGCCTCTCAAGCTGTATCTTAAACTAATATTTGGCTTATAAATGACAAAGAAGAGAGGCAAAAATGAAACCTTTGTAGAGGGGGAGGAAAACAGGAAAATCTGATTGTGACACATTCTTTAAACAAGACCCTGGAAAAGTTAAATGATTCTATTTTGCTTGGCTGAGAATTACAATCTTTGTGTAGCAGGAAGCCTTAACAAGACCTTGAAAGTTAGGTAAGAATAGTGTTTCTGATCATTTTTCATCCTGAACAAGGAGAGTAGTGCTAGAAAGTTTGTGAAGGTAAGAAAAGAAGAAAACAAAGGAGTTATTGCAAATGAACATATTTTTAGCCATCTGGGATAGGGAATGGTATCACAGAAGAGGATTATCTGAAGATTGAAAATGAAATACTGTATGACAGCAAGCTGAAAAGAGAAGTCAGGGAGTTGTTAAGAACAATCAAGCAAAACCAGAGAAACTGGTTACTGCATGCAGAGGAGGATGCTGAACAAAAATCCATATTACTCAAAGGTTCTTTTAAATGAAAACCTTTCTACACGTAAGGCAGCATACACTAAGAACTAGAGACAAGAAAAGGAAAAATACTTATATGAATAAATAAACCAAGGTGAATTCTAGGAGAAAAAGGTTCACTGATAATTTTTTTTGGGAAGATAATTCATCTGACTGTTAAAAAATTGAAGAGATTAATACCATAAAACAGGATACAAACTCAGTCTCAGTGCTACTGAGGATGGTCTGGGGGGTCTAGAAGAAAGCAAAACAAACAGGAAAAGAGTGTGCGGTCTGTCCAACAGGATGAACACAGAAGGCGCCTGCATATCCAAATGCAGGATCATCTTGCTGGATTAGGTTTCTATAATAAAGCTGTAGCTGAGTAATCCAGAGAATTGGTGTACCTCCTCTTTCTCCCAGTATTTTGCAAAAGAAGCCAATAGCAGTGCAACCATGCCTTAATGACTGGGGCAGTTAATTCCTTTTGACAAAAGCAATCGAGCGAGGAAGCTTTACTGCAAATATTTTTTAGCATGTTTGGGTTCTGCTGAAAGACTAAGACCCCTCTAGGTTAGTGCAACATTCCTGACTGAATACTGCAGCCAGTTAGAATCAATTCTTACTGGCCACTGAAACTTTGTAAAACATGTAAAATGCTTGGAACATTTTGGAGAGTAAAGGTCTTTCGAGAGTTATCATATACTATTCATTAACTGGTTCATTCTTGATTGCTGGGGTTTTTACCTAGTACTGTATTTTTAACCATATCTTAAATAAACCTAACATGTCCTGTGCCAGCAACTTCCCCTTTAACTTGACTCATAATGTATATTTTTATATGCTTTTTATATGTATCTATTCCTTTCACAAATAGAAAAAATTCCCAATTTCCTTAGCTTTCTAATAAGAATAATGTTTTTAAGTAGGTGGAGCTTAGAAGCTTGAGATCATTAAGAATCTAGGTGTGGACTGTGAAAAGCTGAATCTCAAACAGTAGATTTAAACTGTTTACAGATTGCTGCTTCAGCTTTAAGCTGAGATGTAATGTCATAGAATCATAGGAGTGTTTGGGTTGGAAAGGACCTTAAAGCTCTTTCAGTTCCAACCACCTGTCACAGGCAGGGACACCTTCCACTAGATCAGGTTGCCCAAAGCCTCATCCAACCTGGCCTTGAGCAATGCCAGGGATGGGGCAGCCACAGCTTCTCTGGGCAACCTGTGCCAGGGCCTCACCACCCACACAGGGAAGAAATTCTTCCTAATATCTAACGTAAATCTCCCCCCTGTCAGTTTAAAGCCATTCCCCCTTGTTCTGTTACTACATTCTCTTGTAAGAAGTCCCTCTCTAGTTTTCCTATAGGTCTCTTTAGGCACTGGAAGCTGCTCTAAGGTCTTCCTGGAGCCTTCTCTTCTCCAGACTGAACAACTTCAACTCACAGCCTGCTTCCATAGGAGAGGTGCTCCAGCCCTCTGATCATCTCTGTGGCCTCCTTTGGACTCGCTCATGCAGGTCCACATCCTTCTTATGTTGGGGGCCCCAGAGCTTAACAGACTACTCCAGGTGGGGTCTTACAAGAGCAGACTAGAGAAGGAGAATCCTTGTCCTTGCCTTCTGCAAGTTGGGCAGTGTGGTTGGAGCTCTTGCAGGTGAAGACCGAAGCAAAAATGTCATTGAGTACCTTGGCCTTCTCTATACCCTCTGTAACCAGGTTTCCCATTTCCTTCTGGAGAGGGTCCTCATTTTTCTTAACTGTCCTTTTATCCATATGTACCTACAGAAGCTTTTCTCGTTTCCTCTGACATCCTTGGGTAGATTTAATTCTATTAGGGCTTTAGTTTTCCTAGCCTGATCCCTGGCTGCTTGGACAATTTCTCTGTATTCTTCCCTGGCTACCTTTCTGTGTTCACACCCCTTCTGTAGGCTTTCTTTTTGTGTTTGAGTTTGCCCAGGAGTTCCTTGTTCATTCATGCAGGCCATGTTTGTAGTCCTATCCTTCAGCTCATTAATGAAGCTTATTTCTCCCTCCTTTTAGTCATGTTGAGGTGTGTTTTACCTGTAGCATTGGCTCTGCTGATTTCTAAGGTGATTGTATGCAAAAAAAGTGGGTTTTGTAAAGCATGAAACCAGTGGAATCAGACCCTTTAGTGATTTTCTTTTTGTGCAGCCTCCAAGTGTACCACCTGCCCTCCTCAGGTTGTGAAGCCTGGGATGCTACAGCATTGCACAGTTAAACCAAAAAGGCATGGGGACAGGTAACTTTGTGGATACTTCAGAGATACCAGCTACTGTGGACCACATTGTCACATTGCCAGAGCATCACATTGCCCAAATCATGTTGAAGTTGCATGAGGAGGAGAGTAACACAGAAGCCAGGAGGCAATGTGGCTAGGAAGGATTTCCTGCAAGCTTTTTAATCTGGGCTGCATACTACAACCTGGGGAGATGAGTAAATTTCTAGCTGGTACACTTGTCACCATCTTGCCCTCCTCACTTGTCTGACAAGGTATCTTTGCAGCTCCTTGCTCCCTGATGACAGGTTCCTTTGATTTGATCCAGCCTGTATTAAGGAAGTAGGATGTGTGGAGGTGGTGTTGCATGCCTGCGAGTTGGGTTTTGGTGAACTGTGTTCAGCATCATTGGGGTATGTGTGTGCAATGTTTCTTTCCCTTGAACAGTAGCTTGTATCGGAGTCAAAGTACTGGGACTGTGGTTTGGTAACGCATTGGTTTTGTCACCGTGGCAGGATCACTTACAAATAGCAATGTTGCAATATCTATTCAGAGTGTAGTTTCAGAAGCTTGCTTTGTGGAAGTCTGATTTTCCTTCTTTGGTTCTCCATGACTCTAAAAGCACAGTTATCTCGAATGGTTCCCTGTCTGAGGGGGTTCTGGAGACTGTTTTGGAGTGGCAAGGGGGGTAAATATTTCTGTTCAGACTTCATTCTTGCTGTTTTTGCAAAGTGGATGAACCCTTGCATGAAGGTTGAAGTATAATACCTTGCTCAGATAATTGAAAGGCAAATAGTTAAATCTCTTTTTTTTTCATGCAGGGACTAGCCCTGCTGAAGGGATGTGCTGATGTTATAAACCAGCTTTTCAATTCATGCTCAGGAGAATGTAGCATATTACAGAAGCTTGCCAGGCATTAGGTGAGGCTGAGGGGCTGCTGCTCCCCACATCCCATGGCAGCTGAGGCTGGCTGTCCACACTGATCCATCAATGAATATCTTGGGCTGACTATGAAATAACCCATCTCCTGCTTGCTGCCCTCTTGTTTTCTGGCACTCAGGTGAAGTTGGACAGGTTCTGCTTTATGAGACATGGAGAGGGAAAGACCTAGAAGCATGCTGAATGGTGATTAAGCCTTGCTGCAGAGGTTCAAGGAATCTTAGCATTTAAAATAAATTATGTGGTCTCCAGCCTTTCCAAACTTGCAGGACTAAAGGCCTGTGTGGGCAGTGGCTAAAGCAGGGGGTCCTGGCTCATAGCTGAGTCTGCCGTAATGCAAACAAGTCATTAATCACAGACAAGCCAGACTGGATGTGTTTTGGGCACTCATCTAGCCTATCCTTCAAAAAACACTTCACAAAGCTCTCCAGTCGTGGGGATTCCACATATTAGACAAGAGTTCATAGAGAGGTCCTGGCTGATCTGTCACTCTTACCATTTACCTTCCCATCTTTTGGCATACCTGCTCATTTTTCCATGTCAGTATTTCTTGAAGACATTGTTGATTTTCCTCACTTTCTTGCTGGGCCTTTTTATCTATACATGTTTAGGAGAAGAAAGAGTGTACATGTTTTATACAGTGCCAGACGGTCAATGCATTTTAGCGGTGAAGATCATAGCTACCTTAAAAAATAAAAGAAAAAAGAAATCACATGATTTTTAATCCTTACTTTATCTTTGAAGTTGGATGATGAGTATGCCAAAGAGTGTTCTGTCAAAGCTTTTCTGAAAAACAATTATATATGCTGTGAATCTTAAACTTCAAATGACACAAGTATTGTATTTAGTAAATTAATTCATTTCAAAGGATTGGACTTTCACTGCAGATAGGTTTGCTGGGTTTTTTGCCTTATTTCTCTTGAATCTTATAATTGTATCTCTCTCCTGTACCTGCAACACATTAATAATCTTCCTTTGCTTTTATCACACTCCAGTAGCTTTGCTTTGTTTTTATCAGCTGCTTCTAATCCTTTTGGATTTCTTTACTTAAATCAGAAATGGAATCTTCAGTGGCAAGGTAATATAGTGATAATAATATGTAATGATCCCTTTTTTCCCCTTTTCCCTTACTATAATGACATTCACATGAGATCAAAAGTAAACAAAGAGCACATGCATACAAGAAAGGGAAAGATCTTGATATTTTGCTGAGCTTTCTTACTGCTGAAATGATAAATGCTAGATTAATACTGGTCTCTGTGTACATGCTTAAGGAGTGAGACAGAGAGATTAAGGGCTGCAAGATGATGTTCATGGCCTCTGTAGTCTGAACTCCTATATAGATGAGGTTGTACTGACATTCTTGCACTAGCCCAGACAAAGCGGTAACTGGGAGCATGTATTATGTTTTTCAGTTGTCTTTTCTTGATTCTTGTCCTGAAGAGGCCAGCTGTATTCACCTCCAGGGCATTCCAGTGGTCCTCAGGAGCAAATGCTCTGCAGCAAGAGAGATGAACACCAGCTAAGGTCAGCTGTATTTTGGTGCCAGAGTAATTGGAAAATCTGTCTGTCGTGGAAAGAGCAGCAGTACAATTTGCCAGTGATTATTTTGGAGGGAATACAGATCCTGCTGGGGCCCTGGGGCTCCAGACCACTCCTGGGACCTGAATGGCTCCTTGACTTCTTTGGTTTCATTTCCATTGTCTTCAGCTTGGCTTCTCCTTTCTGTCCATCTTCTGTGAATTCTCTGGAGATTTCAGTGAGTGCATTGCTTTTCCTTGAGGGAAGGAAATTTGCCTTTTCTCACTTCTTTGTGATAGAAAAGATTGCTCCTATTTCCAAACCGCTGGGAAATATAAGAACAAGTAGGAACACTGAATTAAATGTATATCACAATAATCTGGGACTTTCTAGGCAAGGTTGTTACAGCACTTCATCTTATTTGTGGGTGTGACTTTTTCCCATGTGTACTTCTTTTTCCAGTGGCAAAGCACTGACTAATGGTACAGAAAGAGGCATTAAGATACAGGATGAATGGATTAGTTCTCAGAGAGGAATGTCCCCTTCCAAACATGTGAGATACTAGCAGTATTGTTCCTTTGGGTCACAAAAACTGCCTTAGCTCTTTCCTTCTGCCCTGTTTGTGATAGAGGGTAGATCTCAGCTCCTTATTTCTGAAGTCACAAGATTTTAGCTTTATGTATATTGCTGAAAACCAGTAAACCAACCCTGGCAATAATCATATTCAATGTTTGCACCCTAAATCCTGGCTGGAAATTAAACACAGCACTTTTGAGAGGTGGAAGCTAAGGGAAAACTGGTATAAAAGTGTATTGAGGACTGAAAAATGTTTATGCCAGGTGACATGCTTACTCAAAACCTCACTGACCCTTTAAGAGATACAAGTCCTGCTATGCTCCAGGATGTTCTTTGTAGCTTTGCTTTGGCAAGAGCTGCTCACCTGTCTCAGGAAAGAAGAAACACACACTTCTTTCTTTCCAGGGATAATCCAACACTATTATTTATAAATGGTCTCACTGATTATTCCTGCTCTTTTTATTGCTGTGCTACCTACTGACATAGACAATTCAAAATAACCTTAAAGAGATGTATTTTAATGTCTAGTTCCAACCCCACTGAAATAAGTGTAAAAGCTGCTAGTGATTTGAATGGGGCTTGAAGTAGGCCATTTGCATCTTAAATCCATGCCTAGATGAAAACGAATGTGATTTAGGTACCCAGTGCCATTCTCAGATATCTAAGCTTACGGATGTATGTAACATTTTCCATTTGAGGGTTTCGGTAGAGACTGGAGTTAATTTGTAAATACCAGAATATTATAATCACGACTTAACAATGCTCTGACAGTGTTTCATAAGAAATCTGTGGCCGACAGAGTTTAATTTTCCTATTGTTTTTGTGGTGAACTGCAGTATTCTGTCCCTGAATGGTTTGTGCTCTTTTTATTGGCCAGGTACATGTTTAAATGAGTAGACAGGTTCAACTTGTTTTACATGGACAATATGTTGGGTAGCTAATGTCAAGCATTAGTGTTAACTATTTAGGAGATTCTGGATGGATTTTGACTGCATTTAATTAAAGCAGAGTTTTCTTACCTAAACTACAGTGGGTACATTGCTCCCATTCCATTGTCAAAGAGTGGATTGAGAGTGATCTCTCAGACAATTTTTTGACTCTTTCTTGAAAGTGACCTCTCATCCACAGAAAACATAATGATGAAAATATATCCCTTAAGAAGTAACTTGAGGGGAGAGAAAAAGAAAACAAGATCATCAGTCTTTTAAGACAGCTGGAGTCCAAAAGAGGTGTCTCCTGTGCTACCGTGTAGACAAATTAATTGCTTGAATTTTTCAGTGTTAAAAAATGACTGATACAGTCTCAGTCTGTCATGTCGCAGTTTTTTAAGGTTTCTGTGTACTCAGTGGATTGACTTACACAATTTTCTAGATAAAAACGATCCTGGACTACAGAACAAACTTTCTGGAATATCAGGTTTCCTCTTTTTAGTACACTGTGAACATGTCTAAAGCTCAGCAGGCAGTGAGATGTTGTATTTTTATTATGATGCTCTTGTCTCAAACATATCACAACAATAAAGGAAGCTCACTGGTCATTGCTTTTGTTCATGTTGTGTCTGGCTGTGCTCAAAAACTTCAATTTTCAAGGCTGTGTACAAAAATGTTTCAGAAACACTAGATTTATTTAAAATTCAAATGTGTTTCAAAGGATGGATAAAAGCATTTGATCAGATCATCCCATACTGCTGAAGGATTATATTCATTCAGAAATCTGGAGTCAGTCAGTCAAAGGTACAACCCATATGTACCTTTTGAGTGATCAGAGTAAGAACAGGGGCCTAGGCTACCTGTGGAGTGTTTGTATGTTTCATCAATGCATCAGTGTGATGTATCTCTGCTGTTGTGGAGGGCTGCAGGTAGGAAAAAGAATAAGCAAGAGGGTGTGTTTGTCACTGACTACAGGCTATGGTGGTCTACAGTGTTGTAACACTGTGCTTTGAAAGTCTGATACTGTATTGTTTGTAAATGAATCCTTTTGTTCAATGAGATTTACAGACATGTTTGGGCAAATAAAACATCTAATTTGAGTGCTGTAATTGCTGACTCTAGAATGCTGTTTGCACATTACAGAGTTTAATTACTTCAGTCTAGTAGTTGTCTAGCAATGTCTCAATCTGTTAAATGTGCCAGAATTAAGGACAAGAGAAAGAATTTATTTCAGTATCATTCACTGAGCAACAATTGTACAAAGCAATAAATGGAGAAGCAATATTTGTCCATTTTAATATTTTTGTGAGAGTTCCACAATAGAGCAAAATACAGAAAAAAAAAAAAAAGCAATGGAGCTTCTCTCTAAAGTTTTATGGTTCTTGACAGCAGTAATCTGTAATCTGAGGACACAGTTCATAAAATAAATGTTAACAAAATACAAACTAGCATAGACTCTTCATTGTTCCAACACAGCTCTTAAGATGAAAGGAAATTGTATGTGAACATAAAGGGAAGATTATATGCAATTAGCCACATTGTGCACTCTGCTCTACATAATTCAAACTGTGAGAACACAACTTGTATTAGATTTATATATATAGCCCCGTATAACTCGTAACTCTTGGCAATCCTACCGCAGTCATGTACATTCTGTACAAGGGATGAAAAAATAAGAAGGCTGGCTATCTTTTCAGGACATCACACTCCCTAGTATGCGCGTGCATGCGTGTTTGTAATTTGCTGTCTTCTTGGTAATGTCTGTCTAAGAAAGCAGCTGGAGTAGGAAGAGAATCTCTATATAAAGCTGCACTTTCAGTATTTTTTACATCAAAGGCTACCTAACCTTGAGAGGAAATATACAGATATTTACCCCACAGTATTTTCCATCTGCTGACTTCTTAGTTCGTTATGAACATGGATGTTCGTTTATTTTGGTCCTTTCCAATATTGATTGTTTGCACTTGTGGGAATAAGTATCCTCTGCAAGGTTTCAGCAGGCATAATGCAGTGTCTCAAAGGTTCTTAGGTTTTGACCAGGATGAGGAACACTGCTTCTTTAGAGAATGCTCTCTTGAAGAACAGCATCTCACATAAGCCATGCAGCTATGAAAGGTGATGTGCTTGGAGTGCCCTTTGTTGCCTTCTCCCATTTAATGCGCTCACCACCCTGCAGGCACAGAGAGCCAAAGAGAAGCATTTCTTTCTTTGCACAATGAGTTGACCTTGGTGCCACACTCTTCTCTGTACAACTGGCTTCCATCGCTGCTTGGGAACTTTGGGTATGAGATTATAAATGCTGCAGGAACAATGTTATTTATATTTCTAAGAGTGCCATGTGGCATTGGTTTGTTTTGAAAGAGCTGCATGTGTAAGGGAAGCATCTGACCTTTCTGTAATTTCTCAAATCTTGACTCCTTTCCTCCCCTCCTTCCAAAAACCTCATCTGTTCGCAGCTGAAAATTTAGTCTTCACTGCAAGTCACAGTCTGTGTTTGTTTCTGAGGGATCTCTCCTGTGTTGGAAGACGAAAGCTAGCAGAAATATAAGCACTGAAGTATATTCCCTGAAGCTTCTCTAAAATGTTTATGCCAGTGGCAAAGATCCTGTTTGACATTTTAGCACAACGGAGTTGAATGCAAGAGCTGCAGGCAACTGCCACACATGCTGTTGACATTCACTCGCCTGCAGTGGTTGGAGAAGGGAAAACTCCCCTTGCATTTGGGCTCTGCTCCTAATTTGCCAGACGCTAGGCTCCTGTCTTTGTCAGGCTCTGCTCTAAAACTCATATTACTTATTGTTCAGATCACTTGGAGTGTACCTCAGGTAGCGGACACATAGTCGCTTCTGAGCTGACAGGTTATGTGTTGTGTGCTGCTCTGTGGCCAGATCTCAAGTCCACATTAGGCAGCAGGGCACAGAGCACTCTTGCTTTCTGTACGAGAAAATTTGGGAGCACAGCCTGGAAGAAGGGTATGGGGTTTTTGACCAAATCTCTCATCTGGAAGGTGAGGAGGCAGGAACCCCAGAACATGCTGCTGCATGATGTTGGTATAGATGGTGATTTTAAGAGGTCATTCTCATTACCCCAGCCTAACCACTACTGACTGAAAGAAACAGACAAAAAAATTAAGAAGAAAAAAAAAAAAAAAAAAAGAAGAAACAAAGACAGCTGGATCTGCAAATTAAAAGCTGATGCTGATTTACAAGTGGGTCTTATGTGAACAAATTAATCTTCAGTGACCTGCTAAGATAACTTCAAAGCATCCACAGTAATTGGATATAATATTTAACTGAATTCTGACTTGACTGCTGCTGGCCCTTCTCTCAGATCCTTTCTGCATACATCTAAATCCCTTCTAACTCTCCCCCTGCATCAATTAATAAATCTCCAACTTTGTCACTTGCGATTTTTGTCATGTTCTAAGATATTTTTGAGTCTTTTTTTAATTAGGTTAATTTTGAGTTCTCATATCTATTATTAGCAGTCCTTTATAGCTTTGGTGTTGTACAAAGAAAGCAGATATTAGAAGCTCTTTCTTTAAATACATAGTTTAAGAGGTACCAGTACTGATGAATAAGACAGTTTGGAAAAAATAGAAACTTTTTTGTCTTCATTATTTGCTGCATTGTTTTTTCTCCCCACATATTTCTGAAACTGTAAAATTTGATAGGTTTTTCCTTTTTTTTTTGTTTTATGCTCCTTCTATTCTTTTAGGCCCAAAGAATCCAAGTTCTGTAGGAAAGTTACTTTCACAAATACAAGATTTGGAGTTTTGAGGTAGGTTCTGAAATTTCTTGGATATTTAGCCACATGCGTCAAGAGAATGGAAGCACCACTAGAAGTAGTAGCATTCATGAATATTCATTCCATGTCTCAGATGAATTGAGTCTGAGAAAGTGCTTGCAACTGCTTTATGATCAAAAATATCAAACGTTTACCAAAAGAGCAAATTTCATTGCAAATGTTACAGAAAATTTCCGGAAAATTAAGTATTTAACTTTTTTAATTAGACACTGTGGAAACACATAATGTCTCTTCTATGTCTTATAAATAGCTTGTCTTTCTGATTAAATTATTAATATTGACTAAACAGAGGAGAGGAAGAGGACTAGGCAGTGATTGATAAACCAAAAATCACAGATGTAATATGTTTATTTAGCTCATTCATGAAGCTGTTTCAACCTGCTGAGATGTTCTTTGAAAATTGCGATCAGTTTAGTGGGAATATGTGTTAAAAGAACTAAATTCAATGACAGCATTGAAAAATATGGAAGGTGTCCCTGCCCATGGCAGGGGGGTTGGAACTAGATGATCTTAAGGTCCTTTCCAACCCTAACTATTCTATGATTCTATGACTGTATGATTTCTTGATTAGCCAATTTTTTATTTTTTAAGGAAACATGGGGTTTGTGGCATATGGAATGGTGGCCTAGAACTGTTACATCATAAATTTTTCAGTTTAAATTTCATAGAATTTATTATTTTTTGGATTTAGTTTAACTAGAATTATTTGCTGCTTAGTATAAAGGCAGCAACTTATGCACAGATTGGGACAAATAAAATAACTTTTCAAAGCATTGACTCTGAAATTCTGTAACCAGTATATTCAGTTGCATAGCTCCCATTAAAATAAAAATTGCATTTCATAAATATGCTATTACATGGCTAAGAACAATACTCCCCAAGAACTGATATTCTGATTCAGGACAGAATTTAAGTTTATATCTAGGTTATATGATTTAGGGTTTTGTGGATTGGCTCTTGTACTGTTGAAATGAGTTACCTTTTTTTGGCTTCATTACAAGTAGGTCACAGGTTTCCCTCAGTTAAATTATTAAACATGGATACTTGTCATGCACAAGGTTGGATTTTCTGTGGAAAAAGAAACTTGCTACTAATAATTTCATAGAATATTGGAAACAAAGGTGTCCAAGACTGAAGTGTGTGTAAAATATTTTGCTTTTGATGGCTTGGAATTACACTCACTGTAAGTATTTTAAAATCTGGGAGCAAAAAGTAAGAACTCTCATCTCTCGGAGCTTGTCAGTACTGCACCTTAATCTTCTAGAGCTTTGCTGGAGTGAGCAATTTACCATGAGCTAGGGACTACAATGGAAATATATTAGTGGTAATGCATGTAATATATAAGCAGTCGTTAGACTCTATTCTGAAGTTTTCTGATAGAAACTTTTGTATTTGACAATAAATAAGAAGCAGCTTGAAGGAAAAGATAGAAAGAATAATCTTTATTTTGTTTGCTTTCAAGGTTTTAACTCTTTTTATTTTATTTTTTTTAGCAATTTTACACTACTCCCTCATAATTGTAAAACGCTTTCTAGAATTACTCCACGTTTTCAATTATTTTAGAAGGTATAAACATTCACAATTTCTATATGCTATGGCAAATTCACTGTCCCTTTTTTATTCCTTGCTTTTTATTGAGTACATATAAGTCTCAATCTTTTTTTCCCAGACTTCAATGCTGAAACTACAAATTTCTTCTGTATCAGTATCGGCATTTGGAGTCTGTTTATGTGATATCGGCCAACTCTGCGGATAAGTCTCCCTTTTAGCTGATATAAATCAACCATACAGATGCTGTCTATTTTCAATGTTTTAATTTTGTACCTATTGTAGAGATATTTCTAAAGGCAAAATCCACACTTAGGCTCTTCCTGTGCAGCATTGCAATTTCTTGCATATTTCTCAGAGTTTAAAATGAAAAAATATGTTCTTATTTAGATTCTAAACTTACCTACAGCATACACTGCATGTAATGGAGCTGTGCACTTTTTTTTTTTTTTAAATTCATGGCTTCCTTTTAATAAACGACAGATACTGCTTGCTTTTTACCCAGATTTTCCTCTTCTTGAGAGAAAAAAAAATCAACAGAAGTTTCTTATTTTTCATGTCTTCAAAGTCACTGGAAATCTTTCTAAGAGTGGGAGGTAATAATTGTAGAGATTGCTTGAAGTTTCCAGAAAATTGAACCAGGTGGGTAGGAGCAGGAAGTTATGAAAACTAAAGTGCTGCGAGAGAATGTCTGATATCTTGCAACATGACCTTGTTCTTTGTGCATATTGGATGCAGTTTTGTAGGAACAGAGTTGAATCCTGCTGCCACAGTTGAGAGTAATCTGTCATCTCTATAATGGACAGATGCATGAGAGAGGAGCATTTGGCACACAGGCTGCAGTGCTGGTGGTTTGTTGGTTGTTCAGCCTGTCCCTGAGCTGTACGTGTTGTTCCTCTTGGAGTTGTTCATGTTTCAGCTGCTGTGCTTGTGCTGCTGCCAGGTACCTTTGCTCTTGACTTTCTCTTGGTAAAATGTGAGAGCAAGATGGTTTTGACTGTGACAGCCAAGGTCTTCTATATTTCCTGGTGATCAACATTGGTTTTGACACAGCTGGCTTCTATCTGTGGCTGGTCTATGCTGCAGAGCTGAGGGAGGAATTCAGCTTTGCTATCTTTAGCCATCCACAAATTTGCTGACTCGGATGCTTCTATATTAAGTGCAAAGAGAGAGAGAGACACTTCCAGTCCCATGCTAAGATAAGAAGAATGAATCACCTTTCAGCATGCCAGCCTGATGCACAGTCAGCACTACGTGGAATACTTGGTGTTTAGCTGTTGAATGAATTAAGTTTTGTAAGATGTTTCTTATAAAGAAGGCCATGTCTGCAGAAGTACTTAGTAAAGTTGGCCTGCCAGCCAGCTCTGATTTAATTTTATTTTCCAAGCAATTGTTTGTATTGAAGGGGAGTGAAAACAGCACCAAAAAGTACAAGTAAATATCGGCATATGTTTGCCCTCAGGTGACTTAAATGTGTACCCCCTCATCTTTCATAGAATCATAGAATCATAGAATAGTTAGGGTTGGAAAGGACCTTGAGATCATCTAGTTCCAACCCCCCTGCCATGGGCAGGGACACCCCAACTAAACCATGGTTTGGTACATAAATAAAAAGGGCAGAATAATAAGTCAGAAAGTTAACTATTAGCCAAGTATCAATGCTTGCTGAGGGATGGTTGGAATTTCATTGGTTTGGTGGCTTTCTTGTGGTGCTGGTGAAGCCAGTGTTTTAACTCAGTCATTTGTATTTGATATAGCCTTTAAATAAACTCATCTATCGTGACTATTCATGTTTGAGCAGCAGCTGCCCAGCTGTGCTTAGACTGTGTCACTGAACATGTCAGGAGATGACTAGTACCACTTTGCACAGACAAGCCTAGGAAAAAAGTTTCCCCAGGGTTGTTAATATCCTTGTCAACTCAAGTCAACAGACGTCTTATGACAAAGTGGGGGCAGGGGGTGGGGGAGGTAAATGTGCTGCATGAGCTAATATAACTTCAAGCTGTACAAAATCCCTGTGCGTTCCAAAGCAGAATCAGTGTTTCAGGAGGATTGCAGATAGTCCTGTGGTGATGGAGGATGAGAGGGATGAGCTTCTGACCAGGTATAAAGGGTTTAGCAGATCAAATGCTTTGCTTCTGTCAAACAAAACCCAAAAAAAGGCTTTTAATTAATGAACTACTTAATGAGGAAGCTCAGAGAACAGAAACATTAGCATTGAACCTCTGCCCCCTCGCAAGGGGTTTTGAGTCTGTGTGTGGTTTTGCTTTATCTCGGCAGAACAGACATGGTTCTCTCGTAGGGAAAACTCTGGAGATGAGTACTGACTACATTAAAATGTCATCTCACAAGCAGGGGTTTTAAAATGGGATTTTAACAGAGTATTTCCCAGGCAGGCCATGAATAGTAAGCAGAAATATAATGTGAAAGGGGACCACCTTACTTAAATGATATGGGTTTCATTAGCCAACCTTTGAACACACTAGTTACAGATAAACTGAATTTACATGTAGCATTCATAAGCTTGTTTTCCTACTGGGTCATTTTGATTTTTCTGCTACAAATTCTTACTTAATATGAAGGTTTCAGAATCACTCCAGGTTTAGATGGTTAAACATTCTTGCAGGGAAAGTAGATATTATTTTAATTTTAAGGGTAGTACATCTTACTGGCATTAAAATATAAAAATGAAATTATTATGAAGGTGATAAAAGTGACATCAAGGTAAATAAACCTGGATCTTCAGTCAAACATGAATTTATTTAAGCAGTCTGTATCTCAGTGAATGCCACTCTTTCCACATATTTCTGGTATGTTTTTTCTTTCTTCTTTTTCCCTTTAAAAAATTTATTAGGATTTAGTCATTTATTGCATATAGCCTCATTGGAGGCCTTCCATTTTATTTGTTTCATTTCCTGTCTGTGAAAAGATGGTGGTGCATCTGTATCTTCCTAGGGCATTGTGTCTGCTCTAGGGATAAAGTAACTGGAATGTGTGATCTATACTAAAACACAAAGCTATACAGACACTGAGGTAACACATAATTGGGTATACATTGTATCATGGTACATGGCAATGGACCTCTGACTGGTAATGTCCATATGTAGAGACCTCTGCAGTAGCTGAAAAAGCAAACTTCACCTATGCTGCATCATTTCCAAACTACTGTCTGTGGAGGCAATTATTTCTTCCTGTGCTATTCCATGCACCCTGTGCCCTTGATTTATTTGAAGCATTTGTACTGCATGTCGCTAGTGATGTGGAAGAGTGATAATCAAGGGAAGGAAGAGAAGCATTACGTTGCGTTACTGTACATTGTACTGCATTACAAGTGCATGGTGCTGTACAGAGGCAAATGTACTTAGCTATCATCAGAAAGAGATATCCTGTGCCAAAGTTTTTAAGTGAAAATCTGAAACTGATTTGAATTTATCTGTCAGTAGCCCTCTTCTATAGTAATTTTTCTGTTTTTCTTCTAGATTGGCTTTCTCTTAAGGATTTGTGGATTTTTTTTAGACTGGAATATTTGATCCATTACCACCTTTTCATATATGTATTTATGACAAAATTATCAGTCGTTATCTCCAAAATGCACCCAATCTGGGACTATTTAGGTCAGATCACAATCAGTAAAGGTGTTCCCAGAATTCAAATCTGAATTCAGCTTCAGATTGCAAAACATCCCCAGAATAAAATTCCCTAGAGTTTACAACATATGCTAATATATTCATACTGATTTGAATGGCAAACCTTATTTCTGGCTTTGGGCTGAAGAGTCTTAAACCAATAATGTGGCTAGGGGATTATTGTTAGTTGGAAAAAAAGTATGAGCTATAGTTACACAGGTGACTGAGAACTGTGAAATCTAGAGAAAGAACTCAATACAATTATCATTTAGGAACAAAAGGGGGGCAGGAAATAAAAAAGTCCTAAGTAGTATTCATGTATTCCATGAATAATACCATGCATTCTGTTGGCTCCTTAAGGTCTTCCCATATTCCTCCTGTCCTATTGCATTCTCCGTCTCATATGGGTGGGTTGCTCAGAAGTTGCCTAACTGAAACTACTAGATTTGATTTACTGATTTCACCAGATGTCAGACAGCTCTGGCTCAAGTTACCTTCCTCTGAATGTACCTGTGGGTGACTATGACTTCTGTGGACCTCAGAGAAATTCAGACCTACACCTGCTGTAGAAGGCTAGAAAATGGAAGTCCTAATTCTTATTTTCTGCTGGTGCAAGCAAGACCTAACTCCATTGAATTAAGTGAATTAACACTTCACTGAAACTGCAAATGAAATGAGAACCAATAGTAGCAGTTTAGTAACAACCTAGGTAATAGATAATTCAAAGTATGACAGAGGCAAATAAAGGGTGAATACCAATTGCACTGTTCCAAGAAAATAATAACCTTTTATGATAAATGCTCAAAGAAGCCACAGTAAGAGAACAGTTGCTTGCATGTCTGCTTAGATATTAAGATCTGTTATTGAAAGTGTAAACACTGTCTGTCTGTGGATATAGTGCAGTTTGCATAACTGAAACACCAGAGGAGACAAATTTGGTTTTAAGGAATTGGCAATGATACAGAGCGTTCAACCCTTACCGTTCAAAAACTCCTGAAATTGGCTTAAAAATGAGACTTGACAAATAATCACTGTTTCCTTACATTTGCCTTCTGAGCCGTTAGATTTGGGTCACATATTGTTTTCTTTTTTATAATCCCTGGACTCTAGTCCTTGCAGCTTGAAAAATACCTGTTATTGTCTGCCTGACAATGAAACTGTGAGAGCTAGCAATAACCTAGAAGTGACACTGAGTCTTAAAAAGATAGAATCGAATTTTATAGTTTGTCAAACAAAACTGTCATTCAAATCAATGGGACTTCAACAAAGCAGATGATTAAAAAGGGTGAAAAAAATCTTTTGATAGCTGGAAGCTAAAACTGATGCTTAGATACAAGGAGAAATTTTGGTTGGCTTTCAGCTGCAGCCTGTCTCCCGTCTAATCCAGTAGCTGCAATTCATTAGGATAACCTCCAAGAGGATTAGTCTGTATAAGCCTGTATAATGGCCAGGAGTGGCACTTGGTGCAGTGTTGCTGCCTGCCAACAAAGGCAGAGTGATTGCTGCCGGGGTGGGTTTCCAGGGCAGCCCCGGTGCTGGAGTTGCCATCCTGGCATGGAGCAGATTGGGCTTGTTTTTGTCTTCATGGTGGCTGCATGCTGCCAGTGTCACTCCAGGATGAAAAGCCTATTGGGACAGTCACAGAACGCGGTGGCAGAATAAATGGGTGGGAGGCACATGTGTCCCCCTGCACCTGCTCCCTCCTCTCACATCCCAGCTCCGCTGAGGAGTGGTATCTCTTCTTGTCCCTCTGTTCCCTCCCACAGTCCTCTGTTCCCTTGGCTTTTTTTCCCCCCTTAGTTTTCTTTTAAATCTGACTTAATCCTTCCACCACTTGCCCCAGCTTTTGGAAACTTGTGATAAAAGGGAGCGAAGAAACAGCTTTCCAACTGTAGCAAAACCCAGCGCAGGCACAGAACAGGCTATGGGTAATTAACTGGAGCTGCTGGGTGAGTGCTGGGCAGGTGGCTGAGAAGCCTGCATGCGCGCACACACCACATCCCATGTGAACTGTGTGGAAAGAACAAGAATGTGCATTTGCAGTGATAATCTGTTTGCAGGTCCTGGGCTAGATCTTTTGCTCCCTGGACATGCAAGTGTACTTCTCCTGATGTGATTATAATTTGATCCAACTTCTTTAGACTAATCCCTTTAACTGTTTGAAGGCACTGCATTTCATTCTCCCCAAGTTTCTTCCACACTCTTTTAGGTGAATGTATGCTCACTGCATTTCTGGACTGTTATGTTTGATGTAGTAGCTGACCCAAAGTCACAGCAAACCTGAGACTAGCACCTGGTTTATCTCTAATCATGTTACTTTTATCCTGTTTCTGGTGTACAGGATAGCAGAGGGCACTGCACAGGTAGGGCTCCCTGGGTAGCTCCTGTACATGCAGTGGAGTATTCCTGGATTTAGTGGAGCCTAGTCAACTGAGCCAGCTGTTGCTCCATTTCCTTCTTGTTGGCTATTTAGGTCCCTACCAAGAGGCAGAGGACAGAAACATGGGTTAGCTACCAGGGTAGGTGGAAATACATTTTCAAAACAGAGTAAAATAAAGGACGTGGTGGCATTTCTTTATCAGTGTCAGCTGGAAAGAAGATACAACTGTAAGGAGGACTGAGAGTTTTGAAGGGCAGTTAAGGACATGGCTATGGTTATTAGTTGAGACTTAATAAAAAAATGAGAAGTTGAGTAGAAGGGAACTCTGATAGGCTTGCATGGGCATCATGGCCAGTCTACTGTAGGGATGAGGAGCAAATAAATGCTGGGAGGGAAAAAATGGGCAAGGAGGAGCTGACAAACTGTGGGAAAAAATTTGAGAGATGCAGGTTTTTGAGAACAAGTGGACTGGTGGTTTAAATCTATCCAAGATCAGATGTAAAATCTCACCACAGACATTAACAATTCCAAAATGGAGTCCTTGGTAAGTCAGAAGGAACTGTTGGTTTTACGTGAAATAAGTCAGTATCTGACTAATTCTCTGTTTCTTCTGTTGTTATCTATTTTGGCGTCAATAGTAGTAAAGCTCAAGAAGAAAAGATTTTGATCAAGTCACTGGTCTAATTATTGTATTGCAAGTTTAAGTATCGGGGTACTGCTGGCTGAGTACAGTTGCAGAAATTCAGTGCACGAAGAAGAACCATACACTAAGAGGTAGACGCCTGACAAACATGTAACTTTTGCTGTCTTCTGCAGCAGTGTGTAGATTATGTATATCAGCATATTATTCCTGGCAAAATAATCCTGTCAAGATATTGCTCCTTGTAAATCATCGGAAAAGGTGAGAAACAGATGCTTGTGTTGCTCACACAGGCTGCTCAGGTCCCACTTAAGAGAAAGTTCTCTGAAACATCTTGAGCCATTTGGGAAGTTTTGGGTTGCTTTGTACCTTATGCAATAAAGCCATAGTATTTTGGGTGTGGTGCACTCTTGTATAAGATCATCACCTTTCTAATTTCATCCTAATAGGAATCTGGTGCTAGGGTTTGTGTGCTACAGCTGTGCCTTCAATGTGGCTCTGGCAGGGGTCCCTGGCTCTGCTCAGACTCCTTCCATGCACTGCTGCTGTTTTACTCCTCTGGAGGAGGAGGTGTTTGCAGAAACAAGCTCTCCTTCCCTCCAGTCCAACCTTTCCTTAGTTGTCAGGACTGTAAAATCCATAAACAAAACATTGCCTGCTGATTTCAAACCTGCTATGTGCAGCACACCAGCAAGTACCCTTAATGCAAGATGTTTCAGCTCCAGCTGATAATTCTGCTCCATTGATTTTTAAACGTGATATGGGGAGAAGCACTGACTGTGCTACATATATGGTCTAGCTTCCTATCAAGAGCAGGGAGAGTGCTGGTGCAGAGCAGCAGCGGCCATTGTGACTTGTGCTTCGATACCTTTAATAATAATAAATTAATTTTCAGAAAAGAAAACAAACCTTGTAGGGTCCTGTTAGAGGGTTTTATGTGGCCTTATGAGGTAGTGTGAATGCTGCCTGAATTCTTCCAGTCCATCTCTTTCCAGCTCTTCCCCTGAGCTCTAGAAGTAATTATCTGTTTGGGGTGCCTGTGATATTCATAACACAAAAGCACATCACTTTCACTATAGCAGAGCTCCCCCAGCTCCCAGTGGGATGAAGCCCAGGGCCCAAGTGCCTTGACCACTGTCACAAGGTTGGCCATCCAAGAACAATTGATTTCCAAATGTGCCTGAACCTTGGGTGACCTGAAATCTAGCAGAAAGTATTACAAGCTGGGACATCTGGTGGACAATAAAACTTTCTTTTTTTATTTGTTTTTACATGAAGCAGCTGTACTTGAACAGATGACCAGGGGCTGTGCAATCAAAGTGTGAATAGCTGAATTAGCAAATTATATTAGGCTTCTTAGGCACTTACTTGAATGCTGCATGCTCTTTTTTAATTTTGCTTTATTAACATCTACCAAAACCACAGCAGTGTTGGCATTATGGTTATTAGTGACTTATTTGCTTCATTAAAAATTACAGCACGTTTTACATTCACCATCTGGGACAGCTTCTCCCATGTTTATGGTTAAAATGTAACTTAAAGCCAGGCCTAATAGTCTAAAATAAAAGATTTTATAGATAAAACTCTTTCTTCAGATGCCAGTGTTACCTCTTTTCTCTAGTGTGCAAACAGAATGCTATTTTGCCCCACCACCGTGGTACAGCTTAGTGCTAGGATACAGACAAATATTTCTGCTTTCAATAAAAGATGTTGTTGTATGTAATGAAAAGGTCGATCGTGCTATTACTTGGAAAGCTGCAGCTTATGGAGTATGGCTGGGGTGGGAATTAGGCTGCTCAGAAGAACTTCAGACTAAAGGACCTTCTGGGTCACTGAGTCTAAACCCCTGTTATTGCAAGTAACTACCTTGGATAATCCCCTTCCAAAGGGCTGGAACAAGAATAAGCAGAGCAAGATAAATGCAAATGTGTTGAAAGGCAGCACATAGCACAGCTCTGAACCTGAGCTGATGTGCCTCTAGTTTCCAGATTTGAGTTGCCTTGCTCCTAAGCATTTCAAAGCATGGGAAGATTATGTTCAAGTATGTCTTTACTTAACTGAATATACATAACTTTTAATTTTTCTTGCCTTTTCCTGCTTTTCTTTACTGTTGAGTAATGAGGATGGGAAACCCACTTTCTTATTTTTTCAGGCTGGGAATGTGGAAAAGTTGTGTGCAAAGGGAGGGAGGAGAGGAGCATGTGATATACTAATACTAAGAACGAGTGCTTTCCCCACTGCTTTGAGTTTGAAAAAAGTCAGCTCAAAATTAAAAACTATTTTTTTTTTAATGTTATCCCTTAGAATGACAAACATTGAAAAATTTGTTCAACTGCTTGTTCTCCAATCCTCAGGGCCCCCCCGTCTTTCTTAGGGCACTTGTGACTTCTCCCTCGTCTCATTTGGTTCTTAGGTGTGTATCTCATGGGTGTTTTTAGGTATCTCATATGACAGAAAATGATAGTAACCTGGGCATTACGGGAAGTCCTTCACCTTCTATGTTTGTGATTTCATATTGACACCTCATCATGACAAATATTTGCAGATTCCTTAGATTTCAGCATAATCCTAGAAATGCAGTTATGTGAGTAGACCTTTCTGCCTTTGCTCCTACAACTCTCTCTTGGGTCCAGTGTGAAGTCCACACTACCTCTTTTCTTCTATAAAGCTGCTGTGTCTAATGGATGGGTATTTTTTCCTATTTCCTTTTTTTCTTTCCATCTCCCAATTAACACTTTTCAATTAATTGTTTACATATGGAGTTGCATGAAACTACTTTAGAAGGGAGAAAAGTATGTGTATGAATGACTAATAATAATCTGACCAAAATTCCCGAAGCTTTTCTCTTTGAAGCAGGCTTCTTATCTTGCTACCCTTGAAAATTCACAAACAGGTAAATAATGAATAAATAAGAATGAAGTGTGTAAAATACATATCATATTAATTGTGCTGCATAAATTCAAATGAGGAGCAGGTTTCAAATGGATGTTTAACTTTGTAGACAAAGATGATATCCACTTCTCCTCTCTTCAGACTGCTAAAAATGAATCTTAAGTTCCTCATATGACCACAGGGCACTGCCAGTTTTCTTTTCTTACTAAGTTTGTACTCTTTACAGTTTTTGTCTTGAAGGTTTTTCTGCTTGTCACCTGTCAGTTTCTTCTGGTCCTCTTTAGCACTCTGTTTTAGAGTCTTTTTTCTTTTACCCCTTCCTTTTTCTTTTTACCTCTACCTACCCACAGCCCTTTTTGCTTCTCAAACAGTAACTGGAATTAGAGCATAAAAAGCCACCATCCTTGTTTTCCTATTTCTCTCTGGTTTTGACAGATATTTTAAATCAATAGACTAGGCAAATGAGGCTGACTGTTTGTGTGTTGAGTATGTTTGTGAGTGGATTTTTTTCTAATTCTCATATTGTGTAAGCCTGAGTGCTAACAGTGCATGTTTGAGCTGCTCAGGGAGTCTATACCCTCTAATGAATAATGAAAATCAGATGAAGAAGAGTTGCTACTACAAAATCATCTTTAAAATCCTAGTTAACATTTGATTTTTGATGTGCTGGTCCTGAATAATGCAGACCAGGTGTGTGAAGATAAATGGAATTTTGTTTGCATGTGATGTGAAGCACTACAGTTTGCTAGAGACCATCAAACAATTAACTAATTAAAAAAAATCTTATTTTTGCTTCTGCACCTTGGAGCTCTAATTGCAAACATAATGCAAGGGCTTATAACTACTAAGTGAAAGTCAAAGCTTAATGTTGTTCACCTGGTTTAATTGTGACAATCAATGCATAGATGCAGTTGCAGGAAGAGCTGAATGCTAAGTTGAGTAAAGGCTCATGAGGAATATAACATAGATGTCCTTGCATTATGGAAATGCAGCTCTAACCTGCTGCGCCATCTTCTGCATTCTTTAAAGCAATACTGTTAAGCATATAAATTTTAAAGGTCTTTCTTCCCCTGGCCTGGCCAATTTGTCAGTCTGATGTCTCATAATTTGAACCTCTGGTCTCAGTCAGCTAGAAGTGAAATTCTTCTGACTGCAGTTGGGTTATGCCACATATTAGCGCCCAGAGAAGATGGACAGTTCCTGTATAATCTCTGCGTCAAAGGACTTACTGAAAATATGGAAGCAAATACAAGGTCACAAACATGAGTAAAGTTACTTTCAAAGTAAGGTAGTTCAGTGTGCCTGGTTCATCCTATTTTTGTCATTTACAGAAAAAATACAAAGGTACCTCCCATTTAGACAAATTTGAATGATTTAACAATTTAAAAAAAAAAACAAAACAAAAAACAAAAAACCAAAACCACAACAAAACACCAATAATGAACTAACATAAAAACTGAAGATCTCATAGTGACTTGGCAACATCATCTTCCAGTTCACTTGGGACCCATGGATGTATCTCAACAGGTCCTACGACAATAAATCTGAGGGGGATAGGCATATTATAGTTCTTTAATTCCACTTTAGTATTATAGAATACACTGATTAATATATGCTGCTTCTATTCAAACAGTGTAATATTTACTGGTTGTGCTCCAAACCCCTCAAATTCCATCTTCATGTGAGCACTAATTTTAGAGCTAGAGGACAAGCAAGGAGGAAATATGACTGGGAGGAAATATGACTGGGGAGAAGCAGGGAGGAAATTCTGACTATACAGAAGGAAATAATAGAATCATAGAATAGTTAGGGTTGGAAAGGACCTTAAGATCATCTAGTTCCAACCCCAATGCCATAGGCAGAGATATCTCACACTAAACCATGTCACCCAAGGCTTTGTCCAACCTGGCCTTGAACACCGCCAGGGATGAAACATTCACAACTTCCCTGGGCAACCCATTCCAGTGCCTCACCACCCTAACAGTAAAGAATTTCTTCCTTATGTCCAATCTAAACTTACCCTGTTTCAGTTTGAACCCGTTATCCCTTGTCCTGTCACTACAGTCCCTGATGAAGAGTCCCTCCCCAGCATCCTTGTAGGCCCCCTTCAGATACTGGAAGGCTGCTATGAGGTCTCCACGCAGCCTTCTCTTCTCCAGGCTGAACAGCCCCAACTTCCTCAGCCTGTCTTCATACGGGAGGTGCTCCAGTCCCCTGATCATCCTTGTGGCCCTCCTCTGGACTTGTACCAACAGCTCCATGTCCTTTTTATGTTGAGGACACCAGAACTGCACACAATACTCCAAGTGAGGTCTCACGAGAGCAGAGTAGAGGGGCAGGATCACCTCCCTTGACCTGCTGGTCACACTCCTCTTGATGCAGCCCAGGATACGGTTGGATTTCTGGGCTGCGAGCGCACACTGAAGCCAGCTCATGTTCATTTTCTCATCGACCAACACCCCCAAGTCCTTCTCTGCAGGGCTGCTCTGAATCTCTTCTCTGCCCAACCTGCAGCAAGTTCCTCCTGTGCCTGCCAGAATTGTGATCTCTGATAAATAACATTGCTGCTTAACCCTTCACTTGTCCTCCCTTCCTTTTTGTTTCCTTTATTTGGATTGTGAATTATTTGGTAAAGAGATGTTGCATATTTATTTCAGAATTGCATAATCATACAAAGGCAAAGTTTGCCCTGTAACAAAGGTGACTGCTGGGTGTACTGTACTTCTTCATGTATGTAAAAAGTAAATACATCTTATTCCTGCCATGACCCATTGGCACACTCCTTCAACAGTGCTGTTTTATTCCCTTTAAAAGCTCCGATATTTTTCTGTAAATGCCAGGTTTTAAGAAGCCGATTTCAGCTGATATATAAGCTTATTTTCTTTTCTGAATGTTCTGTCATTAAGCAGGTTAAGAAAGGAATTAAGAGCTTTTTCTGAATTCCCAATACTGAAGAGGCTTTTAAGAAGCTCATATTTTTTACAACAGAAAACAGACCAACTGCCAGCACCTTGAGATTCTTAACCTTTTAGGAAACCTACTTCTTTCAGCAATTTTTAGTGACATTCTGAATTCAAATATAAAAGCACCAAGGGACAAGGGCTCTCTATCAAGGAAGACCTTCAGAGAAAGATTGCTCAGTTTTCAGAAGTTCAGTGGACTCCAGAAAACTGCAGCCTGCATAATGCCTGAGGTGAAATTTTGGTTCAAGTCAAGTCAATGGGAATTTTGCAACAAAGACAGAACAATTAAAAATCACTGTCATCCTTATACAGATTTTTTACTTGAAGTGGTATTAGACACACCAACAGAATGTATGGTCTGGTGCATGGGGAAAACATATTTGCCTATTACATAGACATATTTTCCTCTGCCCTCTCCTCATCTTATCATCCATTTGTCTATTTCTGCAGAACAGTGTTTCGCAGCGCCTTAATGGAAAAAATATGAATTTTTTATATGAAGAGATAGGCTATATAAATAACTTTTTTCTTGTTATGTTTTTGAAAGGATTATGCTCTCCTTTGTACGCTGTTATCACTGAGTAAGAGAAGAAAGACATATTTAGCCAACATTTTATGCATGACAAATGGTTCCATAGCTAACAGTGGTCTAGAGACCAGTTCTTTTCCTTAACAGACAGCACTCCCCCCCTCACCCTTCCTTCTTCTCTTCCACATTTTAGCCTTTGCTGTAGGGCCTTTGAGCTTGGATAGGTGAAAATAAATTGTGAGGTTCTTTACCATTATTGAAAAACATAATCTTGGAGAGCTTTATGGTATCTACCAGCAGCTGTTAATGAGGCTTTATTAACCTCAGACTATACAGCATGAAATATTATGGTATAAATAAATGTGGTGCCAGGGCAAGCTGCCTAATAAATGGCATGATAGAAGGGATTGTGTGCGTAGGGGGTTATGACATAGGGCCTTTCCCCTCTAAGTCACCATTTTAAATTCACCATAGGTTGGCAGTGACTGAAGGCTGTTATTATCCAATGGCTCCTAAACAGGCTATGTGAAATAAATTGGAGGTCTCTATTCATTTCCTTAGGGAAAGAGGTCTATGTTCCAGCTGACAGTAATTGTCATCTAAGTTCAAGGCTCAGCACAGGAACTACACTTTGAAAGAATGTGGCCACTGAATGGCTCTTTTGCCTTGTACACCCTGTCACCTCGTTTGGGGCTATAGAGCATTGCCATGCTGTGGAGTGAAAGTTAATACTGTGAGCTCTTGCAGAGGCTTATGCTTCGGATAAGCAAAAAGCTTTGTTTCAGACCATTGCCAATAATATCCTCTAAGGGCTTCTTTCCATACCCTGCTCTGACAAATTAATGCCATATTTAGTAGTACTCTTGATACAAATAAATGAGATAACTTACGGAAATAGGTATAGCTATGGTGAGTATAATGAAGAATGAGTTCCTTTGTAATTGCTAAATTCATTTATAAAGAATAATTATTTAGTATAAAGTCTTGCTTGGTAGTGAAGAAGAAGATAGGTGGTTTGTAAGTCTATTTCTAATTTCTAAGTGGATTCTCATTGTCTAGTCTAAATTAAATAGCATGCTATTAGTTTTTAATAACCTGGGAAAATGAAATTACAATTGTATAAACCATTGACTAATGATTTCTTCAACAGCCCCACCCCAAGAGAATTAAATATATAAACCCATAAGAAAAGTAGTTTAAAGTAAAAAAGGAAGCAAACAGCAAGGCAGACTCATGAATGGACTGTCTACTCAACAAATAAGAAGTAAAAGGAAAATATTAGGAAGAAAAAGGAATGCCTACCCCTAGACACTGTGGTTTCTTCCTTTTCAATTATATTTACCTTTGCAATTTCATCTTCATTTTTCTGTTTCCAAGTAGTCTATTGGCAAATGTTGGCAAATGTAAGTGTAAAGATAAGTGGGTTTGCTAATGTCTTCCTCTGGAAGCAAAGTAACAGGAAGCAGGTATAAAACTTTTTGGTTTACATTTCATTGAAGTACGTAGGTTTTAAAATTTTTAAATTAAAATTTTTCCAATTTGCCTCTGGAGCTTTTTTTTTTTTTTTTTTTTTTTTTTTAAGAATAAAGTTTCATTAAAAATGTTTAGTACCAGAAATTTGTAGATCACTTGTACCAGTAAAAAAGCCCTAAGCAGTAAAACATATGCAGAATTGTTAATGAAATTTCCATATACCACTCTGGGAAGTGGAAGTATAAATAGCCAGATAAGGTGCTACGATACCAAGCGCTAGTGTCAGGACTGGGCTATAGTCCTAGTGTCAATTAATTTCAAAATAGAACAGTGGACAATTATTAGATAAAAACAACCAATCTCCTCAAATAAAAAATAACCACAAACCCCTCCAAATATCCACCTTCCTTACTTGGAAAGGAATTAAACTGCTTGTGTTCATTTATCTATTTATTTATTTCTTTGCCTCTCTCCTTTGAAATCAAGACTATAGACCTGAACAGGAGACCTCAGCTGGGACTTAATTAGAGGAATTTGGACTGGGAAATGACAGTCTCAATACTATTATGCTGCTATGCCACAGCCTTTATTTCTGTTTCTGCTGTGGATATAATTAATAACCTGCACCTAGTCTTAATAGTGGCAGTAACTCTAGTGAAGAGACATTATTGCTTCGTGGCCCAAGGAGAATGCTCATGCATTTCTGCGCTTAGTGTCATCCATCAGGCAGATTGGCCTTGTCTATATGAAGGGGCATTATGCAGTCAGTTAAAGCAGTTGTTTCCATACATCTTGAGCAAAAGTGATCATTTTTCAGAAATATATTAGATGCATGGACTCTTTTTCCAGTGTTCTGTGGCTCTTTCTCTCTCCCCATGTATTAACCAGTATACCATTACAACATTCTTAGTTTCTGCAGAGGCCATGGGGAATCTCTTATTATGTCTCATAGGATACATTTTCTTCATCAGGGACACAAAAGGCAGAATATTGGCTTCCTGATGTGGAGCAGCAGCAGCTGCAGAGCACCTGCCAACCCACAGCAAATGGCAGTGTGGTATGGTCTAAATACTAATAAAAGAGCACTCTCTGGAAGCCACTTCAACCTCCTCAGTGGTAAATTAGCCATGAGGCTCTGCGCTTCATTCCCTGATTTGTCACTCACCAGAGAAAGAGGGAGGATGTGTCTGTAACCTTCTCCGATTTCCCCAGATACAGTGGCAGTAGTTGACTAGCTAATTAACTAACTAGTAGCTGAAGCAAGGAGGCTCAGTAGGCTGGCACAGTTGTTTGTGGTTGGTTGGTTGGGTTTTTGCCACTTCCGGGCAAAGAGGTGACAAGTCTCTGCCTTTGGAAAGCTCTATAGTGACAACTAAGATCGGGAGCCACTGCTGCAGGTGTGAGGAGGCCTGGCAGAAGACTAGAATCTTTCATTAGCAGCTTGTGTTTGTGTGTGTTTGAGGCAACTGAAATGAATTCCTACTGTACAATGGATGAGTTGGTGTGGCCTGAGGGAGAACAGGAGTTTTTTCAGCTCTGAAGACTATGGTTGATATAAAAAGAGCTGGGCTGGGGAAGTAATGGGTGGATACTCAGCACATATCTGCCAACAATAGAGCAATGTATGGAACTTGTTTAGAAGAGAAAGCAAAAAAACTCTCTTCATATAGCTTGACTGCATTTTGTCCCCCACTGTCCAATTTCACAGGGAGTAAGCAGGATTAGTATGTAACCAGAGATTTTTCTGGCTATATAGTTGTGGACAACCATCTTGCCTCAGCTATACTCACAGCCCAGATTTGAATGAATGGTGAAAGGAAGATAGATGCACATGCATGAACAAAGTAAAAACTGTGACAGTGTTTCTGTCCTCCCATTTTAATAAAGAGAGCACTGCTGGCTCACACTGTTAGATGCAAGTTCATAAATTGTGCATGAAATTAGAGCATTTGTATGCAAAGTTTTGAGAATGTCATGGACATATGGCTGGAATAACTGCCAAGATACCCTGGTGATAAGCACAATGTGTGTGGCTAGACAAGCTGATTGAAGTTTGGATGCAAACTAGTATATTACTTTTCTCTCAACTTCAAGCATGTATTTCTTCTATGCAGTTGCACCAGAAATGCTGTTTTGTATCAAAAGCTAGTCCTGAATATATCTAGGATTTTTGGTAGAAATATATGGTCTACATGTAAACCCCCCAAAAAGTCTCCATTACTCATGTTAACGAAAACATTTTTCTTCTCTTACAGATTTATTTTTCTGTGGTTCTTGAAATACCTGGGAAGTAGGAACAGCCTTTGAACTTTCTCATAATGTAAGGCAATACTTTATTTTTCAGACAGTCTCTGGTGGAGTCACTGAAGAATATGGCTCTTTGCTGCTCAACAGAGCAACGCTGATCAATTCCTAGGGCACATATGCTACATATGCTACTTTAATGCTCTGTTGCTGTGAACTATTTGAAATTTTACTCAAAACAATTATCTTTCTCTGGAAGAAACATGGTATAGCACCAACTTGGGTTGCTGTTGCTCAAATTTGATTGAAACAGATAAAATCCAATCGTTTTTTTAACGGAGGCTGTAGCGTATTCTTCTTCCCCAAACCCCAGGCATGATAAAGAACCCCAAATGGTGTTTTCAAGGCTAAGAGTTAAGAAACCAAAGTACTTTCTCCATCTCTCTTTGAACTAGAGATAAGCTGTGGTTTCTGCAGGTCTGTACCACAATGCCTGGTATGTTCAAGTGTGTGCAAGCCAAGAGGGAGATACTTCCAACAAGCAACCAAATTTGAGACTGTGATGCCCTTATATATTTTTATTCATCAGCCTCCAGGAGGTACCACTTGATGGAGGTGAGGCAGTATTTATGTTTCTTTGTTGCTGCACATTCTCTTTGCCACATACATGTAAACCATATTAAAAGGTTACTTCCGTGTTCTCATATTCAAATCTGCATGTCATACATTTGCACTGCTTGATCTGATCAAGTTGATTCATATTTAGGTCTAATAGTCAGTTTTTTCACATGTTCTGCACTATCTATTCTCTAAATGAATGTTTTTAACAGTATTGGGAATAAACTAAGCTGAAAAATTGCTTTTGAGATGAAAGGGGGTAAAATTGTCTGTAAATTAGTCTTCTACAATCTCTGGTCAAAACAGAGTTTCACTGAGTGACACTGAAGAACAGCAGGGTCAGGCAGAGACCTTGACAAATAAGCTTTCAGAGACAGTCCATCTGTAATGCCTCATCTACTCCATTAAAATTTTTCTAGAGTATTTTCATGTGTTCTTTCTTGTATAATCACACAATTGCTTTTAGCCTCCTGTTAAGCCTAACTTAAAGCAGATTGTCAGAAAATGACTGAATTATTATATTTCTTGTCTAGCAACATTTGGCTGAAACTACGTTTAAACCACTGGTTTTGTACTTCAGTATTGCACAGGAAAGAGCAAGGTTGTTTTCTCAGCTGAAGAATGGGACTTCAGAGGTCTTGTCAAGATTACTCAGTCTGATGAATGTTGTTGCAACCAGGTTTTTACATTAATTATCATCAGTGCCATATCCAAGCACTTGCATGTTAGAATTGTGGCTATAGTGTTGATTACCTAAACCAGCATTTACTGCTAACAAGCAGTGTGATAAATATATCTAAGTCATAAATCATAATGAATTTAGATAGGAATGACCATAATTGTTGCTCTGCTTCCTTTTCATAGCTTATATTCTTCATGTAGCTTACATCTTACCTTACATTCCTTGTGTATTGCAGGAAAAGCATATCTGCACCAGAATTTATTGAATCAATGCATCCAGTCTGCCCAATTATCTATTGAATGGAATACATGATGGTTTTTTAAGATGGCTTCTCTCTCCCTTTTTTATATAAATAAAGCATAAATTTAGATTAACAAAATTAGCAGGCACAATGATGTGCATGTTCTACAGATTCACAGGTCATTATGAAAGCTCTTCAGATTCCAAATATGTGTAGTATTTGTGCAGTGCTGTTGTAACATTATTTACTAGTCATTATTTACCAGTCATATGTTGGACATATGAATGTTGTAAAATTAAACATCTTTTGAAGTGACTGGCCATAAAGCACTCTTTAGACTTTTTATCTTCTTAGTACTAATGACAAATTAAGCAGATAATCTTCTGGGCATTCTTTGTGCAGTCTTCATTGTAGTTTGGAAGAAGGTGTAATCATTAGTTAATAAGTGTTTTTTAGGCCATGTTGTTTTTCAGTGCTCAGTTCTTCACCTTGGAGGAAGGACAGATTTTCTGTGCTAAATGAGAATGGAAATACTGCATCAGTTCAGATTAAACCTGTACGTGACACAAAACTGTAGTGTCAGGGACAGCAATTTCAACATTGCAAGCACAAAGCTGCTGGAAAATCTACAAAATAAGTGCAGACAGAAATATAGCCAGCAACATGAAAGGTTTTACTATTGGAGTCTGTGTAGAGAATGCATCTCTGAGATGTCACTATAATTTGGAAGGAGATCATCCCTCATCAACTGCTGCACCAAAATGATGGGTGTACAGCTCCCCCTGCAGCCCAGCACTTTTCCTTCTAAAGGCATTGGGGTCACAAGAAAGGATGCTTTTGGCTTTTAATGGCTTTGTCATTGGATAAGAGGTTTTGCACCTTAGCCCTTCTCACCAGTGGGGACTTGTTCTTGTCTGCAATGAACTTGGGGTTGACATCATTGCTCTCAAGTGCATTAGGGATTCTGATCTCAGCTGAGGGTTAGGTTTTGGTTTTTTTTTTCGTTTTTCATTTCAGTAATTGTCTCAAGCCAAAGCTGGCTTCCTGCCTGCTGCTTGTTGGAGCCCTTCCCAGGCCAACTCATGTTTTTCAAAGAGGAGTATATTTGTTAACTTGAAAAATGCATAAGAAGATAACTAACGTTCCTCTTCTATCCCCTGTCTTCCTTCACCACGTTGTACTCTCTGGTTAGTTCAGTGCTAACTAAAATGGACAGAAAGGATCTCCCTGGTTTTGCTTTCCATTGAGATGACAAGTTTTCTTTTACCTGTGTTTACCTTCTGGCTGCATTCCACTCTTTTAGTTTGTGCCATCTTTCTCCCCTTATTTCTGAAGCTTGTTTGTTTTGATTTGTATCTTTTTCCAGGAGAAGAGCATCTCAGAAGGTGGAAGTCAAAGAAAGGCATGTAAAATTTGAGAATTCAGTTCCCAGTATGGTTGTACAGGGGGTCCGGGGAGCAGCTTGTGGATGGAAAATTGAAAATGGTACTTTGGCTGCTCTGATTTTTATTTCATCAAGCAGTTTGCCCTGTTCCTGAAATTACATGCATAGGAAAATTGTCTTGGACACTTATTCTTGAGTAGTAAAGGTTTGTCTGTGCAGGCTGTCAGAGGTATAAACTTAAAATATCTTAGGTAAACCATATTACAGCCCTGTGAAGCCACAATATTTAGCAAAAAAAAAAGTGGCCTAATTTCATTTTGCTTAATTTGTTTCTGCAACAAATTAATCTAAACCAAATTTAGGTCATATTTATTCTAGGCTTTTAATGTGGTTCAACTAATCCACTTGAAAGTGTAATTCAGATGAATTTTCCTGAGTGTGCCATGTGGATCAGCTGTAATACACAGCACCATGCTGTTGAGTTATCTTCCCTCAGGATACTGAAACATATAGTTATGATAATAAACAACAAGTGACTGCATACAGAAAAAAGATCAGTTAATCAACAGCAGTAGGAGCGTTAGGAGCAAATCAGAATCAGACGAGGTAGAGGAAGGGTTGTGGTTTTGATGTGCAAATCTCTCAAATTACATCCTTTCTCACCACTGGCAAGCCCACCAAACAGACTGATTTTTGACCAGTTATTTGCTTCTGGGATGGTGGCTCAGCTGAGAGAAGGCTACGAAAGTAAGGGCTTGGGGGCAAATGCTGGCATTTTTGTTGTGATCAAGGGAAGTTACTTTGCACAGGGGAAGTAAATAAAATTTGATGACTGATCTGGAGTGTGGGTTTAGTGTTGGCGATTCCCAGAGGAAGAAAGTATTTTGCAGGGCTCTTAACTGAGTATTTCAGACATCCCTACATCTCTCCATTCTACCAAATTTGGATGTGGAGAAAATCTCAGAAACATTGTCTTTTCGAAATACAGTTACTTCAGCTCAAAGTACTGAATATAAATATGCAGTCTGTAGATTATACATAACATTACATTATAGTGGGTGTCAAGAGGATCGGGCCAGACTCTTTTCAGTGGTGCCCAGCCACAGGATAAGGGGCAACAGACACAAACTGGAAACACAGGACGTTTCATCTGAATATGAGAAAGAACTTCTCTACTTTGAGGGTGAGAACACTGGAACAGGCTGCCCAGAGAGGTTGTGGAGTCTCCTCTGGAGATATTTAAAACCCGCAAGGACATGATCCTCTGCAACCTGCTGTAGGTGAACCAGCTTTATCAGGAGGATTGGATTCGATGATCTCCAGAGGTCCCTTCCAGCCCCAACCATTCTGTGATTCTGAGACTCCCTAACAGGAAAAGAGGAAGCTTTATGGTGCTTTTGTATCACAGAAACAGCAGGAGATGTACTGGCACTTAGCCTTAGAAAGGTTACTGATCAGGATATTTTGCCTTGTATGCTTTGTTTATACTAAGTGAACTTTTGCACAGCAATCTATATGATGGATGAAAGACCTTCTCTTTTCTCTCTGGGTACACAAATTTTGTGTTTCTTTTAGAGCTTTTGCTTTTCTAACAAAAGACAAACAACAGAGGATTAAAAGGTTTCTAAACCTGTTGTGACAGTATCCTTGGAAGCTGCGTGCTGTGGAGAGACAGAGAGGTATGGAAGACACATCTGACTATGGGATCTTCTGTTGTAGGTCAATGGAAGGCCACTTGCCTATCATATTTGTTGGATTGAAATTATCTCTAGTTTGCACAATTACTCCAAGTGGGTTTAAAAGTCTACCTCTTAATAACTCATAGCAATAAATACAACAGAAAAGCAGGAGTTAAGCCTGCTTGCAAAAAATATGTAGCTGTGGGTACATATTAGCAGCTGGATGTTAAGCAGAGTATGCTCTCCCTGGAGCCTTAAGCGTAACAATGTAAGAAGACAAGATGAAGCTACATGAATGTATAATGCTAAAAATATCAAGTTAGAGTCCTCAGGCTTTAGGTCAGTTGTTCTATAGCAGTTAGAAAGAAATCCCTTCCCACCCCCTGCCCCATATTCTGTACGGATGGGTTCTTATACACGTACAGAACAATGTGATGCCATGCTTTTTAGTTAGGGTTTATAAATCAAATTGAATTGCCTTTCTTCAAGCAGGTAAACTATTTTCAGTAAAGAATCTACGCAAAGAAGAAGTTATACAGCCCACACTCTGCAATTAAACAGCAAGAAGTGAAACAAAAAAATGAAACTATATATGGAGGAGTTAGAATGTCTCCCTCTTTGATGCAGATGCATTGGGTTGGTTTTCTTTTCAAGACAATAGGAATAAATTCAGAGAGAAAAAACCTCAAGCACTAGGCTAATAGTATTAACCCCTCCAGCTTTTTACATTTTTTTTCCATAAAACAAAAATCTTTTTCTTCCCCTCTCCATTGGAGTAAATAGCTGCATTTTTTTCTCTACTGACTGGAGATGGTGAATTGAAGCAGCAATAATGATAGTAGCAGCCAAAACCAAGGGCATTTACAAAGGATAATTATTGCTTAGATTATGAATATCAACTTTCTATTGACATGAAAAAGATACATCTTATAGAGATATTATAAGCATTGTCATTCACAATTAAGCATGACAGAAAAGATTTTACTCTCAGCTGTCTGTAGAATCGAATCACGTGAATTATTCTTTCTTCAGAGAAATGTGAAGCTGAAACTTAAAGGGATGCAGATTTCTATGCAAAAATAGTATCTTTTCCCTTCCTCAGATGTGGTGCAACACTGGTTGTACTACAGTATAGTACAGCAATATAGGAACTACAATATAGGAACAAGAGATAGGAAAGGTAGAGTTCTCTGGGCACTGAAATAATTTCCAATTCTCTAACGCCTGTTGTCTGTCAGCATCATTAAGTATGTCCCTGACAGGTAAGTGGGTAGAAAACTTCCAGAATACTGCCTCCAAGGAGGAATTGAGATCCTAGATCTGAAACAGCATTTGTATTGGAATGACAGCAGCAGTGGCAACCTCTAAGTCCTAAAGAAAGAGAAGGAAAAAGATACACATGCCTTACGGTTCAGCCGAAAATAATGGAAGTATAATTCATATACTACATCTTGAACATATGATATCCTGACATTCCTTTTATAATTATAATAATGTATTTCCCCTTTTTTTAGTTGAGCTTAAGTCTTACTGTTGCTGCTTACATAAATACCAAACTCATTCTATCTATATAGATATTTTAAAGGCTCTTATTAAGAAAAAAATGATGAATGTTGTCATGTATAGTAATCACACACAAAGTTTGTTATAAATTTTATGGCCTCTCTTTGTCTTAGGCAGCATTCTTTGTGTGCTGTGGTCCGTAAAGGCATTATGACTTGACTATGATGTCAGGAAAAAAGTCTCCCAGGAAATGTATAGGCTCGTATATAACCACAAGTTAAAACTAGAGAAAGTAATAATTTAACATTCAAAATGGGGCTTAATTTTGCTTATAAATTAGAAGCAACATGGCAATACTGCTTAAGATGGCTTGTGGTTTCCTTTTGAAGCTTAGGTGGTCCTTCAAATAAAAGTTGAGAAATTTTGGGTTTAGTTTACTCTTATTTGCCAGTTGAATTATTTGCCTGTATTTACTGCTTCTAGTGCAACATATTTTAGCATTTCCTGGTCTACAGAAAATTTAATCTGGCACACTAATTTTCACTGCTGGCATCTTAAAACCTTGCAGGTCTGGGAAGGGATGTGCAGAAATTTCTCTCCAGTTTGTTCTATTCCACAGATGCCATACATCTTATCCACTATTCAGAAGCTTTTGGGGGACTTTGGGATCTTTGGATGCCCAAGGCACAGACACAACCAAGGATATTCTTGTTTGATGTGGTCCTGACCCTTATATTTTGAATATTTGTCTGAATTAAGTAGGACATGTATTTGCCACCTCAAAACTCTTTCAGCTAAACTGCTATCTATAAAATTTACCTAAGTCCATCTTGAGACTTCACGTAAGTCTGTGTCCAAAACTGAGCAAATGTATTTTCCCTGCAACATACACCTGCAGCGGGACTTATAACCTAATGGAAAGCAGTGGAATCCCCAGCATGGATTGTTTCTTTCTTGGCATAATGGCATAATGTTTTGTAGTGCTGAGGACTGGGCCAGGAGAGCAATAGGGTGGAACTATACTTTTCCTCATAAATGCTGTTCGTTGCAACTCTGTTTAAAGATTGTTTCCTTCTAACAAGTTTCTGGGGCCAATTCTGTGATGTCAATTTTTGTAAAGGTTAGCAAATCTTTTTTCTATCCTCTATATAAAACTGATTTTCTGGACTTCATGACTGTTGGGCACAAATTCACATGGTGTCATGATTTAGATGTGGGACAAAGAGGATCTGCTTTATTTGCTGCATAATTTATTTCTTTTTCCCTCTTCCTCATATGTATCCTTCTGTAAATGTTTTCTTCTACTTTACCTTCTACCTTTCTGAAGTCTTTAGGGAGCAATCACTGATCATCTGTGATTTTTTTTTTGCAACAAATATGTCTCTTCCAGTTTGTTTTTCCATCACAGTGCTTTAACCAAAGCATGCTAGGCTATGTCGGTTCTACATTTTGCATTCCTTAGGATATTTACTGTATTTATTTTCTCTTGATTATTTTGCAAGAAAAACAAAGCAATTTCTTTCTAATGAAACATCATGGTATTGAGAACTGGTTTTGATACTGCCATGCTGTTTTTTCTCAGCACAATTGAACACTGAAGGCATAGATATTTACTGAGTTGCTGGAAGTCTTAAACCTGTGAATAATAGCACAAATTACCTGCTTGAGAAACATCAGTGAGACAAGACGATTAGAGGGAATGAAAATCTCTGCTTTGATAAATGAAAGTTCAACAATCTCAGAAAAGAATTTGTTGTTTAATTCTATTCTCAGCTGTATGTATAAATCTAGAATGGTTTAATAATGTCGGTGGTATTCACATTTCTGATGCATACTGAGAATACCACTCATCACTGCACAATTAAGTACAACAGGACTGAACCAATTGGAGATATCCTGTCTACAACTCTGTAACTTTGGTGTTTGCCTGGGTGATATTAAAAATACTGAAGCTCTGAAATCAGATTTTTCTTGATAAATTGGGTATTTTTTGCCACTGAAGAACTGAAGTCAGATTAAAGAAAATAATTTAATGGCAGAAATAGTCCTAGCAAATTGCTGCTGTAGGATGTCCCACATTACTCTTTAACTATAGATTGACAGATGTTTTTTCAAGAAAAAAACTGATATACTGGAGTTCTTTGAAAAAGGGTGATGGGCATAAAGATTATTTAAAATAATCAAAACACTAACTATATGAGTTACAAATTTCAATTCTTTGAAGTTTTTAAAGTTAAAGATTTAACTTTTTGTACTTGTGCTCTTGGATGGTTCAAAGGACAGTTGTTGTAGATACAAAATCAATAAAAATTAAAATGAAATGAAAATGCAAAGTTACCATTATAGGCAAATTTTAAGCATTAAGTGTACCTCTTTTTCTTCCCTTTCCACTGTTAGTTAAGAAGATGTTCCCTGCTGTCTTATCAAGTATTTCCCTTATATTATCTGATGTGAAAAGCTTCTCACATGCTCTGTGAGAAAGGCCTCTCAGATGAAATTCCTTATGGTAATGTATATATTGTGACAATTCTGTACACATAATCTAACCTCTTTGCTTCTCACTTAGTGAAATTTAAGCTTCAAACAGATTGGGGCACTTGTGCTGCATAACAGTTAGGCTCATAATATCTGTGTAATTGCAACTACGTCAGTTTTACTGAAAATGCGGTTGAGTTTAACTATGTCTTCAGCAAATTATGAAAATGCTGAAATGTTGGGTTACTCACAACCTGATGCATAAGGGTCTCCCTTCCAATTACAGTCAAGTACATATACATATCACCTAAAGGAAGGAGGACAGCTATAATGGAAAGATAATTATCAACACTTTGTGGAAGTCATTGGAATATATAAAAATGTTGAGCACTGAAAAATGTTGCCTGGAAAGCTTTAACCTCAATGTTTGACAATGAGAATTAATAGGTAAATTTATATTATTTTTCCCCCAAAACACTATTGAAAGAGGAAATCAGTACATTAAAATTCAACAAAAATACCTTCCAAATTTATTTGTAAATCCATGTAAGCCTTATATTTGTAATAATCCATGTTAATCCACAAAGCATAATTTATAGGCTACTTAAGGCTCCATTGCTTTTGGTGGCCTGTGGATGAGACTCTTTGTTGCTCTCTTTTGAAACGTGTTGCTGTCAAAAAGATTGACTTGTCTGGTGCAATCTGCTGTTTGTCTTCAAGAGCTTTCTTTAAGGCCTTGAATGGAACCTCTCCCACTCAGTGCTGCATGGAACCAACTGTATCTGGTTGAAAAGTAACAAAGAATTTTATTCCTGGTTAATAATTATTGTAACTTACACTTCAAGAATTGTAGCTCTAAGGCACACTAGGTACTTGGATCTGGAGTCGGAATTGCAATTAGGAACAAGAAATATATGTAAATCAGAATCCTCATTTTGCTGTACTGCATTGTGGATTCATTTTCTTTAGCTCCGGTGCCCAGCATATTTTCTCCTTTGATTTGTATTTGAATAATCATTTCAAAACACAACTTTGCAGCAATTCAACAAAAGCTTAAAAGGTGAAGTTTAGCTTCTGTTGCTGTCATGTGAATGTGAAATACCCTCACTGCATTTTAGCCCGGCATTACAAAACACACCAGTGAATAAGACAACATACAACAGATTCTTGAAAAGAAGACCATCCCAAATGGAGCTAGGAGCTTTCAGAGCTGCATCAAATGATGCTGATAGGAGAAAATGAGATGCTGAGGAGCAACCTGTGTTACCCTTTGTTCTTGCCATGGAATGCTGTACTATTTCTAATTGCTCATATGTGGTTTCAGGATAGATATAAGAAAAAATGGGTTTTAACACTGCAGGTGAGGTTTTTCTTTGCCAGGGATCAATGTGTAACACTTCTGTGACTTCAGCTGGTCGCTTGTTGAACAGCCTATTTGTAGCTTCTTGAAAAAAAAAAATTCAAAACTAATTTCTGCCTTCAAACTATTTTTTACTTATTTTCTTTTTATTATATTTTTTACCATTTCAAGCTAATGTCAGCGTTATTATCAGTTTTTGTGCTGAAATACATATCTTAATCACAGAACATTTCTATCTAGGGAAGTGAACTGATGAGATTGGCACAGTGCACCCATGACCTATGTTTGTGAAACAGGAAAGAGATAACTGTCACAGGAAGATGGTGGAGGATAAGGTTGTTTACCAAATTGGTTTAAAAGCTAGTTGCCTCAAGCCATTTCACTAAAAGTAAACTGCATCAAAAATAATGGGGTTTCATGAATGAGGAAGACAAAGAGCTATTGACTTCCTATTGTGTATTCAAAACACCCGTAAATCAAGGTTTAGGAAGGACTTTAGAGGAAGGTTATTTTAAATGGATGTTTTGTTTCTGCAGGATTTGTATCCAGGCTTTTAACTACTGTAAAACAGCGAAGTTCTGTTGGAATAAATGTTTTCAGTGGAGATAAGCTGACATACAAGTGCTGAGTATGTGATCCAGCATAGCCTCTCAATATAGTGGTGATGTAGCTAAATGTTAAACTTTCCATTACTGAACATCCACATTAAAGGGTTATTTAACTCTACCAGAAAAATTGTGTCCTGGAAAAAAGCTGACAGGAAAAATCTCTGAGTGTGCAATTTCCTTTTGTCCTTTGGGACCTACTTTGTTGCATGTATCCCAGACCTCTTCTAAAACCTCCCCTCGCATATCCATCATTTTCGTCACGTATTAAAAACCCTAGTCTTCCACCTCTCCCTTTCTCAGAAAATTAAACGCACACTGGACCTCACAGGTTGAGCCTTATTGAAAAAGAAGACTGTGTAGGTTAGAAAGAGCTGAAATAATTAAGCAAATATTTTTATATTACTGGCGCAATTTTTGAGACAGCAGACTGCTTAATGTACAACCAAGATATTAAGGTCTTCCATCAGAATTTTTAATGGTTTCTGTAAAGCTGACATAAATACAATCCTGTTTTGCAATCAAGTTTTCTGGGCCAGGTCCCAACTTTCTTGAACTTCAGCATGTTTTGATGCAAGGACTTACTGTGGACTGTCTTCAGTTTGTGATTAGAATTTTCTCAAGCAAAAGGAACTTTAGCATTGTTAAAGAGCATAAAAATGCCTGGCAAATATGGAGCCATGTCCTTCTGCATGAAAACCTGTGTGAGGTGACAGATATGAGGAGCTCTGGGAAACTTACTTTTCAGCTTTTCTGATTCTTATTCTCTTCAATGGAATATGTTTGAGGATCACCTGAGCAGAACACCAAAAAAGTTTTTTTTAAGGTCTAACATAAGATTTCAAGTATCTGAAATACAAATTTACTAAATCCTACTCAGTCACGTCTGCAGGCATGGAGGCAAATGATATTTATAAGCGCCTCTATTTTATGACAGTTATCTTATTTGTATTAAGACAAACCTTAGAATACTTAAAATTTAGTTTCTCATGGTGCCCAGAAACACTTTGATTAAGTATTTCTAGTCAGTGCGTGGGAGATGTTTTCTCCCACTTTCTGTCCTCTGTGCCCATGGTATGTTCCTTTATTATGAGCCAGGATAGAAAGGGAGTCATGCATCCTGGGTGCACCAGTTTAAAGTGTATTCAGTAAACGAAAATTATTCCTTTTATTGAAGAAAGGATGAATGTGTGGAGTCCAGTTTAGTAGCTTATTTATGAGCTTTATGTTTATGATGTTCTTTCTTGAGATAATGTGCTTTGCTGGTTGAGAGCAGAGTTTGCTTCCTTTGCATGGACTGCTCCGGAGTTCTGCAAAAAATATACCTGGTGCCAGGAGCTCCAGTGGGGCAATGTTGCTGCTCTCATGCAGCTGAGCAGTGGTACCGAAGTCAGTGGGAAGGTTTTGGTGGACTTCTTGGAAAGCTTAGGTTATTTTGGTGTCCCTGTTGTGTTCCTTCCTTTGTTCCTCTGAAGAACTGCAAAGGCAGCAAGGCAATGTGAAGTCCTGTGGGCTATAAAGCAGAGATTAATTGTTCATGGATCACGTTTGAATAGGCAAATATATATACTTATAAATAGTTAAATTTAATAGTAGTAACAAAGGAGAATGTGGCCTATGGTAACATTCTTAATATTAGTGCTTATGAAAAGATAAGGTGCAATGCTCATGTCTCCATCAGAAGTGGGTCTCCTGAGATATTTTGTACTTATATCAGATTGCCGTCTTTCACTCAATCTTGCTCTCCTTTCTTAGGGAGGAACGTTCAACCTCCTGCTGAGTAAATGCTATGGGTCTGATGTAATTCAGGAAGTCTTATGCCTAATGTGTGTAGCATAAACAACAGTGCTGAGTGCAGCAGCCAATTTGGGACCATTTAGTTTTGCATATATGCTTTGGGTTTTCACTCCAGGAGGTAATGCTGAAATTGATGCCGCAGCTGCTAAGGATAGTTTGGAAAGCAACCCAAATGGTTGTCTTCTGTTTACAGTCCTTCATCACCTCCTTTTAGAGCAGTGGGCAGTGATGAAAGTAGTGAAAGAAGTGAACTATTTTGCCAGGACTATAATAATGTGGAAAAAACCTTGTGTACCCAATAGCCCTTATTACCTCCTGTTTTCTTACTTTTTATCATTTGTTCTTTAATTTGGCAGCATCTGCTTTTAAGTTTATTAGACCAAATGTTAGAAAGTGGGATTTGCCTGAAAATTTGACTTGGAACATTACAGTGTTAAATGCATCATAAGAATGAGTATCGAATTAATTGAAAAGTCTGGTTCTGAATGTTAAGGTTACCTAGCCTCAACAGTTCACAGGCTTGCTTTCCAGATCTGATTAGTGTTTGTTTGACATTGAGAAGAAGGATACTGCTTTACATACAAACCCCATTTTTAAATTCCTTTTTCATTATATAGCATAAAGTCATCTAAGCATGAAATGTCAGTCATACACCATTGATACATTATGTCCAGTAACTGCAGTGAAGTCAATTTTAATAGGAAGCTTGTGAAAAATTATACTGTGAATTGTACTATTGAAGGACTTTGTGTGATCCAGCAGAAGATCAGTTATATGAAATCCACTTTTGTCTGAACATGGCAGCCACGAAAAAATAAAGAAAGAAAGAATTCCAAACTCCTGGTTGTAGTGTTTCTCTTTTTCTGCAATATGACAATGGAGGTGAACCCCTGACAGGGAAATTTCCTGTTTCAGGTCAGGAACACAACTGTTCCAGTTTTTGAATTAGAAATCTTTTAGTTAGGGATAAAAACAAAAGAAAACTCAATTGTTTTTGCTTTTGGCTTTTTTTTAATAGAATCTGCACTAATTTTAAAATGATAATGGATATTGGAAATGTATGAGTTGTAATTTGCTGAAACTTTGGATTTGGGTAAAGGAAAACATATTTGTAGGAATTCCCTCTCCCCTTCTTTCTCTCCACTTCTGCCCCCAGCTCCATTTCTTCCTTTTCTGCTCCAATTAAAACAAATTCACAAAAACCAGGTCTTTAAAAGCCATAGAAAACAGAGCACTGTTAAGACTTCTGATTATTTTTGTAAAAATTTTTGTCTGTGTCTCATAAAGGATGATACTGTACATTCACAGTGCTGAACTGTTCATTTCTTTCTGTAAAAACACTTTTAGGTCATGTTGCTGCTTTACACACAGTGGCAATGAAGATTGCTCTTGAATTCATTGTTCTCACTGCTATGCACCACCACAGGTAATGCTCAGAAATTATATGGGCCCTGATCCATAACTGTTCTCAATTGTTATTAGTCCCAGTTGCTTCACAGTGACTCTTCAGCATGTAAAAATAAACACTTAGATTTCTCCAGAATGAAGGTCTTAATATGTAACTACATATGACCAAGTCTTACCCTGACCTCATGAAGGAAAATAAACCATATGTAAGCACAAAGCTCGTTAATGTTTTCTTCAGTCTTTTCTCTCCGGTTCAGTCACTGTCATTAATTTGTTATGATTGTGGTAACATTTCAAGAGTTTGCATATTTTTATTTTGTCTGAACGACTCCAAGGGGCCTTGGTTATTTTCTATTAGCTTGACCGTCACAAGCAGAATCAGACCTAGATAAAATTATGTAAATGTAAATGTCAATAAAATAAATTATTCTATTTTTGCAGATGTTCTTCATCTGGATTGAATTTGATTGTGAGTGCTTGTCTTCATGCATAATGATCCAGAGTTAAAGGATGAAAGTGTTCTTGGAGCAAAGAAAACACATTCTGAATCTTTACTGTAAATTATACACTATACAAAATCAGTCCAAATTGTTCAAACCCTTGGACAATTACAATGTTATTCTACTCACCACGCTGAGTACTGTGTAATTATCATGGTTAGCAGCAGTTTGCTTGCTTTCAGCCCTGAAGGGAGATGCAAGCTTTACTGAACAAAAATAAATGCAGATGTTGAACCTTATTTTGTTTTCTGACTCAGCAACTGAAAATATCCGCAAAATGCAAAAGTTTTTTTTTCTACTTATTTAGTTGATATAGCATTAACAAAAACAGTGCTATTGATCAAATATGCACTGTGCTATACATAATGGATAGTATGGTTAGTTGCATGATTAAGGAATTTGCTAGGTTGCAACCCCAAACTTTATTTGTAAAAAGAAATGAAAAATAAAAAATCAGTGAGATTGTTCCTAAAGCAGGAAGATCCACTTAATAAGAACAATTCATTTTTTCATTAGTTTTCTGGTTTATAGGCTGACCTTTCTCCTATTAAGCCAGCAATAGATTTAGTTGCATAGTTAATCACACGTGAAACATTCTTCACAGTAAGTCCATTTGTTTTGTAAGGTTAGCTTATCATTTCTCTTCATAAAGACGATCAGTCTTCCAGTCTTCCAAATCAAATTAAATTCCAGGAACTTTTTTGGCTTATAGGCCAAACTTCTGAACCTCTACGTAAATGCTTGAATGCTTTAATTTAAATTCCAAATGCTTTCTGAAAACTTTCGGTGGACCTACTTTCTACCTGACTTCAAAACTTGGAGGAAATGGCTCAGGAAATCAGTAATAAAAGACACTTTTAGCCTGACCAGTTAGAAGATAGATGTGGGGTTCCAGCTGGCATCAGGCTGTTTTGATTAGAAAATTTTATTATTTTCGGTTTTTAATGCTTTTATGGTAAATTCTGTCTAATAAAATCTATGAAATATTTACAATGTGCTGACAAATATGTAGTCAGATTAAGGAACAGTCTGAAAGATAGCAACATCTGTCCTTGTACATGGAAGCCCTGTTAGATACTATAAAGTCTTTCTCTCCTCGGAGAGTTGATCCCTGAGATGAGACTGCCCATTGGTGGCGTTAGCTAAATTTAGTCTCAGCTAAATATGCAAGTCTACCTGGTTCTTCTTGAATGTGTTACTGGACAGAACACACTGCTGTAGCTAGACATGTGGAAGACTGAGGTGCTAGCCACTGAGCACATGCCTTGTCTGAAGGCTGGCAGCCAAAGGAGGTAGGAAATGGGAATAGTTGTAGGCTTTCCTCTCCTTTCTTTTGCATGGTACAACACTAGTATTGAAGGAATTTGTAGAAACTTACTGTGTGGCCTGAAACTACTTCATACTATAGACTGACCTTCAAAGGTATGTGAAATTAGTAGTGAAACTGTTAGTTCTCAGATTTTAGATTCCTGTGATACGTCTTGGAAGTGTTTTCTTCAGGTTACAGAGGCTTTGCCTCTGTATTGGCACAGATATGCTCACTTTCTTTTCCATCTTGCCTATGTCTTTATGCATTTCTTTCAGTAGCTCTTGGCATGGGCTGCAGGTCCCACATTTGAAAGATTTTTTTTTCCACAGAAGCCTTATTAATTCCAGGGTTTGGATTGCTTGCCTTACTTCCACATCTGTCTTCCTAACTTCTAAACATGGGCAACAGTAGAAGTCTTTCAGTTTATGAGAAATTACATATTCCCAACACCAGTATTTTGGTAAGTATTTCACCTAGGGTGGGAAGAAAAAGGAGTTTTTCATTTATTTTGGTGGACTTGGACCATTTTATTTTTTTTTTTGTTCTATATCCTTTTAAACATAAATGGGATTGGGCCATTCAGTTGTTTAAGTTCTCTTGGGATTCGTTTGGGCAATTCTTCTATGTTCCAGAGGAACCAAGAGCCAAATTAGGCCTTATAGGTCATCTTTTTATCTAATTGTGTTTAAAAGGGTGCGAAGCACTTTTAAGAAGTATTTTATAAGCAAACTTTATGCATTTTGTAACCACCAAACAACACTAATCTGCATTGACTATAAACAGTCTTGAGATCTAAAGAGAAAAAAACACTGCATAAGAGTGTAGCATTGTTACTGTAATAGACTGTTTCTATGAAGCCAAGTATTGTTTTGATTCTTGGGAGTTGATTGCAGTTCTCAAAAAATTGGAGCTTTTCCTACCTTTGATATATCCTTGTGCCAAGTCAGTGAACAGTACTCATTTTAACTCCATACTCTACACTGTTCTCTTACCTATTTTCTTTTTTTTTTCTTTTTTTTATTCTTTTAAACTGAAATTATATTTTTCTTCTGGTTAAAATTCTTGCTTTTCCTTTATTCTAGCAAGTCTGTAAGTGCCAAAAAGACCACAGCTCAAGGTTGTTTTCTCAGTAATGTATTTCGTTTCAGTGAAAGTTCAGTCTTTAAGAGAACAAATATATTTCTTAGGGGAAAAAAATTGTGTTAATTGGTATCTTGGCGATATATACACTGTATCCTGTCTTCAACTTTGACTTGTTTAAAATAGAGCACTCTAACTTCTAAATGGATTTTTTACAAAAAAATAATGTTCCAGTGCATATGTATATTTTAGAAAGAAACAGACTGAACACACACCACCACTTACATTGAGTGAATTGCTCTTGTATAGGGTGTTTACTTCAGAGTGCCGCAATTAATCATGCAGAACTGAAAAATTAACCTATCAAGTGCATGCTAATAATAAATTCTCTTTAGAGCTGGACAGGAAAGAAAAAAAAGTACTGTTAGCAAGTAAAATTATTGCAAGGCTTTACTGGTGCTGTGAACAAAATCAGTCATAACTGCCACAGTTTAATGCCCATCTCCTGTTTAAGTTAGCAGGAAACCACTTCAGGTTTTATTTCTGACAAAGGTCTTGAGTGGTAACTTGAAAACCAGTCACTAGTTATGGACTTTCTGTGGGAGAAGCCAGCTCCATGTAGAGCTCAGGCGAGGGCTGTTGCTCCTATGAGGACCCTGGAATAAACTAACCTTGGAGATGATGCCTGTTAGGGAAGCAAAATAGCTTCTGTTAGCCAGCTGGGGGTATTTTGTGTCAGTGAGTGATGAGGGCCCTAGACTCACAGTTTCTTCTGTGTTCAGGGCACAGCTGACAGACACCATGACTCCTCCTTACAAGCAGCTCTTCTCTCTTACTTTTGTCAAGAAGTACTCATTCAACTCAGAGAAAGCTGGACTGTGCCACACGCACATAGGGAAGGTTTCACATAGGCTTTTAGCTCCTGCTAAGCACAACTGCCCAGAGTTGAGTGGCACCTTGTACTGCAGGGAAAATATACAATACCTTAGCTATTGCTGATCTTGGAGCATATTTCCACCTTTTTCAGCTCATGGTAATGTTGCTGAGGAGTACACAGTACAGCAGAATGCCCCAAAAGGTAGAATGTACAACTGCACTCTGTGTCGTATGTTCTGGTTTTCTCTAGATGTGTGACCAGTCAGTTACTTTTGATATGGATTTGGAGGAGTCCTGTGAAAGGTTTAGCTGAATCTAAACCCATGGCTGTGTCATCATGGAGGTGGCTGAAGAATCAACCAAACTCCACAGGTACAGCAGTTTTCCATCTCCAAAATGAGAAATCTGTAAACAGCACAGCTGGAATGTGTTTCTATTTTTCTACTAGAAAATCAACTGGTGTTAAGTGGAGTTCAGTTGATCAGGCAGATCTGGTGGCATCTGGCACTGGTTTGTAGTCCCTTAATTTGGTGTTGGGTTTGCTGTATTTTAGCCCCTTTTAGCAACCTCTCTCAAACTCTGCCTTCTGAGATTTTACCAAGGTCTCACATAATGACTCCTGTGTTGACGAACAAATATGTTTTCTGAACTAGCTGTGTCTGAGCTTGCTTACAGCATTCAGAACTGGAAATCTCAAACTGATAAAGCTGCTTGTGTTTAAGCAACAATGTCTAAATTCAGATAATTTTGAAGTCCTTACTCCAACTAATAAGCCAACTTCTCAAGTAGTGTGCCTGGAGAAAAACGTCTTCCTGCAAAGATAAGGTTTTAAATCCACAAATCTGGTCTACAGCCATGCTGAGGGCCTGCTGTAATGACATTGAAGTAGATTCTGTATTAAAACACTGAAAAGCTGAGATTCGAACATCTGTTATAGTTAAGTAAATATTATTAATGAATAAGTAGTTCTTCAAAGACTTGTCAGTGCTTATGCTTCGTACTTTTATCAATCTTCTGTGTATTTGTTTTTTGTTCCTTCCTCCTGTAAGAAGGAAATAGCTTCCTTCCCTGAACTGTGGGTAAGAGAAGAGCTCTGAGGAATAACATTAATAAACTTGCACCCTGCACTGAACAGACAAGAACTTCTCTGTGACCCATAGTTTTCCCAAGATAATTTTTTTATTTGTTTTCCACAGTACTATCTGGTGAATAAACATGACCATTCCCCACTTCTCATCTCTCACAGCTCACCATAGGTGACCAGTCAGCCAGTTGGTGCCAGATTAATGGCAGAAAACAGATTTTATTGTCCAAGTCAGTTGTGAATGATGGGACTCTCTGTTAATTCCCATGAAAGCTAACTAATCTTCCAAATGAAATACTATACGTACATACATGCTCCCAGTCACTAGGAGCAGATGTAATATTTTTTTAAGAGCAAAATAAACCACACACAGAATCTTTTTATTGATCGTGTATGTGTGTATGGGTCAATTTCATATATTTTCTTAAATTCTATACCACTGAGGCCACTTCTCTTTTATCCCAGTGAATATGTGAAAACTACGGGTCAGCCTGTCTTCTCATGGGCATGCAGCAGTCTCCACTATATCCTTGCTGTCTCCAGCAAGAGTAAATTTAAGGCATAGAGAAGCAGTGTGGGTTTTTTTAATGAGAGACTCTGCAAAACTCACTCAAATGCTAGACTTGAAGTTGGAATTAAGTGATATATTCTTGGCACAAAAAAAAATTACAAAATAAACCGTAAAAATTATTAAAAAATGACCAAACCATTAACTTCAGTGAACTGCTATTATATATCTTGGTATGACTTATTCTATTACTTGTCTGCGTCAAAATTATAGATAGCAATGTATATACAAGTATACCTTCAGGAATATTATCCTATTTCAAGTGTGAATGTCTGAAAGAAAAGAAATACTGTCCAGCTACTAATGTGATTTTGAGTTAAGGGAAATACTATTTGTGTATATCTGTTCCTGTTGTCTTTGGAGTTTTTGTTTTAATTTAAGGCAAAGCAAAATCATTCTTATTGTCTCCAAAAGGTATTGGAAAGGATCCCAGGGGAACTGTGGCAGAATTGTTTGACTTTTTTTTTTCAGTTTTGTGGGGAAGCACGAATCTTGTATAACCTGTAAAGCAAAAATACAAAGATTGCTTACAGTGGAGATTACTTCTCCTTCATGGGAATGATTCCAGCCACGGAGCTATAATGGATTCAAGCTTTGAGCAAGCCTGGCCTTCCCTCTTCAGCTCATGTGTGGAGAAATAGGTACTATGTTTGAAAGAGCAGCTTTTATGTGCATTTGCTCATGTACATTTGTTAGCAGTAGACTATTCAGGCATGCCTTTTAGAGGCATCTTTGAACAAATAAACTGTTTTAGGGAAGAGGCAAGAATTGTGTGAAAATCTGCTCTGCAAGGAAAAAAATCTCAAAAATTTTGGTTTATTAAGGATTGGCTATGTACAAGTGACACATCAAGTAGCCCATCAGCTTGCAGTGAGAACTAGGACCCAAGTACAGTTGCCTTGTAGAGCCATAGTATAATTTGGGTTGGAAGGGCAGGAGTCTTCTTTTGTTTTATCAGCAAACAAGAGAATTGGCCAGCAGTTCCCCAGGAGTGACCTTCATACCACACTCGACTGGACAAATCCTCCAACCATGTACTGGACAACACTGCTCATTATTTTTTGTACTTCAAGTATTTAGCGCATGTGGGAGGATAAAAATACACGCTGTTTAATCTGTTTGGTACTGATTTTTTTTTTATTTAATCCTGTCCTGAGGACTGGAGGAATCTTTGTCTGACAAAGTCGTTATCTGGGATAAGTGCTGCAGGTTTTATCTCCTGACCAGCTCCAGCTCCCTGTGCCTTACTTGATGATTGTTTGGCCTAGCATACATGTTCTAAAGGCAACTTGCAATGTAATCAAGCACAAGAAAATAGCTTTTACTCTTGGAAGGGGCAGCAGTGCTGGTGGTAGCAAGCTGCCTGCTTTACATATGCCAGAAAACAGTCTCTAAGCTTCCTAAACAGCCACTCCCTGCCACTCTCCAATACAGACCTCTGCTTCCACTGTACATGTGGGTGCAGGAGGTATACTTTCAGGAGACTGGCAGCATTTGTAGTTGCTTTATGGCCCAACTTGCCCCTATGTACATTAGGAGAGGGCCCTGTCTGGCTGCTTTCCATGAACCCACCCATCAGCAGCACAGGTGAGCTCTATGTGCAGAGCAGGAACAGGAGCCTGTGGCTCCCAGAATTGCAAAGGTTAAGTTCACCAACAGGCTCAGCCACTACGAAAGACACCAGCAGAATACAAAGGCTTCTTCTAACAAGCCAAATCAGTTCCTCGGGTTAAGATATGTGATTGATAAATATATTTTCTATGTAATTAACTCAAAGCATATTATTGATAATTTTTTAATTACTCTATTATTAATGGCTGAAGCTTTTGTAGAACTCCTAAGTATTTTGCATGTTACAGATAATTAGCTTATAGAGATATACATATATAGATAATTAGATATTAATAATTTAAAGCGTGAGTTATAATTTAGAAAGCTTGTTAATTGTCATGTAACTTTATAAGCTATCATTTTAACTACCAATGACAATTTATATTTCTCAGCACTTCGCTGCATATTTTCTATTAAAATAACTACAGGGGGAATTATTCATAAACAAATGTAATACAATGACCCTTTTATCTCAGGTTACAATGTGCTGATCCAAACCCAACTCAGTAATGACTAAAATTTGTTGCTGCAGAACAATACTAGAAGAAGAACAAATGGATCCCATGAAAAAATTCAGGTTGATAATTAGAAGACAGTTTCTAACTATCTGGAATAGAAAGCATAATGCAGAAGGTTGTGGAACCACCTTCAGAAGAATAGTGGAATGAGATATTTGAAAATTGTTGAAGATGAAGCTTGATAAGCTTGTGCATGGGATTGTCCGTGATAATTGTCCGCACCTGTTGGAGTGCTGAAATAAAAGAAGTTCATGCTGCATTTGATCCTTTGTGCAATGAGAGGGAATGAGATGTTAGTCCATAAGGATGAACATCTGTGTTATAGAAGCAGGATGATGAATGTAGAGGCCAAGAACAGAATGCTCACGGATTACTTCTCACTGAGCAGAAGTGAATTTTTGTCTACCAAAGACCTGCTGTGTTGCAAATCACAAGGAATTTCCACTGACATCAGTAGAAAAAGGAAGCCATCATTAGCTGAGAAGTGTCTTCTAAGAGTGCCTTTAGAGATGACCTACTGAGTTCTTTCAAATACTTACACTGTTAACTCCTAGGTGCAAATGACCATTGGATAAAGTTTAACAGGGGAAATGGGAGTCTGTGTTGTGACTTCAGCTAACACTAGAAGAAAGGTTGTGTTTCATGATAGTGTTCTATGATTTCTGAAGTCAGGGGCTTTGCTGGTGAGAGAATGGAGGGCTGTACTGAATTCTAGTCTGCTCCAGAATGTGTACTCGTTGCCGATTAGCTTTGCTGCACTAATCCTTCCTCAAATGGCTTCAAAAAAAGACAGACAAGTTCATGAAGACTTGATCCACTGACAGCTGCTGACCGTTGCTGAATACAATTTTTGGCTCAGGGAATCTTAACTTGCTGATTAGAGAAATTTAGAAAACAGGCAGGCATGAAGATGTCTACTAGTCATGTTCATTTCTTATACTTTTCTCTAAACATTCACTAACACTAGTTATCAGAACTGGGGCTCTGAAAACAGCTTGCAAGCCTTACTCACTATGAAGTCCTTATGTTCATTCCTGCTCTTCAAATACTTTATTCTCTCTGACTTTCTTTGTTCTGAAAGAAATAGTTTTAAAGAGTTTTGAAAACTCAATGTATCAATTTACATTTTTGAAACTGTAGTTTGAACTACCAAATTGCATAATGGAATATAGATGATTGTTCAACTTCCTAAATGCCATTTGCATGAAACTTTTCCTGAGAAAAGAAATAAAATGGAAAAATCTATTAATATTTTGCTGCATATAGGATTCATTTGTTGCATGGAATATATTGAGTTGTTGAGAGTTTTTAACTGTGAACTTTTACTCTAGTAAGTTTGCCATATAAAGCAGAGCAGTCCACCGTAATCTTAGGACCAGTTCAGTTAGGTGCTAAACTCTCAATGAGGTTGGCAACATCAGCATATTATAAAGTTTAATCTTTTATTAATCTAAGGAGCTTGATATTTGATTAAGTTGATCATTAGATCACTAAATGTACTTAAAATGTTTTGGCTAATTTTAAAAATGTCATAGAAATTAAAATTGTGACATGCTACAGAATTATGTATTCTCCTGACCTTGTGTTTATCACAGACGCTTACTTTTAATCAGATCTTCAAAAGCTCATGATAGGTCAAAATGTTTTTGTTCCTTCTCCTCCTCCCTAATGCTTGAAACCCCGTAGGTGGTAGAAAATGGTGTAATAATTGCTCATGCCCTAGCCTATTATTTGCCTCTGTTTTCTCCTACTTTCTAGAACAATTCTCTTAGATATGTGTTGCCTTTCCAAGTTCAAAAAAATATTTAAAAAAATTTTTTTATAAAGAGAGGTCTTTATGTTGAGGGGCTCTGGGGTTCAGGGCTAAATACTTTTCTTTCCAGGCAGCATAAACTTGGAGGTGCAAAGCCTGAGAGCAGTCATTTGTTTTCTCTGGGTTAATGGCTTTCAGCTGGATGTCTGTCTGCTGAATAATGACTGAGCTGCTACATCAGCCAGTCTCTTCCACTGCAAAACATGTGTTCACTTAATGGCATTGACATATTGGAAGTTGGAATGAGCCTTCCCACTTGAGCTGTTCAAACACTATACATCCTACCAGAGTGAAATTAAATAAGGAGATGTGACAAAAGAGGAGGATTCAAGGAAGATGATAGTGTGTTCTGAATGTGCAGCATCAAAGAGCCTTTGGTTTTTGACATCACTTGGGCCTCTCGTTATTTAATCGTTCCCATCCTGAGTATTTATTTTCTAAAGGGAAAATTGGTTTTCAAGATTTCAAGCCCTATGGTTTTGATCTTTAGTGTATACTTGTACTACTGAGTGATGTGGAAAAATAATAAACAGTAGAAAGCTTAGAGAACTGTCTCTAAAACTGCTGAGAGCAAAATCTGAAAAGTAGTTAAACTGCATGTAAAAGATGCAAAATTTTTAGGTCCCTCTTTCATATTTTAGTCATGGGATTAAGTTATATAAGTCACAGACAATTCTAGAAAATATCCTGGTGTTTCTAAAGCAGGGATCAATGTCTGGACACATAGTACCTGCTTGCACTATGAGGTATATTGGTTTGTGAAATTGCTTTTTTTTTTGTGTGTGTGACTGCTGTTGGAAAAATGCATTGTTGGCAGCTAACAAGGAAGAAAACAGCCTCTAACAGTACAAGGATTGATTTGAATAGCTATTGATTTGATTTGGTTTTGCCTTTTGACACTGTTTTTGTAAAATTAAGTCCTCTGCCTGCCCCCAAGGCCCTTGCCCTTCATTGCTGCTAACCTGCATGATGGAGGCTGATTGTACTGTGGAGCCTGAAACTTGTTATTATTGATGTATTAGATTTCCATTCAGTCAGGCTAGCTTTTGCTAGTCTGCTTTTGTTTCACATGCAAAGGGTTCTGACCCTTTCTGTCAGCCTCCTAGGTGGGCAGAAGTATGCCAGATAACGAGTGCAGCAGCATTAAGCATGTAGAAAGCAGGAGTGGGAATTCTTGACTTCCCATGTGAAAGTTCATTGGCCGCCCAGAACTGCATTCCAGAAGCGACAAAAGCTATTAGTCTTGTGGGTGCAGACCCTTTCCATTCACTGGCAGTAATAATTCCACCCCTAACTCTTTGGTAATGCATTAGCATAAACTGTAATTTTTGCCTGTAGACAGGTTCTGCAGTACAGTGTGATGGTTTCTACACTGTAATTGTAGGATCTTCATTAATCAAAAAGAATATTATGACATTGTGAGCTCACAAGAAAGACAATTCATGACTGACACAATAAAGGCCTAAATTATGCTGCTTTGATGATTAGAGGTGCAGATTTTTTTTTTTTTTTTTCTCTTGTGAAAATAGGGTTTAAGCAGCTATAAGAAAAAACTCTTTATAATGAAAGTAGAGAGTGTTCAGAGACAAGCAACACCAGCCCTATCTAGAAGACACCTTTATTTCAAAAGGAAGTTAAAATTCTAAAGCTGTTTTGGTAGGGGTTTTTTTTTATTGATAAACCTGAATTTAAATCAGGATCTTGAAGAAGAAATATGTGAGAAGCACATTGCTGTAGCACTATGTTTAGTAGTTTACTGCTATGTTTTCAAAATTGCAAAAATTTATATATTGCTTTGTCCAGCTTACAAAATGTGTTTTGAGTTATATGCCATAATTAATACTCAAGCACACCTCATAAATTGAATACAGCATATATATTCCTCTTCGTTCATAAGGAGCCAGAGATTCTGAAAGATAAATGAAGGAGAGAGGGAAAAATTCTTAAAGCCATGTTTCTTCCACTGAAGGTATGCAGGCAAGCCATTGAGTTCCTAGAGAAAACTGAAGGCTTTTTCAGTAAGCACTGGCTAAGTGAAGCCACTCCAGAGGGCACTCTTGGGAAGACCCAACATCCCTGAAGACAGAGGACTGAAGACTGAAGGGATGTTGAGTAGGTGGTGTGCTCCCAGAGGAGGACCTTGTCCCTATTAAGTTGTGCATGATGGGCCCTGTGTGTTCTAAAGTGCTGTGATTAACGGGGAAATTAATCAAAACAGTGTTTTCTCTCCAGGGATTCCTTCCTCCAGAACAGACTGACTGCAGCATTTACGGTCCAAGTAACCAATAACTTAAACAAGCATTTAAGAATCTGAGAGAGTCCCCAAAAGTGCCTCCTGGGTTGGGCTCTTCACATGCACACAAGTTAAATGACTTATTCCAGGCACTCTTGTCTGTCCATAGGTATTTACTTATGTTTTTAAATACAGCCCTGACTGCTAAGGCAGCCAGATTTCTTCTGAGTGTGTTAGAAATTACTCTCAATTTTTTGTTTTCTGGATAAAAAGATAGCTGAGGAAATGAGGGAAAAAGTTCTCTCTGAATATTAACCCAAATGCCCATCTCATTTTGCATGCTTCCGCCATGTCCATTGCTTTTGTTTGCTTGAGTTTATGATGTGTAGGACAGTCAAAATTAGCCATTAAGTGTAACCTATGAGGAATATAGTAATTTTTGTTTAAAAAGTACTTCTTGAAATAATGTACATTCATTCATTGTTTTTGGGTTTGTTTCTTTGTTTTGTTTTGCTTTTTTTAAAATTATTTAGATGGAGTGTTTATACAGTTTCTCTTACGACTGACCCCATGGCAATTCATGAAATCCTTGTTTTCTTTGTTTAATGTCATGATTGATAACATATGTGCACACTCCAACATTACTTAGGAAGTAATCTGAGAGGATAGCTAAAATTTTACTTTTTGTTTGAATTCAGGAATGCTATACTGAGATTCAGGGATGAATTCACAAAGGTGTTAATCTTCCTATGATCATCGAGGAGCGATCAAGTAGGAGCTACTGAAATACCAGAGCAAGCTGAGTGTGTCAAGGAATCATAGAATGGTTAGGGTTGGGAAAGACCTTAAGATCATCTAGTTCCAACCCTTCTGCCATGGGCACGGACACCTCCCACTAGGCCAGGTACATTAGGACCCTTCCTACTAGACCAGTGTCCATATTAGGAGTTGCTTGTTTTGCCCTGATTGTGCTTTTGAAGTGAATCTCCCAGCTTCCCACCTTGCTGTGGATTTACACTGGGGAGCAGCCCCAGAGGCTGCAGACTGAAACTTCACCCAGAGATTGAGTTTCAATGGGTTTTCATACACAAGGCCAGACTGGAGTTAACTTGATATAAACTTCCCCTGAAATTCATGTAGTGTTGATGTCAGGTCTTCAGCATCAAAGGTTTTAGCCTATGTGAGGATGTGCCACTTGCTAGCAAAGATACTGCCTTGGATGTTCCTTTCTAACTGAAATCCAGTGGCACTTAGCAGTATCTCAAATCCTGTTAGGTGTCTTTGTAGACACAATTAAGAAAATATCCTCAGTATCTGAATACTTTTTGTATGTAACTAGCATTTATTTATATCTCAAAATCTTGCAGTAGTGTTTTTGCTGTCTTCAGGACTGGACTGTGAGGAGTGATCTTAAGCTCAAGCATTACTTCATTCTTGCAGGAGGGCTCCAGAAGTGCACAGCATTTGGGATGTGGGACTTTTGTTCTTACTTCAGTGATCACATACAGATGGTACGAAAACACAGTGGTCCAGATGGTTGCCATGGTATAAACACAAAACTACATGGAACAGAGAATTCCTTCTGAGAAATTAAAAAAATGAAAACGTTTCTACTAAAATCTCAGTCCTCTATTTTTTTGTTACATTGGGCCTATCCTAGCAATACCTTACCAAGTAAGACTCTTGTTGGCCAGTGTTTCTTTCTCCAGTTCTTCTCCCTAGACAGCTGCCATGTATCATTGCATTGATCGGCGATCAAAGAAACATAAGACTAAAAGATGGTTGTCTTAGTCTACTTTACCTTGAAGAGTCTCTTGGAAAAGGCTTTTTATTCAAACTTTTATTTAGAAAGGTGAATTTACTGAAGTACTTATGTAGAAATAGTGAAATTTAATACAAAGATACCTGTAAACCAAGGCTGAGGTAAAGCTACATAGAAAACATTGCATAATACATAAATTTATTAGTTTAAAAGCTATTTAGTTAAACATGTATAGAGATAAAAAACCTCAGATCTCCAAAATGATAAATTATTTCTGTTATTGGAAGTGATGAATTATTGCTGATGTCTAACTCTGCAGACTTGCATAATGTCACTAAAATAGACCAAATGAAGACTTATAATGATTGACACAGTTGCTTTGGGTCTTTTTTCTCTCTTAGTTCAAATTGGTCTTCCCTGATCTTTTCAACTGGATTGTATGCTCCTTAATGAGCAGCATTACTGATGTCAGAGAGAGATTCACCAAAGTGCTGAAACTACAGAAAGTGCATAAGAATTCAACAAGGAATGATTCATATTGAGTGGTGGTGGCTGCAGCTGTACACATTCTTCCCACTTGTCCTTCCAAAAACTGAAATTCAAGCTATGTTGATAAGCATTGATATCTTTAATATTTTCTCAGGGATTGTGTCCTTCCTAATTATGTTTTATTAGCATTAAAATTTAATTTTATCCAAATATTGTGATGCATAATATTAATTTATTAAGCTATATTGTGCACTAATAAATATGCTAACAATAATCATATGCTTAAAATAATAAGAACTATAAGCAACAACATCAGAAATAAAAGTAATAACAATAAACTACCAATTTTTTTTATCATCAGCTGGACAAGATTTTTTCTTCTAGGTCTTATCTGCAGTAAAACAAAGTTAATGAAAACCTTTGGAGACTTACTGGTTGCAAGGAAGAAATTACTTTCATTATACAGTGCAGAATGAAATCCATTTATCTGTTTTAACTCCTGGCTGCTCAACAACCTCAATGGGTTGAAGATTTCAATCTACATACACAGTACAGGTACTGTTCTTGGTTTCATTTTATGTTTCTGCTTTTTAATAGCCTGTGTCTACCTTTTCCAACATTTAAAATTGGCTTTATGAAAACCACTACCCTAGTAGATATGAATCTGACAGGAAAGGGCATCATTTAGCAACCATTTACAATTATGTAGGTTTAGAAATACTAACAGAGGTAATTACTTGCCAATAGCCTTTATTAAAGCTTTAGTATATTAGTCTCCATAATTAGTCACCCTGTATGAGGACAGCATCTGGCTCTTTAAATCTCTTCCCAAGAAAGGCACTGAGTTAGAAGTCTAGGTTTGTACAGACTCCAATTTTATCATGTATATACACTTTTTTGAAATGGTAGTAGGACAAGATTTTTCCCATTGTTATTTAGATTTTCAGGTTCCTATTCTCCAGATATACCAATATAATTGTGTTATATGAGATACACCAGATTATTCTTACTTTTCTCTTTCTGTCTCAGTTCGTCCTCATTCCCTGTCACAGCAGGCTCAAGTCTAATTCTGCTTTATGACATGAATCCCAATTACAGCTAACCCTATTAAAAGCTCCAGTTACTTGAAAACATGTTCATTGGCAAGGACTTTAAAATGTAGAAAGTTCTACGGGGACTTTTGAAGCGTTTGCAGATTTTTACTTTACACATTGGTATATTAATAGAAAAAACCCCAACAACTTAATCAAGTAACTTTTTAGATTATTTCACCAAAAAGGAAGTTAAATTTTAAGACTTTTTTTTTTTTTTTTTTTTTTTTTAAAGCCCTATGAAGGCCAATATCTTGCAAGATGGGTCAAGCTTGATTTGCCAGTTCATCAGACTAAAGCAATACGGAAATATTCAAACTCTGCACTTTCAGCGCAAAGATAGGTTCCTATATTTTCATGACTCCGCAATCATGCTGAGTTAGTTTGCAAATCCAGATTCCTCCATTGTGTATTTTACCTTTCCACAGCATTGGTAAGGACAACAAAATTATCAATTCTGAGAATGGTAAGAGACAGAATCAGCATTGAATTTAACACAAAACATTGAAATATGAATCTCACTTGCAGAAACCTGCCTTGGAAACACTGTGTGACAATCACAGCCTTTTAGCCACATAATTACTTCTCCAGAAGCTTCATCATTGCATTAACAATTTCTATTGTCCTGCTACTGTAAATATATATGTTTTTTTTTTGCCATGCTAAATGTATTTTATGAGATTTCATAATGGAGATTGCACTTCATCATGCAATAAAAGATGTGCTAATATAAAGTCTTGCTGAAAGAGCTAATTACGTTGCATTATCATATTGTATTAAAAGCATTTGGGAATTTAAATGAGGAACTCTTGTCCATACAAGAGTAGCTGTTATTCAGAATTAGTATGGTGTCAGCTGGAATGCCCATTTAAATGGCTGAGCATAAATAATTTTATCATCTTTTCTTTTTCTCTTTCACCTCCTCTCATGTGACCTGTGTAATGTCAGGAAAGGACAGATTTAAGAGAGCTGTCCTTCTGCTGCAGTTTGGAAAAGGAGTAATATATGAGCATTTTTCTATGTTTTCAGTTTAGGCTTTACTTCAAGCTTGCCCATCTGAAAGCACATCACGGTTACTGATGTAGTTTTATCTAAAAGGTACAATTTAAATCAAACTGCTCCCAAATAGTCTTTTCTTTCTTTCATTACATATTCTAAGTGTAAAGAGCTTTATATTAGAGATGTTTTGTAACCTCAGATTTATGTATTTAAATCCATTTTGGGACAATGATACGTACAAAAGAAATCTTAGATAAAGACACCCACGCTTGGTGATAGTGATAAAAATATAATCATTTTGAAGTTCTGAAAATCATAGAATTGCCATATGTAGTTTATTCTGCACTCCCCGAAGCATTAAACTGTTTAGCACAAATCTAATTTCCCACCAAATAGCTCAAGGCAGTTAGTGCTCAGTTTGGTTCCAAAGAATTAAACACTCGGTTATAAATTGTGATAGTCTATGTGACTCTTCAGATAAACCTATTTTCCAATATATGTGTGTCAAGCATAAAAAAATAAGATGCCTCTGTTGTACAAGTGGTGAATACGGTCGAACAAAGGTGAAATTAAAGGAACATTTCCTTCAAAGCTAATTAATAATGATTAATAAAACAGAAAGCACTTGTAAAATACAGTGAGTGAATCTTTCAAGTTGAAGAAATTCATAAGTAAAGAATATTCCATGTCCTAATCCTTATGGGGTGTAAATCTTACCATGGATATGCAGCCAACTACCTCTTTGAGTATAAATTTCTAATGTCACAGTGATGTGGAGTGAGATGGATGGACTTTTCTAGGTCACCTAATCTGCCATTATCAGAAGCTGGGAAGGGGCTGTGGTAGTTGTGACTTCAGTGTACTAGTCTGGACAAAAGAAAACAGGTGAGCTGAGAAGCTCAGTTCTGCATTTCTACTATATATGTAGCATAAAAATGTATCAGGGACTCTGGAATCTGTCTCAAATCACACAGGGTGGATGGGCAGAGAGATAAGAGTTTCAGTTTTCTAAAATTAGAGCCAAAATGAACACAGGAGACCAGCATGGCAATAACATGAGAATTGAGATAGAAGTTTTCTCTCCAAACTATATACCCACCCAGTGACCTTTAGGTGGGGAAGAAATAGAGATGGTAGCTCACTATTATACAATAACAAATTATGGTATGGATTATACAGTACATTAATACTTGTGGCCATTACACTGACATATAAAAAAATCATAGATATTTTCGAAACTATATTTCAGAAGAAAGTGTTAAAAAAATTTAGAAACTTAAAAAATCTGCAACTGAGAAATGCCTTTGAGAAGTTGAAGGGAGTTTCATCACTGACTTCAGCAACGATTAGAACCAGGCTTTTACCCCTACAGTTTATAATAAAAGAAAGTGCTCTTTTACATATCTGAGTTCTCTGTCTGGGAAGAATAAGCAGAGGGATTTTGTCTGTGGGACCCAGGGATCTCCAAAAGTCAAGTGATTGCTTACTGCTAGGATGCCCTTTTAAAAGGTTATCATTGGGGTAGGGTTTTTTTCCCCTGTCCCACACATGCCTCTGGTAACCTCTGCTGGAGGAAGTTGTCTCAAGATGTTCTGTAACACACCTGCTTCCTCCAAATGACAGTCTGATATCTCTAGATTTGCTGAAGGTGTATTTTCTTTTCTCCAAAGGAAATGTGTGTTTCACAGCAATAGGATCCAGATTAAGAGTATACTGCCAGTCTGAGGGTGGAGAAGTCAACCTAACCTCAAGAGATTTGGAGATTGCCTTACAGAGTGGTGGTATGCATCTCCATTGTTATTATTTGTACCACACCAGTCCCTTGATAACAGAGCTGCACTGTGCTAGACATGGGAGGAGACAATCTTCCCTTGAAGAACTGGTGCTTCTAAACCAAGAAGGATGAACAAGAAGGGAGGATGTCCCTGGGGTGGCATTACATGCCAGTGATGGAGCTGACAACTGAGTCTTGTGCTGTGAAACCTCCAGGTTTAGTTCTTGCAGTGAATTCTTAGTTTAGTGTTTGCAGTGAAACTGTATGCCTCTTTTAGCCCTTGGAGGCTTGAGATAGTTTTCAGCAGGTCCTGTGTTACTGGATGCATGGGTAAAATTCACTGGTATGCTGAAAGGCAACTTGAGAATGAAAGACCATTGAAGTCCCTCTGTTTGAAGTAGAACCAGTGTATGTTGGATGCTTTGCAAAAGTGGGAGTTCTGCAAATCCTGTGGATCAGGCTGAATTCTTTGCATGCATTCTGTTCATTAGTTGTTTTTCACCTGGATGGCTTCCTTCTCTGTGCTGTTCTTCCTTAGTTAACCTGTGATGCCTAGTGCAACTTCATAGTGCTTATTGATCTTACAGGCAGGGGACACAGAGTTTTGACTTATACTATACATTTCAGTTTTCTAACGATTCCAGTGAGTTTCAGCTTAATGCAACTGAATTACTTATATTCACAACAGTAAGTAGCCACACTGCTAACATTGCTGCTTCTGCTCCAGTGTCAAACTCCTTCCAAACCAAAGGGCTACTGTGCAAATAGTCCTGCACCTCACAGAGCTGTCAGATAGATACCTCTGTTTGGGGTGTATAAAATGGAAGGTCACTTTATTTCAATTTGAATGGACTTTATTTCAATTTGAACAGGAGGTTTCAATGGCAGTTTTCTGCATTTTGCATCAGAAGTAATCTGTCGCAGAGTGTATGAGACAGTCAAGATTTTGATGTAAACAGACAGCATGAAGCTTATAATTAGTTTCTTGTTCCTCAATGTTTTTCTATTCATTTTCTTCTATAAGCTTTTCTCATTAGGAAATACTTCATAGCATGGAGCCTTCCAGTGTTGTACTGGAATATATGCTGTCAAATGTCAAAGAAAATACACTAAATTCCATTTTAAAGCTAACCCAGGATGTCATCCAAAGTATTTACTGCATGGTTTGTCATTGTTGGTGTCTTTATATTTCTGCTCAATCTTGCTCTTTAGTAGGAACAAAGAAACTGAAGGCTGAGTTTTTGCTCTTTGCTCAAGTACTGGCTGTGAGGCTAGCGAAGCAGTGAATCTTGGACTGAAAAACCCAGAGTTTTATTTTCTTGGTGTTGCAAGTTTCCTAAACTATTTTTGAGGACATTTATGTTGAAATGTCAATGTCTAATCCATTCTTCTATTGTACAGCAGGAATAATAATAGTGAAAAAAAAAAAAGTAGGTGCCAGACCATCTGATCTCCAAATGCTCTGCCCTATGGTCAGGATTGAACAGCCTAATTTCTGCTTGTATCTTTGAACTTCTGGCTTTTACCAGTCAAGTGCCTGTGGCATCTTGAAACACCAATGAAACTTAGGTGGTATTTAGGCATCTCAACATTGCCTCAGTTACATTCAAATGCGAGGCAGGCTTTCTGATTGCTACACACCTTCTGTGAGTGAAGTGTTTAAAAACTCAGCTCTTGATTCCTGACAGTCTTGCCTGTATAAATAAGGCTTGGGAGATGTGATTTTTTTTTCTGAAGATATATGGAATGGCAGCAAGAGACAGAAGCTGAGGTGGGCAGACCAGCTGTGCACCCAGGAGGAACTGTGCTGGAGGGGGATAGGTGTGTTTGGGGTGGGAGGGTCCTGAACAGCCAGCTCCAGTCAGGCACAGTCAATGGAAGATGTTTGAGCCCAAAGAGAACTGCTGCCCCTGGCATATCAGAGCAGTAGGTTAAGACCATGAGGTGCCTGGGAACGTATAGCTTGGAAATGCTCAAAACCTTTGTCTCCACTATGTATTATAGCTCAGTTTTTTCAAACTGGGCTTCCTGGTGGTGCTGGGTGCTTGAGGGCAAATCACATTTGCATTTTGCTACCTGCAGTCTGTATGGAAAGCCTTGTCTTGAGACACCTTGTTACCTGACTGAAGGTAGCCTTTTTTTCTGCAAAGAATGGTGACTGCAAAGAAATGACAGAGTATGTTTGTTATTAGGAAAAAAATTTCTTCCCTATGAGGGTGGTGAGGCACTGAAACAGGTTGCCTAAAGAAGCTGTAGCTGCCCCATCCCTGACAGTGTTCAAAGCCAGGCTGGACAGGGCTTTAAGCAATCTGGTCTAGTGGAAGGTGTCCCTGCCCATGGCAGGGGTTTGGAAACAGATGATCTTTAAATCCCTTCTGACCCAAATCATTCTGTGATTCTGTGATTTCTTTTAAATGCAATATTGTGGATGAAAGAAAATAAAATAATATGAAAGGAGGCTTGGTTCAGAATCTGGAGTTTATAGCTTTATGGTATTATAGTCAGAAGAGAAACTTTGTCTCTTTCTGGAATGTGGAGGCATGCTGAAATGTAACTGTAAATGGTGCAAAGTGAGAAGAGGGAAGAAGGGGGTGTTTCAGGACACTGATATTCTCTGCATACATGGAGTGGTCTGTGGAAAATAAAACAAATAGGTTAGCACATGATCAGTGCTTTGACTTTTCCATTCAAAAGATCAGGCATGACAGAATAAATAATAATAATAATAATAATAATAATAATAATAAAGGCTTTTGGAAACTCCTGAATTTAAAGCCTTTATTAGCCATGCTTAGATCTAGCTAGTTTAATCTCCCTCAAGGACCACAGCTTTAATCCATTTGATTAAGCACACTTTGTGTTTGCTTCCAAACTATTCCTTTTTTCAAGAAGATATTACACAGTTCTGCTTAGTAAGATACTGTGTATTTCTTTACAGTAGATAACATTAACAGGCCACAGCACTAGTGATGTCTCTTAACAGCCCCCCTCCTCTCCTGGCTCTTTTTCCCTAACAGGTATATTTATCATTTCTATCACTGACATTTCCAGCTCTCCTTCCCAGGACTGGCTTCTTTCTCTTCTCTCAGAAGATTAGTTTGCATTCTTCAGTATTAAAAAGGTTTAGAAAGCAACAGGGAGTTGGCAGGAAGAGCATGAGTTTTTAGAAATGTCAAAAAGTGTCAAACTGAAGGCCTTGTGGGGGACAGCAGCACTTTCCAACCAGTCTGTGCCAGAAATAGCATCCCTAAGAAAGGGCCAGGGTGTGCCACGGAGATGGTAATAAAACTTTATTCTGTTCTGAGCTGAGAAGGGAGAGGGATTTTTCTCACTCCTTGAAGCAACCAAGGCCCAATAAATCAAGTAGCAGATCTTATAATATAATAAATAGCTGACCTTGCTAAAATAGCTCCATAGGGGTGTCTAGAGGGGAGGGCAGATAGAGCAGAATAAGATGGCTTTTAGTTGCCTCTTTCTTTCCTTTCATTTGGTTTAGTCTTTTCACTGTCTCACCTTTCTCTTTTCCTTTGTTTTTTTTTTGCCTCTCCTCATTTTAGAAAGCATGGAAGACTTGCTTCTAATCTTATAAACTATAATGCATCCCTCCCGTGGCAAAGATTAACAGTACTATTGCTTGGTGAGGCACAACAAACAGCAGCAGTATCTTGACAGACCTCAAATCTAATCTCTTTACGCTTAGGCTTCAGGTATAAATTCTTCGTAGTGGTGATTTAAATCCCCTGCCACTCCTGTGTGATATGTGTGTTGGTTGTGGCCCCTTTGTAGATGATAAAGTGTGCGTGGAACAGCTTGTGGTTCAATATGATTATGGTGTGGTGAAGAGAGAGAAGGGAAGGAAACCAGTGAAGGAGCTGTGGGGGTCCCCAGGAAGCCAAACAAGCATCTAATTTCTTTTTCTCACTGAAGCTTAACCAGATCTTTTGCTTTGCCAGACCTGATTCCTCACAGCTCTGAATGAATGTAGGCCATTTCTGCCTTACAGTCTCATCCTTCTACCAACAGTTTTCCCCCTTCACTCACTCCAGCACCCTACTAGCTCACCCTCTGACTAGTGACAGTCCCATTACAGGAAAGGGTGATGCAACCATTATATTTATTGTAAGAACAAAGTCTTGTTTATATTTCATCTATAATTTGGGATCACCTATTCCAGGGATCTGGCAGAAGAGCTGCCTCAACTTTTGCTCTGATGGCTGTCTCCATTTCTTGCTTCTTAAAAAAAAATCACAACTCACTCCAGGTTTTAGAGGTTGTTTTATTCTCTAAGTAAATGCCATCTGTACTCAGCATATAGGTTTAACCTGGTAAAGGTTTGGAAACCTTCTGCTTCAACTGTTCAGCATCTGTAGTTTCTTATTCAGAGAGGGTTATGATTTCTCACTCGAATAAAATAGACTGTTGCTTGATGAGTTGATTTAATAGAAGTTTGAATGTTAGACTATGGATTTTTATTATATTTTTCCAGAGGAAAAGGCTGATAACTGTCGGTGAAAATGTCATGACTTGTAGATGCTTTCCTTGGCTAGAAGGTATTCAGCCAAATGCAGTACTCAGAGACATTTTTCTAAATACCACAGCAACACTTAGATCTTTAACTTACAAAATGCAATCCCAAGTCCTGCAAAGGTCTACATAGCTGCTTAATTTTGTTATCAAGTTAAAGTGTACTAGGCTAAGGACATAAAGCTGAGTCTTTATAAGCTCTTGCAGGATCGAGCACAAATATGAATCTATATATTTAAAAAACCCCAACTTTAGCAGTGTAAGAATGCTTTTATTCCCAGAATCCATATTAGCCTAAGAAAAAAGGAATGAAACAGAAAACAAAAATTTTTTCAGAAGACCCATTATGCTAGTGCAAACCAAAAGACATACATCTCTAAATAAGTAATTTCTGTATGGTTCAGACCTATAAGCAATCAGGACAGTGGGGAATTCATAAAGCAAGAACAGAATTAAAGACTGCTGAATTGCTTAAATTTGATCCAGGCTACAGAAAGTCCTGGAAGAGGTAGCATTTTAAGTCCCAAAGATGATGAGTGTCATGGTTTAACCCCAGCCAGCAGCTAAGAATCACACAGCTGCTCACTTACTTCCCCCAGATGGGATGGGGGGAGAGAATCTGAAGGGTAAAAGTGAGAAAACTAATGGGTTGAGATAAAGACAATTTAATAGGGAAAGCAAAAGCTGTGTATACAAAGCAAATCAAGGAATTCGTTCACCACTTCCCATCCACAGGCAGGTGTTCAGCCATCTCTGGGATGCAGGGCTCCATCACGTGTAATGGTTACTTGGGAAGACAAATGCCATCACTTGAGCATCCTCCCTCTCCTTTTCAACTCAGCTTTATATGCTGAGCATGATGCCATATGGTATGGGTATCCCTCTGATCAGCTGGGGTCAGCTGTCTCATCTGTGTCCCCTCCCAAGTTCTTGCACATCCTCCAGCCTCCTCACTGGTGGGATGGTGTGAGAAACAAAAAAGGCCTTGACTCTGTGTAAGCAGCTCAGCAATAGCTAAAGTATCCCTGTGCTATCAACACTGTTTTCAGCACAAATCCAAAACATAACCCCATATTAGCTACTATGGAGAAAATTAACTCTATCCAAGCCAAAAACAACATTATGAGCCATGGCTAATAGCTAAGAAACCACTTTAAGTGCTTTCTTTTTCCATCACTTTCAGACACTTTTGCAAACTAGATTTAACAGTATCATCTTAGGTCTTTCAACATATTTAGGAAAATATGCCAAATGTCTGCATCATAAGATAACCATGTGTCTAGGGCTCCCTGTGGAGAAACTGCTTTCATGTGCCATGGGTTGAAGCAGAACTCCCAAGCAAGAGCTTCCAATGCCCATGCCTCTTACTTTTCTCTGGAGCTTTAATTCAGTAGCTCTACTACTAACCCCCTTTCTAACTTAACACCTTAACACTGTGCTGCCATTCATTCCTTCCTTTTCCCACACATATATTTGGAGTTCTTATTGAACTCTCCTGTCTACCCCTGAAGTGCTACATGAGTCCAGGAGGCAGCCTGGAGAAGTAGAGATGGGAAGGAGGTGATGCAGATGGGGTGGCTTTGCAAGATTACAGCCTCCTTGTGTGATATGACATGGAGCCCATTCAAGACCAGTGCCTCCAGTGCTGGGATAAGGCAGATGAATCACATGGCTTTTTGCAAGTAAAGGTGGTAACTGTGCACTTTGCATTTTATGGTCGCAAGGTCTGCTTATTATTACTGCCTAATGCATAGTCATTTAAATCCCTAGGAACTTGTGATAGGTTGGGCAAGAGTGCTGTTTTGTGGGTGGGAGGCCTCCCTTTAGATTGGATATAAAGGAAGAAATTCTTTATTGTGAGGGTGGTGAGGCACTGGAATGGGTTGCCCGGGGAAGTTGTGAGTGCTCCATCCCTGGTGGTGTTCAAGGCCAGGTTGGATGAGGCCTCGGGTGGCATGGTTTAGTGTGGGGTGTCCGTGCCCTTGGCAGGGGGGTTGGAACTAGATGATCTTAAGGTCCTTTCCAACCCTGACTATTCTATGATTTTATGATTCTCCATGAAAGTTCCTGTTGGAGGGAAGGTGGTTTCATTGCTCCCTTTGTTAGACAGCAGGCTGCCGTCCGAGGTGTTGGGATATCCTGTGATGATTCATACACTGTGTACAAATTGTCATGTTCATAATTTGATTGCTAGTATAACCTGGGCCAATGACTTCACATACAGCCTCAGATGTAAATATTGCATGTTTTCTTTGGAGTGTTAATGTTCAGGCATTAGCAGGTTCTGTAACAGCTTCTCTGAACCATCCTACGAACCGCTTTCATACAGACTGTAATCTGGCCATGCTGCAGGCTTCTCTACATGGTACAAGCACTTTTGTTGTATAACATATGGGACGGCTGAGCTTTGTTACTGCCTGTTTGATTTCAGAGAGGCACAATGCACTGTGCATTACCCGGAAAAAGGCAAACACAAAGGTCCCCCCTTTCTCCCACTGAAAGTGTGTGAAGATGCCTCGTTAACCCCTGTGATTTCATTTCGGTCTAGGCAGCCAAGTCCTACCCTTCCCAACCAGGCTCTTGCCGGTGAAGGTCCTGTCCCTTCCCCCACACCTCCTGCCTCCCAAGAGGGGTAGAGGATTGATGTTATGTCCCTGGGTGGAGGCACCTCACTAGATGGCAGCAGCACCACAGCTTTATGAAGTTGCCTCTGGGCATCCTTCCCTTCCCCCAGACCTGTCCTGTCTACAACAGCAAGGTAAAAAAATCCAATAAAATCCTTCTGCTGTACACGGCTCGAAAGGAAAAGCTGTGATATGCTGAATTCTGCCCAGCTTCATCAGATATATGCACACACATATATGTATCCATGTGTGATCGTAAATATATATGTGTGTGTATGTCTATGCCTAGTCTTTTCTCATCATTAGAAAGCTAATAGCTGAGGCTGACTCTCCTGGAGCCACAGGAAAGGGAGAGACAGAGCTGGGACAAGCCACCTTTTCGCTCGCAGTCTCTCCAGTGGTGGCCCTCAGACACAGGCTGTCACAGGCTTCTGCACTGCAGTGCGAGAACAGTTAATTCTCTCACACAGATCAGTAGGAACCAGTTAGCCAGGAATGGGCCTCGTCTCCTGCCTTGCTGCTGCTGCTTTGTGGTGGGAACACGTGGTAAAGGAAGACATCTGCTAATTTGGAAGATGCTAAGATTTGGTGATGATTTTCTTTCTCAGAAACCCTCCAGCCAGTTTCACGAATCGGTTTGCAGTCTGTCACAGCTGCAGCCAATTTCTGCTGTTGTAGGATGGCTCAGCTAGTTAATAAATATTGTGCCATACATTTCATTGAGCCCAGGATTAAACATAACATCAGTGTAAGAGAATGTCACTTTTGCAGCCAGCTGCTGGCCATGTCCTCATCCCCACTGCGGCCAGTCACATATAGTGATTGGTGCCCTGAACCTTCTGCAGCAGACAGGCACAGGAGTGCATGCATCAGGAGAAACACAGAAGTTTAAAAGAAGAAATGGTCTTGAGTTCATTGTGTGCAAGAGCAGTGCAAGAGCTGGACGCTGAGCATGGCAAGAAGGAAAGACAGAATTTCTCTTAATGAGGCTGTTGGCCTCTCTAAGACAATATAGGTAAAAAATATAATTTGGGCCAGGAACAGTAAAAATTAAATTCAGCTCTTAAGGTCATATGTGGCTCTCTAGTCATGTGAGCCTGTACTGAGTCTGGGTGAGAGCTACCAAGTTTTTGAAAAAGCTACACCTCAAATTTAAAAACAGATTCAGTGACCATAGTTGTTACCTATGTGTTATGAAGGCTATTTGAAGCTAATAAAGGAGTACTGTGTGCAGTTCTGGCATCCTCAACATAAAAAGGACATGGAGCTGTTGTAGCAAGTCCAGAGTAGGGCCACGAGGATGATCAGGGGAATCGGGCACCTCTCATATGGAGACAGGCTGAGAAAGTTGGGGCTGTTCAGCCTGGAGAAGAAAAGGCTGCGTGGAGACCTCATAGCAGCCTTCCAGTATCTGAAGGGGGCCTATAAGGATGCTGGGGAAGGACTCTTCATCAGGGACTGTAGTGATAGGACAACGGGTAATGGGTTAAAACTTAAACAGGAGAAGTTTAGATTGGATATAAGGAAGAAATTCTTTACTGTGATGGTGGTGAGGCACTGGAACAGATTGCCTGAAGAAGTAGAAAATGTTCCATCCGTGGCAGTGTTCAGGCCAGGTTGGACAGAGCCTTGGGCAACATGGTCTAGAGGGAGGTGTCCCTGCCCATGGCATTGGGGTTGGAACTATATGATTTTAAGGTCCTTTCCAACCCTAACCATTCTGTGATTCTATGATTTTATTATTAAGGGGAGGCATAGTGCTAGGCCACTGTATCAGGGTTATTTCCTAGCTGGAACTTATCACCAAGCAGTGTAAAATTTGATAATCCTGCTTGTTTGAAGCATGAGAGAAACAAGGAAAGGGCAATAGCCTGGGGAGTACCGTTCTCAACATACAGCAACCATTTTGGTAGAAACAAAAGAAGAAATTGTGCAGGCTTTGTAGCACAGCATGGCCTCTTTGACAACAAAGATCTTTAGGGACACTCAGGCTGGTGGGGGGCCCTTGTCTGGATGAGGCCAAGGATGCTGAGGGGCCAGGCTCCCTCCCTCACTGCCTGTGGTGCCTTTGCCTGTACTGACCTGACTGCTTGGCAGCAGCAAGGAGCAGCTGCATCAGGCACTTGCTTCCTCAGTGCCTTTTAGGGCCCAAAGCCAGTGGGTTTATATTTGGCTGGGACTAACTCTTTGGGAAGAAAGCCCAGACTACTCTTGTCTTTAAATGTGGTAGCTGCAGTAGTGCCTGGCTGGGTGCTGGCATAGGGAAGCATAAAGCCCTTTCCGTAATGCAAGGGTATTGTATGTATGACATTGTCATGGTTTAATCCCAGCCGGCATCTCAGAACCATGCAGCTGCTTGCTTACTCCTCACCCCGCTTCTTCCTCCCCTCACTCCTGGAGGGATGGGGAGGAGAATCAAAAGAATGTAACTCCCACAGGCTGAGATAAGAACAGTCCAGTAACTAAGGTATAACACAAACCACTACTGCTACCACCAATAATAATAATGATAAAGGAAATAACAAGGGAAGAGAATACAACAGCTCACCACCCACTGACCGATACCCAGCCCGACCCGAGCAGTGACCTAACCCTTCTGAATAACTGCCCCCAGTTTATATATTGGGCATGACGTGCTGTGGTATGGAATACCTCTTTGGCTAGTTTGGGTCAGGTGTCCTGCCTCTGCTTCCTCCTGGCTTCTCCTCCTCCCTGGCAGAGCATGAAACTCAGAAAGTCCTTGGTCAAAGTAAACATTACAGAGCAACAACTAAAAACATTGGTGTTATCAGCGTTGTTCCCAGGCTGAAAGTCAAAAACACAGTGCTGTACCAGCTACTAAGGAGAAAAATGACTGCTACTGTTGAACCCAGGACATACATTATATGAGTAAAAGTGTGTGAGGAGTTCTTTTACTTCACAGCTAATCTCAAAGTCCTTTATTAGACTGTTCAGTTGAACGTATTTTGTGGCCTCAGAAGATGAGGTACATGATATTTACTGGTGTCGGTGATTGTTTAGAGGTCAGAACTAAAGAACCATATTCATGGTTGTTCATTATCCTTTAGAAAATAAAATATACTTTACATACCACTCTCAGTCCATAGGCCAGCCGTCTCTACTGCAGACACAAGTAGTAGTGAAACAGTAGTGGTATTATAGCTAAAATTGTGCTTGCATTTCCATGTCATTACGTTTTTGCTGAGGTGAAGAAGGTCAAGTTACTAGAAACAGTGGTTTTAATTTTTCTAAGATAAATTCCAAATACTTAGCATTGTTCGTGAGGTGTTTCAATATCTATGTTAAATTACGGTTTAAAAATACTGTAATATTCGTTAGCACTTAAAATTTCTTTCCAACCAAAATTTCTACAATATCTGATATATTTTCGGACTTTCTCACTATGAAATTGAATGTGTGTGATTCTTTGGTGTGAGCAGATACAAACATTTGTTTAAAGCATATTAGTTGAGTAAATATTTATATAAGGTTGGAAAAAATTCCTGTCTCTGATATGGTATGATTGGCAGGTCAGGATTGTTTTCATGATACAAGGTAAAATAGCTCTATCCAGGACAGTAATTAGCTTAAGAGCTATGCTGATGATTATGTGGTTTATGATGACTTCATGACCCAATGTCTACCTGATGTCCTGGTTAGTACCAATAGATGCACTTGTATCGTATAATCAAGACAAAGTTTTCCTATAGGAAGCAGGACCTAGAAAAGTCAATTAATAGGTTTGCTCTTCTGAAACGATCATGCTTATAGAGGGTGGTTAAACCCTTGCTAAAATGCACCCAAGTCTGAAAAAAGTACAGATCACTTAACCTTGGGGCATCTTCTTTCCCCACCCAGAAGTAGCTCTTCTGGTCAGCCAGTACTGTCCTGAGTGTAGAATTTTATGTGTTATCTACTGCTCTTTACTTAATCCACATGACATGTTTCACGTCATGCTTACACAAAACAGCCCATGGGGTATAAGACTGAGTCATTACTCTCACAATTTCACATGGCAAAGAAGCAGGGACACATGTTGTGTGTTGATAGGCACTGGAAAAAGAGAAGTCTCTCCTGGCAACTTGTGCGGATGATATGAAAGTGGCAAGGAATCCTGGAAACTTTCCCAAAACTTCCTGTTTATAGATTGTGACAACATGGGGATTCCTACAGTCCTGGACTGTGTCTCTATCACTTGTCCTTTGCCAGAAGGCACTGGTTAGTGTCTCAACTCTTTCCATGTCTTGGCCCCTGATGCTTTTACCCTTCAAAAGACTTTTAACAGGTTGGTTGGAAACACATCCCAGCTGCTAAGGTACTCCAAATTTGTCTTGGTTTCTAGGCACCAAAAGGATTTTTCTATAACTGTGTATTATTAAGATTTCTGGAGGAGTTTCTGGGAAAGAAATGTACTTTGTGCTGACAGCATTACTTGAAGCCTCAAAACCTGAAATAGCATTTAAAAAAAAAAAAAAAGTGCATTAAGTGCATCAATGCACTACTCTCCTGATTTCAATTTTGGAGACAGAGCTATATGAGAACACTATTAAGAATGTGTAGATGAAGAATCAGCAAGTGTTTGGTTCTGACAAGAAAGTGCATCTCCTGTTCTGCTGACTGACAGCATCTCGGTGGCATCTCACAGCTGTGGAAGCTGAAGGAACACCATAGCATTACTGGTCTCCCAGGGCTGCCTGTTGGAGCATCCCTCTTTGAGGCTTAGCCCTGTTGTAAGGTTTTGAGGACACCTCTGCTCCAAATGTGCTATATCAGATGTATGATACTATTTTGAAAGTTAAGAGCCACATTCCCCTAGAATCAGGTTGCTTAGCTTTGAGATGCACTTTCTTTAAGATGACCTATGTTCCTCTTTCTCTGTGCACTTCAGCTCCATGAAGGGTGTTCCTCTAAGTATATACCAAACTTAGCTAAATTTTACTCTCTTGTATTCTTTAGGATGGGGATAAAAGGAAATTACAGAAAATAAGATGCTTCTCTGAGTTTATATATACTCGCATTAAGCATCCAAGCTGATGCAGTTTGTGAGTTGAATGGATGTCTTTGCAATTCTGTGCAAAGCCATGAAGCTGCTCATTGCTTTTCCCCAGTCTCTGCCTGGGGTTTCCCAAGGCATTGTTAAGCATGGGGATGGGGTTCACCACTCAGGGCAGGAGGGAGATGCTTTGGCCCAGGATCTGCTAATCTCACAAGGAGGAGGGCATGGAAGAGTGGCTTGGAGGTGGAGGTGACAGCACAAGCTCACAGGAAGCCGTAGGCAATTGGATTAAAAACAGGAGGACCCCAAAGTGTCAATACAGAATCACAGTTAAGATGAACAAAATTGAGCATTAGAACAGAAGGGCAAAGTTTGTTTAGGAAGGACTGACTGGCAGAAAAGAAGGAAAATGAAGTGCGAATGAAAGGATGCCTACACCAAAATAGTCCAAGATGTGAGGAAAAATAATCATCTTGATAGACTCAAGGTCATGGAAAAAAGAGGAAAGAACATGGATATTTTCATGTGCAGTTGTCTATCATAAATCTATAATAAACCAAGGGAATTCCGATCACAACAGAAGGATCAGATGGATGTGGATTTAACTTAGCAAAATTATCCAACATCCAACTGTCAACAGAGATTTTTAATTACCTATCAGTGATGGACTGCAGCTGGGCGGTAGCGATTGTCCAAAATTTTATCATACTGTGTTGGGATAAACTTTCTTGTATAGATGGAGAACAAAGGAATTAACAGGGAGGTCTACCAAGTCTGATTCTGACAAGAAAGTCTTGCAGAGAATGTGAAGGAGAAAGGCAGCAATTAGGAAAGGATGGTTAAAAAAATCAATTGCAAGAAAACAGACTTCAATAAGTTGAGGAGTTTGATTTATGTTAAATCTTGAGAAAAGTCTTTAATAGTGGAGATGGTTGCATAAAGAGGTATAGTGACAAGGAGTGGGGAATGTCCATTGCTGAGAGATTTGAGTGGATAAGAAAGCTGGGTTAGGGAGCTGGTGATCTTGCACTGAAGGAGGTTATCCATTTGTGGCACCTCTTATGCCTATTTTCGACCTGATGATAAAGAGATGGTTATTGAGTTTAGCATATAAGTCACACCCCTGCTTATGCTTAATTAGCTATAATAATATTCTCTATTCCTATGAATGTAACTAACTGGTTTTTAAAGCACTTTGAAATATCAGATTACATGAAAAATGCCATTAGCATGCAAATTGCTCCCTCACAATAACCACCATTAAAAAAGTAGTAAAAGTTGCCAACATTTTATCTGATATCCCTTAACTGTTTTTTTTTCCCTACTGTACTCACCAACTGTTGTTTTTCAGACCACATTTGACGAACAGACAAGCCACTATTAATATATATTTAAGAAAGAAATAAATCCGTATTTAAGCAGCTGAATAAAAATGCATAGCACATTAAGAGAACACCATAAAAAGTAGCCTGGTGTTGTATAGAAATGCCTGACAAATGTGAGTCTGCCAACATGGAAGGACACTTTTAATGCATTATTTATAGATATTGCTTTACCACCACAAGCCATTGAGATCAAGGTCACTCAGTGGACTTCTGGGCAATGGGTCAAGACTTGAGAGGCAATATTGATAACAGCAGCTGACAGTTTCTTGGATGCAGCTGTTCTTTTTCTAAGCAGCAGCTTTTTCTAACTTCTAATGAACAATGGAAATCTGTTTGCTGTGAAACTGCTTGTGTGTGTCTTGGTCAAAACTCATTAATTGTGGTCAGTTCTGAGCTTGATGTAACTGCTCTCCCTCTTCCCTGCATCTTCCTGTAAATCAGCCAAGTAAATACATCTAATCAATACAACAACTCTAGGTGGGTTTTAGTTTTGTTTTAGTTTTGTTTTGTTTTGTTTTGTCTTGTTATTAGTTCCCCAGACCCTGGTTTCTCTCTCTCCCAGTTCTCTGCCGATCATACTTTCCAATACGTTGATGTCCCAGAGCTGAACACTTTCAGTGTGTTGGGATCAAAAATAATGAAATTTAAGCTGTGACTGAAGAAAATGTAAATAGTCTCTGTGTCTCCCAGCACAATGATATCTCTGTCTGGCCTTAAAGCTTTCTGCTCCCTTTATAACCTGTTCTTCCTACTGATCGTCATAACTTACACAGTTTTGGTTGGTGGAGTTTCTTTTGTTGTTTTGTTGTTGTTGTTGTTGTGTCTGTGTTTGGGTCTTTTCGTAATGCTATCTAACTTAATTTCTTCTCAGAGGAAGATGTAAGGAAAAGGCATTTTGTTAGCCAAATTGCATTCTTATTTAGCAATCCAAGTCACATCTCATAAAGTGTGTGGGGAGATTGTTTTTTCCCAAAATGTTTTTGCCTGACAAGGCCTCCTGACCACGTAGAAGCTTTCCCCAGGCTTCTTGCATACAGGCTCCTAACTTCTTCCTTACTTGCTCCTGGTTTTTCAAGGATCAGTTCTTATTGCTTGCCTAGTACATGGGTTTACAGTCTAAACCAGTTAGTAAACTGCTGATGGAAGGCTTGGTCAACATTCTATGAAATTCCATTTTTTGTGTCATTTGTTTTGTGTGTTTCTCTTACCATTACATTTTCAGTGGCATTAAACCAACCATGTTTATATATTCATCTTGTATTGGTTAATGGATGTTCCTTTCCAGAATAATCCATCATCTTTTGTTAACATTACTTATAATTTTCATTTGGAAAATAAGCAGTCAAACCAGGTGACCTCTTTTTAAGAAGAGACTAATGCACATAAACAGTGTTAGCTTTCTTTTGAGTGACTGGACTGCAAACTAGCTCAACCTTTAATTCTAAGAAAAAAAAGTCTTAAAAATAAATTACCTCTTATAATCCTTATATTCCTTTAAGAGACTTTGGAAGGACTTCATTCAAAGTAAGAAATAATCCCTAAGAGTAACGAGAGTGAGATGAAAATAGATGGATTCTTTCTTACTAGTTTTAATCACAGGGAAAAACCTACAAGATTATACAAAGAAAGCTGAAATCTGGGCACTGCATCTGCCAGAGCTACTCTGTTTCCATTAGCTGCCAGAAATTGTGGCATTTTTTGCTCCTAGTAATAGTGGTATAAATTATTCTTACTGAAATTGAAGGAGCTACACTGAAATTAATCTGGCATAATTTAGTGCAGACTTCCTCTCCTTCCTTTTCTGAAGCAATTTGGTTCACATAATGTATATAAAATAATTAATTTAAACTAACATGAAATAGCCCATTTAACTTTGAAAGGATTTGGGATTAGAAGACTTCTAGTCCAATTTTCAGGATGATTTCTGTTTATATGGCAAACCACTTGCAAAAATAAACTAGGGCAGCAGAAATAAAAAGGATAAAATCCAACTGGATTTTGAATTCTGTAGAATTTGACACATGAGTTTTTTAATTACTTCATGTGGAATTATTTCCCTGAAGTAGTTGAATGTTTTAGGTACTCTTTGATGGAGGATGTGGCTCTAACAGTCAAAAATGCCACGTCCTTAGTCTGCGGGCACTGGTGTATGTTGTGCTACTCATCAATCAGTGATTTTGTATTGCTGCAGATAAGATCAATATTTGTCACTTGTAAATTGTGGCTTCCAGTCCAATATTTACAACAATTTTAATGGCTAGTGGCTACATGTGTGTCTACAGAGAGAGAGAGGCCTCTCTGTTTGCTGGGGCAGTAAGGATGAGTCAGTCAGCTGATCGGAGCTAGCCCAGCTAGAGCCGGAGCCGACACGCTTCAGAGAGCACGAGGTTCAGCAGAGATTAGGAAAAGCAGAGGGGACAGCGCAGAGACATCGCGATTCCCGACATCTCCCGATCCCCGAAGCCCCAGCAGCCCTTGCGAGAGAGCGGCTGACGTGGCAGGGGGTGTTCCCACGGTAACGGCGACCGCACCCCTGCCCCTTGCCTTGAAAGAGCCTTTGGGAGGGCAGCGACCGGTCGCTGCCCAGCAGGCGCAGGGAGGAACAAGCAGGTCGTGTTGCGGACTCTGTTGCTGGTGTCCCAGACTGCTGACCAATATGGTTGCCTCCAGAAGGAGAGCCTGCAGTAAGGAGACTGTAGCAACTCAGACAGAGACCCTGTCTCAAACCGTGGCTGTTCAGGTCTCTGGCTGCAGGGAGTGCCAGAACCTGCTGCTGCTGAGGGAGGGAGGCCAGCATTCCACCTGCGTGAGGTGTGAGCAGGTAGAAGATCTGCTTAGCTTGGTGGCAGAACTTAAAGAGGAGGTCTAGACGCTGAGGACCATCAGGGAGTGTGAAAGGGAGATCGACTGGTGGAGTAACTCCCTGGCGTGCCAGCAGGAATGGTTCCAGGGAGATACCCCCCAAAAGGGGATGGACCCCCTGCCCTCTCAGACAGAGGGGGATGGCCCGAGACAGCCCCTGCCCTGTAGCTGTCGCGCAGAGGTAAGGGACCAAAAAGACGATGAGGGCTGGAAGCAAGTTCCAGTTCAGAACCATGGGCAACCTTCCTCCCTTCCTGCCCTGCTTCCCCAGGTGCCCCTCCGTAATAGGTTTGAGGCCCTGGATCTTGATGGAGAGGTAAGTGAGGATGTGGTGCAAGGCCAGACTACAAGGTCACATAGGAAAAGGCGGTCGACTTCCTGCCTCAAGACTGCCTCTGATAAGAAAGAAAGAAAGGTCATTGTTGGAGGCGATTCCCTTCTGAGAGGAACAGAGGGCCCGATATGCAGAGTTGACCCTCATCATAGGGAAGTGTGTAGTCTGCCTGGAGCCCGGATCAGGGATATCACCAGGGCGCTCCCCAGCCTGGTGCACCCGACAGACTACTACCCGCTGCTGGTCTTCCAGACAGGTTGGGGGGGAAGCTGCTTCCCGCAGTCTGAGGGGGATGAAGAAAGACTACAGGGCCTTGGGGCGGATGGTGAAAGAGTCTGGGGCTCAAGTGATCTTCTCCTCACTTCTTCCATCTTCCGGTGATGATGTGGGATTGAATGGGAAAATTCAGTCCATAAACAATTGGCTATGAGACTGGTGCTTCAGGCAGGGCTTTGGGTTCTTTGATAACGGCTGGTTTTATAAGGCTCCAGTCCGGATGATGGCACCGTGGGAAAGGTTTAACTCACAGAGGCAAAAGGATGCTGGGGCATGAATTAGCAAGGCTCATTTGGAGAGCTTTAAACTAGATTCGAAGGGGGATGGGGTTGTAACTGGGCTTGCCCCAGTAGGGCAGCAGTCTAGGATTGATGAAGACTGGGAGGCCTCCTATAATCCTAGGGTGAAATCAGTGAGCTCAGCTCCCTCCTTGAAATGCCTGTACACCAATGCGTGCAGCATGGGAAATGAGCAGGAGGAGTTAGAGACCTGTGTTAAGTCAGGAGATTATGATCTGGTGGCAATTACAGAGACATGGTGGGACAGCTCACATGACTGGAATATAGTCATGGAGGGCTATGTCCTTTCCAGGAAAGACAGGCCAGCCAGGCGGGGTGGTGGGGTTGCTCTTTATGTGCGAGAGCAGCTGCAATGTACTGAGTTCTGTCCAGGGACAGGGGACGAGCGAGTTGAGAGTCTGTGGGTGAGAATTAAGGGGCAGGCTGGCAGGGGGGATATTGTTTTGGGTGTCTGTTACAGGCCGCCAGATCAGGGTGAGGAAGTTGATGAGGCCTTCTACAGGCAGCTGAAAGCGGCCTCACAGTCACAGGACGTGGTCGTTGTGGGGGATTTTAATTTCCCTGATGTTTGCTGGAAGGACTACTCAGCAACCCAGCCACAGTCCAGGAGGTTCCTCCAGTGTATGGATGATAACTTTCTGATGCAAATGGTGGATGAGCCAACCAGGAGAGGAGCGCTGCTGGATCTCATCCTGACTAACAAGGAGGGTCTAGTTGAAGCAGTAAAGGTTGAGGGCTGCCTTGGTTGCAGCGACCACAAGATGGTGGAATTCAGGATCTTGTGTGGTAGGACCAGTATAATAGCAAGTAGAATTGCAACCCTGGACTTTAGAAGGGCAAACTTTGGCCTTTTCAAGCAATTGCTAGGGGAAATCCCATGGGCAAGGCTGCTTGAAGGTAAAGGGGCCCAAGATGGTTGGTTGACATTCAAGAATTGCTTATTCCGAGCTCAAGAGCAGAGCATCCCGACATGTAGGAAGTCAAGGAAGAGGGCCAGGAGACCTGCGTGGCTAAATAAGGAACTGCTGGGTATGCTCAAGTGGAAGAGGACGGTTTATAGGTCATGGAAGGAGGGGCTGGCCACTTGGGAGGAATATAAGGCTGCTGCTAGAGGATGTAGGAAGGCAGCTAGGATGGCTAAGGCCTCCTTAAAATGAAATCTGGTGAGAGGGGTCAAGGACAACAGAAAGAGCTTTTTCAAATACATGGCTGATAAAACTAACACCAGAGGCAAGGTTGGCCCACTGGTGAACGGGATGGGTGCCCTGGTGACAGAAGATACAGAGATGGCAGAGTTATTGAATGCCTTCTTTGTCTCTGTCTACTCTGCCGGAGGCAGTCCTGAAGAGCCCTGTACACCTGAGACCTCAGATGAAGTCAGGTAAATGGAGCAGTTTGCCTTAGTCGATGAGGAATGGGTTAGGGACCAGTTGAGCAATCTGGACATCCATAAATCCATGGGTCCAGATGGGATGCACCCCCGGGTGCTGAGGGGACTGGCGGAAGTCATTGCTAGACCACTCTCCATCATCTTTACCAAGTCTTGGGAAACGGGAGAGGTGCCTGAGGACTGGAGGAAAGCAAATGTCGCTCCAGTCTTCAAAAAGGGCAAGAAGGAGGACCCGGGTAACTATAGACCGGTCAGCCTCACCTCCATCCCTGGGAAAGTGATGGAACACCTCATCCTTGGTGCCATCTTAAGGCATGTCAAGGATAAGAGGGTTATGAGGGGCAGTCAACATGGCTTTACCAAGGGGAAGTCATGCTTGACCAACCTCATAGCCTTTTATGAGGAAATAACACGGTGGATGGATGATGGCAGAGCGGTGGATGTGGTCTACCTTGACTTCAGCAAAGCATTTGACACAGTCTCCCACAGCATCCTCATAGCTAAACTGAGGAAGTGTGGTCTGGATGAACAGGTAGTGAGGTGGACTGCAAACTGGCTGAAGGAGGGAAGCCAGAGAGTTGTAGTCTATGGGGCGGAGTCTAGTTGGAGGCCTGTATCTAGTGGAGTGCCTCAAGGGTCAGTATTGGGACCAGTATTATTTAATATATTCATCAGTGATTTAGATGAGGGAATTGAGTGTACTGTCAGCAAGTTTGCTGATGACACTAAGCTGGGAGGAGTGGCTGACACGCCAGAAGGCTGCGCTGCCATCCAGCGGGACCTGGACAGGCTGGAGAGTTGGGCAGGGAGAAACTTGATGAAATATAACAAGGGAAAGTGTAGAGTTCTGCATATGGGCAGGAACAACCCCAGGTTCCAGTATAGGTTGGGGAACGACCTGTTAGAGAGTAGTGTAGGGGAGAGGGACCTGGGGGTCCTAGTGGATGGCAGGATGACCATGAGCCAACACTGTGCCCTTGTGGCCAAGAAGGCCAATGGCATCCTGGGGTGTATTAGAAGGGGGGTGGTCAGTAGGTCGAGAGAGGTCCTCCTTCCCCTCTGCTCTGCCCTGGTGAGACCGCATCTGGAATATTGTGTCCAGTTCTGGGCCCCTCAGTTCAAGAAGGACAGGGACCTGCTGGAGAGAGTCCAGCGCAGGGCAACTAAGATGATTAAGGGAGTGGAGCATCTCCCTTATGAGGAAAGGCTGAGGGAGCTGGGTCTCTATAGTTTGGAGAAGAGGAAACTGAGGGGTGACCTTATTAGTGTATATAAATATATAAAGGGGGAGTGTCATGAGGATGGAGCCAGGCTCTTCTCAGTGGCAAACAATGATAGGACAAGGGGTAATGGGTACAAACTGGAACACAAGAGGTTCAACTTAAACTTGAGAAGAAACTTCTTCTCAGTGAGGGTGACAGAACACTGGAACAGGCTGCCCAGGGGGGTTGTGGAGTCTCCTTCTCTGGAGACATTCAAAACCCACCTGGACACATTCCTGTGTAACCTTATCTAGGTATTCCTGCTCTGGCAGGGGGATTGGACTAGATGATCTTTTGAGGTCCCTTCCAATCTCTAACATATTGTGATACTGTGAGATGGCCTTGCAGAAGCGAAGCATTGATCATTTTGGTACCACTGGGCTTCATTAGACATTTAGTGTAGGGATGTGTCAGTGTCTCTATGAAGAGACGGGGTGGGTGCAGCCATACATGTTGGGTCCAGGTCCTTGGCTCAGGTCATGAAAGACAAGGGCTGGCTTCCACAGAGCCCCTTGGATGTGTCTGCAGTAAGCCACAGCTTCTGTGGTAGGTGTCTCTGGTTTGGGACAATGCAAATGCGTGGAGCTCACCAGACCAAGTACAGGTCATGTGGAAATGCTGCATGCTGGGGCATGCAGACAGTGCTCCTGGTGGCATCAAGCCTGAATCCCACATGCCCAGGTGGATTTACATCCAGTTGCATACCCAGTGCAACTCTTTGCTCTTCACTCTGCTTTGGAGATGTAGAGAGGAGACACTGGCCCTGGCTCTGAGTAGACAAAGCCGATATGGAAGAGTATTTATTTATTCTGGTCCCAAGCTACACTAAAGCTACTATGCTCTCTGCAGAGATAAGCTGGCCTGGCAGCAGTTTGCCCACTTTTATGTGGCACTCACACCTGCAAACCTGCACAGGCAAAGGCGCCCCTGCAGCTGGGAGGTGAGGATCCAGCTATGGGTAAGCAGGAGTTAATCGCAAGTCATCACATGATAAGGCATAAAATGTCCAACCCAAGAATTGCTTACAAAATGTATTATAATTGGCAGATGAGAGGCAGTGATGAATAATAGCTACATCATCATGTAGCACATAATCCCAGCACTAAGCGTAGTCTCAGAGCCAAACCCTGGCTTTCCCCACATGCCTGTGTCAGGGGATCACATCGTTTGACATCAAGAATTGTTCCTGCAGTATTTCTCTTTTATATTATATAGAAATCAAGGATCTGTGAAATGGATGGGACCTACCCAAATACTTCTCTTCCCATATCTTTCATGAGTTATTTCCATCCCAAAATTTTGAGGCTTGAAAGCTTGTTGGCAAAGAAAAGGTTAACTTTTTCAGCTGCTTCTTTATAACACCAAAGGGACACATCCCTTTGCCCAGTGTTTAAATTAACCTTGCTCAATTCTTGCTTTTGAGTTTGCTCTGACATTTGCATGAATTTTTCAATGTAATTTGGAAAACCCAGTGATCAGTCAGGACTATAGTGAATTTGCAATTTTCATGATTAGAACTATTAAATGTTTCTTCACTGTTTGCGAGGTGATGCTCTCTTCTTCATAGTCCTGCCCACTATGATCATGATAAGTATCTCTGTTAACCACTGTAAAGGACAAATATTCAGAATAATTTTCAGCTTGCTTTGCTTTAATTGATTTTATACCCTTTGCTGGGTATAATTAGTTTTTCATAATCAAGTCTTTTTTTAAAAACAAAATCATATATAAAAATAAATTCAAGTTGTGTACTAAAACTTGAAACCTGAATGAATATATCAAAGCTGAAAGAATAAGGCTTACTTTTCAAATTGTTTGGAGCTGTGCTCAGCTTTATGTCACTGTGGTGAAGAACAGTGTAACTGCTTTTACTCATTTCTAATCCCAGGACCAACTGTGAACCATATTGGTCCCTGGCCTCCTTGCAATAACCTCTGAGCTCTTTTTTATGCCTCATTACCTAATGACTTGCAGGAGGCTGATGTCCTTCAGAGGGGTGTGGTATTACCAAGGTGTGGATTCTCTTTGGCTGCTGTTACTTCTTCTTGGTTATGTCTCTTGCAGTAGAGGCTAAAAGAAAGATTTTGGCAATGCTGGGAAATGGTTGGACTTGATGATCTTAAAGATCCTCTCCAACCTGGATGATTCTATGGCTCTATGTCTCAGGGAGTCATACTTGTGCAAGCTGAGGTGTTCTCCAGGTAAGCTGGCTGCCTTGTGCTCATGGCGAAGCATAGAGCATCTGGGACAGAACAGGAGGGTGAGATTAACCCTCTGCAGCACAGCTACACGTATTCACGGAACGTGCAAATTGCTGCATGGGAGATATCAGTGAGAATTCCTGATAGGAACTAGGTTTCGCAGAAAGCTGAAGTGAATGCTACAAGAAAAAGCCCTACAGCAGCTGGTGGATGCTGAAGGGAGTCAGTGAAACATGCAGGTAAAATGACTGCAGTTCGTGGAGATGATATTAAGAGCAGGTTGTCATTTGAACCTATGATGTTCTGGAGTCATTCCTATTTTCTTATATTTTTCTAGATCCACCTTCCGCCATCTTTGTTTTGTGGTATTTCCAATATTCTTGCTACATCAACATATTTAAAAGAAGTGGAAATCATAGAAATTAGAAAGGGGAATGGCTGTTAAGTATAGACTGAGTGCTGAATCAGAAAACAAAGCTCAGTTTTTTAGTCCAAATTTTAATGTTGCATCACTGTTCTACCTACAATAAGAGTACATGATTCATTCCTATGCCAAGACAGATTTCTTCTTGCTGTAGTATATGTTCTGGTGTGCTTTGTCCTGTCTATATGCAAATACCTCCGATGATGATGTTTCCATCTATACCCTCCAGAGATTACTCTGTGAGCTAATACATTATATTGTTAATGCATATTTTTTCCTTCCTTTTTTTTTTCTTTTTATATATATCAAACTTTTTTCCTCTCTTTGTTGTGGTTTTTGGACATTTTATTACATATATTAGTTATAGCAGGAAAAAGATCACTTTGAGAGTGGATTTCCTATGATAACTGAGTCTTCATATATATTTCCTATGCTTGTGGAACAGCTAATGACCAAGTAGCCAATAAAATGTGCTCTGTTCATTACTCATATTGTATCTACTACGTTTATTTTTAAAACTGTCAACATCTTTCCCACCAACCATGTTGCTTTTGTTGCTCTTATAACTCTTGGGGATACTGAATGGAGACACAGCAGCCACAACGCAAAGGCAGGACAAGATGGTCTTGTTCCTTCCATGCTCTGAGGTAGGAGACCTCAGGTGCCAATGACACAAGGAATGCAAGGAAAAGTAGCTATGCCTGTCACTTAGTCTGAGCTCTGGTATTTAGCACTGTAAGTCTGGGTCCAAAGCTTTGACCTTATTGCATGTTAAAGGTATGACTGCTGGTGGTGTTACTGCATTAACCATGAGCTGCTTCTCTCTGCAGTAAGTTGCTGGCAAGTCTAGGTGATGTGCATTTAAACACTGAACAGATCGGCTATTGATAAATACATACAGAGAATTTTAAAGAAGCAAGCTCTTAAAAAAGACAAGCCGGCAGCACATTGAATAATGGTATTATCAGCACTCTGAATCAATTGGTATGATAGGGGTTTAACTTTAATTTAAACTCAGACTGTGTGTGTGTAAAGCTTGGGGCAAGGGGAGAGCAGCTGTCCCTGCAAGGGACAGGGATGGTTAGTGCAGTTGTTTTACCTGCCAGAGCTTCAGATGAACAAAGCAGGAAACGGGAGACACTCCCGGGTACGTTTTCCATTAACACTTTCAGGTGAATAATGTGAGCAACTCAGATGCCAGGAGCTAGACACCAGCTAAAAGCAGCTGGAGCTTTTTGTTTTGATTGATATGTTAAACTTAAGCTAGCTAAACAGTGGATATGTTTGAGCAGTGGCTGACATGACTGGCAGACTGGTTGTAAAGTCAGGACCATATAAAAGTGAAAATAAGCAGTCCATGCTGGATATGACAAGAGGAAGGGAGCTTTTGAGAGGTGTAGAGGACAGATAGCTGTCATCAAAGGAGCCTTAGAGTGCAGTGTTTGTGGTAGCATTCTGGAGAGAGCTCAGCTGTGTCAGATTACACTATATAAAGTCAGGCATTTTTCAAGGAGAGTGCAGGAGCTAGATATGGCTTAAGGGAAGTTTCACCTGTGCAGCTGCATAGGAGGAGAAAAAAATCCAGGTGTTAGCACTGGGACTCAGACTATAATAATCATTGTGAGGCTGAACAGTGAAGAGTTGTGCTGCCAGCAGGGCTGGGGAGCTGATCCAGCTCAAGCCTCATCCAGTAAAACCAAGTCACACTTTTTGTGGCAGCTCATGCTTAGACTGGCTTAAAATGATAGAAACTGCCAGCTTGGACTGCTCTCTAAAGACAATACCCGTGCTGCAAGCCTGAGTAACAAGCAGAATAATGGCATTGTCTAGAGAGATTGAGAAACCAAGTAGAGGAGAAGGTATTGCAGTTCTATTTTAACTACCCTGGACTTCAGCTGAAAGCTAAACACCAGTGAGGAGATGTCAGGGAGACAGGCCCAGATCTTGGCCAGTAAAGGAGGAGACAAGTCTGGAGCAGAGAAAGGTCTATAGGTCATCAGGATAGAGAGAGCAGATGAGTTTGGCTTGGTGGATAAAATTACTTGCATATTTTTCTTGCCTTTATCAGAATTCTTTCCAATATGTCTGTTGATATATTTCTGTTAGAAAATTGATTCACACTCAGCATACTGCAGCAGATTGATCTTCATCAAGATCATGACGCGATGTCCTCTATCTGGAGTTCTAAGCTGTGCTGGCCTCTCCTCTGAGTTTGGGGTATTGTTAATTCATGCTCCATTTGCTCTTTTCCATGCTTCTGCTGTGTGTTTCTATATTTTGGATTATTTCTCTTGTAAGAGATTAGGTGGTCATTTTCCAGGCTGCATTACTTAATTTCTCCAGGGGCTCTGAATTATTTCTTGCTATCCTTGCAGGAATGTACGCAGTGCTTCTCATTGTGCGAATGAAATGAGGTTTGTATAAATTTGCATTAGGAATGGTATGTACACCTTACAGCACAACCCTTGTGAGACAACTGCACCAGCTGAATGAACATTAGAAAATAAGATTTTTTTTTCAGTGACAATCCTCTGAGTATTTCAGGTTATATAATTTGCTGTTTACCCTGTCTGGCCTCTTCTAGTCTCCATTTCCTTCCTATATATACTTGTGACATTGTGTTTAGTTCCTATTTCCTTGGTGATAACAAATCTTATATGTAGTATTATATTATGTATATCTATTTCATATAAAAGTATATCTATTTCATATGAATATATTTATATATATACATATATTTATATTTGATGCTCCAGGGCAGCCTTGGTTGCAGTGGCCACGAGATGGTCGAATTCGAGATCCTCAGGACAGTGAGAAGAGCGTGCAGCAAGCTCACTGCCCTGGACTTCAAGAGAGCAGACTTTGGCCTCTTCAGGAGCCTGCTTAGTAAGGTTCCATGGGATACAGCCCTAGAGGGCAGGGGGGCCCAAGACTCTTGGTTGTTATTCAAGGATCACCTGCTCCAAGCTCAGGAATGTTGCATCCCAACTAGAAGGAAGTGCAGCAGGAGGGCCAGGAGACCTCCTTGGATGGATAAGGAGCTGCTCAGGAAAATTCAAAGGAAAAAAGAGGCTTATAAAAGGTGGAAGCAGGGACAGGCGGCCTGGGAAGAATACAGGGATGTTGTCCGGGAAGCTAGGGACCAAGTGAGGAAGGCCAAGGCCCAGCTAGAATTAAACTTGGCTAGGGATGTTAAAGACAACAGAAAGGGTTTCTATAGGTATGCTGCAAATAAAAGACAGACTAGGGATAATGTAGGCCCCCTTCGGAAGATATTGGGAAAACTGGCTACCCGGGATTTGGAGAAGGCTGAGGTTCTTAATGACTTCTTTGCCTCGGTCTTCACTGGCAAAGTCTGACCACACCACCCAAGTCTTGGAAGGGGAATGCAGGGACTGTGAGAATGAAGACCCTAGGCCCGCTGTAGGAGAGGATCTGGTTCGAGACCATCTTAAAAACCTAAACGTACACAAGTCCATGGGACCTGACAAAATCCATCCGTGGGTCCTGAAGTAGCTGGCGAATGAAGTTGCTAAGCCACTGGCCATCATATTTGAAAAATCATGGCAGTCAGGTGAAGTTCCCGACGACTGGAAAAAGGGAAATATAACCCCCATTTTCAAGAAGGGGAAAATGGATGACCCAGGGAATTACAGACCAGTCAGTCTCACCTCTGTGCCTGGCAAAATCTTGGAGCAGATTCTCCTGGAAGGCATGCTAAGGCACATGAAAACCAAGGAGGTGGTTGGGGACAGCCAGCATGGCTTCACTAAGGGGAAATCCTGCCTGACCAATTTGATGGCCTTCTATGATGGGGCTACAAAACTGATGGATAGGGGCAGAGCAGTTGATGTCATCTACCTGGACTTGTGCAAAGCATTCAACACTGTCCCACATGATATCCTTGTCTCTAAATTGGAGAGACATCAATTTGATGGGTGGACCACTTGGTGGATAAAGAACTGGCTGGATGGTCGCACGCAAAGAGTTGTGGTCAATGGCTGGATGTCCGGCTGGAGACCGGTAACAAGTGGTGTCCCTCAGGGATCGGTGTTGGGACCGGTCTTGTTCAACGTCTTTGTCGGTGACATGGACAGTGGGATTGAGTACGCCCTCAGCAAGTTTGCCGATGACACCAAGCTGTGTGGTTCGGTTGATACGCTGGAGGGAAGGGATGCCATCCAGAGGGACCTCGACACGCTTGTGAGGTGGGCTGATGCCAACCTTATGAAGTTTAACCATGCCAAGTGCAAGGTCCTACACCTGGGTTGGAGCAATCCCAGGCACAGCTACAGGTTGGGCAGAGAAGAGATTCAGAGCAGCCCTGCAGAGAAGGACTTGGGGGTGTTGGTTGATGAAAAAATGAACATGAGCCGGCTGCAGTGTGCGCTCGCAGCCCAGAAAGCCAACCATATCCTGGGCTGCATCAAGAGGAGTGTGACCAGCAGGTCAAGGGAGGTGATCCTGCCCCTCTACTCTGTTCTCATGGGACCTCACTTGGAGTATTGTGTGCAGTTCTGGTGTCCTCAACATGAAAAGGACATGGAACTGTTGGAACAAGTCCAGAGGAGGGCCACGAGGATGATCAGGGGACTGGAGCACCTCCCGTATGAAGATAGGCTGAGGAAGTTGGGGCTGTTCAGCCTAGAAAAGAGAAGGCTGCGTGGGGACCTCATAGCAGCCTTCCAGTATCTGAAGGGGGCCTACAGGGATGCTGGAGAGGGACGATTCATCAGGGACTGTAGTGACAGGACAAGGGGTAATGGGTTAAAACTTAAACGGGAAGTTTAGATTGGATATAAGGAAGAAATTCTTTACTGTGAGGGTGGTGAGGCACTGGAATGGGTTGCCCAGGGAGGTTGTGAATGCTCCGTCCTTGGCGGTGTTCAAGGCCAGGTTGGATGAGGCCTTGGGTGGCATGGTTTAGTGTGGGGTGTCCCTGCCCATGGCAGGGGGGTTGGAACTAGATGATCTTAAGGTCCTTTCCAACCCTAACTATTCTATGATTCTATGATCTATTTCAGATAAAAGTATATGAAATACAGTTATAAATACATGTATATATATGTATATCTATTTCATATAAAAGTTATGAGGAGTCAACATGTTTAAAACTGTGCCTTCAATATTGTACAAAGACTTAAATGTCTTATAAGTAATTTATAATGTATTTACAGAGCATAACAATTATATTTTCAAGCATCAGTGATTACTGCAAACATAGACTGTATACTATATTATAAAAATTGTCCTTTATTTTAAATGGCTTAGACATGCTCTGAAAACATATTTAATAAAATGAGTAGCCTTTATCATCAAATAAAGATAATTTTGCTGGCTGTTGACAAGTTATAATTCTTTTAAAAGCCATTCAGAATAAATTACACTATTTGTGGATATACAATGAACAATCTAGTAAAGCATTAGTAAAATACTGTGCATTTGAAACGTGGGTTTTTTTTTTTTTTCTAATAGAATTTTAAATTGTATTTCTTTTACGAAATTTCCAACATCCTTTAAATATAGTTGGAATAAAAAATTCCTTGAAATTTGTAGATTGCTTTGATCATACTTGACTGTGTTCCAAGCAAATAGAGACGCTTAAAAATGGTGCATGTGTTTGCAAACGCTTCAGTAAAATATGAAAATTTAAAAAGTATATGATGTGCTACTGAAATAAGATGTAATAAAATATTCCCAAGTGCCCAAAAAAATTTCAATGGGGAAATCCACTATATTTTCTTCCACTTAAATATAATAGTATTACTTTATGGAATAAAATGAAATTTTATAGAATAAAATACTCTCTGGAATCAAATAGTGGAAGTAGAGGAGTTATTTTTCTAATACACTGAAAGAAAGTGTAAAAAGTCAATGAATTGAAAGCTGCCTTTCTGGACAAACTGAGGAGTGAGAAACACCAGGTAAAGTGTGAAAACAAGAGAGAACTTTTTCATCTTAATTACAAACTTTTTCCGCTTTGATTAAGCCCATTTTCCAGTTCAGACTATTTTGCTAGGAGGAATTTTAACTCAAGTTGTGAAAAATGGATAGCCACATTACCTGAATATTAGGTTAACCTTCTCTTGTTTATTAATAGATGGAATAGAAAAAATGGTAAATCAGTTTTCTGTTTTGGTTTAATTGTATCTATTGAAGGTATTTATTCATGTTTCCAGGAAGCAGTCAGAGGTGGGCAGGGCTTGATGTAATAGTCTTATGTGGATTGATGAAAAAAGATGTTCCAGTTGGAACAGGAGTTGTAGTTTGTGTGATGAAAAGGTCACCTCCAGTCACACAACAAAGTAGACAGGCACAAGGGCTGGTGGGGGAATCCGGATAACCCCCTGTCCTCACTGCTTCTAGGGCTGTCCCAGGGGAGCCTTCAGCCCCATGGTGAAGACAGGAGCACCCCAGAGGCTACCTGAGGGGAATGGGGCTCACTATGGGATGCAGAGAAGAGCCTTTTGTGATTACATGAGAGATATTGTGGGATTTTTTGGGTGCTCAGCCTTGCTGCTGGCTTGACCTGGGGACATGTAGCTGTGCAGTGTTGCCTTGATTGGGCTACTGGGTTTTGCAATCTCTGCACACTGCATACCTCAAAGAAATCATCAAATGCACATCATACAATGCTCTGTCAAATATGCAAGTTTCATTTACTATTGTGTAGACCACAACACTTTCTATGCAAGTGTTCACTGACAGTGAAAATTGCTAATGTGTTAACTTAGTTGAAGAAGCTAGTGGAGTTCTTACTAGAAACATTATATTAGTATTATTAAATATATAGTACTGATAAATGTATATTTACAATTGATATATTGTATATTGTCTATATTAATATTCTTTGATATATTGTACTGTAGTTCTTTCCATGTTTCCAAATTGTGTCAAAGTTCATACCCTGTCACCTATCATTTAGCCTCTCTCCTGTTCTTTTTGGTGTGGTCTGGATGTAAACCACAGTAATGGTAGCCAGTTGAGAGCCCCACTGTTTTAGAGACAGGAGGATTAGTACTTCCTCTGTAGAATATATGCTGCTCTTTTACCCTCTTGACATACAAATAAGGTGCACATTTACCAGCAGAGCAGACTGGGACAGTATTATAGGTTTTTTTAATGACAGGATGGTTATCTTTTCTGCCTCTCACAGTTCAAGGAGCATCTGGAAGATGTTCTTACTCATATGATTTAGTCTTTGGTAGTCCTGCAAAGAGCAGGAAGTTGTACTCAACGATCCTTATGAGTCTCTTCCAACTTGAGGTATTCTACGATTCCATGATTCTATGATTAAATTCATTTTTGCTTTTCCAGAGGCACACACCTTTGCACAACACTGGGGTAGACTGAGGCAACCTCTGTGCTTTGGGTGCATTCAGAGGTTCCCTGGGCAAATTATAGTGTGATGGTGTTTGGCAGGCAGTATCCAAGTTACTGCCAGTTCCTTGTGCCTATGTATTTGTGCCCCACACCACTAAAGTACCCCAGGAGCTCAGAGAAACTGGATCTCTAGGTGTACGATATTTTTGGCCAGCATAGCTGAATCTGAGGGAAAATACAAGATGAGCAGGAGGCTGGAGCATAATAGTTTACCTGGCCCCTCTTGACCCTGCCTGCTCGCAGCTCAGCCAATCTGTCCTTGCATATATTTTACAATGCGAATTACATAGACTAGATACTCTTATATCCAGAAGGACCTTCACTTCCCACAGTGTATGTTATTGAGACTTACAGAGAAGTGACTTTGTACCACCCTCTGTATGTAAACATAAATTTCATATGCAAAAAAGCATGACAATACCTTAGAACTGACCTTGGGAATTGCTTTTATTTTTGTTGTTTTGTTTTGTTCTGCTTTTTTATTCTGCGGAGGTTCTGAAAGACAAAGGCAGCTCTCTGTTTTTAATTACTGTAAGTAGCTTGTGAGTAGCTGGAACAGCTTTTTATACAACCTGATTTGAATATATTCCAGGCTGCAGATAGACACCTATTTTAAAGGCACAGCATGCTCACTGTGGCTTTCTGCCAGTCAAACAGTTGTCACTTGCTAGACAGTCCTAAACAACTTCTGCTCCTTCCTCAATTTGCTGTCTGTCTGACTGATGGAAAGGGCAGGGCTTCTCCCTTCTCCCTCCCCTTTCTTTTCCTCTGAACCAGTGTCACCACATGGCAGGAGAATTCAGCCATTGCTGCTGAGAACAAGGCACTGTTTGTGCTGCTGGCCCCAGGGCTCGGATAAGGACCCCTGAAATGGAGCAGAGTAGATTATCAGTGTAAGTCCCCAAGAATCCTCTGCTTTCTGTAGCTCCTTGGGGTAAATATGGAGGAGAAGAAGGTTTAGTTGGTTTTATTTTGCTTTTTAAACTTTTGAAGCTTTCTCAAGACTGACAAAAATGAAATCCAGATCTGTTTTTTCTTAACCCTGGGCAGACAGATTAGGTATAGATGGTATGAGTACTGCGGTCTGGTCTTGTAGCAATAACACTCAGAGACCTAATCTGAAGCAAAGCTAACATGATAAATGCATGGAAATACTTGGGTTTTTTTTCTCCATACTTGGTTTTATCTCCATAGCACAGTTATGGGGGAGCTTAGCTACTGTATCAGATCAGCAGAGAAGCACCCAACATAGCTCAGCAGCTCCACAGAAGACCTCAACTGAACCTCAGTATCCTTTGCTCCACCTCCTCCCTTACCTCTCATTGGACTCCTTGCTTGCTTGCTGGGCTAGAGGCTCCACGTATTTTGAAGCAAGTCCTAGAAATGTTCTCTCTGGACTACTGAAAATATTCTGATTCCTGGTTCCTGATTTTGACACTTTGGCCCTTTGGGATTTTTTATGGTTTTATGGACATTTTCTTTAAGACTTTTCTTTAGCCAGTGACTTTGTCTTAGTCAAAATTTGGCTACTGTCCATCTGGGGCAAAAGCACATAGTGGTCAATCCCTCCTTTTAAGGTTCATTATTATTTGAGGTTTGTAGAATTTTTCCACCTTTTCTTTTCAGGCAAGTTTTTCACAGCCAGCTTTGCTAAACTTTTGACCCTATAATGAAGAGCAAAAGTATCTTAATTCTGACGGTCAGGATTCTTAATTATATCCTTAATATTGCTAAATGTAAAGTTCTTTTTTTTCCATTAGAAATAGAAATCTTTCACAGCCACCCATCATTGCAGAGGCTTTGAGTGCAAGATACTTTTCTTGTCTCTTTACTCCTTTGCTTGGCTTAGGTGAGATGCAACACTCCTACTAAATGACGAGGAGAAAAAGAAGGGAAAAGAAAGGTTTCCCTCCATGTATTTTCTCTTTGCTGTACATTTTGTTTCTGACATCCCTTTGGAAGAGCTCAAGCTGCTGAAGGAGACTGGTCGGTATGAAACATAGTTTTCTTCTCCATTCCTTTACTTGTTTCCTGTTGCTGGTTTTAGCTATTGCCTATATATTTTCTTAGGACTTTGTTGGAAGAATGCGATAGTTTTTGTTTAAATAATTATCTCCAGTGACAACTCACTGCCTGCAAACAATGCCTTCTCAGTGTCTATGGTGTCTTGTGCATGGTATTCAGGTTTGTTGTATTCTGGTCTCTGGATAATTACAGAAATGAAAAATCAGGAAATGCTCTGTTAGGTCCTTGCCAATGTGTATATGGGATATTATGTAGATTTTCCTATATTTCCTATATAATATCAACTATATTCTTTAGTATTTCCTAATATTTAATATGTTTAGTCTGTTTTCTGCTTCCTTCTCTAAGTCCCAAACACTAAGGCTTGTAACTTTTTCCATTTTTCTACTACTAATAGTAAAAGAGATGTCACCCATAAAATCTGCTCTGCCTCTCTGACTTGCTGTCTTGTGAGGCCACCCCACGATTGTGTCTCCATAATCTATTCTATGACAGCACATGTCTAGCTACAGAGATTCTCTCTATGCTTGATGTTTATGCAGTTCAAATATGTTTAAATATCAATTTGTCTTTCCATCTTTGTTAAATGTTTGCCCTCAGCTTTTTCAAGTTTTCCTTGCAAGGCAAGTTTTCCAGGCCCTACATCTTTGTGCTTGGTTTTTGGCTTTTTGTCAGAAGTCACAATCTGTCAATGCTAGAGCTAGTTGGGAATTTTCCAGTGAAAAGCTTCTTTGTTTTGTTTTTTAATTGGAAAATAATTTTTGCGAAATTGGAGACAATTCTCTTGCAGAAGGTGTTTGCTCCCTCTGTCCCTAGGTATATTTTAGGTTGGTACGATCTGAATAGACTCATTGAGTTTTGTGAAACCAAGTGGATGCTCTTCCTTCTGGTTAACTGGCCAAAATATTTGAACTGTTCTTAAACATTTTTTATGTGGAAGAATTCAGACACCTCATCACACCGCAGCCCTTCATCTGTTGAAACATTGTGTTTAAAGTTCCAGCAGTGAAAAACAGTGAAAGATTGTGGGAGATGATACAAATTGGCCAAGGCTTCCTCCTGCAGGAAAAAAAGAAACCCAAACCCAAACATTATGTATGGTGGCCGTTAGGAAGAAAGGGACAGTTATCAAACCAAGATAAATATTGGTGGCATTGTCTGCCTTTCCCAATGGCAGCATTACAGAGTAGTTATGATCCAGGATGCTGTAGATGTTCCCTAGTTTGAAACTCAGAAAAGTCCTGAATGGCTTCTTGCTGCTGCAGGTTAACATCAGGTTTATTCATTACTATTATTACTGATTTCCTAGGAAGATGCGCTTAATTAAGCTGGCTGCTACCATTACATGAATTTTAAGGCAAACTGCTAATGTGAGCTATTTATTCCATGCACAATTGAACACACTGCCAATACTGCCTATAATAATACAAAAATGTTACTATGATTACTAAGAGTGTGTGCTAAAAGACTGAAGACATTTTGTCACTTGGCTTCTGTAAGGTTTAAAATATGTTGGCTAGGGTTTAGTGTTTAAAAAAAGCCTTAAAAAAAAAAAAAAAGAAGAAGAAAATCGTTACTAAAATATCTCTGTGCCTAAACACACTGTGTTGTAGCAGGGCAAATGGGTGATGGTTTTAGCTGGCTCTACCACCTCTCTCCACTCACTGTTTTTTCTGTATTTCCCTCTTTAGCCTGTATTGGACTCACTTATATATATTTACTGCAACACAGGGTATGCTGGGACAATCCAGAGGAAAAAGAAAGCTGAGCGATGGAAATCCAAAGCCTCAGGATTAGCAATAACAAATTCTCAATTATATCGTGATGTGTTTCTTCAGAAATCCCTTTGCATATACAAGGCTTCATGAGTGAGTTCATTATCTCCTGGTATGTAGAAATGTCTTTTGCCTTTGCTCAGCCAACACTAATGTATTTATTATTCATCTGATACTAGACCAGGCTTTAAGCTGTGTAATGCTTTCTTTACCATTTCATTGTTTATTTGTTTTAATGAATACCCATGAGCCAGAGTCTGAATGCAGACCTGTTGTTTTACTCATGGGTGGCAGCAAAGACTTAAAAAGAAAATGTCTTTTATTTTTTCAAGGTACTAACCTCCTAACTGGAAGTTATTTAAATGACAGTACTATTTCTTTTCCTTTTCCAGATATTCATGTGCAAATACATTGGAGCACTTAGTACTTCTCATGCAATTTGACTGACTGAGCTCACAGTTGGGACTGAGTAGATAATTTCTGTGTGAGCAGCTGAAGTATCCAACTTTGGCTTATATTCAGCTACAAAGAGTTTAAAATAAAATATTGAGAGAAATCAGCAGGAGAATGGAAAAATCATGCTGTATAAGTCAGAACATGTTCACCCTCTGTGAAGTTAAGGCAAATGATAATAGGCTTGCACATTGGTAAAAACAATAGGGTTTATTTACAGTGTGTTAAGTTTCTGTTATTGTAACGCTACAGTGTATACAGGCATGTAAGTGTGGTAAAGTGACATGAGCCAGGCCAAACCTTGATAGGCATGTGAATTCTGCCAAAATACTTCAGTATGACAATTGGAAAATGTAGAGGATGAGATTGAACTGAGGGAGAAATAAACAGTGGAGAAAGCAGTACTGGAGCTGCACTGGCAGTGTGATCTGTAAAACAAAAGCAGCTTGTGTGGGAGCTCCCATGTTAATATTCCTTTTGGGTCAAATTCCATGTATTTTGTTATTGCAAAAAATCCTTTCAAAGTCAGTTCTGGTAAGACTAGAGGCAGGTAATAATAATTAATGAATTATGCTGACACTGACTAGTTATTTTTAGGACAATGGTCCCCCTGGCTACATTTTCACTAACAAATAAGATGGATCAGGGATTGTTCCCTGGCCCTGGGGCTTGAACATGTCCTGTGTCCAGAGAGCTAAGTACTTGTTTCTAAAATAGGCTGCCTGTTGGCACTGGCTTTGGACCTGGGCTAGCCTGTGAGCCAGCACCAAGCACAGCTTTAACAAATGACTTCAATGCGTCTTCTGGTTCACTTGGGCTTTTTGAGGAGCAGCAGGACAGATGACCTTCAGTTGTCCCTGGCTGAGCTTCAGGTGAAAGGTTTTTCCAACAGGATGATAGGCTCTTTTCAAATACTGTTTTCTCCACAAGAAAAAAGCAATGACTGTTTGTATCAAATACAACATCAAATCAGTACAGATTGCGGAGAATGAATTTTGAGGAAGTATTGGGTTATTGAGATTTTTTTTTTTTTCCCCTACAAAACAAAGCTCATTTTTCTTGGACCTCTGTGCCCAAGTAGAAGTGGGATGAGTGGGACTCAGCCTTGCTGTATCCTCCGCAGCTGTTTGATTTTGTTTTCAGCGACTCTCCAATGCAAAAATGCAAAAGCAAATTCTTAATATGGGACCAGAAACCAGGTATCCCCTCAAACCAAAAGGTCTACTGTTAGCTAGACCAGAGTCAGGCTATGTTTTTCTTAGACTGTGTTTCTCACGTGCCCCATAAAGATGAAGCATCACAAGAAATGGAAGCAGTTTGATCCCAGCTCAGTTTTGGCTGCCTCTTGGGATATGACAGCAATTACATCAAGCCCCTTCAGGGTGAAAGGAGCCTCAAACTGCTCCCTGTGTGAATACTGTGCTTATTTCACAAAGGTGGAGAGTAGCATAAGTATACCTTTCTCTGCAAAGATGAGGCTTCTAGTTCCTCTCAGGTCAAATTTAGGCAGAATTTAAGTGAGAACAATAAATCTACAAATTTTTATTTTGTTTTTAATTTCCCTTCCTTCTGCTTAATCTGGTTCATCATGGCCATGAGAACTGCAAATTGCCAGTGCAGGAGACACCTTGGGTGTGATTGTCAGATCTGTTGTCACCATTTTAAAATGGGTGACAGGACTGGTGTTGCACTGAGCCCTGCAGATTTTTGTTTGCAGCCCCACAAGGTCTCCACTGGTGCACATTCTGAAGGAGGTAAGCCTGCAGTGTCTTTCTCAGGGTGGTGGGAGGTCACAGACCTGGGGCATGTCACTGGCTCAGGAAGATTTTCCATAGGACAAGAGATGGTGTTTTGTCCTGTGAGACGTGCTGCTCCTAGCAGAAACAAGGGATGACAGGAATCTTGTTTTATCAGCAGCCAGGGTCAGGCAGGAGAGGTGGCAACCCTTTGCTCTCAGCTGCTGCATCAGCAGGCAGCCTGGGGTCTTCATATAGAGTTTAAATTTCAGTGATTACTGTGTAGATATATACCTGATGGCAATGTACAAATGCTGTCCAGCCCCTGACTGAAGCCTTCTCCTAGGCACTTGTTTGGTCCAGGGGTCAGACTGCTCACCTCAGGAGACATGTCCAGGTCGTGGTTATGCCCTGACATTCAGCACCCATAAGCAAGAGGTTGAGCTGCCTTGTAGGGGTCATCCTGCTCCTGCTCGCCTCCTCAGCATATTGCAACACAGCCTGCTGCAATGTCATCAGTCCGGCACAAGAAACAGTCTTGGCTACTGTCTCTGAGTACTGGTGTAATAAGAAATGATGATAATGACAGTATCTTTGCATATGGCAAATCAGCTTTGGCAAATGGGCTTCATGAAAATGGATATTTTTGAAAGGCTTCTGCAGGTTTTGATAGACTCAGGATATTTCATGTGAAACAAGGACAAATTATTTAATGTGTATTTTTATTCACAGCTTAAGTGAAGACTTCAGAAAAATGAAAGGGACACCTTTAAATGAGTGCTAGTGATTTTCTACTGACCTCTGGATATTTCAGTCCTGCTTTGGAAAAATAATAATAATTATTTTTTTATGATTTCTTTCTCAAGTGGAGTTTTATTTAAGCAGATGCTTTCATTTGTAAGATGAAAACCTTTTTTGATTTCCAATAAAATGCCAGGCTCCAGTGAAGAGAAAATGCAAATCTAAAATCACTCATCTTTTTCTTGCAAACACAAAAATCTTTTGTTCTTAAAGAGAAATTAAGCAGGGGAAAAAAGAAATCCCAACCCCATGGCTTGAAAGAAAATGTAGCAATACTTATCAAGCTTTTCTATCTTTCCTTAGTATTTAGAAGGCTCAATTATAATTTCTTGTTGGCATTAAAGTTCTTAATTATGCAGTTGTCTGTTTATTTTGAATAACTGAAAGACTGTGCCAGAAAAAGAAGCAGAGAGAGAAAAAGAGAGAGAGAGGGAGAAGGAAAAGATAAAACTCATTACCTCTCACAAACTGCTAATCATTGTAAATGGCCACAGAGGCCAGAGGAGACTGCAGAAAATTACTATCAAGCGTGAAGCAATAAAAATACCCTGGACTATATTGCTGGGAAAAAGAAAAAAAAAAAGTAAAGAAATCTTCTTCATGCTAAAGCAACTAAACTGGAAAGAGTAATGGAAATGAAGCACAGTAAGGGGTCCTGGCAAGTCCTGTAAGCAACATAAATAAATAAATAAATAAATAAATAAATAAGTAAAGGGAGGTAGGAAATGTGGAAAGAAATGGATTTTATTGTTATGTACTGAATATATTGGCAGAATCTATTTCTATATCAGAGGGTCTCGTATTAGCAGGGCTCCGTGAAGCCTCAATGTCATTTGGTTTTTCTTGTCACCTCCTGTCTGTTCCTCCTCTCCTTCCTTTGCTGGCTGTGAGCTGAAATGCGGGGAGCAGCTCTGTTTCCCAAACCAGCTGGCAGTGGCCCCCTCTGCTGAAGGACATGGACTGAAAGCATTAGCCCAGCCACCTTGGAGGGGATGGCAAAGACTTTTGGCTCTGGCTTTGACCTCCAGCTTAAACTTTTCACCCACAGCTGTGCTCTTGAGGATGGATCAGTGTCAAGGATTACAAAAGAGGCTCGACTGGATGCAGATAGAAAGCTCCAGGCACTGAAAGTAATATCGAAGTAGCAGCCTTTGCAAGCCCTGCTTCATGAATTCTTCACAGTCCTGGCCCCCAGTGGTCCCGGAGCCATTTAAGGGGTTTATTGCTTGCTTGGCAGCCCAGGCTAAAGCCATGTTGCTATCAATCAAGTGAATTCTGTGCTAAATGTTAGCACTGTAGCTAAGAAAGCTTTCCCTCTCCAGTTTTACCTCTGTCAATATTAAAGAAGATAGAAGTAAGTCACTGGATGGGAATATTGCTCCTAGAGTCCACCAAAGAGACCTGATGAAGCAGAAAAGCGTAATTTAATGACTTACATTTCACAAAAAGAAAAAAAGGAAAAAGAAATATCTGTGCAAACAAAAGAAAAATGAATTTCATTTTGCTAAAAAATAGTTTAGAAAAAGTCTCAGATTGCACAAAATCATGTCCTGCAGCCTGGGATTTTTTTTCCTAGGTGCATTTATGGTTTTGTTACATTTAAATTTAACTAACATTTAGGGCTTTCTGTTGATTGGATTCTGTTTTTGAAGATGCCAAGCTGATACAAAATCATGCAAACACTACCCAATGTCTTAAAAAACAAAAAAGAAACATTTACATTGTCTAAAAAAGCTGAAGATATACATTAACGTTTGTGTTAACATTCAGCTAAGTTTCTGAAGAGAATTCCTAGAGTTCTATATGCAGGCTCCTGTATGTACAGATATTGTTTATGTGTAGAAAAATTAGGAAATAACCAGAGTAGTCTTTTTGTGAGAATTTATTTGATCTCTTCGGTGTTTGAAAAAAGGATTTTCTTTTTCTTCAAAGTCAAAACCAATGTCATCTGTTTTGACACAAAATTTCAGCCCAACTAACATAGTTTAGACAAGACTGTTAGCTCAGCCTCTTGTTAGGATCTGTACTAGCCTCCTGATTGTGCCAAATCGTGTTGATTCTGGTTAATTCTTTATCCTAAATCTTGGATGTGCAAAACGTGAAAGGCTGAAGTAAACGTGTCTTTAATTCCTTCCTCCTGCTATGCTGATAGCAAATTTATTACTGTGCCCCTTGTGGTTGCCGGGATTGTTGCATGAGTGGTTGAGTGAGTGGTATCTTGTAGGGGGCTGTAATTAATTCTCTGGGGTGTCATTTTGAATGGGGGGGGGTGTGTCCCACATGAGACTAATTTCTTCTGCAAAGAAGGCGTTTTCTAAAGAGATTTTGATTCCATATGCATTAAATATATAATATTTACTTGTCTTCTCTAATTAACGTGGAAACCTAGGATTTCTAAGTTTTAGGCTAGCAGATGATCTTTCTTCCAAAGTTCTTTCCTTTTCCCTATGATTTGTGCAGTGCTGAGCACTCTCCACCAGTGGGTCTAGTCATGTTCAGCAGCTCACCCTGGTGAAGTTTTTAGAGTGAGAGCATGCTTGTAGATGGCGTTTGTGAGGATCATGCTTTCTTGTACATAGGGCAAGTTAAAGCTAAGTAAGCACACATTATGCATGTGTTTTATGTTGCTATTTTATAAAATAAAAGTTTCCTGGCTGCTGTTTGCACCTATGTGTTCCTGGATACAGGATCTCAGACCAGAACAGCATCAGAATCTTGACCAATTTTCTTATGAAAACTAAATTACCGTGTGATGCTGAATTAAATTTTCTTGTGAGGATTTGGGTGAGAAATATATTGTGTGAACACTTCATTCTGTATCATCTGGTTTAGCATAATGCTAGTTATTATTGTGGAACCATTTAGAAAAAAGGTGAAAAGATTCAAATGAAAGCATTATTATTATGGAGTAAGGAAAGAGCAAAATTTTTATTTGCTCTAATTCCTGAGTTTCTGCTTATGGGAAAATTGCATATAGGTTGGAGAGTTGAGAACGTTTGTGATTTGCTGCTACTTTTTATAGCAGAGGCCAGTTCATTGTTCTTTTAGGAGGCAGTGGAAACACTTCTATAATGAGTAGTAAAGGGAAACGAGGCTGTTTGGGGGAAGACCTTGCTGATCAGGCTGGAATCTGCATTCCCCCTCTGGGGACTATTAGATCTGCATTGCCATCCTAGGACTTGGGGTAAGTGCTTCCATAACAGCTCATGTATATGTTGATCAAATAAAAACCATAAGGGGGTCATTCTTCAAGTGATGTTCAGTTTTAGGCCAAGTTTAACAAATGCTGGACCTGACACTTTCCTTTGGCTGATTTAGTTTTTCCTTAACCCAAATCTACTGCGTGTTCTGCTTATCAAAACAGCAGGACATCAGAAAGCTCCCTGGACCCATACTCAGGTGAGGAGTGCTAATAGCATACTTACCTGACTCTGCAGTGCATTTTCTAACCCACACCTCTTTCTTTTCCCCTCAATTTTACTTCTGCTTTCTCACCCTGTTGTCCCTATTACGTTCTGCGGTTCATTTCAGAAATATGTCTGAAATGGAGCACTTTTTGCCAGTTCCCAAAAGAGTAAGGAAATGGAAAAAGTACAACTCCATTGTAGTTTTCTGGTTGTCAATGCTTGATTGTGATTCTATGGCCTGACATCCTCTTTCCTGGGAAAAAGGAAGGAAAAACAAAAGTGTCAGAAAATGAGCATGTGCCATCCATCCATCATAAAGGTACAATCTGCTGTTTCATTCTGACTCTTGCAATCTTCTTTTTCTTCTTTTTTTTTCCTGGCTGAGCTAACATTGCTAGTTTCTTGTTTACTGCTGGCGCAGATTTGCTTTTACATCTTAATATCTCTCTGGCTTCTTTCCTCCTGTGCCCCATGCACTGGTTATTATGTGCTGAGCACAGCATCCCAACCAAAGGAGAAGAAAAATACTATGGGGCAGCAGTGAGCAAGCAAATAGCTCTTGGCAAAATCCCCTGCTACCCCTAGCAGGAAAAAGTCAGGCAACTACAGGCCCAATGGCAATGTTGAATGGGTTGTTTGCTAGTGAGCTGGAAGTAAAGTGTCATGACTTTGTTTTGGCGGGGTGAGGCACAGGTCCTATGCAACTAATCGTCTCAGTCGCCATGCATATTTAACTGGTGATGTATTATGTAGATGATAAAATGAGCACTGGGTAGTCAGATTCATTGTTTTATTTTATTCAGCACACAGCTCATTACAGATCACCTCGCATATGACTGATGCTTTCCATGAACCAGTTATTTGACAGTAATCTTTGCATATCTCAAGTTTCAAGACATTTTTCTAAAATCCTGTTTCCCAAGAGAAGTCCTGCTGAAGAGATGTGCCTTGCCAGAGATCTGCTTTATGTAAACCTTAAACTGACAATTCAGCCTCAACATTTCAGACCTGATACTTACTTTCCTTAAAAAAAAAAAAAAGAAAAAAAGACATAGGTGGCCTTCAAGAAGTTTCCATTCTGATATGGTGCATAGTACTATAAAGAAGCAGTGTAACCTTCTTTTAACCCTTCAAGAAAGCTGCTCTTTTCTTTCCAGGTTGGAAGTTTTCCACCAGTAGTAGTAATCTGGGTTGAGTATGTTTGCTTTAGACTATGCAGGAGTAGAACAGAAATATTATGATAGCTGAACTGCAGTGGTGTGTGTTCCTTGGCACAGATACTCAGGGATTTATTTGAAGAGCTCAAGGTAGTGTCAGATGCCAAGACTCTATTCCAAGAGACTGTGCCCGTGATGTGTGTATTGGGGTGACATAAGTTACAGAGTTGTCAGGTTTCTCACAGTGGTGTCACGAGATACAGTGTGATAGTATGATAGTGCTAGAGATGGTGATGAGCTGCACTTCGAGCACAGTGGAGATACTGTGCTCCTTGTGTCAGTGCTTTACAACATCTCCTCTGTGCAGGACTTTGTAGCTGTGCTTGTATCACCAGCTGGAAAACTAAGTCTCTTTCTTTCTCTCTCCAGAGTGTCCCCTGCATGCACCCCTTATGCCATCCTCATGGCATCTCCCTTTAATTTTATACCCAGCCACCCTTGCACACAACACTCTTCTTGAAAAGGCAGACTCAACTTGGCTCTCTGCATTGTTAAAGTCAGCTGCTTTTGGTTGTCTGCAGAAACTGAGCAATGCCCGAGCTCTCACACTCTCACTGGCATGTAGAGCAAGGGAAACTGTGGTCAGCTATCAAACTTCTTTGTGCCAAATGGCAGTTCAGTACAGCACTGTGAGTTTGCCAGGCGATTCGCACATGCCTTGGTGGGAAAGGAAAAGGCAAAATATGAACTTGTTCAACTTCCAAGACTCTTTGGGAACCTACTTGAATGAGCTGTAAGAGTTCCAGTAAATCTGAATTATTGTTTGATCTAATTATTGTGATAAACAATGGATGATGCAGAGTCCAATGGCAACAAAAGACATGGATGCATCCCAAAAAGATGAAGGGGAACATGGGTAAAATAATGTAGTCATAAAACTACACATTACTGTCCTATATATAGAATTTTTTCAGCAGCTAGCCAAAGACAAAATGTGCTCTTGGTAGACTGAATCCATAGCTTAAAAATGAGAGGGACTTTACACAAGGGGTTCTGCTGCAGGGAGGATAGGAAGGTTAGGTTCTTTATTTCCTAATGGCTTTTTAGGTAACTGGCATTTTGATTATTCATTGGAAAAGTGCTTATGAAAATAGCTGAACTGGAGATTAAAGAGTTCACATACTTCAGTCAAACTCCACTGAGCCTTCATTGTGACCACTTCACTGGATAACAGAATGGCTGTCGCTTTTATAGGATCTGTTGGTAGTGTCTGTTGTTATTGTGCTCCATTTTAAAATCAAATATGCATCAGCCCACTTTCCAATAGCATCTTCTTTCAAAAGGGATTTTTTCCATGCAAGGCAGCTATATTCAGACACTGACTTCAAGTCAGCCCAGAGATTTTATCGTATGACCAGGTGACTTGAAAGAGCATGTGCTTGTTTGCAAGGGAGCTGAATAGTCCTCAGTGGAGTTATTCCAACAGTTTATGATGTGTTGCATTAGGCATGATTATGTATATGCAACCCTGGGTGTGACATGCTGTGCTGCACTGTAATGCGAATTGGAAGGGTGATGCAATACAGACTCTATGTTCTTTGTTTTTTCTCTATGTTCTTTGTTTTTTCTTTATGTTTCTTTTACGCTGCAGGACTTTCTATCCTTGTTTCACTTCACTCTGCTTCAGTAGTCTAGCAAGCAGCTAGATTGGAGCCAGTCTGGTTCAGAAGGCCAGATTTGACATAGAGAGAAAAACAACGTGGGACTGATAAAGTGGAAAGAGGACAAATGAAAACTACCTCTTCTGAGTTGGTGAAAAACAAATATTGGAAGCTTACGTCCTCCTACACCTAGATGCTGGGAAAAAGGCTTCCCAGGAGAAATCAGATTATAATTCCAGGATTTTGTTGTTGTAATTTGTAAAATTTTTATACATTTCTTCTTCTTATTCTGGTAAAACAGTTTACTACATCTTTAAGACATTCAGACCTATTACGGTAGGCAAGTTTATGACCCAAATGAAGCCAATTGCTAAGTAATGCCAATTTATACTATAAGAATAGCAGAAAAAAAAAATTGTACAAGGCATTGTTATTATCTCCACCAGCATAGTAGAAGTGTCAGTGAGGGCTAACTTTCTGAAACAAGGTGAAGACAAGGTGAATAATATTTTTTTAGAAACAGTGCAGCAACAGGATCTGTGATGAAAGTGAACAGGGCATTAAAGACATGAATCAAAGTCTTTCTTTGCAATAAAAGTAATGCTCATATAATTTTGTGGGAGAAGAGTGACCCAGACGTGTTGGGGATTTTATTTTTATTTAATATGCTTGCTTTGCTTTTGCACTCCAGAAATCCCAGGGATTTTCAGGAATGCAAGAATCTACACTATGCCGTTGAAACATTAATGTGTGAATTGTTCAGCTGTCATACAGCATATAACCTCGCATGATTAGAAGAACATTTGTGTGTGACAAACATGCCTTATTCTCTTACCGTGCAATTGCATCTGAAGAGAAAGAGAATTTGTAAAGTACTCATCAGGAGTTACAGAGTTGGCTGAGCATGTAAGGACAATCTTTGGTACTCTTTTAGGAACATGTCACTTTAACTACCATGCCGTGCTTCACAATGAGTAAAACTGATCTCCTGTTCAGTGAGACTTATCTGTTAGTTATATCCCATTTGTAGGTTCAAACATGTTTTGAATTAGGGATAAGCTAATAATGTGCTTGTTCCTTCCCTCTTGTAAGATCACACAGGACATTTAGGTAACCATGTAACCTATGGTATTACAGACTTTCTCATGTCTTTCTTCAGGACTGAAGCACAATGATAGAAATTTTACCATAGACAGATAAATTGTTCTAGTTAGGAATAATTATGAAATAGAACTGGAAGCAGTAAACAAATACGTGGCAGGCAGATGATGCTTTATGTTCACTAAAAGAATACTTGATTCTAAATTATTCTGAACATCAAAAGCCAGGTGTTCAGATAGTACTCATGAAAAATCAAGTCAGATAACAATTTAGTAGGGTACATCTTAACCCCAGCTGTAATAGAGATACTTTGGAGACTAATATACAATTTTAAGCTCCTGTGAAATGATAATCAACAACAAAATCAGCAAAATTAAGCAAACAAGAGTAATATTTCATATTTGAAAAATCATGGCAGTCAGGTGAAGTTCCCGACGACTGGAAAAAGGGAAATATAACCCCCATTTTCAACGAGGGGAAAATTGATGACCCAGGGAATTACAGACCAGTCAGTCTCACCTCTGTGCCTGGCAAACTGTTGGAGCAGATTCTCCTGGAAGGCATGCTAAGGCACATGAAAACCAAGGAGGTGGTTGGGGACAGCCAGCATGGCTTCACTAAGGGGAAATCCTGCCTGACCAATCTGGTGGCCTTCTATGATGGGGCTACAAAACTGATGGATAGGGGCAGAGCAGTTGATGTCATCTACCTGGACTTGTGCAAAGCATTCAACACTGTCCCACATGATATCCTTGTCTCTAAATTGGAGAGACATCAATTTGATGGGTGGACCACTTGGTGGATAAAGAACTGGCTGGATGGCTGCATGCAAAGAGTTGTGGTCAATGGCTGGATGTCCGGCTGGAGACTGGTGATGAGTGGTGTCCCTCAGGGATCGGTGTTGGGACTGGTCTTGTTCAACGTCTTTGCCGGTGACATGGACAGTGGGATTGAGTGCGCCCTCAGCAAGTTTGCCGATGACACCAAGCTGTGTGGTTCGGTTGATACGCTGGAGGGAAGGGATGCCATCCAGAGGGACCTTGGCACGCTTGTGAGGTGGGCTGATACCAACCTTATGAAGTTTAACCATGCCAAGTGCAAGGTCCTACACCTGGGTTGGAGCAATCCCAGGCACGGCTACAGGTTGGGCAGAGAAGAGATTCAGAGCAGCCCTGCAGAGAAGGACTTGGGGGTGTTGGTCGACCATATCCTGGGCTGCATCAAGAGGAGTGTGACCAGCAGGTCGAAGGAGGTGATCCTGCCCCTCTACTCTGCTCTTGTGAGACCCCACTTGGAGTATTGTGTGCAGTTCTGGTGTCCTCAACATAAAAAGGACATGGAACTGTTGGAACAAGTCCAGAGGATGGCCACGAGGATGATCAGGGGACTGGAGCACCTCCTGTATGAAGATAGGCTGGGAAAGTTGGGGCTGTTCAGCCTGGAGAAGAGGAGGCTACGTGGAGACCTCATAGCAGCCTTCCAGTATCTGAAGGGGGCCTACAGGGATGCTGGAGAGGGACTCTTCATCAGGGACTGTAGTGACAGGACAAGGGGTAACGGGTTAAAACTTAAACAGGAGAAGTTTAAATTGGATATAAGGAAGAAATTCTTTACTGTGAGGGTGGTGAGGCACTGGAATGGGTTGCCCAGGGAGGTTGTGAATGCTCCATCCTTGGCGGTGTTCAAGGCCAGGTTGGATGAGGCCCTGGGCAGCATGGTTTAGTGTGAGGTGTCCGTGCCCATGGCAGGGGGGTTGGAACTAGATGATCTTAAGGTCCTTTCCAACCCTAACTATTCTATGATTCTATGATTCTACAATAGGAGCCATTTCTTTTCCCTTCATTTGCTAAAGAGGAGTAGGAACTTAGGAAGGTTCCTAACCTTAGTTTAATAGCTACCACTGAACTGTGGGATTTTATTAAATGTTTGTCTGTCTCTTTTCTTTCTGCTCAGTTAATCATTTAGACTAGATATGGCTGGTAATAGAGTTTAGCCAGTTCATGCAATCCAATCTGATAATCTGCTTGTCAGCTCTGTAGTTTTGCTCTGACATGTGTCCACCTAACGTGACAGGGACCTTCCATGCTTTTTTCTACCCAGGTGTAATTTAGAACCAGAATGGTATAATATAGTGTTCTCTGAGCATATCCAAGGACTGATTTCTATGAATTCATCCAGTATGATCCCACTTGACAATCTACAAACTTAATCAATAGAGTTGCACATTGGTAATTACTCATTAGAAAAGTTCCATCTGTATTGAGATTTGCACATATCAATTTATTATTTCATTTTCATGCATGCCAAGAGAAATACATTTAACTTTCTGAAGCATCATTTTCACAGACAAGGTTAATACTAATTTAATTCACTTTAACTGTAATCTAAATTAAATGTTTCTAAGAAAATGAAGAATCAGAGAAACTTCTTATGAAATCCAATCAGATTCCTGCTGTTCAGCAGTACAGCTTTATCAGATGATGGTAGTTAGCAATATTGCTTTCTTCTGTCCACACTGTTAGTTTGGGGAGAATGCTGCTTTCCTTATATGGACTAAAATTATTGGAGCAACCATCAAATGGCTAAACTACAAGTCTTGGTCCAGTACCCAGGATTTACACCCACTTGATCATTAAGGGATAGACATATACAAATACAGACACATATCTATATAGGTATAGATTATCTATGTCTCTAGATCTATCTAAACATCTGTCCAGGTAGATATTTATAGATCTAGGTAGCTATCCATATAGATCTAGATATTTATAGATAGATTCATGTATTATCTATATCTAGATGCCTTTATCTGTCTAGATAGGCAGATACAGATATCTATATAGAGCTAGTTGGCTAGATATCTGTGTATATATCTATTAGCAGATAGGATATCTGGATATCTATATCAGTTTCTACATATATCTAGATATAGTGGATAGATAGATTTAGATATCCAGATATCTAGATATTGTTATCTATAGCTAAGTCTATCTGTATTTATATCTATATGTGTTTCTCTTGCAGATCTCTTCATCATGGAGGAGCAGGTGTTGTCAGAAAGCTCTTTCAGTATCAGTGTTTTGTTTGAGCATGACAGGGAACAGATCTCCCAGTTCATGCTGAATCTGGATTCAGAGCTGTGGTTTTGTTCATTAGGGCACGAGGAGGATCAGGATCGTCATCAACTGCTTCACCAGGAAAAGGAAATAATTAATGATGAGAAAAAGATGAATTTGCTGTTTTCTGGTCTCTTGCTCTCTGGATAACATCAGTTACTGTACTGCATTTCTACAGGGAAGGTAAGCCAGGTAAAAGCCAGGTCCCTTTTTTGGAAGTGCAGCTTGGAAATGAGTCTCTGATGGCAATTCAGGCTGCTGCTGAATGTGATATAAGCTAACCAGTAAGTCAATCATCCTTAGAATGCTAACAAGTCAAAACAATCATGTTGCAGCAGTGTTGAAGCATGGTGGGTTTAATGAAAAAGCCACAAATCTGAAGGTAAAAGTGAAATCAGGAGTCTATGCTCTAGCCCCTCACAAAGCACTTTTCATGGTAGTCTCTTCTTCTCTCACTCTCTCCCCATCAGTAACCTGTTCCAGTAGTTAGCGTGAAGGTATGGGACTGCAGACATTTTTTGTTGAGTTCTGAGTGACAGCTGATAACTGTAATGTGCCAGTCTAATAATGATATGAGATTCTCTTCAGGGACTGTTAAATAGCATCTCAGGGTTGTGCAGCATCAAGTTATTAAACCTAAACAAACAAACCCAACTGATTGAGTCAGAATAGAGAAATTAGATATTTTGCCATTCTTCATGCACACACATAGCAGCATCATCAACACTAACTGGAGATGTGCATGCAGATGTGACTGCAGAAGTGACTGCTTGCTGTATGCCTCTGTTAAGTTATTTATAATGCTGAGAAAAGACAATCCTTGCAATTTTCACTAACAGAATATAGTTTGCATTCTCCTTAAACCAAAAGTGGCAAAGCAGTGAATTATTTATTTAATATGGTTTTGTCAAAGAGACCGTGGGCTTCAGAACACTGAAGGAAAGGACTTTCAGTGTAAAATCAGAATAATGTTTAAAGAATTATTGGTGCAAAACAACCCTAAAACATATCTAAAATATTATACACAGCTGGCTTAGCAAATATACACATAGATACAATTTATAATGAGTTCTGTGGTTTACTGCACATTTTCCAGGCATGAACTGTCTTTTTCCTCCATTCTGCTAATCTACTTGATTATCCTCTTCTCTGTGTAGAAAAACACCCAATCAACATAATCTTAACACCGGCTTTGTAGCTGAAACCATCAGGCTTCAGACAACATCTTCCCTGCCTATCATGAACACAGTTTCATCTTGTCATTATAGTACTGCTGCGCTTATTTCCTACTGCTCTTGTCCTCCAGTGCTGTGAAGAATAACACCGTATGCTTGTAATGGGAATGCAGGCATCCCTTTGAGCCTGCTCTCTTCCAAGTCTGAACATCTCTGGTCCAGAAATTGCGTATGTAAAATAGATACTACTTTTTTCTTGAACATTACTCTGTTGTAAGAGACATCTGTCAGGCTGTGGCTGGGAGGAATGTGATGGGAGTTGGTGACAAATGAGGCTGTCAGGGCTTCCCAGCAGGGCACGGCCCCACTATACACAAATGAGGTGATCATAGGCACCTGCATGCCAGATAGATCCTGGGAGGCTGAGGAATATCCTCATGGCCCTGACTGTGCCACAAAGAGCCACTTGTGCCACATGGTGTGCTTGGAAAGCCTCTAGGGTGGAGATCCCAGACACTCAGTGACAGGTAAACAATCCTGCAATTGCTCACCCTCCAAAAAACCCCGACTTTTTCATCTTATGCTGTGCACTGCAATTATAATATTTTGTAATGTCCCCTGCTTGATACCTTCCCTTAAAAAGTAATGCAATTGAATAGAGCTGATAAAGGGAGAAATTTCTAAACAGTTCGATCACATTTTTATAATCCATCCTTCCTCTTTATTAATTTTTATGTCACCGGGCAACTGAAGCAGGCTCCCTCCAATCCCCAGCTGACTGCACCATGCTCAACTTCCTTGTCTGCAAACTGGTGACTTGGTTTTCCTTTCCAGTCCTTACCTCTCCTTTCTTCGAAAATTGCCATGGTTTGACTTTGCTTAGCTACCAAAAATAGCATTGCCTGACTGGATGACCTTGAGTGGAACTGGCTGGCTTGTTACCGAGATATTTCCTTCCATGACTTGCAAGTTGGTTTTGCAAGGTCATTCTTAAGGAGAAAAATTAAATTGTTTATTCTGTGAGTGCATTTGCACCCATCCCATATTCAACTGAGCTAAACATTTATTTTCATAGGTATATTATTGAGCGACTGTGTTATTTTGAGTCCTCTTTTATACATCAAAACGTGGGGTTTGGTAAGAGACTGAAAAATAAACGGTCTGAGATAAGAAACATCATTTGGAGTATTGTGTACAGTTCTGGTGTCCTCAACATAAAAAGGACATGGAACTGTTGGAACAAGTCCAGAGGAGGGCCACGAGGATGATCAGGGGACTGGAGCACCTCCTGTATGAAGATAGGCTGGGAAAGTTGGGGCTGTTCAGCCTGGAGAAGAGGAGGCTGCGTGGAGACCTCATAGCAGCCTTCCAGTATCTGAAGGGGGCCTACAGGGATGCTGGAGAGGGACTCTTCATCAGGGACTGTAGTGACAGGACAAGGGGTAACGGGTTAAAACTTAAACAGGAGAAGTTTAGATTGGATATAAGGAGGCAATTCTTTACTGTGAGGGTGGTGAGGCACTGGAATTGGCTGCCCGAGGAAGTTGTGAATGCTCCATCCCTGGCTGTGTTCAAGGCCAGGTTGGATGAGGCCTTGGGTGGCATGGTTTAGTGTGCGATGTCCCTGCCCATGGCAGGGGGGTTGGAACTAGATGATCTTAAGGTCCTTTCCAACCCTAACTATTCTATGATTCTATAAGTATTAATTGGATATTTTTAAGTGAAAATAAACAAAAATCTTGAAAAGTTTTCTTGTGGGGCCTGGAGGTAATTTCTGATAGTTCATATGAAACATTGTAGGTGGGAGTTTTATGCTAAGAATATTTACAATATTAGATGACATTTAACATATTAAATAACTATGCATGCTCCATGTATTTTTACTTTTAAGACTATTATCTCTTCAGTAATCTTTCTCTTTGACCTGACAAAAATATTTTTCAACAAACTAAAGCAAACAAAATTTTGCTAAGGAATATCTCTAGCTTATGTGGTACATGCCATGGCAGGGGCATTGAAACTAGATGTTCTTAAGGTCCTTTTCAACCCTAACTATTCTATGATTCTACGATTCTGTGACAAGTGTTATTGAGAGAGAATGCCTATACATGCTGAGCAAAGGCTGAGCAGTCTGAGAAACTAGAGTAGTACGAATGCAACCATCCCTGCCTATGTAAGCAAGGCAGTATGCTCATCCTCTAAGGCTATCTGGAAATAAGCTCTATCCATTTGTTTAATGAAGCCTCAAGAACGAAGAAGTTTAAATGCAACTAATTAATTTTAAAACCCTATAATTAAAAGTATTATAACAGTGATCTAATTTGGCAGAGCAGTAATCAATATGTAAGGAGATCAGCTATAGTACAGCCAAAGATACCATCGAAATCTACTGGAGATATGAAAACCTCCAGGAATACCCCCAACAGAGTTTGGATAATGCCTCATGGTACTGAAATCAGTAACACTGTTTTTTTTGCCTGTAACTTAGGAACGATTAGTGTGCAGTTATCAACAAATTAAGCTTTTAATAATAAATAAGGCTTTGGAATGATAAATTCTGGGTTTGATCCCTGTGTTCTTTTCCTGTGGGGTGCAGAGGAAGAAGAGAGAAAAAACCAATCCTGTAATAGGTATGGACTATGGAAAAGTTACCCTGGAAGCTATATTTCACCCTGAAAACTTACACAGTTAAAGCTGAATATATATGATGGATTGAGGTTAAGTGAATGTGGTATAAATATTTATATTACACGTTCACGTTATACATTCTTTATACAGTACATTGGCAAAATGTCCTGATAGGGAACATTTTGTGCAAGGTACTATGAAAGACTAAAAATTGTAGCCTTTTTTCTAGTTTAAATGTTATCATACTTCAGTCAAATGTAAACAATGCATGATGTAACTGTTGTGGGGTTATGCAGACAGCTGATGTAAAAATGCATCAGGCAAAGGTAGAAACCCACTTAATTCTGCATTGAATTCTGAGTAATGATTGACCTATGGGCACTCTAGCAGAGCTTTGTTTTTAATGACTGGTGCTCTATAGCTAAATAACGTCCCCAGGCTATCTTAACCATCCTCAGTTAAATTAATCGAATATTGATGGCCATGACTTTGGACTTGAAAATATGGTGGAGAAACTTTAGCAAAGCGAAAAGCGGATTGCAAGTGAATGGAGAAATTCATCATAATGTCACTGAATACCTGGGGAGTGGAGTTCAAGCTGATTTATTACAATACCATTTTTCATTTTTACTGGACACTGATTGGGCTTAGGGTAAAACAATCTCATCGTGATCTCCAGTCAAGCAGTGATAGTGACACTGCTACTTCATCGGCACATTCTTTATAGGTTTTGTACTGCTGCTAGGTAACACAGAGCTTTTCAAGGTTGTCAGCTCTGTTGGTATATACTTCACAGCGTTCAAAGCTGAGAGACTGCAGAAGAAACCACAGCAGAGAAATGTCTTGAGATTTAGCAATAGGAAGTGTGTGACTAGTTACAGGATAATATAGGCTGCATCATGAACAGAGAGTGCCATGCATCCAGAAGTCCTGAGGCAGATCCCCTCTGATGATGAGGTGCACTTAGAAATGTGAGATTTTCAACAATAAATAAGGATTTTTCTCAGCTGCAGGATACCAAAACCTCACAAAATTTAAAATAAATGTAATAGAGTGGCAAAACTGCAGATGCACAGAACTTGTTTTTTCCAGTAAGCTGTGCTGGGAAATATTGAAGCAGATGTCAAATATGGAAGGAGAAGATCCATCCTTCAGGCTAGGAATCATAGAGTAACCTCTATGTTTTCCCTTCTCCATCTTTGTTGAAGTCCTTGACTCTAGAATTGATGTGAGTGAAGAGATCAGTAAGGGAGGTTGAAGTTAGTGTACCAGATTATGAACTTCAGCAGCTGAGGACTCAACCCCTGATGTTTCCAAAACCCTTATGGCAGAAAAGTGGATGAAAAGCTGTAATCTCTTCACCTGCTTCTGATTTTTGTGCTTTATCTTGCCTGCAAAAACTTGATGGCATGTACCTTTCCACTCCTTGCTGTTTGTGCAGCCGTGGTCATTTTGGGAATGATACTGAGACTTTAGGGTGTTTCAAGTGCAAGAGGCTAAAGTCCATGCAACTGTGCAACAGGAGAGAATGTGGCACATGGCTGGCCTTAAAAAGCACTTGGGACCCAGCTCTCAAGATTTTTGCTCCATTTGCCTGTGTACACAGCTGGCTCCTGTAGCTCCCCCACAACCTCCCCTGTTCAAAAGCACTGGCTCTTGTATAGTTTTTGGCTGGGCTTCTCTACTACCCATTGTATCTTCCTCTTGCTCTCCTTACAGAGGGGTTAATACATCCCTGCATGCTACTGTGGCTTTAGTGCAGGTCACTGAGGTTCAACCTAACCGGAGAGTCTGAGGATACTTCTGCACATCCAGATCTCTCACTCGCTTTTAGTTTTTGTGAAATCACTTGTATGGTGAGGGCTCCCCAGCATCTCTCTCTGCCTGTCTGAAACTGTAAGTTTGTGCTGTATGGAGAGCCCCACACTCAAGCTGCCATCTCGAGTGGATGCCTGGCTGCTGGGCATGCAGGGGCAGGGCACAAGACAGCCAGATGCAGTTGCTGAGCAGGGACATTGTGGAAAGAGTTAGGAGAGGCTGGAATGTGACTTCGACTCACTCATACCACCTGAGCATGGTAGGAGTCAACAGCAGTGGAGGGTCACATACTGGCTAATTTGTCTTTAGGAGCAATTAATTAGTACGGAATGATGCTGAACCTTCAGTTTGTGGCTTACAAAATAAACTAAGAATACATTAAAGAAGTACATCAGAGAAGGAACAGGAATGGAAGGTACATTTCCAGTAGTGTTTCCTAAGAAAATTAAGAGAGTAAAAACCCAAGAGTACCATAGATGTTGGTTTTTCTTTTTTCTTTCTTTTCTTTTTTTTTGGAAGAAAGGCAGATGATGGGACCTAAGTGAGAAGGGATCATGTCTCCTCTGAGCCTCCATGCATGGCTCCACAGGGCAACTCCAGCTGAGGGCAGGTGATGGTCCATTACATCTTACACCTGAGCGCCTGCCTGGCAGCAGGCAGGAGCAAAACTCTTCCATGTGATTTCTGATATTTCCCTCGTACAGAGCCCCTTTCTTATTAGAGTCTGCAGTTACTGTTTTTCTTTCTGATTAAAATATGCTCTTGGGAATACAGGCTATTTGTGCTGTGCTCTTAATAACCTTTCTACTGCATGCTAGGGGTGAAATGTCAAGACTGATAAATACCATGAAGTGAACCCCCAAAAGACAGGCTTGGATACCACATCGTTATTTTTGAAAGGCAGGGTAGTTTGGCCAAGCTGGTAAGAGTATTGATTCACATAACTTAACTATAAGCTTTTTAAGTATGTGTGCGTGATTGTTTGTCCAATGTTAGATTTCTTTCTTTGGAAATTTAGAACATCACATGTTCCTTACCTTAAATTAGGTGCTTTTGTAAGAACTTCAGATTTTAAGTACTTTTCCATATTGCTTAGGTTCTTTTCTTGCTGTCATTGAAAGGATAGTATTTTCTCAACAATTGACTAGTTTTTCCCAGCACTTTGGTTTTCAAATTAATGCAGAGGATAGATTTCATCTAGTAACAGAGGGAAATATGGTATTCAATGTTATCATTTAGTATTTTCACTGGTTTTTAGTGGAGAGAAAAGGAGAAGGTAAGAGATTTGGAAGGCAGAGAAAAATTGATGGGTGAAGGAAAAACAATGGAGTGGGAAAGAAAAAGCAACAACTTAATTGGGACTTAAAGTAGAAAAAAAGACTATCTCTTACAGAAATATAGGGGACTGTATATATAAGGTGAGAAACTTGTTTGGAATGGTGAGTTCATGATGCTAATTGCATTTTAATTGTAAGTCTGTAATGCACCTGAGGTTTATTTTGGTTTTGTTTTCTTTGCCTAGCAATGAAATTAGTTAGGTGTGATCACTTGAAGCTGGATTCCCTTTGTTTTCTTAGCATATAAAAAAATTTTCAGCAAGAGCCACAGTTTTGGGAAACTTGCATAATTTACTCATCTCCCAGATATGAATAAAACACTGAGAATGAGCTTTATGGAGATTAGACATCATTGTTTAATGCAGCAGTCTGGTTTGAAAGTCTCAGGAATAATTGCAGACTGTTAAGTCAGATTAGAGAGTTTAGTCTATAAAATAAAAACATTGAGAACACGGCCCTTTAGGAAAGGTGCATGGCTTCCTAAGGGGGAAGTCCTGTCTCAGTAGCCTGCTCAAGTTCTTGGAGGGTGTCAGTGATCATGTCGATAAGCACACAAGTAAAGGATTTCCCTGGGAAATAAAGTGGAGTTTACCAAAGTTGTTGTTAAGGTTCCACACCAGAGGTTACTATGGAAATGAAGTTACTATGGGTATGAAGGGAAACCTGGTAAAAGCATAGAAAGCAAGTATCTGTCCTTAAAGATGACTTTTCTGGATGTATATGCATCAGCAATTTGTTTTTAGAAATAGAAAAGATATAATTGGGATGAAAAGAATTTTTCAGAGTTCCTTTGCTCTTCTTCTAAACTACCAGCCCATATTTTTAATGTCAGAGTGGCAATGATTTCAGAAAAAAATATACATTAACTTTATAATGCTGTGCTTTCTCAAGAAAAAATACATCCATATTCTTTCTATCAGCAAAACTCTTCCCATATGTTTCTGTGAGATTTATGCTATCCCAGGCCACATCAAATTGCATTTGGAAAAATAAGCCCTTTCTGGTTTTGAATCCAGCCCAGAATCAAAACCCCAGGAGATGTGAAGCTTAAACTTTTCCTTCAACCTTGAATTTCAGGGACAAGAGGTGTTCAGTTTTGTTATGATTCAAACTACTTTCCACTGACTGCTTCCAGTCATTCTTAAAACTGAATTGCACAGTTTGACAAAAAAATCCCTACTCATTCAAACAGCTTTTGCTCATTTATTTTTTCCATTAGAAGAAAGAGAAACAATATGTAACCAAATGCACTGATGACATGGCAACCGCAACATCAGCTAAGGTTTATAACACTATCCCAGCATTTCATAACAGAGGTTTTCTCTTGCTCCTGTTCAGGCTTGTAACAAAACTCCCAAGCGCATCCACAAGTACAGAACAGGACTTGCAGCTGTTAGTAATGTTGAGGCAATGGGAAAACAGACAGGAAGGAAGATACCAAGGTTACTTTTGCGAACATTTATTCAGGAGCTCATCACAGAGCTGAGAAAAAGTTTAAATACAAAATGGACATAGAAAAACTAGGAGAAAGGACAACAGCTTTCTAGAGAGATAAGACTGATTTTGTTAAGGGAAAGGGAAGGAACTGCAATATTCAAGATGGGGAACAAGAATTTCTACTTTGAAGTAAAGGGTCTAAGAGCTTTGAAGCAGAAACTATTAACAATTTATATCAAGTCAGAGCCTACATGTGGCACCTCAGCACAAAGCTTGAATGGAAGATGTCTTGCAAATAGAGGATTCATTTGACATAGAAGGACGTGGACCTATTGGAGTGATTCCGGAAGAGGCCACAATGATGCTCAGAAGGCTGGAGCTCCTCTACTATGAAGGCAGGCTGAGAGAGCTGGGCCTGTTCAGCCTGGAGAAGAGAAGGCTCCAGGGAGACCCTTTTAGCAGACTTCCAGTGCCTAAAGAGGGCCAACATGAAAGATGGAGAGGGACTTTTTACAAGGGCATATAGTGACAGAACTAGGAAGCATGGCTTTAAGCTGAAAGAGGGTAGATTTAGATTAGACATTTGGAAAAAGTTCTTTACTGTAAGGGTGGTGAGACACTGGAACAGGTTGCTGTGGCTGACCTATCCTTGGAAATGTTCAAGGCCAGGTTGGATGGGGCTTTGACCAACCTGGTCTAGTGGCTGGGGAATTGGAACTAGATGATTTGTAATGTCTCCACCATTTGATGATTCTAGGATTCCATTACAGTCCAATGTTAATTGATGGTTTGGGTTTGATCGAGGAAGCTGAGCTAAGGAGGGCTAGAAGGGAAATCAGGATGTCACTTACAGTAATGCTGAACTTCAGCTGATGTAGCGTATCTACAAAGAAACATTAATGACACCAACTGAGATATAGGTTAGCAGATTTGAGGTATTTCCTGTTTAAATATCTGTTTGATTTTGCCAAACTAAGCTATGCTAATATTTACAATGTAGACAGTCTCCCCATTTTCCTGTCACTCACTTTTAATGTTTAACTGAGGTGCAGTTTACTGTCCTGGCTCTTCAGGGGACACTCAAAGCTTCAAACTTCAAAGGCTGGGGATGCAGCTCAGAAAAGCAGGTGTTAATAGTTTCCAGACAATTTCTGAAGTACCATATAGTTCTTTAAAGCAAATATGTAATGTACACAGAAAATATTATAAACTGAAACCAAGTAAATTCTATTTTGAATATCTTCAATAAATGTTAAACAAAACTTACTAGAGCATTTTTACATGTATTCCTCATACAGTCTCCCTTTGTTGCTGTTGTGTACTCAAACATGAGGTTTTGAGCACTTTGTATTGCATACAAAGGCACTCTTTTCTCGTCTTGTTCCCAAGACAGTTCTTAAAGTTTATAGCATGACCACAGTATGTGTGTGCAAATGTCATCCATGCTCAGAGTCTGAGAAGACTGTCCCTTCCACAGCATTTTCCCATTGCTCTTTGGCTTTCTGAAGCCTGTCAAAAACTTTCTGGGGTATCTCACTGCTCTCCCAGCAGTTCTTGTCTGAACTGAAAATGACAAAGGTCTGAGACTTATCCCTTTCAGCAGATATATCTTTTGGTTCTTCATCAGTCAGGCTTTTAGGGCAGTCCATAACTTTCACATTTATAAAGAATTTCTCATTGAGCAACTGTGGATGACCCACCAGATAGCTTTCCCACAATGGAAAGTTTTTCAAAGCTGCAGAAACAGTTACCAAACATTTGAGCTTATTTAGTAAGCGCCATATCCTATGTCTACACATTTCTGTGTAATCTAGCCGAGCTGCTCTATCCCACAGTTTTCAAATGTTTGGAGATCAAATTAGATTCTTTATACTCTTCTCTGGCTCACTTCCCTATTCTTGAGCCAGAAAGAGCAACTGCCACAATACAGGATATGTGACTTTTCCTCTAATTCTGTCAAATGTATCATGTCCATATTTGCTTTCTGCTCTGGCAGATGCAAGCATATGGGTCTTCCATCATCATGCAAGTGTTTATGGATCTGAAGACTTATTTTAGTGAAGAAGATGAGGACCACTTTCCTTTATATTCATGTGTGAAATATAACCACCCTTGAGTGAGAAATAAAGTGTTTCTTCATGTTCTGCAGAGTTTTTGGTCTCTCAATTCAGGTAAGTAAACTTAGGTTGTCTCAGTGTGTGAAAAAATTAAAAGTTACATTACACTACTGGCCTTGTGGTGTTGTATTTAACTGTCATCTTATATGGTCCAGAATGTATCATTTGTCTCAGCTCTCCAGTTGTTAATATTGAGTCCTTTCTAATTTCATCAAAGCACAGAAGATGATAAAAAAAAAAGTATTTTGATTTCTAACCATACCTTCCCAGTGCAGTAATGCTGGATATATGATATCTTAAAAACATGCTTGTAGTCTGAAATTACTTCCCATTTGAGAGACACAGAGTTGCTGGTGCAGTACTAGTTTCTGTTACTTTAGAGGCTACTTACTCCATTTCTGGTGATCTAACAGAGGTGTGTCTTGGTTCTGCACCAGTGGCATCTCAAGAAGATTCTGCTCTCTTGAAAAGCATGTTTGGAGACTTGGGTAAGCTGATGCAGAGAAGCTGGAAGGTGGATGCTTGATAGCCTTCATAAATAGCTCCAGGTTTTTTTCATGTATTTTTGCTGTCAGCAGCATATTTTTAATTGGCAGGGACAAAATCACCAGGGGATGATTTGCTATTGATGGGAGTTGCAAGTTCGTGCTGTGAAGTGTTGGTGGCTGGCGATAAAGAAGCTCTCTTGCAGTCCTTGCAGCTGTAAAATCTGAACGTTTATCAGATGCATTGTTTTGCAGGTTTGAACCTGGCCTCATAAATCTAATTTCTTTTTCAGGTTTAAGATCTTTTTTATCAAATGTCTTTCTTGTAACCAATCCAAACCAAGCAGTCAGTTCAGCTTGGTAAGTTTTAAACTTTATGAGCCTTGAATTTGCTTATTAAACTAACACAAACTCAGAATTAAGATTAAAGGGATTCTCCACATATGAACAGTCTGCGAAAGCACATTTAAACTCGCTTAAACTATTGTCTTAGTACAGACTTAGGCAGCTTTACCCTTTTGAACAGCTAAGGAGATACTGGAAAAAGTGTGTGTGTGTGTGTGTGTGTGTGTGTGTGTTCAAGAATACAGCTTCTTCATGTGGAACTTGATATAACACTATTATAATTGCCTTGCTTATTATGTGTTGACAGCGTATAGATAGCAGTCAGACAAATGGGGGTGGAATAGGCACTTGGCTTAGAGTATTTTAAAATAACAATGATAAAATATAACCAAAGAAGAAATGTGCTTGTATTCTTCAGGGATTGAATCTCTGACTACCAGTTCACTGTAGTTCTGCCTCCCTCGGCCCCTTCTCAGTTTTGGGGAGGAAAGTAAAAGAGAGCCCTCTTAATGTGGTTTTAAAAGCACATAATCCTGAAATGACAGGATGAAGTTGTCATTTCTCCATCCTCCTGGATTCTGCAGCAAGGATGGATAGTGCAAGATGTGTTACAGGAAAAGGGAGTGGATTGCAGAGGGGACGCTGAGATTTTCTCTGCTCACCACCTTCCTGTGCTATCCCATTTTTCCCTTTGCTCCACCAAGTCAGAATGCAACTGGCAGTCAACACTCAGGTAAAAATCAGTGCTGAAGAAGCTGTAGGATTAAATTTCTTGTCTACTAGAGAAGCCAGCAGTGATGGTTGAGGAAGACTTTGACCTTTCTGTAAAAGCTCACTCAACAGTTTAGTTCATTTTTTTGCCTCCCGTCACTGATGACTGCTGGTTATCATTTGCATTAGGTCTGGGCTTCCATCCATCCTGACAAGGGCTCACACTGCATCCATTTAAAGTGACAGTTGTCAGACAACCCAGTTTTGCTTATTTAAGACAATAAGGACAGGATTATTCACCCTCTGCATTTTTTAAAATCCTTTCCTTCTCAAATGAATTGGACTAAGCTGGAGGCTTTATAGGTCTTGGAAAGATGACTAAAGAACAGTTAGAGTAAATGATTAGTATCTGAAGGGGGCCTATACGGATGCTGTGGAGGGACTCTTCATTAGGGACTGTAGTGATAGGACAAGGGGAAACGGGTTCAAACTTAAACAGGGGAAGTTCAGATTGGATATAAGGAAGAAGTTCTTTACTGTGAGGGTGGTGAGGCACTGGAATGGGTTGCCCAGGGAGGTTGTGAATGCTCCATCCCTAGCGGTGTTCAAGGCCAGGTTGGACAGAGCCTTGGGTGGCATGGTTTAGTGTGAGGTGTCCCTGCCCATGGCAGGGGGGTTGGAACTAGATGATCTTAAGGTCCTTTCCAACCCTAACTATTCTATGATTCTATGATTCTATCAAACACGAAAAGATACAGAGGTGTTAGATTAATGGTTGGAGTCAATGATCTAAAAGTCTTTTCCAACCTAAATTGTTCTATGATTTATGATTCTATGATTGTGTAGGACCATGGGCAGTTATTTGGAAAATGTGAGTCAGCATTGCCAGGATGGAAATTGAAGCACAAGTTATGTGACAGTATGTTACCAAATGGCTTTTGGAACTATACAGCTTGTCACAGAGTTTAGCAGTTTTGACTTAAAAAGTGAGGCTAGGGACATATTTTCCAGCAGCCTTGCATTATGGTGTGTCAAAGCTGAAAGCTTATGAAAGGCTGTGAGCCCCCAGAATGCTAAGACAGAGAAAGCTGAGATTTTGTCAAATTATTTGAGCACTTGAGCATAAGAAGTGAATGTTCAGATTAAAGGATGAGCAGTTGTTTCTATGCAGTCTTAAATCAAAATCGTCCATGCAGCTACCTGCCTTTTTTATTGGCCAGAGATACCCAGAAATGCCTGGGCTACTTATCCCTATAAAGTGCTAAGGCATGCGTTTCTGGCAGGCAAACGTACCTTGACACTCAGGCTCTGAGATTGTCAGCAGGAAGACAGTGCCTTTAAAAATCCCAATCTTTTAAGAAAGTAGCCACCACAAGTAACTCTGCTAGTGTAACTTAATACAGATTGTCTCAGCTATTTCTCTCTGTGAAGGTCTAGCAGGCGTATTTATCACAGGCTGAGAATAGCTGTATCTAAACATTTACCATCAGGTTAGTACAGGCTGGGGGGCTGTATATGAGCACCACATGCAACATCAAGAAATTGGAGGCAAAAAAAACCCCCTGAAAATAAATTTAATCAGCTTCCAATAACTGTCATCCCTGGTGGTTAACAGTGAATTGTGTATAATTAGCTTGTAAGACTAAAGAGGCAAAGTGTATGCTTCTAATTGTCTGTCGTGACTAGGAATAGCATCTATAGTCAGTTATGTGAAATCCTGAATTATACCAAGCAGAGCTGAAGTTAAGAGGAAGCACAAAAGTTTGCACGTTATTGACTGTAGGCCTGAAGATGTGTGTGAAGTTAAATTTGCAAAATGTGACTACTTCTTGGTTTCCCAAACTGAGACATCTTTATCTTCACTGTGGTCTAAGGAAGAAACTGGCTGCTGGGTTGAGGTATCTATCCACAGGAGAAAAATGCGATGCAGCTGTTCTCCTATGTGGAAAAAATACCTTTTTTTTTTTTTTATATAATAGTAAAATGGCTTGTGGTATTCTGTGTTCTTTAGACTAACACTGATATACCAGAGAGATCAAAGCATTGCAGTATATTTTATCAACTTGCCTGTATTCTGAATCTATGAAATTGCATTTTCCCTTGTTCTTATTCAATTTATAATTTATTTTTTTCCCAGTATAAATCAGTTTCTGTTCTATGGATTCATGGCAGGTATTCCATCTTGGTTTTCAATATGCTATGTCTAGAACAAATATCTAGTCAGTCATGAGCATATAAAGTATTAATCATACGTGTTTGAAGGTATGTTGCTGTAGCAATTCCTTTAGTGCAAAGAAAAATCAGCATATAGCAGGCCAGGGATATGAGAACATTAGGAATTACAAAGCTATAATGGCACTATTAACACATTACTGCATTGTAATGATATTATTTCCTAACTATTCTAGTCCCCAGCTGGCTAATTTTCAAGATGGAATTCTTCAGCAGGGATTTCATAAATGACTCTGACACAAAAGACACTTGCAATATGAAGAAGACATTAAGCAATCTGAAGAAAATATTTTTTAAACAGAAAGTAGGCAATCATGCTAAATATCTTCTGTTCATGATTTGCCAAATTTCCTCTCCTGTATTCCAGTGTGATCTACCCTGAGGGGCTGAACATGACAGGGCTGAATGGAGATTAGCAAGACCTGGCTTAAAAAGAAATGCTGTGAGTTTAGCATGTAAAGCTGCAGAGAAGGAAATCTAGGAGAGCTAGCAGGAGAAGATGTGGAAATGTAATTTCATCTTGTATTACAAATCTAACTGGAAAATTTTAAAACCGAAGCAGAAAAGACATTGTCTCCAAGAGCACTGTAATTATCTGGGGGAAAAAGGAGGCTGTAAGTTATGGTCCAGTTCACGTCTGAAAAAAGGATGCAGTGGTAAATTGAACTGATTGGGAATACAGGTTGAAGCATAGTCTGAAAGACGAGCTAGTCAGACATGGATACACTTAGCCTGTATTAAGGCTGCTAATCCTCTGGGTGTATTAGTGTTGCTTTCCCGGGCGAGAAGGTCGGGTGAGCTTCAAGTAATCCCACTTTTATTATTTAACTCTTCAAGTTTGATGCTTTTCTAATGTAGATGTTTGCATTGCATTGCAAAACATCCTGAATAGCCTAGAATAGGTCTTGCCTTGTTATGCTTTGTGTTTAAAATATTAAAGTCTTGAGGTCCTACTATCTTAATATCATTTTTTTGACACATTCTTTGGAGAAAACAGAAATTCCCACAAACAAATGAACACTGCAGTAGACCTTTGGATTTGTTGCATTGATTTAGTGTCTGGATGAACAAGAAAACGTATTTATTTCCAAATGGATGGGATCAAACAGTAAAGATCAGAGGGAGCTAGCTATGCATCATGCACATGCTTCCTTTTTAATTAAAGACAAACATAAGTCTTCAAGAAAAAGAAGCAGCAGTTCAAATGAGTATTAAGTTTAGCAAGAAACGACTTTTGCAGATATGGATCATTTTCTCACAGTTTTGTTGTACAGCAAAGTGACAGTAAAGAGCAAGAAAAGGAAAACCAGGAAAATTTAACCTGTTAAGAGAAAAAAGCAGAAAGAGACTGCTTTTTTTCGAACATGCTTTTCACCTTGGAGAAAGTTTTCAAAAGGGTGGGGGATGGGGAGGAAGCATATAAATTGGAAAAAATAGAAAGCATTTAAAAGAACACACTCCCTGTTTTGGTCTCCTTGGGAAATGCGTGAAAAGAAGCTAAACAGACTGCTTAATTTAAACTGTGATGGAAGGAAGTACCTCAGGAAAATATAAATGCCTAGGCATTTGGAAACAAACAGTTGTACTTCACCACTGAGCACTTCTGGCAAGCTGCATCTTGCACCCACGTTTAACTTTCAAGTTTCCTGAAAGTCAAAATTCAAATACCTGAAAAATTCATTAGAGCTATCAGCAGCATCTAACATTTGTATAGCAAAAGACTAGGCTGCACTGCAGAGCAAAACTTTTCAGCACTATATAGTGCCAAGCTTGTGACAAGAAACTGTGATACCACAAATGTATGGCCTTTCTGTAAAAGAAAACCTGTCAGCATCCAGAAGATATCAATTACCAGAAGGTATCAATTACCTAAAATAGGTTAGGTAAGTGCCAAGCATAATTGCTAATAAAGTTATCGATATTAAGTATTAGAATGTTGCAAGAAATCCTGGCTGGTGAAACATCTGTGATCAGGGTCTGCAACGTTCAGGAGGTGAGTGTGCACAGCATATGTGAGTTTGTGTTAGAACGATATGGGTGGCTGCATTATGAGCCTCATTACTGCTGTGTACATTTATTATTGCTGTTTATATGCACATATATGAATAGTGACTGTGGAGTCTATGAATACCACCTACATATATACGTATATAGTCACTAGATGTGAGCTGAGATTTCCTAATGTGTTCCTAACTGCTTTTTCCAAAACTTTGCAAAATATTAATATTTTCAAAATTTAAAAACATTAGGTACTTAGATGAATCTTGAATAGAAAACGGAACCTGTACATGAGGCTATTCCTACCTCTCTCTCAATTACCCCTCTCTCAAAGTCAGTTCCAAATGTCTTAAGAACTCATCTTTTTTATTTTTTCATTAGAGGGCCATTTCCATTCATCAGGAAAATGACTTTTACTGATTTCCTGAATGCTCCTTTAAATCAGGTTTCCCCTATAGCATCTAATGTAATAGTGTATCATTTTGAAGTAACACACAAACAGAACACGAGGTGAAAGTGCAGTGAAGGTGTCTAGCCTTCCTCATACATAAAGCATACATCTACTGCATGCTGTTGGTCTATAGGGTTTATGTTTTCCAGTGAGCTACACTGGACCCTTATGGATTGGCTATCTATTTACACTGACACTTCAAAATCTCCATGCTGTAGAAACCCTCTGGAACTAACTGAGAGAAAAATCTGGTCCCACTGAAAGCTTTGGGAATTTTGCCACTGACTTCACTAAAATCAGGATTTCACCTTATATATTTGTTAAAGAAAGGACTGAGCCCTTTAACCACATTATACTCTTTCTGCCCCCATGCAACCTCTCTGTATACGCACAAAGGCTTGCGCTCAGTGCCAGGCAGAATGGATGCTGTTTGTTTGCTTCTATTCCCAGCTCAGCTGAGCGTGCTAAGTGAGAGATGTGCCAGCCTGCCTGCCTCATCGCAAATGGCCTTTTAATGAACTAGTCAAGGATTTAAATTACCCACAAACCTGGGAAAAAACATTTTAAATTTAAGACCCTTTTAGGCAATTAAAACCTGACATGTTGCCATTGAAAACAGGCCAGGGAAAAGGTGACTCCACCTCTTGAGATTCCTCACTTACAGGGAGAGATAATGGCATTTCAGGCACCCCAGGTACTGCAGCCTTCAGAGGGTGCTCGGATGTCATCCTCACGAATTGTTTCTGGCTGTGTGACATCTTGAGTTGATCCTCCAGGCGTGAGAGAATGCTTGGTCACTGAACAAACTGGATTACTGTAACTTGGGCCAATGCCATTTAAAAATATGGGGGAGGAGGCGAGTGAGAGCAAAAGGAAGATTTCCACATCTCAGGAGATTTGTTTCACTAGAGTAAATAGTTTTATTTCTGCTTTTGTTTTTGTTTGTTTGTTTTAAAGACATCATATGATTTATTTCTATTTGAGAGGAAATCAACTCAAATATCTTAATGCTCTATATATGAAGTGTGTGTTAACCAGCAAGTAATCTGCCATTCAGAATTTGCTAAATATCCTTTCAATAATGTTCTTTAAAGAAAAAAATTGCTGAGCTGCACTGCTCTACAGAAATAGAAAATTTCCATGGCCTTTTCATTTTCCTCTTGTATGACACTGAAAGGCTGAACTATTAAATAACTACATATATCATAATGAAAAGCTACATGGTGAGACCCTGAAAAAATACCTTTGCAAAACATTCCCTGGTAGCTAAAAAAGCCGTAAAGTCAATGACTAACCACAACACATCACTCACACACTCAATTCTCAGGTGCCGTGTCAGGGGCAGAATTGGTGTACATGAGCCATTCCCATGCGGACTGGGGGAAGCCAGGCTGTTCTTGCCCCTAGTAGTTATATCTCATCACCCTTATGTTGGAGATAACAATTCATTATGTTTTCTAGTTTAGCTCTATCTGTCTGCTACTGATGTTCTCAGTTTTCATAAGCCTAAATGAAGCATATGTTGGATGCTTAGTTTCCTGTTGGAGCGTGGGAGAATCAGTCCTGCCCTTTACTGAGTTCCTTGCTTTGCATATGATCTGTCTGCACAGGTTGGGCTGGCCAGATTGTGAAATCTTGCTGACAGCTTAGCAGTGAAACATTGGAAATGACCGACCGGTTTCCTGAAGCACAGGACCAGAGAAGCTGCAAAACACTGGCACCAGCTATGCAAGTGCTCTGGTGAGGCTATTTTGTGAGAGCTCATGAAGGTTCAGAAAGCAGACCTGTTCTTCATCAAACCCACTGCTGCCACGTCAGAGACCTTGCAATCTATTCGCCTTACCCCTTAGGACTGCATCCACATGTGTAGTTAAGATTAGTTAATGGAAAAACATGAAGTGCTGTGTTTTAGCCAAAGCAACAATCTTTAGGGAGGCAGAACAGCTCTGCTTTGGAGTCATTTGGAGGAGCAGTGCCTAGCTGTCCAGTACCGCAAGTCCCCTGAAATGCATCTTCCTTCACAGCCACTCTCTAGCACTGTAGAGGGCAGTAGGATTTTCTTGCTTTTCTAATTGTAAAATGCCTTTCATGAGATAACTTCAATATTAGTAGAGAAAATGACACCAGTGAAAATGAAAATCTCAAGTTCTCTATTATTTTTCATAAGAATGTGGTTATTTGTAGCATATTCACAGGCATGTATGTACGATGATGGAAGAGGCATTGAAGCTGTCTGATGAAGTGGTTAATGAGGAGGCTGGGAAGCTGATGGGACTGGAGTGGGCATGACACTGGTGGCTTGACCTGACTTATAGTGGGTCTTCAAATGCAAAATTGTTTGCTTGCTGGTGATGAGACAAATACTTGTTTTAACTGCCTTTATTGCTTATTCTCTGTTTTTTGTAAAACTGTTAAATACATTTTTTTGCAGATCACTCAACTTTCCTGCATGACAGTCCTTTTGTGCACTAAATGACCTTTGAGATTTGGAAAAAGCAGCCTAACATGAAATAATGAAAAGGATTCATGTCATTAATAAGTTTTTTTGTGCTATTTTGTGTTTCAGCCAAAAGTGTAAGCTTGCTTCTCTATTTCTGAAGCTTTTCCTACAGAATGCTAGAAAATGACGTTTTTAAAAGAGGAATGATTAAAAGCACTTTTCATGTTATCTCTGAGCCTTGAGCTTTGAAAAAATACCAGTATCAAAGAACCAGAGTAAATGGAGAGATGTGGAGACCTCTACAAGGCTTAATATTAATTTTTGCATTACGTAATTTTATTTATTAAATGTTATTGAATTTCTATTTCTTTCCATAGGAATGAATATATTCAATATTCCTTCCATGCACTGGAGCATTTATAGATCTAGAAAACCTAATGCTGTATTTCGCCTTGGTGTTATGTCATAATTGCTATGAATAAAGAAATGAATGATATGAAATTAGTCAGAATAGCTATATATTGCCTTTATATATTTTCACTCAGGCCACAAAAGCAAACTGCTGTCCTCCTGTGCCACCTTGACTTAGGGTCCGTATTTCCAAAAGCCATTTCTACACATATACAGAGGCCACATTTGTGGCCTTAGATTTTGTCATTCATAAATGTATGAAATATATTTCATCTATTGTTTTTTTCATCCCAAATCCGAATATCCACATCCCAAGAAGAGATTCAAAGCTAAATAATTAAAATATAGTAATGGATCTAAAACACTGGCTGCAGTTTTTATGTATCATATCAAAAATAAACTGGTTTCTAGTGGAAGATTGCTCAGAGTTTCTGTTACCATTACCATTTTTACTCCCATGTAATGTTTCTAGGCAAGCCTCACTGCTCTGCAACATACTTATTCCAAATAGTAATGATAAGGTTTTATGAATCTGAAAACGAGTCAGTTTGAAGAGTTAAATTTGCAGCGATGCCAGCACTTGGTCTCTGAATGTTAGCTCACGGGGAACAATGAACTTATCTTATTGCACTTCAAAATTAAATAATTAAAACCAATCCTTCTCCCCCCTATTTCTTTACGGTTAATAATTATAATAGCATACTCAGATGCAGGCAGTGTTATTATCTGATAATGCCTGAAATTTGAAATGGGCCTATTAGCCACCCGAGGCGAAACATAATTGCCCAGTTTCTGTGCATCATCAGATGCCAGATGATGTTACTGAATGTTATTACTTAAGTATTTCAATTTTTCTTATGGTGGAGAAATTAAATTTCATCTGTATACTGCAGCAAAACGTCCTCTTGAAAGGCGTTGCTATTTCTGAAAGGTTGCAGTGCTGGTACTGTTACCCTTTGGTGAGGTTGGTGCTTTAACAGTATAATTGTTGCTGAGAACAGAGTGATATATATATGATAGAGTGTATTTGTATTTCCAAATAGCAATAGCCCTATGTCAGCTTTCCTAAATATGTGAGGCCTGGGTCCTTTTCATTGTTGGGCTCCTTATTAATTGAGATGATAGAGCAGTTATACACCTCTAGCATTAGTCACTGTGAGTGACAGCCCCCCGGATAGGGGGAAGCCAAAGACTTTGCTGGAGCAAGGGCTCCTCTTTGTCTGTGCTCCAAAGTGTGCTCAGGCTCCTGCAAGCAGAAGAGCAGATTCATTTCTAGTCATGCATTGCTGCAAAGAAAACTAGCATACGTTCACTCATTGCTAAATCCTGAGACTGCAGACACCAGCTACATGACCTACAGCTTGGAGGTGGATTGGCTGCTAAGTACTAAAGGGTGATTGGTTTTAGTAATGTGGGGTATTTCTTTTCAGCTTTTTCAGTACCTTCAGGAGAAATCTCTTTTGTTCCCAAGTCTAGGTTCTTCTTTAATGCTCAATTTAAATTATCTGCTGCTGCTTTTTTTGCAGATGAAGTTCTGGGGAACCTCAGATGAAGTGAAGTCAGCTCATGGCCCCTTAGCTGGGAGGTTTTGTGGGGCTATGGGAACGAAAACCAGTGAGACTGATGTTGCTAATAGAGTTTGCTGGTGTGACTCAGAATGAAAGTGTCACTTGCAAAAGAAGGAGTGCATCTTGAATAATTGTGTTACACCAAAACCTCTGGAACTCTTTCTCAATGAAGTCTAATAACACTAGCTGGGTAGAATAGACTTTGGAGCTTGACATATCAGCCTCACCTACAACAGCAAGAATAAACCATGCTTTATAATAATCAAAATGTACTGGTAATTAGCATTTCTGTGCTACTGCTTAAGGCAGTCATGAAACAGCAGTTATTCCGAACTGTTGGAATGCTGTGCTTTCGTAGCACAGCTGAGAGTCAAGCTCTTTAGAGACCTGGCTTTTTAAGAATTTTCTGGCTTTTAATTAAGGTTACGGTTAGTTCCTCTCTGCAGTGTCCCTGTTATGCAACACCAGTTCAGAGGTGAAGGACTAAGTGTTCAGTCATAAACAAATATAATTTTTTCTTCTTTCTCTGTGATTCTTTGTCCCATACTTAGGATTAATTTAACAGTCTGAGAAGGTAAAGTGCACTTTTGATGAAGTTTTTGCCTATACACATGCGCTGGACATTGGGAAAATAAGTGTAACAGTCTCCAATCTCCGTAAACACAAGGATGTCACCCCCAAATGCGAGATACACAGGAGAGAAGCAGCTTTATTTACCCTTCAGCTTACTGGGAATCAGTATAATACTGGGAAAAATCCACCTCTGAGGCCCTAATTCTTCTATCAGGACATCAAAAGAAATGTGAAGAACTTCACTGGAAAGCAACTCTTACAGAAGATGTAGGGTGCAGCTTGGATATTGAGTGTGACAGGTCTGCAAAGTTCACAGCTCCTGCTAACCTCTTTCCCCTGGACCTTGTTCACAGTCTGTGCAAAACAGGGAGGATCAGTACTGCTAAGAGTTATGCTCATCTCATCTTATCTCAAAGGAGTGCTTTACAAGTGGAAGAGCAGACTAGCTTACAAAGTGTGAACAGATGAACAGTTAGTAACTCAAATTCATTTTTAATATTCATCTCCCAATTGTTTTGGAGAGGAGGTTAACAAGACTACTCAAAAATTCTGTCTGAACACAGCGTAAGTGACTGTGCTTTGGCAAAGTTGCTGCTGAGCCGCCCAGAAGCCCTTCACAGCACATCAAGCTCCCAGAGTGGTACAGTTTCTTCTTGGCAAGGGCATTTGATAGTCCACACACTTCAGTGCCAGAACTGGAAAACAATATAATAAACTATAAGCTATAATGCAAAAAGGAAAAAAAAAAAAGAAAAATTATACTCATTGTAATTGAGTCAGCTTGTTGAGGGACATAAAAATTTAATCAATTGTTTTTGCATAACAATCAGTTGTCATGTTGGGCTCTAATTGAGCAGCCAGATGGAGCCTGGTAGTTGTAGACTGTAGTAGTAGTATTCCTGGGACACACAAAACCACATGAGGCAATGAACGTTAGGTTCATCTTTCTATTAATGTGTAAGGAGAGCTCCACTTAACAGGCAAAAACAGATTTCCCAAAACAAACATATTCAACTCAATGTGCTTCTTTCACTTACATAGCAGATAGAAACCTTTCTTTTAATGGATCCTTTCTCAGCTTATAGGTATTACTGAAGCTGGGACACAGGTGGCTTCCAAACGCCCAGATGACATGGAGGATTTACAGGAACTTAATTTCATTTCTAATATTTTTGTATATGCTCCATATGTGTGGCACATTTAAAAGGACACCGAGAAGACATTTTTCATAAACATTCTGTTCCTTAATGTTTATAAAAGCTTCTTGGGAAAACTGAAACTGAAATCCCTTTCTTGAGTGAATTGTTTTTCTCTATCTGGATACTTTGATTTACCTGGCTGTGGGCTTTCTATCAGCAGCATAACAAGTGATAAGAAATTCAGAGTATTTAACAATTTATATCTAAAATAAATAAAACTGGGTATAAGTTATTACTGGAATTTTAACACATACCCCACCCCCCCCCGACGTCCTATTTTGGGTCTGCAAAGCTTGGCAGCATTCTGTCAAAGAGGATATTGAATCAAATATGGTCAAGAAATAAAAATGACCAACCAAAACTCTTTGGTGTAAATACAGTCAGGGTTTCTTTTTCTGTCTGTGCTCCTTAGGATCTTCTCAGTCCAATAAACGTCATTGCCTTCAGAAAGGAATCAGCAGAGCAACACCAATGCCTTTTTAAAATTTAAATAAATCTGCTTGTTGGCAGGTGGATGATTAGGCAACAGTTTTGACTCAGAGATCTAGGAAAGGAGTTGAACTTGCTGATTCTGTTCCTAGCTTCCAATAATAATTAAAGTGATAATAATAATTGCTCTAAAATTTATGATTTTTAAATTATGATTTTTAGTAATTTTAATACTGCATTAAAACAATGCATTGATAACAGAAAGTAGTACATTTTCAATACATTAATAGACTGTCTGAAAATGGATTGATTGTCAAAGAGATGGAACCTTGTTATTATCTAGTCATTTCTTATTGATTGAACTAAACCGAGTGAGTCAGTGCTTTATTCCTCTCAGAAATCATCAAGAAATAAGCTCTTTCTTTACATCTCAACTCAGGACTTCAAAACTTCCACATACCTGCAGGAAGGCTGCCTCCTTTTTAGGATTTCTTCCTCCTATGCATTTCCGAAATATCTGTAAACCTCTTTTTTCTTCTACCCTCAACATGTAGATGTAGTCACAGATGCCAGAAACCCACCATTTTTTTGTCGTTTTTTTTTTCTGTCTTGGTCAACACTTTCACCTTTTCACTTTTCACTTTTGTGAGGTGTTACAGTTTGGGTAAAGTGCAACTCAGTGCACTTTATGAGAGAAAATTATGAGAGAAAATCTCTATTTATGGGAGAGATTATGAGAGAAAAATGCTTTCTTTTAGAGTGCTGATGAATTGTTTCATTAATATTAAAATACTCACAAAGATTTACTTTTATCTTCTGAGCTGGGACAGCCCTTCAAAGTAAAAATGCTGGTCCATTGCTATTATGCTGTCATGTTAAAAAAACCCTAAAAAGGTATTTTCCATTTTAACAACTTCTTGGCTTTTTACATTACAATTATAGATTTATTATGGCTTTTAATCTCACTTTTTAACGTGCCTTTTTATTGTTGAAGATGATAGATCCAAGGGGATTTTCAGACTTGGAACAATTGTGTGTAAGCCTTTGGAAGTGACCTGTATGAGACGGATGCTACAGAGAAGCTGGATGCTGCAGACAATCTTGAAACATCTGGAAAGCAATCTCCATGTGGGTTTTGATAGGGTGTGTCATTAGTGGCTCCAACCACCACCCAGAGATAGAGTGAACTCAGAGTTTGCTCCGTGTTCTTGACCCTCCCTTGGTAGTGTGTTTCTATTTGGATTCTTCCTGAGACGGTGGGCAAAGCAACTGATAAGTGATCCTCTTGTAGCAGCTTGAAGTTCCTTGGCCAGATGTGTCACTATGAGACAAATTCCCAAGTGTTGTCTTCATCCTACAAGATGGTCAGCACTTTGGTGTCTGTACGTGAAGACACACAAACAAGAACCTCTGGTAACATTTTGGCTTGTGAGATGGTTCTACTGTGTCTATGTTTTTCTCATCCTAGGCATACCAGGGTGAAATATTAGAGTACAAGTAGTTACCCTACTGCTGTGCATAGAGAACCCAATCCTCCTAAAGTGAAGCCTCTATAACACACCAACCTCCCCCTACCATGGCAGGCTGCAGAGGTATCTGGAAGTATATACAGTCTGTGAAGTGGCTGGTGTACACATCCAGGCTCTTGGGACTGTCTCTTTGTCATACCTACACAGACTTTTGCAAATAAGTGGTAATTGTGTCCTAACAAAGTTTCTTTCTGGAAGAGCCTGAGGTCATCTCTGTGCCTGTCCCATGCTCCCAGGTAGGCTCTGGGGCCGCAACAGCAGCCTTGGAGAATTCTTTATATGTCCCAGGCCTTAGACCTCATATTCAACCGAATCAGCCTGACTGAGCCTTGCAGGAACTTATGACAGTCTTACCATGCCAAGCTCAGTATTGGCAGCTGGAGAGAACCTGTAGAAAAATACCAGTGAAGAAGGCTTCTCAGGCAATTGTGAAAGATACGTTCACATGAATGTCTTGAACTGTTTGGAGCTGGAAATTTTCCATTGGTAAGATTTTTCCCAGAGAAATACACAAGTTTTTAAAAACCTTTCTCATGGCAAAATTTTTATTTGCAGTTTCTCATTTCCTGGATGACTGCCGCAGAGAGCAGAAAAAGGAATTCAGCCTTTGAACAGGGGAAGGAAGCTGTATATGTGGCCACCAAGCTGTTGATCTGCATCTGTTGGATTTAATAGATTTTGCTAGTCAGTAGTGGAAATTGCAAACCTGAAACAGCAAAATAATATACATGCCCTGATTAAAATGTAGGCTCCTTGCCAGATGTCCGATAGCAATCTCCCCAAGCCATTTGGTCCAGTGCTTTAAGCATATAACAAATAAAGTAAAATTCCATATTCTGTCACTGAAGACCACAAACTGTATCTCACCAATATCTGAAAATGGAAATTGTATGTGCCTGTGTGTGGCCTATCCCATCTTCATCAATTTCCTCCCTGCAGTGCTGCTTTTTTTTTTTTTTTTTTTTTTTTTTAATGAAGTTTTCTTTTAAAATCTACTGCAAAACCCAGATTTAAATTGAAGGAAAACCTTGCTTGTGGCGCTGTCAGTTTTACTACTTGAAGAAGAACAACTCGTGGGCATTGATTTACCTGAACTTCAGCTCCTGGGCATTTTCTAGGGATCCTTTTATAGTAAAAAACCGTACCATGTTGACATTTTGATTGTTGCTGCTGCTGTCTGCATCAATGCATTTTTAGAGTCCTCTCTCCTTACATGCTGTCTACTCTTCAGGCTTGAGTTTTGGATCTAGATGTATTTCATGAGCTGAAATTAAAAAAAAAAAAAAAATTAGGTGCCCCTAGGTAGATCACATCACTTGCACTGCAATATCATCCTAAAATTACTTTATCCCTGGTGTAACTTTCCCAGAAATTATTTCTTACCTAAACAATCTATATTGCAACAAATACAGATGTCTGTCAGGTAAAAAAAGAAAAAAAAAAAGAAACAATAGTTATAGGTAAGTTTGTGTTCCTAGATTATCCCTCATATAAAATTAATGCAGTGCAACACATACACACATACAAAGCGGTAAAAAAAAAAAAAAGAACATTAAATTAGTGATTCAAATTCTGTTTCCAATTAAGTTGTTGTATACCCAGAGCAATTCCACAGATTGCTGCATTATTACTTTTGATTTATTCCAGTATAATTAAGAAAAACTTATGTTATCAACTCTAATGGAAACCACAGCCTGAAAATCCAAACTAGAGAAATATAGTTTAATGTAGTTTCTACCTAAATTAATTGCAATATAATTCAGTATCAAAAGAAGCAGTGTTTTAATACTAGTATCCTTTCATTGTCTTACTTAACTTTGTATTCTAGTTATGCATTCCAGTTATGAGAAAAGCAAAGTGCTAAGATTCAAATAAAAGTATTTTTAATTTCCTTTTATATTACACACAATGTTTGCCTGTCAATCATTCAACAGGTAAATTAGAGTAGAAATGAGATTTCTTGCAGAACAGACTCAAAGAAGAAGTAAATTATACCCCACTAAACTTGTTCGAAGTCCAAAATAATCACATTTCTGCTGCCTTTTCCTCATGCTGATGCTTTACTTTCCTGATACATTTCTCAATATGTATTTGTCCATGCATATGCCTCCTTATACCTGCTCAAGTCACTGCTTTTTTTGCACTTATCTATCCCTCACATCCCAAGTTGTGCTTATCTATCCCTCATCCTGCTAATGACCTTGTGAGAATTACTGCAAATTTGCCAGACTCATAAAAGTAGACATCTTTTTGCCATTAATTCTTCGTTGCTTATTTGAGTCAGTTAAGCCTTACTCTGAATTATTTCAAATGTACTCTCATACTTGCTGAGGGATTATGAAAACCTCTATCCTGTCATAGGCAGCTTTAGATGGTAGTATAAGCATGACCTGGCATAATATTTTTTGGGTAGTCCCAGAATCTGCAGTGTCACTGATTTTTGCTGAGCATGATGCTTCTGTCTGCACCTCAGTCTTAGAAACCAAATTAAATATGCTGGCCACTTAGTCGAGTACCACACATCCTGCTAAAAAATCTAGTAATAAAGTAGCCAGAAAAGGCTATGGTTCTGTATTCAGTTTATTTTTATGCAGAAGGGATAAATTTCGAATTCACAGAGACTGCTGTTTCACCACAGGAATAATTATATGCACCTTTTTTGGCTTCTGGACTACAGAGCAAAATTCTTCTGCTAAGTAATAGTGCCTTTTGTGCTGTTTCCAAGAGTCAGTGACTGATGTCTCCTCCTGCAAAGGCACATTTTCTTCTGTGATTAAATATTTATCACAGTGAGAAACCAGCAGAAGGACTAAGTGCCTCCAATTAACTATTGTGGAGGTTCATAAGGGACTACACTACACATATAAATATTTTAAAAGAACAGGTTGGAGCAATGTCCATTTCAGGCCATCTCCCTGTAGATCAGGGGTTGCTGTTTATTGGTAGGCAGATGCATGTCTACTTACCAACAAACAAAGCCTTCACTTTATTTGCTGTGCCTTAGCTATAGATCAATTGTTAAATTATCTCATTAATCATGCATATGAAGAGTTCTGCTTTGCCTGATGATTATGAAGGGCAACCAAAACATAATTAAAGGTGATGCAATCTGTTTTGTTTGTCCTGGGTGTTGTTATTTTTCCAGGGTTCACCCGCAGGAAGGAAATTCATATTTAATTCTCTGGACCAAGAAGTGTCTGAATTTATGAGGATCTTTCTTACCCATGTGGGAGCCCCATGTGTCTGCTTTCATCGAAAAACAAAAGACAGGACATCTTGTCCCAGGTCTGCTATCAGAAGGGGGTAGAAGGGAGTGAATACTGTTCTCCCAGGCTGGCTTCTGATCCAGGCCATGAGATTGTGCTCCATGAGGAAGGTTGACTGGTCCTTGGCTTACATCCTAGGGAAATGAATGCTCATCCACAGGGCTTTGGAGTTCACGTGACTCACAGTATTTTCCACTTCTCTGTGAAGAACAGCTCTAATCTGGGGTCCGCCTAAAAGCTATGGTTGTGGAATTCATCTGCTCTGCCAGTACCCTGGGGAGAGCATCTACAGATGCCAGGGCTTGCAGTCTGCAGTTCTCATCCTTCTGGCCACATCTTGTTTTGGTAGTAGAATGAGCTGTAAGGAGGAAAAAAAAAAAAAGAGGGAAAAAACCCACCCAAAACAAAATCAAACCTGAAATGGTGACTGTTGCAACAGATTTGGAGAATCAGAATAATAATTTGTTCTATACTGAACTGTGGTGATGTAAACAAACACAATCGTGGAGGTGATTAGGAAACTAATTAATTAACAGTTTATCAAGCATATGCCTGAAATTCAAGTATGAAACAAAGAGGTTTCTATGCAGTCCTCTGAGGTTTGGGAAAATGTCTTTATAAGGTGCTACAAAAGCTTATAGCAGTTTAAAGTGTGTGTGAAACAGATTCATTGCTACCAAGATGACAGGAATATATTTCAGGCAAGGGTTATACATTGCTAGGTTTTGAGTGCATTCCTTTAATAACAACTTTATTTTCAGTTTATCCATCCTAGTCATACAGGCATGAGATTACTTCAAGTTTAGACTCTCTGTGCTGGATCTCCCCAGGCAGACTTGTGGTTTGGGGTACATCATAATGAATCTGGAACAGTATGGGTTCCCATCAGCCATGATAGAGCACAAATTCACTGTGCTTCAAACCCCATATGGGAATTGAATAATGTTGTGAAAAGCTTCCTATGTGAGCATCCCACTCCCTGGGGGATTGGAAGCCTGGAGGGAAGGAGCTAAGCTGCAACAGGGTATCTTTAGCCCTCAACAGCATTAATTGACAGCACTTGGAAGCAGTAGGGACTTATTGGCTTTCCTCAGACCCCACAGGCCTAAGTGTGGAGAGTCAGCTGTCGTGAGTTTCTGGAAGCCCTTGCCTGTCAGGCTTTAAAAGGCTGCTTACGATCATGGGACCTTTCCATGTGAGCTTGCTTTGCAAGTGCTGAAAGATGTTTTACATGTTGGTTATTTCTGGTGAGTAACAGGGTCCTCATTTCAGCAGCTTTTCTTACAGAAGTGGAGGGGTGTCTTTTCCAGATTAAGCAAAGGGAATTTATGGAAATGTGAATATTCTGAGGCTGAATGAGAAGTTTGAATGATAAGAAGATGTCACTAACACTCCTTACTTTTAGCACAGAGAGGCATCTTCATGTGTAGGATCTCCTGAAGGAGCGAGGAGGGTAACCTGGTGTTAGAACTTTTCTGGAGCACCTTTGGTAAACTGCTCTGCTTGGAGGACAGGAATAGCATCCCTGTCTCCTGTCTGCTGGAAGGACTCCCTGGGTCTCAACAGTACAACTATTGTGGGCAGAGCAACACCAAAAGCCTGTGAGAAAAAGTGGAGTGGGGGAGGCCAGCATTGTAGGGCTTCTCTTTTGCCTGAAGAAAACACAAACTGCACTGTAACTTCTCTGAGTGGTAGCACTGTATCTCCATGTGAATTTGTGTAACCTTGACTATGCTGAAGCTGCTAAGCCAGTCAGGCAAGCCATACAGAATGGAAAACAGCCTCAGTTGTGGCAAGGGGCTGTGCAGCTGTGACATAGAAAACAGACTGCAGCAATGTGCATGGCTGGTAAGTCACCTTCTTTTTCATATTTAGCAGATGTACCCCTTGCTTTGAAGGTCAGATATGCACACATTGTAGCCAAGGCACACAAATCAGGACATAACCTGTTCGTAGGCAGAGCACACTAAAGAAGTGGGCTACTTGAAAATGTCTGAATAACTTTTTTTGTAAGATACCAACAGATGTGCCCCTTCAGTGCTCTCATTTCTGTGATCTGTTTGTCTAAACACAGGAAACTTAAAGCTATGCTGGCAGCCCACAGACTTCAATGTAAGACGAAGCTGTGTTACTAAAGGCCTCAAAAGCAATGCTTAGCTATGGCTGCTGGTATGAGCCACCTGCTCAGGTGGAAACTGATACTTCCCTGACCTGTCTGCTTCCAGGTACAGATGCATTAGGCTGTTATTTCTTTGGATGTGTAGAGACATATTTTGTAATTGTGATGATGTTTGTTTTCAGTAAATCTGGCTGAGCAGAGGCATATGAAAAAACATTTCAGGTGTCATCTCGTTACAATCTTGGCAACTACATAGGTACGTGAAACACCTGAGCAGGTTCATATCTAACACACATCTTACAGGCCATGAAGCCACCAGTGACTAGCTTGGCCAACAAAAAGTTTTCCTCTGGATTATGATCATAATAATAATATCAGAATAATAATTATCTTTTTCTCCATTACAACATGTACCCAGCACTGTAGGAAACTCAAATTCTCCTTCTTAATATATTAGTAATTTCAAAGTAATCATAATTTACTATTTCAACCCTACCAAATTCTCAGGACAGTATATGGTTTTTACACCTTGAATATGTTCATTCTCATTTAAAAGTGTTTTGACTTCAGTAGTACCCAGAGATCTTACACAGGGCTGTGATGATAAACATTCTCCAAGATGTGGCCAAGGGCCAAAGAACTGTTGTTTCAATGTTTCATGCTTCCACTCTTTGACAGGATCTATAATAAAGCCGTGTCTCCCAGGATGGACCACAGTCTTGTAAGCTATAAAAGTTCACAGTAGGGGAATTAAATGGAGGAACCCTGGAGGGATCTGAGAGAGTTTTTTTGGGTTTTTTTTGCTTGGAAACGGGAATATTCTGTGAAATGCTCCTGCATTAAACAAAAAAGATTAAAATTCCCCACCACAACCACCCCACCACACTTCTTTTTTTTTTTTTTTTTTTTTTTTTGGAATTAATGTTGATAGGTAATTTCCAAATATGTTTACATGGATTAAAAAAGTGAGAAAGGAAGAGAGATAAAGAAAGAAGAAATAAATAGTGGCAGAATACCTGGACTGAAAGACAAATGGGGTTGACTGTGGAAACCAAGCAAGGAAGGCTGTGAGCAACAAGAAGAATGAGATTTTAAGGGTAACTATATGTTCCTTGGAAAACATAGTAAGACAAATGTGCCTATAATAAAGAAGTTTATCCTGTCAACATGCCCTGTTTTAAGCCATAATTATTCCTATTTGTCTCATGTGCTTCAAATACATTCCTTAAATAAAAATCAGGAGAAGGAGGTGCAAAACAATGAATGACATCCTTTAAAAAAAGTCAGAAGAGTAATAAGCCAGAAGAAAGGGAGTGACCAGACTTTCATCTTTGGGTTCTTCAGAGAAAAATAGAAGGAAATGCTTGCACTTGCTGATGAAACTTAGAGGATGCAGAACACAAATCCTCCAGCAAATTAGATTTGTTGCCAGAAATACAGAGAATTCCCTTAGGTCTCTACCTATGTCTTTCATCTGGAGATGTCAAAGCACTTCTTAAGGCTTCAATAACTGCTTTCATGCTGACATCTGGGACAGTTACTCCTTAAAATTATGTTCTAGCAATATTTTGGCATGCTCACAGAAGTTAGGTCTTGCAGAACTGGAGGTGGTGATGTTATTTTAATTAGAGGAATGGTAGCATTCTACATAAAAAACAATTTTCTGAAAAATAAAACTTTATCACCAAAACTATTCACAAATTTAGGATAAATCCCGAAAATTTTTTCCACACAAAACTTTAATAATGATACACTGGGGATAACATAGCTGAGGAAACAGATGCAGAAAATATCAGTTATTCCATTGAACAACTTGAAAATGTGGAACAAATTCAGACAATGAAAAATCTACTTCCTAGTGGAAAAGGTAGCACAAATGAAATGGCCACATGACTCAAGTGAGGATAAAGGCAAAGCAGAGAGCTGACTGAATATTTAATGGATGTAACCTCAAACCCAAGTATGTAGCTGTGGTATAAAGTACCGTGGGGATCTTACAGGTGTACAAGGTGCTTAAGCTGTTTTTCTGACTAATGAAGAGAATTTAAGAACTGTTCCCATGTTTTAACTAAAAAGGACATGTAACTGGTGGTTGCCTCGTTTAATTGTTATGTAAAATGTGATTGGGTCAAACAAATTATGCATATAAAGTAAAAGCATAATATGCCTTGCATTTGATTTTTATCTGTCAGAGTTTCAAAGAGGTTTCAAAGTAACCATAGATCATGTTATTTATAAGAGGACAGTGACTGCTGTGGAAGCACAATTACAGCAGGCTTCCTCTTGGAACAAGATTAAGGCTTTGTTCTGAATTTTTAACTAGTAAACATAGATATATTTCAAGTAAACCAAGTGTGTTTTCAGTGGTTGTGGAAGGATTCCTGAGAGGCAGGAGAGCAGGTGTTTCCATGTCTTTTGAAAGGAAGCAGCAGCACTAGTGGAGAAAGGACACGTGGAGCAGCTTGGGTTGATTGAACATTCTGGTATTGTGCCAGCCTTGTTCAAAGCAGAATGGGGGCATGAAATTAGTATGGGAGGAGTGATGTATAAATATACAGGATATTATACAGTATACTACCTATGCTACTTCCAGTTTATGGGATAAAACTAGAAAGTTTTCCTTTTTTTTCATAATGGAAGCTCCTTGATTTTTTTTCAGAAACGTGAAACTTTCAGAAACAGAGAGGTTATTGTGTTAAAAAACCAAAACCTGGTATTTATCAGGGTTTGCAGCAATAAACTATAACTAGAAAAGCAACATTTTTGAATAAAACAAGTTTTCAGGTTCTAGAGTTCCAGCGGGGGAATACATGAAGATTTTGTCACTTCCTGCTGGGCTAAATACATCTCCAGCACCTGAAATGAGCTGTTACACTCACTAGTGCTCACAGTGACAACTGGAGATATCTGAGTATTAGCTCTGAGCAAACATGGGTAGCTTCTGCACAGAAATCATGCAGTATATATGCAGACTGACTGCCAGCCTAGCACAAAAGTTAAAGAAAAGGGAATAAGAGAACTTTCCTAAAATTTATAAATATCCATCATAACACAGGAGCACAAGGGACAAAAGGAATTAATTCAAATAAGAGAGGCCCAGGCTGACCTCATGGGAAAACCTTTTTCCTCATGAAGGCAGCCAAGAAAGGGCACTGAGATATTGTGTAGTCTGAGCAGAGTGTAGGGTGTGAAGCTCCTGAGATTCCTTCCAACCTGAGTTATCCTAAGATCCCAGATGTAGGCACCTCAAGTTCATAGATGTTACTCAAAAAAAACCCCTAAGACCAGAAACAAATAAACAAAAACAAACAATCAAAACCCCTCAAAAACATGAGAATGCTCTTTAATATGCAGTGCTCTGCTGAAAACTAGAAAGTTTATCTGTGTGGAAAACACAGACAAACATCAATATAACAGCCTTTATATACTATATATGAAAGAAAAATTGTTCTCTCTGCAAGAGACCAAGGAAACAGAAGAAATTTGAATCAAACACAGGCTCTGAGCTTGCATTGATTAGAACTTTTAGACAGAATGAGCTAACGTTTTGAAAAAGTCACCTTGGTCAAGTGAAATGATTAAGTGGAAACACTTTCAAAATGAGTAAAATGCTTGCTAAGACGATATGACAATCTGACAGAAAATAAGCAGCTGGTAGCAGACCAAAGTGAGAGCAGCTATACAGAAGACAAAAAAAAAAAAGAAGTATTTTAGTGTGGTTTCAGTACAAGAGATCAGTTACAGGGTCTGGGGTGGACTTGCGGCAACTTGTTCTACAATCTTGATGCAAAGGTGCTTAAACACACTATAATTTGACCTTTGTTCTTATAACAACACTAGAAGAAGGGAATTTAAACTAATGTTTTTAAAACTCTTTGAGAACTTTAGGATTTAATTTCTTTATTATGACAGACATAGTTTTCATAAAATGAAAATTTTCCCTAGCTGAATCAGAAGAAGATAAATGAGTTTTTTTCACTTGGTTGAACTTGAGGAGCACCTTTATACCTGCTGTCAGGATGGGATCCCATCCACCAAGGAGAGTGTGGACTCTTTGTAGACTGTGGATGTAGACTGTGGTTCCTAGAGTTCTCCAACACTGATGGAGAACAAGGACCCGTGCTGAACATACCCAATCCCTCTTAAAAGTTTTTATGCTGTTATGCAAAATGAGAAAACTTTGCAAATGACAAAATATTTTGACTCACTTGGCAATGTCAAACTTAATTTTGACATTTCTGAGGCATTTTTATGAAACTGAACCCTTTTGTGAATCATTCGAAAGTGTGGATTTTTCATTTTAATTCTGGATGCAAACAAACACTGCACTACTTGAATTATCCATGAGATGAAAACTGAATTTGGCCAACTGTATTTGGTATTCAGTTTAGGCACTGAATGGGTTTTAATGGTTCACACAACTTCCCAAGGTATGTCAGATATTTTTCCTCTCTCACTTGTACTTTGAACAAGGCGAAATGGATGAATTTCTCTAATCTTAGTCTGATCTGTGATGACCCTAACACCAGTACCTTTTGTTCTCTTTCTCCTGTGTAAGCATATTAGATCTTGCTTAGTAGGAGCTGTGAAGCACAGTTGTTTATTAAGGGTATTTTTTAGAGTGGAGATGGTTCATGTAACATTCAAAGTAATGCAGTATGAAGCTGTGACTGATCTCCCAGTTGACAGTTTGGTGTCCTAGATGATAATCCATATTATGGGATGGGGGAGTGCAGGTCTTCTTCTAGCTACCAAAAGTGCAACAATTTACTGAGTGCACAGAAGCATGTGATAGATTCACCAATATTTACTTATGTCATGAGATCCTCTAACGGGCATACCAACACTTTTTCATATAGTCTGCCTTGCTTTTTGCTAAAGGAAGTTGATTTAGATACTTACCTCTAGTCAATATAAAATTCATCCATTTGTCACTTTTCTTGGTTTCAGCTTCTTTCCTAAAGCAATTCCTTCCCTTGCTGTCAGACAAGGCCTCCTCTGGGGACAAGGAAGGAATCCTGGATGAAATGGTTGCATTATTTTTCACCTATTAGACTTTCCACACTTTGGTATCAGCATTAAAATCTCAGACAGTGCACATGTTGAAATGTCTCCTTGGTTGTCAGGAATACATCCCCTTAGACAACTGGCCAGCAGTGTCTACAAACCTCACTGGATATGAGGCAAGTGTGTGCCCAGGCTAAGTTTCGTTAGCATAATTAACAGCATTAAGAGATGGTCTTTCTTGGACATTTATATCAAGCTTGAAAGTTATCTGTTACTAGAGTGTTGGTATACATCATCAGAAAACTCTGGTATGTGAAGCTGAAGATCTTGTTGTGAATAATGACAAGCCTAAATGTGATCAATAGCAATGTTCTAAAAAGACTGTGCACAGCAGGTGTCAAAGTAGACATATTTAATTTCCTCATATCTCTGTTTAGTTTTACAACATGATGTGCATCCATGAGCAGATTTCATGCTGCAGGTAGTGATGACAGCTGATCAACAGAGTAGATCTCAGAAAAAGAAGATGGGATGAGAAAGTTATTCAAAGGGCTCAGCATTTTTGTCTCCCTTTGTCTCCTGCAGTAGTAGAATTTAGATTGTTCAGTGTCTTCCAATAGATGTTATAAAGGAAGTACTCAGTTCCTTGGCTCTCACCTTCCACAGCACATCAAAGGTCAGCAGAAAATTCCCATCTATTTTCAACAGGCCTCTCTAGATATTGCTTCAAATAATGAATATTAGAAGCAACGGTTTAAAACTGATCTAACACTGTGCAAGTGTAAAAGTAAAGAGAAAGATCAGAATGAGAGCCAGAGGAAATCTCTGATAAACATTCTTATCTTTGTAGAATAGTTTCTTACATTTTTAAGCTGTTCTTGAACGGTATATATCAACTTCAATGAGAAAAATGACCTTATGGCAGAAGAGAATGCAAATAGATTCTGGCAGAAGAATGAAAAAATCTTGTGAATCTTTTTACAGAATGGGGAAAAATGTAATTATTTCTTGTCTTTGCAGAATGGTTCTAAGATGGGGATGAGCTATATCACTGAGTCTGTGCTCAAAATAGTGGCTTGGAATACAGTGAACTGTGTAGGATTTTATTTTTTTTTTTAAGGATAACTACTAATGGAAGAAGTCCCAGAGACAAGTAATAGTTGGCCAAAGGCAGGCTAATTTGCAAAGATCAATGGTCTGACGGCACTCATCTATCATCTTGAATATGTGTGCATGGTAATCAATGGTCATCCATCTCCTTCTTGTAGGTCGACTAATCTTTTAAATTTTGCAGCCCTACTAATTTTCACTTTTCATAATATCTGCACAAGCTTTTCACATATATATAAAAGAAAAAGATAAAATGAAATAAAATGTATATGGTGTGGTTCTTCAAAGTCTAAAGGTGCTAACAGCTTGAGGTGCAAAGCCAGGTGACAGCCACTTCTTCCTCATACACTGTTTTAAATGTCTTTCAATTTTAAACTCAGTTAAATAGCAGAACTTTTAAACTGGGCTTTTGGTTTATGAAGCTAAACAAATTAATCTTGTAGGATGACATAAACAGAATGCTGTCAGATGAGACTTGTGCAGTCTTGAACTTTCAACAAGATCCGTCTTTCTGGGGCAGAAACATTATCTACAATCTGTTTGAAATAGGAGAAAGAGTTATGTTAAATGTATGTATCTCTGAACATTTAACATGGCCATAAAAATTATCATACTCCTGGTAATTTTAGATCTCCATCTTGATCATATGGACCTAATCAACTATCTTCAAGACAGACCTTCAGCTAGGTGGAATAAATGGCCACCTGACAGTTTATAAGCTATCTTAACAAGAAAAGAACAAGAGTTGTCCTTGGAATATCCCCCAGCATGCAAGCTGTTTAGAGAAAGCTAGTATTTTGCTGATAACACAATCTATGCAGCCCTAATTCAAAAGACTTTTCAGCTGGAAAAAGGTAGAAAATACTTAGTTAAATTATCATCTTGCATAAGGCAAACAATGACTCTACTTTTTTCTATTTGTTTTATGCTTTGTGTAAGAAATGCATCAAAGGCAGTATTTTCCACAGGAAATTCTAAAATTAGATAACTAATTAGCCTTCATTGATAGTATGCTCATTTTGATTGTTTTCTCTTTGATATACCTTGCTCTGTTCTAGTGCAGCAGGGTTTTCCAAGAACATATTCCTATTAGGTTCTGTTTTTATAAGTGCTTAATGCAGAGTGAGGATAGATGGAATAAGATATGCTATGGGAAAAACAAAAAAGGTTGAAATCACACTTTACTAAGTAGTTTACATATGTCTAATGTTCTTACAGTAGTATTATATTAAATTGATATAAATTTTTATTATTAAAAAAGCAAGTTCTTCAAGACAAACATTAAGACATTTTATCCAAGAAAGATTGGCCACAGTTATATAACAGAATATTGATTCTGATAACAGAATACTGTTGTCACAAAATGATACAGCAAACTGGAAGCAAAAAAATCCATGTTTAAAATATGTGGACAGGTATTTCCTGAAGGTTTTTTTTCAAAGCACCTCTTGCTGTTGAAGAAGAAAGAAGTGGATCCTCCCTGAAGGTATGCTGCCATTTCTTTAGTACCTGAACTTAGATGTGTCTCAGAGTGATTAGTACAACTGAAAAATGTAGACAGCAGGTTGATGCTATTCATTTAACACGTTTTTTCACTTTCTAAACCAAACTCTTCACATAATTGAAGAGTAAGCGATGCATAACACACACACACGAAAAAAAAACTCAAAAAAACCCCAGCCAAACCCTCGTATCTTGGTTAGTATCTCATAAGAAGACTGGCAAAACAAAGAACCCAAATGTTCGAGGGCTTGGATTTGTTCCATGATAATTTTCACAGAAGACAAGTGTCACTATGCAACTGCCATTCAAGTTAAGTGGAGTCTGCATTTCGTTTTGACTCTGAGGTGTCGATGTGCTGATTAGTTTTCTGATACAGCTTGGTTGTCAACATTTGAAACATTTCTTGGAAGAAGAAAAATAATTTTGAACAGAAGGCATTCTGTTATACCTATATTTATACATATTTCCCTGCACCCTCAAAACCCAGTTTTAAAGCGGCTCATTGGAAGAGCTGTCAGCATCACCTTGGAAACCGGTCCATTGACAGCATGTATCAATCAGTCGTCTCACAAGTATATCGCTTTCTTAGCTTGCTTGCTTTCTTTCATTTTTTTAATTTTTTTATTTTATTTTTTTTTTTAGAAAAAAAGCATGTTTGAATAGTTTCATGCTTTCCCTGAAATAAGAAAAAACCCAAGCTAAATTCAGCTTGTCAGCATGGACTTTTTGGAGTGTGGTATCACTCATCAAACAGAATAACTGACAGATTTTATTTATTTATTTTTTATTCCAAGTGTTGTAGGGCTTAAACTTGTAATCGGCATACTTGCATGGGAGGCAGAAGTTCCAGTCTGTGCTCCAAAGGGTGCTTCTGTTCTCTGTGAAATAATCTTTGTTGGTTAACCTATCTACCCAGTATCTACTTGTCAAGGCACTTTTACTCTCTCTGGTTTTGCTGCAGAAGGGGAGACTACCTTCTTTCCAGAGTAGCTGGTAGCTTTAATATACTCTTGGGAGAGATGTAGCTGTGAATCCTTTTAGGCTGAGGAATACAGTGAGAGTGGCCCTTCTGTGTTTTTGAAGGAAGAAAGATCTATTTATGTAAAAGGGTGAGGCTGTGTCCTACAGTAGCTATGCTTTTCAAGGGGGGAAAAAAAAAAGGACGTCTTGTTTTTGGAAGAGGAGATCTGAGGCTCTACTCTGGAGATGGGTGTTGTCTTTTGTTTGCAGTGCAGAAGGCATGGAGCACCTGTCAAAGCACGAGGTTCAAGACACATAACTGCCCACATCAGTCTTGTTGCACTGGATACCTACCCCTGCAAAGTCCAGGGGAGATCCTTAAGCTTCTCAGTGTTATGATTTCTGTTCCAGCACTTTAACCCCTCAAGCTGTTCAGTTCAGTGCTCATCATTGCAGGCTAAACCCAGTCTTGGAATTGGGCTTTAATCAATCAGTACTTGTGAATATGAGGCCTGATCTCAGATGGGACCTGCAAATCCGGGTTACAAGTTTTTTGCTTCTGGATGAGGAAAATGAAGATATTTCCCTTCATTTTAAAGGCATCTAGAAGAAGAATACATAAAGACAACATCCTTCTTGCTAATGTATTCAAACATTTTCTATGGAAATACTACTGAATGAAAGAGATTACAGGTTTATCACACTCGAAGTGCATGTTCTGCATATTTTTCCAAGCATACCATCAACATAGCAACATAAGTTATTTCTGATTTTATTATTGCTTCTTGTTACAAGTAGCACCTAGACTGCCTTACAAAAAGAGGATTAAAGAAATGTTTGTCTTTTTTAATTTAACTATTGTCTCTTAGCAGTGTTTCGTGCATGGTCACATTTGTTTTCCTTATGAATTCAATTATTTAGTCTCTCCTTTTGTGTGCTGGTCTTTTACAAATCGATAGGGGACATATGAGTGTTTTAAAATGCAAATATAACCCAGAGTAATTGGTGAGATGATTCAGTAGCAGGTAAAAACTTCCACAACTACTTTTAACTGTTTCTTTTAGATCAGGCTAATTTTCAACTTAATGGCACCTGTCAGTAGATGTCCAAGGCACCTTGCTGTGGCCTGTGGGGGCCTTGAAGGTTCACTGTTTGCATTTCCTATACAGCTCCTTTCCAAGTAGGTTGCACATACATATTAATACTTACATGACTCCAAACATGGGCTCTGTCAATCCATTGGCCCAATCTACTTCTAGATCAGACTGACAGCCTCCAACCTGATTCTGGTGGCTTTTGTGACAGTCTTATGATAGAATGGTTTGCGTTGGAAGGTATCTTAAAGATGATCCAGTTCCAACCCCCTGCCACAGGGAGGGACACCTTCCACTATACTAGGTTGCTCCAAGCCCTGTCCAACCTGGCCTTGAACACTTCCATGGATGGCACAGCCACAGATTCTCTGGGCAACCTGTGCCAGCATCTCATCACCCTCACATGGAAGAACTTTTTCGTAATGCCTAACCTACATCTCCCCTCTCTCAGCTTAAAGCCATTCCCCCTTATACTACTACATGCCATTGTAAAAAGTCTACAAAGTACATGTCATTGCAAAAAGTCCCTCTCCAGCTTTTTTGTAGGCTTCCTTTAAGCACTAGAAGCTGCTCTGAGGTCTTCCTGATCCTTCTCTTCTCCAAACTGACCAAGTTCAACTCTCTCAGCCTGCTTCCACAGGAGAGGTTCTCCAGCTCTCTGATCATCTTCATGGCCCTCCTCTGGTCTGAAGCAGCTTCGCATCCCTCTTGTGTTGAGGGCCCCAGAGCTGAACACAGTACTCCAGGTGAGGTCTCATGAGAGAGGGGAGTAGAGGGGGAGAATCCCTTCCCTCAACCTGCTGACCACACTCCTTTTAATGTAGCCCAGTATATGGTTGGCTTTCTGGGCTGCAAGCACACACTGCTGGGTCATGTTGAGCTTTTTATCAACCAATGTTCCCAGTCCTTCAGCAGCATCCATGTGCTCCAGGATACAGATGCATCCACAGCCCTCCTTCTAGGGTGATTTTTCTCAAAGAAGCAGTTAAAGCCCCTGTGAATTCAACCACCTGTGCTATTCTTTGGGATGACATGGTGCACAGAAACAAGTTCATAAAAATCACTTGAGGCATTGTGCAAGGGTGTCAGGTTCCTTCTCTGCAGGTCAGGATCTTGTGCAACAAGCTTCTCCACTCAAAACCAGGAATCCCAAATCACTTTCCTGTAAGGCACTTGCAATTCAGTGATAGTGCAGACCTGAACCAGGGTCTTTCAGCTGCCCTCACTGAGGGTAGCTGACAAGGGGGAAGCCTGTTAGAAAGGTACAAAGGAAGGAGCTAGTTCTTGCTGTTTGGAAGACAGTGCAAGACATGCTTGTCCTGCTCGGGGATCCAAAGAGATGGAGAAGTTCAGAATCCCACTCCCTTTCCCCCCCAAGTCTGTGAAAGACCACATCCTGCAAAGCCTCAATGGGCCATGCAGCAGAACAAGTTTTTTGCACCTCTGAAGTGGACAGTCCCTTCAGATACAGTATTCCTTTAAGAGTTTTACTAAATCTGCACGTGAGCTCAATCTGCCTATAGAAGAATTTCCATTTGTGCAGATGGTATCATTTGGCAAATCACTCTGATGTTGGCAGCATCGCAGAGGTCATATTTGTGCACAGATGGACTGTTCTTCATCTGTTTCTTTATTGTAATAGACCCAAATAGGTTTTCCCACAATAGTGCATATGTGCATTACAGTGCTCCTTGTTCCCAGTCAGAAAACTCAGTGAAAGCACCAAAAAAATTCTGTATCTCCCTCTTTCTCATTGTTCACATATCAATTTCTCTTTTATCTGGTTCTTTGTTTTGGGGATGCAGGGTGAGGACTAAGCAGAGCTATTGAGGATCTCAATTTTCCTGAGCCATAAAATCTGGTGGCCTGGAAGTCATCACTAAGATGATATTCAGAGGAGCTCCAGGGAGTTCTCGTGTATAGATGTTTGGTTTTTTTTGTGGCAAATATGTTTTGCATATTGCACCTATTAATCACAGTTCCCTCATAAACCAAGAGAACTTACGACTGACAAGTGAATGGACATTTGAAGGGATTTGAGAGACTGGGGAATCGACAATTCAAAACTGGAGATTTACAACCAGGGCAATGATTCAGCTTTAGTAGTAATGACCAAAAGCTGTTATCATTTGACAGCTCTTTAGAGAATTATGTCAAATGTACTCATTATTGGGTGATGAGGTATTCACATTTTTGAAGCATCCATTGTCAATCTCACTTGCAATCTCAGTGTGGCAGCAATGAACTGAGTAGACATCTTCAGAAGCAGCCCTGCCAGGACTGGTTTATAGCACAGTAAAAAGGACATTTTGGAAAACTTACACTGCTTCTGTTTTGCTTTACACATGCACTTGCTTTGTTAATGCAAAACTTTATCCCTGCATCTTATTAATGATAAACCTGTCTTCTTGTGATGAAACTGAGACATTTTCAGTCCCTACGTTGTTACCAACCTTGGCTTTTCCTTCTCACTTGATAATCTAACTAATGTAGTCAAAACTTCTCTACTCAGATATTACAGGTACTGCAAATATTACTGTATAGGTATTGTTTGCTGTACACTGCTGTGAAAGAAGTTTATACTGTGTGTAAGCGATGTCAAAATAGCTAGGGAGCCTGGGCAGCGAATTTCTTGACTTTCATATACGCAGACTTCTTAGTATAGTGTCTCAGTAACATAACTCTTCTTGACATGTAAGACAGCATATAAAGTACCAATTTTTTCTCAAAAAATGTACTGTTTGAAAGGAAACTTGATGTTTGTAATGTAAACATTGCTGAAAAGGCAATTCGTTCTACAACTGCTTCTAAATGAAAAATACTCCTGCTTATTTACTGATTTATTTTCAACCTTTTGACAGCCTAGTGAACAAACAGTATGAACTGGTGTCCTGGGTTCAGCAGTAGCAGTCAGTTTTTCTCCTTCTTAGTAGCTGTTGCAGCACTGTGTTTTTGACTTTCGGCCTGGGAACAGAGCTGATAACACCGATGTTTAGACTGACCAAGGACTTTGTGAGTCTCATGCTCTGCCAGGGAGGAGGAGAAGCCGGGAAGAAGTGGGGACAGGACACCTGACCCAAACTAGCCAAAGAGGTATTCCATACCATAGCACGTCATGCCGGGGGATGTAACTGGGAGCTAGCCGGAAGGGCACGTCCTCTTTTCTGTCGGGCTCTCTTTTCCGGCGGGCGGTATCGTATTCTCTTCCCTTGTTATTTCTCTTATCATTATTATTATTGGTGGCAGCAGTAGTGGTTTGTGTTATACCTTAGTTATTAAACTGTTCTTATCTCAACCCGTGGGAGTTACATTCTTTCAATACTCCTCCCCATCCCTCTGGGGGGGTGGGGGGGGAAGTAGACTGCGTGGTTCTAATTTACAGCCGGGGCTTAAACCACGACAACTGGGTACCATAGGACGCATTTTGAATCAAATTAGGAAGAAAGTGTGAGTAAAATTCCAGCATCAACTACTAAGTAACTTCTTGGCTGTACTGGGTAACAGGGAGAATAAAATTGCTGACTGCAGCTAAATAAAGATTACTTGGGAAATGTATAAAATCCCCAAACCAACAAAAACCCCAAACTTTAATTTCATATCCATCTGTTAAGTCTTTGTAATCAGTCCCTAATTATCTACTTGTTAATCCATTTCTGGTTACCCTGACACCTTAGGAATTTTTCTATGCATATATTTCTTGCCCAAGGCAATAGAAAATTATACATGTTGCTATACACGCTTGGATACAGCTGGTTTCTGTTTTGGGGTAGTTTTAGGTTTTTTCCATCACAGTTGCTGAACATATCTACACAAATAGCTACACTGAATTTTACTTTTTAAGTAGGAATCTGGAGCTTGAAAAGCAGTTTAAGCCAGAATGTTCCTAGCAGAACTGTAGCTAAAAGGAGCAAAATACTGTGGAGGAGGGGACAGGGAATACTATTTGTAGTATAGTTCTCTAGCATGTTATGGCATAATGATATGTTGATGGAGATATACAGACCAAAAGTGAAATGCTTCTTGTGCTTTAGGTTTTGGCTTGTTTTGAAGGCATTTAGTCTTTTCTTGTTGAAAAAGGGACAAATTTTTCCTCCAGGTTTTGAAAAGCATACTACAGGCTGTTTCACTTGCTGGAAGGTTTGTCCTCTCCTTAGCTCTGGCTGATGCAATGTGGCAGGCATTTTAGTCAGCTCACTTGCTAACTGGTTTCCTCAAATTAGTCTCTAACAGCTGAACTTCTTTTCCAGATTACTTGAAGGTTTTATCAGTTTGTGAAGAACCATAGGAGAGGACTTCCCCAAAGTGACTTACTACAGACTGTTGTATAGGGCTTCTCACAGACTTCACATCAAAGCAGTAAATTTACAGGAGATGCATTCTAGAGATGATTTTACTTTTTAATTTCATTCTGCAAATACTGAAAATATAAATATCTTAATATCTGTGAATCTTAAGACCCAAACAACATTACAACAGAGTAGTATACTGGCACACTAAAATAACAAAATATTCTTCTTCCCACCAGAAGGTAACAAGAATTCGAGATATGGGTGTCCTCTCTGAAGATGAGTAGCAGCCATGTTGAAGCTGAACTGTATTATAAGTAAGAGCAGGCACAGGCTGATGATATGCTTATAACAAGAGTTAAGATGATCAGTTAAAATAAGTTTCAGCAAGCAACAGTTTGAAGATCTGGCTTTACGAAGCTCAATATCCATCAAAGACACATGGTAAAATAAAGGAAATTTTAACGTAATTTTAACCCAAATAGTGCGCCATACTAGCCAATTTTAGAGATATAGAATGAATAACATAGAGGAGAACATAAAGTAATTAATTCCAGAACAGTTATGAAGAATCACTTCATATTGCAAGAAATGAAGAATGACTGAAGCAATGTAAGGGCTGCATTCATACCAGCTAACCATTCTTTAGCCTTGCTATCTGCCCCCTTTTGTATCATTTTAATGACAATAGGAATAGTTCTATAGCTATATATATAATAACTGTTAATCAGACAAGACTGAGGGCTAGTTTGACTGAGGCTGATAGCAAAGGTGTTTGGAGTGAGTGAGAAAAATGAAACCAAATAGCAAGTAAAGGTGGAAGTGTCTTTCAGTTTTGAAGGAAAAAGGGGGATTTCCTTTGATGATTTCACCCTTCAAAAATATTTGAGAAGTACAAGATTAAACAGTATTTGGAGTGAGTCTGGACTGAATAGTAATGCATTGCAGGCCTAATTCTAAGTATAGGAAAATTAGGGATGTGTGCAGAGTGGTGTGGAGAGCTTGTATTGTGATTTAACCCCAGCCAGCAACTAAGCACCAAGTAGCTGCTTGCTCACTCCACCCCAGTGGGTATTCACAGTATGAGTTCAGAATAACCTAAATACACTACTGTTTGTTTCCAGCTTCTTGTGTATACTATCAATACGTTGCTTAGGGGGTCATGCATGTGCTCTGAAGTGGAGTGGAAGAGAAACCTCTTTCTTTACAGTGGCAGTATGAAACAGGAAAGACAGTCAGAACAAGCAGAAGAGTTCTTTTTGAATTCTTCAGCCTTTTGGGAAACAGCTTTCAGCATGAAGGTACCTGATGCAGCATAAAATACATGTTACATAGAGGTATTCAAGGGCTTGCCAAGGGGTCTTGAGCAGGCACCCTGCTCCAGAAAATGTCAAGGTGCCTGTATTCATGTAGAAGTAGTCAATCTTGTGCTTCATTTTGCCAATATGAGTTTTTTGGTAAAAGACCTCAGAATGAAATACAGGCTTAATACAAGCTGACTTTATATGCACTAAGGTAAATCCAAATTGAAGTAAATGAGATGTGATTCCGTGTTTTTCATGCTGCAAAGGTCTGAAATGTTCTGATAGACACCCAAAACCAGTATTTTAGTCAGCTGTGGATATTTGTGTCTTAGAAAGGGGGGAGAAGGGAAAGAATTAGAAGATGAAGGCAACTAGCATCATAATGGTGAGCTTTGTCAGAATTTCTATTATCAGAGTCTGTTTATAGGTTGCAAATACTCCCTTGGGCTGGGACTTAAAATTCAAGGTCATACACAGGAAATGATATTTATCTTTGCTAAATTAAAACACTGGTTCAGCAGCTTCAAAAAAAAAATTGTAATCTCAAGAATATCCTCTGGAGTGCAAGGAGTTCAGGTACTTCTACTTCTTTTTTACCAATCTACATTTTCTTTCTGCCTAAAAAACATGGCATATGCTGAATATTTTAAAGCCTTGACCTGTTACTCTGACATTAGTAGTAAAAAATATATTGAAATAATGCACTGAAAGTCTCACCTATGAATGCACACTTTCTTGATGACATTTTCTGTTATTTTCCTTGTCAAGCTATGTAGTGTTCAGTGTTCCTTCTTCATATTTATAAGAGGATTTTATTACAAATGTCTTATCACTATGCAAATAGAGTAATTATTTGGTTCATATTAACATTTTTTTCTTTACACAATAATAAATATATCTTTGAAATTCTCAATTTTTGAAGGTAGTGTGGCAATTAAAATGCACTTAAAGATTCCTAATTTGCATGGAAATTGTCAGGATGAAAGAGAATCTGAAGATACACAAAATAATATGTAATTTTCAATTACCTATATATATCTGTTATTACTATAAATGTATTCCAACATTTTTTGACTCCTGATAGCATGTCATCATTCTTCTTGTGATTTAAAATATAATTTCTGATTTAGATTACTAAGAAGTAGACAATTTTATAGTCTCCAGTATCTTTTCCCCTCTAATTCCAAGTTAAGCGTGAAAGAATTCATCTGCACGGGGCCAGTCAAATTGTCTGTGAATAATTTTCTGCTAAACAGCATTCTGGCAAAGACTTCTTCATTTCCCAGAGTATTTTAACTTGTGTTTACTGCAGCTGATTGAATACTGTCCGTTTGCTATATTGACACATTTTGATAGTATGACTGAATACATTATTCAATTAATCATCTTTGTAATATTAGACCACTTCTAGTTTTTGCACAACAGTAAAAGACCTGATGTGAATTCACTTACCTAGGAGCTTTCTGTGGTTTGATAAAACCTTTTCCCTCACTTATTCTGATCAGAATAATAGACATTATGTTATTCAAACCAGACTGTTTGGTTTGGGATTTTGCTCCCTTTTCACTCTGTGTTTAAGAAAAAAGATCCTCTTTTCTGTTGGGTCTCTAAAAACTTGCTCTGGGTAAATTCTAGAGCTTTTTTCTTTGAACTGGGTGTAGAGGCACTAGTTTCTGACTCAACTCTTCTTCATTAAAAGTATTTCCACTAATTTCATGGGTGATGTGTTGCTTTTTTTTTCTTGCCTATTGACTGAACAGCATCTGTAAAACTTTACCAAATTGTATATATATTTTTTTCCTATAAAATGTATTAAAAAAACAAAGGGAGAGAGTTACGGCTTAATTTAAACACAACCTGCCTTCTTTCTTAACTACCTACATTTTCAGTGCCTATTATACCAATATTTAACTTGAATCATTCTAGAGCAGGCTGCTTGAACAGGTTGGTGAAGGACAACTTTGCCTACCCTGACCATTATCCAAAGGGTGGATAGGAATATATGGCAGTCCTGAGGGATGAGGTGACTATGCCACCAGGAGCATTTCAGCAATACACAATTTCACGTAGGAAGGCAGCGTATTTTGCCTCATCTGTCAGGATTCCTTGAGTAAATTGTCAGTGGTAGCTTATTATGGAAGGAGAGGTTTATACACAGAAGACAGAATGTCCTGCCAGAAGCTGATAAATTAGGCTATGAATCAGGGGGCCGTCAAGATCCCAGACACAGCTTATCACAGTGGTGATTAAGAATGATGCAGCAAGTCAGTTTTGAAGGCAAAGACTAGACTTAAAGCAGGAGTCTGTGATGTGATCTTTGCTTTACACTGGTATCATAAGTATGTGTGGTCCAAATGCAGTGTCACATAAGTCTGTTTTGAGGGGTGGGTCATTTTTCACCACAGGCATCAGAAGTGGCATTAGGACGAGAACAAGAAAAAGGACTGAGAGTAAAAGGGAATTTGAAGAGTCTGGGAAAATATTTTATAATATTTTATGTGGTGGATTCTGCTCTCACCCTTCAATGTAGAATGACTAAAGTCTCTAAAGTACACTCTAGAATTACAGATACTGCATAGCCAAGTATCAGATTTGAACGAGACCTTTCATTTATTGAAGATAGTTCAGAGGTGCCAACTTCCCACTGGTTCACTGGTAACTGTTGCCTACAAGATATATTTACGTTGTGGAGATGTGGTGTCTCCTGCCTTCAGGAGCTGGATGACTTTTGTCAAGATGTTATTTCCTCAGCTGCAGCTGTAGGTGAAAAAAAATAAAATGCACTTAAAGTTCCAGGTGTTCCTGTTTGAACAATATATTTTTTATGACTATAAATGTTTCTAAATTAGTATATGTTTATGTTCATTCCAGTGAACATGACTGCTGACCTACTTCAGCTAGCTTTAAGGCATCATACAGCTTCTAAAAAGCTTATACAACAATACTTAGCTTAAAATTCACTCAAATTTGAGTTACAGGTCCTATAGTATATTTATATCCCTGACATATTTGCCAGTAAGGTGACTTCAGTTGAAGGCAGAGAAGATGGGATATTGAAACTACCAGGCACAGGCATTCAATTAATATGCCTTAGGAGGTTAATTGTCTCTGTGCTCATGGTATAATCAATACTGAGAAGGAAAGGCTACTTAAAGTGCCATTTTATTCCCTCAAATTAAGCTCCTGCTCTGAATAACTATTCGGAGGAGACTATTTGTCTACAGTGGTTGCCTATAGACACTAGCCACCTAACATAGGTATGGAGGTGGATTCTTAAATTTGAAAGACACCACCTTCTCTATGTGACAGCTGTAAGATTCCATTATAGTGCAAAGGCAAGGGTCTGTCACAGAATAGCGGGTGCCAGACTTAATATGAACTAAGCTAAAACGTCATAAATATGAAAGCCATGGTGACTACTTGAGCATTACTAGAATTTTGAATGGAAAGACAATGAAAAGTTCATGTGCTTTCTTGTTTTATAACAAAATAGTTCAAGGGACCTCAACTTGAAATTTCTGCTATTATTGCTGTTAACATGTAATACATACTTAAAAATGGGTACTATGGAGAAGTGAAGATACATGGAACTGAATTATTAAAGAGCAGGGAAAATTTATTTCAGAATTGCGTGACGCAAACAGTGTGATGGAATAAAGGTCAGGTTAAGTTACATCAGAACTTAGGCCTTGTTTTAAGTCAAAATCTGTTTCAAGCAAAACCAAATGAAATCATGCTGAGAGAAAGGCCACAGTAATATTTCAACACCTCAGCATATTGAAACACCAGTAAATACTATCTGATCTACCATATCACAGAAAATATTCAGTTAGTTATTTGGATATTTTAGTAATATTTAATATTTCAAATTAGAGGGTTATAATAAGAATTTAGCCGCTTTTAATTAAACATAGTTCATATGAAGTCAGTATTTCATATTTTCAAGACAGTTCTTTATGAAAATAATTAAAATCTCTAGACATCTTTTAGTGAGCTGTGGACTTAGGTGCTTTCTTTTCCCTTCAACTTCTCTTCCTTCTTAAGAGTGAAGGGATTGTCTCTTTTTTGCATTTTTCTGCAACAGTTCCTTCTTTCTTTGTGCAAACACCATGCAAAGACCTTTGACGTAGACCTACAATGTAAGGAAATATGATGGTTTCTTCTGTAACAAACTTCAAAAAGGGAATTCAAGGTGAAATTAAATGCTCCAGGAAAATCCCATTCAAAGCTCCCACTGAATTTTTCTAAGGCCAAGAATTTTTGCCAGGTCATGTTCTTGGCCTGATCAACTTTGAAATGAGCTCAATTTGCAAAGCTCTTTTGCTGTTCAAACATAATCCAAAACTTTATGTATTTAATAAGAAATGCAAGAATGAGTGAAATAAAGTTCAGAAAAGAACCCCACCAAATTATCACATTTGCTCTAGCAGCCAAAATTGTATTGTGTGGATTTTTTGTGTGGTGACTTGTTGGGTTTTTTATATACACAAATTGGCCTAGTGAATATACTGCAAAACTGGTAATGATGAATACTTTAGCTTAGGTTCAAATTCTGCTTTAGGTTGATGGTGTACCCAGCATCTGGAATGGGGATTCTCTTGTGCAGAAGGAAGCTTTTGGCCAAGCATTAATAAGTAATGTCAAAACAAATGCTTTTACTTAAAACAAGTGTGGTTGCAATAGCCCATCTGGAACCTGGTTCTCATAGCTGTGTTGGGATAGTCTTACTTGCACCCTCCTCAGAATGAGAAGGTCCCTATGGATCAGAGAGGTATTTTCTTCTCCTTCCAGCCTCTCAGTTAATGTCAGTCACTTCTGCAGATCTTTCTCAGATAAACAGGCTATCTTCAGCAATTCATAATGTTTATGGCAAAAAATAGAGGCTCTATTTTAAAGATATTAACAGATTTTTCCATCCTGCTGGCAGATATCTGTTGTTCTGGGAAAGAAGAGTGGATGTTATGTAGATATGCTAATATGGAGGACTCATTATTCCACATGCTTATAAGTGTGCTAAAAGCAACTCTCTCAGGAAAAGGGCTTGGATCAAGTAAACTTGAAGAATGAAATTTTATAAGCAGTAAAACCTGGAGAGATTTGACCTATCTTTATTGCTTTCTTGCTTCCCCCCTTTCCCAGTTATTAATAAACTCACATCTCAGCAGAAGAGTTTAGGATTTACTACAATAAGAATTATGTTTCTGAGCAGGCTAGGGAGGATACCTGTTTATATTATTTTAAAAACAGCCTCAGGAGATGAACAACCAGGCAGTCAGCTGATGTACACTGTTACAGTTCCAGAAAGCTGATGAGCTGTAAAGCCAGTTGCAAACCTGGACCACTGACTTATGAAGGGTTTGACAGTCTAACATGGAAAAAGCAGGCAAGGCACTCAATAGATGAAAGAATAATATAATAGCATAAACATTTAAGGAAAGCAATCAAACAAAAGGAAAGTAAACAAACAATCAATAACAAAACAAAATAGAACAGGAAAGAATTTGGCAAGCCGAAGTAATAATTATGTTATAATGAGTGCCTATCACTGCCCTTTTTTCCTGATAAGCTTTTTCAGCATATGTTTGGAGCATCAGTATGATCTGATCTGGTACCCAGGTATCTTAGTGCTGGCATTTATCTGCTGTAGTGATGCTGACCATGAAACTATGGAACACTAAACACACAAGCCTGACAGAAAACGTGTTGGTGTGTGGAATATTGTATGTGGCCATGCAGTCCCAGGTGAGGAAAGTTCAACTCTTTGCAGCTGAACCAAATTAAGAGGGTAGGGCAGCATATGGAAGCAATGAAGGAAGAGGAAGTTGAAGAAGGTGGTGAGAGAGCTGTGGGAGGTCTAGTGGAAGGGCTGAGGCTGTGGCAGAGGTGTTTTGTCTCCTGGCTGAGATCTGGTTCAAGGACTCATGAGCTGACTTCTCTGAACAAGGGTGGGAACTTGGACAAAGCAAAAAACCCCAAAGGCCAGGGAGAGAAAAAGCTGTCTTTTCACCTCTCTGAATGATCTACTGAACAAACAGACAAGTGCAAATAAGGGTAGCTGCTGTTTAAGTACAGTGATAGGCTGCGCTGCTAAGAGAAGGAGCTGCTGGTGGAAGGGTTCCTGGTGTACTTGCTTAATGGACTGTGTGTGCCAGAGTCCCCTAGGCAAGAGCCCTGGAATTGGGAAAGTGCCAGGGTATTTCAACTGGTCCCAGCATGTTATTTACTATTGTAGGAGAGTGATTTGTTCCTGAGATGTATTTAATTTGTGGTGGTCTTTAGACTTTTACTGTAATGATAGCTCCTGGGTGGCAGAGTTGTCCTTGGTTTCTGTGTCATTTTTTTTCCTTGTTTGTTTCTTGTGTTATGCAAGGGCATGTGTGAAATGGATGCTTTGTGGGCTTTCCTGGGCTAAATATTTATTATGTGGTTGCAAAGAGTTGAATGCTGTGACTGGGTGGTCCTTTCCAGTCCTATCGCCCTTTTGGGATTCTGAAGGGTTATACATATGTTATGTATATGTATGCTATATATATCCTGTGATACTGAGAGAAAAAAAAGTGCCAGCAGAACATTAACAGATATAGGAATGCTTGGAGAGGATACTTGGATCTACAAAAGATACTTAGCCAGCTTATAGGAAAGCTATGCGTAATAGTTTTAATGGAAACCTTAGCAAACTAAGAATAGGCGGTTTCAGGACACTTGCCAATTTTCTAGTGAAAGTTGTTCCTGTGGCTACATTGTTCAATGAAGTATATTGTTTCAGCAAACTTTAGTTTTATTCTCTTCTCACTCACCTCATTATTCACTTAATGCGAAAAAACACCTTCTGTGCCCCCCATAGTAATCTATTATTGTTCAGTCGTAGACAAACCCAGAACAAAACTGGAGTTTCTGTCCCAGAAAGAATACTGTCTAATTAAAGCCAATAATAAATGTGTTTACTTCTGCATCTCCATCAGTTAAAGGTGAAAAAATTAGATCATTCGTTATCATAGGCAGTTGTTGGCAGCTGCTGGAAGTCTTCCAGTTTTATTGCAAGCGGGAGTCTGTATTGGTCTTGAAAAGAAAAAGGTCAGCTGTTGCCCAGCTCAACCATTTAAAAATAAAATAATGTCATCACACAAGGATTATAAAAAAATAATTATAAGAAACAAAGCCACTAGTGCATACCTGCCTTAAGGAAAAGAAATCTCACAGTAAGCATATTCACTTTCTCTTGCCAGTATTTTCCCAATTGCCTGTACTCATGGTTTGTTATGATTTGTATTTACCTTTTTGCATGTCCGGTGCTTGTAGGTAAACCCTCTAATGCCAGCAGCATTCTGTGTGCTTGGAGAATCAGGGCCTAACACTGGCAAGAGAAGGACTCTTTCACCCTCTTCATCCTCATTTCCCTGAAAGGCCAAATTTTCCATCAGATGTTATTATTTGTTTTGAAACCCTGCCAACAGAAATTTGGAAATCATGTTGAATTCTGTGCTGACATTTCTTTTGCAGTGGAGGTGAGACTGGTTGAAGGGGAAAAACCCTTATGGAACTTAGCAGAAATTCCCAAATAGTTCTTGAGACTCTCCTCTGGCAGAAGGGAAGAGCAATGAGTAGTTGAATTTGACCCTGTCAAAAGCTTCAGGAGCTAGAAGGCAGGTAGGTCTGTCCAGCATGCAAGCACAAACTTTGGCCCTCACCCCTGCTGTGAGCATAAGGCATGAAGAAGAGTCAGCTCATCAGCTGCTCGTGCAGTCAGAGGATGGCTAGCAGGGTGTTGCTTACTCTGTAGCGTGTTATGTGAGATTGTGACCCTCTGAATAACAAGGTATTACAAAGGAACTGCATTCTCTTCTGCCATCATTCTGCTTCATTGTACATAGTACGTCAGTGCTTGGATGTTAGTCGGTAGAGTTGAGAAGGGTTACAATAGCATTTGAGCAAACAGCTTGAACGGTTACAATCTAGTGTTGTTTTGTTGGGTTTTTTGTTTTCCGTTATCTATTGTCAGCTTGGACTACTGTCTCCAATTGCTCCAAGCCTGGATCACCTCATACTTCTGATGTATTTTAGCTGAGGGCTTCAAGCTCCCCTTCACTGCAGCACCTTCTTGCTGTAGTTTTGTCTGTGAGGTTTGAAAATACCTTCTTTTAAGAGTCCTAGAATGCAAATAAATAACACACATGAAAGTGTGTGTGAGTAACTGTGCATCAGTGTTTAATATTCTTCAGCCTGCTACTGAGAGGCAAGCCAGTCAGAACATGTCAAAACCAAGCACAGCACTGGCAAGATTAAACAGCAGTGGATTTGCACATGTAATAAAACTGCTACATTGAGTTTAATCTATGTGTAATTGGGAATAGATCAAGCTGGAATCAAATGGCTGCACAGGGTCTGCCTCAGATGGAGGAGGTGCAGGAGCAGCAGCGCTGAGCAGGAGGGTGAGGAGGGTCTGCAGCCTTTGGTTTGGCATGCAGCTGCTGGAATAAGGGGGAGTTTTGTTGTGTTTTATTGTGAGAGACATTAGAAAGGTAATATGATGTCAATGAGCTACATGTACAGTAAAAGGCTTGGCTATTCAAGAACTTCAAGCATAAGCAAGTTGTTTTCCTCCCTTGGTTATGGGAGGTACGGTTTTAACTGGGCTTAGTGTCAAGAAGTATTGTGGATGTTTCCAGGCTGTCCTTATTTGCCCAGTCTGACTATATAATAGAGTAAAACTGAACAGTGAGGCTAAACTAGCTGTTACTCTATTGTTTTGTCCTTTCCCCAGCATCTCTGTTTTTCCACTTAGAAAGACTCATGAATGATCCAAACTCCTCCCTTACTACTTCAAAAATCATAGTACCTTGGCCAGTCAGTATCTGTGTTGGCTTTAACTCCATTCTCTGCTAACTGCTTGGCAAAGGAGTGTGATGTTTGCCTCTCTTTCAGCTTCCTTCACAAACCTGATGGCATCTGTTGGATTTGGATTTTGCCACCATAGTGGCAAATGCATGAATGTACAAAATTTCATGTGTTTTAAAATACATGAAAAGATGTACATACAACATTTTAAAATGTTTTCTTCATTCTCTGCGATGCAACTTCTCTTATGTATTTTCTCCCTTTTAAGAGTATTTAATTCTCCATCTTCATAATTCCCATTTCCCACTGTTCCTCTTCATTGGCTGTTGCTAATGCATCACTGCTGCTTTTGGTAGCTCTGTCAGTGTCAGACTTGATGTCATCTTGTCTCTTAGAAAGCTCCCTCTGCTAAGCTTTCTGTCTCTCTCCCTGTTGTCTGACTCCTGTACTCATCCTCTCCTCATGTCCTTCTGTAGTCCTAAATATCTGATCTCCCTTCAGTCTCCACATTTTCTCTTCTGTGGTTACCCACACAGTTACCACCAGCACACAGCAGCTCAAGACAGGCATTAAATGCATGTACAGCCAATCTTTTCAACTTATACTTAATAGACTCAGTAGGCTTGTAAGGATATTCTTAGGCAGTAACGGAAAGATTTAACAGATCCTTTAATATATTTAGCTCAAAACCAGACAGCCCACCCTAATTTCCAACCGTTACAGAAGCTAGAGGATCAAAGGGCCAACATTTGTCACACAGGACTTTGTTTTTCTCAGTTACTTTGTTTCTTTTAATTCAATTAGCATAGCCCACTTTTATTTGAGGATCAGATTTTGCGATGATTTTACATGGCTCCACAGCATGAGGCTGGAGTTACAAGACTTGTACCAACTTTCAGCATACAACAAAAAAGATGGTCAAAAAAGCGAGAATTCATTAGTTGGCAGAGCTGGGGTCAGGCTCATAGAGGATTTTTTTGATAGTTTTATGCCGTGTGCACCTTCCTATGTGATGCTGGTCTCTGGAAAGGCATTCCTAGGTGTGAGATGTCTGAAGCCAGAAACAGTGTTTCTGACAGCCCCCACTCACCAGTTGCTCAGTTGCGTAGGTACTTTTGGCTTACTTAATTTGGTTTTATGGTCTTTTTGGATGTGTGCGTGTGTCAGTCAAGTAGGTGTTCCCTGAGACAGACCAACATGCAGTGATAGAACTGAGCTACTTGGAAATGTCCTTGAGGCCATGTCCTGCATTCAGCAGTAGCAGTCATTTTTTCTCCTTCTTAGTAGCTGGTGCAGTGCTGTGTTCTTGACTCTCAGCCTGGGAACAGCGCTGATAACACTGATGATTTTAGTTGCTGCTCGGTAATGTTTACTCTGACCAAGGACTTTGTGAGTCTCATGCTCTGCCAAGGAGGAGGGGAAGCCGGGAGGAAGCAGAGGCAGGACACCTGACCCAAACTAGCCAAAGAGGTATTCCATACCACAGCACGTCATGCCCAGTATATAAACTTGGGGTTACCCAAAAGGGTTAGTTCACTGCTCAGTTGGGCTGAGTATTGGTGGGTGGTGAGCAGTTGTGTTCTCTTCCCTTGTTATTTCCCTTATCATTATTATTATTGGTGGTAGCAGTAGTGATTTGTGTTATACCTTAGTTACTGGACTGTTTTTATCTCAACCTGTGGGAGTTACATTCTTTTGATTCTCCTCTCCATCCCTCGGGAGCCGGGAGGGAGGAAAGTGAGGGAGTGAGTGAGCGAGACTGCGTGGCTGACAGAGTTTAAACCATGACAGTTCTTTTTGGCGCCCAATGTGGGGCACGAAGGGTTCAGATAACAACAGATCTGACCGGAGTGTGTCTAATTGTATTTGTGGTAAGCATTCATTGTTTCGGATTAATAGTCACTCATCACAATGCTGATTTACTGGCTCTCAAAGTTGTTGCTTCTGATCTCACAGTTTCAGCATGTCATACCTTACTTAAAGCTGGTATTTGCTGTATTAGTGTTTATCAGGTGGGGGGCTTGGGCTAAGGTTCTTCTTTCATTGTAGTTTATGTTAATGACTTGTCATACGAGCGGGCTCTGGCAGCAAGGAGGGATGGATGTTGCCATGGACTTGTACCTGGCCGTCCCGCTGCTCTTCACAGTCCTGGCCCTTGTCCTCGCCTCTGTCCTCGTGATGCTGTGGGGAGCCGAGAGGGAGCTGCCCTGGGAGCTGATGGCTGCTGAAGTGGCCCGGAAGAGTGGCCCTGAGGACCAAGCAGTGGTGGGATTGGGGCCGGAGGCCGGGAGGGAGTGGCTGCCGGTGGAGGAGGTCGGGGCGGTTGAAGAGGGGAAGGAGGTGGCTGCCAAGCAGCGGGAGGAGGCAGCAGAGGAGCCGAGCACCGCGGCAGAGCCCAGCCCCGTGGCGGCCGAGAGCATCCCCCAGCAGCCGCCCACTGAGCCCCACGAGCCAGAGCCCCAGAAGGATGCAGGATACCATGCAGCATTTCCCAGCAAGGCAGAGGAGGAAGATCTGGACTCAGAAAAAGAGAAGCTGGTGGTGAGAGAGCTGGCAAGTACAGCAGCTACACCAGCCCCAGTGACAAGTACAGCAGCATCATTTGAGAGTTCTGAAGGTTTTGAACGGCCTTTGGGTACCCTTGGAACCTGTTTGCTGATTGTGATGGGGATCACCGTGTTGGCACATGCACAGAGTGTGTTTTACCCACGACCATTTTATCTGATCCTGAGAGTTAAGCAGAGTCAGGTTTGGGCCTTGTCTAGGATTAGACGGCGATGACACACTTGTGAGGTGGGCTGATGCCAACCTTATGAAGTTTAACCATGCCAAGTGCAAGGTCCTACACCTGGGTCAGAGCAATCCCAGGCACAGCTACAGGTTGGGCAGAGAAGAGATTCAGAGCAGCCCTGCAGAGAAGGACTTGGGGGTGTTGGTCGATGAGAAAATGAACATGAGCCGGCTGCAGTGTGCACTCACAGCCCAGAAAGCCAACCGTATCCTGGGCTGCATCAAGAGGAGCGTGACCAGCAGGTTGAAGGAGGTGATCCTGCCCCTCTACTCTGCTCTCGTGAGATCTCACTTGGAGTATTGTGTGCAGTTCTGGTGTCCTCAACATAAAAAGGACATGGAACTGTTGGAACAAGTCCAGAGGAGGGCCACGAGGACGATCAGGGGGCTGGAGCACCTCCTGTATGAAGATAGGCTGAGAAAGCTCAGGCTGTTCAGCCTGGAGAAGAGAAGGCTGCGTGGAGACCTCATAGCAGCCTTCCACTATTTGAAGAGGACCTACAAAGATGCTGGGGATGGACTATTCATCAGGGACCGTAGTGACAGGACAAGTGATAACGGGTTCAAACTTAAACAGGGGAAGTTTAGATTGGATATAAGGAAGAAATTCTTTACTGTGAGGGTGGTGAGGCACTGGAATGGGTTGCCCAGGGAGGTTGTGAATGCTCCATCCTTGGCAGTCTTCAAGGCCAGGTTGGATGAGGCCTTGGGTGGCATGGTTTAGTGTGAGGTGTCCCTGCCCATGGCAGGGGGGTTGGAACTAGATGATCTTAAGGTCCTTTCCAACCCTAACTATTCTATGATTTTATGATATAGGAGGACCAAGAGGTTTTCCCCAAGGCTGGACAGTCATGAGTGGCAGGATGTGTGGGACAGTATGGGCAAGTATCTTGTCCACTGGACCCCTCCAGTGCTTTGGAAGCATCAGAGATGGAAGGCAGCTGTATGGAGTCCCCGATGACAAGTTGCAGAAACTGCTGAAGGGGAGAGTGAATAATTTTGAGTCTGATGGGCCTATGACACTTCAGGCCATCAGGGGAGAGATGCAACATACAGATAGACTCATGATTAAGGGATGGACTTAGCAATGGACACTATTGCCCAGGTTATTCACGAGTGTGAACACTGCACGCAGCCTTTCTTGCTCTGAAAGACTGTTACAAGAGATGGAGCCCAACATCATGGACCAGAAGGACTCAGCAGCTTTATAGGGATTGGTCCATGCACTAAGATAAGACTGCACTGAGATAAGAGTGATGGTATATTGAAAATGTGGGATCTGAGCATGATGTGAATCGTATGGAATAAGGGGTGGTTGCTGTCCTAGGTTCAGCAGTAGCAGTCATTTTTTCTCCTTCTTAGTAGCTGGTGCAGTGCTTTGTTTTTGACTTTCGGCCTGGGAACAGCGCTGATAACACCGATGTTTTTAGTTACTGCTTAGTAATGTTTAATCTGACCAAGGACTTTGTGAGTCTCATGCTCTGCCAAGGAGGAGGGGAAGCCGGGAGGAAGCAGAGGCTGACCCAAACTAGCCAAAGAGGTATTCCATACCACAGCACGTCATACCCAGGGTGTAAACTGGGAGTTATCCGGAAGGGTTAGATCACTGCTCGGTCTGGCTGGGTATCGGTTGGCAGGTGGTGAACAGTTGTATTCTCTTCCTTGTTATTTCCCTTATCATTATTATTATTGGTGGTAGCAGTAGTGATTTGTGTTATACCTTAGTTACTGGACTGTTGTGATCTCAACCTGTGGGAGTTACATTCTTTCGATTCTTCTCCCCATCCCTCTGGGAGCTGGGGTGGAGGAAGGTGGCGGAGTGAGCAAGCGAGACTGTGTGGCTGACTGAGTTTAAACCACAACAGGCCACTACTTGATTTCAAACTGTAGTCAGTAGCAGTGTAGTTTTTGGCTTCTTGTTTTACTATGGTAGTGTCCAAGCTGGTGGGAAATTTTCAGGATGGTAAGACTAGATGTATGCTCTCCTGACCTCTCCAACACCTCTCAAGCTGTGCTATCCTGTTGCGAGAACCATGAAAAAATAGATGAAGTTCTATTAGACAATTATCTGGTGAAACGGTAAGGCAGGGTTTTTAAAAGCTGATCTGTTCTCCTATGGCTTATGTGTTTGCTAACATTTTAGGCACAAGAACTGTACAATCATTTTGCAAACAATTTGTGCTTAGTAACAAATACAATAAACTGTAATCTAAAGCCTCTGGTTATGACGTTTTATGTCTCTTGCTGTATTATTTTTATTATTTCAGAATGTATAATTTGTGCATTTTAGTTGGAGTGATGTTGGCTGTATGTTTGTGCCACACGACTCAAATGAGCAGCTTAATAGATGAATATGGGTTTCATATGATTAAACTGGTTTCTTACCTCAGTGTTCCTACCTCCCCCACCCCTTTAGTTTGAATGCCTTCATCGTATGTTTTTCAAAATTGTTAGTATTACATACATCTCTTACGGAGTGTCCATGTTACTGCATGATGGTGATTCAGCTGCTGGTACTTACATGGGAATTGTGGTCAAACTGGATGGCAAGGGAACTAAAAATTAAGGGGAAGTTTTGAGCAAAGAACAGTTTAGAAAAAAAAAAAAACAAAACAAACCCCGCAAATGCACCATCCCTGGTGTGTGTGTTTGTAGGAAGCGTCAGCTCTATACATGAGACCATCTCTCCCTAATCTTTATGCCGGGGAGTGCAATAGGGTAGCCTATGTATTTCTCATAGCTCTCTACCTAGGCTGGTGAAAGCCAATAGTGGATTGGTCCCAAGTCCCTGATTTGACTGTTACAGGGACCATGATATGTATTTATGTAGCATGGTCCACTACTGTTAAATTCTCTGTCCATATTTCTGCTCTAGGCATTACTACTCCATATGCTACATTTGTTGAATGGTTAATAGGTTGACAAAGACCAGCAGAATGGTCTGGCTCAAGTGGGAGAAAGAAAATGCATGTGCTGAAAGCATCCTGCCACCAATTTGATAGTTAGTGCTTTTTAATGTGTTACGGAGAACGTATAGTTTGCAAACAAATCTTGATGGCTGTTTCAAGATGACTTAGGAACCAACCTGAACTGGATTCCCCTGTGTTTTGGAAGGTGGCTACTCTACACCTGCTCAGGACCTTCAGTGACTGTGTGTGAAAACCAGTTTTGGTTCTTACCTGCAACTTGTATTTTCAGGAATCCCTTATCCATGAGGAGACTCTTGTGTTGGGAAGTAACTTGTCTGCATTATTGCAAAGCTTTTTCTGCTTCTTGGGTGAATGAGTCCCACTCTGTACATCTAGCAGGGGAGGAGGCTGACAAGTTCTAGATCAAAAGCTTGACTCCCTCCCCAGCTCCTTTGTAGAACTCTCTTAGAAATGAGGCTTATGAGGAAAAAGGGGTAGGTGACTATAGAAAATTGCGTATAGTCACTATTTATTTGCACTTTTTTGTTTTAAATGTATGGTTCTGTTTTTTAATATCTTTTGCAGGACAGGGTGGATGCATTGGAAGAGACCTGTAGACCTAAGCAAAGGGCTTAGAAAGGGCAGAGACTTTATTGCCAAAAGAAGGCTAGGAACAGTGCAAAGGTGTTTAACTTCTAGTCTGTGTAATTCATGCTGGGCCAAGAAAAGCTCATTGTTGGGGTTTTTTGATTGTTTGGTTGGGGGATTTTAAGTTTTATTTATTAAATATGTAAGGCCCTAAAGTGCATGCACAAACTTAAAATATTTCAAGAGCACAAAGACCATTAACATTTACCTACATCTTTAAATCCCTCAGTGAGGTGAATCAATTACTTCCTCTTTAAAAGTAGCTTCAGAAAAGAAATAATAGTTTTCTACAGTGAAAGATCCACTGAATCAAGAATAGGAAGCTAGCCTGTGTATCTGTGTATGTGTGTGTATATGTATGTGTGTGTGTATATATATATGTATATTACCCTCCCACGAAACCCTGCCGCTTTGGGGAAAAAAATAATCCTGTTACTTTGTTTCTTAATCTAAAATAGAAAATAACAAGCTTTATTATCAACACTTTTGCAATATAAGTCATGACTTTATATTAATAAGACTGGCTATTTTCAGCTCCCTGCTGTTGGGTATAATTTTCATTGGGGTTGTCAGCAACTGCGAGTGGAAGATACAAAATCTGTGTTGGCGAAAGAATATTTACTGCTTGTATGGATATGGTTTATAAGTTACTTCTGCAAGCAAATGTAAATAAGCTTTACATTTTTCTGTGTGGTGTTTTGCATTCATGATAAGTGAAATTTTTTTTAACCATTTGTCAGTATGGTTTGGAATTATCACATATCAGTAACTACTATGGATGATTAAAAATGTTCAGGAAAAACCTCCTTAGCATATTCCAGACTTCATGTATGAATACTTCTCTAAGATGGTGAGTTGTGCATTTTAATTATATTGTAATAGTTATATTTATAGTGGCTTTCTATAGCACAAAACTTCCATTGAAGTCTGAAATGAGTCTGGCATGACCCAGAGTCAACATGATAATATATTCTTGGTAACCTTTACATGCTGATAACAGTTCAACAGCACTACTGGGTTTTGTCAAGTTGTTCATTTTCTATAGGTGTTAATATATTTGGCAATTAGAGTTCAAATTGTTACTCTTAAACGAGTGTTGAATCTGGATCAGTGAGAACTCTAAATTGAGCAATTCCACCAACTGTTGCAGGATGCTGTAGCAAACCTTTGAGCTAAACTGTGCTCCTGTGTGCTGAGAGCTGTAATTTAATAAGAGGCAGGCAGGCTGTAGCTACTTGTTTTCCTCCCTGGGAAAAGATGGAAATTACTTAGGTTGATATTGCTATAACTTTAAAATTTGAAGTAGAGAGAGAACAGCCTAAAAATGATTGGTTTGTCTCCTGCTTCCTTTCTTTTGTCTGTTGAGTCAAAACCTTACCAAGATTTTTCTTGGCCTGCTTTCATGTGGTTTAGTGCAAAATCCGTTTTCCTGGATATCTTCATAGTTTGAAGACAAATGTAAAGAAGCAGCTCTGTGTCAAGGAGAGATGTTCCTCTGGCTCCACATTAAAGAAATGCCAGTGGTCGTATTGGGTGTTCTCACACAAATAAACCAGATTATTTTAGTCTGTGTTGCTCATTTGAAATGGAGTGGTATTTCGTTAAAAAGACGATGGCTGGATAAGCTCTTGCAGAAATATTCATTGTTTTTGACATCTTGGTTTTGGATCTATAAGAAGAAACATTTGAGACCAAAGTCTGATTTTCTGTTTGCTTCAAGATGCAAGTCAAATGATGAGATCTCCACAGAAAAACAGAGAAGGAGCTGATCTTTTTCTATTTCTTTTTTTTTTGCATGGACAAATATGTGTTAGGTTGCATTTTTTCCTTTCCAGAGCCTCATAGTTCATACTACAGGATAGCCATGATGCATGCTTGCTTAGTACAACAGTCTTCCTTTAAACTTATTTTTCATTAAATGCTTTTTGCAACCTACTTCTATAATCATATTTAATATGGATCACGTAAGAATGATATATACAGCATCCTGTGGCAATCTATGCATAGGGTCATGCTGAAGACTGGCCAGCAGTGTTGCTTTCTTGAAACTTTTTGCTACAACAGGTGCTTTCATTCATAACAACCAAATGCTGTCCATTTTCATGATCAGCAGCCCAAGAGAAAGTCAGACAGTACTCGAGAAGAGTGTGTGTAACACAGGCTAACAGGTGGCCTTGTATGTTTGAAGGTTGTTTCTTGAGGCCCTGAATACAAATCAAACAGGTGAAGGAACTATTTCATTATTTGTATATGCGGGAGGAGAGAAGAATAGTAGAAATGTGTGTACATGTTGGAGTCTGCAGATGCCTAAGTTGCATGGCAGCAGTTATAGCACTTTTGATCTTCACACATAGTAACTGTTGCTGGCAGGTAGAAATGTAGGCAGGGGTCTGCTGAATGCTGGTTTTGCTGTTGTTATCCATGCTAACTCAAGCACTTCTGCTTACCACCCCAATTACTATTTAGACATACTTGGAAAAACTCAGAGAGAATGCAGCTAGGAGGCCAAGCCCAGGAGTAAAACATTGCCACAATCTTTAAGAAAAGCCCCTAGCAAGATTTTGTGTAGGACAGTATTTGAAAAAGTGATTGCAAGCGGAAGGAAAGGGACTGTTTCATGTCGTCTACATTCCTGCTGCTCGTGTACTAAGAGCTTTATGTTAATTGGTGAGATTGCAGGAAAGGCATTACTGGTTCCACCCCTGATTTCTCCTTCAAATAGAAGCAGCCCCCAGAACCCTGCAGAGTGAGGGTGGGGAGACAGGAGCAATCTGTTTTGTTCTCTCAGATGTGTTTTGGCACAGGTGTTTTGGTCAATGTTAACTTTGTGATGACAATAGTATGGGAGTTCTCATGACAAACATGCTCATCTCTAACCTTGAACAGCAGGGTTAATCCCAACCCTTCAGGGTTAATTAAGAGGTAATTGCACGGGCCTCAATTAATCCCTGTTTAGCTCAGTTGCATTTGATGGAAGGGCACTGGAGATTAATTTGGCATAATGCCTCATCAAATTCATTAATTTCATTAAATGTGAAAAGATATTTTAAGTGTGAGGTAACAGCTGTGACTCTTTTGCCCTATGATGGTGTCTAGTGGCACTGGGCAAGACCTTAAATACTTGTCATAAGGCTATAGAGAACTGCTGCTCCTCCTCTTACTGGCTACAAAAAATCTTATAAACTATTGAATCATGCAGACCTGGTCCAATGGAAGAGTCAGGACTTCTTGAACTCCTGATGATTTTGATGAGAATGGTAAATGCTTACTCTCCCTCTCTGAATCAGGCCCTTGACTATTCGCATAAGAGCATGCGTTTACAGAGTGATATGTATGTTACGTAACATGCCCGGCTCAGTCTTAATTAAGGTTATGACTTAGAGGGTGCTGAAATGTTTTGTCATTATTCTGCAGATTAATGGAATCTTAGTAATGAGATTTGACTCTAACATCTGCTGTAACTGTAAATTCAGAGCTAGAATTCATATGCTTTAAATGGCTCAGCAATGAAGGTATGGCTAGAGCAACCTGGTGTCAGTTTCTGTAAATCATTTTCAACACTCAGAAGTAAATACCTGGCCGAAGGTGACAGGAGGACTCAGACAAGAGGCAAGTTACTAGATTTTCACTATTTGTTTTGGTTGGTTTCACTCCTACAAGCCCTGTCATTACCCAACACCTGCACATGCCATAAACTACCCTGGTTTCACTGACTTTCTCAGTCTCACTGACTATTCTTCAAACCGCAAAATCTGTGTGCACTGTAGCTACAGTATATACTCGGTATGAAAGCTGACTCAACTTCTGCTGCAGTACACTGTACCAGGCAGCTCTCAAGTGATGCTGCTGCAATTTATCACCATAAACTGTTTCATATTGGAACAAACAATACTCATGAGGCAATCTGGATTCAAATTAATTCAAAAGCACCATAACTGAAAAGTGAGCAGTCTCTTTGTGTTGTTTCTTTTAACAAGATTTTATGATATGACTAGACTACAAATAGCTCTATTCATGATAAACTGGCAACTTTGCAAATTGTATATGCTAAAAGCTATTTGTTGTACAAGCTGTTCTGGAGCAAAATCTTAAATTAAATCTTCTGTGCCATGGGGATGTAAGGCATCGATTGCATGAGTGCTGCCATGAGTGTCCTGTTTCAGGAGCTCACAGCTATGGGGGTGGTGGTGAGAAAAGGCCATCTGGTCCGAAAACCTTTAATCATTCAAAGTCAATCACTGCACGGCACTAGAGGAAAAGATGGCAGGTCCATTTGAGACATTTTACTACTTCAGTGGGAAAACCTGTAAGGCTGAAGGAAGACAAAGAGGTGGAATAATTACCTTTTGTCTCAAATATTTGCATCTGTCTTTACAAAGTTGCCATGGTATGCTTTCCTTTTGAATACATAGTAATATTATCTTCCTTCAAAATACCTTAGAAACACTTCCACTTGAATGTTTACTAAGACTACCACTATTATCTTTCAGAGATGTGCTGTGATTTTAGCATGAGACCAGGACATAGTTATGGCTGAACTTTCTTTTTAAGGATGAGCGAACTAGTAGAATTAGATAGAGACCTAATGTTTTTAATGTCAGTAAACACCTCAATCAATGTAATTAATGGCATAGTATGGAACAAGCTATTAATGCGTCTTCCCTGTAGACATTATTACAGGAAATTACATCTGTATGTGGAGATGTATATTTCCCAAATATTTGTATAGTGAACTTAAATGCCAAGTCACACACCCTACCATGCAACCAAATGCTTTTGCCACCAGAGAGGGAGCCTAAATTATCCCTCAAGAATTACTTCTGTAAGATACATAAGGGTGTCAACTGTGATCAGCTGACAAAGTTTTAGTAGTAACAACACAAATATCTCAGAGCAAAAGAAATGAATTATGTTTATGCTTTGATGCACTTATCAAATCATTCCAATTCCAACCTCCAAGTAAAATTATGCCTCTTGGAAAACCAGTACCATTTACTCTGGGCCTTTCTTTTCAAATTATTTATACTTATAATAATTGTAAGTACATTGGTGGTTAGAAGCTTTTGAGAGCTTTTAATTGCTCTGCAGATAGGTCTTGAAGAGAATTTGGATTTGAATATGAAGTAACTTATGGGCTAAAATTTCTATTGCACATTCGAGAGAGATCTACAAAATGGCAATATGTGTGAAGGCATAGTATAACATGCAAATCCAGAAATCAGAAAGCAGTTGGAGTCAGGGAGGAGTTATGCATCTGAAGATAAAGCCTCAAAACTTTTTCAGCTGATGGCTAACTCCAGAATTACTTATATCAGGAGGTGGACTGTGTCAACAATGATTTGAGGCACATTACTTCCTGCTTCTAGGCAACTGCAGAAGTTGCTTCCTTTTGGCAGGCATAAACATCATTCAGCATTGTGCTCTACAGGAATCCACAAATTAGGCTGCTTTGTGAGAGGAGCTTGGTATAATGAGTGTTTTCTGTATATTTTTACTACAGCAAGGTCTCGATCAGATGCCAAGATGGTATCTGTCTTGTTTTCAAACCCTGATGTGGAGTAGTTGGTATTACTACCTTCTCTGCTTATCTGATAAGTCAGCACTTAGAACACATCTCCAGATTGTGGAGTTGGAAACCATTCATTTAGGCAGCAGCAGGTCAAATCTGGATCTCTCATAAGAAATAGCCTAATTATTGGGATAAACAGTTCAATGAAATGGAGGCGGCTCTCTGTCTCTGCTGTTATGTGCTTCTACCAGTGAAAGATTTGAGCTGCCCAGGGTCCTTGCTTTGAGACTTAATTAGCTCTTTCACTCAAGGGTTGATTCCTGTAAAGAAACTAGTCCTGGCAGAGGACTTGAATTACAGGCATGTCCCTCAAGCCAATGTGGCGATGTTTGCTTGGGGCTGCCTCTCTCTGCACAGGCAAGTATCAAAGTACTTTTTTCACTATGAGGCATCTTCACTAGCACAGAGGCAGCATGCCACTGCCAGCAGTGGAACAGATGATTGTTTTCCTTCTATGGAAAGGAAATGTATCTTGGGATTGCTTACTGAGCTGCTGGATAAGATACTTGTAATCAGGAAGAGGAAACCAATCCTGCTCCACTTTGTCTTTCTTTAAGCTGTCCTCCATCTAACAGAGCAGGGCTCTGGCTCTGATACCCACGTATAATTCCTGAAGAGGATCTAGTCAGCTTTCAGCAGGCTAACTGCAGTCCCAGATTAAAAGTCTGGGGAAGGATGAAGCTGCCTTCAGAACACCAAATAGATGCTGGAGAGGGAGAGATGTTGTAGAGCTGGTCTTACACTACAACTTCACATATACTGTTATTTGGTGAGGGCAAAAATGTGGGTACCTTACAACCATGTGTTCTCTTCCCCCTTCCAGCCTGAAGTCAGCAGGGTCTCACAAATGGGAAGGATAGGTGGGGTGCAGAGATGTTTGGGTTGCAGATGGCATGGTTGAGGAAATCCAAAGGCATGACAAAAGCTTGCAGGCTGACCGGCATCGATCACGGAAACTAAGACAATGAGTAAGTGTCCCGGCTGGTTCCTTTTCGGTCCATGTTGTAGGCAGCTGTGTGGCTGTGGATGGGTGATAGCTTATGAATTTTGGTGGAATAGAAGAACACAGACCCTGCATAGAAATTTAGTGTTCAGCTTGCAGCTTGGTTAGATGTATTCGGAAATCTCAGTCTAAATTTGTACCTACTGTATGGATGACAATAAAGAAAAAAAGAAAGTATCTATTAAAGACTAAAACTGAAACAACTTAGCTGGAATCAAAATCAATCCCTCAACTTGGTTTACCAGTATGTGCTGTGCACTTCATCTGTATGTAGTATGATTGTAATTATGATATCTTTGTTAGTCTAACTCCTAAGAACAAAAAAGTGCTTAGACATTAGCTGGCTATCTTCCTGATTTTTAAAGCCAAATATCTAATTAGAGCACTTCTGTTTCTTACATTTATTTTCAGTTCTAGAGAGTGAAAGACAAGAAATCTCAACACAGCTGTGGCTCTTTTATAAACTTCATCTTATTAGAGCTTTTGGGTCAAATTCTCTGGTGGTGTAACTCCACAGACTTACATTTCTACTAGTGTAACTTCAGATATTTTTATAATTATCTGTACATCTGTCCATATGTGTGTTCCTATGTATACACCAAACCCATACCTGATATAAATCACTGTAGCTCTTTTGGCTTCTGTGAAACTATACTGATTTCTTACCAGCTGGGTATCCGGTCCACAGCATCTGGTTTTCCTTTTCCCTCCCTTAATAGCACTGATGAATCAGAATTCCTTAAGGAGGATAATACTAAACATAATTAGACAGGATACGTTCAAGAAGAAAATTTAATTTGAAGAGGTTTGCACAGAATTTTTATTGGCCTCAGGTGGGATGCTGGGGCTTTATCTTAATGAATCTTTTCTACAGATCCATTTTAAAACTGCATTATGCTATTATGTGATGGAGTGTACTGTAAGAGTGCATTGCACATATGTTTATTCAGTTGGATTTTAAAGTTCTTTTGTAGATTAGTATAACTATTCTGGGCTGCAAAAAAGAAGTATAATAACATAAGATGAAATTTTAAATTACCTACTCAGAAGTTTATTTAATCTTTGGCACCTATATACATTTAAGAAAGTCCTGTCAGTAAACCAAATATGGGACTGTGGCTTGGAGCTGTCCTTAGAATTGACTTGCTGGTTAAGCCATGGCCTTTCTTTTTTTTCCTTTGTGTCCCTATTTTCTCACAATTCAAATACTAACACATTATTATAATATAATAATTTGTACTTTTAGAATCATGCCCGGGTGTTGTCGTTTTCTCACGATTGTGTAAGCACAGCACATTCTGTGATTGTTTAGATAAATTTCATCATATTTTGTAGAAGTGTTCAAGCTCCTGGGTGAATTATCCTCTGCTCTTCCTGAGTCCATATTCATTTGCCTTTTATCTTCAGAAAAGCTTGCTAATGCTTATTGTTAATAATAACAGGCCACATCTAGCTGTCATTTACTATGGTGTAATTGTTTTCTAATTAGGATGCACTGTTTGGGGAACTTGTATTAGAAACAGTTATGGAAAAAAATAATCACTTGATCCATAGTATTGCAAGCTCTCTGTTAAAGAGGTTAAGAAGAGCAAATGGAAAGAGGTGGAGAAAAGCAAACTGATAAATGATTCAGTAGCCCTCTGTCTGGTGGAGTGTTTCTGAGAAAAACGAGATGGAGCATTCTGCTCACTGCTCTGCCCCCAGTCTTGTTCAACATGGAATTGTGCGAAGGGTCGTGACAGCCATCTCCGAGGCCAGCATCAAGGGAGAAAAGGCAAAGAAAAAGCAAATTACTTTTAGGCACCAGAAGGGGGAGAAGAATTAGTGAAACTGCTAGGTCTGTTTCTCTTCTTCTATAATTGTATTCAAAATGATGGAACCTTAACAAGGAAGTATGGGAGCTGTTGTACAAAAGCAAGCCACAAGCTTCCTCTGTCCTGGCACTGCAAAATGAGATTTACATGATGATAAAGTCATATGGAAAAGCAATGTCTTCAGTGTCCCTGGTATTTGTTTGCTGACTAATTACTCAAAGTTTAGGGGTCACTAATTTTTTTGTAGCTTTTGTGTTAACACTTCTTGAAATAAAATTGCAAATCCACATTCTTTTCTCTGTGTGTCTAAGACATCCCATTTAGCTGGTGATTGAGTTCTTGATGAATCTAAGCATTGCAGTGAAAAATTACTTTGCAGCCATTACGTATTCAGAACATGCAATCAAGACATTGAAATATAACTATTCAAAATAGTTAATGAAGCTTACAGAGCCCTGCTGAACACCACAGACAAACAAAGCAGTAACCTGTACTGTTGCTTGCGGACTTAGCTTGTTCTAAAAAAAATAAAAGGTAAAAAAAAAAAATTATGGGGTATATTGTATTTGAGAATGTAATTTTTTTAGTAGGTCTGCTGAATAAGTTTCAGGATAGGATCTGGAGCAAGTGACTGCTGCTGCCCCAGAATCAGGTGTTCAGAAAGTATCTGTCAAGGTTCTGACGTGGGAGTTAATCACTAGTTTGCGACATGTTTTATAGCAGCTTGGAGCACCTTTCTCCATGAGTCCAAATGATGAATGAGTGCATCACATACTATGACTCCATGTGTTCTCTTTAATCTAATTAACAACTCTTTTTCTAGATCAGGTTCAACCACAGTGCAATCTGATCACAATGACAAGAGAGGTTCTGTGCCTGCACAGACAGATCTGATGTTTTTAGATGGCAAAAAATATATGGTTCACCCAGCAGATGTTTCTTCATGTTGCAAAGCTGTTCCTTAATTTACATACAGGTGAAAGATCTAATCTCTATTCACCTCCTTTTCCAAGTGTTTTGTATCTCTGTGGACTTGGAAATGCTCTCATCTTAAAACTGAGAAGGAGATTGGGACCCTACTGTTGAGGGAGGAGTCCTAATTTGAGTGGGAAGAGGAGAAAAGGCATTGCATCCAGAAATGCTGATTAGATCCTTCTCACATGGCTTCTTTCCCTCATTATGAGCGCTTCCTAAAGAGTGTATGTCTGGCTTCAGTGAGGTAAAATCAATGCTAGCCCAAATACCCTACCTTCCTGCTGCATTTAGTATACTTCAGGATGGGAATAGAAGGAATTCATTTCAAGAAAATTAAACCCAAAACTCTGAAATCTGCTGTGACAATAAGTGAATCCATATTCTTACCATTAGATATTGTACTTTGCAAAGGTGACAAAGATACTGGCCCAGAAACAAGTTTCAGGGGGTCCTCAGTATGTCAGGAAATAGAAATCTCTTGCGTGTCTGTGTTGGACATCTGCTACTGAAAAGCACCTACTCAGAAGCTGGAACATAAATAAAATGGAGGCAGGGAGCTTACTACTCAGTAAGATGAGAAATCTCTGTATCCTTATTTTCTTCTGTCAGAATAGTGAACACCACAGTGCTTATGGTGTTTGGTGTTTACAGGAGTCTGAGAGAGCAGGTTGTAATTCTTGGCAGTAAACCCAGGTGTTGTCAGCCTTCAACTGCACCTGGAGGTTGTATATTCCGGGGTAACTGATTTAAGAACAGATCTCTTCCCTGTGATGATAAGGGGGTCAGGAGATGTGGACTTGTGAACAGCTTAGACCCTCAAATTGAGTTCTATCAATCTTCATCTGATTCCTTCCTCTTTCTTGCTCTTTCTATAAGAACTTGAAAGTTTAAGCTTTCCACCCCAATCAAAATTCCACTTTCAATAATTTGAAATTTCCTGGTGAAAGAGCTCTGTCAGAAATTGTGCAGCATCTCCAGCAGCAGTGTTTCATGCTGAACTGAGGAAATGTTAATCTCTAAGGCTGATTGATCCAGCATTACAGGAGTTAAACACCATTTTTAGGAAATAGATTTAAATCAAAAGTCATGGACTGAAATAGACTCTGTTCTCTGTACAGCTTCTGTCTAAAGCAGCCCAGACTTTCTTGGTTTGAGGAATCCCTATTGGCAAGGGGATCACAACCAGAAATGTTAGAAATATAAATAAGGTGACATCTTATGGAAAGCAGAGGTATCCGTAAATAGTTCCTGATCAGAGCAGAATTCTTCTGCAAAAAATAATCCCTTCATCACTTTCTAATCAGAAAGCTAAATTTGGTTAATGGCATTCCTGTCACGTGAATAGTATGATTTGTGTATATGCAAACCCTGCAAAGTCCACCTAGTAACACTAATGTAAGACTAGGGTAAATTTATCCATGTGGTGGGGATAAGGTAATTTTGCTTTACTGTATTTGTCTTGAGTGTTTAAGATACCTTAATTATACTTCCTTTTTTTCCAAATTCTTTTTTGTTGACAAAACATAAAGAGATTTCTAAGTGTGTTTCTATTTAGTAGAGTGGACTACTAAAAAAATCCTTGACTTTCATGCTTCATAGAAGGCACTGGTCTGGTTAGCTTATTAAAACAGAAATTGCTTAACAAAGCATTTGCTAATGCTATTTGTTTTAACTAAGACCTGATATAGGATTTCAAATTGAACTCAAGTCCATCTACTGGGACATTCCGTTTTGATTTTTTCTTTTCCTAGTTTGGGAGGAGCAGGTCAGCTCCTAATGCTCTCATTTACAACTATCTGTGTGACTATTTTCATAGAAAGAACCCCAACATTTCTGAGTATATACTGTAAGTTCAGTTTCATAGCAAATAACTTTGTTGTACTATGAGTTGTAAGAGACATGAAACCCCAAACATGGGGTGAAAGAATGGGTTAAGGTGACATTTTCCTTAGGAAATACCTGTCCACCAAAATTGAAAGTGTCATGATAAACCACTGATTTTTATTAAAACTTTTATTTGGAAAGTTCTGGGTTTTGGCTGCTAGATCAGAGACAGTTACTACAATAGAGCTTTGTTGCAGCTTTCGGCTCAGGCAGATAGGACTAAAATAGGTTTACTCTTCCTAGGCTGTATCTGTTAGATTTGAATTTTTCACAGGGAAAAACCTTGTCTGTCAAGGGGACTAGGTACATTTCTCTAGTGTATCTGATTAAAAGATTTTGATTATATGTTGACACAGGAAAGGCATACTTCTTTATGATCAAATTGAAGGAGTGAAATGTTTTCTGCTACCCAGATTTACTCCCAAAAGAATATTTACTGGCCATTCTGTACAATGATGCAATCTATGCACACAAATATAGATGGAAAGACAGACAACTTTCATAAGGATAGTTATTCTGAAATGATTTACTGGGAAAGCAAACCTCTGGGGTTGCAGTGACTTTTTAAAAATGTTGTTTTGCTTAGAATCAAGCTAAGAATATGAAGGAAACACCCACACCAGGAAAGTGATGCACTCAATTAGGTCTTGAATTTGCATTCAGTGCTAACTTTTCTTTCTCTCATATGCACTTTGGGCTGGGGGGGGGGGGTGTTGGAGGGAATTGAGTTATTCCATTTATCTTCCCAGAACTTGAGTTTGCTGCTACGTACTGTCAGCTACCAGAAAACAAGCACTTCATTTAAAATACTGTTGAAAAGTTGGGTTCAGTCCTGTTGCATCTGGTATGCAGATGGGATGCTACTTTTTGTTCAAATAAACAGAAGAAGCAATTAAGCCCCTTTTGGAGTAAAATATCTGAAACAATAGGAGGCACCATCTGAAGCACAAGCTCAATCAGATGCTGAACGATATAGATATAGTTTCATAAAAGGTTGAATACAAGCCTAGATTTGCTAAGTGGGTGGGTCTTTTTTTTTTAATTTTCCTTGGGTCTGGAATTATCTGTGTATGAAAAAAGATATGCCCAGAAGCAAAGATGGTGGCAAGGGAGGCTAGAGAAAAAAAGTCCTGAAGTCCCCAGTTTGTTATCAGTGTCCTGGACTACTCTGAAGGAGCAGATGTGACAGCAGGCTTTGCCTGCTTGCCTGGCAGTGCTGTGTAGGACCCCATGGCCCCACAGACTGTCACTGCTGCAGAATAATTGCAGGTGACTCCCTGTGTCTACAGAAAACCAACTGTTTGCATCTCTGATAGTGATTACTGTTATTTTTACATTTGCAATTAGTTTCATGGCAAGAACAATCCAATACTGGTTTGTTTTCCTTGTGACTGCTGCTGCCTGCTTTTGGCAGTGGGATATTTGTCCCAGTGGAAGAACAGACAAGCGATGTGAAGGAATGTATGTACAGCACAGGAATATATGAAGTCCACTTGGAAAAAAAAAAGATACACTGGTTCTCCTCAAGAATGTCATACTGGCATATGAAATGACAAATACAAGCACTTCAGTTTAGGAAGATGACATATCTTCTTTTAAAATAACCCTTTGTTAATTTCTATCTCAGTAACACAGATAGAGTAGCCTTCATGCTGCTTTTTCTACTTTTTTTTTTCTTTAATTTCCAGAGGAGCCAGATGCAGGCATCCTCCCCCATCAGTTTCGGCTAATGGACGAATGCTTGGAAACACTGTTTTCTCTTTTTTGAGTGTGAGCTATTTAATGTGACAGCACAACTTCCCATGTCTTCCCATGAAATGTGGAAGGAAGATTTCTCCACAAAGGCTACGCTTGCCCATTTTGGAAAAGCTGCTCCATTTAATGAAAACCAAGAAAGTTTAGTGGCTGAGACATTAACATCCATCTTCCAAATCCTACCCTCATGTGAATGGCAGTGCAAATGATTGACCATTACTTTTAAAGGTCAAGTAGATGCAAACAGTTTGCCTTAAAATAAAATATAGAATTTATTGTTAACATTATAAAAAAGTAATGATAAACCATCTCCTCTGAAGGTGGAAATTGAAGTTTCACAATGTTTTTATAAAATGTCTAAATATTTGACATCTACAACTGCCATACATAAATACATAGGAATTAAATGTAGGAGGCAGAAACTATTTATCTATTAAATATATATAAAAATATATAATATATATTTTATATAAAAATATATATAATAAAAATATATAATATAATAAATATAATATATTATATAATTATAATATATAATATATAATATATATAATTATATACATATATAAATATATTATATATTTTATATTATATATTATATATTATAATAATATAATATAATATTATATTAATATTATAATATAATTTATTATAATATACTAATATATAATATTATATAATATAATATATTATATATTATATAAAATATATAATTATATAATTATAATATATATAATTACTATTATATAATATTAATAATATAATATGATATATTATATATTATAATATATAATATAATATATATAAAAAATATTAAATCATATATAAAAATCTAATTTATCTTCAGCCTGCAAATAGTTTTGGTGGTCCTAGGATTGTGTTCTGAAAGCAGAAAATTACAGCCTTATTTGTTTTCTTATACTGCTGTAGATGTGCCCTGTAACCCAAATCAAGAGATCTCTTTGGACCTCAGCTTCCCATATGTAGAATAGAATTAGTATTGCTTCCTTAACCTGTAAAGTTGCTATGAGAATACCCACATCAGTAATAACAAGGTGGACACAGTTCTACAAGTGCTGTAGATAGGAAACGATAAATCTCTAAAGTCTCTAGATTAAAAAAAAAGAAGGAATTTAATAAATTTTTGTTCTATTAATGCAGCTTCCTGGGATATCAGTGCAATGGTGATAAGTATTTAGCAGGCAAAGCACAGTAATTAAAAATGCAGGTCATTAGAAAGAAGACAAGTCAAAACTTCAACCCCAAAAATCTTATTTTTCTGAAGTTCTGCTATGCAGGACAATTTGTGGTGATATTCTTGCTGGAGTTTAGATTATCAAAAGATATAAGAAACAAAGAGTTTTATTATGCAATAAAATATGTTTTATTAAACCAGATAACACACGTAAGGGTGGGGTGGAAAAAAAGATGAGCTTTTTAACCCACCTTATGCCTGAAATACGGTTGGAGGAAGATCCTGGGCATGCGTCAGCTTGTCCATCTGTCTAATAAGAGGCACTACAGCTTCTTACAAATTTTGTCATATGCCTTATAGTACACACTTAAAATACAGAAATCAAAATCCTAACATATAGAGCTGGACAAATAGTAGTTAGAGCAAAAAACTTCAAGAAAATACTGTGGTTAAGGTCAAACAAAATGAGAATTTTGGAGGGTTTGAGTAAAATGAAAACGTAACTTTGTATCAATTCAAATTCTTGGATTGAAACAAAATGTTGCTTTCAGCTGCTAGTAACCTTTTGTTTAATCATATTTCTACAGGTCCTTTTAAAATGAATTATTGGTTTAAAATTAAAAATCAAGGCTTTTACAAATAAGTCATAGTTATGGCATGAAATATTTTTCTTAAAATGTCAAAGAGAAATGTTTCATCTCTCTTAATGGATGATACCCTTATCTTTATTGGTAGGACCCATAATACAAACTTGCCACATTTGCAAGTAATATTTGTTCTCTCCATCAAAATTCTATTTCGCAAAGTTGATATTCAGCCCCCCCTTCCCTTAAAGACAGTTTTATTAGAGTTCAAGCTGTGTAGGACTCCAGACTGCTAAATTACACATAAAATATAGTGATGCTGACACGCCTTTGGATTTCTATCTGTACATATGAGTCTGCATTATACTCTTGTCTGTATGTTGGTGCATTTACTCCTGCTTTTGTTGATCTTATGATACGCTGCTGATACTCTCTGACTTTTGCAAGCTGTGATGAAAATCCCTGATACAAAGCCATGGAGCTGAAAATGTTTAGGCAAAAAACAGACATTGTGAAATCATGTTCAGAATCGATTCCATTGATTAATATTCTACTGCAAAGACAAAGAAGGAATTACATAAAGACAGAGGAAATCTTGAACTTCTTTAATCCAACAAGTGGTTGTTTATTTGCTGAAACATTCCTTGTTTTTAACATAAATCATAGCAAGTTCCTATAGCAAGTACTCCCAGGGTTACCTTGTATCTTGTGGTAGATATTCTGGGGCCAATAAAATGTAATATGCTTCCAGATGGCTCCTTTTAATCCAACAGCAAATCTGAGATTTGTTTAAAATGCTATTCAAGTCAGAACTGAGCAAACTTAAAGTATGAAGTTGGTATACTGTACTTTCCATGAACCTGTACAGCAACAACCACTGAATCTCTTAACAAATGCATAAAGCCTAGGGCTATGAAGATTGACTTCACCTCTCTGCTCTAGTCCTAAACTCTGACATGTGCTCTGGTTTTGAGGTAAGCCATCTCTCAGGCAACCTGTTTTTCCCACGTCTCCCTTACTATCCTCTTCTCCCTTCACATATAACATCAATGCTGAGCATTGCTGATGTGTTTGTGTCCAGTGGAATGACTTTAGCACACAGGTTTATGAGGAAGAAATTCGTCTAATAAAAAATATAATTGAAACAAATTACTTTACTTAGCTCTTAACACTTCCAATTACCCCATCAAAAGTCTTGATTTAAGGGAGTGAAGGAATATGAAACCAGTATTTCATATAGGTATTAAATATTCATAGCAGGTTTTTTTTATTTAAAATTTTATTTTTAATGGTCGTTCTTTTTGCCAACACAAGACACTCATTTATATGTCATATTCCACTGATTTGCATAATAGACCACTACAATGCCGCTGTACAATATTCTGCAATTGGACAAGCATTAGCAGCAAACAATTTGATCATAGCATGCTATGACTTCTTTAGGTCTAGTTCCAATAGGTCATAAATTTGTGTGAGGTTTTGTTTTCTTTTTTTAAGATTTGAAGATGCCAGAAACAGAAAAGGATGCAAATGTTGTTGCGTGTAGAGAAGGGAGTAAACGTTGTTGTACGTCCCATGTAGAGTTGGATTAATGTTGCAAGCCTCTTTTTAAAATAGCTATGCAGTGCTAAAAAATAAAAATCCATTTGGTGGTGTCTGTAAGATTTTATGGTGGGTTTTTTCCCATGAAATTGATGAAGAAATTTATTTTTCTAGCAGGAATGTTTGATAAAACTACCAGCTGTGAAATGGTATTTGAGAATAATTGTAGGAGGAATGCTACATAGCAAGAAGCTTTAACACTGAAGGGACAGTTATACTCAATGATCTCTATCAACAGTTACAGCAGAGTTCAAATCTGAGCCGCTGTTTACAAGAAAAGTATAGAATAATGACTTTGAATAATGAAAATTTTTTCCCAAATGGATTGCAAATAAATCTTTCTTTATGTAGAAAGTGTGCTATAACATGGTTGCAGTGACTTTTTATTCTCCTGTGTTTTTGGAGGTTGAGTTCCCCCCCCCCCCCCCCCATGTTTGCAGTTTTATTCTATAATTTTGACGCTTACATTATAAAATACCAAATACATTCTGACGGGCCTTAAGTACTTTTAGTAGGATACTTCAGAATAGAAAGGAAATGTAATAAAGGAGGTGCAAAATATCTTGATCTAGTGGTAACACACAGTGAGATTTTAAAAGAAAATTATATATCAAAAGAAAACAAACTAGTAAGTTGCCTTGTCTGTTCATTGCACTTAAACCTTCTCTTGTCATTAGAAGGGAAGGGTACGTTTCTAGAAAACTAGTTATGTTTGTCAGAGGAACCCAACTAGCTACAGAGAAAGATTTTCTATGTCGCTTGATTTTCTCTTTAAGAAAGTATGTGACAAACTAGCTTGACTACCTCAACGAACAGACTTGTTAAGGAAATACTTTGCCTCTAGTAAATTTTTTTTTCACCTCTTCAGAGTTCTAAATTATGGTGGGTTAATAGTTATCTTAAGAGAATTCATGAAAAAGGCAAGCCTCAATTATCATGTACTTCTTATCTGACTTCCATCTAAAAGCATCATTTAGAGTTGCCAGGAAAAGGTCCAATGGCTCTCTTTCAAAGCTTGATCGACTTTTTACTCTCTTTAAATGAGGTTCATTTGCATCAAGTAAGCACACCAAAGTGCTGCATAAGTGCTGTCTGTATTCCTCCCTGGTTAAAGCACAATTTGACTAATGATTCTAGATCACACCACTTTGGTAGCCTTTATCAGAGAAAAGAGGTATGAAAAATGCGGGTGGTCATTTATATTATCCCACTAGATGGTATATACAAAGGGTATCTTTTGGGCTGAATAAATAAAAACAAATGAAGAATATCTGTAAGGAAAACCAGCAATAAATGTGAATGTAATGAAAACAGAAAATGAGTTAGTTGCTATTTAGTGTTTTTGTGTCATAGTTATAGGTAATTGCATCTCCAAGTTTTTCTAGCCTGTTGAGACATACTTTTTTGTTTTAAACCCCTTAATGTGAATCTCAGCACTGTTCGCCTACTAAATACTAAATCAAGACTAATTGTCTAAGTTATGTCTCATTAGAAGAAGAGAAGATGTAAGTTAGAGAGGTTTGGGAGGAGTGAAGAGTGTTAATAGGTTTCATATGGCCAAGATGAGGCAGTCAAAAAATGCATGCCTTGTGTTATAATAGAGAGCTAGCTCAGCTTTGAAAAGTGCTTCTCCTTACCACTCATTCCCATACTTATATTTGTGCCACCAAATGAAATACTTAGAAATACTGGCTATCTTAAATCAAAAATAGCAAGAGAGATGACAATAAGAAAAGAAGCCCCAGTGAAACACAAAAGGTGTGGATGATTCACTATGAGGATGGTGAGACACTGTAACAGGTTGCCCCTAGAAGTGGCTGCCCCATCCCTGGCCGTGTTCAAGGCCAGGCTAGACAGGGCATTGAGCAACCTGGTCTAGTGGAAGGTGTCCCTGCCTATGTCAAGAGGAGTTGGAACTAGATGATCTTTAAGGTCCCTTCCAACCAAAACCATTCTAGGATTCTACGATTTGACCCTGTTTAAGAACACAATGAAGACATTGGTTTTCCTCTGCAATGCAAATAATTAGCAGATTTTTTTTTTCCTTTTTTTTAAATGTGAAAGAAGCTGCCAACTTTTAGCCTAGCTTAGGCATGTTCTCAGCATAGCATCCAATTGCATGGGTAATTATCAGCAAGTATAAAGTAAACTGATCTTTGCAATAACGGCAGATAACCATTATTAAAAAGACTCATAACTGTCTTTGTAACTTTATTTACTTCCACTGATATGGTCATATATATAAGGATAACAGGGTTAGGTGAGGTTGATGCAGTTTAACTATGCTCCACTGAGTAACAGCAGGTTTTCAGAAGTGAGATTATCATTGATTTCCTTCTAAACTGTGTACACTCAACCATTGACTTATTAAAGTAGTTCTGGTTGGCTGTTTTTTGCATATGGATTTTTTTATCATTCTTGGAAAAGAAGTACGACATTGTCCACAGATATTTCTGCTTTTTCTTGCTATATAAAAATAAATGTTCTGGGTACCACTTTTGCAGAAAACAAAGATATCTTGCAATTGAATATTGAGCAAAAGTGATGACCCAGGAAACTACAGGCCAGGGTGTGTGGGGCTTTGAGCAACCTGGTCTAGTGTGAGGTGTCCCTGCCCATGGCAGGGGGTTGGAACTGGATGAGCTTTAAGGTCCTTTTCAACCCAAACCATTCTATGATTCATCTTAATGATGGGATTCTGGGCAAAAATATGAAGATTTTAAAGTCTTTTCTTAAAAAAACCCTTTTTCTTTTAAATGGAAAAATTGAGGTCAGCTTGAAACTACCTCCCGTTAAGTCAGGTGACTTTCAGAGTAACTGCCAGCCGACAGAAGCTGTTACCTCCTTTGCTTTCTAAGCAATTCTGTCACATTGCAGTCCCTCTAGGAATATGCAAATTAAGTGGCAGAACTAAGAGATGAAGAATCATGCAAGCTGTAACTTCAATCTCCTAACTACAACAGCTGGGAGAGGACACTTGATTTTCTAAAAACTCCTCTAGATTTATAGAGGTAATAGTGGAAGTACCACTGGCTGTCAGTTCTGACAGCTGTCAAAAATTGTTTAATAGCAGCAGCTTCTATATTTGCTTCTATATTTAATCCAGAATTAAGGATTTTCTCTCAGTGTTTTTGTTGAAATGATAGCTAAATATTTTGCAAAACTATTTCTATTAATTATATATGTGTGTATATATATTCATAGTAAAATGGAATATTGTAAGTAAGACCCTACCATCCCTCTCAAATCCTCAAACCAATTAGGAAGCATCAGAGTGGTTTAGGAAGGATGGGATAGTTTTGTGGCATTTCTAATAGTTTCTCTGTAACTGCAGCTGCAGCTGGAAGTGACAATGCTGTGCTGCCTCTTCATGCACTATGCCTTTGCACCACTCCAAGTGGGCAGAAGTGCTAGTACCAAAATAAGTTGGTTATTTTTGTACTCATTCTGGACAAGTCTTAGAAGTGCTGAGTTTTCTAGGAGCAATATATTACTTTCCAGGCTTGCTAAGATGTGTGCTGGGACACAGCAAAGATGAGATTTGAATGGAGAGACGAAGCCAACCATTCCCAAACCCATGGTACTTTATGCTAGCTTGCTTGAAAAATCTTGTGTGTTGAGATAAAGACAGTTTCATAGGTAAAGCAAAAGACATGCATGTATGCAAAGCAAAACAAGGAATTCATTCACTACTTCCCCTGGGCAGGCAGGTGTTCATCCATCTCCAGGAAAGCAGGAATCTCTCACATGTAATGGTTACTTGGGAAGGCAAATGTCTTTAACTCCAAATGCCCCCCTTCTTGCCCCAGCATTACATTCTAAGCATGATGCCATATGGTATGAAATATCCTTCTGTCCCTGGATTATCCCTGTCCTGGCTGCATCCCCTCCTAACTGCTTGTGCACCCCCAGCCTCTTTGCTGGTGGAGTGGGATGGGGTGAGAAGCACAAAAGTCCTTTAGCTCTGTGTAAGCACTGCTCAGCAGTAACTGTCTCTATTGCCAACACTGTTCCCAGCACAAATCCAAAGCATAGCCTCATACTAGGCTTTTTTGAAGAAAATTAACTAGCCAAAATCATCACAAAGAAGAAACATCTTCCACTGTTCTGAGATGCCATGCACCAGGCTGGCTGCAGTGAAACCAGAACTGTGATACAGTTCTTCCATGGGTATAGTCCTAGCAGATTACTTGAATGTTGAACCAAAACTACTGTGTTTCCGCAATAATTGGTCAGCAGGCACAACTGAGACCAAGATGGAACCACAAACATTTAATATCAGCTCTTAAACAGTCATTCTGTTGGGATTTAAAGCTCAGTAGCTTATTTGGTTTAAGGAGTTTCACAGACTGTGAGCAGATGCATTCATGGTGGGGGGATATACCCGTGTTCTTTCAATGAACATAGCTGATTCCCTGCAAGAATGTTGGTCTTTGGACACTTTACTTGGCAAATGGAGACCTGGATTTGCCCTCTGCAGTTTTCTACCAGAAATTTTAGGGTTTCTTAGAGTGGGTGGAATGTAGACAATACTCGGCAAGGTGGAAAATAGATCACAATATTTTTCTTCTGGACTAGTGTATCTGTGCAACACTGTAAGGAAGGACTAAATGTAATTCAAATAATACTAAGTGCATGTTTTGGCACTTTTGTGTCCTCTTTTGATTGTGTCTACTGTCATTTCTTTGAAATAGAGTAATCCTGATAGTGGTCACTGATTGCTTTCTGGTTTTTGTAAAACACTCAGTCCTTTGCAAAGGATTGAGCAACACAAGTGATTGGAACAAATTGTTGTCTAAAGAGTCTCTGCTTTCTTGAAAAGCAACTGCAGTTTCAAACCCCTCTCAAGTCACTGCAGAACTAGAACACAGCAGCTGAGAAAAGTCTTTGAGTAATTAGATCTCAAACACAAATAAGAAGGGTGTTTTTCTTCATGGATACACCATTACTTTGACATTTTCTCTTCTGTTAAAGTGGATAAAAGTTTACATTTCAGCTATCCAAGTGAAAAATAGAAATCAATTCAAACTAAACTGTTAGGTTCAGACTGAAGTTTAAAGCCACAGGTCTGCCATCACTTCAGAAAGTACTGCTGTGGTGCCTGAGTCAGGCAGCAGATCAGAAAGCTGACAGTGGCTAGAGCTACCCTGGGCACCATGTCTGCAAATGAACTGCGGGCAGACATAGCCAGTGAAATGAGAAACCTCTTGTAAGCCACTCTTGCGAAATGTACCCTTGGAGAGAGATGCTCTGATTTCAAGAATATTAGGAGATTCAGCATGGACAAGTGGCTCAGCATGTAACAGTGAACATGTGAAAGATGTCCTCATGTAACAGTGAAGTCAGGCTGCCCTGGTTGCTCAGGGTGTAACAGGAGATAGTTAAGCAGAGAAGCTATTCCCACTTTAGGTGAGGAAGCTGAGGTGAGTATCAGGGGACACTCCACCCTTTAACTTAAACTGTTTTAAAAAGAGACACCCCAGACCAGAAAACAACACATAGAAAGTTTTATACCACCTGAGGAAGGGCTTACAATATTTGTTAGCTGCTGGGGAAAGGGGTTTTATAACAGGAAATGTCAAGCAATATCATATATGACTAGGGATCCTAGTTCATTGTACAGTGATGAATTGATGACTAGTCTCAGATGTTCTCAGTCTGTTTGTAGCATGAAGATATGAAGACTTTTTACCCTTCCAGACTTTTCTTCTTTTCTGGGGTAAGTAGGGGAAAAGATTTGGGGGACGGGGGAAAAAGGGGATGTTATATTGGGTTTTTTCGTTGCCAAGACAGCTTGCTGAGAATTTCAGTTAATTTCTCCCACAGCTCCTATCCCAGAAGAGCTCAGTGCATACCAGATGTCTTCAAACAACAGCCTGATGGCAATGCACAGCCAGCAAAGGGCAACTGAGAGATATATTGATAGTCTGCAGCCCTACTACCCCTGGCAACTACTCACTATGTTGCCTGACCCAATCCAGTCCTGCAACCCCAGTAAAACCCAGCACTTGCAGCTCTGGATGCCTTCCTCTCAACAGTGTTACCATCCAGGTACTCTCCAAAGGTCTCTTCTCTGCCCACTACTACCTACCTCGGGACACCCTGAAAACTAGTGGAAGGCTCCTGAGTAGTAAAGTCCTTTTCTGAAAACCCTCCTTGCTGAAAATAGTGAAAAGGGACAAAAAGACTTTTCTTCATCAAAGGAACCTCACAGGGCTCTCTGTGCATGCATTTATTTACAAGTTCTGTTTCCCACTGGCATGGAGCTGCTTCCCCTGCCCCTGAACCGGGTCATGATTGTAGATGGCCCTCCTGGCCTGGGAAAAGAGAAGGAGGAAGCAGATTAAGAAGAGAATGTGGGATTAACAAGTCTTTGGTGAGGGAGGTAGGTATGTGTGGAGGTAAGAGATCTCACATTGTGTTCAGGCTGCTTCAAAAGGAAAAAAATAGTTAATAACTGTAAAATGTCGATAGTTTGAGGGAAAAGTGCTGAAGTGCCTAGAAAGATAGATGCTTATGTTTCCACCCATAAAATAGGATGCTGTGGGGCTAAAATATTGCATTTATTTTAATTTTGAAGCATTGCAAAGATTTTATCAAATAATGTATATACAGTCCCAGGAACTTTCTCATTTGTTGCTTATGTGTGTGTAGTTTTTATTTGTTTACAAAAAGAAACTGTGTGGGTATAAGAAGAATTCTCTATTTCAGTCTACACTGAAAACAGTCTTCAGTGGGTAGTTATTCTAGTTATTAAAGATTTTATAAACTAATGTTACTTGCTTTTGTTGGTTTTTTTTTTTGCCTTTTTTTTTTTTTTTCTTTTAAGGCTGAATTTTAGCTTGTGTGTGGTAAATACACATGGAAGGCAGAGCAATAGCACATGGTTATCAGGAAAAATATTATTATTGAAAGTAATGTTAAAATCCTAGAAGGAATTGTTCTGATTTACTCTTTTGTACATACTTCTGAAAAGGCTCTCTGCTCCTTCACCTCCAGCATAATTGTGATCTGGAGCCTAAATTATTCAAGTAATGACCCAAACACACAGAGAAAAGAGTCAGTATTGATACCATGTCACGTCTGGCAAAAGCCAAAATTAAACAGCAAGTCATTTACCCCGTGGTGGTATGAGGATATCAGGTTCAGATAGATTTAATTTATCAATAGGGTCAGGCTGCACTGAATATGAAATCAAATTACACCGAAGCAGATGTTGAAGTCCAAGAGGAGAAGGTGTAGATTGACTGGGGAAAGGCAGCCCATCAAAGGGGCCTTTGTCCGGGCTTGACTGGGTGAAGCAGCTGACAAGTGGCCATTAGATACTGCAGCCAGGCAGCTGCATGATGGGAGTTTGACAGCTGACTTCATTAGGGCCCCTAGGACATGCGCAAGGATGAATCTGTCTTTTAATTGAGCTGGGCCAGGAAATAGCATTGAGAGGGCAAACGGGAGTGAAACAGGCTGAAATGAACCCAGAGGATAGATAAGTAAATTTAATGCTCTTATGATATTTGATGTGCATGTTATATTTATATGCATTTTTCACCAATCTTAAAAACCTTCAGAAATCAAAATGCATATGCCATAGACAAGTCATTGGGAAACTTGCTGTCCAGCTGCAGTGGAGGGTGAAAATGCACATTGATCTGGGATTCCCACAGGCAATGACTCTGTATAAATAGCCTTCCACAGCCCATAATTCAGGGAAGAAATCTTTTCCTTCTATTTGCACTAATAGCATAATTTCCTGCTTACTTAGATAAAGTCTGTAAAGCGAATTGAGACTTGTGTGCAGTTCTTCTGTTTACAACTCAGAGGTGTTTTCTCTTCGTGCAATACTTCAGGAACCTGTCTTGGAGCATTTATCATTGTAAAAAACCTAGGCCGAGTTAAAATGTTAATATAAACTCTATTAGCCTCCCTCGCTTGGCTTTTTGTCTCACGTTGCCGAGAGCCTGGGTTGATTTTTAAACACGAAGTGGAGGTGATGGATGCTTTGTAGGGGGTGGAGGGAGAAAGTCCTTCAGTCCATCCTTTAGCAAAATGCTGACAGAAGGCAAGGCTCCCATGGAAGGAGACAGTAGTTAGTTGTAGTATAGATAGTGTCCCTATCAATGTAGCCTTATGTGATGATGATGCTAATTAATATTCAAAAAGGATTGTGGTACAAAGCTGTAACTAGTAATCGGAGTCCTCTAGCATCAGTGACACTTAGATATGTATATCAAGTGGAGAATAGACTCCTTTCTGTTCTCTCAGAGCATAAATGTGTGATCAAAGAAATAACATGCACTACAGCTGCCCTTAAGCAATGACCCTAACCTTATGCCTCTCTTCCCATTGCCAGTATCCCCAAAGCACTCAACAGATGTCAAATATAGTTAAAGTGGAACATATCCATGCATCTAATTAGGAGGCAGAGTAATTGCTGGCAGAGGTTGCCAAATTCTGATGTGCTTGTTCAAAAGATACCTCGATTTACACACCTCTCAGCAAGAGAGCTTTACAAATTATTAGTATTGAGTAATAATCAATACATTTTGAATGGTGAAACATCAGTGACCAAATTTAATTCTAAAATGTGTAGAAGCATAAATTGTGAGCTATCTCAGCCCAGGAAATCTGTTGATTTTGCGTCTGTACAGCTCTTAATTTGGGTGCTACCTCTACAACCTATTGCTGTTCATGCAATGTATAACAGTAAAATAGTCCAAAATCTGCTCTAAGACGAAGTGTTGTTAAAGTGAACATATCTGCCTTGTATAGCATATTTACAGGGTACAACAACAACAATAAAAATCCAAAACAAAAACAGAAAAAACAAACTCAGTTTATGTATTTGTGTTTTTGAGATTGCCCTGGTCACTTTGTGGAGCTTCCTGTCTTCCAGTCAAACAGTTTGTTCCTGCTACCTGGGACAAGTAAACCAGTTCTCAATTTTATTACCTTCCTGGTATGCTCCAGGAGTCTTTTCTGTGAGGCTGTACAGGGCTTTCATTCAAAGGAATGAACCCTCTGGACTGGACCAGAACATATTTTTTCTCCCTTAAGACACAAAAATGCATTTAAGCAGCTAGTGTCCATGGAAACTCTGCAGGAGCTGGAGATGACTCCAGAAGTCTCCCTCTTTGTTTTATAAGCTCCTCAAAAAGAGAACTGGGAGGGGGGAGGAGAAAGGGAGAAAGTCATAACTTTCTGCTCATTGAGGTTGTTTTTCTCACTATTGTGGGGTAGAGGTCTTGATTCCTGGAGAGCTGTTCAAGGGTTAAGAGCCTATTTGCAGAGAAAGCAGATCTGATCCTAATCTAGTGTCATTTTTAGCTTATGCTACAAGAGAAGGCACTGAAAAATCTCCTCCATGCTGAAACTCATTGTTATCCAGAGAGCTCTCTCCCTGGTACTCTGGCCACACATTCAACAAATTAACGACTAAATTTTAGCCAGAGACCTAAAGTAACCTCCAAAAACTGTGGGCCAGGAATTTTTTCAGTTCTGGTCTCTGTGATGATTAAGTAGAGTTCCCTCCATGAGACTGCTCAGGTCCAAACTTTTATATAAATTGTTTTGTGATCTGGTTAGGCTTGATGCCAGCCATGCTTCCCCATGTGAAGCATGTTTACAGCTGGAGTAGGGCCTGGAGGAGGAGGGAAGGAGGGTGATTTATCTAAAATCTGGTTTGATGCCTGGAAAATAGGCGTATTATGCATAAAGAAAATTGCATCCACTTAGATTGCTCCAATGTGCTTTACTTTCTTTTCCCCTTATCTATAGAAACACTGAGTCAGGATACAGATGAATCTAAGGAAGATTTGGGGAATATGCCTTCCCTTTGGCTTCTTGAAGCAGGAAGCCTTGCCACAAGTATAATAGACTGGAGAATGAAACTGAAAGACAAATCCATAGGACAGCTAGAACTCACAAAGCCTAGATATGCCAAGGGCTTTTTGAGCAGTGCTAAACATTTCTTCTTAACATACACATCAACATTTCTTTAATCTATACCATGAGGGAATTTCAGTCAGCCAGCACAGCTGTGCCTTGCAGAGCTGCTGCAATCTCAGTTTGGGCCCCTGTGGCTGGCCAGACGCAGCCCGTCTCCCAGTGGGGCTCTGCCCTTTCTCCACCTGGTGTAACTGGGGCACCACAGACCAGGGTGGCCTTGTGTGTGGCTGCCCTCTGCTCATGGGAGGTTTGCTGCTACAGATAGCATGTTAGTGGCTTGGATATAATAAATGTGGTCTCTTAGTAGGGAAGTGACTATAATCTGTTCTTGTGTTTTCCCAGAGACTGGGAAGTCTGGTGTGAGCTATGTCTAATTGATTATTCTAATTCTAGGATAATTGTTAATATTTCATTTTCTTCTAGTTTTTGCCCCTGCTCCATGCTATCCTTTCTTGTTTTTTCTTTCTTTAAGTCATACACTTTTTTTTATCTTTGGCAATATTTGCACTTTTCATTACTACACTTTTATGCATAAGACCCAGAGGCAAGGGGATACAGAACACCTTTATGAAGAAGAGTAGTTTTATTGTGTTTAATATTTGCACTCGTGGCAAAGAAATACAAATGCTGCCATGAAGCACTGAGCAAAATCTCAGTTCTAGCTTTTCCTAGCAATAATAATGTGTGCACTTTGGTGTGGTTCAGCATAGGTTTCACTAGGAAAGCATATTCAGACCTGCTAATTGGTATAACAGGTGTAAAATTGTTGCTTGCCTTTATAGGCCTCCTCAATAATTACTTTAAAACATTCCTATCCTCTTTTTTTTTTTTTTTTTTTGTACTGTTGTACTATTTTGTAGGTTTCTTAATGCTATCTGTGCGTTTTTTGTGTACAAGCAAATTCTTGAGTTTGATACAGTAGCTTTTAGATAGAAACATGATACTCTTTAAAAAAAACTTGTGTTTAGATAACCTGTACCTGGGTATGGTACAAGTGTAGAAACAGCTGGTTCATTGATTAATAGAGTCACTGCTAAAACCTAATATAATAAACCTTTACTCAATACTGTCTAGTTCAGTAATCCTTTGTAATGGCATAAAGAAAGTCAATATTCTCCAAGTAATGGCATTACTCTATAACAGATTCATCGTTTAGAAATGCACACAGTAAATTGACAGTAAAATCAGGTAGTTTGGTGTATTTTGGCTGGTGGAATGAACCAAAACTTATAGAAAGAAAGTAAAGGGTGACAATCAGGGTTGCACTGCGGGTTTACACTGCAATGCTAACAAGTAGGTGGCTGCCATTAAGACAGCTCAAAACCTCTGAGCCTGCTCTCTGTTTTGTTGGTGCCAGTGCCAGGAAATAGTTAATTTTTTTGTTAGACCAGTATCTTTGTGAAGAAACTCAAGCTGCCTATCTCCAAAATAAAAGATTGAGGAAATTGGAGTCTAATTGCATTTTGGAAGTAGATATAGGATCCAGCAAATGATATCAGTGAGGCACATTAATTCCTAGTGTAATTACATTGACGTCAGTGAAGTTAATTCAGGGATAAATTTGGCCCAATGTCTTCAAGTATTGTTTGCACAGGAGAAATCTAAACAACAACAACCCCCTGTTACTGAATCAGGAAGCCACTATGTTTGTTGGAGTTGTTTCTATTGTAAAGGCCAAAAATAAAAAAGAAGATGGGCCAAAACCTCACAATATTTCTATCTGAGGTGAAAGTATGGAGTTACATTCTTTTGTTTGCTGAACTGTTAAATTCTACTGCATTTATCTTTCTTACTCTTTTTAAATTTATTTTAATATAAAGCTCTTAAGGTACTCTGCAAAAGGACAATTTTGTTCTCTTGAGGGAGATCCTGTAAGTTTTATCCAACAAAACCAGTGACAGAGTTGGAAGTAGGAGAGAAATAGCATCCTTGGGACTAGGCTCCCAGTTTGCTGTCTTCAGTAAGCCCTTTGACAACTACCTTGGGAGTTTCAGACTTAAAAGATGATCTAGGGAGTTTCAGAAATTAGCTGATATAGGGCACATTGGCTACACCTGCATCATCTTGATATCATCCTGATACAGGAACTCAGGCCACACCAAAATAACATCACCAACAACACAGGTTTAAAGGCAGTCTTTGGAATTAGCCAGTGGTGAAAAACTGGCCCTACCTTCCACTTCAGAGCAAACCCAGGTGCATTGGTCTGGTTTCCCAGCTGTTTTCATGTTTCCTTGCTGCCTTACCAGTAAAGTCCTGTGGTCTTTCTCAGGTAGACAAAGTGATATGGAGTCTTTCCCTGTTCCTGTCCACAAAGGCATTGGGTGTTTTCAAGGTTATGCAGCTTTATTAGAGGTTACACAAGCTTTAAACTTTCGAGCCTGGCCAGTTCAAGTATAACAGAGAAATGTTTTACATTTGCAGGTTTAACTTTGTCAAGCCTGAGTGCTTTGGTACAGTTTGCAGGAGAGGTCTCTATAATCTATCTGGCTCTTGGTAACACTTTAATAAAAAGAGCTTCCTTGAATGGAGCAAATCTTTGGTTCCTTGCTACAGTTTTATTTATTACCCATATATGATTACTGTGATAATATAAGCCTGCTGTGTAAACAGCATGCCACCTCCACACGTAGACACTGATTTATACGTCTCATCATCCACTGAAGATAAAGCAGGGAGTAGACCAGCCAAAAAAGATAGCCAGCTAACCTATTAGCTAGTAAAGCACATCTTTTGTTCAGTTGATGTGCTGTTTGGCTCAAAACAGAGAACAGATATGCTGATAAAAAGGATTATCACATAAATTTCTTCAAGTTGGTATAACTGAATGCAGTGCTGGAGCCAGCAGTTCCTAAATTAAATTCTCCCTTCTGTGATGGAGTCAGTAGATTAGTGACTAGACCTTCAACTTTCCAAGTTCTAAGTTAAACAATTGTAGTCATACAAAAGGGGTTTTGGAAAAGCTTGCTTTTCACTTGCTAATTTATCCTTGTGAAGTATAAGGAGTTTGGTTTGGTTTCTTTCCAGCGAGGTATGTGTCCTAATGCACTAAACATTTATTAGGGAGCAGAATTTTTATATAAAAGTTGGAAGGCAGATGGTTAAAGTAAAAACCCCGCAGGCTGTCCATTCTAATATATAAACAATGGGATCTTTATGTTTTGCCTGTTCAACATTTCTTGAAAGTTGCTCTTCAGCAAACTGCAGCACCTGCAGTAACCAGAGGCAGCTCCCTTTCACTCATTTCTCTTGTCTATAGCCAAGGTTCATAAGGTGCTGAGTGCCCAGTTTCCATCACCCTCGCTTACTTTCTGTGCCTGCTGCTTTCAGAGAAATTAACAGGTGCTTGACAGGCGATCTGACATAACAAAATGTATGTCCCGTGTTTGATATCAAGAAAATGAAAATAAGCCTCTGCTTCAGTCTTACCGCAAAATATACATCAGCCGAGCCTTGGAGAGCAAAGGGCTTTTAGGTGCTGAATTCTTTTTGAAATATAGCCCACCACTAGCTCACAACTAGTTTATAATTTATAAACCTATTTTCTAATGTATGGGAAGAAACTATGTAATAAACTTATAGGCATAGAACAAGGTAAATAGGTAAAACTTTGTACATAGATCAGAGACTGAGCCTGTTAACACACAGTTAACAGTCCTGTTCCTATTTAACTGGAATTGCAAAATGCTGCAAGTGAGGCAGTAAAACATGGAGTACCCGTGCAAATACTGAGTTTCAGAGGCTGCCTTTGTTAGCTGACTCTTGCTCAGTTATACTGAAAGCAGTTAGCTTGTTAAAACGCTTCTCCTATTGCTACTGTAGTGCACCCAAATCCTTTCCATTCCTGTAAACTAACTAATCAGCTTGTTGCTGCAACTAGCAAAAAAAAAAAAACAACAAAAAAAAACCAAAACAAAACCAAACACAAAAAAAAAAAAAAAAAAGAAAGAAAAAAAAGAGGAATTCTGCCAGTCAGTCCCATCTGAGCTTTATTCTCTGAGTGTCATATGTCTATCACAGATACTGTGTCCCTTGGAATAATAATAATTGAGCCAGGCAGCTGAGTCTTGCTGTGGATATCTACAGGGGAGGGGGGCCCCGATAAAAGACTCATCAGTTTCGGCTTAGTTCAGTAGACATCTGTGCAGCAGAGGACCTCGTGATGATCCTGGCAGCAAGTCTTTTCATTTGGGTTTGGCTTTTTGTGATGAATGCTTTTTGTACTGAGTCCCTGTACCAGCCTGTCTCAGCACTTTCAGAGCCAGAGCTTTTTCTCTTCATAAGCTCCAGGGTTTTTTTTTTTACAGGCCACTGGGTCTGACTGGAGCTCTATCCAGAATTACAGAAAGCAGCAACCACCTGTCACCAGGACATTGTGCACAGCGGAGGGTGAGAGGAGTGCAGTGGGGGGGAGGCACAGGGAGATGGAGTGAGCCAGCCGATTGCAGGGGATTTCTGAGAGCAGGACTCTCTGCTTATCCATTTGCAGACACAGGAAATGATAACAGTGGTTGTAAGCTTTGGCGGGACTGGGTGAAGGGGAAATAAAGAAACCAGAAAGACAAGGATTAGGGGTTAAAAGAGACCTTGCCCAGAAAAGTCTGATAAATTAATCTTTTCAGATTCCTTTATCAGTTGTAGGGTTTGTTCTACATATGATACCCTCTTAGCTCTGGCAGGATCTACATGCACTTTGTGTGTTTCATGCATTAGCATAATTAGGCAGATGAAGAACTGCCTTAGCGAAGACTGCATTGCCTTCTTCAATACCAGAGTGGGTATCAGGTAAAAAATATTCAATTGCATATGTCTCTTGACATCAATTGCACTTTGGACTTTATGGTGATACAAATTCAGCAATCTTCTCATGCAGAGGATTTAGAGTTACTTTCTGTGGGACCCCTCAGTTCTCGCTTCTTTCTCTTGGACAGCATTTACAATGGCTTGTCAGTTTATTTTAAATACTACTTTGAATGGTGCAAGCTGTCTTAATAAACCAGAGCATACTAAAAATATTAAGACATTTCTGTGAAGAATAATTTTGTTTTCCAGCAAATACAAAAGTGCATTGAAATTTACTTGGATACTTTATTAAAGTATCATTGATAAAATCTGTATCATCCATGAAAATATTAAGCCCTTATTAGGCAGAATAATATTCTGTTCTATAAAGTAAGAAGAGAATTTTGCCCCCACCACATTACAGAAGTGTGTAATAACAGCAGTTGGACAAAATCCTAAAGTTTTTTGCTTGTAAAATTTTCCACTCATACTGCTGAGGCAGATCTTTATTGATCTGAAATTTAGACGTCTCAACTACCCCACCCATTTTGCCTCCTCCTGTATCTAATGCAAAAAGTATTATTTCAGAGGTTAATCTTGAGATCAGGCATCGTGGAACAGGACAAATTGCCCTCTGGAGAGGGTAGTTGCTCCCTTTGGCTATGCTTTGTATTCTAAAACTGAGACCTAGTTAGGTGCTTGACTTTTAGATTATTGAAGTTCAATGAGGTGAATCCCAACCCAAAACCCTCTTCTGTCACAGTGTTATTAAAAGAAAGACATGCCAGAACATTAGGCTGACATTTACTGTATGTCATCATGTTTTTGGTCTTTATCCTGTGTATTGTGTAAAGCTCACTGACGTATTTCTTTCAAGTTCTGTAATACTGAGGCTTTCTTTGAAGTTATTCACCAGGGGCCGCTGCCAGTCACAGGGAGGAGGGCAGGAGGTAGCAGAAGGAGGCTCAGCCAGAGCAACTCTTTTACTTGTCAAAGGTATGTGTCTTTACAGTCCTGGGCTTGGTCTCACTCCTGATTATCTCACTCTCAGTGAGAAAAGTGGGACCTTTTGACCTTAATGGAGGCAATAACAAGAATGTAAAACAATGTGATGAGGTTAATTTGCTCCTTGGTAACTCAGTAATTTTTCGAGTGGTACAGACAAAAGGACATTCCCTGCTTAGCAAAATCATCTTCAGCTTTCTCTGTTTCATTCTCCAGCTCAATACAAGACCTTAAGAGTATGGGACAATAACAGACAGAAATATACTCAGTCCAAGTAGGACTGTGGTGATGACTGGTCCTAAATCAGGACAGCAGTACATCTCCTGGCTACTCAAAGGGATATAGTTTCACACTAAGGAAGAATTGGGCCAGTCCAATTTCATTTAATCTTGTGAAAATATGTAAGATATATATATATAATTAATGTATAATCTTATGGTCCTTTCACAAAGAAATCAAAGATATAATCTACTTTTAATAGATAGGGTAGAGTGTCTTCACCAGGGACTTAAAGATGCAAATGACTAATTCTCACCTTCACTGATGACAGGTAACTGCTGCAGTTGTCATAAGGCTGAAATGTTATTTTGGTGTTTCCTTAGTGTGATACTTAAGCATTAAGGTCAAAAAGTAAAAGATGCAGTGTAATATGTAATGACTTGATTAATTTCAATTCCTGTTTTTGTCTTTGTATTTATCAAAGACTCTGGAGGCACAGAACTGTAGAAATGTACTGTGAAAACTGGAAAAAAATATCTGTACCTCTAGTAACATAAGGCTCAGGTTTTTCCAGTGACCTGTCACTGCACATATGTTACAGTTTTTTATTTACTACAGGTGTGACTGCATCATACAGCATAAATACGTGCAAGAATTTATACCAGCAGGTGGCTGATCTCTCTTCCGAAGTAATAAGTAATAGGACAAGGGATAATGGCCTCAAGCTGTGCCAGAGGAGGTTTATCTTGGATATTAGGAAAAATTTATTGATTGAAAGTGTGATCAGGCATTGAAACAGGCTGCCCAGGGAAGTGGTGGTATCACTGTTCCTGGAAGGGACCAAAAAACACGTAGATGAGGCCTTCAGTGGTATGGTTTAGTGGTGGATTTGGCACTCCTGGGGTAAAGGTTGGACATGATGATCTTAAAGGACTTTTCCAACCTAGTTGATTCTATTTGTTACTCAGTTATATTAAAACTTTTTTTTTAATTTTTGCTAGTTTTAGTAACCAGTATACTTGAGAACCCAGGAGGGACCACAAATTTATTTGATTTCCTGCATAAATAAGAAATTAGTCTTGCAAGAGGTAACATAACAGAAGGAGTGCAGTATTATTGAGATGTTGGGGACACAAACACACTGCTTGTGATTTACTTATCTATTGAGAACAAATTTGTTTTGAGAGGTGATTTCTTCCAAACCAACAGTGTTCTTACAAGCGCTGCTTAGTGCCAGTGAAAGACAACTGGATACAATATCTTCGTGTCTGGTAATGTTGCATGTTTAGCTTTAACTTGTAAGTTAGAGGGTACTGATGCATTCATCTTCTTTGTTCTTTGCAATTCTTTATATGGGCTACACTAGGTCACACACCAAAATACAAGGGAAGCATTATTGAAATATATTAAAGAATTTCACTAAACTGATTTGAAATGTCCCATGTCAAATGTACTTAATCTTTGAAGGATGTCTGCCTGGACATGAAGTTATTAAAAAAATTGAAACTGAAATCATTCAAACTATCCTTAAACTAAGAAGATGTTCTCTTCCTCAGAAATCTTAGCAAGCTAAAACCAAGGGAAAGGAGAGAGATATGTGAACCAGGCACAGCTGTTATTGAAACTTCTAATCGCTGCTGGAACCTTCCTGTGACCAACATAGAGACACTGGAGGAAACAGAAGGTTTCCTTCTTCTTTCTCAACAAAGTCTTAAGGCTTACTTCTATTTAACACTGAACTGGGGTGATATGAATAACTAAAATTTCTTTAATAAGTTCACTGAATGGCGGTGATTCTGTTTGCACTATTTAACGATAAATCATACTTTTTTATGATTCTTCTCAATCTCTATGTAAAACTTTATCTCCTGAATGAACTTGTTAGTGTGAAGTGTTACAGCTAAGTTTTGAGGCTCTAATCATTTCTCAGCTATTTGGGGATTCTGAAAAACCTATTTCATGTTCCCACTTGATCTTTATATATATCTTAGACTAGGACATTTTTTCCAAGGATAGCTGAAACTTTCAGCTTCTCTGAGAATTAGAAAATACTCGAGGTGAATATTAAAATTTATGAAGCTTATCTTCCTGCCATTAGACCTGGCTTAAACAAATAGGATCTCTGTGGCTTTGCTTTTGGAAAAAAAAAAAAAAAAAAAAAAAAAAAAAAAAAAAAAAAAAAAAATCAGTGCAGATATCTGCATCAACAAAATGCATACTTATAAAAATACCATTTTTCATTTCACCACAAAAATGTTACTCTTCAAAGGTGAAGATTTGTATGTCTGTAGGAGACATACCAACATTGCTGCAAAAATAAACTCAGCCATTCTTCCCATACAAGGATGAACATTTGTTTAAAGATGAGGTTACTGACTTGAGCACGCAACATTTCAACCCACATCCAACAATAGCCTAAAGGGGCCTTAAAGGCTTCATGTAATCATAACAGATATCACCCTCGTGGCAATTCCAGTTTGCTGTGTTAGGGCACATGTCTGTTCTGGTCCTTACTGGAAGAATTAATGCCTCAGGAATTAGTGTTTTGATTAGTTTGAAAATTCAGTAATCTAACAGAAACAGTAGGAAAACACCTGCTTGATACAGAAGATGGTAATTCTGTTTTACAACTCTCTTTCAGGCTACACACTCACCAGGATAAGGACACCTAAGAAATGTTGGTTGTCCTATGTTTCCTTCATTGTACTTACAATATAATATCTATTTCGTTATGTGGGGGAGTAGGGGAAATGAAACTCAATGAGAACAGCAGCAGCAGAAATAGCAGAGGCAATAGTGAGATAAATATATATTTGGGAGTAGGCTTCCTCCTTATTAATTTTCAAACCATACAATTTTACGTCTTAAAAAGAGTATGGATGGCATATTTAAAACACAGTCTGAAATCTGATCTCTGGGGCAGATAGGAAAAAAGTACTAAAGCTGTACTTTGACGGCTGGCATAAGCATAAGTAACTCCTGAGTGTTAAGCATGATGAAGATAGTGGAACCACACTCTGACCTCTTTAAGGTTAACCTGAATTTAAAATGGGTGGTGCTGAGCTTTTGCAAATGACAGCAGATGGCTGTGATGAGCTTGCAGAGAGGAAGTGCTGAGCCTCAGGAGAAACCAGGGACCTATGTGATGGATTGCTACCAAGGGAATTCTGAACAAGGACTGAAGATGATCCTGAAGACATTCTGGGAGTGGCATAAAGAGGTAAAGTTGGAGTAAAATGGCTTGAAATCCCCTAAAATCAAAGGAAGATCTTTGAACCTGTGATTCCCCTGTTGTTCCTCAGTGCTAAAGCTGTGTGCTAATCTTGTGAGTTACGCCTGGTTTTTGACATACTGTTAGGCTGTGATATGGTGTAGTTTCATTACACTATGCAATCCCAAATTTTAATCATGCAGTTTCTGCCTGCAGTAGGAGGAGGTTTGGATAGTCCTTCAAAAATGGGCTGAAATGTGACACACAAACAGATGACTGTAGAGACGTGCTGGATGACCATACAACGTATGCAAATCAGGCCTAGTGCCATCACGCTTTTGGTACAAGGAGTAGCTGTTGTATATGCAGTCTGGCTCAGGGGAATTTATGAATGGGGCACAGTATGTTCTCTGCATGTTCTTGCAGGACATATCTTTCAACAGCATCCATTTGTTTCTGCTGCTTCCCTGAACACTAAAGAGGCAAATTGTAGTGAAGAAAATTGTGTGCTTTTTTCTTAATTGTTATTACTGCATTATTATTTTTGCTATTGACTTGGGACACATACACCTAGAGGGTTCTTCTGTGACTGAGAATTTGGCTCTAGCCGAGTCAACACAGTGTTTGAAGTAGCTCAGGTCATGGCCTGTAAAAGTCAAGGTCTTGGCTGACATACTGAATTATCAACATCCTGGATTACCAACATTTCTTCAAAGTTGTTCCTATTTCACACTTAAAGATTTTGCATCCTAAGAACTCCTGTAAAGTAATGTTTATGGACATGTAGCTAAATGCGTAATAAAATGGCTCTTAGGAAACCCAGAAGAGGATCATTCTTGCCACTTTTCTGTTTGCTTTTCCAATCAGCTTGGACCCATTTCCTTCCCACTCTCCCCCTTCCTGGGGAAGCAGGCTGTTGTGAGGGGGTTGTGCAGCTGCAGGACAGGGTCTGCGTCTCCACTGTGGGAGCATGGGTGTGTTGGGTCACTCTCCAGCCTCCACCCACACTCAGGAAACTGATGCCACTTTTGGTCCCTCAGTAATCCCAGACCACGCTGCCCAGCTAGATGCTTGCCGATCCTCTGTCGTGCCACATTTGTCTGCTCCTCTGGCACTTAAAGAGGCTCCTTAACTCACTTGTTTCTTCTTTTGCTGTTGAGCATGATTTCTAGCAGGGGAAAAAATCCAAGAATTCATAACAAAAACACAGGGGAAAAAGTGTCTCCATTGAAGTTAATAATCAGCAGGGTCCAAATTACCTCCTATTAGCATTTATTTTACAAAAGAGGCAGGGTATAATTTCGCGATAGATGCAGATTTGGAGAGGGACTATAATCAGCCTCCTGAAGAGCTCTGCCTGAAGTACATGGCTGCTTATTTCTTTACCAAATTGCACCGCTCTCTTTCCCTCTCTCTCACTTCCCCCACCCTCCCTGGTCTCTTTCTTGATCTCTTTGAATAATGCAATCACTTTGAATAGCCCAGACAGGCCTGAAGATTAGGGAGCCTGTTTGTGGAGCGGAGGGGCCAGCTGAATAGGCACAGGAGGCTGGCTCCCCGGGAAAACAAGGCACTGGGAACTAGGCCAACTGTGAAGAGCATGTGCTGGGAGGGACTGAATAGGCAAGCAGCCGGCCAGCCCATATGTCAGGCTGTGCCACAAAGACTTCTCTGCACAACTACCATGACAAACAGGATTACCGAAGACAATTAATCTGGCACGCTTTATCAAAATCAAGCGCTGACCCCCAACCTCTCCCCCCAGTGTGCAGCAGATGCCACGCTCCAGTTCAATGGAGCTCAAGTGTTCCCTTTTTCGCCGCTGAAAGGCATCCAAAGCCTGAATAAGGTTGGCGTGGACTAATTGCAAACACTGTCTGATGGTGACAGTCCTAATCAAATGAGATGAGCTCACCTTTTCTATAAACTTCTAATAGGAAGGCTGGCGGCAGCTCCCCATCAGCTGCTGAGAGAAAGAGAAATGCTGGGGCTGAATCGGTTTTCCCCTCCTTTCTCCCCCTCTCCCCTTGCTGCCTGATGGAGGAAGGGGGCAGCCACACGCATCTTTTCCACTTGAGCCTTTCAGTTGTTGCATCACGGGAGGGATGAGGAGGGAAAGGATTGGAGCCACCTCTGAGCAGGGTCTCTGCTCAGCAGCTGCCAAAGAGGCACAGAAAGGCAGCATGTTGATGCTTGCTGCCATGCTAGAAACCAAGCTAAACCTCCAGGCCTGAGTCCTCAGCTGATGTCTGTGGAGCTAGAATCCCACCCCCCCTCAGTATTTGACCCTGGCTGCGGGATGTTCCTGTCAGTTCTGCAGTACAGAGTATAAACTTACACTCATTATAACCAGTCACTTCTTTTCATCTCCCTCCTGCTTGTTTTATTTTACTTACATTTCAACATATAGGAATTTCAAAAAAGCTTGCCCAGGTGACCTTAATAGAAAATGAAAAGTGCAGTTCAATAAGAGAGGGGGAAAAGCGGGGGAAAACTAACAGTATTTTATCTTATTGCTTTTGTATTTACCTTACTGCTGTTCAAATAAGCAGCTCAGATGCTTGCTGCTCAGCCCAGTACGCATAAGGCCTCTGTACTACAGAAATCCCTCATGAGCAGCCTTCTTCTCACAGAAACCACTCGTCCTCTTGGTTTCAGTCAGCTTAGAGCCAAGTGAGTGTGTTTCTGTATTTGCATCCTCTTGCTTGTTAGTGTGGATGGAGTGAAGGTTTGCATATACATGGATGAGTGGTTTCTTCGACTATGATTTTTTGCCCAAGTTTTCAAGTAAAGGTTTTATTCAATTCAGTTAAAATCCAGCAGAACTTCTTCAGTTTTATTACACAGAAAAACAATGGTAAGCAACTAAAAAAAATAGTAGCAAGAGCTATTACAAGAGCTATAACAAGAGCTAACACAGAGCATATCTTGCAAGATAGTCTATTTTTTAAAAAATTGTCACAAATGAAAGGGTTAAAATGTTTCATTTTGAAAATGATTTAGGTGCTTTTCATAATATTTTAATTTTTTTCTTTTAATAAGAGAAAGAAAAATATCTCTCTCTTCTTCCCATACACATAAAAAAGGAGTTTAAAGCATTCTTTATAACTTCATTTTTTTCAAAGTCCTTTTCTGTCGAAATGGACAGCATTTTGTCCTGAGTAGCATTTGTATTTCCTCATAATCTGTTTTCTGATATGAAGTTGACATCTGGCTATTATTTATCTACCTACTTCTGTGGATTTCCTCAGCATAACACCCGATACTTCACCAATTTGCATAATTATAACTTTCTTCTGAAAGTAGGAGTAGTAAGGAACCCATGTACCTCATGTACAGGGAAGGCACTGAGAAGGAAGGTGTTAATGACTACCTTGATTTCTGGAAACAACCTGTAAGGGTTGGGAACCACCTGGGTCAGAGTTTGACTCTGCCTGTGAAACCGCTGTTCCTCTGCATACAGACCAGTGGTAGTAGCTCCAGGAAAGGTTCACGTGTCCATACAAAGCTGAGATCGATGCCGAGCAGTTGTGACTAGGTAGTTACTTCCTAGAAACTACAGTGCCTTTGATTTACATTTTTCCTGAGTATCAATTCTCAGCACACTGTGTCCTAATTAAAACCAACAAAACCAAAAAAAGCAACAACAAAAAACCCCCAAACCTGAAATGATAAATTTGTGGGCTGACACCTGCAAAAGCCGTTGCTGTGGGAAGGGAGCTTTCACTGGAGCAGCACTCTCCCATCTCTAGCTGAAATAGGCAAGAGGTTCTTATTAGCAGCACACTGTTATGATGTCCCTCAAATCTGTTAATGTTTTTTCATCCTGCATATCGAGAATGGGATGTTTAAATGCTAGTTACAGATGGAGGAGCAGCTGATTTTGATATTACAATGTTTACACTCCAGCAACATGTTCCAGCATCTGAAAAATGCAGTACTCAAAGTGGGTCCAAGCAGGAAATCAGAAAACAGAGCTAATATTGCTTAAGGCACCCAGTAAAGGCCAGATGCAGATCACGCAGCAGCTCATTGCTGTGATCCTCTGACATCCCATAGCCCAACACTTTCCAGAAATCAAAGGCCAGGTTGTGTTTTAATTCAGTGCTAGGGTCGATTTCTAAGAAGTCTCTTGTAATGAAGTGATATAGGGAGAGCTAAACTGTAGCTAATGGCTGCTGCACAAGAAAGGTGAAGGAATGAACCACAAGTCCGACTTAAAAGAAACAACAAAAAAAAAAAAAAAAAAAAAAAAGAGAAAAACAAGAAAAAGAGCGCAACAAACATATAAAACTCAATTCACTGCAGGCTAATAAAGAATGAAGTGACAAGATATTGATCTGAACTACCTGCGAAATAGAAGACAATGTCTGCATCTCTACACTGTTCAGGGAGGAGCTGCCTGCAGGATATAAGCCCCATTGTGCAGGCTTGCTGAGGGGTGATTGGGATAAAAGCATCCCTGAGGCAGCCAGAGGCTTGCATCTGCCCTCAAAATGAACACAAAGCTCTAGTGATGCCTGTCTCCACTAGACTTAACCTGATCACTGTTATAGTGAAGAATAGCATATTTCATGATTAGTTTAGGAAAGAGAAAGACTGTAAGACTGCAGACCTTTTGATTGCAGCTAATTAAAACTTTTCTTCAGAAACTAGGGGTGGTACTTACACCATTTTTACACTGGTTTTGGAGCAGTTCAGTTGGTCACAGTAGCATATATCAACTGTCAGAAGTACCAAGATGGCTAAGAATCTAGAAGGTGGAGCTGATATGATAATACTTAGTGACATGGATGGGAATTTCTCTCAGCCATTAGCAGAAGTAGGAGCTTGCTTTTAAAATAAAGATTCATGTCAAATGACATTTTTAAAATGTCATCTGGTTTGCGGTGGAGTAACCACTGTTTCTTCTAAAGTGCACTGCATGTGTAATTGAAGTGTAATTCAGAAATTACTTTGTGAGTATTGACACAGAGTCTTCCCCTCTCCACCGACCCCCAAGGAATTGCCACTGCCTGCAGACAGCAAGAGAAAGTTTGACCTACTTTGTCATGCCTACTCATTGCTGTCAAGAAGTTTTTTGCATCCATAAAAAAGTGATCACAGACCTTTTTATTTCGAACACATACGTGCACAGTCTAGTGAATTGGACCAGAGTAACAGAAACCCAAACCTTTTGCCCTCATACCAGGACAAGATCAATCTTTTTGAAGGCTGAGTAAATACACCTCACTTACTTTCTTTTTCCTTTTTTTCCCTGAACTCAAAAAGGCCCCTTCATCTCTGGGGACACAATATCCTAAAATGCATCAGAGGATTTTGCTTCCCCTTGAGTTCTTTGTAACATTTGTCAGGTCTCCTGCTTAGTTCATGCTGAAAGCTTTCCTCTGGCCAGGATATGGTGTCTAATTTAGATGCCTTGCATATAGGAAAATCGTTCTGCTTTGCTGCCATAAAACATGGTGTTTCAGTCACTGTGGTGTACTTCCAATGTGGCACAAAGAAATACTACTAATACATGGAATCTTGTGGTCTTATTTCACTAATGATGTTGTTAATGCCTCACCACATAGGAAAAAAAAAAACCCAAAAGTGACTAGAAGAAAGGACCAGCTTTATCCAGTTCAAAAGTGAAATGAATTATAACATCACTGAGTAATGTTTATGGTAGAGGAAAGAAACTGTTCAGTTGCTGGAGAAATGAAATGTGCATGTCTGAATGTGTAAAGAAACTCTGGCAGAGTTCAGTGTAGTGGGCTTTGTTTTACTCACATGAAATATTTTTCTTCCATAAGAAACACTTTCCAATATGAAGTGAGGCTGAACTTTCTTGGCTTAAAAATCAAAGTGATTGGCATCTATCTAAGCAAAATAGATAGTTCAGGGCAGCAATCTCCAACTTCTTTTGATTTACAGGCCCCTAAATATAGAGGTGCAGATCCTGTAAAAGTAACTTAAGCCAAATGACATGGGGCTTGCTTTCCTATTTGGGTTTTACAAACCTCTTAGAAGCAGCTTAGGGAACGGTACAAGTCCACAGACCAGTTTCTGGTTTAGACTGTTGTCCCCAACACATGGATTCCATGCAGCATGCTGCTTGTGGCACCTCCTAATGTTATTCTTGGCTGTGGCATACCAACCATAGAGAGCACAGTATGGTATTGCTAGGATCACATTACTTGCTTGGGAGCTTTCTGTTTTTGTTTTGTAGGTTTTTTTTTTTTTACCTTGAAGCCACTAATCACTGGTAGTCCCTAGTTAAGGCACTTTTCAGTGCTCAGTAGGAAACAACAGGGATTTTTTGGTTCAGCTGGAGTTTCAGAAAACAGAAATAGCATGGGGCTAAACGCAGAGTTCAGTTTAACTGAAAAGGAAACATTTCCTTTCTGAAGTTTCAATAATGTTTTATAACTAAGCTTAGAGCAAATAATTCTGCATCTGCAAATGAAACCCTCAGATTTAGAAAATGTCCAAAATATTCAGATTATTTCAATATCCATTTTAATTCTTTTTTATGCTGCCAAAGTAATTTATTGAAATTTACAGGAGTTTGCAGAACATCTTAGAAATAATCCTTATTTCTAAATGAATACATTTCAGCCAGGAAAGTTTTCTTAGTTGCAGGTACTTGATCACATAAATAAGCAGAAGGATCTTCTTGTCATCAAGGCAAACTCGGATTTGAGAATGTTCTTCGGATGGTCTTGGCGTTGCACCCAGAGGTGATTTCTGGTCTACAGAAATAGAGTGGTGGAAAATGTATTCCACTCCCCTGTGCATAAAGCTGCAATGTGAGAGTGATGCTATCTTGAGAGGGGGTTCTGTGCGTCCTATCACTGCAGCAGTCACACAGCTATTGATTTCATATCTTCTAAAGCGACTCAGTGAGCAGGACACAGGCCTCCCAGAGAGGTAGATGGGAAACTCAGTAGAGCTTTACCCCACTGGCTCAGTTTTGAATGCCCTGCCTTGAAGACAGTACAAAAACCATCTTTGAGAAGGATACAATCCATAGCTGGATTTCTGAAGACCTAAGATTTCCACAACAAATGATAAAAACTGAATGCTATCTGCACCTATGTTAATTATCAGCCCATCAGTGAGCTTTGAAATACATTTGTGAGTAAAAACAGAACAGACTTAAAATTCACAGAATAAGTCCTTCTAACTTTTTGTAGTTTGAACAAAAAAAGGTTTTCCTTTTTTTCTTTTTTTTTTTTTTCAATCTCCCGTCTTTTTAATCCTTAAATTGTTATAACACCAAGTGAACACTGAGATAAACTGCTGTTCAGATAATTCACTGTCAAAAATATTGAGCATACTTTAGTCAGATGGCAGTAGTAATGGTCTTTTCAAGTGCCGCTGCACAAAAGCTGAGCCTATCAAGATTTTTTGGCAGGCACTGCGTTTAACTTGTCATGTTATATATTGCAGCAATGCAGTTGAGGATCAGTATAAATCAACTTACAAGTCCGGAGGAAATGAGGGAATGTGCTTCTGCAGCCTATTAGCAGCACAAGTGTCTAACAGAAGGTGGCAGCATTTTAACATCGTTCAGTCCAGCAAAAAGATTAAAAAACTGAACTCAATCTTTATGCCCAGAAAGCTGCTCTTTACATTCAGGCAGGAGGTACACACTGCTGCCTTGGATTTATATGGGTTTGATGAATTTATGTGGTTACAGACAGGCAGGAAGCTGAAGTTTTGATAACTCTTCAGTCTTCTTAATATAAATGTGGAAACAGGCAAAGTAGGTACTGGAGGGAAGGAAAGTGAAAAATAAATTAGAAAATATGGCTACCCAAAGAGTCAGAAACAGCCCACCCCTAACTAGAGGGCAGTTTTGTTGTCGCTACGTTAGAAATATGGAGCGCGAAAATTTGCAGTTCCTAATGAATTACTGGGATTTAATCTCATACTAGTTTCACAGGGGATAACTCTCTTTTTCAAGAGCTATCACACCCTGTATTGTCAACTCGCATGATCTCATCACAAGCTCTTTGACATTTATTGTTTTTCTTAAAAGCCCCAACCTTTGAAACTGGGCAACTGCATGGGAACCCCAGCTTTCACTTAACCACCACCAGCACCAAAAATAACAAGCTTTGAACCCTTGTGGTTACTGGGAAAAGTCAAAAAATATGAGCAAAATGCTCTCACAGTGTTCAAAAACCAAACAGCAGAGTGGGAAGAATAACAGTATTTAAACTAGAAAAAATAAGAACCACTTCTCATAAGGTTAGCTTAAAGTCATGGCCTGATTGACAATGGCATATTGCTGATGGGAAGCCTGGACCCAGCACAGAAAGCCAGGCATGTCACTGTGTACTCTGATAGGAGTAGAATTAAGTGCCTGGCTTAGTGTGTAGCCATGAGCACAAAATGGTGTTGTTCACTTCGGTGATATTATTTGCTGATTTACAGCTCAAGTCATTTGCTGAACTGAGATCTTAACTCACTTAAGAACTAATACAGTGCCCAGTGCAGTTTGATGCAAAACTCTCAAAGTCAGTTCACTGGTGTTCTTAAACACCTTTTTTTCTTTTCTTTTTTTCTTTTCTTCTTTTTAGTAGGAAACTGCTGCAGCTAGCACTTGATTCACCTTTTCAGGTAGATATGGATGACACTAAGGAATACCATACTAATGACCACCACAAGGACTCCATGTGTTGACACTAGCTAACACCCTAATACCCAAAAAACCATGACACAATATTTGCAATCTTTCTGTTTCCAGATATTGTATATGGAAAAGAAATATTAATTTTGAGGAGACTTCTCACTGTATTCACCTCAGAAGCTTGACTGTAGCATAATTAAAGCAATGGGCAGACAACCACATGGGGACCAGCTATGGGAGGGGCTAACTTAGAAAAGAGATGAAACCTTGCAGTAACTGGGAGTTTGGGGGCTTAGTTAGCACAGACAACTCTGGGCGCAGACAATCAAAGAGTCAAAAATGGCATTCAGTGGTTGAGCCGTCAAAAAACTGAATGTCTTTCTGGGAGTACCAGGGAGCCAAGAGCAGAGCTGAGAATAGGATCATCTTTCATTCTCAGATCCACTGAGAATTTTTTCAGACCAGAATTTTGCATCTCATAATGAATACTCAGTTCCTGTACTTGGTAGCCTCAGCCAAATACACATGGGTCAGCAACAGAGCTGGCAGGCAGAGTTTACCTATTTAATTTTGTTTGGCTTTTCAATGCACTTTCCTGGAGTTCCTATTTACTGTGTTGTAGGTTAAATACTTCAAAGGGAAATCAGCTCAGAGGACAGGCTGACCATTTCAACCTTGCGGAAACATTTGTCCTTGTCTGCTTCCCAGAACAATTCAAAGAATGCCTTGTTTCAGGTACACACAACCGAAGTGAAATATCTGTGGGGAATAAATCGTGGACAGAATGATTCGGTAGGGTGACAGTACTCGCTCAGTTTAAAGACCTTTGGAGTAAAGATCAGTGCAGATATCTACACACCTAAAGACAGGATGTTCTACTTAATTTGCATGCTCTCCTGTAGGCAGTCCTTTGACTGTTGTGTCTGAATTGTTTCATGACTCTATTAGCTAATCATCTATTAGAATGATTCTCTCAAAATTAATCTAGTCAAGATTTGACACAAATGATCTAGAATGACAACAATTATAAAAATCATTTTATAAAAGAATGACCTTTTACAGAAGAAAAAGCAAATTTAGGTTAAACTGATCCAAATGACACACAGGCAATCAAGAACAGATATCTTCTTGTCATTGTAATAAAAGGTCTGCAATGCCATAGTTCTGTCAGGCTTACAAATGCCACATTTCATATTTTTGTCAAGGATTTTTATTTTTTTGCTGTTCCTCCATGCATAAGGAATAAAACTTCATGCATGACTTCAAATATCATCATTAAGATCTTTATTAAAGTTCATTCCATCATAGCAGATGCATTTTAATTGCCACTCTTTTAGCTCAGCTCTGCAGCACTGTTTATATTGCTCTAAATTAAACTCCTTCTTACTAATGACAAGATCTGTTAGTCCTCTAAAATGTATGAAAAGTACCATTAAAATCTGTGAATTAGATGGAAAGAAAACCAGAACTTAGTAGAGGGAAATATATTTTATCATGCCTTGAAGAGGTGGTTCATTTTATGCTGCCTGTTTATGGCAAGCCAAATTACTTCTTGCTTAAAATTTCTAATGTTCTCAGGATAGGGATTTGTCTGAGAAAGGACTGCACGAACCCTTCAGGATTTTGTCCTACATGAAAAGTAATTATCTCAATGGGTGATAGACATTTCTCTCCAGATATCAGGGACCTGGCTTGATCAATTTGCATTTCAGCTCCTTGCAGGCATCAATTGCTGTAGCTGTTTATGAGATAAATCATGGTGCACGAGGACAAGCATTAGATGCTACAACTGTGGTTTAAAACAGAAGTGAGTTCATCCCATGGATATTGTGGTCCTCTGTGTGTTTTCTGAAGGGCTTGCACAATTTCTGCAAGGCTGTTTATGGATGCTGCCATGGAAAATCCCTGTAGGATAAAAGGCCTCATAATTCCTACGCAGGGTTTACAGTCAGTCTTTATTTTTAGTTTTTATTTTATTTACCAAATACTTGAAGCTTTCCTTAGGAGTTCTGAGGGCTTCACTTATATCTTTACCACTTCTCTTGGGCAGGCAATTCGAGTTTCATGGTCCAGGTAATTTTAAATGAGGTGAGACTTGGGTAGACCTTGTTGACAGAATACACAGAGAGCAATTTCTCTGTTACTGAAGGAAGAGGAATAAAAATTCCTCTTCCTCTTTGAACATAGGCTTTTTAGTTTATGTTGACATAAGAAAGGCAAATTGTTGCATTTTACTTGTTTTATGACTTGATGTCTTTAGCTTTAATTCAAAAGCAAATGTGTAAAAGTTATAGGGCTATTTTGAAAACCAGAGCCCCTAAGACTTACATAGTAACCTAGGGTGTGAAGATTATAGTTTTATAACCTTAAGGAGGGAAAAACACAGGCAATGTGTGTTAGTGTAAGCCGAGCCATCCCATATGTTGATCAAAGTCACGCTCAGGGTATGAATAATGCTGCACAGAGGGTAAATATTTTTGAGAATTTTAGTACATGTTTATTAAATTTTGATTCTAAGGCCTGCCAAATATTCCAAAGTTTATAGCTAGCCAGTGCTGGGAAAAAAGTAGTTGTTTATCAGCAGGTACAGAGAAAAAAAGACCCCTAGGGAGTGCTTCTCTAACCTACATGTTTTTTGTATGCATTGTATGCCTATGGATTTATCACAGGATGCTTGCCTTTGGATTTAAATCCATAGCGGTTGTTGTAATCCATTGCTGTGAAAAAGCAGCAGCACACAGGCCTACTTAATGAGCACTGTAACACACACAATATCTTGTTTATGGCCATAAAGGTGAAAGTCTGTATCCCCAAAGACAGCAGCAAAACAATCTGGGCAATGTGGGAAGAAAAGACTTGAATGCAGATGCTGAACTCTTGCGTTATCTGTGTACTTTATGGTGCACTGAGGTGAAAGCAAGCCTGGGCCTCCTCCAGGGTGTACAGATGGGCAACTTTGAGAAAGCTGGCTTTGCACATCCTGCCTCAATTCCTGTCATGGCCTCTGCATATTAAAGGTTTATTTTTTACTGTGCTTGGGGTTTGGAAAATGAGCTTCTACACACTCTGAAATATAGCCAGAAATAACAACATGGTGGGCTTTTCCTCAAGAGTTTGGCCAGTCCTTTAGAGGGTCCATGGTGCTGAGAGCAGGTCCCTCCCCAGCTGTGCCACTGGGCTGGAGGAGACATCTTTTGAAGGCTTATTTCCAACATCGTTACCAGTTGTAACTTTAACAAAGTCCTTAATTGTGAATCAATGTATTTGATGATGACCTTAATTATCCTTCATCTGTGAATAGACCTGTGACTAATGTCCACCAGGACAACTTATCACCAAAACCCCTGTTCTTGTTCTCCAACTATCTATTGACAAATCCAATTTTGAAGCTATTCTCTGCACGCCTAATCTTATAAGTGTATTAATATTCTGCCTAATGTGTTCCTTATAAACAAACATCCATTTTTTCAGAAGGGCATGAAAGTCATAAATCTATAAACTAAAGATGACCTTCTAATCTGGACAGTAAGACTTCCTAAAGCTTTCCAAAGGTTTCTTTGTTACTGCACCTGGCTTTACTCAGATCAAACCATTTTTGGTAGAGCTGTGACTGGATTTAGAGTGGACAAGTAAAATACAGTCAACACCTACTTATTCTATGTTCCTCTATAGAATCAATAAACAGGGGAAAAAAGTCTGGGGAGAAAGGGGGAAGTTTAACTTTCCTAGCCTGCATGCCTTAGTATACGAAGTACAGGAGCGACATAGAATAGCTTTGTTCTACGTCCAGTTTTGCCACAATTAGGTTGGTTCTTGGTTAGTCATGTCAAATATTGTGCCGCAGTTCTACCTCTATAACCAATATGAGAGTAAGCCTTATTTCCATGGCGAAGTGCTGCTAACTTAAAAACTTACCTTAAGCAAGATGAGTTTCACAACATAGCCCCATCTTCATTGCAGAGGTGAAATGATACATTAAGCAGGTTTCAGGTAGGAGTAAGGTTTTTGTAGCTTTGGGTATCCTTTAATTGAAAGTGACTGGATAGGGCTGATGGCAAATTTGCAAGGCTTTCTGCCTGCTGCATCAATAGAAATAAGGGGATATGGCCATTCACAGCCAAAGAGCACCCCCCTGCAAAGGGTGCTGTAAGCTTCAGTGCATCATTTCATTTGCATACATTGAGGCAGCTGGCAGCTTTGCTATAATATGGGAGGCATTATTGTAAGCACAGGGTTTCTCACCCAGGGGGAGACAGATTATGAAATATGGGGGAATGAAAAAAGAGCAGTTTCTTTACAGAAGCTAGACTGTCTGTAACAATACTGGTGGGATTTGCTCAATTTTATTCTTAAATTCATGCTAAATCAGCTCAGTATTTCCACTAGAAGAATAAAAAATGGTGTAAATCTGATTTTTTTTCTCTTTTGACAATGTGTCCGTACACTTCTTATGATTTTGTAGGCAGAGTTTTTATTCCCGTATAGAAGAGTAGACTAGTAACTCCTCTTTTCCAAAGTCTGTGTTTGCTGTTTTTCCCAGATAATACTGTATTATTTGCTGAGAGGCTACCAGCAATAACTTGATGAAGTGGGCAGCAGAAATGTGGTTAGATACCAAATATTCCCCTTCCTTTACACAAAAAACCCGATCTGTCTCGAAGATACAGAACAACAAAGTGTCTGTTACAGTAAATTGTAAGGGAACAAGATATATACATATACTATATATACATATTGTACTATACTGTATGTGTATATATATATATGTACATCTATATCTATGTTAATTGAGGCAGCTGAGCAAAGCCAGGACCCTAGAGTGGTTTCTGGTTTGAAAGCTGTTAGCTAGAACAAAACATACGTGCACAGCCCAGTGCCTGACAAAAAGTTCCAGGCTGGATCAGGCAAACCTCGACTAAACTACTCTTTGTGAATGATGCCTCAAATGTCTCTCCAGTGGTACAGAAGTACCTGGTGACAGACTTGGATAACTGATTTGGCTGTCCATCATAGCTGCCATTTAAGTGAGCTTCAGGACACTGTATGGTGTTCCCTTCTGCAAAAGCAAAGGCATATGCAGAGTGGCTCAACCCCATGCTCCAAATTTGCTTAGATGTTATATGAGAAGTGGTGCCATGTGGATGAATGAAACCAGTAGTGTGGGGAATAGGGCATCCTGGAAGGGGAGAAAAGAGACCTTTAGTATTACTTAAGTAGCAGTGATTTTGGGGTGCCTGGAGACATCTGGAAGATAGGTGCTAGGCCAAGCTCAAAAAATCCTCGCAGGTGTCAACTGGGAATCTTCAATTCCAGAAAGTAATGACTGAAAACATCCCTGTAAACAGAAAGCAGTTGTAGCCATAATGGTGCTGTTGCTGTTATCAATTTATGGCTGCCATAACTTAGAATCATAGAATCATAGAATAGTTAGGGTTGGAAAGGACCTTAAGATCATCTAGTTCCAACCCCCCTGCCATGGGCAGGGACACCCCACACTAAACCATGTCACCCGAGGCCTCATCCAACCTGGCCTTGAACACCGCCAAGGATGGAGCACTCACAACCTCCCTGGGCAACCCATTCCAGTGCCTCACCACCCTCACAGTAAAGGATTTCTTCCTTATATGCAATCTAAACTTCCCCTGTTTAAGTTTGAACCCGTTATCACTTGTCCTGTCACTACGGTCCCTGATGAATCGTCCCTCCCCAGCATCCTTGTAGGCCCCCTTCAGATACTGGAAGGCTGCTATGAGGTCTCCATGCAGCCTTCTCTTCTCCAGGCTGAACGGCCCCAACTTTCTCAGCCTGTCTTCATACGGGAGGTGCTCCAGTCCCCTGATCATCCTCGTGGCCCTCCTCTGGACTTGCTCCGACAGTTCCATGTCCTTTTTATGTTGAGGACACCAGAACTGAACTAACTAGAAAATGTAACTGAAAACTAGAACTAACATTTGGATTAGGCACTTGGGCCAGGAGGGTTGGCAAGGCAGTTCTTGTCTGATCAAAAGAGGCCAGAATAGCTAGAGAAGTGGGGTATAAAGCCTGGGAAGTTGTTGTCTCTTCATGACCAAGAAACAAAGTACAACCCATAGTCAGTGCTGTCTGCTGGGCCCTGGTTCTGCCTTCTATGAGTCACTCACAGGACTGTATGCATTTCTTGTAAGCCATCTTTGTCTCAGCAATGTTATTTTTATAATCTGGAAAGACTCAGATCAAGACTTCTGGGTGACAACTCTCTCACAAGAATTATGCTTTATTTACAACCACTCCTAAGAGTGGGAATGGTTTTAAACAGGCTACCTATCCCACAACAAGCATGCACTCCTTGTTTTAATAGCAACAAATCAGCGCCTTAAGAATGGGCATTCAGGGAGCTCCTTGAGAAAGACATTAACCGCTGTCAGAAAACAGTTGAAATTTTTGAAAAGTAAGAGGTGTCTTAAAGTCTGTTGCAGGCACAGAGAAAGGATTTGCTGAGGGTAAACACTAGACCATGAATGAAATATTTTCCCAAATGAAGGCCTGTATTTTTGTGGACTCTAAGACCTCACAACATCGTTGTAAAAGTCGCTAGGTTTGAGCATTTGTAGTTTATATTCAGTTCCCTTCACACAAGCAGGTGAGCTTGGGGGAAAGGGCTGCAGGGAAAACTGGACAAAGTGTTTCATTATGTCCTCCAGTCTAAAACCACAAGAACATAACTTCCATCCTACAGGTTAAGGTTTTCACTTACAGCTTCCCTCCTGCACCTTTTCTTAATGCAACATGAAGAGCTGTATCTCCAGAGCATTTAAAGTATAGCACACATGAACACCTGATTAGATGTTAAGGTGCCTCATATCAACACCATTCAGACAATGAAACCTTGTGTCTACAGGATTGAAAGATATTCACATTGATGTTTTTCTGACTGGACTTAAGAAACATGTTCTTATAAGAGATTTGTCTCAGAATGGATCAGACATTAGACATAGGAAATGCTAACATAAATGTTAGAAATGCTCATTTTACCAGTTTCTCCACAAATCACTGATGCCACAGGGCTCCACACTGTCCCTTCATCATGTTGTACTTCCTCTCTTTTCAAAGCAACATGTCATTACTTGCTGCAGCTTTGCACACTGAGCAGTATGTTGATCCTATGACATGACTGGCTTTAATTCAGTTTCTTTGTGGTCCTGCTGTGTACATTTCTATTCATGTTCTTTTTCTTTGTCAGATTGTATTCTTCATGGTAGTATCCAAGCCTCCAAGCCAGCAGATATTGCAAAGCTCTGATTTCAGCAGAACAGGCTAAATAAGATTTTTTTTTTCTTCAGTTGCTCTTTCTCCATCAACAGTAACAGAAGGCTATTCTTTGTGTTTTGTTGTTGCATACCTGACAGTTTCTTTTCCCTTGATTAATTGGAGCAGAATTCTCAAGTTACTGTGGAATAAACAGCTACCATTTGTCAGCTGAGCTGTTGTAATGGACCATTTATGCACTTCATGATGACTTAAGCTAATGTGTTTTACCTTGCAACTGGGGGAGATGAACTGTATGGGCTGGACAATTTTGTCAGGTTTGTTGACAGATCAAACCTTATTAAACTGATGTAACTGAGTTATAACTCAGTCATGTGGCGGAGTCCTCAATTCCAGTGCAAGCGTCTAGAGATGTGTGGTTAACAGCAGGTAACTGTTCAAATAAAGGATCTCTTTGTATATATGTGTTGACGCCACAGTTTTGGCAGAGGTCTCTGAGTCTCTAACGGACACCTTGAAGTAAAGCTTCTACTTTTCTCAGCCCAGGCGTATCTGCTGCACATCCCAGTTCTTCCCATAAAGATAACATAAAAAGAAAGGGTTTGATTTTTTTTTATTTTATTATCATTATTATTATTATTTTTAAGCATGCTGGGGAGAGGACGAAGGCTGACAGTAAGGGAGGAAAGTAACAAAAGTAGAAGCAGTAAAATAATTACACACCTGCCAATTCCTTTCTTTCTTGTTAAAGACTCACCCACTTCTTTGTCTGTGAAAAGTTCATTTAAAGCTGTCTCTCCTGTGCAATAGGAAAAATAACAGTTCATTCAACAGTATAATACAAATCCTAGAATGTTTTCAAATTTCCCTCTTTTGTGTGTTTTCAGATTGACAGCTATATAATTAAGCATAACAATGAGGGGAAGGTTTTAACAAGATTTAGGACAACTTGGGCAACTTGGTGTAGCAGAGGGAAGGAAAGTCAAGGGCAGATACTAAATAAATCTTTGGAGTTACTCTTCAGAGGTGCGTAGACTTGGTTTGAAGCACTATTTTAAGAATGGAAACTATCACAGAGCTACACGCACAAAGTATGCTATAGCCTGCAGCCAGGTGCTGCCTGTGGAAGTCTAAGAAGTGAGTGCAGAAGCTAGCCTGGTGTTCCCCACTTGTAGAAGAGATATGCACAGCCACCCCTACTGCAATGGGAGCAGAAAGCTCCAAAGCACTTTTGTGTCCAGGGACATTTCAGCAGGGGCTTCGTCTTTTTTTTTGCCTATCCACAACATATGTGTGGAAGTATGTTGGAAATGCAACTCTGCTGTTATAGCCTGGACTTTCCTCTGCATTATGCTTTCTATCCTTGATGTAGAGAGTGTACTCAACCCATTAGGTCATATCACCATCCAGCTTCAGATAAACCCAATGGAAAACCAATCCTATGAAATTTTCGTTAGAGAAGTAAGGAAAAATTGGGAAGCCCTGGGTCTTCACAGAAGCTCTGTGTCTTCAAAAAAGTCATTTGTCTTCCTGTGGCTATTTATTCCCTTCAGAGCCTGTTCTTCAATTTATCACATATTCTACACTTGTCTTTTTTGGAAATATGCAGTTTCTTAGGTTTTTCCACTTATATAAATCCTATTTTTCTTGATTGCTTTGTCAAAACCTTTGTGCTTATGCCGTTCTTTCATTCATAGTGGTTCTATTTCATAGATATCCATCTATTATTATAATAATTTAAAGACAGTTTGAAAAGCCCTTCTGAGAAGGATCTTACACCCTTTGGATTTGTGAAGAAGGAGGGAAGATTCCTGTGGGCCAGAACAAGATTCTCGCAGGTTAATTACAAGCCTAGTTCTGTTTTGAAAAAAGTTATAGCATATTCAAGTAGGTGATCAAATAATTTTGAGCAATTTTCAAAAGTTCTTCCAATTGTCTGAAAATAAAAAGTGGAGGGTTTTTTTTTATGAAAAAATATAAATATGTTAATAAGAATAATTATCTTTTTAATTCTATATCCAAATTTCTTTCATAAGGAGGGAGGAAAAAACCTTTCATGTTTTTTCACTGACTTCAGTATTCTCTTACAAAGGTGTTCTGTCTGTTCAGTGTTTATTGAAACAGAAAAGTGGTGAGCCTTAGTAAAAATACCATTCCTGCTTCTTTGTGAGAGCTCACAAAATGCTATTTCAGTATCTGAAAGTCCCACTGAGTTAATAGATTTGGTTAAATCCTGTCTAGACACATTTCCATTGCTTTAAATTCCATTTGTGCTTAATTCAGTTTCTAATGAAGTTGAAATACAATAGGAAAAGCACAGATGAAAACAGATGGCATATCTGCACCACTGTGAAAATATCTAAAGCCCTACAAGAAAGTGGAAATGCTAAGTCTTTAGCTGGGTATCCATGAACATTGCACAGAGTAAGCAATTTTTATTTCTTATCTCATTTTCATTGTCAGGCATTGACTCCAGCTCAGAATAATTTATTTTAAACTGAGAGGTAAAGAAAACCTGCAGAGCTGCATGGTATTTTCCCTATTCCTTTCTCATCCCTTTCACATTGCTGGCTTGCTAACTTTATAGCATTATTCCTTGTGATGTGCTTTCTAAGTACCTCAGAGTTAGACGCCTATTTTATTCTCCTTAAAACTGCTGCTATAAAAATTCCTGTGCATGTAACAGATGCAAATGTACTGCCAGGATGAATGGGCTGGAGACACAGAACTGTCATCCCATCTTGTCTGTGGGAGTTCTCCATGCAGCATGACAGCATGGCTTCTTGCCAACACTTAGCCAATGATATGAAGTGTGTTGCTCTCCTTCCTTATATACTTTCACCACTTTTTCTATTCTTCCTGGGACTTAAATAATGATGGGATAGATCTTCTCCTCAGTGGTTCCCCCACTCTGAATCTGCAGCTGCTTTGGACTTTGGTAAGAGAAAGCAGCTGTGCCCATGGTGTAGCTCCATTCCTCACCTATCACGGGCTCTGCACTGAAGTGGCTGGAGAAGCTGGTTTCACTGGCTTTGCACCAGGAATGCTGAAGCCAAGCAGCTGCAAATGGATTTGAGGCCTTTTGCTTTTTCCACAATGACCCTGTTACTGTGCCTTCTACACATAACTGATGAAGGCAGACATCTACCAGGAGGTGCTAGTTTTATCATTTAAACAAGTTGACTTTTTAACTGTGACCTTCTAAAATTAGCAGGGTTCAACCATGCTTTATTAAGTTCGTTATATCCTGTAGCCTCCCAGATGCTCCATAAAAAATAATTTTAAAAATGACCTAATGAATTCCTCGACATAATTAATATTTCAGTTGAGGCTAGCCCAAAATATTTCTAACACCTAGAGTTTCGATATGTTTAAAAATAAAAAATAAAGAGCAAGGCAAACTGGTCTATGTAGGTGCAGCTGCCAAGCATTGGACTAATCAATTCTATCTACAATGCTCTTAGCTTCAAGACATTCTTTGGCCATGGTTTATGAAGAAATAGAGATGGTGAAACTTACAGAGTTTCCTGTAGGAAGACCTCACTTACGGTGGATAAATGTCACCCTCATTGCTTTTTCAATAAGACTTTGGCTGAAAAGTCTTTCTGGTAGATTGTATAAAGTTATTATTGCCTACTCTTCAGAACCCCAGAAATGATTTTTTTAGGACAAAAAGAAATTATACTGGAACAAGATGGTTTTTACTTCTGCTTAAGCTGAGGTCTTTGTCTACTTTGAAATGCTAAATTTGCTCTAAATTAAATATGTATTACTTTCTTCAGTTCCAGCTATGAGTTGTAGTCCAGCTGCTTCAGTAATCCAAAATATCATTATTTTATACACAGCTATATTGTTGCAAAGGAATGCACCACAGCTGCCAGGTCTGACTGCTGGTGATTATATCTGAAATGGTAGGTTGAAGCCTCAGTCATAACTGATAACTGATCTCATAGTCAGTTCCTTAATCAAACAGCATGTCTAGACAAAATTCTTGTTGATTTTTCCCATTAAAGACCTGCCCAATTCTCCTCAAAGCTGAGCAGCTCTGTGTATCAGCCATTATAATTACAATTTTGTCATCTTTGTGGAGAAATAGGTAACTAGCTGTCATTGGCAGAGCAAAGGAAACAATCTGTGGTTTTATAGGCTGTGTGTACTATGCACAGTAGTGCGTATTCTCTGAAGAAAGCTCTAGATACTGAGAGTGACTCATGAAGAACACCAGTGCAAATCTAATTAATACAGAAGAAAGAGCCTTCAGTCTCAGTAGGGGAGAGCACATTCTTCAATGCCAGTGAAACTCTCTGGTTCAGCAGTATTTAAGCCTCACTGCAGAAACTGTGGCCCAGTGAGGAGGCAGTGCCATAGTTCTTCATGGTTCTGAGAGGGCCAGGACAATGTCCCTCAGGCAGAAGAATGGTAGGCTTGTCAAGAACATTGAAATCTGCAGAACTTTTAAACATTTTACCTTCATTCCAGTAGCATTGTGATATATAATAATAAGAAATATGGGTTAAAACAAATAAAGCAAAGTGTGAAAAAGGAATGAGAAAATCCCATACTCATAAACACACAATGATCATTGTCTTGTGTAAGCCAAACATTCCCCATGGCAAAACAATCATTTTTTTTAACTAACTTTTTCAAAATTTTTACTTTGTGGAGTGAATTGTTTTATATTCAGTGGATCCAAAAGGCTATTATTATCACTTATTATTATTGTTCTAAAAACAATATGTTCAGGCATTTCCCAGAACAAGGCTAGGGTAAAATCCATTGTGTTGCATGCTTTGCCCACAAGAATTTTGGCATGTGTTCCTTTTAACAATTGTTATGGTATGGAGCAGGGTTTTGAGCTAATCTGCCTTTTCACACCTCCGCAGAAAGCCATCCTGAATTTCTCAGTATCTTTGGAGATTTAGTGGATAAAATTGAAATAGGCTTTTCTGAGTGCTTATTGCAAATTAAATTATTGTAAGTTTCCACCTTCATTAATTATCGTCCAATGGTAGTTGTGGATAACTGGCATTTGTCTTGTGACCATACTGTCGCAATATGCTAGAATGAGGGAAAGGTCTAGCAAGGAAGAACATGTAGGATTTAGATCTTTGGAATGCAGGTCTTCTGGAAAAAGAGATGGGCGCTGAAGCCGAACGCTAAGGGGCAAGTGTCTGATGGGAGATTCAGAAGATCTGAAAGGGTCTTGGACCATGAGGTATGAAAAATATTCAGAGACAAATTGTGGAGAGGAGAAGGCAGAAAATACCATAGATTTTGAGAGGAAGAAGAGTAGAGCTAGCACTGAAAAGGATAGGGCATGAAACGGCTGGAGAAACAGCACCAAAAATAGGGGGTAACCTGGTGAGTGAGGGCCATGGTACTGGAATGCCTGAGGAGCAGACGTTTGTCCTGGACAGGTCCCAGAGGAGTGGAACAGGAATGAGAAGGCAGAGAGTGGGAAAACCATTACAAAGATCGAGACAAAGCAGGAGACAGTGTGTGAGACTCTGTGTGTCCTCTACCAACTGGGAAGGAATCAGCAGGGGCCAGAAGAGGGAAGTGCTAGCTGGAAGTGTCTGTGATACTGTAGTATGCTTCCCTTCACAGCCCTTGAGGTTAGGAAGCAAATGCAGCATTTTTCATTCAAAATGTAACGTTTTTTACTCAAATAGAACTAATATATATGTGTGTATATATGTACTTGCCTCCCAGAGATTGGAATTTCTGAAATGTTATAGTCATCTGGTGCTCCACCTGCTCAGCTGGCAGGAAAAATTCAGTCTGGTATTTCCAAAATTGCTTGAATCTGACATTTCCCAAATTTTGCAGCCTGATGTTCTTTAGCACTGGTTTTATTCAGGTATGCGCATGTAAATGCGTTCCTAGTTATAAGCCCAAATACACCTCAGAGCATATATCAATTCCATAGTGCTATGCATCAACAAAACCATACTGACTTGTATCCATATCTGATTTGTACATAGATTTACATTAGAATGAAGTAAGGTAGGACTTTTTCTGGTGAAGATAATTTACAGGACACAGAACTTTCATGTAAGGAGTGTGTTAGTTATGATATGGATACTGTATTTAGTTCCTCATGTTGTCATCTGTTTCTTAACAGTTAGTCTCCAAATAGACTGAGTTATCTAGTCTTGGCAATCGTTGGATGTTATTAGTCTGTGAAAATATTATTTAAACTTGGGAAATTCCTGTAGTAACTATTTCATAAACTTGGCGATGGATCCCTATATATGTAGACTTTCAACAAATCAATGTTTTAGCAGGAACTGATGGCCTTTTAAAGTCTATGCTTACACCACAAGCAGTTCTTATAACACCAGTAACAAAAGGCTTTCTTTAGCACTGTGGTAAACAGACTGCAGGTGATTATGGGAAGGGTGACTTTTATTACAGTTTCTACATCCAAATTCCTGATTGGAATTGTATCATCTAGGTTATTGCTTTCTGGATAGATCTGTAGCTCTTTTACCCAGGATCTTGGCCAACGTAGTAGGTTAGACATTAGTTGTTCATTTTCCAGTACCCCTGGCTTCAGCAAGATTTATTTTAGCAGGAGCTTCACTACCATTTTCTTTCCAGCCATGGAAACATTCCCCTCCCAGCAACAACTTAACCACACTGAGCAGTCGAAAGCTGAAATTCCAAAAGGAAATTAGCTGGGCAGGAATCCACGGGACAGGTGGTGGGATGAAGCCGGGTAACAGATTCAAACATTGCTAAAACTGAAACTGAATTGGACAGTCCTGCCTTATGAAAAGAGAATTTATTATATCACAACCTGGCAATATGCTTTATGAATAACATGTAAATTTAAAGTAGGTGTTTTGCTACTTTGCTAGAACACCACTACCAATGTTCCTTTCCTTCTCAAATCATATGTAACACTGATATTTTAGCAATGTGTTATATAATAGCCATGCAAAAGGGAGGAGGTAAACATTTAACTAAGATTTGCTGCCTCTCCATGGCTTCCTTGCTAAAATTGCAAGGCAGCACACACTGTGTTTGCAGTGTTGTTGTTGCAAGACTATTCCTTCATAAGCTGAGGTGAATTTTTTCCACAGATGCCTGTGAATAGCCATCAGGCACTGCATATTAGGAACCATCTTTGAACAAAGATGTTAAAAGCAGTAACTTAAAACGTAATCTAATGTGTGGGTAGCAGCAGTGCTTCAGCTATGAAATGTATTTTGCATCTTTTTGTTATTACTAATAATTTGTGAAAATATCGGTGTTCTTATATTTATTTGAAATAATTTACAATCAGAATAGATATCTATGGATCATATTCTTTTTCTGAATACCTCAAATTGAAATTCTTATTCCTTGTCTTAGTGATGATTTGGTGTACAAACTTGTTCCTGGACAGAATAATTGCCATTCCTAGATTCAAAGCATATGGTACAAATTCTCATGTGAACAAATACAGAATTGGATTTCTTTGACCAGTTGCCAATATTTGTTTAAAATGAATGACATTCATGAACTTTCTTGCCACAAAGCACATTCACTGCAACAGGGGTGTATGGCCTGGGACTGATCCATCCTCCCCCTTTATGGCATCAGGCTTTCTATAATATGAAGCAGACTGGGAACCACTGTGCTACTATATTAGTGTAAAATAAACACAAGCTAAGTGAATTCATTAAAAACATTAAGCAAATATTTACAGAAAATCTTCTGCAGTGTTTGCCTACCTCTTATTCAAACTACTGACCTAGAAGGAAATGCTCCAAGCCAAATGGGACTTGAAACCATTTACATCATTGTTCTTGTACTAACCTTGTGGATTTATTACTTTCAGAGCATTTTATTGTTGTTTGCACAACAATACCTGGGGCTTTTTCACTCATTATGGTTACCATTTCTCTATATTCCTATATGAGACATGCTCATCTGCTTTTCTGGTAATCTTGCAACATTTCCCATAATATTTCCCTATATCCTATATTCCATACTTTGTATTAGAAATGAATGATATAATAATAAGCAGTAAACCTTATTGTCATTCATTTGTGTGAATAGCAACTATTCTGCATTTGGAAGCGCACAGAAAAGAAGCTAATAATCACTTGTAAAACCCAGACATTGGGTGCTGTTAGTCTCCTTTGTCACAGAAGACATAGAAGACATCCTCATTTGCATTTATATCTTCCTTCTTTGATGCATGCACAAAGAGAAATGCAGACGTTATGATTACTACAACTTGCAGTCCTCCTGGAGGATTGGAGGCTTCTTAAAGCCCCTTCTGGCAAATGTTTTTTGAAGCAAGGAGGGCACTTGCAGCTCACAAGGATCAGATAACTTGTTGTTCAGTGCAGCGCTCCTCATCTTTGCCTTCTTTCTAGGCCATGGTACTATCTTTGGGTATTGCATGAGCATGATGCCAGCAGCTTACAGAGCAAAATGCCTGAAGGAGAAGCATCTTTCCAGGAAATGCTGGCCTGAGCTTAGGCCAACCTGAAAGCATTATGGAGCCAGGTAAGAAGCTCTTTCTTGAAGCAGTCTGGCTTGCAGACCCATAGTTGGATGCTTTGGGCCAGATCATCTATTTATGGGCACAGGGAGGAAATAAAGGATGGTTTTGCCTGATTCCTTTACGTAAGGAATGTTTCTGCATCCTCCCTGTTCTGCTATGTAACAGTTCAGGTACCCATAACTAAAATACCAGCAAAGAAACCACTAAGAGGGAAATGGCATTTTACTAGGAATGTTAATTTCTCTGGTCTTCTCCACTAGTCGTCTCTGCCGAGTCACAGCAAGTTTTGGTAGTAGTTTCTTTGGAGAAATAAACAACCTCCAGCACCTTGCTAAGGGTAGATGGGAAAGCAAAGGACAGGAGCCAGGAAAGAGAGATCAACTTTGCTGTAGTAGAGCCTTATACACACTTTCAGCTGAGATATTACAGACATGGACCTTTTTCTTTTCTTTTTCCCCTCCATAGAAAATGTTAAAATATTTCTGAGACCTAGCTTTTATTTTGTTTCTAGAAAACATTCACTTAAGGGCCACTTATTTTCTACAGACTTGCATAAAGCTTTCCATAATGGGTAGAAGTTGATACTTACCTTGGGACACATTAGACACTTTCTGCTGGCTTATATTTGGACCCATTTTGTGAATAAGAAAGCAATGGTATTTGCGGGATGGAGAATTAAAAAGAGAATGTCTTTTACATCAGAAGGAAATTACTTTTCAGACAGAATTAGTCTTGGACATCCTGCCTCTGGCCTGTGACTGGAAATACTCTGCAATTGTGTCTTGTTCCTTAGTACAGGTTTGGTAACATCAATGGATGCAAAGCATGCTGGTTTTAGAGTTGAGGGCCATTAGTAAAGATAGCCAAGGTGTGATGTATCTCACTAACATCCAAGTATAAGACACCAACTTTTTTTGACTGACACTTCAAGAGTTGATGAAGAAAAAAACTTGTACAGCTATGGACTTGTGCTCCAATAGTCTTGTGCAAAGGCAAACTGGCTTAGCAGTGCTGTCCTTATTTCCTTATGGCTGAAGAACAGAGACCTCTGGAGGTCATGTACTCTGAGCCTGCTGCACATAGCAGGGTCAAACAGAGCAGGTTGCCATCTCCAGCTGGGCTTTGAATATCCCCAAGTATGGAGACTCCACAGCCTCTCCAGGATACCTCTTCCAGTGGTTGACCAACTTCACACTGAAAAAAAAAGTTTTATTATATATAAATTCACTTCCTTGTATTTCGGTTTGTGTCCATTGCCTCTTGTCCTTGGCACTGCTGAGAAGAGCCTGGCTGCATCTTCTTTACTAACTTCCCTCCTTTTCAGGTATTTATACACTTTGATAAAATCCCCTCTTGAGCCTTCTGCTCTTCAAACTGAGCAGTCCCAGCTCTCTCAACCTCTCCTTTTATATCAAATGATCCAGTCCCTTAATTATCTTTGTGGGTTTTTTTTTGATGGAACCACTCCAGTATGTCCATGTCTCTTTTCCAGCCCAGATCTAGTACCCTAGATATGGCTTACCAGGGCTGAGCAGAAGGGAAGGACCTACTTCCTCAACCTGTTGGTGATACTTTACCTAAAGCTTGCTAGGATACTTTTGATGGTGTATATTTAAAAGCTGTGGAGAAGAACATATAAACCCCTCACACTTATACTATTTGTCAGTATTTGTAGACCCTCTGGTCTCTACTCAATGCCTCCTACTTAGGGCACTCCTGTTGTGTAGTACAGTTCCATGAATATTGCTGCTATAGTGGTAGCTAGCATTCCTAAGGATTAAGTGTCTGTTCCTGGGGAACAACTGGACAAAAAGCTAATAGGAAGGACTGCCTTCAGCTTCTGGGAAAAACTCTGCAGGGTGTGGTTTTGTAGAATGCTAGAGCAGCTAGGCAGCTAAGGTGTCTATGAGATACTCTGTGGTAGATGCTCTGGAATATGTTACAGCAGAGGGTGCCTGGTGGCATTGTTCACAGCAAGAAGAATCTGTCTACATGTCTGCACATTTGGAAGCACACTCTGGGAAGAGTGAGAAACTACTCCATAAGGGAATTCTTCAGAAAGTTACTTTTCCACTCATCTCTGGATGGGTGGGTTTTCCTCGGTGTATGTACTACAATGCTATTGCCTGGCAAAGCCTAAACTCTCATCAGCTGTCTCCACGACTCCAGGCCTGCATGCAGCCTGCATGATCTCCTTAGCAAGGCACCCTGCTGCTTGTCAGGGTAAAACCCACTGCCAGAATTCCTTCCACCAAGTCTCATACCCTTCATCTGCCTCTTTTTTCCCTTTTGCTCCCTGTCCCAAAATCTGACTTGTATTAACAGCTGGAAGAGTTCATCTTCTTGAGCAGGATCTGTGTCTTTCCACCAGCAGTTTAATTTACTGTGTTGGCAAGCTGAGAGCACTTGCACACAAGGGTTTAGGAAGAACAACAGGCATGTTCTCCCACAGCCTGCCACGAATAAATTCACAGAGCAGTACACAAAGTAATGCAGCATGGTGAACCATCAGCAAACTCCTGAAATCCAGCCTGGCATAAGACTAATCCAGCAGCAGGACTTTGCTCTAGGCCTGCTTTACCTGGCCCATGTGAGTCCCAAGTCTACATATTAAACTATACTTACAGTTAAACTATAACTTACAGGCTTCAGAGTCAATCTTGGGGACTAGAATCTGGTCTGAGGAGTTGCGTTGGCTTTAGCCAAGAATGAGACAGTCCTTAGCAAAATTCGGCATGTTCCTGCATTCTCTCTGTTCTGCTTTGCCTCTGCATCTCAAGGAGGTGGTGTCAGGATTCTTTGCCAGGTTGTTCTGCTGTCATTCCCAGCAGCACAGTTCCTTCATTGATGGGGACAGTGGAGGGCAGTCAGCAGCCAAATATTTCTGCCAGCATCCTCATTGCTGGGTGGATGGCTTTCTGGTTAAGGTAGGGTACAGCTTTAGCCTTTAACCTGTACTGCCAGTCCTGCAAGCAACTGAAAAATAGCATGTGTTTGCAGTGCTGCAATAAAATTATGTTGAGGGGAATAGCTCAAAGAGTACATCTTGCTCAGTTTTAGTCATGTTTAGATTAATGCCAGCTTCCTTCCACTCTAATATAAAGAATATTCATAGTATATATTAACATATAACCTTTACAGCATAAAAGTATATGGGTGTTAGTCCACAATGCACAGCCATACACAAGTATACACTCACAAAATTATTTGGCCTTTGTGGACACTGATTAACAGCTTTTCACATTTCCATACTTGCAAATAATGAAGTGAAGAAAAATTAAGAACAAAAACAAGTCCTGAGAGCTCTGTCGCATCCCCAGTATAGATCTGTAAACATGAATACAATAAATGCTCACAAATAGTTTTTGTTAGCAAGGATTAGTTCAGACAACTTGATGGGCTTTAAAAGCCTCTTGATAGCAGATGTGCCATGAATGAAGAGCAGAACACTAGTGAAAAACTAATAAGCTGCCGCTTTAAACAGCTTTGAGCTGGCAGGTCTTTGCAATCTTCTTAAATCCATTTGCAATTAAGTGATTCTTTTCTTTCTAGAAGGACAACCCCTTAATTTTCATCTGTCTGAAGATCAGGTTCAGTGAAGGGTAAGACTGCTGCTTGCCATGGGGTTGGCATAGTCCTGGACACCATGAACATCTGAGCTGCAGTAAGCTATGCTAGGACAACAGAGCCCAACCCCTGTTCTCCCCTCATCATCCCTTGCCTGCCATGGTTGGAGACAGGTGGGATAGAATGAAGTTCCATTCAGGAGGGGTTTTCAGCTGTAACTTTAAACAAACCAGCATTATCATGCTGTGGATCAGTCCTGACATGTTTTATCTCCTGGGACACCTGGGTAGAATTCAGTTTACAGGATGTGGCTTGTTAGTGATTTAAAATTTGACATCCTGTTTGCTTTGCATGGATGTCACTCTGTGGTAGCGCTTAAAAGCAGAGATTTCTCAAGGGTCCCTGCCCAAACTATCTTCTTTCCCCTGTGCCCTTGCACTTCATTGCTTTGGGTGGAATTGTGCCAGATTACGTTAGCTGAGAATCAGGCACAGGCTTTCCAGTGAGGAAAAGAAATGAAAAAGGCAATCAGTCCTGCTCAAATTAAGTTAAATATAAAGTTAGACTTTTTCTCTCTCACACACACAAAGATGCTGAAATAGCATATGAGAAGTTCCTTTCATACCATCTGGTAGAGAATAAAAATCATCTGGACACATTCATTGCCTCTGTAAGGAGACCTCCTTTCTTGGATAAGCACATCAAGTGTGCACATGTACCCTTCTGCCACCTGGGCCAGGACTGTGCCTGGAAAACAAACAGAACTGTAGATACTTGCAGTGTGGTGATCATCCTATGTCACTGTTTTATACACGTACCTTTGTATGGATTTTTAGTTTTGGGGGTTCAGATGCTCTGGGTGTGTATTAGGTAACCTTTACATAGCAGAAACATTATAAAAGTGTGGGGACGCTTGATTGACCTTATCTGCCAGTAACCAAAAAGAGACAAAACCAATCTCCAAAAAGCCAGCAATACTGTGAGAAAACCAAGAGGCAGTTTGGGACAGAGTGTGAAATCTTGAAAATCTGCATTTGTGAAAGTGTGGGGAAACTATCTTTGTCTAGAAAGCCACTGAACACAATGAAAAACTCATTGGTATGCTTCAGAGGTGCAGTGTCATTGGGTGGTATTTTGTGCAAACAAACTGGTAACTCATGCTACCTCTGACTGTTGGCACTAGTTTGTCAATGTGATCTGTGACTCATACAAGAAAAATCATTAAATGGACTTGTTAAAAATCCATTGGTAAATGGGGTATTTTGCATGTTAGCTGCAGCATCATATATACCTTCTGTCCCAGTCTAAGGTGCTCACCAACTGTAATGTCATTTCTCAGTGCTAGTTGCTAAATGTAATACCATATATTTAGTCCTCACAGAAAGGCTTTTGAAACTCGTGCCACAAAACTAGCAGCAGCATCTTCTTTTTTGGATCCTATCCATTCCCTGTTTTCTTCTCCTTTTCCCCATATTTTCTTTTTTCTGACATCTTATGTTTTGCCATTCTAACCACATCTTCATGTTTCCCTCTGTCTTGTGCAGAGAGGTTTCTCTTTAGCCTCTGCACACAGCTGGCAATGGGACAGCCTAATGCAATGAGCTGTCTGGGTTAGAAAATGTCCAACTGCAAGGATCAAAGTTCTTCTTCAAAGAGACAGAAACTTAATGTTGTGTAATGTCTGATTTCCTGGTGACCTCCTTGGCAGTGAAATGGAAAGATGGATGAACCCATGATTATGAAGTTAGTCTGGGGATCTGGTGACCTGGTTCAAGTACCCCTTCTGCTGCACACTTCCACTGTAAGTCTCAACAAGTCCATTATACCCTTCTGGATTTTTGGATATCTATGCAGATGTGGGACTTTTCACAAGTGTATGACAAATTCTGAAAATCTGACAAGGAATTACCTCCCTTCTTTAGCCCCGCAATACTTTTCAACTGGTAGATGTTTTCTTCTCCCAGTGCCTCCATTCCTTTCTGTAACAGTGTGACCTCTTGCCTTGTAAATTAGACAAGAACAAAATTGGTAGGGGGCTATGCAGGCAGTGCTGCACTATATGTGTGCCATAAGGAGAGGGAATATTCTGCTATATTTGACTCTAGGGCATGGAGACACTCATATGAAGCTTATTTAAGGCCCAGTCTCGTGAGCCCCCTCTGAAATAAATGAAGGGCCTTTGTATGTGAAAATTAACATTATGTATATTTGTTTAAATGTGTGGATTCTTTTTTGGTGATGAGAAAAGAATATATATTAAAATACCCAGGCGCAAACACTTTTTAATATTTTTTTTTGGCACCAGTGGGCTCTTTTTCAGTTGACTTTGTCAGCCACATTTCCTTTCTGAACAGAGGTTGCATACAACAATTGGATGAACAATTGTAAAAAACTCTCAGGGGGGCATTCTTGAAGACAAGCCTGCATGAGATCATGTTATAAGTGTCGCTTGGCTGTGCTTTTATTCAGTAGGTGATCTCATTCATCTAAAATACTAATCATTTTAACAGGGAATAACTACAGCTATCCAAAAGTATAACAAAAAAGTGATCTTGTAAGATTTCCTGTGAGTTTTGCACAGAAATATCAATTTCTGCCCTAGCTGATTGGATGCAAACTGGATACTGCTAGTTAGACAAACGAATAAAGTAAGTTTAATACAAGCAAATGAGATTATTCACTGCAGTGGCGGCTTTACCAGGTTTATTGTTTTTCCCTAAATAGCATTTTATAGGTTTATTTTAGATTGTTAACTTTTGGGGAAAAGACCATGTAAACATCTGCATTTCTACAATATCTGTCTCACTGGGGGTCTTGCAGGGACCTCTGGATGCTATCATGATATAAATATTAAATGCAATCTAACAGATTAAACATCCTGGGACAAGTTAGCCTTTGATTACTGCTGAAATACCTACAGAGCATTTTCTCCAGTGTTCCTCCATAATGAAGAAATCCCTGGCTGGATCAATTACTTGCAAGTTCAAGAAGCAGTACAGGCTCCTGGCTAGAAAACTTACTTGGGCACAATCAGCTGAAAACTTTGAACTGTCTCTCAGAGCGAAAAATAAAAATGTTTACAGCCAGAAATAACAAGGCTGGGAAGTTAAATTAGAAGCAGAGACCAAGAAAGGCTTTGCCTAATTCTGGTTTCAATCAGTGAGTGCAGCAGTCATCAGGAGCAGGCGTTGCTGTGGGTTTGAGAATAATGACTTTATTTTAAGTAGACAGAAGTTCTTGGCTGGACCCAATTGCTGACAACCAGTCTCCCCTAAACACCCCACATGGGGCCAGATCCTGAAGTCCTCCTGTGGTTTTTATCCAAGCCTGTTCTCACTGCAGTCACAACTTGAGCAGACACAGCCTCAGTATTTGGCCTACACCTATTGCAGACTCTTTTGGTCTCTTAAAAACACCACAGAAAAATAAATCCCAGTGCCCAGGTTTCAGTTTTCAAGTCTCAGACTCCTCTGCACTGTTGGCCTGTTTTTCTGCAGCGAATTGAGAGTGGGATACAAATTACATGTTAGGTTCTTGCATCTCTTGGGCTCAAGTTTCGAAAAAATAACAGATTACCAGCCTTGACCTCGTGCAGCAGGGACAGCATATTGCATAAAGCTTGATCCTGCCAGGGGTGGAGTAGCTTGGGAAAATACAAGATCCCCCTCACTGAAGGCAAGGAAACTGGATGTTACTCAGCTTGGAAGAAAAGACCATGTTAGCTTAGCTTCCCTTCAGCAGTCTTCCCAATCTGGCTTTCCCAGTGCTCAGGACCAAAGCCTCCAGACAACAACCGCAATGTAAATGTTTAAAGATATGATTTAAAGAAAACAACAGGGAGGTGAACAGCTGAAAGGGCACACAGCCCCAGAGAAAGAAGGCTAACAAATGCATACAACATACTCATTAGAGTACAATGGACAGAAAACCAACACAAGAAAAGTTGAAAGTGCTGCTTTCCATCAAGAGGAGAGATTGACGGATCAGTATGATTCAGCTGAGGGTTTAGCCATAGCACAAAGGAGTGTCAATTTGGTGATTCAGGGCACTAGACTGGAGCATTGGAAGATTTGGGTTGATCAGCTTTTGTTTCTCTGCTTTTTATTTATTTATCTATTTTGTCATCTGCTAGTGCAGCTCATCTCAACATGCCTGAAGTTCCCATTTCCCTAGATGCATCCATGGGAAGTCTATTTCTCACTAGAGAACCTGGTACTCCTTGGTGCTTGTGAAATGTGAATAAACTCATGTGGTGTTTAATGTCTCCAAGTAACTCAGTGGAAGTGATTGATTTTTTTTTCATAACTAATGACTTCTTAGCAAACACAGAATGAATCTGAAATTCCAATTCCCACCTGATTGCTATATATTATTTCAGTAATTTGCATCTGAGCTTCATTAGGTATCTCAGTGTGATATCTGTCCTGAAGAGCAGTCAAGGAAACCTGAGGTTTGTACAGAAACTAGAGGAACTTTAAAACCAATTTTAATTTGGATAGTTTGGTTTGTCTTTCTGTGGGATTAAATTAGTTAATTTAGAGAAAGTATTAATGTGTTGTTATGTTCAGGTTTATCCTGGTAAAACTTTCTTGCTGCTCTGAAAGTGACCTTCCACAATGATAATGTTTCTGCCTGTCTAGATACAAAGAAAGCCTTTGTGTGCTCTTAGAAACAAATTTTAATGTTAAAGCTGCTTTTTCTGAGGCCCCTGCAGATGATGCATTTTGAGCTGTATGCCTCTAAAATACTTCTATGGATTTAGGAGCCTGAGTGTAACGGCACTGTATTGAGCTGCAGGTAAAGGAGTTTAATAGGAAAATAGACAATTGGAACAAGTATTAGGGGATCCTTTAAAGGCAGAGCGATTACTGCTGGCATTATTCCAAATGATTCCAGACTGAGTTCCTCCTCATGTGCCTCTTCAAAGGACTGTTAATTAAAAGTTAGTTTTGTTTTTTCCCCTCCAGCCATCAGTTTCTCATGGTAAATGCCAATATCATAGGGCAGACTTGTTTGCTTGCTACAGCAGTAGTGAGAACAGCATTTGTTCACTGCCATCCCTCTCTCTATACCAATATAACCTACACCGAAGGCTGCGGTGCAAGTGGTTTGGCCCCATTCAGTAGAATTGGCTTTTAAGATCCCAGGCAGCATATGAATATGACATTACATGTGGCATCTGGTAAGGTGCCCTCCTCCTGTATCCCAGCTCTGCTGGCAGCTTTTGGGCTCGACGGGTGGCACCACCACCTCCTCCCTGGCTTGCTCAGTGCCAGACCAGGCATCCTCAGGAGGAGAAGCAGGCTTTTGAGGTCTGGACTGGGCTCACAGGCACAAGGCTCCTGCTTCGGCAGCAGGTTAGATCAGAAGTACTCCTGCTTTGGCGCCACAAAAGCCATGACTGTGAGTGCTGGGGGCCTTCAAAAAGAATCCCAAATAGGAGAGGCTAAGAGGCAAACTCTGCTAGGTTTAACTTTTGGTAATGTGACCCTGAATAATTTCTGTTGCTGCTAGCCTCAGGGGATAATGTATAATCTTTGAACCTATATACCACAAAATGAATGGCATCAGTAGAGTTTGGAAATTGCATTTAAAATATGTCAGTATATCAAGGGAAATGGATAAATATAAGAATATATGCATGCTCTGAGTACTACACAATGTGTTCACGTAACTCCTCTGAATGCCTTCCAAAGTATTAGCACCAAGGAAAGAAGAATAATTAAGTATGCTATTAATAACTCAGGGAGACTCCCTGTCTCAAATGCACTTTTGTAAGGTCAAGCTTAAGAGTGAAGAGACATTAAAAATGAATGCTACAGAGAACCCCTGTCCCTTACCACTATGCCAGCTGTGTTTGAAAGTAGTACTTATTTTCTTTAATAAAAGAGCTTAAAAGGGAACATAATTAAATAAAAAGCTATGGAAATACATAGAATATTGGGGCCTATTTTGAACAATTACAAGTCAGCTTTCCATCATGCCAAAGATGATTTTGTAAAACAAATATTTGTATTATCTTAGAGAGGGAAATTCTGATTCCAGTAGTAGTAGCTTTAATCATCCAGCTAATATTTAAGAAAAACTGAACATTTTTTAGCATCCAAGTGTCCTTTTGAGGATATCACACAAAGCAGGGAAGAACGGAAACAAGAAATGATTTTCTCTGACTCTTCTTTCAAATGTTTTAGCTTGTAGAAATGTTATCAATTATTTTATTTATTCCTTTCTGTGGCTTTGAACTCACCTTTAGAGTCTAAAAACCAAAACTGACTATATTACTGACTTGTTTTCCTTTTCCTTTGCATTCCCAGCTACCCTATTCACCTTTGTGCTTAAATAAAACTGGATTAAATTCACCTAATTCCACGTCTTTAATTAAAGTACCAAAGTTCAGATTATGGTTGGTCCACTTGCCTTCTACTGTCAATTGACACAGGTAGGCACTTTTTGAGGATGATCTAAGCCATTTAATACTTAAGTGCCCTCTGGAGGTATCCTGTCTCTGTGTCTTGGCAACAGAAGCTACCTTGCATGACATTGTGCCTAGGCTGTGTCTCTCATTTATGTAACTAAAATTAGATAGACTTATTCTAGACCTAAGAGGCCTTATAGTTTCATTTGCTATTTCATAGTGTATTGGTTGTTGGCAGGGAATTGTTTCTCTTTCCTTTTTTTTTTTTTTTTTTTTTTTAAGGGAGTATATGAAATGTTCATATGTGCTTATATATTTAAAATATAACTGAATGAAATTTGCATGCATAAATAGACTAGAAAAGACAGGTGTCCCCCTGAGCCTGCCTCAGCATAGCAGAAAGACTAGAAGGTCTGCTTAGTTTCCCTAGACAGGATAGCCTACTCTCTTCTTCCTAAGTAACATCTTTTTGCCCTATAGCATCTTCTAACCTTCAGTCACTTGTATTTTCTTTGCAAAGGATAAAGCAGTCACCAGCTACACAAACTAATAAAAAACATTAGTTCTTATTTTTCTTCCAATTCTCTAATACAAAAATTACCAAAAATCCTATGATTATCTAGACTGGAGAAACTTTTATATTTTTTTTTGTAGTAGTAACAGTTTAAACTCCTCCAAGAGTTCATGTGCCATCCTTCACATTATGGTCTTAAATCACTTATGGAGAAAAAGTTAGTAAATTAGACTAGCCTATGTTCATTTCCATGTAGAGAAAGTGTGGATTAGGTAGTCAAGGCCTTCTCTGCACTTGTAGTGATATTGGCACGATTGCCTAAGAGATGTTGTTATTGAGGCATCCCAGCCCTAGGTAGGTCACATCTCCTGTGGCCCTGCTTTCAGGAAAGTATATTTGCTCCTGCCATGAGAAAGAGGGAGAAATGATGTCCGCCTTTCACCTTTGAAGAGAAAAGCTTCATCTAGACTGAGAAGCTAGTGTGCTGTGACTGCCTGGGCTCCTATCCCTTGTTTGTCCACACAGGAAACCTGGCTGGCGCAAGTCATTCACCCTCCACGTGGGTTATCTCCTGCAGCACCCAAATCATCTGGTGCTGGCACAAACTCCGGATTCACTGGTAGCAGCACAGGTTAAGGTTGCACCAAGCTTCTAAACACAGAAATAGCTGTACCTACAAAAGATAATCAAAAAGAGATGATGAACAATGTTACTGTTAGCTAGTTGGTTTGCACAGGCAGCATTTAAACTGCAACAAGAATAAACAAGCATAAGTAAGCAGCCCATTTCTGAAATTTTCACGGGAGAAAAATACTGTTGTTTGTATATGTAAATGCTTGGAAAACAGTGTAATACTTAAAAGGCAAGAACTCTCCTAGCAACTGTATTAATAGTTTTGGACTTAGCTGTGATTGTATATCTTCTCTATACCAAATATAAAACTTCCAGAAATAGGTCTCCTTTTCGTGGCTACTTTTTCTGAACTGTTAGAAGTGCCCCATCCAAAGGCAGAAAACTATTGGCCTACGTACCTGGAAAAACAAGTATCTTAAAAGTTTACTTAGACCTTTTGATGTACTGTAATATCTTATTATTAGGATGAGAACAGAATAGAAATCTAGATAGATTAGATAGCTAAGCCTTTTTTAAAAATAATAATCTGCTTTATTTGGCAATGCACAGTTAATAATTACTTCATACTGAGCATAGTGTTTTCAAATGTGTTTATAGAGCTTAGATTTCAAAATCATATATTTAGATTTATTCTTGGTAATTAGGAGCCTAAATATAGTTTAAACATGATGGCATTTATTTCCTTCATATCTGTGTCACTTTGAAAACTGAATGCACTGAATCCAGCTTGAATTATCATATTTTGTTTTAACCATAGTGCATCCAGCATTAGAATTTCAGATGCCGAAGCTCTCAAGGGCTGGGAAATTCCATATTCTGAAGTGAAACGAACTGTGTTGCTCATATTCCTTCCAGCAGTGACATATGTATGCCAGTGTAGGTTTTTTATATATTCTCAGTGCTGACCTTGCTCTGTTCCTCCGGAAGCATAATATTTTCTTAGAGAAGTTTTCAGAAATCCTACCCTCAGCTTATCATATGGTGCATCCAACATGCTGGGGAAGTCTTCTTATGACACTATTTTAATGCTGCTCAAATTCTGTAGGAATGGGTGGCAAAGTGTGGAAGCATTCTCCAAAGCAATATATTACACTCTGCTACAGACTGGTAGGGGAACCCTGACATAATACATGTCAGGTATATGCACATCTAGACAATTTTCACAGTGCTGCTTTGCTGTCATGGCCCCAAGAGCACCACCGGTGCTGATCATCCCTACCCAGGGCTCTGGAGGTTCCCTCACCCTGCCCATGGCCCAGAACCCCATTTCAGCCCTCTGGGTCCATCAGTCCCTGCTGAAGCAATGCTGCAGCAATGCTAGTCTTCAGCTCCCCAAAGTCCTGCCCTGTCACAGGCCCACTGATCTAGTCCTACCCATGGGCTGATGTTCCAGACTGTTCACATACCCAGGGACATAACTTATGGTCTTAACTCTTAGCTGAACCTGGCTATGGTCTCTGGGTCTGTCCCACTCCCTCACTGGAGTACTTTAAGGCTAGGCCCTTGTAATCGGGTTCGAACAGCATCTGAATTAACAACAAACATTTAGCTTTCTGCTCTTGGTACATGCTCAGCACCTACATGCAACACATCTTCTGGTGTTTGTCTTCTGCACTTCTCATTGTTTTTTACCAAAATGCTCATTGACCCAGGAAGGTTTAGTCATTCATGATTCACCAGCTTGTTAAGGTTTAAGATGTTTGGAGTAGATGATTTTCTGTCTATTATTCTCTTCTTGAGATATTTAGTGCATCTCACAACATATCAGCCTATGGATTTTGAAAAGTTAAATCACCAGCTAGACTAGAGTACGTCTGATGGACTGGATGAGTGGGCTAAAAAAACATCCCTGGTGTATTTTTGTTACCTTCTTTGGAGTAACATTAAATGGAATTCGACCTGTAGAGACAATTTTCCTGTATTTGCAATAGCAATATTACCCTTTTAGTGAATCAATAATGAAAATAGATGCTACTCATGCAAGAGTTATCTCCACGGAGGCATTCGCCATGTAAGTCTTTACATTAAGATGTCTTAAAAATGTAGTCCATATCAATAATTTATTCTTCACCATATGAGCCAGACCATTAGATCATTTTAATCCAACACACTATTGCATTATCGACACACTCTGCAGAAGTTGTCCTTGTTGACAAGTGAGACTGTTCTCTGGCCTCCTTGTTGCATCACATGTTATCAGCATAGCATTGCCAAGTAGTTTGATCCTAGTGCAAATCAGGCCTTCATTTCAGACAGAAGTCCTCATGTGAAAAAACTTAGTGCATGAAGTTTCTCCACGTCAGACAAACTGATTGAACGTAGGAGTTAGTATGGGATAAATAAAGGCACATTTTGAATTTTAGAAATTTAAGGACATTCCCCAATCTGTTTATACAGCCATGAGGGATTAGTAGTTTATTTCACTGTTTATTATTACAGTTTTTTCTGTCTATTCTGACCATCATCTAGAAAATTTTACACAGATCTTTTGTATGATTCCATTTGAATAGGAGATAACTCAGCATCTTGATAAAAATAACGTTTCAGCATTGTTTCAGTGCTCTTTATCAGAAATAGTGAAGGAGCGTGAGGGTGGGGAGCATGCAACTTGACATAACCCATGTGTTCTTGATTCTTTTGTAAACCTTTAGCATTAACTAATCAGCATTTGTAATAAATAGCATTTGTAAACCTTTAGCATTAATTTGTAAACCTTTAGCATCCATATCCTGGGCTGCATCAAAAGGAGCGTGACCAGCAGGTTGAAGGAGGTGATCCTGCCCCTCTACTCTGCTCTTGTGAGACCCCACTTGGAGTATTGTGTGCAGTTCTGGTGTCCTCAACATAAAAAGGACATGGAACTGTTGGAACAAGTCCAGAGGAGGGCCACGAGGATGATCAGGGGACTGGAGCACCTCCCGTATGAAGACAGGCTGAGAAAGTTGGGGCCGTTCAGCCTGGAGAAGAGAAGGCTGCATGGAGACCTCACAGCAGCCTTCCAGTATCTGAAGGGGGCCTACAAGGATGCTGGGGAGGGACGATTCATCAGGGACCGTAGTGACAGGACAAGGGGTAACGGGTTCAAACTGGAACAGGGGAAGTTTAGATTGGATATAAGGAAGAAATTCTTTACTGTGAGGGTGGTGAGGCACTGGAATGGGTTGCCCAGGGAGGTTGTGAATGCTCCATCCTTGGCGGTGTTCAAGGCCAGGTTGGATGAGGCCTTGGGTGACATGGTTTAGTGTGAGGTGTCCCTGCCCATGGCAGGGGGGTTGGAACTAGATGATCTTAAGGTCCTTTCCAACCCTAACTATTCTATGATTCTATGATTACAATGTGCTTGTGGTTCATATTAATGGGTCAAGCAGTAAACTGAACATAAATGTGCTCACATTTTGCATCACTAGTAGCTCTGCTTCTCAGCGACCACTTATTGGAGGTTTCAAAATTGATAGCTATTGATGACTGTCAATATTGATTGGTATCAATGCCTGTCAATATTGATCAATAACAATCCCCATTGATACGTATTGATATAAATAGATATCCATACATATTGACGTTGATCAATTTTAATATTCAAAGACTTTGATTTCTAAAATAGGTTTTGAAATAGATTTTGATAAGCATCAGTGTTTTCGAATTGTAGGGCATTAATCAATATCAATAATCAATATTAATCAATACCTATCAGTAAGTCTATTAGACCTATTATCATCATCAGTCTATTAGACCTATTGAAGCTTAATAGTATCAATAGGTATTGATGCCAATTGCTGTCAACAGTCATTGATACCTGTCATTAGATATTTGATATCCGTACGAAGTACTAGGTGTCATGTCAATAGGTATTGATGCTTACTGATATCAATATGCAGATCAAAAAGGATCAATGCCTATCTATATATCTATATCTATATATCTATATCTATATCTATATTTATCTATGTCTGTGTATCAACAGATACCAACTTCCATATGCACTATACCTATGGTGAGATTCCAATATATAGATTTAAATAATTACATAATATTTATATACACATATACTTTATAAATATATACACTGATATCAATATATAAATATTGAGATATATAGATATAAATAAATGTATATTTATATTGATACATATATATGTATAAGAAAAGCATTCAGTACTCTTTAATTAGACTTGACATGGGGAAAAGAAGGAGGCAATTCTTTACAATAACTAACATATGAGTCGCATAAAAAAGCTGTGTGTGGCCTCCAAGCAAATCTAAAAGAGATTACTTTGTATCAGCTTTTGTGGCATTGAGTTTCTGATGATATATCTTGTGCTTCATGTCTGTGGGAAAAATCGTAAGCATTCTGTTTCTGAGATTGTGAGAAGGAAACACAAAATCAAAGACAAAAGACCAAACTTTCCTTTCTCTTTCCTGAGAAGTATAATACAATGGAGAGTCCATTGTCAAATGAGAAATCGCTTTCTAGGGACATACATGAGCTCAGTCAAGACCTTTTATGGTCTCTAGGTTATAGAAAATGTTTTGGTTTTGTAATTCCAAGACAGAACAAGTAAGTTAGCCCAATATCCCAAACTGGGTGCTTTTTAATTTTACAAAAGAAATGGATATCTAAAGAGTACACAGTGGCTTGCACCCTGATATCTCACGGAAATCAAATAGATTGTGATCACATGGCAGAAACCAATAGATCTGTGAGCACATGATGCTCACAAATCTGAACTCAGAAAACAGACCTGAGGGTCTTGCTGTTTTGACATGAGTCTGGAGGGGGCAGGGAAAGCGATCTAGGTAATTGTGTACATATAAAAGGCCAAATCTTTAGACCATAAACCAGGCACACACCCAATGATGTCAATGTGTTTGGCTTACAGGGGAAATAAAGCAAGATTTTATTACATGCTAAGTGAGAATCTTTGCTTGACCAGAATGAGGGAAAAGTGCAAACAGGTGCTGGCTCAGCAGGAATGGAAACTCAAGAATAATAGCAGCTTTTCCTTAGGCTCATATGAATCCTGAAAGACTAAATTTCTGTCGGTACCATAATAAGGAATTACCTACTACTCAATCCACCTATGTCTGGGTTTCCGTCTACCTGCTGAAGCTTTTGACTGTGAGGCTGCTTAACATCATTTCTCTATCTCTGCCTTTTGCTTGTGCATGAGCTATTGCAAAAGCAACCCCCCTCAGTCAAGGAAGCTGAGGCTTCGCTCTTCTCTGGCTCACAGGGGAAGAAAGGAGTCATTATTGACACATGCAAGTGATTTGAGAAGGGACTGTCTACCCCAATAGAAAAAGACTTAGTTGTCTGGTGAATCAGGAAATGTCAGACTTTCTGAAAGGTTAATGGGAGGCTTTAGAAACACATTAAATCTAATCTTACAGCATGAATGCTGATGACTTTATGTCAAGATCCTAGAAGTAAGGAAGGGCAAGGAAGAATACTTTAGGTGAAAGTAAGTTTTGACCAGGGAGCCAGAAGAGTGCATTAGTGCAACATATTGTTGAATTTCTCCTTCCGTATAGAGCTGGCAATCTGCCTGGTAACTTATGCTAAAATAGGGCGTACCATAAGACCATTTGAACTGAAAGCAAAGCTCAGATTTTTTTATGCTTACTGAAGTTTAATTAAATGAGTGACCTGGTCAACTCTGGAATTGAATAAAATTAATTTATTTCAGAGTTATCTACTCTAAATGGGCTGCGTAAAACTCAAGTCACTGAAGGAACTGGCAAGTGATTTTATAATGCTATTAACATAAACTTTCCACTTCAGTCAGAATCATCTGTGCCTTTTTCAGGTTTAGCTGAAGAATCATTAAACATAGAATTCATAAATAAACACACTTTACATGCAACCTTTCTCCCTGCTACTTTACAATCTTACAGGCATTAACAGAAGTAGAAGCTTAGGGCATGGGGGAACAAGCAATAGAAGTTTAGTCAGGTTTAGTTGCATATTTGACACAGTTCTGTGACATTAGCTTTTTAAGCAGTACTTTCTGATCTGTCTTCAGGTTTGAATTTTATTTTTAGGTCATTAGTCTTTTGTTTGTGACTTTCTTTCCTTGCCTGGCTGCTTTGGGGAGATTTGCCTTTGCTAGTCGTTAGCAGGTTTTTACAATGTGGGCACAATTGGTTAATCCTATAATAGAAACCTGCTGTGTAGGGAGTGCTATTTTTACTGTACACACTGTATCGTGTAGCACAAGGCAGTTTTAGAAGGGGATCCAGCTGCCATTAAATCTATACATCTCAAGGAGTGCCATGAATAGCTGCTCCCTGCATAAGGACGTGTCCTGCGGTTCTATTATCCCAGCTCAAGCTCTTAGTAACACCGATCTTTAACAAATCAATATCCTTACCTCTCCTTTTTTATTCTTTATTCTTCTCTCACTTGATTCATTGTTCTTGAAAAGAAACAGTGCCTGAGTCTCCACTGACCTGTGGGTTTAAAGCGAGATGCTGGCAGGAGCACAATGGGGCTCCCACACAGCCACCTAACCTTCACAACTTTCCAGGGAGGCCAGTATACCAAGGAGAGGGGTAAGGTGGTGGGCAGTTGTCTATCCTGCTCAAAGCCGATGCCTGACAACCTTCAGGTGAACACTAGGCACTGTGACTTTTGGGGTTTTACTGTTGTCAAGTCCAAACATCCCGAATGAGTCTGCACATCGCTGAGCCTCACACCTCATGGCTTGCCCAGTGGGATGTCTGTGCCACAGCTTCCCTCTTCACAGCCCATAGATGTGTCCCAGTTCTCACTCAATCCTTTTTGGTAGCTCCTGCTATAAGGGTTATGTTAGAAACATGCTGGATGCATGAGTGTGCGTGAAGCATGTGGCTGCGGGGGGGGAAGAGCACATGTTCATCAGGTTGCTCATTTGGTGTAAAATCCATCCATATCCCACTTCACTAGGATTAAACCAATTGCAAGGATTTCTACATAGCATTTTCAGAGCCACTCAGATCTTAGCCTCACCTAGGTGCTCCTACTGTTCTTCTCCAACACAATATAATTGCAATCAGATTAGACCAGACATGAGAAAATGTGCTTATGGACTAGATTTATAAAAGTATGGTTTGTTCCCACGTCAGTTTTACAAATGCTAGACTCTAGGCTTTAGTCCATATGTTACTTTTAAGATTAAAGAAACAAAACCATGCAACAGTGGTCTTAAGCAAGAGCTACATTTGTTAATATATCCTGAAAAATGAACATTTTTTACAGCCTCGATATTTATATCAAAGTATAATCTTGCAGAAACAAACATCCAAGTGTCATTCACCTGAAAAACTTGGCACATCTGTGCATGTATCAAGTCATTAAAAAATCCTTAGGGGGCTGTCAAAGTTCCCATGAATCATTCCAACCTGCACACATCTCAACCGGAGCCCTCTGGGAGAAAGCTACAGTGACTGCTGCTGGTTTATGAAGGTGGACAGCTTGGAGTCTCTGCCAGGGAGTAAATAAATTGTGGTGGCTGTGTGATATAATGGATAAAGCACAGTCATTTTTAAATGCTCCTTCACACACCCCTTCCATGAGAGATCTACAGAAAGTAATGAAAAAGTTTATTCTAATTCCTACTGACCTACACTTTCATTGGGAAATATTCCAAGGTTCCTAAGTATACAGATCGAAAACCATTCAGCTCTGCTTGGGCCATAGCAATGTTCCCAGACCTTTTCAAAAGTCAGTACTCCAAGGAAGATCAAAATACACACACATAAAGAAATCACTTCATTGGGATTAAAAGCTAGAAATCTAGGCAATTTAAATGAGCCCAAACCAAGTGGCAACCAGTGAAACTGGATTACTCTTTTAAAGACTTGTCCCTGATGCTTTCCCTTGTGTGCTGTGTCCCTTGGTGGTGATTGCTGCTTCCAGGCATGGTAAGGCAGCAGCAGAAGCTGGCTGGCCCCAGGGATGCCCCTGTGCTTCCTAAGGCCTGGCTTATTCAGTTTGCTAGATTTGGTTGCCTCAATGCAAAGATCTAATGTGGTGTGGGACGCAGTTGGGTGTTTCAGGTACTGGCGGAGGGCTGGCCAGCACAGCACAAGTGCCTGCCTCCTGCAGTAGCAGCTGGAGATGGGCAAGATGCTCTCAAGTGGACCTCAGGATGGTGTATAGGTAGCTGGGCTGATCCCCTGGTAAAAAGTAGTCTTGTCACCACTTCATTATGTAGACGTGAGTGTGGCAGTATAGGGAGGTACAGAAAGGGCAGGAGGCCTGAGCTGATACTTGCTTCTTCAGTAATAACACAAGTTTGGGGAGAGCCGAAGATTTAAAAGAGAAGCACAAGAGCTATATTGAAAAGCAAAAAAAGCCTAGCCAAATGGTCTGTAAGAAAACAAGGCTATTACTCACTGACACATATCAAAAATATTAGAACCGTGCTTTAGCTGTGAAGCTCACATTCCCAGGCTTTCTAGAACTCACAAGCTGTTTGGGACAATGTATGTGTCTTGATTTCAAAAAAATGCACATATCTATGCCTCAATATGATGCATTTAATACAAAATTTAATACAGTCAATAATTAATTTAAAATTAATATGAAATTACCATCCAGCAGTAGCCTCTAAAACCTCCAGAAAGTCTGTATTTCATGTCTTACTGACTCAGTGCTTCATGATTTTGTGGTATATATTAATATATTTTGTACAACATTCTCTGTATTAACAGAATGATTTCTACTTTTGAGTCAGGGTCATGGGATCATATTCAAAACCTGTCTACAGAAGAGACTATAATTAAATTCAATGATGTAATTGAATCCAATGTGTTGTATGTTCACTAGTTAATGCCAGCTCCTCAAAGGTGTATATATGTGTGTGTAAGTACATTTAGGAATAAATCTTTTATGTCTCTAGATATCCGTGCATGCATGCATATTTGCTTGTGTATGGCAATTACTGTATATGTAGTAAACATTTTTAAGTCGGAGTTCTATGTGACATCTATGATTTTAAAAGATGGATTCAATAGCTAAAGTCATGAAAATTTTATAACAATTACAGTTTTATAAAGATATAGCAGATGTCTGAGACACCAGAAAAGAAGATGATCGTGAACATTGAAATTCTCAGTTTTACTGAGGACTCCGTATGCCTAAATTAAAACCCATTATTTTACCATAAAATTGTATTTTTGGCAAGGGGTCTTTTAAAAACTGATTCTTTAAAAACAATAATTATGCAATAAAAACTGAGGAGGTTTTCAACACTAGAATTATGTCTGCATTTTTTATACTGATGTATGTGTGGGCTTTCCCAGAAAGAAATGTGTTTGCCAGCTGAGTTGCCTCAAATCTCTCCATGTGTAATCTGTGGCAATGGAACGTTTTTTCAGGCAGTTGGAAGATAACTAATATAATTATTTTAAAACCTGAGAGAAGTCAGTTAGCAAGCAGACCTGGGTCTGTTCCTGTACTCCCAGCTAAGCCACTGTCACTTTGCTTTTTTCTCCCTTCATGGCGTATCCTGTTTCTAGCCTGTCCTATCACTTAGTCATTTTTTACATGTTAAGACCTGTTTAGACAGAATCCTTACTCAGAGAATTATTAACTGCTGTAAATAAAACAAGGTGACAATATTTCACACTAGCTCTGGCTTTTTGACGTCGTTGATGTATTTGGTTTAGGCTCCCCTAATGCTTCAACAAAGCTTTTCATCTTTGAAGGTTTTTTTTTCCAGGGGGTGGGGAGGGCAGGAAAAGCTAAGGTTGGGAGGGTGAGCCCTTTCTCCTTCCCCCTTTTTTTCTGTTATTCCTTTCCAGTATCTCCTGCCTACGCAATATTTCTTGAAAGCAAACACTTTACGTAAAGCAGCTGTGTCTAAGGAAGTTACTTCGACTTTTCATTGCAGGGTGGCCTATTAAAAATTAGTAACTTGACTGTGATGGAAAGAGAAAAAAAGTCTGAAACATCTGGCAAATTGCAAAGCAATGCTGAATGTTTTTTTCCTGTTTTTAATTCCCTGTAGGATTTATCTCGGAAACATTATACTTACTGGGTGCCCATTTGCTTAAAGCACTAAAGGTTTTCATGCGGACTTTTGGGGGGTTTTGGTTGGGTTCCTCCTCACCCACCCCTTCACCCCCTGAGTAGTAGCTGTAATGTTTTATCTTGTACTCCTGAATCCACAGGAAAAAATGTGTGAGCATAAGGTAGGCATGCGCTGTGTTGAAAAGGTGTTTACTGTTCCAGGCTGGCTTGTTGTGTTTTGTACATGCTTGTTTGAGGCTTGAAGTATGTGGAAATTCATTTCCTGTGTTCCATGTGGCTAAAATGTCAGTTGAAAAGTAATTCAGGGACACAAATAAATAGAAGTTGTCAAATGGATTTTAACTTAAAGGAGATTTAATGTAATTTTCAGAGGATTTCATTCAGTTCATTGGCTAAGAAATTAAAATATTTTTGTGAAATTTAGTGTGTGAAGTCATTCTTACATTATATTAAAAAAATAAGGGGGGATGGGAAGCTTTGTTTCCTTTTATAGATATATTTTTCATTCAGACATTTTGTCACATAATCTCTGAAGAAAATGTACCTCCTGTCTTCCCACAGGGGCTTCATTGCTCCAAGGAGTGCATTGGACAGCTAAAGGACATGTAACCACTTCTTCAGCAAAAGGTACCATGACTCCAATCTGCAGTGCTCTGAGCAGCCTGCAGGGGGTGGAAGTCCATTTTAACTCTCCACCACTCCATTTCCAGGCACTGCATGGTTCATTAGCAAGGTTACAGGGGTATTATCTATAGTTGCACTCTTTATGTTTGCTCACACTCTATAAGATCCAGAAGTAAGAATATCAGCAGCATGAACTATTGGTGAATTTATGTCAGCTTCTGATAAGGCATCAGACTGAAGTTAGGTTAGAACTTATGGTGCACTTCTGTCATTTGGACCGAAGTGTCTGAACGACTCTCTCTCACCCTCTAGCCCAACAAAACGTTTGATCTCAAACAACCTTTTTTGCCTTCTGACCTTACTTTTAATCTTAATTGAAGTAGCAAGTAGGCCTTTCCAGATCAAGGATCCTAATTGTAGCATTCCTTCCCTAAGGATATCTGTAAGACTGATTTTATGGTTGCAATGAATGAGAGGTCTTCCTATCCACAACTGTGACTTCTCTCTCTTTAACCCCTTGTTAGCAGCATTTTTTTAGTTTTGCTTAGGATTTTTGTTTTCTAATAATCCCATTTCATCAGCTTTTTGTCCATTTTTTGCTTTACTGTATAAGGAATCCAAACATTTTTAATGGCAGATGCTTTTTAGTGTATTTACATATATATTAGCAAGTTGAGGAAATGCATGCTCTCCTCTGGTCTTGAGGTCTCTGAATTATACCTGCCTTTCAAAGTTTAAACTGCTCTATCACTTTAGAAATAAAAATATGAACCTCTCTATATATGTCAAATTCTGCCCATCATTACATTAAGTGGTTTTAGGTAATTAGATAAAGAAATCTCAGAATCTGTGAATCATGGAATATGTGAATTACATTTCAGAAAGGCTATATGAAGTATTTCGGACAGGATTTATTAGACAACAGTCTATTTTGAAATATTCAGGTCAAGAGACTGATGACTGCTAGGGATAAGGTTGGAAGGAAAGCATTTTAAACCACAGTCTTTCTGCTTTTAAGTCTTGACATGTAGCTTGGTGCTGCAGGGGAAGGTCCTAGCTTCAAGTAACAGACCTCCTTGGATTAGGCCAACCAAGTCCTCACCCTTCCTATCAAATTACTAAAGCTCTCTCAAAGTATAGCTCTACGTGATTTTTTTATATAGCCAGCTGTTTATCTAGTGGAAGAAAATGGCGACCACAGCTAGAAGCCAGCAGTGGTCATTAGAATAGAGGTATGGTAAAAATCTGTGTGAAATAGTACTTCTGATCTGGATGAATTTCATTCACCATTTAGGAAGGGGGAAGATTTGGTCCAATGCCTGTATCAGTGTTGCACTAGGGGTAGAGATCTTGTTGTGCAGCACCACTGGAGCAGAATCACACCAACTATAGCATCATTTTCTAGATTTCCTAGAGGCATAACCGAACCCTATAGGCAAACCCTTACCTTCTTGCTCTTGGGATGCAAGTACAGGTTTCAGCTTTTCTTGCATGAACTGGATATGTAGTGCTGGATATGCTCAGTTTTGCTTTAGAAATATATAAACCAACATAAGCAAACTTTTGGTTGAGCAAATCACAGAAATTTAAAGAATAAAATTAAATCTGCACAGCACTGACTTGAAACCTTCTGCTTATTTGTAATCTTTACTGCTGTGCAAAGGGTAAGAAACATTTCTTTCCCGATGTTTTCCCTGTCTCAAATGGCACTGCAATTTAGACAATAACATGCATAGCACATGATTAATGAAGCTGCGCACTGAGGACAGGACATCTGTGGGATCACAAAGAGCTGCTTTGTGCGCATGATACTGCATGTTCAAGAAATTCCACAAATCGATAATTTGTTAAATTAATTTACTTTCTCTGTGTAATGTTAATGTAACCTTCAGTTTGAAAAGTGCACAGATTTTTAGCAAAGAAAAAAGGCAAGTAGTCAAATCCCCAGAGGGTGACTTTGGCCTGCAGCTCACCACTTTGTCCTTTACTAAGGGTATTAGTATTACTCGAGAGTTCCTAAAATGTAACTAACGTTAAAAAAATAAAAATAATAAAAAGTCACTGTCCTTTCAATATTTGGGGACATTTAGAGCTGAACATAATACAGAAAAATATGCAACATATGTGTATCAGCAAACGTAATAGTTGTTATGTGAGGAGATGATACACATAAACCAGGAATGATCCAGACAGGAGTGTTTTCTCTGATTCAGCCCATTGAGAGGCACAGGGGAAAAAAAATAAATTAGAATCATTGCTAACTCAGTGATTCCTTCAGAAAATTTGAACCTGGATATCCATCTTTGCTAGTAACTCTGAGCCATTGAACTAGGAGTACCAAAGTCACTTTAAGTTTGAGAATAACTGGCTGCATTTTGACCCTTTGTACCAACTACAAGGCAAGTGGAGAACCTGCCCTAAAATAATGGTAAAGAACTTGTTATATACAAGATACGGCAAGCGAGGCAAGGTTGATAAGCTGCAGAGGTACTACCCTTTCCACAACAGAGGGAAGGGTGTTGCTTTGCAGTTTAAGAAGTAAGAGAAAGAGATTAATCTCTCTAATGGAGAAAACCAGGGAAACTATTCTAAAGTGAGCCAGAAGGGAAGGTAGTGCAGCCTGGCTTAGTCCCCTCTTCCAAAACTGCTGGGTCAGAGCTGTTGGCACAGCATCTAAATAGGAACTTTTAGTTAGTGCATATACACCGGCCTAAAGCCACATGAAATAGGAAAATACATTCTTGTATTTGAATCAGAGGGTGAAATTATGGCATTCAGTAGTTTTATTGACAGCCCATCTTTGATAAGTGAGACTCCAATGACATATATCTACTTGAATTCAAACAGGAGTGCATTTTTAATAAAGTCATGTCAAGAAGAAAGTAGCAGAGTGGTAGTTTAATGTATACTGCACAAGCTTTCAGACTTTCTTTGCTTGAGGCTTGTGGATGGACCCAGAAATAGAGCACTAGGACTCATAAAAGAATTGTTTGGCTCCAAGTGCCTTGGAGCACTTCTGTCATTGCAGACTGACAGCTACCTGACTCTCTTTTCTGTGCCTTTGGTCAGGAAGACACATGACTGCACTTTAGTGTTTTAGTTACCATAGGTAATTAATGTAACAGTAAAATTTAGGAGAACAGGGATTAGTATCAGTTGCTTTTAAAGGATGATACATGCTAATTACTCACTGGGGGAAAAATCAATGAAAAGCACATTCCTTGCTGTGGATGCAGTCCTCTTCTTGCATGTGCTCAAAAATATGAGTAAATTTGGAAGGTAAATATCCCAATGGTGAACTATAAAACTCAAAAAATTAATCCCTGCTCCAATCTATCAGTGCCACAGGCACATCGTTAGCTCTGTCTGTGATACCAGTTACCAGCTGTAGGCATGCGGTGGTATGGTGATAATCCTGTTTAAAACAGTGAATTGCAAATGTGCCACCATGCTGGAGGTCCTGTAAATACAGATATATAAATCTGAAAATTCCCAGTGGGTAGAATCTATTAATTTTGTATTAGCTATTAAAAAAAACAAAACAAAACTGTAGTAGGGTCTGTTTTAGAGCCCTGGATGGGCTCCATCTAGAAGGGATTTCTTTAACAGGTGACTAAGTCTGAGTTTTGATGGATGTCATCAGCACACTTGATCTTTTCGAAGATGGTAGATTAGATTAATGACAATGTTAGGAATCCTGGGGAAATGATAAAAAGCATTCAGGCTCATTTTGTTTTAGTAAGCCATAACTTCAGGGCTTGTAATTAGCATCATTCTTGACCTTGACACTTCATCTCAACAACCATTGCAGGCCCACAGATCAAGATCCTATACGCAGCCATATGGAACCATCAGAAAATTCATCTGGTTTCCATAAGAATCTCAATATCTTGCAAGCTCTTACACTGTGTGCAGAAACATATGTATGATATTATAAAATCTGGAAACTGACATAGTGGAAGAATCATGAGGCAAAAACAATACACTGTACATTAAAAAAAAAAATGTATGTTGCCTGATGAAAATGTGCACTTCACATAAAAAGAAGCAGAACATACTGAAATATTTATATAGCCACCACATATTTGGTGTATTGTATTCTGCAAGCCACTGTGTACCTGATTATGAAATGTCTTTGCCAAAATAGTTCCATATACAAGTAATACGATGCAATATATCTGGCTTCTCTTACTGTGTAATGAAGCATGTATATGGTGGAGTTGTAACACTTAGCAGTCAGTTGTCATTCCAAATCTATCTTCCTCTTGGCCTCTTTTGCTGAGAGACATTGCAGGTTATTCAACAACCTTTCAGATTATTGCTGATTTTCATCTTAGCCTGTTGGCAATACTTTAAAAATAAAAAAATTACTGTAAATAAAGCCAAGTTGGAGGTAGTTATTTGTTACTGTTGCACAAACAGCTTACCAAGATTATCTCCTTCACCTCTGAAAGAGTTTCATAGACTTTAAGGCACCCAAGACAAAGACAGGGCTTTTCGCTTCATTCTATAAACAGAACCAAGCAGATGGAACGAAAAAAATAGTAGTACCGGAAGGTCAGCAGGTTTGGGTAATTAGACAACTAAACTAAGTTACAAAGAGAACTGGTGGTTAGATTGTGTCCAAATTAGATCCTACTAAATTGCCTCCTGATGAGTAGCTAGGGTCAATAACCATTTCTGAACATCTTGGTCAAACATCTTGTGGGCAAATCAGAAAACACCAGGACAAAACTGTAATTGTCTATGACTCAACTAACGTAATGAGAAACTACTGAAGTGAGTACATTTTACTGATGTTGAAACAGTGTCCCAGATTGTTTTGGAAAGAGAGTAAACCTATTTTTCTAAGTGATTTAATAACAACTTCTGCATTAGCAATGTAATGATAGCAGTTGCAGAGGGAAAAATAAAAAAAACCGAACTTCCCTGAGAAACGAACATTCATTGAAAATCTATCATCCAATCTACATTGCCAAAGAAATAATTAAAACAGAATGTGTATGTTCAGATAATATACAATAGAATTCTAGGGTTCCTGCATAATTTTTATGTCTTTCTCCCATAAAAGTTGTCTTAATTTTGTAATGACTTTTAGATATGCAGGACTTCCCTTTTTTTCTCACTTAAACAAGGACTTCTTGTAATGGTGTTTTTAATACAAAAGACCCACTTCTCTTTTCATTCAGTGAGTTAACTAAACATTTTTTGCATAATTTAGAAAGAGGATTATTGTCATTTAGCCATAATGTGGTGGCTAAAAGCTATTTAAACATTTTGTCTTGGTATGATATGCTTTCATTGTTAACTAATACAATGGGATTTTTTAGTGTGCTGAAGGGAAGAGAAAAGGAAAATCTTCATTGCTTGTCAGGTAAGTTGAACAGCAAGCATTATTGTCAGAAGAAAAAGGACTTTTGACAAATTTGTTCATGTACAATGGGAAAAGCAGCTTTCAGAGACAGGCATAGGACAAACACTGTTTCTTAGAGCTTTTTCCTGGAGATCAGCATACATGTTTGGGCAAGTGGTGAAGGTGCAGAACACCTGGAATGGGCTGAAATTAGAATGACAGACCATGAATGGTAGGAGTAAGCTGAGTGATACAGCGCATTTTGGTGGAAGCTGGTAAAGCTCACGATGTAATGAGTGCATTTAAATATGTCATATTCTGCAGAATACAATGTAGAGAGTTCAGGGAAATGTTATTAATATTTCAGTGTGCATCTTTTTCTATGAAATATACATCTTGTGTATGCAAAGTACATTTGCTGAATTCTGAGGCTACGATATAAGTGTGTCAGCATTAAGCCTGAATATTTCATTACATCATAAATATCATATGTTTCAGTATATAATGGAAGACAGATAACTAAATATTTGATTTTATACCAGCTATAATGACCCTTCATATGAAGAACTGTTTTCATCATCATGACCCAATTACAAGTGCAATGAAAAATTTCACAATAATTTCAGGACCCAGCAAAATGCGGCTATGTTAATACTGGACGTTGTAGCAACGTGGTAATGGCTCTGTTGCAGTCTATGTCTGGCCTTCATTATCACCAAAAATGCCCTGGTGCTTCCAAAGTAGCAAACAGTGGTTCTTTTAAAGTTCCCCAGGTTGAGATTTATTTATCATGTGGCGGTCCCCTTCCACCTCAGATTATTGAACTGGCTGTTCTGTGCACTACTAGCTCTCCATTTCATTCACTCCTTCTCTGTAAATGGAAAATACCCTGTCTTCCCCTAGCAATCAGCTACATAAGTCACTAAATATCTTGAGACCACTTGGCATTCATAGGCTAGTGTTCAATCCTGCTCCAACCATGGCTAGTTTTGTATTAATGGCAATCTAGCAAATGAAGCCCTTATTATATAATAAGTAGATTCAGACTGTAAAGTTCATATGGCTACACATATTTTGTTCAGGTGTAGAGGTATTTATGTCCAGGGTGTTAGTCTATCTACAGTACAAATAAAGACAATGGTTTGATTTATTTACCCTATCTGTCTACAGTGCTCTATTATTTGGCTTTATCCCTTCCTCTTTCTTTGATAAAGTGTGAAGGTAGACTAGTAAAACTGTTTCACACATCTTGTCCTTGGGATAGACTGTTTGGCATCTGCTGCAAGTCTCAGAATAATGACAAAAGATTTCTACCTAACTCTCTGGGCAACAACTAATGATGCTATGATGATGCAAACCCATAAAGATATAACTGTTTTGTGACATATTTTTAGTGATTGTATTGCAGAGACAATCTGCAAAATCAATACAAATCGCAGTAAGATGGAACCAGAAGGATATTATCCACAATCAGTGAAGTAAAATAACAGCCCGTGTGCTGTTAGGTTCTCACCATTGTATACAGTTTTAAGGGAGGACTGACACAGAACTCTTTCTTCAGAATCTTGGGCCAAGGGGACATTGTTCTGCCTAATGTCCTTATGGCCTAAAGCAAGTGCAAGCAAGCTGTGTTTCGGTATTTGTAATGTCTATGCCTGACTCTCTAGTTCCCTTTCTCCTTATTTTCTCCTTATTTTCTTCATCCTTTCTTCCTTTCTCCTTGACATCCTCCTCTGATTGCTGTGTACCACTGTCTTGTTAAACCTGTTTCTTTTCCATCACTTACAGCTCCAAAGCAAGGAAGAATACTTCAAGCAATAACTACCTGGTTTGACAGAACATTATAGCAGCCTCAGACCTTGACAGAAGGATTAGAGTACAAGAGCAGATCATCTGTTTTGCAGACCAATACATGCTTCAGCCCAGGCATTGCTGAAGCAAGTCCTGTTTAAGGTCCTATCCTGCAGTGGAAAACTGCTGCATCTGAGTTTAAAATCTTGGTTGGTCAGGAAGCACTTGCAAGTTCTTTGGGAAATCTGGTGTTATGAGAAAATGTCAAACTGTTAGATCATACCAAACTGGTACAGCTAAAAGCAAGCAGCAGCAAGCTTACCAAATTGCAAGACATATATGCTTCATGAAAGTCCAGAGGATGCCTGGATAGGACTAATTCTCTTTGCTCAATAGCACAAGGTTATTACAAACCCCAGGCTCATAAATTAGGTTGTACCTATTGTCCTTCAAGCTAGAAGTGGTAGTGGTGTGTGAAAAGAGCTTCTGTGGGTCAGGATTTCCTCTTATGTGTTAATTTCCACATCTTCAAGGGCCAGAGATGAGAAAGTTTAAATTTGAGAGGAGTTTTAAGCATCCTTTCTGAATTAAAGCAGTTTTCCTCAGTAGGTAGGCATAGGCTGGGACATAAATGTGCCTGCATACCTACATGTTGTGACTCTGATCTGATGTTTCTGGAGTATGGTTGTACTTCCTCTGTATTAATGGGAAGTTGAATTATTTTCATTATGATTTAGAGGCATTAAGCTCAATCCTCTTTCAGAAAACTTAGTTTAGTAGAAGTTTTGCTGGAGAAGATACTGCAGTGCATGAGTCCATTTCCCCAAAAGTTACAGCCTAGGTAATATCACGCACTGTGCACACTTCAGTGAGAACATATCTCATCTTTGCTGACCTGCTGTCCTTCATGAAGCTATTTACCTGGGGAAAATTAGAGATGGGCTTAAGCAGGTGCAAGTATTTTTGTTTAGTGATACTTCAGAGCTGAAAAGCATGAGCTAGTAAATACAACAGAAGACACAGGAAAATAATAGCAAAAGAAACTGTGCAAAGAATAATTAAATGTTGGTCCAAAAAGGGAAAAGAGGCAAATATAGGCCTGCCTTAAAGGGATAGAAAAATATTTCAGTATTTCAATATTCCTCTCATCTGCCACTGAAAGAAATGCAAGAGTCTTCCCACCAGCCCCCCAAAATCCCACTTTTAAAGGGAGCAAAGACTTAGGACTGAGGGTTGTGCCTTTCTTTGAAAAGAAACAAAGAAACACAGTTCCCTACAAGTAACTTCTTAAAATAAACTGTGCTCTGTTCCCAAGGGTTTGAAAGCACAGCCATGTCCCTTGACATTTTAGACATGGTCGTTTCAGTAGGATTAGCAGAGTGTAATTTTGCACTAAGAAGTCTTGCTTGAATTGGACTTGCTGTTACTTTGATTTTTCAGTACCAGCTACATACGCTCATTGCAAAACTCACTGTAGCTCCTGGCAATGTGTTGCAAACAATTAAAACACTAAGTAGAAATTTGTGTGTTTGTAATTTTCCCGTGGAAGCTGCTGGCAAAGGAAATGTGGCCAAATAGAAGTTCAACACAAAATCATAGAATCATTTAGGTTGGGAAAGACCTATCACTCCCAAGTCCACCACTAAGCCATGTCACTAAGCGCCACATCTACACGTCTTTTAAATATCTCCAGGGGTGCTGTCTGTAACACTTCCTTGGGAAGCCTGTTCCAGTGCTTGAAAACCCTTTCAGTGAAGATTTCTTTTCCCTAATAGCCAATCGAAATGTCCCTTGGTGCAACTTGAGGCCATTTCCTCTTGTCCTGTCACATGTTACTTAGGAGAAGAGGCCAACACTTACCTTGCTACAATCTCCTTTCGGGTAGTTGTCGAGGGTAATAAAGTCTCTCCTCAGCCTCCTTTTCTCCAGGCTAAACAACCCAAGTTTCCTCAGCCACTTCTGCTCATAAGACTTGTGCTCAAGACTCTCCATCAACTTTCAGGCCTTTCTTTGAACCCACTCCGGCACCTCAATGTTTTTCTTGTAGTGAGGGGCCCAGAACTGAACATAGGATTTGAGGTGCAGCCTCACCAGTGCCAAGAACAGGGGGACAATCACTCCCTTACGATGGCTGGCCACACTATTGCTGATACAGGCTAGGATGCCTCTGGCCCTTTTGGCCATCTGGGCACAAGCTGGCTCATGTTCAGCTCCATCAGTTAACATCCCCAGGTCCTTTTCCACTGAGCAGCTTTCCAGCCACTCTGCCCCAAGCCTGCAGCATCACATGGGGTTGTCGTGACCAAAGTGCAGGACCTGGTACTTTGCCTTGCTGAACCTCATACCGTTGGCCACAGCCCATTGATCCAGTCTGTCTGGATCCCTCAGTAGAGACTTCCCACCCTTGAGCATATCAACACTCCTGCCCAACTTAGTGTTGTCTGAAAACTTCCTAAGGGTGCACTCAATCCTCTCATACAGATCACTGATATTAAACAGAACTGGCCACAATACTGAGCTCTGGGGAACTCCACTTGTGACTGGCCACCAACTGGATTTACCTCCGTTCGCCACAACTCTCTGAGCCCAGCTACCCAGTCAGTTTTTTACACAGAGAAGAGCACACCCATCCAAACCATGAGCAGCCAGTTTCTCCAGGAGAATACTGTGGGAAATGGTGTCAAAAGCTTTACTAACATCTAGGTAGACAACATCCACAGACCTCATCCGGTAAGCAGGCCACCTTGTCAAAGAAGAAGATCAGGTCAGTCAAGCAGGATCTGCCTTTCATAAACCCATGCTGACTGGGCCCGATCACCCAATTGTTCTGTACATACTATGCACTCAAGCTGATCTGCTCCATAACCTTCCCCAGCACTGAGGTCAGGCTGACAGATCTGTAGTTTCCCCAGATCCTCCTTCCTACCCTTGTTGTAGATGAGAATTACATTTGCTAACCTCCAGTGAACTGGAATCCCCCCTCTCAGCCAGGACTGCTGATAAATGATTGAAAGTGGCTCAGTGAGCACTTCTGACAGCTCCCTCAGTCCTCTTGGGTGGTTCCCACCCAGCCTCATAGACGTGTGTGTGTCTAAGTGGTGTAGCAGGTCACTGACCATTTTTGCTTGGATTATGTGGGCTTCATTCTCCTCCCCATCCCTTTCTGTCAGCTCAGGGGGCTGAGTACCCAAAGAACAACTGGTCTGACCATTAAAGATTGAGGCAAATAAGGCAGTAAGTACCTCAGCCTTTTCCTCACCCTTTGTCACTATGTTTCCCCCCGCATCCAATAAAGGATGGAGATTCTCCTTAGCCGTCCTTTTGTTGCTTGTGTATTTATAGAAACATTTTTTGTTGCCTTTTATGGCTGTAGTCAGATTAAGTTTTAGTTGAGCTTTGGCTCTTCTAATTTTCTCCCTGCATAATCTCATGATATCCTTGTAGTCCTCCTGAGTTGCTGCCCTTTCTTCCAAAGGTCATAAACTCTCCTTTCTTTCCTGAGCTCCAGCAATAGCTCTCTGTTCAGTCAGGCTGGCCTTCTTTCCTGACATCTTGAATTTCATTATATGGGGATGACCTGCTCCTGTGCCTTTCAGATTTTCTTCTTGAAGAATGTCCAGCTTTCCTGCAGTCCTTTGCCCTTCACGACTGCCTCCCAAGGGACTCTGTCATTTAGGTTTCTTAACAGGCCAAAGTGTGTCCTCTGGACACCATGGCAGGTGGTAGAATTTAAACTTTATCCATGAACAGGTCCATGGGCTCTAGCCTGGACTGACACTTCACTCTTCTGCAGGAAGAGAAACACAGACCCTGCTCCCTGGGACACAGGTCAACACTGTCACAAAAAGGATGAGCACGAGCTTCTCTCTCATCCACATTTGGGCAGCTGACTGTGTCCCAAAATGATGAGGTCAGGTTAAAAAAAATGAGACAGAGCTGGCAGAGGCTTAGCACAATTTCCCAAAGCACTATATATTTGTGTCTGAGTATGAATACGCAAGGCTAACTTTAGTTCCTGTTTTTGAAAATGTTGGCCTTAATCTACATAGACCATCATTTATTCCATGCCCTGCCCCCTCCACTCCCTCATGTTTTTTAACAGATGGAAACATCATTATCCAGAGCTAGTTTTTTCCAGGTGGAATGCCTCCAAACTATAAAAGTGAATTTCTCACAATCATCTATGGACAGAATTAAAACCAGAACTTTAAATGAATTGGAATTTACTGTCAGAAAATTCCAGTTAGATGAGTAGCAGGCAGTAGCAAGCCTACAATGGGGTGGGTTTGACTTTTTCCTTTTCCTTTTTGTTTTTGTTATTCAGAAAGCTCAGCAAAAAAAATGGAGAAACAGTGGCCCCACTCCAGCTTCTCCTCTTTTGCTTATGAAGTTAGGGCAGGGGCTACATCTCCAAATTTCAGCTTCCCATTTTAATAATTTTCAAGCTGAAATAATGTTCAAAAACAAAGTTGCTTAAGCACAGCCTTGCAATTCATTCTGCCAGCTACAGACACCTGCAGAGTCACCAGAAGATTACTCCTAATGCAAATAATCCAGCCCATGGCATGGAGTACATCACAGAGATTTAGTTACCACCATCGGTGGGGAAACCAGAGATCTCTGGCCAGAAATATCACACAGATGGGCCTGTTTGAAAATCCGCTGCATCCTGGGCTTTCAAACCTTAAAACCAGATGAAGTGATTCCAGCATGACCCCTGCTGTGATATAATGGATCCTGTCTGTGCATGCGGTGTTTGTCATGATTTACCTCTTGCAATTCCTGGCTTGTGTAACAGACAGCAATTCTGAAAATGAATTACTATTGATTAGACATCCTGTGCTATTGAGTTCTAGGCAATTTTATGAATTTATTTATTTCAATAAAAGCTTTTAATGACCCCACTAATTTCAAATAGCTCTAGCAAAACATCAATTCTTCTTTCCTTTTTTCCTGTTTTCGAACTGCAGATACACACTTCCAGGCCCTGTTTATGCCAGCTATGACTTGTTGTCACCCTTAAATGGACAGAGCTACCTGATTAAAATTACAGTGTGGGGTTTGGGAGGAGCAGGAAAAACCCTCTCCAGGGGACAGAATTTGCACTCAGAGTGCAGGGGGAGCTCTTGCCTTTCTGCCGCAGGTTTAAGGAGTCAAGCCCCAGTCCCAGAGCATCTCAGGGGCAGACCATTCCTCCAGCAGAGCATCTCTCCTTCTGCTGAACACAGCAGCAGCAGGCTGGAAATAAAGGGCTACAGACAATACAAGCAGAGGCTGGGTCCCTTAATTACCCCTCACGCCCTCCTGTCAAATAGAATATTCTGCTGAGAAAGGAAAGGATTAGATGCTGCTCCACTAAAGATGGGATTGTACGGAAATGAGTGAAGGTCCTAAACAGGCAGCCTAGGGTTTGGAACAGGCTGTGTTTTAAAGTCTAAGTCTTGCCAATGTCTTATTAGGCATATCTGCTTACTGCAGAAATAAACACTGAAGTAAAATGTAATCTGGCACTGAGCTGTGCTGTGACGGAAATGAATGACAAAATGCTCAGTGGAGGCAGGCTCTCTGTGTTCTCTTTAAAAGCCTAGGAGACTTCTGCAAAGGTGTTGCCAGTGCATGTACATTAATGGTTTTTTAATAGGAATTTTTCCTGAATAACCTAACACATGAGAATAGTGTACACATTTCAAAAATCAACAGCCTGCTTCTCCTCATCAGAGGAAATGGATTAAGCAGTATTTTCTGTCGTACAATGGACTTGAATGAAGGAAAAACATGGCTTTTGGTATATGACAGTTTCAGGAGACTGACACAAAAATAGGCTGAAGAAAGTCCTCAAAGGCACCTATATGGAACATTTTAAGGCTTGGAAATAGCTTTTATATAGAACATCCTCCTTTCATTCAGCTCAAAAGAATGCGCTTACATGGCAGAAAGGACAAGGGGTGGGAGTTATGCACAGCTTCCTGTGATTATTTAAAACCATAATCAATGTGGTACTAAGGTACTTAGGTGTCAGTTCTTTAAACAGCCTTGAGTATGCTGGCTATGGAATAATAAAATTTTAAAGAGGGAGAGAGAATGAGAGAGGCAGAGAAGGAGGAAGAGAAGGAGCTCAAGGGGGGCTGCACTATTACAAGCAGAAAAGCAGGTTCCTAAAAGATGGATCTGGGCTCAGGCAGGCATTTAGAGCCTTTAAACAAGCTCTGCATGGAATTAAATTCTCTACCTCACTGTAAAAACATGTAGCCATAAACTGTGCTGTTTATGACACAGAATATCTACGATTTTAATTAAAATTTGTCGGAAATATACACCTTCATGAATGGATGCTGAATTTAAGTGCTTCAATTAAAAAAAAAAAAAGCAAGATAGAGGGCACAACATAGTCAATCTTCCAAAAGTCTATGAAAATGTAGGCTTTTTTATTTACTTATTAGGTGAGTATTTCATACGCTAAATGGGGATCATTTCCACAAGAATCAGTTTTGACTGTAAGGATGGATTTGAAAATGTGCTCATGCAGTGATGCCCTTAATCCCTGAATAAGCATAAACAAGACAAATGAGAAACCAGTGCCTGATCTGGTACCTTAACAAGTGTTTTTCCTTTCTGTGATGGTGGGTGCTGTCACCACCACAAGGTGCCAGTCCATCCCTCCTACTTCCTTCCCCTCTCTCTTCTCTCCCATCCCCCCCGCCATCCCCTTTTCCCCAGCATTCAGAGTCTGGCATTCAAATCAAAGGTTTTCTTTGAAGTTATAACCTAAAATGGGAAGTTGATAAGTATTTTCCTCCCAGTGCTCTAGTGATGATGAATTGCTGATCACGAAAAGGAAATGAGACTTTTTTTTTTTTTTTCTTCTTTTTTTCATTTACATGCAAGCAGTAAAAGCCAAGGCTCCACACTGCAAATATGTGCAAATTCATCCACTGGCTGTGTGCACTACAGCAAATCCTATGGAGATAAGGAGCTCAAGCAGCAGGGGTGCAGCAACATAAGCTTCAAAGCTAGACATGCAATTTAATAGGCAACAAACTTCACAAAGGGCATAGGGATATTTAACAGGGAGGTGAAATATTCCAGCCATTAAGAACAGTAAATTGCTGTGATGGCCAGAGGTTTAGCTCTGCACCTCAATATAGAATGTATACATGGGAAGAAATATAGAGGTTTGCCCAGGAATTAGTTTAGCTAATAATTTATACTTTTTTCCAACTAAAGGGATGCTCTGAGGGATGGAGATTGTTGCTGTTCTTATGAACAGAATTAAGTAAAATAATACTAGGGAGGGCTTAGCAAGTGGTGCTGAATGCTCAAAGTAATCATCCTGTTCATCATAAATGACAGTGTTTAACTATAAGCAAATCAGACTGTAGCAATCTTTTAGGAGGCAATTAAAGCAGTAGCTTTTCTGTGGCCTGTTTTCACATGCATGGGGCCTGATTCAACCCCATCTATCTCTCTTTGGCACAAATACACCTCTTATTCTGTTTCTTCAGCACATCTATGGCTGACTTTTACCTCTATCAGTGGCAAGTGGGTCAAGCCCATAGTACAGGACAGAAATGTTCCTCAAAAGGAAAAAACCCCAAACTTTCTCTTCTAAACATATATCAGTCCTTATTAAAACAACAGTTCCAGTAAAGAACTGATTCTGATCCAGATTCCTAATGCTTCATGAGGGGAGACTGGGAGTTCAAGTTTGTTGAGCACTTGCAGTAATAGAAGTTGATTGTCCTTTCTTCCCCAGCCACCTGGATCTTCAGTTAGACATATTAAGAGGCTGCGCCTTCATTGCAAACTGGCCTTTCTTTTCATTCTCTGCAGTTCATTTATATCCCATCAGGTAGCATCAGGATTCATTGCATTTAATGGGAAATGCACTCTTCTGGATCAGATACCTGTTTCCAATTTTGAGAGTATCTGATTCCAATGGCAGAAGTGACAGAAATAAAGAGGAAAGGAGAAACAGGTGCCTATCGTATAGATTTCTGCCACACTAAAAGAGCTGCCATTTTCTGAATCACTGGGACCTTAGAATTTACTTATATTTTCCAAATTATGGTGGTGAAAGAAGCAAAAAATTAACTCTGTCTTTATTTAAGCTTATAGAAAAAATTACTGTTCCTTTCTCTGAGAACAATATTTGGTTTTGACACAGAAGTGCCCTTACCACATCATCTCCCCAGAGTCACAAACTTCTGAGGAGCCCACTACTCTGCAACGATAGTCTGCAGAATTATTTCTGACATACAGTTTAGTCAGCATCAGGCTCACTATTGGTTAGAGTGAGGAGGTTCAGGCTCATTATGACCTGCTGTATCTTTCAAGTGTCAGCTTGAGGGTTTGACGGGGGGAGGAGCAGTGGATAATATTGCTGTGTGGACTATTTTTCATTAAAAAACTCCAAAACCTTTTTTTTTTTGTTTGTTTGTTTGTTTGTTTGTTTGTTTTTGTTTGGTTTGTTTTTGTTTGGTTTTTTTCTGTTTGTTTTGTTTTTAAATCATGTCACGGAGACAGCATGTTTTTGTACCAAGCTTTGATGAAATTTGTATTAGGAAGAACACCTGTGCAGATTTATCTGTGGCAGAAACGTCAGTGTAACATTTTCCTAAGAAGCAGAAAGAAAAATTGTGTCGTATCATGGCATCAATCCTGTAGAGCTCTGCTTCAGTTTAAAAACAGTCTGGCCAGATTTATTAAATCTATTGGAATTACAGAGAAGCTGGACCTGTGCAGACTACTATTTTCAACTTGCTTACAGGCATTTGGGAGATTTCAGTTCCTATATAGCAGTAAAACAATAAGGAAAATTTGGGATCAGCGTTGGCTTCCTTATATCTCATCATTGGAAGCATCTAACAGGTCTGAAGAGATGATGGGCAAGAGAACTAGGAGAGTGGGAAGGAAAGTATTAATGTTGCTGTGAAAGAGTAAACCAAGAGAGGCTTCCTGTTAGCCTGTAAAGAAACTGTTGAATCCTGCTCCAGGTTGCTGTACACTCAGACAGAATGCTTCGCCGTACTTGGATGTCCAAGCCATGTAACCAAGTTGGACTTTAGATAAACCACCAAGGGGACGCTTCTACTTTGCCAACAAGATCATGCATATTCAGGAATCTTTTCAAGTGACATTGACCTGCTACTTCCTACCCAGCAACAAACAGGCCACCTATATTCCCCAAATTCAGTACTTTCATTCATCTCATCAGGAAGTAACAGCCATCCTCAAGGACCTGCAACCTGAGCCCTGAGAAGTGGCCTGTGCTCCTTATCCTGGGAAAGAAAATTCTCAACAGCTCATACCACTCCTGAGGGCAGCTGGCAGTGCAACACTCAGGCAGAGGACCCTCCTCTTTCTGACTATCTGCTAGCCCAGTGGTGAGAAAACCTGTGTTGTGGAACTCATTTCTGGGCAGCTAGCACCCAGTCTCATAGCTCTGATTTTACTCAGAAACTAGCAAAAGACAATTTCAGGGCTGCCAGAAGTACCATCACAGAAGTGGTTAGGCCAAGACTGAGATGGATGGACACTTTTTAAATAAAGCTATATTTCATTAGAAAGCACCCTATAACTAAACCTGAGATGTTCTATGGAAAGAGACCAAACTTGGCTCAATTTAGGTGAACAGTAGGCTTGCAAGTAGCTACACTTGGTGGGCTGCATCAAGTGTAGCTACTAAAGAGTCCGCATTTCCAGCCCTACCTAAATATGTTTCCTAAACTCTGCTGCCTAAGTCCAGATGAGTTACCTGGAGCCCCCAGTTTCTATGACAGCCTGTAAGCCCTTATGCTGGCTTTCGCTGCTCTAGAGTTAATTTTCTTCGTAGTAGCTAGTGTGAGGTTATGTTTTGGATTTGTGTTGAAAACAATGTTGATAATACTGGGACATTTTTATTACTGATGAACAGTGCTTACACTTTGTTAAGGCCTTTTCTGTTCCTCACCTCACCTCATCCCACCAGCGAGCAGGCAGTGAGTGCACAAGAGCTTGTGAGAGAACACAGCCGGACAGCTGACCCCAAAAGACCAAAGGGATATGCCATACCATATGGCATCATGCTCAGCATACAAATCTGGGGGGAAGAAAAACAAGGCAGCATTAGGAGTGATGGCATTTGTCTTTCCAAGTAACTGTTATATCTCATGGAGTCCTGCTTTCCTGGAGATGGCCGAACACCTGCCTACTGAGGGGAACTAGCAAATGAATTCCTTGCTTTGCTTTGCTTGTATGTAGAGCCTTTGCTTTACTTATTAAACTGTGTTCATCTCAGTTCATCTCAGATGAAAACTCATCTGAGTTTTCTCAATTTTAACCTCACAGTTCTCTCCCCTTCTGCCGGGAGGGGAAGTGCATGGACAGCTCTGTGGAACTTAGTTGCCAGCTGGGGTTAAACCACAAGAGCCCTAAAAGACCTTGGTGGCTGCTAAGGTTCATGGCCCTGCAGCCTTACATCCCATGTGGGAGATGGCAGTGCCACCACTCTTGATGCGCTGGAAGTGGCTGGCCTTAGTCTGCTTAGAAGCCAGCAAAGAATGGAGCCAGGATGGCTGTGAGAAAGGCAAACCCAGCCAATGCTCGTGGTGGCAGATTTCTACTGGCATCAAAGGACCATGGCCATGATGCCTGTGCCAGGCTGACGGAAAGCCAAAGTTGTTGCCAGAGGGCAAGGTCAAAACTGCCAACAGTTGCTCCCTGCCCACTGACAGTGGCAGGAGGGGATATGCCAGCCCTCTCTAGCCAGTCTTGGCTGCACTTCCCAGCTCTGCTCTCCTTGCCTTCCTTTCCCATAACTGGAGCATTCCAGCTCCAACAACACTGTCCCAGGAGAGCATGCAATTTTGTATGTACTGCCCTCAACAAAATACCCAGGAGAGCAGAGACCATCACAACCTCACTGCTGTTACTGGCAATTCAAGGTGCACTTTCACCTCCGCCTGCCTCTGTGAACACAAATACCTGGCAGCACATGCATTTGCAAAAATCATGCCAAAACAGTGCTCCTTCCCTGGAGAGACAATGGAGATAGATATAGCCTGTGACTCATGTTAGCTATGCTGCTGAAGGCTTTGCTTAATGGCACTTTCAAACCTGAGGGGTTGTCATGCTACAAAAAGCATGGTAAAAAGTGAAGAGCTAACTGTTTCATCATAAAATGCACAAAAAAAAAAAAAAAAAGGAAAAAAGTAAACAGTTATGGTCTCCACATGTCCAGTTTAGCAGCATTTGTGGGTTGACATAGCTGAAAGAAGTGAGGAAGAAAGGCCTTTTTGTTAAGGCACTGGAATCAGAGACTAAGGAGATCTAGATATGAAGCACAGATGAAATGGACCTTCCTTACTCTGCCTCAGGTTTCTTACATTTCCTCAGGCAAAGCATTTAGTCTCTCTGTACTGGATTTCTCATTTGTAAAATAAGGATAACACTTCCTTCCTCTGTCTTGTCTAACTAGTCAACCAGGGCCAACGCCATAAAAGAACTTACTTAGCTACCTAAAGTGAAATTTAAGCGACAATTAAAATATGGGTCCTCAACATGTTCTTGCAGCTGCTGCCTACAGCTGAAGCCATTTGAAATCTATATACATATACATTAAAAAACACTATGTACTTACATGTTCTGACCTAGGTATTAGCATATGAACCTTTGGGACACCTGAATTCCCTTGCAGATTTAGCCTTCATTTCTTTGTGGATATTATTTGGGGATTTACTGTAGTGACTATCATAACAGTTATCATTTAGGAGCCAGAAATATCCAGCTTCCACGAAACATATAGTTGAGTTGCAAACATTTTTTTGAGGAACAAACAGCTCATCTGATAAGATGTCAAAATGAGAGGGTTTAGTGTAATTTGGTGGTGAATGAAAGGTGCTGTATAACAAGGACTGTGTGATCACAAAGGCTGTGAAAGAGTGGGAAAATACATAGCAGCATGCTTATCCTGTGTGACAGCATCACTCGCAATGTGTCATTATAGATATTGATGATTATATATCCATAATTAAAGTGTTGTGCTTAAATAGCTAAATGCAGAAAGAAGTGTCAGATCATTAACATAACTTTAAGTTAAACCATCTACTTTATGTCTGGTTACGCAGCCTGTGCATCAGAACTGAGGCAAATATTTGAGGTGCCTTGTTTAAAAGAAGAGTTACTATAATCATAAAAGCAAAGCTGCTTGCCAAGAGCATAAAAACCAATAAGTTTTGCAAGAAAATTATGACACCTTCAAATCAATGTTGATAATGCAGGTGACATTTATAAAAGGTAAAGTCATTCATATTAACACAGTCTATCTCCAGCAACTGTCAAAAGGGATTACAAACCCACCGTCCAGAAAGACATTTTGCCAGAGCAGGTTTTGTTAGAATAAGACAGGCTGACAAATCAGAGTGACTTTGTTTTTTTCCTGACAATTTCTTCATTTGGATTTAAACAGTGACATATGGATGCCTTATTTTGTGTAAATAATCAGCATCATACAGGCATCTTCTGTTGTTATTCACATGCGTTTTCTTGTGATGCTCACAAAATCAGCATGAATGTAGGAATGGACTTCATAAAACTTGCACGGAAAAACCTGCAGTTTTTCAACATAACATTAGCTATGAAGAATAAAAGAAAAAGTCTAGGAAAACATCATTCTCCACAAGTCTGCATGTCCAGGTGACAAGTCCGGCTTAGCATAATAATGCTACTACATAAAGGTCAACTACTTTTGAAAAAAACAAAAATATTGAGCAGAAATGTACATATAACAATTATTAAAAAAAATCAAGAGGAATCCTTGTAAAAGTTTCATATTTGTCAAAAAAGAAAAATCAGTTTTACTATAGAAGTTTCATTGCTTTCTTTCTATAGACATGCAGGTGTTTAAATGCTCCATAATGCATTACCTGAATTTTTTTTCTAAACCTAATCAATATATTCTTACACAGAAAGGTCCAATGTACGTCAGAAGTTGTAAAAGACAATATGGAAAGAATAACGATTAATAATGTAGGAGTGAATAGTTAATATCCTGCATTACACAACCGAACACAGAAAAACACTATACATGAAAATTATGTGGTGCTATTGCGATTTACAAATATGAATGATTTCATACTGGAGAATTAAGTCAGAAAATCAGCATAAATTGTGATCTGTTAGAAACATGAACATAATAATAATGATAATGAATTATGAAATATATGATCTGATGGACACTAGGAAATATAATTCCAAACACAGTAAAAGTAAAAGACTGGAGACTGGTGCTAACGAGAAACTCACTGGTGAGCATGGGAAGTTAAATTATACATGCACTTCAAGTATGACCTGACATGAGAGAATTAAAACCACCCCAAACTCTCGGTGTGTTGCAGAGGCAGAGAAAATATTTTATGCATCAAGGTTGTATGAGAATCATCATTTGGATTATTGCATCAATACAGCAGATACACTGCATATGGCAAAAGTGCCCAGAGGGGATCCATATAATTCAGGAAAAGCCTGAACTGAAATAAAACAAAAAAATCACTATGAAATTCATTCTGGCTCAGCAATGACAAAGACAGGGTATCGTGATGTTCTACTAACGTTTGGGTACCAGAGGTGAATTATTTAATATAGCTAGGAATCAAAGTAATGTAAACGTAAGGAAATTTGGAGTGAAATTTTAAGAAGAATTTCAAGAAAAACTTCTTGACAGTGAAATATATTAGACTGTGGAGTAGTCTCCCCAGGGAAATAATGAAAGCATTGTCACTTGGGACTTTTAAAATTACACAGAAAAAACCCTCACAATAGAGTATCTAGTAGAGAGAACAGTCTTTGAATTGGCCTCAGGGAGTTGAACTGAATGACTTAATTGGTCTTCTCAGTCTCTAATTTCTGAAGGACAGACCATGCCCTATGTGTTTTCCACACAAGGGAAAAACAAGCTCAGGCAGCCCCCTTTCAGGGTATTGAGTTTCCTGTTGCCCATGTTGGGGTGGGAAGAGGGCTGAATTCCGCAGCCTGGCCCTGGCTGCTCCATCCTCCCAAGCACCCACTAAGCCCCCCCTACTTGCCCTGCCATGTCCCCATAGTTCAATGAGGAGTAGCAGTGGGGCCTGGATTAATTTTTGTCAGTGTGTTCTAGCCTGTCATCTGGGAGAATTGGTGACAGGAAAAGATTTTTTTCCAAGAGACACTTCTGCCCCAGTCAAATTTAGAGGATTCTTCTGTATCCAGAGAGGTTGTGGAGAAGTCACAAACAAAAGCATCTGTTACACTCGGGTCCTACCTTTCTGTCTAATTGATCAGAAGTTCCTTCTCTTTATCTGAGCCCAGCAGCTGATTTTCTTCATGCAGTTACTTGGCATGACTTCTCATATCGTTTGATCACCTAGAGAAAGTTTCAGCTCATGTTTCAAGTATATGCATTCCATTTTTCTTTTACCAGAAACAGCAACTAGAAAAAAGGAAATAAGAAAAATATTGTTACTTGGACCAATAAAACTATAAACCATGGAACAGTTCTTGTAATGTAAAAACAAAACTATTTTTACCTCCATTTATACCTCCATTCTCTGGTATAACACAACTGCTTTCTATAATGTAGTAAGGGAGGTTCTGAGTGTGATCTGGGATTTGATGCAGGAGAAGTGTGTCTGAAGCACAAGATACTCTTGACACTACACGTGTATATAATGCTTTACTAAATGCAATCAATCTTAAGTTCATAAGCATAAATTCAAGCAGCCTTAAAGTGCACTGGATTTGTACTGAGGCTACAGACAGGGAAGTGGGGTGACAGCCAGATGCAACTTTTGTGTCAGTTCATTTTGTATGCAATGGCGATTCAGCAAAGTAGCAGCAGATAGCAAATTTTAAGCATGTGAGCATCCCAATCAAAACCATTCTGCCTCAGCAAGTGCTTAATTAGTCTTCGTTTACAGAATGGAGACCAGCAGATCAACATAATTTAGCCATTATGAAAAGTACTATTGGTTCTTGTAAATGAGAAAGGCTGTCTGCTACTCAGAGGAATCTGTTTTTTTTATGACAGAGGACCATTGGATGAAAATAGCTATCAGACAAAGAGAAACCATGTTGTCCTCCTGAGCCCCCCCATTTTACACAACTGGACTTTTCTGACGAGACACTCCCCTCCCAGCTGGAAGCCAGACTCTTATCCTGCTCAGTGTTTCATGGCCTTTTTGGTGTGTCTTTAAGGTTTCTTCCTGCTCACCTGTTACAGGTTTTATTCTGAGTCATTCCACTTCTACCTTTTACTGATATAGCACTAAAGTGCTTAGCACCTAGGTCTGGATCCCACACGAGGAACAAGGTGTTGTGGTGCTGCAGGAGTAACCATTAGGCTCTCAACTCTGAACTGTGGGGATCTTCTTCAAGTAACAGTAAGGGCACGGACCTGTCTGGCTCAGGCTGCCCCTGGGTTGGAAATAGTCTCTGACTCTGTGAATCTTGTAGCAAGCATTTATCTTCTACACACCAATATTTAGTTATGTTGGTGGGACAGGTTCTGCTGGTCTTGTCTAATGGTGTTTGAAATCAACAGAGCCCTTTACTCAGTTTCAGTGGTCTCCTGATGAAATCCGGTTAACAAACACGCTAAAAATAATGGGACCGATGAAATGCTTGCCGTCTGGACAGATGGGTTTTGTGTGTGTTTTGATTTTGGCCTGCTTTCCTTTTTTTGCTTTCTTTTTTTTTTTTAACTTCAAGTATATTTTAAATATTTAATTTATACCCAGTTTACTTTTTTCCCTTTCATACCCATCTCTCATGCTGAATCACATTACAGTAAAACGTGCTTGAACTTACTGCTGAGTTTATGTACACAGTAATGTTACCTGGCTTTTAAGGCCTTCTTGGCTGCATAACACTGTCTAAAGGAGGCAAGTGCTGCTTGCCCTATTTTAAAGGTGGGGAATTGTGGTACCTGCACTGCAGAATGACTGAGCTTGGAAAAGAACCAAGGCTCCTGGCAGTATATTGCATTTCCGGTGATGTCAGCAAGCACTTTCACGTGTTTATAGTTAAGTAAAAGCTTTACCACTTCCCCTGATCTGAAACAATCTCTTTTCCTCCTTCCCTCCCTCCTAAAGCCCAAATGAGAAATGCACCCCCCAGATCATTTGCTGAAACTAGACTGAAAATAAAATAAATAAAAAAAGGCATGAATGAGCATGTGAAAGGTGCTGAGGAGTATTAGAGGAGACTGTCTTTGTGGGCCTGAAAAGCCCATGATAATAAGCTCCTCCATCAGGGGTGGGAAGAGGCACACATGTAAAGGAGGGTCTTGGGCTTCGCATTTCAATAGAGAAAGGTTCCAGCCTTTTTCCCTGGAAAAAACCCAGCTTTGAAAATGGAAAGCAACACAAACTGATCATTATGGTTGAAAGCGCCATCATTAAAAAATCTCTCGTCATTCACAGGCCCCTGACAGCTGGTCGCTGGGGCCTGAATAAACACAGCCAGCGCTGCTTCGATTCTGGGGAAGAAGCTCCATGTTTCCCTAGCTGCAGAGGGCTGTACCTCCTGGAACCACCTTGGGCCCCCCAGGCTACCTTCCAGCTGGCCACCTCCTGGGGAAGCAGCCCTGGCCCCCTGCTGCCAGCAGGACTCCCGCCTGGGGACAATGCCCTATTGAGGGGTTTAGGATGCTGTGAATACCCACCAGCCTGTTTTGTCCTGCTCCCCTTCTCCGCCTCCTTCTTCCCTCTCTGTCCTCCCTCAACCTCTCCCTTTTCTCTGACAGCGTATTTCCCAATCCAAAAGTCTTTTGCTGCTGTCGGTCCCCTTGTCCTGCCATCACGCCTGGCTGAGCCTGCTGTCCCAGCAGCAGTCTCGCCCCGTGGAGACCGAGGGGGGATGCTGAGCTTTATTCAGTGCAGCACAAAACAAGCCCAGCGGCTTCCCAGCCACATGGGCTATAGCAACAACCAAATGCTTAACAGGCTCTTAAAACCAGAATGGGGGCCTGTCTCCTATAACCCACCTGTTTCTGGGGTAGGTTTCTAGGCAGGGTCCTGTGTGTCGCTGGCTTCTCTCCAAAGCAATTTTAACTCTCCCATCCGCCCCGCAACACTATCTATTCTGTGCCAAGCCAGACTATGTGTCACTTATTCCAAGGCATCTGCAGACACTTAAATTGCCAACAAAGTAAATATTGCAACAGCTTTACAGAGAAAAAGGGGAAGGGAAGGAGAAAGAGGAGGAGTGAAACTGGAATGGAAATCAGCACCGGACTGGTTCTCCTTGCATGTGTCTTGCTAGTAAGCAGAGAGACTGGCAGTCAGAAAGGGGAGGGAGAGATGGTGGAAAGAGGGAAAATGGAGGAGGGGAGGAAGCCAATCCTATAGACAACACCGAACGGAGCCCATAAACAAACATCTGCTTTGAGATGTCTGCAAGAAAGCCAGGCTTTGTACAGTTTGGTAAAAAAAAGAGCCCGCCTTATGTGTATTTAATGGTTTAGATACACTGGGTCTGAGAAAAGTTGCTGAGCATTTAATTCCTTATGGAAACAGGACTTGTAATTGCTGAGCTTTTGTATCCTTTAAGAAAAAAAAAAAAGCAACAAAAACCCCCAAAGGCTTTGGTTTCTCTTGAAATTATTTTTCCAAATGAGTGTTTGCAATAATTCAGGCATACATGCGTACTTCCCAGGGTGTAAAATAGATTTTTCTGGAAATTTCTATGTGACAAGAGTCACTATCCAGTGGGTTTACTGCTACTGTGAAATGACTGCCGAGATGACATATAAGTGACATTAATGTGACACCATTGGCATGCAGAATAGAAACAGAGAGGCAGGTTTACACTGCAAGGTCACAACAACCCCTACCTCCCATTTAAACACTGTGGATTATTGCAAGTTTCAAATGAAAGAAGCCAAGGCTGGGTGCTGGGCGCAAACTGGTCCACAAATTCTGTTCTCATGCTGATTTTGTGCCTTATTAAATTACAACCTCTCTTAAATGGTTTCTCTTTTCCTTTTCTTCTTCCTTAATAATTGTACGGATGTTAGTGTTCTGATTAATACCCACACTACAAAATTAAATCAGACTTCCTCACAGCTCATTCTTAATTTTAAAAGTTCCTTCCCATTAAGAATATTTGTTTTGATCTCAGAGAGACGAACTGTGATTAAAATGAAATATTTAATTATTTAGCATTTTGTAATAGCAGGAACAAGACTGCCATTCTCAGTGTCACTCTGAGGTTTTTTCACACTAGCAGGCTCTGAGCAAACCCACTGTACTTTGCAATCTCTGTCATGGGTGGAAGGATGAAAGAAAGGAAATGGAGGCCAAGAGAGGTGGAGGAAGTGCACCGTATGGGTTTTATTTGACCAGCTGTGCTGCAATGAGAATCTGGAGGTGAGATCTTGTATTCCTGAAACAGAGGAAGTTTTGCTGATGGTGTCAATGCAGGATATTTGAACCACTCCCTCCCACACCCAGCTCAACTAATATCTGATCCATGCAAGGGACAGACACTCCTCCTCAGACCAGGGTGTTTCTCAAGAGAGTAATGTTTCTTCAATGGGAAAGAAGTTGCCATTTATTTTGAACATTAAAAAAAGCAATCCACCCTTATTTTCAAGCAATTACATTGCTTGCTTATTATCTGTACTTAAAAATAAATGCACACTTCTCTTGGAATAATAAACTGCAGAGAAATACTTTGATTGTTCTTAGATTCTGCAGAGACTTGACTTCTAAAAATTCAATTTGTAGTCTAGGTCTCAGACTCAGACTCAACAGAACCCATTTGAAGCAGTGTACACCTCAAGTCGCAAAATAGCCCCAAAATTAAATTTAAACAATCAGTTCTAAAAATAAATGTCTGATGAACCAAATTCATGACTAAATTTATTCATGGCAGTTCTGCACAATAGGTCTAGGGATCACCTCAGCAATTTCTAGTAACAACAGGAAGAAGTACTTGTGATAATGTTAAGTTGCATTTTCCTACAAGCTCAGTGGCTTTTAACCTCTCAGAACTTGCTCATGCTGCAGTCTCATGTTAAGGAACCATAACTGGTGACACTGCAGAATCATCATGTAACTTGTGTGTTCAAAATCAGTACCATATACACAGACAAGGCAAGTCCTCTCATTCTGCCCAGAAGGAATGTGTGGGCAGAGCAAGAAAAACCCAAACCACCCAGCATAGGAACAAAAGCTCAGCACCTAAAAAACGCACTCTCCCAACACGCCATAGACACATTGTACTTTTTGGTAGCAGATTAGTGAGTTTTGGGTCCATGGGATCAGTAGCAGTTGAGAGAGTAAAATATGTAGCCCTAAAAAGTGATGTCAGAAATGTACATAACTAAAGCATCATCAGAGGCACCCAGCAGGGTGGGATATCTAGCTACCAATAAATCACCATGTCTGCTCTGAACACAATGACATCAGCACACTCCTTGTGAAAATACTTCCAAATTTTGCCTCAGTAGCAACCAACTATAACTGGTTCTCCAGTTACTCTGCCACAAGTGCTCTATGACTGCTTCATCTTGTTTCTTTTTACTTGCCCAGGGGTAATAAACAAGATGTAGGTTTTTCTCTTTTGTTGTTAGTTTCCCAGTTTTTGTGGAAACCGTTGAGAGTCTCAAACTCCTTTCTGAGTTAGTGGCCTTTTTACAGTACTATTCCTGCTATTAGTAAACAAGGAAGTAATGTTACAGCTTTAGGGAAAGCCTGTTGAAGCCAATTACAGACTACTGATAGAACAGACTTAACACTTGTATGCCATGTAAAACCTAGGCTTTTCTTTCACGGTGTGATACTTCTCCTGAGAATGCAGAATTCTTTTTTGGTGGTTTTTCTTTTGTGGTCCTGAATGCAAAGATGGTGCAGGTGGATCATTTGCTGTTGAAGTTATCCTAACAGCCCAGTATAATATGTGAACAGACATTACCAACTTTTTTCCTGATCCCACAGCATCACTCAGGTGAAGTGCTGCAGCTTTTAGCAGATTCACATTGCTCGTGCCTGTCCCACTGCCACGTGGGGAGATCAGACCTGTGCTGATGATGCATGGCTCATCAGCTTCCCAGACTGATTTTCTCTTCACGCTGGATTCCACCTTGTGTGCAGCACACATCAGGCATCCAGCTCAAAAATAGGAGGGGTGTCTGCCACTCAAGCAGAAGGAGGAAAGGGAAATTAAAACTTCTTGTGATCTGCCAATTCCTGTGGGCTGCTCCGTTACTGCCTGCCAGGAGGAGCACAGGCTCTGTGCCAAGAGACTTGGAGTTGCGTGGGGGAATGCTTGGCAGGGCCCCCATGGCGCTGCTCTTCCAGCTGCCAGCAACTCCAGGAGAGCAGAATCGTTTCTCAAAGACCATTCCTGCTGCTGACCTGTGATAAAATGCAGCATGGCAAGAAAAATCATTATTAAAGCAGCTTTCTGCAAGGGAAGGAGCACAGAGGTTAGCTCTCTTCAGCCAGCGTGCAGAAGTTTGCTGATGCCACCATCTAGGTCATGGGGCAGAGACAACAGCAGCCACCACTTGATCTGTGCTCATACCAAGCTCAGCTGCTCCAAGCCTGCACAACTTAGTGCTCAAGGAGAATGTTTTCTGAGGCACAGCGTTCACTGGGAGGAGGCATGAGCCTCCAAAGATGTAAAAATAAAGTCCCTAGGAGCCTGGGAATTCAGGGGCTCTCACGAAAAAATCATGTCATATTTTCAGTGGGGCCTCAGGGAAAAAAACACCCAAACAAACAAAAAACCGACCTGCCAACCAACCCAAAACCCCAGCAACAAGAAGAAAAGGCAAAAAGAATACCTTAGTGGTGAACAGCCAACTTGGGACTACAACAAAGTTGCTAATTTTGAACACTGCCCTTTGCTGGTGCTGTACAAGAAGAATTCACACAGGTCTGGGGCTTACCCTAGTTTATTATACGTCTGTGTTTAATTATACCTGAGGTGGAGATGTGGGTTAATCTGGTAGACACAATGTAATTTTTGTTTCATCTCTGCAGGCCTGTGAGAACATGTGTGAGTGTGATGGATGGCAGTGGGAGTGTACACATGCACATCCTGGCTGTCTGAAGATGGGACTCTGGAGGTCGGTCCTTTCTGTCAGCATTTCTGTCCTGCCCATTTCTGTGATAACTGCATGCAAGCCATGCAGCTAGTAAGCAGAAAGACTGCTTTCCACCCCTCAGAGCATCTGCACACCAGCCGTCCAGGAGGGACTGCTGACAGTTCCTGAGCACCCTAACAGGTACCTAAATCTGCTCAGGGCATTGCACTGAAGGCAGGGTGGTAAAAATGCCAGCCAGTGACCACCAGTGTCCAGACAACACCAAGTCATCTCTTGTTTCTGCCAAAAGTGAAGCTAAATTGGTGAGCTTTAGTTTCTGCATTTGTAAGAAAGAGGTGGTATGAGAAGTACCATAAAGCTTAGTGAATGTAACGCATTTCATAGCACAGAGAAAAACCCTCCTATCTAAAATGCACTTGTCAAATGTCAAGCTGTCAGTGTCAGTCAAGCGTATGCTACCTTTGTTCTGCTTCTGAGCAGCATTACAGCCTCCTGTGCATTAACTGACAGTGACATGACATTTCTTTGACTTCAGGTACAGCCTGATGTGTGGGTAGCAGGGGAAGAAGCAGCCCTGATGGTGGATGCAATATGAAATACATAAACTGGCTCACTTCAAGATGCATCCCTCATGAAATGCCCCCAAAATAAATCAGTCACTTCTCATACAGAGTGCTAAACCTCCTCATTACACCTCCTGAAACACTCAAGTTAACTGAGGGGTTGCTGTTCACTGACAGAACTGCCTTGCCATCCAACAAGGAGGCATAGTAGAGCTTCAAAGCCTGGCTGGTATGGGGGTAGCTCCAGGGGGAAGTCATCTGCTCCATCACTGACTCTTACTGAAGCAGTGGAGACCTCTGTGAAAGAAGTTCCAGAAACACTTTTTGACTGCCATTTGCAGGTATCAGAGATGGAGGCAGCATTGCCTTGCCCCTATGACAGTCACTTGGTACATATCTCTTCCATGCAGGCCATGCGGAGGTAGTTCTCAACAGAAGTAATTCGCATGGTGTGTGTGATGCGTAAGGGATGTGGCTGACCAGAGACTGCAGATATTGCAGAGACTGCAGTAGTATCACCTGCTAGAGAATACTGTAGCACCCTAGGTCATCTCTTACATCCCTGCTCCAAGGAAGGATTGAGAGTATCTGTTTTTATTCTTGATCAATGTTTGTCTAATGTGTCCTCAAAATTCTCCAGCACTGGCAATTCTCTAAGAGCAATCTAGCCCAGTGGCAGTCTGTCCCTGCTGCTAGATAATAATTTTCAGCTGTTTGCTGATTTTTTGCTGCTGTCATTTAAGACTCTGAATTATCATCCTCCTCCTTCTCCTATCTTACCCCTTTTTGCTGCAGCCTTTCTCCTGTCTAGAGGCTGTTTTCATGCTACTAGTCCAATTTTCTTTTTAGGCTGAATAACTCCAATTTGCTCTATTTTTATTCACAGGTCATGTTTTCTAGACTACTGAATAATTTGGGCTCTGCTCAACTGACCCACATCTTTCTTGGAGGAGCAGAGATCTCAGCGGAGCCTGTAAGAGAGCTGAGTAGAATCAGAAGGATTGCTTCATATGTTCCATAGGCAAGACTTCACAACTTGCCTTACCATGACTTTTTTCTTTTCACAACAACATCTCAGCATAACCAGGTTAGAGACATGACAACTCCAGATGCCTTCTGCAGAACAGCTAACCAGCCAGATGCTCCTCATCCTGTACTTGTATAGCTGGCTATTCCTGTCTGAGGGTGGTATCCTCAATGCAGGAAATCATGCCCCAGGACGCTTGCCAAAGAAAAGCTGGATGCACGCTATACTCACTTGTATATCATTATCTAGAATGGGTTGTTTCACAGACACATTTAATTCTGAGCTCTGGGAATGATCCAAAGGCTTGGTTGGCTTTGGCTTGTGTGTCAAAGTGATCTTTTTCATCTGTGTTCTAGCAGGAACTACCTTGAAGGGTGCTTTTGCGAGAGCTGGTTCTCTGTAAAGTTATACTGGAAAATATTCTTTTGTACTTGGATCTGTTAATGAGCCTGCATAGCTTTTACCAGTGGGATCAAAGAACATTAAATAGCCTGTAGATCCTGTCAAGAAGAAACAGTCAGCCAGAAAGTCAGGCATTTTCTTTCAGGAAAAAAAAAAAAAGGAAAAAAGAAAATAAATAGGGGTTTCCTGAAACCTCTGGAATAAGTTTTCTTTACTTAAAAAAACCCCAACCTGCTGTGGATATGCTGAACGACAGATTCCTGCTCCTCTGAGTAAACACAGGACGTGCACAAGATCCTTTTCTATAACATCCTACAGTTGTTAATATTTCTGTGTTTGGTGACTAAAGGGAGACAAAAAGATTATTTTGGAGAGGTTACATTGCAGTGGCTTCATTCAGTGTTTGTATCTTTTGCTTTTAATAAGAAAATTGATTGCCTCAGAAGAATAGAAAGCATGCTGGTAGAAAGGTTACTACAGCAGAAAAAATGGAAAATAGAAGAATGAAAGAGATCTACTTCTTTTCCTGTCTCTTTTTATTGCTTGGAGCTGATCTGTTTTACCAGTAGGGGGAAAAAAAAGGTATCAGTAGCTTTTCATTCAGATATTTTCTTACCATGGCTTTGATAATGCTGGAACAGGATAATGGGAAACTCTGATCTTTGACTGAGAGCAGGATTGTAATATAAAGCATTAAAAAACAATATTCATGTGACATATTGTCTCAGTCTTTCAGCCCCGAGACAGATTTCCTCTCCTCCCTTCTCTGTCTGGTCCAAAGCCCATTTCCCAGAGCGTCAAATGCAACATGAAAGGCAGTAATGACAACTTTGCCCCTGAGCAAAGAAGCCCCAGTTGATACAGGCCATAAGGAAGCACTTTGTGTAACATTACTCTGCTTCATCTCAGGGTGGGCATAGTGTTTTAAGGACAGGGGGTCCTGGTGGTAACCACATGCTACTTATTCTTACTTTGGCAGGTGTAAAGAGGTAGCCATCTTGCTGTTTGCATGTGTCACTCCTGCAGGCACAACCATTGTAGCTGCAATAAGCTTTCCCCTCACTCTACAAGTAGTGAAAGTGTTTTTCTAAGAGAAGTCCTTTTCTTTCTCACAGGCAGAGGGGTGTGAGGAAAGAGGACATTATATCCTTCCTGTTCTTACCATGTGGATTTTTTTTCGTTCCATGGGTTGTACTAAATTTGTGGTTATTTCCCATGTGAGTAATACCTGGATAATTTATGGCTTACATAGGCTCAACACTTGAAATGAAAAGCATATTGCCATAAAGATTTGAATTACCCTCCAATATTTCATAATATATATCCCATCTTCATGGGTTAGTATTGTTATATATATCATAGTTATGATTTCCATGATATCAAAGTTTTCGTTATCTGCCAGTACTATCCAACTATAAATGCCAAAGCTCTCCAGCAGCCACTGTGTCCTTTTTCAGACTTACAGTTCGGTATTCCGTGGATATTCAGCATTTAATGGTGCTGAATAAAACAGAACTGCCAGCATGCTCTCACAGAAACCCCAGCTAGGCTATTGATAGTGTAAGTTTCATTTAATTCCTTGATTCAACAGCCATTTCTAGTTGTTTCTGAGCAGTGCAATAAACACAAAATGCAGTGCTCAAATTGAATATTTAAAAGTCAATCAGGCTTGAAATTTAATTTTATCTAATTGGTTTGCTACATTCACACACAAATGAATGACATTTAGAAAAACCCAACCATCCTATATAATTTCATGTTTACTCCAATCACAAGATGGATTTTTTTTTCAACTTCTTTTAATCTCATTATAATGCTTTAGCTAATTGACTACCCCTTCTGCCACAGGTTTAACAGACTGGTTGGGAATCCATCTTTGTTCTACTGATACACAGTGCTATCAAAGCAATCTCAAGTCTTGTTTAGCATGCAGTGCTGGATGCCTAAAGGAAAATCATATATGCTCTTGTGGATCACACTTTTCAAGGTGGAGAAGGGGTTTGGTAATTCAGTGACATTTACAGATAAGTGTTGAGTAAGGAATTACACACAACACAGTGTTACGTTTATTGGTCCTATAGTAATCCAAGGGCTGGTACTTTGTGTTCTTTAATTTCTTTTGCAGTTTCTTTGTTAATCAATTATATACACACACTAAGAAATACTTCAGTCTCATTTATAGCCAGTGGGTAGCATTACGGCAGATTTCCAAGATTCTCCTCTGAAAAAGGAGTTATGCCATAAGTTGTCAGTGATGCAGCCTTGTGCAAAAAAATTGATACAATGATTGTCACCTCAACACAAACAAAGAATTGAGAAGGGTCTCTGAAAAGCACAAGGAAAATTATAAAGGGGTGGCAGATAACATATAGAGCAAGTTTGCCAAGAAAACTTGACTAGGAGAGACCACTGTGATACACAAGGTTGAATATAAATGCACAAGCAAATGACATAGATGAAGAGCTCCTATTGCATCTCTTATAACACCAAATTCAGAAATGGACCTGAAATCCCAAAAAGGTGCTGCAGGATTCACTGCCACAGTACAAGTGTGCACATACAAAGGCACAGTGCAGGGTGACTGGTGAGCATGTCCATTTGAATGCCTTCACCAAGGGGAGGTCAGAGTGGTCAGACACAGTGCTTTGCTGTCCTCATGTCATCCCGTTTGGAGCTACCAAGGGTGTTTTGCACAGCACCACTCTGATCTGCACAGCCACATCCAAGGTCAATCAACATCATGTGTCTTTTAATGAGGAGTAATGCGCTCCTATAGATAATAAGACAACACCTAGCTACATTAGTTAAAGCTTTAAAAGGTGCACCAGAAGGTATATAGGTGTAGTGTCCTTCTCTAACAGCTGGAGAAGATATTTATAGGAAGACATTTATTTGCAGAGGACATTTATAGGCCCACAACTGTCCACTGGAAAAGGCTGAGCTTGGGGTTTCTTGCTTCTTCCCCACAACGACTGTCATCAGTCACTTCTGCAAATAGGGTACTAAACAATGCAAATGGCAGTTTGGATCCCACGTTATTTATTCTGTCCCTTAAAGCACTACCAATCTCCGTGGATGTCTTACATGATACCATTCTAATTTAAGGCAAGATCTCACTTCAGTGAGTACCTGCTTTTCATTTCACATAGGAAAACCTGAGAACCCAGCAGCATGGAATTATTTTACTTTTATTTGGGCATTATTTTTCTTGATTCCCCTTTCCTTCATAGTAACAGCTATACAAAAGAGATCAATCCCTGCTGAAAACCTACCTAGGGCACAAATATTGCTGCTGAACTTAAATATTATTTTTTGTTATATATCATCAGAAGAGATGTTTAGCTTACCCTTAAACTTAGTAAGAGCTATTATGTCACCTTGATGTGTGAAGCTTTATACTTTTAACTCCCAATATAATGAGGTGAAAACACAGCCCTCTGTTTCTTGAAGCTTTGCCAATTTGTCTTGTTGTATGAAGATGGACAGTGCCTCTTTCTTTAAGAAATAACCTACAGGTAGCAAAGTGATTGAGTAAGAATGCAGCTATGCACAAAATATAGAGTATCTGAAAATAGAGACTTTTTAGAAAATCTGTACAGCATTTGTACTCAGAACTTTAAAATTCACTTCAGTAATGATTAACTCATGCCCGGTTGGCTTGTGATGAACCAGGACACAGACAATCCAAATAGCATTTCAAATGTTTCTTGTGTTGTCTTCATTTTCTGCAAAATGTATGCTTTCATTTTTCTAAAGTTGAAGGTTTTTAAACCATCAAGATGCCAAGACAACTCTCGGGGAGGGAAGAGAGGCAGTGGTGTTTGACAGAGTCAGCAGGCAGTCGGGAGCAATACTTTCTGGAGAACTGTGAACAACTTCATTTGTCTCAGAAGAACATTGGCTCTGACACACGATGATGACAATTTAAATATCACCATTAACTGTTCCAGGCTAAGTAATTTGAACAGAAGCATACAACTTTGCCTTCAACCTAGTGTTGATGTCTATAACAAAAATTAGAGATGGCAAATACCTAGCACGTCATCTTTTCCATTTCCTGAAAGGCCAGCCTAAGTGGTTTCCTAATGTACTTACCTTCTAGTATTACCACACTAGTTTTAGTTCAAAGCCTTCTCTTCCACAGGTTTTCCCACCAGCACAACTCCTGAAAATAATAAAAATATAAATAAAAGAAAAAGGGGGATAAAAAAAAAAACAAACTAAATCTGCTGGAGGACTTCAAAGTTATGCTAGGGCAGTGGCAGCACTTTGAGTTCGGCAGGTGCAGGCTGCACCTTCCCATTTTGGGACAGATCCAGCCCACACAGGATGGGGCTTTGGGACTGGAGAGGCTGCGGTTAAGGAAAGGAAAGAGGAACAGTGCGTCCTTAAACACAGATGGTTCATGTCTGGGTGCTTTGTGTGATTACTCTAGGCATAAGTATCATGGAAGAAAAGACAGGCCAGACCCCCAAGACAGCAACGTGCATAGGATGCTGTGCTTCCCAACCTCCCCTGGCTGCTGTAACGCATCCTGCCTTTCTACAGCATGATGTGTATCAAATATCCAGTCGAGGTAGAGCAGCATTCGATGTACTTTGAAATTCAGTCCAGAGTCAGTCTGTCAGAAACCTGATATGCTTTTAAACTCCCCGGGTCACACATTAGTAAGCTCAAGAGATATAAGTAATGACTTTTCTTAATCAATTAGCTTGTCTGGAGAATGTTTAAGTCTACACCTGCACTATATGTTAAACCCATGATCTACTGGCTTGTTTAAAATTGTCTTTTAGTTGTTTAAAAAAAAGTGCTTTTTCTGTGTTTGACTGCCAAATCCTGGAGGTAAAATGGCTTTCTCGACACTGCTTCTGTGTTGTCTCACATCTGTGTATCTGGCTCTTTAACACCTAATAAAGTAAAAACCTTACCTCAGCTTCTTATGTGTAATTCCAAATGTCAGTTGATTATGGCTCTGGCTGTGTGAGCATCTGCACTTGGGTGGATATTGCTCTTTGGCTTATTGACTTCATACTTTGAGTGTAGCCTGCATGAGCAGAAGCACAGTTTTCAGACAGTAACATTTTCTACAGCCTCTGAAGAATAAAGACCCACGTTTGATTTGGACATGGATAATTTATAAGGAAAGTTAATCCCAAGAAAGTGTAAGAGTAGCTTATGATTTCAGTCAAACTACCCTAGGGCATGCCATGCATTTTTGAGTAATTTTTCACTAATGCTTGTCAGTAAAAGGCCCAGATCCTGAAGCAATTGCCATGAGATAAATTAATATGAATGTGGCCATTACATTAGAGGTTTCTTCCCTGACTTTTTGTGGGTGCTATTTTGGGTCCTGTGTCCATTTTCTTGGGGAATAGACAACACAGCCTTACATGGAGGGATCCCCTCTTTTTCCCATTTGAAAGAGCCTGTCTTGGCTCGTCTTGAAAAATCAAAGCTGTTCAGTGTACAAATTTCCACTGTGCTCTTAGGCTGTAAAGGGCTCTCCCAAAGCAGTGCAAATGGGAAGGCCTTCCAGCAAAAGCAAGGACCACACTGAGAGAAAGCAGCCCCTATCTCCCTGTCAACATAATGCAGGACCACATGCAACTGCTTCTTTTGGAAAGAGCAGTGTCAAAAGTAGCCTGACTATTCTGCAGTGTGACACAAGACACCACATGGATTGCAAACTCTAACTAAGCTTCCATCATATGGTTTGAGAAAATTAGCTACATATCTTACACATAATAGGAAATGAAGCAGAAACTCAAACTGTTTGTTACTTTTTATCCTTAGGTTCTAAGGATGAAAACCTTTTTTTCCAGTTTCCTTAATTTACATTAGTATGCCTGTCTACAGGGAAAGACAGGAATTAATTATTGGATTAATTACTTACTTTGGGCTTAAATTTGTTTAAGAGTGTCTAGATAAACCACTGATAAACAAAATGGAAGACTGAATTATTCATCAGGAAATGACTGAGGAAATAAAATAAACTAAGAACACATCATAACGACATCAGAAGAGACAATGGTTAAAATGGAAGGTTCTGTGAGCTCTTGCAATTGCTATACCTTTTCTTAGCTGAGACAAAAAAACAAACATTGTTTGCTTGAGTGATTTAATCTGACTAGGTCTAGGATGAGAATGGACGTTTAGATCCTATGAGCGTTTCCATCCTATAGATGCGAGTGCTCTTCATCAGAGACCAATCAATTGTAATGATGACTCTGCAGTGTTGAAGACTCTTCCTTTTCTGTCAACTAGACTACCCTTTACAGTTCATCCTGTATAAAGTGAAAGCACATTATTTCTCCTAGGCACAGCCTTTTAATGGGCATAATTACCTGTGCTAATTTGATGATAGATCCTGTTTGCCCAAAGATTTATTTTCAGGTATGATCTCAGGTTAGTAAAATTGTGATACATTCAGCAATATATTTGCTATGTATATATTGCCCATCTTACTTTTTTTTAAATAAAATCTATAAAAAAGTACACAGAATAGTTTTATTCCATTAAGCAGTAGCACAGCTCATGAACTTCAAATGCACAAATATCCTTAGGTTAGAAATCTTTAAGGTATTGGATTCTGCTTCCCAATTAATATCAAGGTCCTTCACAGAACGTTAGTGTCACTCATAGCATAGCTACGACTCAGCCATTTGATGGATTATGGATCTAGGAAACTAATTTAGTGTTTTGTGACAGAACCCTCAAAGTGTAATATATTGTTTGATTTTTTTTCTTCCTTAACATAAACAAATTGGAAGCAATCAGACTCACTTAATCCTGATATACAAACAGTCTGAGTGAAAGCACTGAGGAGAAAAAAAAAAGGTATATGAAAAAAATCATAGGTCTGAGTTTAAAATTATAGAGATATTTGAAAACCAGCAAAACCAAAATACCATTTTGTTATTAGAAAGAATGAAGAAAACCTATCCACATAGTGTAACTAACTCTTGGGATACCATCTGAGATGTCTTGAAGGCCATTTGGAATAACTATATGGATATTTTAGGAGCTCCTAAGATTTACAGTGAACTCTAGGATGCACTCCTGAGTGACCTGTACTGTGCATTGCTCTCATTTGGCATGTCATATGTCTGCCAACATACTTATCAAAATTGTGGCATGGCCCTTGCTGTTACCCTCCAACACCTACATGGTAGAATGAAAATTTTCCAGTAACAGTAATCTTGTGATCACAGTGAATGCTGGATGGGTTGATATCAAAAGCGAACATTCTGTGTGCATCCTGAATGCTGCTGCAATACCCCTCTAGCTTCATTGCCGCATGGTCTTTACCATGAAAAACAATGAACTTGTGCTAAGTGGTCACCCTGTGGGTTTCTGGCATGAAAACTTTCTGAAATTTGACAAATTCATAAGAAAAAGCTATTCATATGATGTCTGAAAGCACAGAGGTTTCACACAGTTTTAAGAAGGATGGTTTTAGAAGGGCAAGGTAGGCACTTAGGGCTGGAACAAGAATGACACTGCCAGCTGAAGCAGGTTTTGTTAGACAAGAGGACTCCCTGAACAGCTAGTATCCTCCTGTGGTGTCGCAGAAGATTGTTCTTGCTGTTACTTCATGAGATAATTGTATTTTAGAGTTACAGATTGAGAAGGGAAGCAAAAACTGAAGAGGCACTTTAATAAACCAGTTTATCCAGATCCCTGCTGAGTTCCTTCTTAGCTTGTTCTCTGCTTTTCTAGCTTTGAGAGATGGTTTGAAGTAAAAGTGAGTGGTGAGCGATAAAGGGTCTGACAAATAAAGAAGATTGATGATAGCAAAACCAATAGGAGATACCAGAAAGTTCAGACTCAGGTTAGAATTTTGGCCTTGTTAAATATATTGAAGCAGTGAACTATTACCTTCATACTGTACTGAAATCCTAGTATGTTTCTCCATTACCCCATTTTCCCTCTCTTTCTCCACTTCAGCCTGTTATTTTTGCACCTTTTTGTTCTAGTGTAAACTATTAGCTTCACAAACAATGATGCACATAATTTCATGACACACATTGTAACTGAAGATACCTTATTAAATTACAAGAGATCTACTTTATCCTAACTTCAGATTGAGCAGACAGTGATTAACAAAACAGAGGAGTTTCAGAGCTTTCTACCCAGTCTTTGCATCTCAATCATTCAATTGACTCAATCCTCTCTAATATACATTTTGCATTGTATACTATATGTAGTGCAATAGGGAACTGATAATTATAGATGATGATAATAAGCTCCTGGAATGAATTTTTACAGTACCAGCTTTGCTGCGATTCTATTTTGGCTCAAGTAAGTCTGAGTGCTGTAGGAAAAGGTGGTCCTTACCAACTGGAAAAAAGAGGTGATGTAGCTATCTGCTGTGTGAATGACTTTAGATTCAAACAGTAGATTGTCACACCCTCAGGACAAGTTCTATAACATTTCCACACCTTACACCTAGTCCTTCATTTTCATCATTGCATGTTCAGAAGCAACATCTTCACAGGGATAGTTAAGAACAGAAACATTGTCAACAAAAAACGAAAAGAAGTGTCGACATCCAAAGGAGGTAAAAAAAGAATCCACAACTGCAAAACAAACCTACCTGAAAGTATGTGTTTGATTTTTAACTCTATCTGCAGAAGGATGATAACGTAGGAAAGGAGTTTCAGTATTTGATATGAAGAAGCATATGAAGCCAGCTGTGAGTACTATGGCTCAGTGGTTTGTGTTATCCCCAGTCCAATCCTCCACAAAGACATTACTCCCAATTAAGTCTTAGATATAGACTTATTCTTTGTATTTGGCCATAATTCAAAGCACTCTTGTGCTCTCATGTACACACAGTTTGTATGATCAGTGGCTTTTTTACATGTCTGATGTTGTCCCATTGATTCATTTTTTAGCTCACGTGCATATTGTATCATGCTGGCTTATCATGCTCTGCAGGGAATAATGGTGGAAAGCAGCATAACAGATGTAACACAATGCAGTAACCAAAAAAAGGCAAGTAATTTTCTGATCAATAAGCAAATCCATTTGGTGAGATAGAAGGGATCAGTTTGGAGACATGATTTATTTTTCCTTTATGCAATGCATGAAGGCCTTTAAAATTATGAGTCTCATATATTTGACTTACCAGAAATCTCCTGCGTGTAAGTCATGTAGCCCAGCTGAGTGATGGTTGATGGCTTTCCACAGCGCTCTCTGTAGGCATGCTCTGCAGAATGCAAGAGGTTAAGAGGCCTGTAAAAGTGGTAGTTTCCCAGATGCTAGAAGTGTCCCCTTTTTCTCTTTTTAATGCAGAGCCTAGTTTTCCATCTGCAGAAGACCTGGCCCCATCAATATGATCCTGCCTATCTGGTGTCAGTCTATGTTTAGGGAGCCCTGAACTGCAAGACAGAGTGAACACATCAGATATAGCTCACTAACACCTTTTTGACCAAAAGCAAAATAAATCTGGGAAGTCTAACATACAGGCATTAGTCAGAGCTACTCAACTATAATCTAGTACTTACAAGCAAAACATTAGCATCAAAAAAGCCAAAAGAGCCCTGCTCACCTTACCCTCCTTTCTTGTTCCCCTTTTATGGGCTTCGCCCTTTTACCATCTGTATGCATACATCTTGTCTCTGAGAGACAACAGTTTCTATCAGCCTGCACAGCCAGAGGATCTCTCCTCTGCCTGTAGTGCCTCGGTGCTTTTCCATCCATACCTGAGATGGTCTCTGATTGTCCTTGGCCTTGGTAATATCACCAGTCCCTGTACACTGACCAGTACTTCTAAGGTAATCCTGTGCTTGAGAAATGGTTTCACAGGGGGCAGGCAAATAGTTTTCAATATATATTCAGGAACTGCAGCTCACTGCATGTGCCACTACATGAGTGAAGGGGTGTGTATAATAGGAAAAAGCCTCCTTCCTCCTCTCTCTTTGCTCTCCAGAAGCCTGAGTTCATCCTGTCTCTTCCTCCAAAGATTTATTGACATTCACTACATTAAAAAAGGGGTAGGTTCTCTAAGGTGTTTTTGATGAGCTTCTGAGATTATACCTGATGCAAGAAGTGATCGACACCACAGATGGGGAATTCACCCCAAGTTTTCACTCATGTTTGTTGTCAGAGAATTACCAGGAGCTCTGAGAACCCCTTGTTAGCACATCACTGGTTTTATGTCTATCAGGTGGGAGTCTTGGTCTGATTATTTGTCTGGGAGACTTTAAATTCCTCATTTCAAATTTCAGAAGGATGGGCAGCAATCTGTTTCAGCACCTTTGTTCTTTCTTCTTCACAGCCACATGTTAAAGCTGGGATGTTTTATTATCAGCTATTAGCACTTGGCATAAGATTCTCCAACCCGCCTTTTCCTCTTCCGCTCTCTTTTGCTTTGTCTGAGATTGTAGAGCTGACATAAACCAAGATAGTCCAGTGTCTCAAAGGAAAGTCAGACATCACTGTCATGAGACACAGCTTGACTGCGTATTAGCAAATATTCAAGCAGTTTGCAAATCTCCTAGGTCTGATCCTCTTTAAATTTCTGATGGTTTAACAAGTCAAGATTTAAAAAGAGAAATGAGCAATTAGAAAAAAAAAAGGAGAGAACAAAAACTGCCATCAAAAAAATCTGGTAATGACTTATCCTGAGGGGTGGATGCTAACTATTGCCTTTAGGATCCTACAACACAGGCTTTTATCTCTTCTCTCCCGTAAGCTGCTGTGACTCTTCCTGGTATCCAGATGTTCCTTCTGTTTTTCTTTGGTAGCTCATCACTTTCTGAGGCATTCGTCTTTCAAGAGGTATTTTTTCAATGTTGTCCCCTGCTTAGAGTTGATTTTTAATTTTTTGTTATTTTGTTAAGAAAAAAGAAGTCATAAAAAAGTGTAGCTAAGAAAAATGTACTTTCCCTATTGAGAAAAAAAAAAAATCCAGGTTACATTTTAATAATTACAGAATCCTAAGGGGATAATGGAAATAGTCATTATGGAAATAACACAGGGGGAAAGGTGCTATTAAATCTTCTGTCTAAAAGTCTCACTGAGTAGAGAATTTACCAGAAATAGTGATAAGTATGTGAACAATTATGGCTATGCAGTTAATGTAATTGTGAAAGGTAAGGTTTAACATGGAATGGACAAGAGAAGAGCTGTAAAGGTGACCTTTATTGTTTCACTGTATTATTGTTTAAGTCAAAGCTCTTCTAATTCCTCTGTAGGTTTAGAGCTGGCATGACAGGGACTTGTTTCTGTCCACCCAATAATTGCAAGCTGGTTTAGAGAGAGAATCTTTCTGTCACAGTCTCCTTTTCTCACTTGTACACACACTCTTGCACCAAGCTTGCAAGCCCTCTTCCTGTGTTGAGACCCACAACTGCAGCATCTCTTGCTTTCCATGCTTCTGATGCCTCCTTGTTTACTTGACTTTGACTGTCTGCCTAATCATTCTTTTCCCTCCAAGACCTCCCCAGAGAAGGTGGTTCCACTGCTATTCCCTTTTTGAACATACCTAGTTATCCCCACTTCTTGGAGATCAACAGAGAAAAGCCAATCAATGTTTTTGTCTCCTGTACCTTGCCTCAAACATTCAAGTGTTATAGATGTGAATATCATCCACTGGGAATCTCAGGGAATACTGCACTTTGGAGGCACCTTCTTAAAGGTGGGGAAAAATGCCATATAGGGGAGCTACTGTTGCTATTTTCAGTTTTAAGAAACTGAATTAAAAACAAACAAAACAACAACAACAACAACAACAACAAAAAGAAAACACCAAAAATTGCTGATGTTATGAGTCAGAGGCTGACCATTAGAAATCCCTTGTTTACAGCAAGGAGGCTTGGTGACACCCCTAGTCATGCCTATGGGGCTGAAGCAGTCATTACTCAACCTCTGCTCCAGGAAATCTAGCAGGTGCAGCCTGACCTCAACATTAGACCTATATTAGGCTTTTTAGTTAATTACATATTAATGACTACTTTAAAGTTTAGAACTGGTAAGTTTTGGCATCAGTTGCACGAACTCTGTTTTCTCAGAGAAAACATTTGCAGAGAGGACAGAAGCATCAATATTTGTGTGTTATTTTGCATCCCTACATCTCCACCGTCTTTCTCTTTGAAGAACTTATTGTTCTCACTGGGGCTTTTAACAAGATGCTGTTAAAAGTATAACAGGTCCTGTGGCTTTACCTCCCTTATGGGAAACTGATGTACAAGGGCATAGCCAAGGCACATGTTGAGGCAGTGAGCTAGCTATGTCCAGAAATCCTTTGCAATCCACAACCTTCACTTTTGGGCTTCTCACAGAGACATCAGATGATGGTTAGAGCAATTGATTATCTGGCTTACCTTCTTACCATCTTCTTACCATCACCTGTTTTTACAAGCATGGCTCAAGTCCCATAGACATTTTAATGGAAACATACCACATCACTGTAACCTCTTTTATTTCTTCAGCTGCCCCTGGCTGTTGCCCTGCCTATCCCCCTGCCCTGCACCCTCAGCATCAGTAAATAAAAGAGGACTGATGTGGTTTTTCTTCACAAAGGCCACATGCATGGTCACTTCAGACCATTTGCACAACAGAAGCCTCAGAAACATATAATCATAGAATGGTTTATTTTGGACAGGACCTTAAAGCTCATCTAGTTCTAAACCCCCTGCCATAGGCAGGGACACCTTCCACTAGACCGGGTTGCTCAAATCCCATCCAACCTGGCCTTGAGCACTGCCAGGGATGGGGCAGCCACAACTTCTCTGGGAAACCTGTGCCAATGTCTCACAATAAAGAATTTCTTCAAAATACCTAATACAAATCTCCCTCTTTCAGTTTAAAGCCATTCCCCTTGTTCTATTACTACATGTCCTTGTAACAAGTCCCTCTCCAGTTTTTTTGTAGGACCACTTTATGTAGTGAAAGACTGCTAATATACTTTAAGGAGCCAGAACTCTGCTCAGATGAGACTTGTCCTGTACCTTGCCATATCACTAAGAGACATATATTACCTGCTTAGGACAGGGCCCTTTGCAAAATCACGACGTATTTGAAAGAAGTCGTTTATAGCACACAAGGATAACAAGTGCAGTAGTTCTACAGTAGCAATGTAATCATAACTAGTCTTTCCTGGTACACATGTTCTTTAACTCTTCACAAAGTACTGAAAGAAGCAGGTTGCATAGAAAAAGCGGATTGCACTCATTTTCTCCTTGCTGGAGATGCAAACCACAGTCCACTTGTCCATGGGGTGAGAAACTTATAAGGGCCATGATGATACACTTAGGCACATGAAAGGTGCACTGCAAGCCTCACTGACAGGAGGGATGAAATGGTACTGTTCAAAGCAACTGGTGTTTGGGGGCAGGAAAGATGCATGGAAAAATGAGAGGGAAGAGAGGGAAAGAAATGTAGCCATACTGCTGAGGTTATAGTACAGTAACCAGCAGCTGGATCATGCAAGTACACTGAAAAGAGCTGAATACCTGAGGCAGGGCATGGATAGCAAATCCATATCATAATTCCATGTGACCATCTGGGGAGATACACCTAACCAGTCAAAATGGCATGGCATAAAACAGAGAGCAGAAATCTTTTCCATAGAGAAGGTTTGCAGCCGTGTCACTCTTCCCCTTGCTGGCGTTTCCAGTGGTAAGTGCATATAAAGTAACAGCGGGGCTGCTCAGTCCAATTTTAAATGAATGCTGTAAATTGGGATTTTGACAGCTTATTAAAAATTTAAGTATAATTCTAAACACTTGGGTTACTTGATTTTATAGTTAACATTTTTTTATTGGAATAGTAACACATGCTGTCTGTCAGCAAACTAGCCATAATAGCCCTAGGCTGATTTAACAAAAATAGTAGTTTATATCTGTCAGGACTGTGCCATGTTGTACACGGGCACTTCTTTAACCTGATAATTCACACAACTGAACATGTCTAAGAATCGGCTAAGGTGTTCTTGCAATCTGAAGCAAACCCTGTTCTCTTCCCCAGTGTGGCATAACTGGAGCAGCTAGCTCCATAACTGGCAATAGGCTTTGAAAAGAGTCCACAGGTTGTATCAGAAGAGCACTGAAAAATCACAACTTACCAAAGTTAGAAAGGAATATCAGAAAAGAAAAAGAAAACGAAAAAAAGAAAAAGATAAAGAAAAAGAGAAAAGGGAGGTTGACTCATTTTAAAATGAAAAGACAAGTGATTTTTTTTGTTTAAGGAAAGCAAGACCAAGGAAACAATGTTCTTCAACATATATCACTGACCCCAGTTGCAGGAGAGACCTAAATAAGACCAAGGTCATGAATTATTTGGTATTTGACAGCTGGCACAAATATAACCTGACTGGGTTTGTTTTCTCCATTTATAAAAAGGGAAGTAAAGCCCCAAATGCAGTTTTTGTTGGCAATTGCAGTTATGTGTGTACAAGCGCACATACAAAATCTGCATAAAATGCAAATATTTTTACTGAAAATATAGTTATTGAAAATCATTTATAGTTTTGTTTTAGTATAGACTAAAATCAATTGTGCTGAAATATTTTAATGAAAATGTCATAGCACTTCAGAGACCCTAAAAGATTTGAAGACCAACAAGGGACTCACATACAAACTCCTATGTTGACTGACTTACAGTGGCAACTCGTGCATTCATCTTCCTAAACTGATATCTAAACCAAATAGGCAGGGAGTCAAGCTTTCTAGAAACTAGTTTCTACAAGAGGAAATAACTTCATCTGCTAAGACTGGCAACTAGAAGAAGAGAAGCAGCAAGATGCAGAAAAAGATGGGCTTAGCATGAGACATCAAAGTGCTTGATTCTTCTTGAGTAGTGGACCACACAATACTTTCCACACTAGTAAAAAAAGCAACTTTGCTCACTCCATTTGCTACATATAATTTTGTTATTTGGGCAAGCTTGCATTTTCTGTCCCTCCCAGTTAAAAATTGCCCAAATCATATATATGTGTGTGCAGTATTAGAATCTTTAATAACGTTCATATGTCTGCACATGTTTCAGCACATGAACATGACTTCCTATTTTATAGTAGGACTGAGCTGGACTGGGGGATCTTTTTTGGAAAAATGAAAAAGCAGAACTAAGTAGCATTTACTTTGTGACTACTTCCAGTTTTTTCAATTTGAGGCCTCTTTTAATCTATCATATTGAATGTTCACAGTATTTATATTGTGAGTATTATGAGGGCATCACAGAGAAGGATTAATATATAGTCTTTTTTTTCTATTTGCAACAGTAATGAATTGTGACACAGTTACAGAATTATTGTAGTTTAAACATGGAAAATGACATGGAATATTCCCATTTCACTGCCAAAGTGATTGCTTAATACTCTTATTTTCCTTACAAAATGGAGATCCATAACTGCCAATTTCTGCATTTCAACTAAGAGAATACATGAAAATCCAAAACATGAGGCTATGGAATACAGCCTCCTTTTAGAGGTGGTGAAGTGACAGTTCAATTTGTCATTGCATTGAATGCAGCTGACCATTTAGGAAAATGGATCCTCTGTCTACATTGGTCACATTCTGAAATGAATCCTTTCACTGTGTCACACTGTTAATAAGATTTATGCATCCTGTGAAAAGCAAGGCGTTCTCATCAGAACAAATCAAATTTAATGTAATGCAAGTTATATTCTTTTGCCCATATTTGTGGTAATAAGATTCTACTCCAGAATTTCGTTTGTTGCATGGGACTTTCGTTTTCAGTTTCAACCCCAAATTCATTCCTAAGCAGTCTGTATTTACTTATTCTTGTTCCACAACTACATGTCTTTGCTTAGCTCTCATTTTGCTAGCCTGAAACAAGCTGAGGGGGTTTAGCTTTCTAACCATTGCTCTATTCATTCTGTCAGAACTTTTTCTGTATCTATTTCTCTTATTTCAGTACATCTGCCCTCATTGTGGTGATCCAAATTGCACATGATGTCTCATGTGGAGTCTTCCCATATTGTCTAGAAAGCCAGTAATGACACACAGGTAAATGCTCTCAATTCAACACTTGTTTTTGTAAGGAAAAGTTGCTTTTCCTCTCAATAGCCTTATCTTACTGAGCTTAAGGTGATGGGTCTTTGTTGCCTCTCATTTAAGTCAGATTGAAGAGTCAGCAAGACTATTATTACTGCACAACAATACAGATGGCTATAATTGCAAATGGATTTACTGGATAAAAACAAACTAGGTTAAAATACAAGTGCAAGCATGAGATGTACAGATACAAACAATACACTTAAGGGTTTGATGCAATAACATCTGCCATCTACAATGAATGCTTTCAGCCTTTTAAATGTTGCGCAAAGAATACGTATATTCATTTTCACTGCCCTTTATTGAGTCATTTCACCTCTCTGCTGTCCTTGTCAAAGCATTGAGAAACGCTACATTGACAACACAAGACATATCCACAATGGTGTTCAAAAGTTTTAAAGGCTTTTGCTATTTTTCTAGAGATGGTAGAAATACCCATTTACATCAGGACAGAGCAAACTTCAGATCCAACAGCTGAAAACGTACTGGGACTGCCATGATAACTCTCATAACTGAGTTTGGGATAGCCAAAGATGCTGACATCCAGGAATGAAATATTGCCTTTGCTGAGCACAGACTCAGGCATTGATCTCCCTGTGACTGTGATTTTAACAGTGATTTTAGAAATGTCTGACATGGCTCATGAGCCTAATTGGTGGAAACATTTTTGTGAATGTCAAATTTTAAAATGCCACTTTTACCCCAAGCACATTCCTTGCTTCTATACTGATTCTACGTACAGGTTTTTACAACACAGTATAGGACATACTACACTTTGACTTTTATGCACACAGCTCTGATACAGGGATTCTCAATAGCTAGAGTTATTGCTAGGATGTGGAATAGCATTAAGGAGCTCCAGTTTTGTGCCTGCATAGCTATACTATTGACAATACTGAGCTCTGCAACAGTAATTTCAAATAGTTACCTGGGAAAAACAAACAAACAAAAAAACCTTTTATGTGATTAAGACTTCTGATTGAGTACCCAGAATTTCTGCAGGGCATATACAGCAGTTTAGGGAAATCAAACTTAAATCAGCTCTTCTACTGCATCTACATTTCCTTTCACTACTCCCATAGAGGTCCAACAAAACCAGCTGCAAGTCAAGTACTCAGATTGGAAAGCAATGTGAATTATTCTTCTTCTGGTCTTCACCATGTGCTTTGCTATCAAACAGTGCCAAAGCTGGAATATAAATGAGGCTAGAAAATATCTATATAAAATGCACATATATATGTATACACATACTGTATACATTTGCCAGGTGCATATAGTGTACTGAACTGCTAAACATCTCTCTGCATGGGCGTCACAGGAACAGAGACCCTGTTATGAACCACTCCTATCCATTTTTTTTCCCCCACACACTAAGGCTATTGTACCATCTTCTCCCTCCACACTGCTTCCTTTCTTTTGACCTTTTACCCTCTCTGCTTCAGCCCTTCTATGATTGGCAATGAAACAAAAGGAGAGAAAAATCAAGAGAAGAGTAATCAACAAGAAGATGACTGCTCCAGCTCCTCAGAGGTATCCTTATAAAGTGACTCTCTGAGGTCATCAGTGCAGCAGAACGTACCAGCGTCAGGGATAAACAAGAATGAGCAAAACTGAGGAAAAAAGAACCCAACAAACAAAACTAAACAGATAAGCTAGAGACAGCCTTAGTTACTTTTGAGCTCCATTTTATTAAAAGTAATTAACAACAGTGAAATTAAGACATTACGCAATTTAGGCTGACATCTTGTTTCTAAGCCATAGCTGTTTAAGTGGACTATATGTTTATAACTTCAGCTCCTTGAAATTTTATGTCATGTGTATTTGGACAGTTTCAGATTAAAACTGGGAGAAAAGTCTATTAACACTCAGTTATTCGATACAGTATTGCCAGATTACCTGGAGAGATACTGTAGATGAATGACTGATGAATGTTAAATAGCTACTGAGCTTATCCACTTCATCTAGTTGTACCTTGAGCAGTACAAGAGCTAATACAGACTGGGGAATTTCAAATGTACGCCCCAAGCATGCACATATATTACAGAGTAAAACCCAATAGTAAAACTATTCCTTAGGCATTATTAAGAGGATTTGGATAATCACGGGAAAAGCCCTTGGTGCTGAAATGATATTCTTTTTGTTGATGACGTTATCTAATGGGACTATGTGAAGCTGAAAAGAAAACACACTGACTGATATGAATATTAGAGTAGAAAAAACAACTTCAGTGAGACCTCCCTGCAAGTTAATAATTTGTTTTACTTTATTCCCTCTTGCTCATCTCAAGGAATATTTTCAAATGAAAATCATATGCTCATGCCTTCTAGCTGGAGTGAAGTACTAAGATAGTAGGTTTGAAAATGTCTGTTGTGGGGATTAGAAGAGCTCCTACCAGGAAGCCATGCCTGGTAAACACTTCACACAGGGGCCATGGGGAGGCTGTGCTCTGAGAACACTTCTGCTTGGTCATTTCTTCATCACAAAATCCATCAGTGGCAATTCCCATGTCCTTTGATGCTGGACGCTTTCCTATTGTGGCCCTTGCCCAATAAGGTGAAATTGTATATTGCATAAAATTACTGAATATTGAATTTCTAGTGAAAATCTGATGATGTTCCAGCATCTCTTGATAACGATTTTTCCTGCCTGCTTAGAAAAGACAAACCACATTAGGTAAAAAGAAGTTGCAGCCAAATAACTACAGTTATTTAGTAAATGGAAAGTATGAAAGATGTCTCACAGGGGGAAGGTGTCCCTTCGCTGTCCAACATGTCCTTCTACCCGTCATTCTTATGTGCTTCTCCTTATGTGCAGTCCAAATCCTTCTTCTTCCATGGAATAAAGTGGAAGTAAAAGAAGATTGTGGTGCTTTTTCCCCTAGTCCTGGTTTCTGGTTTTTGCCAGTCAGTACACAGAGAAAAGTCTGATGGTAGAAATCACTTTCAAGGGACATTTTACTGGTGCCAGCCTGCTGTGCCATGAGCACTTATTGGTTACACACTACAAACTTTGATTTCCCTACTTGCTGGCCACATGGTACCAAAACTCCATGCTGGCCACAGAAGGCAGGTGCCTGCTGCTATATGACCAAAGGAAAAAGGTTGCAAGACTTTCTGGGCTATTATATAGCCATTTTCCTAAGCAATCTTTGGCTGCTGGAGCTCTGCATCCTCTCTTATCAAGTGTCATGTGGTGGGGACAGAGGTGGGGGGTTGATTCCTTATTTCTATGGTTTGTAAAAAGTAAACATTTATCCCAGTTTTGGCACTGAGAGGAAGAGCAGAAAGGGTTTTAAAGGCACGTTGCATGTAAATACTCATGAAACAAAACTGTTATTCTTATGCAGCAGGCGGTAAGCAGCGGAAACAGAGACATAATTTAGCAATGCAAAATGAGCTCCAGGCATCTTGTAATTACACCTTTTTTCCCTTTAAAATTCATCACAACACTGAATTGCATGTGGTCAATCTGACCTGTACTTGATGGCGTTCGCAGTGGTAGGAAGTCTTTGTGACTCACACTTTCTATCAGAAGAACATTTAGATTATTTGGGTATGAAGCAAAAAAATCACAACATTTTTGCACCCATTTTATGACACCAAAGGACTATGTTTTTCATGATTTGCATTGAATTTATCATGTTTTTAAATTATTTATCCAAAATATATAGTTTCCAACCTAAATTTATTTAGTTCCATTATATATGACCTATCTTTCTGCCTTTCTTTTAAGACATATTACATTATGGATCTGTGGAAGCATGTGATTCAGAGAAGCAATGAAACATGCCAAATGTTTGAAATTCAATGATACTGGCAGCTCCCTGGGGCAGGTACTTCAGTATTGTGACAGGCAGGACTCTGTGTAATGAAAGCTGTGGCTCTAGATGGCTCAGATTCAGCTTCTCAGAGTTTTTGTCAATTGGTTCTTCATGCAGCATCTAAAAGCGTGTGCTCCATACCTGGTGCTCCTGTGGGAAAGGTGGAAAGACAAGCAATTCTAAATCCAAAACCCAAGAATGCAGGCAACAGGAATGGGCATCCTTCCTAACTCTACAAGAGGTGAGTATAGCCAAGCACCTGCAGAAACAAGCCATACATGCACTACCAGGAAGGTAAGCAGTGACACTGGCCTTCAGGTTCTTCTCTGCTCCATCAATACCAGGTCCTAGTCAGTGCACAATGAAGACAGGTTCTGCACACACCTACCTCTAATGCCCAGAGAATGGCATCAGCCAGACGGCCCTGTGATAGTACAGCCACTAAGTGGTGCAGCTCTATCAATAGAGATACACTGCAAGGACTCGAGAGCCACAGACCGATCCTTAAGGCTAACCTCAGCATGGTACTATGCCCAGACAAGCATCTCCTGGGAAGAAGCTTATTTGCCATGCACTGTCCTAGCAGCTGCATGGCTTCCTGATCCCAGCTGGGCTGCGACCACCAGTTGGAAGCAGCAAAAAAGCATCCCTGGTCCCCAGCAAGTCATCATGCTCTCACTAACTGTCATCTTTAGGAATTTGGTGCATGTTGTGGTTTGGTCAAAATCAGGGATCTGAATCTTGCACCCTTCCTCAAATTGAGTAATATGTATTCTTCATTCACGTGACTTCAGTGTGCAGGCCCCATGCAGTAAGTAAATGCCTTAGAATTCAGACAAAAAGGTTTTGATGAAAAGTGGACGTAAAATAACTGCAGGTGCCTATAAAAAGCTTTTCTGTTTATGAACCACCTTGTAGTTAGCAATACAAGCAACATTAAAAAATGGGAAAAAAAAAAGTTTAGCTCTCACCACTAGTTCTACTGCTTGCAATTAAGTGTAATCCATAAATACCACGGAATTGTCCATTCCTACTGTGTTACATGTTTCAATTGTTAGAGCAAGAAAAAGTATTACTTTTCTGCCACACATTAAATTTAATAATAGCTACAGTGTCGAAAAGAATAATTTGAAAAACCTTTCCTTGGGTTATCAGAGGGAGAAAGTTAATATCTCCAGTTAATCCCATTATGATTATTATATATGACTCTAGATTGGATTAATTCATAGATAGCACACTAAATAAGACTTCAGGCAACCATACATGAATTTCTGCAAATTGTGATCAGGCCTCAGTGCAGTGGTCGCCAGGTAATAGACTAATGAGCTGTCAGGATTAAATTCATTTATTTCTCCTTATCATTCACAGAGCAGGTGGTCTCTAACTCCACCAGTCTGCACACACAGCTCTGAAAGACTGGTAGGTTTTTGCAGAGAAATGGAAGGAGCAGCAGCAGATTTCATTTATCAGGAATAACATTCTGTTCGTGACCTTTCATCTCCAGCACCTCGGCAGACTCAATCTGCTGGTGCTATTGACCCTGCGCATTTTGTGGAGACTGGGGTGGAATGATGATAAATATACTGAAATAGGATAGACTTGCTGTAACTTGAAATTAAGCAAGGCCTTAAAATAAAAACCTCCAATGATTAAATATGTGTGCATGCATGCATGCATTTGTTCAAAGAAAACATGTAGTGATTGATTGGACTGTGTTCTGCAGATATGGACATATATTGGTTTCAGTGGAACTGCAAGATGTGTAAGTCAGTGCAGTTTCTCTTACCCTTCTACAAAGCCAAATCAATCCTGGCTGCCTCTGTCACACTAACAGTGTAAATTCAGATACAATTAAAATATGTGTATTAATGTGGCAAATTTATCTATATATATTTATATAAATATAAATATATATTGATATTTATGTTTGCCAATTTATATCTATATGCACATATATATGTGTGTATATATATAAAAAAGTAAAACTAAAAATGCTGGAAGTGTTTCACAGTTATTTAAAAATAAGAGGGATAGCCCTTAGTCTAATCAGGATGTATTGTCCCTTCTTTCCCTCACTTTTCTCTGTACTAGAGCCAATAAAATATTCGTCTTGGAAAAAGCAAAAAGGGTGGGAAAGAGTTCCATTTTGACCTTTAACTCAACAGCTTGTCTGATTGAATCTCCATATGCTGAAAAAATGAAGGCGAAAAGCAGGAGTTACCTTTCACCAGGCAGGGCTTCATTGGGGCTACATTTCCTATCATCTCACTTGTTTACACAGTGCATTTATAAGAATTACTGCAGCTCCCCATCTACTAGTGCAGTATTCCCCTTACAAGCTATAAAGGTACTGAGGACTTGATTGAGGAGGAATAGTGATCAGGAAAGAGACTGAAATGTCCATCCATTTTGTACCAGCAGGCAGCTTTTCCGCAGGGTAAGATAAGGAAGAATAACACAAGATTTGTTGAAGGAGTTTTGTAATGCTTCTCATCTTGTTGTACTATGTCAGTAAGTATTGTCAAGGAGTGCTTTCACCAAGAAGTTAAATTACAGTCATCATGAAGAACAAGGCTGTGCTACTGTCATCAGGACTACTGATGGCATAATACAATGCTGCATACAATGAAAATTTGAAAGACAGGATAGATCTGCCATCAAAGGATGGTTTTTCTTGTATGGATAACATTTTCCCCCTCACTTTTCTTAGAATTTTTAATTGAAAACAAACAAACAAACCCCAAGCATAGCAAGTAAAGAATTTTTAAAGTAGCCCATAAGAAAAATTATCCTGAAAACACTTGTCATTTTTTTTTTTTTTTTTTGGGGGGGTGACTTAAAGGTATGAATTATGGTGGATATCTCCAAAAAAAGTAGCAGCCACATCCTTTCTCAGGGAACTGTGTATGCTTAGGTTTCTCAGCCCTAGATGTGTGCTAAACACACCTCTATTTTCATTGCTGAAGCACTGCTGCTCTGAACAGTACTTGGTAAGATTTCAGAAATGCTGTACTTGAGCAGAGTAGTATTTAGGAGGCAGGTATAATGTAAAACCATTTCATTAAAAGCAGGTTACATCAGGACCCAAACAGAAAGATAGTTTATTGTGGAATGGCTGAAAATTGATATGTATGATCTGTTTTGCCGTCTCTTTCTACAAACAGTGTGGCTCAACCAGACCTTAAAATTGTGCCCCAAATAGTATTCGGACACCCACATTCCTCAGATGAGTGTGAATCAGCTGATGTTCATTCCTAATCCTCAGTCAATATCACCATAAAGAAGTCTACCTTTACAATTTTTTTAATAGAAAATTTCTTCTTTTATACATTCTGATGGAAGAGCATTCATTAATGCTTACCTCACTCCATTTATCCATAATTGAAATTATATGTAACTTCAAATGGCATTAAAAAAATAGAAGGAAGTGCTGCTGCTTTAAGAAAGTTACTTACAGTAGACAATAAATTTGTTTTCAGCCTTCTGGCATACTCATGTCTTTTCTTCCTGAAAACATCAAAATTATGCTTTCACAGGACAAATCGCCTGATTGTTTCCCCAATGAATTAGAAAGTAGATGTTTCTCTTGTGCCAAAAAAAAAGAAAGAGTACTTGAAATGGCACACATCAGACATAATTATTTCTTCTTGCCTTTTTTCTCCTTTTCTCCTCATTATTCCATCAGGTTAATGTTCCTCACATGAAATGTTGAAGAAGTTGAAAAAAAGCCTGGTGAGGTTAACTTGGTTTTATCTGACTTGCTACCTATTATGCATAATAGGCAAGTGTAAATAATGATATATAATATATATAAAAATACGTGTCTAAAAACCAAACCAGTTTTCCCATTAGATTTTTTATTTTTTTTCCATGGGCAGCATTGACCTTTGTCCCCTGCTTCTAAAAGAAATGTTTGCTCAAAAAACCATGTTAACCATCCAGTGTTTTGTTTGCACTCTATTCAAGAGCTTGCATAAATATTCAAGATATACAGAGAAAGAAGGGAGCAAAATGCCTGATATTCTACTTTACATTACTGGGATTCCTGGCAGGACTGAAAAAAACCCTTAGTCAAGCTTGGTTCACACACTTTTATGGACAACTGTGGGCAAACCATGTGAATTGTGGAGGCTGGATCTTTTCTTCTTTCATCTGCCCTCTTTCAGTATATGGGTTTTCCTTACTGTATACCACCTTCCTAAGCAGTGCTCTGCCCTTCAGCTACCCTTACTCCATAGGCTTTCCCTACTCTTTTCTGTTACTGGCCTGCTTGTTATAACTCCCCAGCCAACTCCTCTTTCCTAGTCCTTATATATGAAAGGGCACTAAATGTAAAATGCTTTCAGTTTGCCAGCTCAACAGTGCTATGCAAGTAAGAACACTTACTCCATTGCTTATCAGACTAATGAATATTTAGATAAATAAGACTTTCTCCAGGCAGCCAGCCAGCTTCAGTGTGTGCAAGAATGCTAATGGCTAGGTGGGTGAGATAAAGACTAGGTACTTTGAGCATCCAAGCAGGTACCAAGGAGGAACGCCAACCTCTTTGAGCTGATGACCTTCACATCTCACTGCTGATGGAGACCCACAAGTCACAGCACATAACAAACTACCTATACCTATACAAATCATTTGAGGTTTCTCTTGGTTTTCTGAAGAAACAATGCTTACACAGTCACACTCTGTTTTTACCAAGCATGTAATAGTTGCTTTGGCATTTACTTTTGATAATGGACTGTCTCATTTCACACGCTACTAGCTATCAGCCAGGACTCAGGCCAAAAGTCCTGCAAAATGGGGATAGCTTAGAGGTTTAATTTCATGTAATATAACTCATTCTTAGGCACTGCAAGTACAGAAATAGAAGAGACTGTACATGTCAAGGAAGAAATCCACTGAAGTTTCCAGGAATATCTTCATTATTTTTAAAGACCCTTCATATCAGTCCTTTGAGTTGTACAGCAAGTTTCTCATTGTTTACCCATTTGCGTTACATCCTAGTCCAAATAAGTACCAAAGCTGAGATCTTCAAAGGATACAAAGATATTTAGGAACATAAATGTCCCTGAAGGTTGATGGCATTTTCTTAATGCTCTGAAGCTACTTCTAAAAATGCCTGTTCAACTTCTGTGAGATTGTTTTTTTCTTAATTGTATGCCCTTGCTTTTTGTTCTTTTTGGGGCTGCATATCAAAAGAAGCCAATTTTCTACTCTTGCAGCTTGCAGCAGACTTATTCAGCCTAAACTATATGCAAAATTTAACCACAATTCAGCATGGAATTTAAATACTATTATAAAAATAATAGGGAGCCATAATCTATCACTAACATTAAAAAGCATTAGCTTTATCAAACTTTGAATACAGAAAATCTTCCAGGATTAGTTAATACTAATACATTTTTTTACACTCAACCAGAAGTACCTGATCTCCTCTCTAGATGCTTTTTCTCAGAAAGCAATTGACAATTTGTAATACTTACTGAATTTAAAAGTTAATTGCTATCTAACTGAAGTAGCTTATTATACAAGTACTGGGACTATGCCTGTCTGCCAATCAAATACACTAAAGCATTCCATTTAAGCAATTTAAATTAAAATATCATTTTATAAAGTTGTTTTGATTGTGATTGCATATTGAGATTTTAAATAATTTTGACTTAATTTCAAGGGAGATGGATTCATTTTGTATATTATCAAATTGTAATAATTTTCTGTGTGATTAACAATTTATGTCTACACTCTTAGCACTTTCTTTCCCTATAGCCGTAGTTGTATTATTCTTTCTTAAAAAGCTAAGCGTTCTGTGCAATGCACTGTGGAGATGAAGCAGCAATAAGCACAATGAAAAAAAAACTACATCTGTAGCTCTACAAGTAACCCCTAGTAGGATGCAACTATCACATTTCATCATAAAGCCCAAAAGACATCTCTATAATGGTAAGAAGATTTTGTCATAGAGACAGTAAAAAATATAAATGTGTGTTCTACAGTGTGATATAGTCACTTTCTAACCAAAACCAAGATGACCAGACAACAGCTCTAGATTAACCTTCAGCCCAAATTTTAGATTCAGAAGACAGTAATACAGACACAATAAATGTAGCATTATACTCACTGCAGCACAGACAGGTGCTTTCTCCTGTATCCTTCTTCAATGTTCATGTCAGGACTTATACATGCATTTTGAGAAGTGATGAGATAGATAGTTCACAGTGCACTACAAATGCATTATTCGTGAGTGGAAGTGGACATTTATTTTCACTTTGGTAGCTGGTATATTTGGTTTTTTTGGAGAGGAAGGCATGAAAAGTAGTTGAATTATCAAAGAAGTGAATACTCTAGGTTGACTTTGGTGAAGAGTCTAGCCAAATTCAATAAAGCAGGAAAAACAAATGTCAGGAGCTGAAACACAAAGTATTCGGACATTTTTTAAATGAACTATCCTCTGATTTCTCAGCTAAGTTCACCAGGGGACAGATTTTCTAGTCCTTAAGCAGCATTTGGGGTGAATTACCTGGAAATAGTCCAGTTCAAATAACTTGCATTGCTTAAGGAAGGATGTGAGAAAATATATGTCTCCAAATATGCTTGTAAAGTTAAAGGAGTACTCTAAATTCCCTGAGCTGTTAGCAACCTGTTGAAGAGCAACACAGACTAAGAATTTAGCTATTGACTTACGCTGAATTTCATCCAGGCTAATATTTTATAATGTACACAATAGCAGTTGTGGTCAGTACCACTTTAAACTGAAGTGTCCTAGGTAATTGCACAACTCCCCATATCTTTTCTGAAGGAAATGCAGTTAGCAGCAATCTGACTGAGCTCATCGGAAACAAGTACCAAGCAGGAATTTACATCCTGTCTTTGTCTGGGGACTTGATCTTGAGTTTACAGATTTGTTTTCCCTGTTAGGGTTTATAAACGAATCCGTGAATCCATGGATGTTTTGTCAACGTGCACCATGAATTATTTTTTTTCCATTGTCGTCTCTCTGCCTTGGAAGGAGCTACTAGTTCTTTTGAGTAGTCAATTAATGTGCTGTAAACCAAGATACACACAAAACAGAAAAAGAAAAAAGAAAATCTATAAGGTAACAGCACCAGGACAGCAGCTGAAGATGTTTAGAAATTACAATCTTTGTAATGATGCAGTAAAAGCAGAAACAACAAAATCCATTGGGCAGATTTCATTTTTTTCTTTTTTTTTTTTTTTTTTTTTTGGGGGGGGGCACAGTTGGTTGTTGTGTTTGCTTGCGTTTTTTTAATGAAGGAAATTATGTCATCAACAAGCAGGATATACAACAGCTAGTTTTAAGGATATTATTTGACGAGATTTTAGAGGTTTTACTATCAAAGTCAGGAATATCAAGGAATATCCTGGTAAGCTTATCAAGAATAAAAAGAGATTGGCTTGCTGTGAAATTAGATACTTTATCTGAGCCTCTCTCAAGTGCACAGGGTTAAACTAACTGTCATTTACATAGTTTTGAACATATTTGTTCTCCTAGAGAAAGGGTAGAGAGCAAAGGCAGTCATGGGTCCTCTCCCAGTTAAGGTGGGAAACACTCCAGGAGAGGGTTCAACAGACAGTGCTGGAGCGAGTACTGAAAGTAATCCACCAGACATCTCAATACCAGCTTCTCTGCTCAATTGTCCAACCAGAGGATGCACGTCTGTAACTCTAATCCCAGCAGAGGTGTAGTGTTTCTGCTCAGGGCACAGACAGAGGTAAAGAGGAGCTAATGACACTGAGAACTTGTCCTGTTCCTTAACTGGACACGAATAATACCATGTTACATTGGGTGTTGGTCTAGGAGTTTTTAAGTATTTTGCTACAGCTGTGTTTTCTTATTTCCATAGTAAATATGTAGCAGAACACTGCAATATACAAAGTTGAAAATATCTAGATGTTTTCTTTTTACAGTGTATAGAACATACAGATAAGCTCACTTAGCTTTAAATTAAGAAGTAAGTATTGAAAATAGAAAATTGCACCTGAACTTCTTTGAATCTTCTGAACAAAGAAGTCTTGAATTTCAGCCATGGACAAATGTTTCCTTCACCAGTTTTGCAGATCTGCATCTACCAAATCTGCTAGGTACTCCTCAGATCAACACTTACACCCTCCTCCCTTCTCTGTTATAAGCTCAGTTTCTTCAGATGTTTTTTTATCAAGATATGAGAATAAAATTCCCTTCAGAAGATTGTGTAAATTCTAACAATGAAGAAGGAAAGAAAAACTGCTTAATTCCATTACAGAAACAGGCAGTCTGCTTCCCTTAGTCCAGGCTGCAGAACCTCAAATTAAAAGAAAATTAGAGGAAATCTGAAGAAATCTATTTTAACAGGTAACTTTAAACAAAAGTTCTATTCTACCAACCTCAGACTTTGATTTGCACCTAGAAAGGTAAATCCCAAGGATTAGATTTTCCAGCCTTCTCTAATTTCAAAAAAATTTTACTTTAAAAAGCCTGTCTAGCAGTCCTACCCAACTAACAATTTTCATTATCTTTTTAATTGACTTTGGGGCACTTCCCAATGAAATTTCAATTGCTTAAATGACTATGCATTGAAAACAAGAGGTTAGTTTAACTTATTTCCATGAACAAGCTTCACCTGAGGCTTCTGAGTTTGTATAAATGTAGACAATTCATCCAGCGTGGTCTGGGAGAAGGAAAATCCACCACCTTCACACTGCATCAAAAAAAAATAAGCACAAACAGAATTGGTTGCAAAGGGCCGAATCCTGAGGGACTTGAAGCATCCACAGTGTCACTAAACTGGCTGAAGATGCTGCATTTAACAGCTCTGAAAATATGTATCTAAGAGGAAATCTACCTGTTCTCATGATGCATTTATTTAACCACATGAAATACTTTCATATTCTGTGCTTCTGTGCTCCACAATCTTCCTATCCCTGTTACAATGAGGATTCTAGTCCAATCCTAGGTATTCTAGATGGCTCTGCACTCAAAACGGATGGAAGAACCTACAGATCATTTGGGTTTTGTGTAACACCTAGCATTTGTTATATCTACAGAAATTACATCCCTGAAACATCTTAAAAAATAATAAATGGGGAAAAAAAAATAGAACTAATCATCTTCATTCCTCTACCTCTTTCACATTAACACATGAATTACTGCAGAGCTCCTTACAAGGTGGTAACATTTAGGCTTTGCAGCCTGCAAGGCTGCTACACAGAACAGGGTTTAGTGTTTCATGTGACAAGATTTGTTTCCTGTGACAAGATTTTGTCTTGATTTCCAAGTCCTTTATAAGGCTGTCTGAATTACTCAACAAAAAGGGCACCTCAAGGTATGATAGTAGACATGTAGGAGGTCACCTGTTTCACTCCAGCGACCCCCTAAAGGTGTCTGAAGAACCTGCAGTTAGATGGATTTTTGGAAAAGAGCTGAGAGTACAGATATCTAGGCCAGTACATCAAGCTGTTAAGCAGAAAAAGTTCCACATCTTCTTCCATTAAAGACAACAGAAAAATCCTACGGCACTATTCCATGCAGGCAACTTCTGAGAAAGTGGTATCACATTATCAGCCATTCTTGAACAATGATGTTCATCTCATAGTTGTGTATTACTCTTACTACTTTACCACTTTCATCTTTGCCATTTATTCTCTTTTCTAGGAAAGCAGTTTGCTACCCCCACTTATGTATAGTCAGAAATTAAAGCCTTATGTAAAGAATTTGAGTTAAAATTAATGTTTTCTTTCTATCTTTGCCTCTTCCTGAAGTACTATGAGGAGAGTTGCCTGAAGCACATATCCTCTACATAAAATATTTTTACAATCCCAACCCCCGAATCTTATGAAATTAATATATACTTTTTTTCTCTAGTTACACATGCTAAATTTTCCAGAAATCCCTCTAATACAAATATATGTCTGCATGCACACCCCCCCCCCTTTGTTATCTTGGCAAGGAAACAAGGACAAATAAGACTTTGTAGCAACAGATTCAGATAAGAGTTAAAAATCCATAAAAGACTGAAAAGCTATCTTGCTGTTGTGTTCCTTTTTCCTCCTTAAAACATTGCTATTCAAGTGGAGTGTGAAAAGAAGATCTTTGGGAAATGAAGCCCTTCCTACAATGGCTTCACAGGATCAGAATGGGTTAGCAGTGTCATCAGCATGTATCTCAATCCTGCACTTTCATCCTTGTATGACAAGTTCGGTACCGTGTGACTTTCCTAACCTACTGCCAGCAAAGTTAGCTGAAATAGCAAGAATTAACATAACACACCCATTTGCCCTTAGAAATGAGGAGGGAAGGCAAACAGCCTTTTTTCAGGCAGGCCAAAGAACAGAGATCAGATTATCACCATCAGCCTCTGCAGACCAGGCTCAACAGCAATGAAAGGTCTCCTGTTGACAAGCTCCCTCGCATAACCAGTGCTGCAAAAACAGAAAAGAAGCTGAGGTCCAATAAGCTGACTGTAAGTAACTGCATTATGTGAAAGGACTGAGGAATGCAGGGGGAGAAGGAGGGAAAATGAAACCACAAGTCTGTCTCCTACGTGAAGGTCAGCATGCTGGGATCTATCTGGTAGTAGATGTGCACACACAGCCTCTGGAAGGAAGGCAGCTCAGAAAGCCTGCCCTGCGCCTGGCTTACTGCCCATGGGGACTGTGACATTTTCTGTCTTGAGCATCTCCTAAATGTAACTTTCAGGATATGCCCCAACTGGTGAGCCAGCAACTAGAGTAAGGGCTGATCACCATGGTGGTGGCCCTAAGCTAGAGACATAGGTGACTGAGTTGGGCAGAGGGCCTGTTGATCCAACAGGAATTAAGGTCAGCCTGAAAGGCAGTGAGGATAAACACAGGTGCAAGGAAAAACATCAGGTTTCTAGGTGAGGCAGACATGCACGCTTGCCCTCGCCCTCCCCACCTCCGGCTATGCCACCTGCACTGGCATTGCCCAGCTTCTCCCTTGTTTCCCCAAAGGGGAGGGGAAAATATATCAAGTTTCCCTATTTTCAAAACACTGCTATAACAATGAGCTGCTGCTGCACCTGCTTCCTTAGAACTGAGTGAGTGGCCGCAGCTCACCTCCCGCTGCAAAGGCGAGCCTGGCCTCCGATGATTAACTTCAGAAGAACACAATGGTCAACATCTGAGCCGCCTGTTGTGCCAAGGAACGTGTTTTCCTTGTTTATCTCACACAGCAAGTTTTGTAGCACCGCTTTGCTACAAAGGCCATGCCTACTCCGGATTCCCAGACGGTGAGTCAGCCATGGTCCCTGGTGAACCTGAGGAGCCACGTGATGGAGGGTGAGGAAACTTCACCCCATGGAGGGGTCAGGCGGGCTTGATGTCCGGATTCTCATAAACAAACCTGTTTCCTACTGCCACGCTCTAGCCTCAGCCAGCAAGTAAACAACTCACAGAGGCTGGCATTCAGTGAGCCATGCTTCTCCTGCACCCTGCCTATCTTTCCAGCCTGAGGCAGGGCAGCAGCAAAGCATCTGCTTTTCGCCAGTGCTTGGCATTTTATCCTTGTGGTATAGAAGCATGATTACCTTATTTTCTATCAAGGCTGACTAATCTGTGTACATTACAGAGCTGTCATCTTAATTCGTAAGCCACCCAAGCTCGCAGTCTGAAGTACAGGGTGTGGACGTGCTATCTGCAGCAAAACCCGACATAAAGAAGAGGCCTTTAAGGTCATGAGCAGCCAGTTGGAAATTAGAGCAGCCCCAAGGCTAAGGAAATTCAGAGACAGGAGAAAGTTTCAGCTAAGTAACGAAAAACTCCAACATGCAGAGGGTGCGTCACAAGGACATTCATGACCCACAGCATTTGCCTTCTCAGTAAACGGCTTGCTAGAAGTGAAAAGTATGAAGGTAATGATATTTTGCACCACCTTCCCACTTCTGTAGCAAATGGTAATGACATATACAATTTGGTTTTGTTATAACATTATGGATAATATTGTGTAAGGGCATCATATCCTGCTATGAAGTGGGGAGTAGTTGTCATGAAAAGGGAATTTATTATCACTGCTAATGATGGTCCCAAAGTGCCTAGAATAATCTTTGTAAGATACAAGGTAGATCATAAAGTGTGAGTAGAGATTTTTTTCTCTGTTTATGCTGTAGAAGAATTTTGCTCTATCCTTTAGTCTGGGTATGTTATCTTCATAGCCCTGTGTCCTGGTTTAGCAGTAGCAGTCATTTTTTCTACTGGTGCAGTGCTGTGTTTTGACTTTCGACCTGGGAATAATACTGATAAAGCCGATGTTTTCAGTTGCTGGTCAGAATGTTTACCCTGACCAAGGACTTTGTGAGTCTCATGCTCTGCCAGGGAGAAGGAGAAGCCAGGAGGAAGCAGGGACAGGACACATGACCCAGGCTAGCCAAAGAGGTATTCCATACCACAGCACATCATGCCCAGGATGTAGAACGGAGAGTCCCCGGAAGGGCTGGATGACTGTGGGGAGGGGGCGAGGTATCGGTTGGTGAGCGGTTGTATTCTCTTCCTTGTTATTTCCTTTATCATTATTACTATTAGTGGTAGCAGTACTGATTTGTGTTATACCTTAGTTATTAAACTGTTCTTATCTCAACCCGTGGGAGCTGCATTCTTTTGATTCTCCTCCCCGTCCTTCCAGAAGCGGAGGGAAGAAAGGTGGGGGGGGAAGTAGACTGCGTGATTCTGATTTACGGCCTGGGCTTAAACCACGACACCCTGCTATGTTATGAGTCTAACTGTAGGCAATGCCAAGTGAGGTCAAGCCTAAATATCTGTGCTATCTCAGTGTCTGTGATGCTGGTGTATTGACACCCTGTGAAGTCCAACTCAGGTCTGCTCAGCACTGCTTGGACTCAATGGCCTTCCACCTTTGTACTCTGACACCTTGTTTGTCTTTTCAGAGCTTGGCCTCTGTTTTGAGTTGGGGTGAGTGAAATGGTGGTGGTAGTGTGGTGTGAATAGGCCCCAGGATGAGTTTTTATGCATGGTTAGAGGGCTTGGGAGAAGGATAATGAAAAGCAGGCAACCTCCCCTGGGCACTGCATACTCCCACCACTCACATTGTCTGACCCTGTCTTACCACCTCCTCTCCCAAGCTATGCAGACTTTGAGCTGGACTCCATACCAGAACAACATTGGTTGCTTTATGGGTCTGGCCACAGTTTGAATTTCACTGAAATTGAGGTAGCGGGAGAAATGTTCCTCACTTAACTCCCATGGACCTTGACGCATGTGCAGTTTACAGGGGAGCTGTGGGGACCAAGTTAGTGTGCTGTTTAAACTACTGTTTGTTGATTTACCCTCCTTGCAATTCTGCATTAGTTTTATTATTGCTCTTTATGAAAGAACTAATTGTAATGAAAGTTTTTTCCTTTAAACTGAGTGAAATTTTTTTGGTTCCTTCACCACAAAGCACCACTTTCCACCATCTCCTCTCACAGGCAGGGTTAGTGTGGACCTTGGTGAAAGGTGTGAGCTACAGGCTGGGAATGCCAGAGATTTTCTGCACAATGCCCACAAAGTTTCTGAGTCTGATTATGTCATAGCTTGTTTTTAACAAATGTCAAAATGTAAAAAATCAAACCATCAGTCTGCAAACTGAGCCCTTCTTTGCAAAACAGAGGACCTTTATGAAGAGACCAGCATTCACAGTACAGTATCATAGGTGTCCAGCGGCTGGTATGATCAGTGTTACAGATTACCACAAGGTTTCCTCCTGAGAAAATCATGCTGAAAATCATGATTTCCATCTCCCAGGTTCATTCAAACCAGAAGTTTTCATCTTATAAATTGAACATATGGTTTAATTTGAAGTCATGATATGGATCCTAGCTTGCTCAATGGCCATTTTTAGAAAACATTGGTAACATACGTGGAATCGTAGAGTTTTGTTTTGGTTAGAGGTTTTACGGAAGGTTGTTTTTTTCCTTGACAAGCACAGCAACACAATCTGGGTGAATTAGAGCACCTCAGTCATGTCATCATTTATATTGTCATGGACTGTCAAAATGATTGGTGTTCAGAAAGGGTGCGATGAAATGTTTATGTGGAAAACTAATAATTGTTTTGTATCTTTAATTGACACTTCGCATGGTATATCCTATGCTGTTTTGTGGGGGAAGGTTATTTTGCTTTTAGCTGTCTAGCTCTTACAGCTGGTCTGCTCCTGCTCCTGCTGAAATCTTTGGGCATTTTACCACCCTCATGAGCAGGCCTGGAGCCAATATGTCTAAGAATACAATAACAGAAGCCCCAAGTCTATGATGAGCTCTGAGCAGGAGGAATTCCATCTCCATATATGAGATCTTGCTCAGCTGCAAAACATGTCAGCATTAAGCCAGATTTTGTGCAGAGCAGCTAAATAAGAGCAAAGCTGCTTTAATTTCGAGGTACTGTTTTAATTCTGCAATGTCAGCTGCTGTTTATCAGAGTCTGGAAAGCACAACTGGGCTGTTGGTGCAGTTCACCCTGCTAAACAGTGGCATCAAGATCTAGCTCTGCCTCCTTTCCTTAGAAAAAACAAGTTTTTACACTGTTCTCCATGGATGCAAAGGTTAAGGGCCAGCAGACTTCTGGGCCTGTACTGAACTTGAGGAAAATATAAAGGAGGTATATTCTTATTCATAATAAAAACTGTGGCTGCATTTTTTCCCACATGCCAATCTGACTCCAAATTGGGTATGTTCCATTTTAAAGAAAGACAAGGGGTGTTTTGAAAATAGCTAATGATATTTACCCCAGACAGAGAGCCCTCATACCAGATCTGGTACTCCTTGAAAAGCCAAACTATTTTCTCAGTGTTTTTCCTTCAACCCTCTCACCTGCTTAACTATGCCAGCAAATTCACTCAGCCCTCGGAAGGTGAATTTCCTTTACAACACTCAGCTGGAGAGGACGATGTTTGCTCTATAGACTCTTTCACAGAAGACTGTTAAGGCATTTCCTGGGGTGTAAGAAAACAGAAGGTGTAACTCTAGCACGAAGGAACAATAGCAACCACACACAGCTTCTGCCTTCTTTCACAGAGTGGAGAGGGAAAATTGTCCTTGATTTCACATAGCTTCTCCTTCTTGGCTTTCCCTCAGCAGCAGAGAAGGCTGAATTTAAAATGGAAGTTAAGAGATGCCCTGGGGCATATTTAAGCCTTGTTACTTGTCCCTGTGAAGACCTAACGTAACATGTAAAAGGCAGTGGACATCCTATTGACCTCTCTCTTCCCAGTCTCATCCTACAATAAGGGGATACAGATTCAGAAGCATGTCATTTTATACCTGGAAAAGAAATAGGAGTTGAATTTATGCCTTTATCAAGCACAGAGACATCAGACTATCCAGAGAGTTAATGTCCAGGATTAGTGAAAGCATTACCTAAAATAATAGTTTTCTAAAACCCACTTATCAAAGCATAGGTTCCTGCAGCTGAGGCATTGACAGAGATTAGACTCCAACACTGATGCATCCTGCTGTGAGAGATCAGTGGGACAGCAATCATGAAAGTGACAGAGCTAGCACTGTGGATGAGCCGTGTCGCAGACATGGTCCTGCAGGGTGGTTTCTCCAGCCAGACTGAAGCCTTAACCAAAGCAGCCTTCTTTGGCAGAACAAAAGAGTCAAGTCAGTGTAAATCATAAATTAGGAAGTATTTCTTCATAAGAGCTTCCTAATCTAAATGAAAGTTATTTTTTCATAGGTATGGTTTGTCACTGGCTATCTTGGTAACGAGTAGTTCTTTATGTCCACTAAGTTTTGATATTATTTTTCATATCTGGGCTTTAGATTTTTGGATGTATGTGTATAGAAATTATGCTAAAGAGCCTAGACTGAAATTCAGCACCCAAGAAACAGGAAAAGTAGTGTTCTGACGACAGCCTGTGTCCTACCCAACCTCTTCAACCAGAGGATCATGTAGGTCAGAACCCTCTCTCCAGCATCGGGCACAGAGACGTACATAGAAAAGATAAGAAGAGACTGAGCACATATGATGCTCCCCATGATTACTCTCTCATCTGCCAAACAATTTAAATTTAGATTTGAACTCAGGTGTCTGATGTTTCTTTGTGTTTGATAAGCCTCAATAGATATATGCTGCGCAAACTTGTCTATTCTTCCCTCCCCTTTAAACTTTTAGCATTCATAACATCTTTGGCTCTCAGTTGCATGTCTAGAGTGTAGTGTGGACCACCTCCTTTTCCTTTACTCTCAGCGTCCTTTATTGTCACTTAATTCTTGTAGTGAATGTTACAAGACTATCAATGAGCAGAACATAGAGTGGAAGGAACTAAGTTTTGACTTTTCGATATGCTCTGAAGAAACTCCCCAGCTGAAGAACAAAGTAGAGTGCAGTACATAGACTTTAGCTAGAAATAGTGACACAGGATACAAATCAGCTATACACAAAATGCAGATGACAAAAAGCTTAGAGCTGCCAAAAATTCAGTAGCTAAATTTCACTCACTAGAAACTTCTAACCAAATGGTAGCATACTGAAGCTCCTAAAGGAGGTATAATGCAATGTGTCTCCAAGAGCACATCTCTCTGCTCACTGGATTTGGCAATTGCAAAGAAAAACTTTGAGTCTGGAGATAGTTCTAATACTGGAGAGATTCGCACAGCATTTAGGAAAGTCATGAGAAGCTGTGAATCATTCTGTAATGTGTTCATATGTTCATGGGTAATAGTGTTCCTTGATTTGAGCACCTAAGCCTCGAAAAACTAAGATGATTATCAACTTCCCTGATGATGCTGAAGTCACAAAAAGATAGTTTAAACTTCCAGAGTGCTCTTTTGTCAAAGCACTGTACTAAGCATGTATCAAGGATAAAGTCCCCAGTATGCTGTGACATGGGTCTGAGGTGCTCTGAACAGAAAGTGTTTAGGCGGCTGTGCAAACACCTGCTGCTCAGAACTTTTCATAAGAGTGAATTTATACAGGAACTGCATTTCCTTTTTAACAAACAAAATGGTCAGCAAAGGCAGAAGCTGAAATTCTACTTCATTCAGAGTAACACACAACTTACCTATTATGTGACAATCTTTCCTGTATTTATGATTCAATTAGGGAGATAATGTCAATGAAATTGAAAGTTGTGACTGGATAATAAACAGCTGCTGAAAGATAAATGCTGAATAGAAGAGATATTTTCAGAGAAAAAAACCCCTATTTTTTTAATAATAAAATACCATTATGGGTATTAATGTTAGACAAACTCAGATGTGATAAATTATTTTCTTCTATCCATAACAAGTGAAAAGAAGATATTTGCTTATATACTTCATTGTATTTGATTAAAACCTACATTCTTATTAGCCAAAAGATGAAGCAAGTCAGCGAGGACTTTGTATTACAGCTCCTCAGATACTTCTACAATCAAACTGCTGCATCTTTTGTATTTTTTTAAACATCAGTCATGTAGATCAACGTCTTGAACTACCTGAACAGGGGATCATTTAAATCTACAGTAATGTTCAGTTCAGGATCTGGCCAAGACTTTTGCTGGCTAGCACTGATTTTGGATGGCATACTTGATACAGAAATTGCATTAAAGGAAAAGTAAGGTTAAACACTAAGCACTGGGCTTCGAAGTTCCAACGTTTAAAACAATAAAAAAATTAAATAGGTCTGTAAAACTTAATTCAGAGCCTTTATGTGTATGCTTTACATCACAAATCTTTGTTTTGTTTTGTCTTATAACAACTTGACCTCACATTGTCATTTGCCATCTCTCTCCCTCTTCTTATCTGTCTTCTCTTTTGTTTTTTTATCCTAGACTATTTTATCATTCCACCTTTGCTTCCTTTCTTTCTTCCTCATCCTTTAGTGTTCACTGCAGCAAAAGCAAAGGATCTCCAGGGTCTCAGTTCTCATGTCTAGGCACTTCGACAGCTAACAGAGAAGTGTCAGATCCACATTAGGTTCTGCCTTCCTTTCTCATATATACTCAGTCACCTTGTTGCTAGGAAAAAAAAAAAAAAAAAAAAGTAAATCTAGCCATAAGTTAGGAATTTTAAAAGAATGCAAGATGCTTAATGTTTTATGCAGGTGAATCTGACAGCTAGACTTTATTTAGCAAGTCTTGGGGAACCAATGTTTTTGGTTTGGGTTGTGGGTTTTTTTATGGCAGGGCAAAGGCAAAGAAATCACAGTCATTACTGTATTTGCACGGGTTTGCGCACATGGAAACGTGCTAGCTAGCAACGCACACAATTTCTGAGCTGATCTGCAGGACTGGCTTCCAGACTGGCTGCTTTCCTAGATGTATTAATAATGGATGTTTTACCATTGTCCTCACAGGTACTACTCATTGTGTGGCGGGTAACTGGTTGCCTGTGGACATTGTCTGTTGTGAAAGCAATCTTGAAGGCAGCATGAACAAATTTTGAGCTGCCTAAACTCACCAGGAGTTGACCATAAAGTTGAAGAACATCTTGGATTCATGCCTGTCAGGCCACATGCAAATAAGCCCTACTGAAGGCAGGAGAGATGGTTATTTTCAGGCCACTGATTTTCAGTTTGTGGAAAAAGGAGCCCATGACCTCATAATCATAGGCAAAGATGAAATTATATCCCCATTGTCCATATGCAAATCCATAGTCATTGCATATGACCCTTATTCATGCGCAAAGATGGAATGATATCCCCAGTGACTGAACCAGGTTCGCCTGAGTGCACCCTGGGTATATTTGTCTCAAGGATAGACACAACACAGTTGGGTATTCTGTTTCTCTGGGCAGCTGCAATTGGCATGGATCTTTCACAACCAGCACGCAGACATGGCAAAGTAGGTGATGGGCTGTGTCACACCTCCCACAGCAATGAACTTTCTAGTGCAGAAATTGCTATGCCCAGAAGCTGTACAACCAAATATATGTGTCATCTCTCTTTGAGGGGGTATTTACTTCTTCTGAAATGCCACAAATCCACACCTGTAAATTAGCGGTTCTGTAGTAGCCATTAGCTGCTTGCTTATTAGGTAAAGTTGTGACTGCCATGACAAAGGGAAACTTGGCAGCAATTTTTCAGATTTCTGTCCCACTTTCTGGTAACACTCAAGGTGGCATGATCTGGAAGATCATTTGGTTGTCCTTGTCCATTAAGATTCCTCCTGTTGTTTTAACTTTCTTTATCTCACTGGTAACATCTCAGTTTAGGGGAGTGTGAGCAACATGAATTCAGTATTTTGTTATATAGTGGATCTGCAGCTGCTGGATGGCCCTTATTAAGATGGTTATCAAAGGTTTAAAGGGTAGATGACATTCTAAAGCCAGCCAATCTTGCATGCCTTATAGATGCAGCCAGAGAGCATCTCAGAGATGCTGTATGGATCTGAAGCATTGACACTGATGGAAGCTTGGGACTCCATGGCTGGGACAGCACTTGAGAGGGCCCTAAGAAGCTTGGGGCTCAAAAATTTAACAGGAAGAGCTGAGCACAGCTGCTGCCCTCCATTAGCTAAGGAGAGACACACATTTTTCAAGTATGTTGAGGGTCAGCTACTGTAATAGCTGTGCACAGAGTTTCACTAACAGAAACTAATGGAAATATTGCCCAAATCTGACACTTCACACAGATAGATATTAAAGTATTTACAGGCATACTACAAAGTGAAATGTAGATGTTTGGTTGCCTTCTCAGCCAATCAGTTAAATAGAAACACTATGTGCCTGATGGCAGTTACGGCCTCATTGAAAGGCAAAAAGAAAGACTGCGGCTGTTTACATTCTTTCATTTGTGTTAGGTTTACTTGGTCTCTTTGGGAATGGTCATTATTTGTTCTTTGTGAATATTTCAATTAGAATGCAGACTGCAGAACAAAATTTTTATAAGTTTCTATTTTTAAAAGATCTGTGTACTTTCCCCCATCAATAGGGATTACACAGGTTTTGTCTACCCAATACTTAGGTCTACATACTTTGACCATCTTTAATGATCGTATGCATATAATATATTTTAGAAGTCTATGAAAATATTCTGAATCTTCTGAAAAGAAAAACGTTGCATAATTTACTAAAGAACACCAAAAAGAAGTTGCAGTCTCTGTCAGAGTTTGGAAATTATTAATAAAAAACCCCACGTCTTTGGAGACTGCAAGCACCCTTGGCAGCAAAGAGGCTTGATGATTTTGATTTTATTCAGTGCAATGAAAGCAAATAATTTCTATGGGGAATATTCCTAATTCAATGCTGCAGATTCTATTACCCAAACCAATAGTGATTTTTAATGCAATGAAGTCAAGATATTCATAGGAATTAATTTTTTTTCATAAAGTTTTCCAGAAAGAAACAAGACAATGGGAAATGCATAATTCATTTTATTTACTTGTGAAAGTATAAAGGAATTTATGTTGTAAACTAGCCTGCGTAACATTAGATCAAATTCAGTGCTATCAAAAGATGGTGTGAATTAAAGACATAAGGTTCAGGAAAGAAAACCACTGAAACTGTACAGAAAAAAAACCTTTTGAGGTCTGGTATAGAAAAAGCAGAAGACTTGATGATGTGGTTTAGGTTTTAGATGAAATATTTTCTGTCAAGGAAAATAGTGAATTCATTTTCAGAAATATGTAAAGTAATATTAGTACTTATCCACTTCAATTCATCAAATTAATTCTAGAATTACAACAAATTTTGAAGGGGGCATTGTATTTTAAAACCTACAGAATTTGATAATTTTTATTCTTTTATGTTATAGGTGCATATAATGAATTTACTAAATGTGCAATTGTTTATTAATATTGTATTAGGTTAGCTGCTGCATGAATAATAGAACAAATGAATCCAGAAGGGAACTCTGGAGATCATCTAGTCTACCCTGCTGCTCCAAGCAGGGCTATCTTCAAAGTCAAAGTGGGTTGCTCAGCTCTTTGCTCAGCTGAGTTTTGAAATCCTGCAGGAATGGAGCTTCCATAGCCTCTGTGGTAAAACCATGATGATGTCACATTGCATTCCAAAACATGTCTTTTTTTAAGAAATATAGGAGGTTTGTGTCTGAATTCCATCTATAGATTCTGGCACCTACAGCTGTACAAGTCATGAAATTCTTGCTCCTGGGTCAGTATGTTGACTGTATTTCCAGTATTTTCATCATTTTAATGACGTGTATGTGAAAGACACATCAACAGACAAATAATATAATCCACTTAGGATGCATTCAGTGTGTACAGAACTGCAATGCTGAATTCAATTCTGTAATGTCAAATATGTTTATTATTGCCTGAAATATTTTATAATTATTAATATAATAACTATACTGAGTAGTACCTCCTATGGACAAAGTATGTTAAGTTCTTTCTCTTTTATTGAAATAGGAAATAACGACTAGTTTCAATAAAAAAATTACCAGAAAATGCTCATTTTCAATCTTTTTTTTTCTTTTTTTTTTTTTCTTCCTTAAAGAAAGTGGAAAATCCTGCTTTTCTCACAGAAATGGAAAGAATCAATAAATGCTATGTCTGCTACAGATTCCAAGTCCCACAGTTGACTAAACATTCCTTAAACTCACTTACCTAACTTTGTCTCACTAAGTAAGTGGTGGAGAGGAATCTAGGCTATTATTTGAGCAGCAATATTTTTTGATATTTGAAAGATTATCAGTGTCATTGAAAAATTGTGTGCATTAATGTAGACACAGATCTGGAAGAGGTGACAAGGAAAGACAAATCAAATGGTTGTAAGTTTTGCAGGCAGTGATAAGAAGCTAAAGCCTATGGAGTGGTGCCATGAATTTTCATTTTATCGGAGGAGATATTGCACTAGCTAGTGTTCCTCCTGCTGAAAATATCAAGTGCATAGAAGGTGATGAGTTTGCTTTTTAGTATCCACCCTAAATTCAATCAGCAAGATTAAAATCGACTGCAGCGTGCATGCAAAGCATGCATCTCCTGCAATGAAGCAATGTGCTCTGACTGCTCTTTCATCTGCTGCAGTAGACCAAGGTTACACTGCTCACCATTCAAAAAAGAATTTAACTTGGTGGTGGGCTTGGTTTTTCTGATTTTTTTTTCCTTTTTGGTTGGCTGGTTTTTATGTATTTATTTTATCTAATTTTAAAGCTGCTCTGTTACTGTGAAACTCAGTCTTCCTATCTCTGGGATAGCCAGAATATGTGATGCTATCCATTGTGACAATGTTATTAATTCACTGCAACAATAAACCATGACTATCTGTAGCACACATGCTGCACACTGAAATTCGTATGATTACATTAGTTAATAATGGGGGATTTTATTCGTCTTTCTTTGTTGTTTTTTAAACATGATTCTTCATGAAAATTTAAAGTGTTTCCCACTCAGTAACAAGTTGTAACTCCTTGTGGATGCCTGTTTTCTTATCATACATGGCATAAAGAATGGCCTGCCCTTTCTCCTTCTTTTTTTTAATGACTGTAATTACTACTTGAATCTGTATTCACCTTCTTTTGATAAAGCACATAAACCTACAAAATCTCTTAAAAATTATGCGATGTCCATACTCATGAAACTGACCAAGATGGTGTTTCATTGTTGACAATAGCATGGTCCATTCTGCTAAATACAGATTTGGGTTATATATCTACATGTATTTAGAAAAACATTGACCCAGCCACAACGTTTGCTTCAGTTTCTTGAAGGATAGCTTATTCTTTATGCTCACTTCAGTGACTACACTCTCCAACCTGGTCTGCAAAAAAGGGAGGAAGTTCTTTTGTGGTGATGCTACAAAAGTGAATTTGAAAGAAGCAGCCTCACAACTGCTCTGGATTACTCCCATTAATTTCAGGTAGGGGTTCCAGATTTCCATCTGAGATTTCTTTGGAAATAATAGGTGCCAAGAGCTCTACATTTTTCTTGCTTATTTACAAAACATGCAACCTACTGAGGCTTGTGCTATGGAAACAACATCTTCATGCTCATTAAGTACAGTGCATGTCAAAAATATCAGACTTGCTGGGCAGACGATTCACACAATGTTTAGCGTAATGCAAACCTTCAGACATTTGTCATCTGAAAAATACATCAGTCATCCACTTTCACTTAAAGGATTCACAGGCAAATACTCTGGGTACAGGGGTCATTCTTGTTAGCAAAAGTTTGTTATTCTTTCTGTTGTGGTTTGGTGGTTTGTTTTTGTTGTTGTTCTTTGTTTTAGTTTGACTTTTTTTTCTTTTCCCCATTGAGAATACATTAAAATTTTCCACTAAAAGGAGCAATTTTTCATGTGTACCCCACAAAGGACTTCACTGGGAAACCAAAGCTTTAGAAGAAAATTACCTGGATAACCTTCACTATTCTGCCAAATGTCTTTACTGTGCAAACAGTATGCACTCCAGCAATAGCATAAAACAGTATTGATTATTACAATTCCACAAACAGGGGAAAACTATATGCTGAATTATAGTCTTCACTGTAAATTTCAGAAAAATTTATAGTCCTTTTTCTAGTTTATCCAAAACAGCTGATCCTGACTATACCATGATAAAGACCCAGGCACTAAAAATATTTTAACTGCAGTTTATACTCCAATTTAACAAATCAATAATATCTTCAACCATCCCAAGGATTAATTGTGCCACAGCTGCTTCTCTTTATAAGGGTTTGAAAGATAGCACACTAAGAATGCTGCCAGTCAGGCTGCTTTATCCTCACTTCTTGGGTTTGGAGGAGGAAGGGAGTGGTTCCTTAGTAAAAAACACTATTGAATTTAACTAGAGTTTTACATTTCTGCCCCTAATATAATCCCTTTTATGAACTCTCTAGAAATAAGGCCCCAAAATCAGGGAGGAGGGGGAAGTGGGTGTCTTTTCTGCACAGTGCAGCTTCTCCTCATGCTGCTGTTTGTAGAGAATGGCCTCTGTCACTCAATATCCGCTGTGCAGTGTGAACTGCAAGCAGGGATTCATGTATGAAGCCTGGTAAGTGCAGAGCAAGCCAATACCTGTCAACTATGCCATAACTAGGATGACTTATTTCTCTGGGGAAAAAAATGCATATATACATGCATAAGTTTAGTTGGAGCTGGAATAAAAATGCATGGAGAGGGAGAAGACATATTACTTTTTTTATTATCTTCTGCTATGGGAAAGATATTACCTTCACTCTTTAGCCCTTAAGTACAAGTGGACTTGCAATTTATCTTCTGAAGCCTCTTTTTTGCTACAGAGATATTTCTTGAATTTGCTTTGGTGTTCAAGTTCACTTGACAATTTGATAATTCGTTATGTTAGATCAGGCGTATTCAGATCTTTGATCTTCAGGCAAATCATGATCAAGTGCAGGACCTCTGCCTATTCACCACCTTACTTGTGTCTGTTAAGTTGTGATTGCTTGTATCTACATATCACAAAGTTATGGCATGTCACTTTGCTTCTGCGTTTTCACTTGCTCAGCATATCCTCTCCTGGTACCTAAATTTAGACTCAGTAACAATTTATTCTGCAACGCATATTGGTGACAGGGTAGACAGTTCTGTGGTAATATTCTCTCTGATGTGCTGAACACTGCATAAGACGGAGAAGAAGTCATTAATGTATTAAACTTAACAAGACGACAATTAATGGAGGGCATGGCGCTCTGGATGTGCTTCAAGTGTGCCTTTAAAATATGAACATAAATTCTTTTGTGATCTGAAGTGTTGTCTACTTAAATTTCCTAATTGAGATTGAGAGCTGCTAATTATATTGACCTGATCTCAAGCCACTTGTGCCAGGATTGATTTTGTGAAGGGATGAGCATTCTGTACCCAATTCTGCAATTGCTTCTTATGCACATGCCTAACTTCAGACCACATAAATAAGTCTCAACACAAAGATCGTTCTTGTTCACTCAAGTTGAACATGTACTCAGCTGCTTTGCTGGAGCATGCACCCCTTCCAGTAGTTTTTCACCTGCAACAATTTAATTATCTTATCCAATATCTTGTTGTTTGGCTTCCAGGTAAGTCATTTAGACCAAAGACTTCCTTCTAAATCTTTCTTCCTTTTCTATCTGTTTAACTAAAGCTCCGTTTTTCAAACTGCTGCAACTGCTGCTATGCCAAACAGTGTGTTTTGGATTAGCCTGACATTACTGAAAGTTGACTTCTTTTCATCAATTTAGGAGAAATCTAAAGAATCCATGCTGAAAACTAAGTAGCTGCTTTGCATCAGGTTTAAGTTAGAGGCATATATGCAAGCAATCTTTTTGACTTTCTCTATTATCACACATTTGTTGAACTGTGTCTGTCTGGATGTGGGGTAGCACAAGGAGAAAAGAATCACAGGCCCACTGTGTCTGTGTGTTTTCTTTTAAATAGAGGGCATGGATAATATAATAAATTTAAACCTAAATTTATTTCACCGAAATTTAAGGTTGTCAGATTATTTTGAGTGTGTCATGATTATTAATGTACATCTGCCCATTACCATGATAAACTGAAAAAGCCCAAATGTTTTCAAACAGTAGCTGCTAGGTCATGAAGCTCATAAAATACTTCTGGGACTCATTCATGCCAAGTCCATGTAAGTTTCTTGTGTACTTGTGTACACATCTTGCTTAGATTCATGCATCATGTATCATGGATCAGTAATAACATCACAGAGTAAAAGGTGGCCAAACATAGCACAAGCCTAGCTGTAGGAGCCTGACCTAGTGAAACCTAGTTTACCTGAAGTCTAGTTCATGAATGCTCTTGCAAGACTGCTAATACAGTTCTGCACCTAGAAATGCATCAGTGGCTCTTTGCTTCCTACAGTGAGGAGAAATGTAGGCCACAGTGTGGAAAATCAGTTCAGGAAAGTTCTTTGCAACAAAAACGCATCCTTTCCTAAGTGTTTAGCATCCTCTGCCAACCCAAAACCACAAATGCAGAATGACAAATAAGTCTCCATCTCTAAAGCCATAATGAAGAGCTAGATTAACAAGGCAATAAAAAAGCCTGTAATAAAATCAAGTGCTTGGCTTTCCAAGGGAACATAAAGATTTTAACTCAGTTTCAGCCCATTCTATCCTGTACACTAAAATGCTCCCAATGGCTGGCAGTTGCTTGGTCTCATGAGCTGTCCTGCTCTCCCTGTGGGAGGTCTGGTGAGGATGGTGCCCAACCATGGCATGAAATATGCAACCTCCATCCTCTCTACCCATCAATATTGATGCAGCCAGGAGCCCAGAAAGCTTATTAATACCTCCTTGTTTGTGTGTAATTTCTTTCTGTTTCTACAGAAACAGAATGACAACATCATCCTTGCAAAGATAAGAAAGCATCAGGCTGAAGCATGACCTTTGCTTCCATACAGTCATTTTATTGTGGCTATCTATTAATGAGTAGTAGGATCCTGAAGGGCAGCAGATACAGAGCTCATATTCTTATGTTATTGAATAACTGTTCACTATATATTCAGTAGACTAAGTCTCTTGTTGGAAAATTTCTCAGCACAAAGGTGTATGAGTATGCACACACGTGTGTGCACAGATATATGCATGTATACATGTGTGTCGAACCTGTAAAATGTGATGTTTTAACGGTGCGCTTACTGGAGTAAAGGGTGCACACAGAGTTCCAAAGCAGATGCAAGACATCCATATGCTGTGCTTTTTTAACTCTTAAACCAGATTTACTGTGAAAATACGTGCAGTATGTGATGGTGATTTTTAGCTTATGTTTTTATCTTTACTGGATCTTAGATTTTTTCTTTGTTTTACCTGCTTGTGAGGCTCAGTAGCGTTTACTGAGTTGATACAGTTTCTATTCTCCAGTCCTGTTATCATTTTCTGTTACAGTTTTTGAATCAATTATTTTTATCGAGCCTTGTAAAAACAACTTTGAATAACCAGCACATTAAAATGAAACACCCATTTGACAAGAAATATTTGTCTCATGTCCTTTGATGAGCTTTCATACTAATCTAAGGAAGCATTCTGGAACCTTATCCTTTACTTCTAGGCTGCACAACAGCTACATTCAGATGCACGCGCCTATCTGTCTATCTTATCTGCTTACCTAGTTATGTATCTTCTGTTTACTTACCGAAACATTTTTCCTGGACAGTTTATTTTCACAGCAGAAATTTGCCACACTTGAAACAAAGTGAATGAAGGGCTGAATTTGCTGCTATCCAAACTTTTCTCTAAAAGGGCAGACTTTGGGATGTTTTCTTGCATGCTCAGATCCTTGGTAGTTCATATTCTCAGGAAAAAAAAAAAAAAAGTGAGTGAAAAATGAACAAGTCATGGATTTTCAGTGCTCTAATGACTTATACTAATGTATTCCTTCATCTAAATACAGATTTCTATTTAAAATTCAGTATGCAGGGGTATTATGAATTCTAGTTTAATAGATTCCAAATAATTGCCCTTTAGAAATGATGAATAGCTGTTTAAAGCCACTGATAAGAATATACTATTTCTCCCCTAACAATGGGCCTTCCACATTAACTGTATCATATATGCCTGAAATTAGTTTATTAATTTTTTTTATTGATATGCAAACTACAAGCTGATGGCAGATGGCAAATAACCCCTCACTCTAACACCAAACCCTCCAAAAAAGCCCTTGTCTCTGTTACTGTTCTTGTAGGAGGACAAAAAAGGGAGATAAGAAGATAGCTTTTATATTGAAGGCAGGCCACTGAAATGCAGATGATGCCATCCTCTCTTGTACTCAGTTTTCAGATTTTTCTGGCATAAAAAGAATAAGATATAAGGTTGAATTAATGACCAGATTTTGCACAACTGCAATTCAAGATGCTTTCTCTGTGCTGTTCATGCTATCTCTGACTGCCCTTTCAAACAACTATTCTAGACTTGTTCTTTCATTTAAAAGATGAGCATCCAGAAATACTAAAATTAAAAATACATTATTCATATATTCAACATAGGAATGACCTGATGAAAGTTTCACTTAACAGAGCTGATGGTTTCTTCATAACACATGAAACCCTTTGAAAACACCAAGCAAAATAGATTAAATGAATCTACAGTTGAATTTACAGTAATGCATACAACATGATATTGGAACTTTCTGAGGTTGTATGTGTTTTGTGCATTAAACACATCTGCTGCACTTATATGCAGCACTTGGGAAAATATATGCAAAATGGGAATTCTATTAGAAAGCTAACACTAACAGCTTTTTCTTTAAAAACTGTATGAATGTGAAGTATTATGTCAAATATTTAAGGAGACATACAAAGATATTGGACACTGACACCAGTGGTTTTGGCAATTAAGGTGGTAATGTTAAAGTTACAAAAAAGTAATATCTATATATAATATAGATGATAATTGTATGTAAGTGATATATATATAGGTTTTCACTATATAATGGTTGGGTTCTACTAAGCTTTTAAATTATAAGCAGAAATAAAACACCTGCTGGGTGAAAAGTACCTATATATATAAAGTTAAATTGCTTTCGGAAACATTAGTATTTCCTGCTTTGTGTATATTGTGCCATGTAACATCCTTATGCTAGTGGTCTCTTGCTCTCCCTGTCTATATGTGACTACATGTAATTGTATCTGACTGCAGAGACTGCATCTCAGCTAAATATTTGCTTCTGGAAAAGTATTTGCCAGTGTCCCTATCTGCTAAAGTTAACAGCAAAAAAATCCCTCTTCATTATTTCCTGAAGTTAGAAAGTTACTATTGTAACTTGAATTGCTTTACTTTTCCTATTTTCGTCTTTGTTACCTACAAGCAACTTAGATTTGCTTTCCTATTAATTTTCCCTTGGCAAAGTTAGCAACACCACAAGAGGTCCTAGAAGTAGGTTAAAGCAGTTTTATGTCTTAAGCACAGTTGTGTCTACAATGCTTGGCTCTGCTCCCTGTAGCCTTTTTTATTTTTTTCTGTAGGAACAGGGCAGTTACCCCCATCTCAGGGCCTTTTCTTCCTCCCTGTGGGGTAGGCTGCCTTCTCCACACACCACTGGTACCCAGAAAAGAATGGTTCTTCTGTTTGTCTGGCTGCCTGCATATTGCATCCATTGCTCCATTCAGCTTGTCTTTTCAGGTCTGCTAGCTGCTGTACAACTTAGCTTTTGTGCTCTACTGCCAGGGGTTTTCTGAAGCCAGACGCTTTTTGAAAAGAGGGTATATTTGCATAAACAATACCATGTGAGGAGGTCTGCTGGAAACAAAATCAAAATTCAGCTGAGCAAATCTTCCTGAACAACCCATTTCTTGCAACCAACACCTCCTATCGTTACCATCTGTGTACTAAATTATGGCCGAAAATGAGTGCAGCTCTTTCTTTTCACTTGCTCTTGTGTACAGATTCCTCCTATGAGCTGAAGTATATTTTGTTTTCAAATTTAGGCTGAACATAGACCCTTAAACAAAATTTGGTATAAGGAATGAGAAAAATATGGTTGTGTTAAATAAGGAACAGAAGGCCAGCCACGCATCAGCTAGCTTGAAACCCAGATTGGATTTGTACTGAACACTCATCAAAATGCATATCAGAAACAAGATCTACCCATCAGCTTGCTGAGATTTCAGGTCAGTGATGGCAGGGCAGCTTTATCAGAGCAGAGCAGGGATAGTAAGGCTTACTACTGTAGCTGATAACCAAAGGAATCATTCTGTGTGCTTAAAACAAATCTCTAGTGGCTTAAAATATTGGATACACTGAATGCATGTGTATGTGCATGCACATAAACACAAACATAAAGAGGTCATATGTATACGAGTGAATTCATGTACATTTCTATGCGCAAGCAAACACACACATGATCTGTCCTACGTCCTCTGTGTGCATTCACACTATCTTACACATGAGGATAAAAATAATTAGGCTGGCCCTGCAAAAAGGCAGGAAATCAAACCAAAATTAACCACATGGAAAAAAGGAAGAATACAGTTTCACGAGCCACTGCTCAAATCTACTTATTTGCGTCTTTTATTTGAATATCTAGCTAGGTAACACATCTCTCACTATTCCATTAAATTACAATCTTAATTCTGTTTTCTTGCTCAAATGCTTTGTTTATAATTAATAACAATATTCAAAATATTGTCTTCCCTACTGCATTAGATCTGTATGTACAGCGTCATCTGTTTTGCACTGCCTACTAAACCACCCTTCTCTGTCAGAAAAATGGTGTCTATGGATGCATTTAGCATACAAAAATACCATGAATGAGGGGTTCTTCTACCCCGTTGCCTTGATCACAGCCAGCTTTTTAAGCCCTAGTGCCAAGTGGGTTGGAAGAAGCCAGATTGCCTCCAAGTGTTAAATCCATCCATGGGTTAAAATAATGCACACAGGGGATTTTGGGGAGACTCCTTTACTGATCTGGTTTCTTCCCACACAAAACCCAGCTCAGGGAAGCAGGACCTCTCATATCATGTCTTTTTACCCACAGGCAAGCAAGGGTCCTATCAAACAGCTTCCCTGGCACCTTCCAAGTGTCTGAAGTGGCCCCTCTCCATGAATCAGACTTCATTTCTGTCATGGGCCTCCAATCAGGGTCAGTCTCACCCTGATGATGTACCAGAACAGACAAGTAGAAGAAAACTGAAAGGAAATACTTTCACTCTTTTGTGTAATTTCCAAGTCCTCTATAAGATGTGGAACTTTATTATTTTTATCTGAAATGTGAAGTGGCCCATTTTATGTATCATTCAAAACTGAAGGTCAGTGAAGGTCCTGTTAAGGAACTGGGCTTAGTAACATTTTTTCAACCAGGTTTTAGTTTGGGGAAATCATTCCTTTAAGGAATTTGCCAATTGTCATGCAAAAAAAATTTGCTGCACAAGTAACATGCATAAAACACATTCATTATGGTATGCTAGATATAGGAATGCTCACTGTAAAACATCTATAAATATGGCTTTATTATTCTAATTCATTTCCCATAATAAATTTTTAATTATTATTATTATATGAAAAGTATGGCCAGCACCCCTTATTCAAACCACCCTTGGTATTAGTTTACAATATAAGTGACTGTATCAAGCAAAAAAGAAAAAAATAATAAAAAAACCCTAGAATTTGATGCTTGACCAGTAAAATCTGAAATACCTGCTGCAAAAATGACATTAAATTTTAAGCACTAGAGAGCATGTTTGTCATCCAGCAGTTCCCAGTTTTGTAGTAAAGGTGTCTTTCCCAAGTTCAGTTTTCTAGGCACGTCCCTCTTTAGCCCTTTCAGGTCTTTCTTTAGCCCTGAAAAGCCAAGCAAGGTTTTCTATCTCTGCAAAACCTAGACATGGTCATATTACTACCTCACTGAGCTCACTCTGTTCCCGGCAAGGTATATAGTGGGCAAGCTACACATTCATCTCTTTGAAGCAATTCCTCACATTACAGCTGGGATAAACAGGGAAATACAGGAGAAACTCACATCTCGACATTAACCAGTTTTACCTCTCTAGTCCAAAATATTGCATGTACTCCCTTCTTTTAAGACCAGTTAGCCTCATGGTGCCTGGGCTGATACTTTAAACTGGCTCACAAAGGAAGACTATTTCTAAAAGAAAGCTCAGAAATATGGCTGTCAGAAAGTAGAATTTGCACTTTAGAGATCAGCAATTATGCATCCTGTAGTTAATAAGCTCCACATAGGTTAGCATAAACATCAGCCTGTATGTTAATCTCTTTGATTTTCTGAGGATTTCCTCTATATTACTCTCCACACCCTGGGGGGAAAAAAAAAGGGGGGAAAGAAAGGAAATTTGTGGAAGAAATGACAGTGTTTATGTAGGAGAGACATTGGCTGATGAGCGTTAACTGTGTGCTCATTATAGTGTAAAAAAACAAAATGAAGAGAAGGGTTGGAAGTAGGAGGGAAGGAAAAGTGAACTCCATGTTGTCTGCAGAATGTATTTTTCATGGAGTATGCAAAATGCTATGCATGGGGGCTTGCATGACTGGATTTTGTAATCCTCATAACCTGGAAATCTTGGAAAAAGACAAATGGAGGAGAACTGAACAGCTAGTGGCCTCAGTCTTGATGATTCCAGGATAAATCCTTTTAATAAACATGAAAAAGCAGCAGAGCAGAAACTCTAAGTCCTACTTTTGATTTAAAGATGTTTACCTTTGTATCTGTTACATTTCTCAGGTTTTATTCTCCTATCTTTTGAATTTTATGTCTCTGGCTACCCATACTTTTAATCGGTTTTTACATTTATTCTTCAATGACAAAGCATGGGTGTACGTACATAACACATTAATATATGCAGACAGTTGGGACATACATATAGTTTTTCTTTGCAGTGGCATCCAAGAAGACTTAATGGAAAATTACTGTCATCCCATAGTCTTTTTGTTCATGTTTGAAAAATGCTGTTGTCTGTACAGGAGATTCATATTTGTGAGACATGTAGATGTAGAGGTAATGAAGGGAAATGCCATTTAGAGAAAACTTACAGATAGATTTTGTTGGTGATAGTGGTGACGCAGGAATTGTTTAAGAAAATTAAACAAACTGCACTGGTTTCACAACATCAGGACTCCTTCACTAGCTAATCCATCAGAATTGAGATTTGACAAGGCTTGGTTTATAATAAATGTTTGATTAATTTATACACTTCTACAATGTAACAACAAGAATTTGGAATTTCAAGATTTAATATCCAGGCTTCCCTTGATATACACGGGGGGGGGGGAGAATACATTTAGATCTCTCATTTATTTTCCAATTAACTGTTCTTTATCCATGCATTAATATTACAAAAGAAGAATAATTAAAACAGATAAGCAATTTATAAAAATCTTCACATTTCATGCTAATTATCATAATGTAATGTTACATTTCTATTAGCAGCTTTTGTTCCTTCCCCCCACTTTTCTTCTAGCAACCCTGGGGCCTTAGCTAGTGAGCATGTTATAAATCTTTGTTAAAATATGACACAAAGCTAAGAAGCTTGCAACAAAGCAAATTGGACAGTGATGGAGCTCTCCTCTCTTTACCTTCATTTCCCGACAGCCAGCCTGTCATTAAATGTGAAAACAATCATGGTTTTTCACAGCTTCTCGCTGTGAAGGCTAAGGGGCTCCCAAGACAGAGGGTTGTATGGACTTTGAAGGATCATAGCCAGGCCATAAGAAAGGCAGAGGAGAGCAACTTGATCCTAGGACCCTGTTAGAGACATAAATCATGGGCCCAGGAAGGAACTGTAGAGTTGACATAACTGGTACCACCATATCATGCAATTATATTCACAAACAATTAAGTCCAGTCTTAAAATGAATTGGCTTGTTTGTTCCCACCATCCTTATATAAGATTATTATTATTTAAAAATAACCATTCTAAGGGGAATTTCTAATGATGTTTAATGTTCAAACCATAAAGTTAGAGAGCAGAAGTAACGTCATGTGATATTACACAAGCTTTCCCATACTTCTGTTCCAGCTATCCAGTTCCAGAACTAAACACAGAGTCAAGCTAAACAGCATGGCTATTGTGAGCAGTTTGGAGTAAGAAATAAAAAAAGGTGCAAACCCCTTATCTTGTGAACAGTTTACATTGAAAAATAGGTTTCCTTTGCTGAAATATGAGACTTCATACCAGTAAAATGGTGAATATGTTCATGTGTTTAAAGGAATAGAATAAACTTGTCCAGCGAATTATCTAGAAAATATGGTCAGCTCCACTGGTAGCAGTACAAATGGTCAGCATGTTAGCATATGCACACACAGAGGCATGCACACGTGCGTACCCCTTTCTACTCTGGTGCTGCATGGCAAAGCCAAGTGCTCAATTGTGCTGTTAGTTGCATTCCTCAGCAGCCTCTTCCATTCAGCATTTAAGCAGTAATTTCTGTCGTAGTACAGATAATGTACCTCCATATGTTTCAAAAATACACTCATCTATGCTTTCAGAAATAATAATGTAGTTTAGGTTTCATTTTGTTTTTATCCCTGAAATAGACTTTGATATAAGGCAGTGGAAATTGCTCCAGTGCCAAGCCCTGAAACCTTTCTTTAAAAAGAAAAGTACATATGTGGATCTCCTCAGCTGCACCCAGTCTATTGATCCAAAGCTACAACACTTATATTACTTAATTTATCTTTATTTATTGCAACATTGATAGTATTCAAACTGCATTAGATAATGGGATAGATAAGATACCTGTTTAAAACCTCTTACTGAGATCCTATTGGGACTGGCATGTAATTGAAAACACAATGGAATATTTCAAGGCATATTGCCAGAGAATGAACAAGAGAATCACGTTTCATTTTAAAATGCCATACAAAAATCACTTAAAATAATCATAGCTGTGGTTTAGTGTAGAAGAAGATGAGAATTATAATTTACATAGACTTTCTTTCTGAAATTATTTTCTTTGTTACGTTTGACAATTAACCCACTGTCTTTTCAGAAATGCCTGACATTCCTTCTAAGTAGAGAGGGGCAACAAGCAATATATTTTTTAAAGATTGCTGAATGCATTGGGTGTGTTTTCAGCCTTGAGGCCAATTCTCCACTTGCTTCACTCCTTCAGGAAGAAAAATCAGTGCTTACAAGTTCTGCCTTGACCTATTCTATGATGGTAAAAGGCCAAATTGTAGTACTCTTAGGGCTTAGTTTGCACTGTCCTTATGTCTGTTAGGCCACAATCATATTTAAATCTTGGAGGGCTCAAAACTGTTGAATTCTCAGGTTTCTGATGGCGATACCACAAAATCTAGCCAAGAAACTTTTCAAGCTGGAGGTCTTATCGTGAATTTTGTGCGTGCTTGCAACAGCCCCAGACAAAAGGAGATGTCCTTCATCTACTATGAGTAAACTGAGGAGCAGAGAGTTTAAGCGGGCTTTTCTGCAATCACTCAACAGACTACGTAGGAAGCTAGGAATCAGCAGCCAGGCTGCCAGCCTCCATCACCTTATAGACTACAGAAGGAGGTACTTCTCTGGCAGCTGACATCCATACACATTCATACTGCAAATTTACCACTGAAACTCTCCCTCCAGCACTTTTGCACAAGAAAACCCTTTTGTGCAAGGGAAAAAAGTTTCTACCAAGAATGTAATAATCAGGAGAAGCACTAAAAGGCATCTTCAACTGACTCAAAAAAAAAAATTCTAACTTAAATGAGTAAAAGGAAGGAAACTAATTTCAGATGTGAATTTTCAAAACACCACTGTCTGTATACACAGAGGCAAGCATACAATATTTTGCTGATTCAGGCTCAGCCTACCTCATATTACAAGTCAGTCTTCATGTAACTGGAGAATTACATAATACAGGGAAATACATAAATGTTTAGTTGGACCTGGTGCAACTTTAGGAGCCTTGAACACTCAAATCGTTTTTTACCCTAATTCTGTAGAGTAATATTTTTTAATTGCTACTGACTTTTTAGCTCTAATTAATGCTAAAAGTATTCAAGCAACAAAGACTTGTGTCACCCAGCTTTATTGCATTCTAACATCAGAAAAGTATCCACCTGAGGCACAGGTCCTTTTTGTGGTGTAGCTTTAAAAATTAATGCTAAACCCAAATAAAAAGCTTATATTCAAAATTCCTCCAAATACTGTGCTTTGACAAGCAGATCTTATCTAAAATGTGTTTGAGTCCTGTTTGCAACCAACTTAGGGGAATCTCTTTGTATCAGTCAGCCAGTATCTTAAAGGGTATAGCTCACCCCTTGACTACGGTTCTGGTCCTGGACCTGAATTTACATAAGCACACATAATCACCATATGTCAATGTATATTTGCCCACAGGTTTGAGAACCACATTAGTACATAGACCCTTCATAAAAGTGTAGCAATGACAGTAAAATAGAGTAAATATTCTGAGAACAATCTCAGCCTTTCCGCTTGTCACTATATACGAGTCCGTGCTGTTATCAGTTAATATTCCCTGCAAGGCAGATTTTTCCCACTGGGTGCTCAAAAATGATGAGGCTCACTGGAACTGTTCCCGCTTCTTTTCTATTCTTTCAAGTCCATTGGAATGATGACCCTTAATATGGAAACTGAATGTGGGGAGGAAACCACAATCACCAAAATTGAGATAGCTTCTGAGCTTGATTCATGTTTTGTAGAGATCAGCTCCAAGAATTTCCTGATTCTGAGAGATCCCATATTACAGAGTTAAGCCAAATGTGGAAAAAGCCTGTGATGAGCAGAAATCACTATACCAGATTAGAGAGTAGAAATCAATTTATGGAGATTTCAGCCTATGGAAAAGAAGTTGAATGCATGAGCTACCTGAATTCATGGTTTTGCTACTGGAGGAGAGTGAGGGATTTACCAGCTGTTAAGCAGCACTGTCCAATTTATTCAGTATCAAATCATGGTCTTCCTAGCCAATAAAAGCAAACCAGTGTCAGTCACACAATCACTAATCATTAATGCCTCTTTCAGAATACGTCCAAGCCTTTCAAATAAAACAACTGTCTAGATAATATCTGCTTCCTGCAAATCCCATGCACATCCTCACCAAACGCTCCTGCCATTGGCTTCTAAGGCAAAGCGATGAAGATTGAACAACACACAGCATATGCTTACAGCTGGGACATGTCAAAAGTAAGTTTTGAAACAGGGCATAGCACAGAGGTGCTTAAAGCATCACTGATAAATACCTTCCTTATGGCTATGATTTAAAGCCCATGTTTACAGTGTTTGACCTCAACTGCCATTGACAAAGTCACAGGTACCACTGAATATTTCTGCTAATAGTGACAAGCAGGAGTGAATGTTGCCTTGGAGGACACTTCATATATCCTCTGGTTTCTGAGGTGATGAACACAGGCAGGATACAATAAATAAGTAATCAGTGTGGTGAATGCGTGTCATGGTTTAAGCCAGTCGGCAAGTCAGCCACTCAGTTTCTACTCCCCCCCCCCCCACCGGGAGGGATGGGGAGGAGAATCAAAAGAATGTAACTCCCATGGGTTGAGATAAAAACAGTCCAGTAACTCAGGTATAACACAAATCACTACTGCTGCCACCAATAATAATAATGATAGGGGAAATAACAAGGGAAGAGAATATGATATCACCTATCGAAAACGAGTCCGACTCAGCAGCCCGTGCCTTTCCGGATAACTCCCAGTTACATTCCTGGGCATGACGTGCTGTGGTATGGAAAACCTCTTTGGCTAGTTTGGGTCAGGTGTCCTGTCCCTGCTTCATCCCAGCTTCCCCCACTCCCTGGCAGAGCATGAGACTCATAAAGTCCTTGGTCAGAGTAAACATTCTGACCAGCAACTGAACACATCGGCTTTATCAGTATTATTCCCAGGCTGAAAGTCAAAAACACAGCACTGCACCAGCTACTAAGAAGGAGAAAAAGTGACTGCTGCTGCTGAACCCAGGACAATGTGCCATGCAATTTCACATACCCATCATGGGGGAAGGGGTTTGCAAGGATATATGTGTGGTATTGCTTGGCAGTAGACACAGATTGTTTAACAGTCACCTCCAGGCAGTAAAACTGGTTGCCAGTTCCAGTGCCAGGTAATTTTATAGGATAATTATTAGCCATACAGAAGTTATTAGAAACCAGCTACTGGGAGACTTGTGAAGTGTGAATTACCACTATCCATTTGACCAGGAAGAATAGCTAATCCCCTCAAACATTTTATGCTGAGCTGAAGATTATCCCCCCTTTTAGGTATTAGAAAAATCTTACGAAAGGATCAAATTACATGTAATTTCTACAGTTGTGAGAGAGCATTTACAAGATTTCTCTTCCATTTTTCCACCATCCCCCACCCCCCTTTTCATACTCACCCTTCTTTCCAACAATATGTTAGGAAAACACAGTTCTGTCTCAGCCATCTCTGATACTGACATCTTAGTACACCACAATCAGTGAAGTAGTGATGTGAATCTCATTATATCTTCCCTGGAAAACGTTTCTAAAGATGATAGTAAAGCTAACACCATGTGTTAAGGCAGTCAGCTTAGCTCTGTCAAGGTCCCATAGTCTCCCCTCCTCCTTCACACCCAAAGTAAAATTTGTTGTGCTGAGTATATAGACACTTTTTTCACCCCTTCTTATCAAGCTGCTGGTGATGTGTTACTTTCCTCTTCTTCCTATTACTTTCACCCAGTATTGTCCCTAATGTTGAGCTTTCAGTACATGTCCCAAAGCCAAATGCCACTGTTGAACATTACAAGGCCACATCCTCTGAAGGAAAGTGTGAGCAAGAAAGCTCTTCTGCATCTACCAGGGCCAACTTGCTTAAGGAAACCATCCTAGGTACATAGTACTGAGAAGATATGGAGGTCAAATGGGGTTGGGGGGGGGGGAGGGGAAATTAAGAAAAGCTGTAGCCCCATTTTTGGAGGGTCTTTTCAGTCTCCTTCAAAAGGGAAATTATAGAGTATCACCACAGCGTGCCCACTTGCGTATGGTATTCCTCAACACTGATGTATCAGCCCTGCCCTAACACGCAACCATGTGTTTGCACATCCTTTCACCTTGGGTGTCTGGCACCGTCATCTGTGAGGAACATGCAGAACTTCACTATTTCTGCAACAATTGCAGAAGTGTAGTCTCAGTAGCCCCACAGATGCTAATGTGTGTGTTCCAAGCCTCAGCTGATGATGCTCCCATCCTTTGAGCTCCTGCCACCTACCTGCATCCATACATACTGGTATTAGCTGTGCAGTGGAAAGGTTTCCTATGAGTTACTGCCATTTCCAATCCATAACTGGTAAGTGTCTACCACTAGGGAAAGCAGCAATTTCAAAAGTGTGTCCTTTGTTCATTTGTTACCCATCTTGCACTGCTTCCTCTCCTCCCTTCCACGTGTCTCTTTTGAAATAGCACATTTCTATTGGCATGTTTTGAAGGCATGTTCCCTTGATTATCTTGCTCTTTCTTCTCCTATCCCCAGAGCTTTCTGTCTTTTTCTATCCCTGAGAGAAAAAAATGTACTGTGCTGTGGTCTTCTTTTTCAGGCAACTGTTACATGTTAGTGCACACAGGCTTGCATTCCTCATACTGTTTGTTTCCTCTCTACCCACCTTAATTTTTCACACAAGATCAGGAAATATCTTCTTCAAGGACCACATAAAGGCAAAAATTTGTTATTTCTATTACACATAAGGGGGTAAATCTATGTGACAGGTTGCAGAAAATGAAACTACTCATATTCCCACCACAGAGCAAGTCCTGTTTTACACAACCACCACTAATAGAGTCCTCCCAGAACTGCAAGGCAAGCAGGAGTCCAGCAAACACTTTCATATCCTAATATCTCATGGGGACTTTTTTTTTTTTGGTCTTACTTTGATTTGGGCTTTTCTGAATGTGGCAGTAGATTAGATGTGAATTTTTCATTTCTTAACACTTTCTCACTTTTTGCCTAAACACACTCTATTTGCATGCTACTTTTGTGCCAGTGCCTTAGTTATTTCAGAAACTAAGAGACAGGAACATTTATACTAATGTATTCTTTTTTCAGAGCATCTGGTATCTTTGCTTTATTCCCTAATTTTGTTTTAAAGCTCCTAAAACACTGACTATCTTTTCACCTTTCACATTCAATATTATAAAGAAAAAAGAAGACTTTTGTTACCTGTTTGCCTTTTTTTATAAAGGTCCTGGTGATATAATTTGCAAAATAAGAATGCAGGGACAGCATCATTTAAGAATGGGTTTTAAAGCTCTCTTTCATATTGATTGGCTTACTTAATATGTTGAGCTTCTTGAGGCTTCTACCAGTCAAAAGTGAAAACTAACATAAATTTGTAAATTATTGGTATTTGTTTAGATAGAAGAGGAAATAAACTGTTGTGGTCTCTGTATATATAAACTAATCAGGAATCTATGCATGTATCTATAGATTCAGCTTAATTACAGTCCAGAGGCCATTGCACATCTAAAGCAATATTATTCATTTCATAAAGCATAAGCTAAGATGTCAGAATTCTTTTCTTTGGTTACTTTACTGGATTTTTTTTTATTAACCCAGGGCACTGCTTGAGTAAATAATTTCTTCCTTTTGTTTTATTGTACCCATTTTGTCCATCTGATTTTTTTTTTTGGCTTGTTCAATCTCTGGAGTGAAGTTTTGTGTGTTCATACAGCGCTTAGTGCACTGCAACTGTGAGTTCAGGTAAAACCTCTAATTTTTAAGTAAATACCACCCAAAGGAAGAGTTTGAGCCATCAGGTTTTGTTGCACAAAGACTTCCTGGCTGGTTAGTAAAATGTATGAGACTTGCCCTGTCTTTAATCTTGGAGGACACAACCATGTGTTTTCATTGGTCGGAAAAAATCAAAACATAGCTTTATTGTTCTGCCTTAGGGTGAAGGGTTAGGGAAGGTCAGTCTAGACAGGAAAAATGGGTAAGAACAATTGTTTTGCAGGTCTGTGCCTGTAAAGTTACTCTGCCAACAGGCTGATGGTCTCCTATTAGAGAGACTATTCTACCCTTAAAAGTGCCACCTTTAAAGGTTAACCATGACACACCTGCAGCAGAAACATCTTTCACTTAGATAGTTCTAAAAAAAAAGCAGTTATGTTCTGCTCGTTATAGAATCACAGAATCATAGAATAGTTAGGGTTGGAAAGGACCTTAAGATCACCTAGTTCCAACCCCGCTGTCATGGGCACGGACACCTCACACTAAACCATGCCACCCAAGGCCTCATCCAACCTGGCCTTGAACACAGCCAAGGACGGAGCATTCACAACCTCCCTGGGCAACCCATTCCAGTGCCTCACCACCCTCACAGTAAAGAATTTCTTCCTTATATCCAATCTAAACTTCCCCTGTTCAGTTTGAACCCGTTACCCCTTGTCCTATCACTACAGTCCCTGATGAAGAGTCCATCCCCAGCATCCTTGTAGGCCCCCTTCAGATACTGGAAGGCTGCTATGAGGTCTCCACCAGCCTTCTCTTCTCCAGGCTGAACAGCCCCAACTTTCTCAGCCTGTCTCCATAGGGGAGGTGCTCCAGTCCCCTGATCATCCTCGTGGCCCTCCTCTGGGCTTGTTCCAACAGTTCCATATCCTTTTTATGTTGAGGACACCAGAACTGCACACAATACTCCAAGTGAGGTCTCACGAGAGCAGAGTAGATGGGCAGGATCACCTCCTTTGACCTGCTGGTCACGCTCCTCCTGATGCAGCCCAGTATACAGTTGGCTTTCTGGGCTGCAAGCGCACGCTGAAGCCAGCTCATGTTCATTTTTTCATTGACCAACACCCCCAAGTCCTTCTCTGCAGGGCTGCTCTGGATCTCTTCTCTGCCCAACCTGAAGCTGTGCCTGGGATTGCTCCAACCCAGGTGTAGGACCTTGCACTTGGCATGGTTAAACTTCATAAGGTTGGCATCAGCCCACCTCACAAGCGTGTCGAGGTCCCTCTGGATGGCATCCCTACCCTCTGGCGTATCAACCGAACCACACAGCTTGGTGTCATCGGCAAACTTGCTGAGGGCGCACTCAATCCCACTGTCCATGTCACAGACAAAGATGTTGAACAAGACCGGTCCCAACACTGATCCCTGAGGGACACCACTCGTTACTGGTCTCCAGCCGGACATCCAGCCATTGACAACAACTCTTTGCATGCAGCCATCCAGCCAGTTCTTTACCCACCGAGTGGTCCACCCATCTAATTGATGTCTCTCCAATTTAGAGACAAGGATGTCATGTGGGACAGTGTTGAACGCTTTGCACAAGTCCAGGTAGATGACATCGACTGCTCTACCCTTGTCCATCAGTTCTGTAGCCGCAACATAGAAGAATGACCAAATTGGTCAGGCAGGATTTCCCCTTAGTGAAGCCATGCTGGCTGTCACCAAGCACCTCCTTGGTTTTCATGTGCCTCAGCATGCCTTCCAGGAGAATCTGCTCCAAGATTTTGCCAGGCACAGAGGTGAGACTGACTGGTCTGTAATTCCCTGGGTCATCCATTTTTCCCTTCTTGAAAATGGGGGTTATATTTCCCTTTTTCCAGTCATCGGGAACTTCACCTGACTGCCATGATTTTTCAAATATGATGGCCAGTGGCTTAGCAACTTCATTCGCCAGCTCCTTCAGGACCCACGGATGGGTTTCGTCAGGTCCCATGGACTTGTGTACGTTTAGGTTTTTAAGATGGTCTCGAACCAGATCCTCTCCTACAGTGGTCCTAGAGTCTTCATTCTCACAGTCCCTGCATTCCCCTTCCAAGACTTGGGTGGTGTGGTCAGAGACTTTGCCAGTGAAGACTGAGGCAAAGAAGTCATTAAGAACCTCAGCCTTCTCCAAATCCCGGGTAGCCAGTTCTTCCGATATCTTCCGGAGGGGGCCTACGTTGTCCCTAGTCTGTCTTTTACTCGCTACGTACCTATAGAATCCCTTCCTATTATCCTTAACATCCCTAGCCAAGTTCAATTCTAACTGGGCCTTAGCTTTCCCAACCTGGTCCCTAGCTTCCCGGACAGCATCCGTGTATTCTTTCCAGGCCACCTGTCCTTGCTTCCAGCTTTTATAAGCCTCTTTTTTCCTTTGAGTTTTCCTGAGCAGCTCCTTATCCATCCAAGGAGGTCTCCTGGCCCTCCTGCTGCACTTCCTTCTAGTTGGGATGCAACACTCCTGAGCCTGTAGCAGGTGATCCTTGAATAACAACCAAGAGTCTTGAGCCCCCCTGCCCTCTAGGGCTGTATCCCATGGAACCTTACTAAGCAGGTTCCTGAAGAGGCCAAAGTCTGCTCTCTTGGAGTTCAGGGCAGTGAGCTTGCTGCACGCTCTTCTCACTTTCCCAAGGATCTCGAATTCGACCATCTCGTGGTCACTGCAACCAAGGCTGCCCTGGAGCGTCACATTTCCAACCAGCCCTTCCATGTTGGTGAGCACGAGGTCAAGCATGGCACCTCTCCTTGTCGGCTCCTCTATTACTTGCAGAAGGAAGTTGTCTTCCACACAATCGAGGAACCTCCTGGATTGCTTGTGCTGGGCCGTACCTTCACTCCAACAGATATCAGGGTGGTTGAAGTCTCTCATGAGAACAAGGGCCTGTGAGCGTGAGGCTGTTCCTATCTGCCTATAGAGCACTTCATCCACAGATTCCTCTTGATCAGGGGGTCTGTAACAGATCCCCACAGTAATGTCCCCCATCGCTGCTCTCGCTTTAACCTTCACCCACAAACTCTCTGTCGACTGTTATCATGTAACATTGACCCTAAGTTTAGAAATTAATCTTGACCATAGCTCTCTCCCTTCCTAATATATTTAAGTGAGCAGTCACATCACCACCCTCTGCTCCTTCCTCACCCTCTGCCTTTATTTTGCCAGACAAAAAATTCATGCTTTTTCTTTCAGGTTTGGTCACTGATAGCACAGTTCATTCTGTAGAAGCCCTTCTCCACACCCTTTCCACCTGGAACATTCCTGCTTAAAAGTGAAGTCTTGAGAGAGGTTGCGGAGCATTGTGTGTGGTTTTCCTTATGGTACAACAGTCTGTCCTGCTTACAGTGCAGCAGCACAGATGTTCTTCATATAGGAAGCTACTCACCTGGCTTAAGAGTTCTTTTTTGATTATTCCATAATAAAGTTTCTTTTTCTTTACCAGTCCCAGCCATCATTTCTTGAAAATCATATAGACATTATTATATTTTTTTACAAGAATCAAGTCTTAGGAGAACCTGCAAACTTGGTAAAATTATCTGATACTCCCTTGATTCCCAGAAATTTTATCTGCTGTTGCAGAGCCCCATGAAACTGTCTACCTCTCTTCTACTCCAAGAAAAAGGTTTAAAATTGCCACAATTGATGACACAGCAGTGTTCATTGGGCAATACTGCAACTAAATTGGTGAGGATGAAGCCAACATTTTACTCTGAATAAGTGGGGTGAGTAGAGGTTTGAGAACATGAAAAAGTAAAATAAAAAAATTTCAAGGTCCTTTTCTTTTGTATGGAGAGGATTCTGATTGGAGGACAGTGCTCATCTGAGGACCTGGAGAGCGAAGTCCCAAGTTCTGCCTTCAGTCAAATTGCTTGGGTCGGTGGGCACTTTCTTGAGTAAGAAGAGAGTCTCAGAGTGTTTAGGATCTAGGCTTATTAAGTATTCCACTCTGTACACATATTGGCTCATAAAGGTCCTAAATTTTGTTCTCGCTAAGTGTTAAATGACAGTCTGACTCCTTTTGCATGTAGTGTTCAGGAAGAGTTGTTTCAGTGGAATAGAAATATTCCTACATATATTTACTTCAAGGAAATGCAACCATTTTTGCTTCCTCAGTTTCCTTGATTTAATTTCCTGAGATGTAAATCTGCTCTGGAGTCCCTGCCATAGCTTTTTTTTTTCTTTTTTTGCCTTTTTCTTTTTTTTCTGTCTTCTGTTATTGCTACAGCCCAGGCTCAGGTTCATCAATTTTCAGCCTGGGTGAATTTAAAAAAAACCTATTAACTTCCTCCTATTGTGTGTATCTAAATACGGTAGTGCCTTTTTCTTATGAAAAGCTTGCCACGGGGCTGTTAATTTAACCTTGTGTCATCACATCTTTCATGGAAATCCATGATGTGGCAAGGTCTTTACCATCTGCTTCCATCAGGAGGGTCATCTCCATGTCTAGCCATTGTAGTGATAGGCTTTTTAGGGTTGCTGATTGATAGACAGGGCTTTGGAGAGCTTGCATTTAATCCTTTTCAGATGCGGATGGATGTTTTCTGGCAGTCTGGGATGAAGTTCAGCATTGTATTTTAAACAAATTTTTCCTAGAATTCAAAATGGACAACTTTGTTTCACAGTAAACTCTAACAGGTCTGAGGAATTAGATGGGGGATTAAATAATATCTGAATCAGAGATAATCAGATATATATTCTGATAGATATATATCAGATATCTGATACATATTAGATATATATGTTTGCTATCGGATATAAAGTATGGGATTTTTATATATGTTTGTCTTCTTTTGTTTTTTAGCACAAATCAAAATTCTTCAAGCATAGCTTCATACACTTTGAATGGTAATGGCTTCCTTCAAGGAAAACTGTTAAAAAAACATGAAAGAGCAGAATAGAAAGGAAGAGTGTACCTATATGCACATGAAATATTCATCGTTGACGTTTGAAAATATATAGATTGTAAAAAAAAAAATTTAAAAATCTTGTTTGCTGCTCGCCATTTGTTTATTTTGGCACAATTTTGCTTTCAGAATAGGAGAATAAGGCAAATATACGTACTCCTGTACCCTGTTGTATTCTGGTTCTTGTGTGAGAGCACACTACAGCAATGTTTGGGTCTCAAACAGAAGAAAGCAGTGTCTGTTCTGAAAATCTACCTTCGTGGAAACTTTTAAAACTGCCAGACATTCCTGCGCTGTGAGGTGTATGTCCTCCAGCAGCTCTCCTGGTGTTCTGCAGTCACCAGCACATGGAATGCAGTCCCCTCACAAGATGGTCAGTGCCTGCATGGTCAAGTGGTTTCAAAGATTTTAAAAGTGCTTTTACCTGACAGGAGTTTGCTATTGAGATGCTGGTTCTGCATCTGTGACCTTCTCTGGCTGCTCTGAGTACAGCTTTCAACATCTTCCTCTACCTCAACTCCGTCACTTGCGATCCTCCCTGGGCAGACTCACACTGTTCTTGCCCTTGCCCCTACTCTTGCCTCAGCTCCTCTGCCAGTTTGCAAACTGAATTTGGTTACTTTGAATACTACATCTGAGAGGTGATATGAACAACTTCCCTTCAGAACTAGTTCATTGAGGGTTGCTCCTCAGCGAACAAGTCTAGGACTGATCTTGTTTTTATTATTTACTAAAACAAAAATGGTACTGTGAATGAATGAATGAAAATTAGCCATTAGGTAACACTACCAGTATGGAAGACAGAAGGAAGGAAGACTGCTTCGACTTTTGCAATGTATTTGATGCTGTCCAGTATGACATCCTTGTCTCTAAATTGGAGAGACATCAATTTGATGGACCACTCAGTGGATAAGGAATTAGCTGGATGGCTGCATGCAAAGAGTTGTGGTCAATGTGTACTGCAGTCAACATGCTGGAGGGAAAGGATGTTATCCAGGGGAGCATGGACAGGCTGGAGAGGTGGGCTTCTATGAACCTCATGAAGTTCAACAAGGCCAAGTGCAAGGTCCTACACCTGAGTCAGGGCAATTCCAAGCACAAACACGGGCTGGGTGGAGACTGGATTGAAAGCAGCCCTGAGGAGAAAGACTTGAGGGTGTTGGTTGATGAAAAGCTCAACATGAGCTGGCAGTCTGCGTTTGCAGCGCAGAAAGCCAACTGTGTTCTGGGCTGCAACACCAGCAGTGTCACCAGTGGGTTGAGGGAGGTGATTCCACCCCTTTTCTCCCCTCTTGTGACAGTTCACCTGGAGTACTGTGTTAAACTGTGGAAGACAATTCTGGACAGTGTTGGAGAAAGAATTTAAAATCCTGCTCCAGAGGTGAGTCCTACATATTGGCTAAGACATGTTAGTGCATACTTCAGTCTCCGCACAGCAGGAAGCCCTATATGTAGGGCTGAAGGACAGCTTAATTTACTGCTTCTTCACTAATTTGCTTCTTATAGAGAATGTTACAATGCAATGGACATTTGACACAATAGGCTGGATTAAGTTCACCAACACACCCAACAGAAGCTGCTGACCAGACTTTGAGCTTATCAAGAGTGCTGTGTGCCAGTTTGGCATGCACACATGCCACATATTTCATAGCCAGGCCTGTAAACCACCTGAGCCTTTTTCAATGCAAGATGGTTCTGCAAGGATAATGTCCTTTGTCCACTGAAAGTCAAACTAGCAAATTACCATTGCTAAACCAAGCATGGGTGCAGGTGCACACTTCTGCACAGAAGAGTGTAATTCAATTCTTCTAACAGAAGTTTTACACCACCTTTCTTGAAATGGCTTTATTGAAAGTTTAGTTGAATATTTTCCTCTGAAGCACAGTAAACAGCATTGCTGTAACTTGTCCTGTCAGCCAACAGTGTCAAGATGCTGTATCTGCAGGTGAAGATACATAGCTGAGGGATTTATGGAATATGCTCTTTGGTGTCTGGCAGTCTTGCATGGAGGAAGAGTGGATGTCCAGCTTCTACAACACCACAGAAAGCTGATGCTGGAGTGAGCAGTTCTGGGACAGGCTGAGCTATACATTTCCCTTCAGCTGGGATTTAGAACAATTGAAAGGAAAGGGCTTTTTACTTGTGTTTTGCAGCCAGCCAGAAGAATGCATACATTCTGGTCTGAGACACTGTATGGATCAGTGTCTGGTTTTCATAACCGTCACTTGTTACTGTTACCTCACAGAGAATAGCAGGCAAGCTAGAAAAAAAAAAAGACCGAAAACCTGACACAGCCATGTTTATCTAAGAAGTTCTTATTTGACAGATGAAAAACTTAAAATTGTGAGAACAATCTGCTGTGGAAAAAAGTGCTTAGCTGTAACTCAGAAAAAACACCCAAATTGTTGGTTTGTAATATCATCATAAATAAAGGAAAGCAAATAGATATTATGAATACATATATATCATATCTGGCCTGTGAAAGAAGAGCTTATATACCTGCTCCTGTGTGGTTTATAGCTCAGGTTTCAAAGCTTCTACTGCAACAAGTGTCGGAATCTGTTAAAAATATAACTGCTCTTAACCAACAGCCATATCATAATTCCTCAGACTGTAATTTATTAGCTATTTAAATAGAAAGAAATTGATCATGAGAGGCCTCATAAATCCTACCCTGTTGTCAATATTCGATAGTTGTTTAACATACTGAAGAAGAGTTTGTGCTGCCCAAAACACTGGGGTGCTATGATTTACTGGCTAGGATTGATTATGTTTCTGGTAGTACAGATGGCTGAAGGTTTGGTCCCAGAGATTTCTCAATATGATGGAATAAATTCTCAGCTGCCACATCAGGGTATGAGGGTCCTTCTCACTGCAGAGAAGGCAGCATGCCCCCCATGTGGGCATGTTTATGGGTGCATGGCTGTTGTATTTGTGACCATACACTACACACAGCTCTTCCTCTTCTCTCTCAATGCTTTCAGACTATATTCTTCTAAAGAAAGCTTCCAGTTATCAGTTAAAACCAGCCAAGGCAATCATAATTACCACTGAAATGGCAAGCACAACTGATTAAATGGTGAAAGGAAGAAGATAGTTGGATCCAGCCACTGCTTAACAGGTCCTGCTAAAGATTACATTCTGACCAGCCCAGCACGGAGGCAGTAGGATGTGAGAAGAAAGCACATAGACTTGCTTCTCTGTCAGATCAGTGTAAAGGTCAGGAACACATTTACATTACCTTGCATGTAGAAGAAGGGGAAGAAAAAGAGCAGGAGCAGGAGCAGGAGTTATTGCAAATTCTACTTGTCATGAGTGCTGAAGTGAGGTGCAACCTTTAAGTAGCAATGGCAGGTAACTAATGCTAGTAATTTCCGAAGCAAAATGAGCTCACATATTTTTCCCAAACTGCTCTGTCAATTCAGTTTCAGCAGGTGGGGATCTTTGCCAGGTTCATATAGGAGAGACAAGGGAAAGATCTGCATTCCATACACAGAGAGAATCATTGCCATGATCCCACAAATCAGGACACGCACTTTCCCAAACCGCTTGATCTTTTGTACCCACTCCTATGGCTTAGGTTGCCTGCAGTCTTGAGATGGCTACTGACAAAGCTGATTTCTGCGCATACTGCTGAGCTTGACCGTGTTGGGCAACAGCTCTCTTGTGAAACTGGCTGACACAGGTCACAGCCACAGTAGGATATATTGTCATTTGGGTAACTTGGGCCATGTTTCTGAGATGCCATCAAGGTTAAGGTTGTTTGACAGAGATAGGAGCTATAAAAGGCTTCCTGGTCTCTGAACCCATTGCTCTGTAAAAATAGCTTGCTTTTGCCTTCTTTCTTATGTTGGTTTTTTTTTTTTTTTTAATGAACAGACTTTTGTTATTGCTTTTTATCATATCATATATGCAGTTATCCTAGACCAAGTGCGGATTTTTCATTATTTGGAGGTTTGGGTGGTGATTTGGACCCAACTCTAATCCTTTTACCTAGAGTAGGGACTATATAGAGAAAAGTTTACTTTCCTGTTAAATACTTGAACGATTAAAGTTAGGGTTAAAGATTGTGCACATTTTGCTTAAAGATATCATTCACTGACAGCAGAGAATATGCACTACTAACAAAGGTAAAATCATCCATCTTCTCTCTGACCTCAGCCTACTGTGGCTATATTTCTCTACTGGGGGGATATTTTCTTACAAATGTACTTATTTTACAGCTGGAATATAGGTTTTCTCCCCCTTACTGAAAATAAAGAAGCTCCTGATAGCTTGGAGCACAGATCCTTTATCTTGGAGAAGATCTTTCTCTGATCACTCACTGGAAGTAGAACAGCTCACAAAGCTGAGAGGTCTTACAAACAGCACCTTCCCGTTACCTCTGTTCACGAGACAGGAATTCTCATGTGATGACAGTTAAACGAGTGAGAAGTCTCACTGAATCACGCTGCAAAATTTTCTCCTTTCTGGAGTGAGATAGTGTGCTGTAAAAAGCTGTTTAAAAGTGAACAAGTCTCAGCTGAAAAAGTGAGAGCTGACAGGTTTGGTCCTGCACATTACATTCCTTTGTAAACCAGAGAGATGCTTTCTGAGAAGATTTTCCATGCTCCATTAAAAAAAAAAATAAAATAATCTTTTGTATTGCATATATTCTGTAGGCAGAGACTGCTTAACTGTAACGGTGGATGGGATTCATAAGGAAAGCTACACTTCTAAAGACAGAAGGAAAAAAAAGGCTTTGTACATTTAAAGGATTTACATTTCAGACTATGGAAAGATAAGAAAATAAGTTTCACTAAGTGTTGCTAACAACACAGAAAGCTACCATCAGGATCTTGAACCCTACTAGGGACAACTTTCTAGATTCACAGGAGAGGGCTGCAGAGCTTCAGGGTTCTCCTGCTGTCCATTAAGCTTAGGCAATGAACTGAGGTGAAACATTCAGACTAATATTTTGCAAACCTATCTTTTTATTCCACTTTGACATCACCCACAACAACTCATGTCTTGCACACTGGAAAGGAGTTACAGTTGTGGGGAAGGATGGGATGCAGTTGCAGAAGTAATGAATTTAAGTTGTAGTGGGAGATTTTGGTTAGTCTTCTGGGAAAATCATACCAAAACCTCAAATTCTGTGCTGCAGAAGCCAGTTTTTTACCACAAAAGTGAAAATCAATCTTTCAAATCTAACAAATCTGAGGCATTTTGTCTGCATACTTGCAGCCAAAGCTTTTTTTTATTACTGGGGAAAAATAAAAGCTAACAAAAATAAAAGCTGTAACTAGAACACATATAATTTTCTTCTTACAAAAAAATGTTTGTATGTCAGGACCATACTAGCTGATACATTACCTTTTACTTCTATTTGTTGCTGACTTGAGTCTGGATGCTGATGCCTTTACTCACAATGAGTCAACTCTTATTCTGTAAGGAAATCTACCATCAACTGAAACAGATTTGCAAGAGTGAGGTACTACTGAGTACTCCTTAGGGGAGTCAGCAGCTGGCCCTGGAAGACACGTTAATTTTAAATATACTTTTGAAAACAGAGCAATGCTTAAGCATTGCCACAGTTGATTGTTAAATTGCTATGACAAACTTTGCCAACTGGCCCAGGCACACACACAACAGAACTACAAATGTTTGCATCCAGCACAGAGTGGTTACATGGTTATATGCTTGCATGTACACACACACACAATTCAGCTTTTTGAAGTACGATCAACTTGAGCAAAAGATGGTCCAAAATCTTTTACCATTGAGTTGAAAAAGGGCTTAGCTCTTCTTGGTGTTCTCTACAAAACAGCATACTTATCTACACAACCACGGCTGTGTGACTCATCTGGGAATAATAAATCATCCGGCTACTCTCCTGGTAAATGGGTCACTGGTGAGAGATGTGAGGGGGCTTCAGCAGCAACCAGCCTTTTGAGAGATCAGGTAGTTAATGGAAAACCTGCAAAAAATGAAAGCATTTCCTTATTAACCCATCTCTGGTATTTGCCCTGCAAATGCACTCTCCAGCTAAATTTGCCACCTGATGCCCCTCCTGAAACCAATGGCATATACAGCAAATCATAATGATGAGAGGCAGGACACAGTGAATGGTTCTCTCAGCTCCTCCAGATTCCCATATCTGTGTCAATAAACACAGAGTTGCATCTGTTAGGATATATCAAATGGTTGCACTTTACTTCCTATACCTTTTCACCAACAGAACAGCAGGAAATGTAAATTCAGAGGTATCAGAAATTCAGCAAAACAAATGATCTACTTCTGAAGACGAACAAGACCACCAGAGACCAAGAACATCAAGTCAGATGCAGAGACTTGTTCTAGGGACTGGAGACAAATTAAATGTTTATTAAATGTTTATTAAAAAAAAAGACAAACACCAAAAGCCCAAACATAAGTACCATTAACATTTGTGTTTGAGGAAACAACAGTAACAGATTGTTTTTCTGACTGACTAATTCCCTAGAAGAAAGTGAGAGCTAGGAGTGAAGAGCTATCACTCAGAAGAGGTTTTCTAAACTCATCAGAAACCTTTGTTTGCTTCTCTATCTTATTTGTCTATGTTCAGGTTTCATGTCTGAGAGTCACAGGATCACAAGATCACACACCTCTTCAGGCTAGATGGGACCTCAGGTGTCTCTAACCCAACTTTCTTCTGAAAGTGGAGTCAGCTGCAGGATCAGAGCAGATTGCTCAGGGTTTTATGCAGGTGGGCCTTGCAAACCTCCAAGGATGGAGCCTGCAAAGTCTTCCTGGAGTTCTGCTCCACTGCTTGGCTGTCTTCACGGAAAAGCAGTTTCTCCCTGCCTACAATCCCTTCTTTTAAATTATGCCCATTGCTTAGCCTTCCAACCACACACGACTGTTGAGAGCATGGTTTCCATTTCCTTGAGTCTTGCTGAGGAAGGCAAATATACCAGTAAGTATATTCCAATAGTAATATGATGGTAACTTTTACTATCAGATTTAGTATGAGCATATTAGCAACTTTATGACAGGAGGCTTATTTTCTGAAGGTAAAATGGTATATGCAAAGTAATACAGACGTAGCAAAATTGACCAATTCTGACAGAATGTAGGTACACAACATTTCAAGAGATTAAACATTTACCAAAAATAGACCAATCCAACTAGTAGTATGTGAAAATGTAATACAAATAATTATTTTCTCAGAGATAAATAAGTACATAGAAAATCCCCAAATATTTGACACTTGAATAGCTGCCACCAGAGTGGCAAAAGTAGCAGTCTTGGGCTGAGAAATGCATTTATTAGCAAAGACTTTGAACCTTTTGGTGATAAGTATCATTCACCCATGTTATGGATGAGACAGATAACCAAGAAACAGAATTGTAGGCTCTTGGGAGTCAGAATCAGCTCCCTTCCACTTTGAAGCCCAGTAATAAATTGTTTCTTCATTAAATGTGAAGTTTTATATTAGCTTTTAGCCAGAAGCCCACATGAGAGAGGATCCTGGTTCTGCACAGATTTTGCCCCCAAAAACCTGATTCTTGAGCTCCAGTATCAGGATGTGTTCAGGTTGGCCAGATAGAATCTGATTTGCAAATTAGAGCAGAATCTGGTAAAGTAACTGGATCTGATAATAAGTCTGTACTTGCATTACACATAAGGAATGGCTAGCAGTTAGATTGCCTGGCTCCCACAAAATTTTGAGGGGAACAGCTGAACAGCCATTTTCACAGCTGCAACAGACTTGACTGTTGAGTGATTGAATGAAGAAAGAAAACAAATATATCCACCATGAAACAAGACAATCTGAATCCAAAGTACTTTTTCAACCATATACACAATACCTAATTGGTATTAAATTTGAGCTTGTCTAGTGAAAGCAGTACCCTTCAATTCTACCATGGCAGTCTAACCATAGACAAAAGGAAAAACACGAGTGTCCTTATAAAGCTGAAGCCTGTGGGTTTGGATTAACAAAGTGACATGATTTTTTTTAGATCAAAAGTTCAGTCTGGTTTCTTCTTCAGATTCCACATACCTCTGCTCTGCCAAGCTTTGACTGAAGGAGACAGCAGAAATATCAAAATATCTCAGATATTCCTGTTCTTGCAGTATTTCTGGCCTAACCAAACCCAGGGTACTTCTTCCCCGACCACTGGCTGACAGAAGTCTGTTACTGCAGGATGGTCATTTAAGACGTGTGACTGTCAGACCCAGCCAAGTGGTGTTTACTTCCTCTGCCCATCCTCTTTCACAGAGATTGCTGTCATTTTCCCAGAGGCATGCATGCTCAGAGCAGGGCAGCACTCCATCAACCTCCCTGAATCATACATGAGGTGGCTATTTTACTGCAACACTGTGCAAAGGGTTTCCTCCCACTTCTTTTTGTACAGCCACACATTATGTAACCCCTAATGTGGGGAAGAGCAGCAGACATGGATCAAAGCTGCTAATAGAATCATGGAATAAATGAGGCTTAATAGGCTAACTACTTCAAATGTGATTAAACTTACAAGAAACCAATCCTTCTCCTTAACCAGGCCTGGCAGTTCCAGGTTAAAAACTGATTTTGTGGGGTTAGATGCTCTTCTTCCATGTTAGTCTAGTTTCTGCATTTTTCCTATGTTCCCACAAGCTGCAATTTGCAAATTTCCTGACAGAACCTTGCCAAGCCATCGAACAGACGAGCTGGCAATTTCAGGGACTGAGCAGCAGTTTTAAGTAGAAGAAAAGGAGCTGGCCAACTACTCAGCTCCTTTCCCCCTCCCAGCAAGTTTCTGCTATAATTTTGTAGGTCCCTGCCTTTTTATTCATCTTGTATAAAGTAATTGATCAAGTTTGCCTCTCCCTATTGCTTGCAGGCCTGTGTCTTTTATTGATTTAAAATGCAGAAGACAATAAACTTAGAGGTTTCCCTTGTAGTAGTTACTACCAGCAATTGCAACTTTCTTCATGTTCATCTGTGTAGGTATTCCACATATTAAAAATATGAAATAAGTTGGTTTTTTTCATGCTAATTGAGAGTTATTGTGGTACAGGGTGACCTGTATGTAAGAGAAATCAGCTACAGTAACGATAGATTTTCAGCACTGCAAAATATGTCATGTTTTTGTTATGTATTTGCAATCAGCCAGCAAAAAATTTGGGACACAAGACTAGCAATTGATGCTACTCGGAATACAATAAGATTAAATTGCTAAAGAAAGAGAAAAAAAAAAAAAACCCAAACATTATTCAGGAGGCATGTCACAACTCAGTTTGGGTTTTTAAAGCATCCATTATTTTCTGCATCACTGACACTAAGACCTTTTGCAAGGCACATAGCAGCTGGTAAGGGACAGTTTTCTGAAAACGAAGGGACCTACACAGCGGTCTGTGTAATCGATAACACCACAGAGAAGGTGCACGGGGATTGAGTGTGTCACAATAGGAGAGCTAGGGGACCTCAAATGAAATTAACAGGTGACATGGTTAAAACAAACAAAAGGAAGTACCTTTTTTTAACCCATTACACTATGGAAATCTATTACCACAGGATGTTGCAGATGCCAAAAGCTTGCATAGCTCCAAGAAGTGATTAGAGAAGATAATATGAGAGAAGTTAACCAAAGGCTACCGAGCACAAAGGCATGGTAGCTGTTGCTGGACAGCCCTGAGCCACAGGCAGCAGCGGAAACATACCAGGAAAGCATCCCTATGCCCTGACCTGTTCTTGTAGCTTTCCTGATAAATCTGTTCTCAGCTACCACCAGAGACTGGCTACTGCTCCGTGGAGCCCTGACCATTGAAACATGTCATAAACCCAAAATTAGGCCTAAAATATTCTGCACCTCCTTTCTGCTCTTCTAGAATACATCCACTGGAGGCAATAGGTGCTCTGCTGTTACTACTGGAGCCTAGAATTAGCAAAAAAATGCAAGGTGGTATGGGGATTTTTCCCCCTATTTATAATTTTTTTCCCTCGTGTTCCAGGGCAGAATTACATGGCAAATACATAATCTGGTGGTGGATTAATCTACATAAAAATCTCTAGTCCAGCTCCTAGAGGTAGCCACCTGATCCCCCTATTCAACATAGATTATATGATTTTTCAAGGCCAGGCTGGACAGAGCCTTGGGTGACATGATTTAGTGGTTTAGTGGGAGGTGTCCCTGCCCATGGCAGGGGGGTTGGAACTAGATGATCTTAAGGTCCTTTCCAACCCTAGCTATTCTATGATTCTATGATTTTGAGGTCTTTGAATGCAGAAGCCAGAAATAGCCCATAAAACTTAAGTTTCATCTGAATACATTTGATTTATTAAGAACATGTTAGTATTCAAGGAACCTAAGAAGCACGAGCTCATAATCAAGTATTCCAAGGACTGATCAATGTTCATTTATGAATGCATGTATAATGCATATATCTCAGTCATAAGTTCATGGGTTATACGCCTGTAAAGAAATCTGTGAAAACTTAAACAAGAAGCTGTCATCCCATCAGCCTTGAAAAGCTGAGACAGCAGAGAAAGGTACTTTACTAATGGAGCTCTGGTTCTATTTTTGCTTTCCACTTAATGATTTTCCTTCTGCCTTTTAGTTATTTCAGCTACTCTGCAATTTAAAAATAACTATAACACAGCATAATAAAATACTTTGTGTTTCCAAAGATCCTTTGAGTAAACTGGATCAGAACCTTCCTTACAGCCCTCCTCTAGATAGGATTGCCTTTTGAAAAAAGTTTTGCATTTTTAAGTCCAGCTCTGGTTTCAGGGAGTCAAGTATCTTTATTTGTGCACCAGGAATCAGGCAATCATGAATAACTTAATGAAGGACAACATGCATTTTGGACACATATACGTAACTAATACAACATCTTTCTAGCAAACACCACAGTATCTCCTCCATTTAAAAAACAAAACAAAACAAAAAGAACAAACCAAAAAACCAACCCCCCAAAAAACAAACCAGAAAAGCTAATGAAAAAAGGGACACACACACAACCTTTTTTTTGAGCAGAAAACCCTTACCTTTCTAAAGCATTAAACACTTCAGTTCTTTAAAATACAGCCTGCTGTATAAATCACTGAACAATGGAAGGGCTCTTAAAGAACCAGAAATGCATCAAGATTTATGGCCATGGATGTATATTCTTTCAAGACTACTCCAACCACTTTTTTTTTTTTCTTTCCATTTTCCCTTTTTCTTTGCAGCATCTGATGAATAAGGTTCCTGATTCTTGTCCCTGCAGAGGGCAACAAAGAGCTTTGCTGCTGGTCAAATAATTTGATGTGCACCTTAATGAAATACTGTAGCCAGTTATACCACCCTCCGACTACCAGGCACTTGTGAGGTCCCAGCATCCAGCCCAGAGGTCTGAGCTGACCCATCGCCTCTCTGAGCATGGCTGCTTCCTGGCTGTGGGTGCACTTCGCCAGGCTCCACATCAAAGGCTTGATTGTTCTGACTTACTGGCGCATGTGCCTCTCAGGGAAATGTATAAGCGCTGTAGGAAAAGGAATGCAGGCAGGGAAGCTAGATCTGTAATAATTCAAAACGTCATATAATGTTTTGAAGTGTTTTTTTCTCTAATGCAGTTGTCAAAGTACTGGGCTTGCAAAAATCTTGAATCAACAAATCAGTTTTTCTTTGGAAAAGCAGAAACATTGACTTAGCAAAAGTGCAGGATAACACAATAAGCAACATGTAGAAACCATTTTCAGGGTCTACACTGTGTTTTTTTGGCAGAAGATATTATTAGAAAACCTGAAATATTGAAGTACATGGCAGTTCAAGCTGCATTCTGCTGCATACAGGATGTTTATTCTTATCTATATCTCTTCTCTCCTATCTATAGGGCTAACTACCACTTCATCTAAGTATCTGTGTGTATATTTGTGTGTATGCATGTCAGAGTGTGGGAGAGCAGCGTTCATTCTCCTAGTGTGGAAGCTTCCAGCATGCCATATGCATTATGGCTTGCAGCACAGATCATGCCTGCAGGCTGACAGGTTCCCATCCTGTATCTCTTCATTATCATGAACCCCTGACAGCATGGCGAAACGTTCAGACAGCAGGCGGAGCTGCATGAGTCCACGTCTCTACTGCATAAATCAAGGCTAGCAGTCACCAGGTAAAGGATTATACTGGCAACTTGGAGAGAGACTGAGGAAAATATAGCAGAGCCTTAAATGATGGGTAAAGAAAACCCTAACAGCACTTTCTGTTGGGTGTGTGAGCTGTGCTGCCTGGCTACAGTTATGAACACATGCATAGATACCTACCAAAATAAGCACCCCTACACTGCCTAAATACTTACCAGTCCTACCAAATCTCTACAGGTTTGGTGATTTTTATGTTTGCTTTTCTTGTCAAACTATAGGTAAGGCTAGGGGGTTTAAGACTAACACAAGACAGAACAAGCCAGTCCCATACTGCAGTGCCTTGTTACAGAAGGGTAAGCCAAATGCCCCTTGCTAAACAGTTCTCCATCGCATCCGCTATGAAGCCTTGCTCAGACCCTGTAGCTGAGATGGTCTAAGCATAGGTGCAGGAAAACGTTGGATGAAACAATATCTATCAACAGAACAACTGACCGAATTTGGTGGGGAAATCCAGGAAAGCTTTTAGCCACATCAGTCTTTTTCCAGGTTGAGACAGTCTCGGCGAACTCATCCCACATTCACGCAGGAAGGAATGGTTTGCTTCCTGCAGGCTCAGCACATCGTGGGTACAACCACTCCCTCAGGTGACTCAGATTTTCACAAGTACAACCTATGCTTTTGAAAGTTCAGGGCCTAAAATATGTTTAGAGAGTTCAGGCCTGGGAAAAAGATCCTGGACACTCATTCAGAAAAAGTTAGTGTCAGAAGTGTTTTTTTCCATGGGTCTTGTAAGAAAAAACTGCGGGGAAAAAAATCAGGCCTATATACGAAATACTCTGTCTCAGTATGAACAGTGAAAGAATGTTTAAAGTAATGCTTACAGTGAACTGGAATTTTTCCCTAAATGGATAGTTTTAATGAACATCTCCTTCCATCCCCTCCTCCTCCATCCTTTCCAAGGAAAATATTTGCTTTCCAGAGTAGTAACATTTCCAAAATTGTTATATCTGTAGCAAGGTTGGGGCTGGGAATAGGACTAGGGCAAAGGTCTGGTCCAATTAGGTAGGATAAAATAAGGCAGATGTTGTAAAATAAGGACTGTAAAACAGAAACTCAAGGCTAGGTTTCTGGCTGGTGCAGACATGGGACCCTGATCAGGTTTGAGGAGCAGCTTTTATTCCTGGAAACCCACCATGAGGCTGACAGCTTTTACAAGTGTGGATGACCCGTCTTGTTTTAATCCTGAAGCTCACAAGCATCTTTCTGCAAAAAAAAAGGTCAAACCTAATGGTTCTTACCATTCTGTGCAAAGGGATAAAATAAGTCCCGTTTTTAAGTTAAGCCAGAATATGTCAAAAGCTTGTTGGACCTGGCTAAGGACAGACAGCACATGGACTCAGACAGACAGCAATCACATCTATGTAAAGGATGCCCATGTTCATCTTTGTTTCTGGAAATGAGTTTTCCTACTGTATTATGGAGCTACAACTCCACTCACTGGGTTTCTCTTTGAAAGCCTCAAACACTTGAGTTCTAAATTTGTATAAAAGTCATGCCCACACTTGCTTTCTATTTTTAAGATTTAATTTTTACTTCCTATCTTAGGGATATATTAACAGGTAACAAATGCACTCAGCAACTCTGGTGTGTAGGGAAGTGTCATATTCAGCATTTAGTACAGCCATTATTGTTTGAAAGTAAAGTACCTGTATATGCTTATTTTGTATACTAATATTTTCTAAATTACTAAGTATATTTAGCTAGGTAAATCAGAAGACATTTTTTGTTCCTAAAGAAATTTGTTTCCATAAACACATAATAAAGACAATTGTTTTTGGTTTGTCCCAAATCTTGAGGGTTTCCTTTCCTCTAAGAAAAAAGTGTCCTCTGATATTTCTCTTCTCCTTTAAAAGACCTGTATATGTCTTTTCTCACAGTCACATTTGCATAGCTCAGACTGACCAGTGATAGCTTTCTGTGTGCTCACAGTAAATATAATGTAACTTGCTCTCACCATAGTCTCAAAACACCAGACAAAGGTACTTTAGTTCAGGATGAGATCCCATATCCAGCTTCTTTCTTCAGAGCCAAATTTGTTGGGGGACTACTTCCCCTCCCTAAATAATGAAAAAGCTAATTACAGTTCATAACCGGGTGTGATTCATGAAAGCCTTTCCTAATGTAACTCCCTCTAAGGACCCAGCTGACTTGAAGAAAGTGGCTTTGGAAATTCAATTAAGAGCATGTCTCACCTGTTTTAACAGTGAGGCCCAATCCTGGAAAAAAATGTATCTAACCTCATGTTATTTTATGCCATTTCTAAATTATTTATATAGTGTAACAAAAGTGGCGTTGCTTCTTAGTTTTGTATAGATGATAACCACAGTTGAAAACAGGCAGGACAGGTTTGCACAGAATAAATGTATGGAGTATAAGAAATAATTAGTAGTGGTGCTCACTGCAGGAGCATTTATCTGTAGTTTCTCTCACATTTCTCCCTCCAGAGGCAAGGTTATACAGCATCCCTCCTTACAGTGCACAGAAGTCTTTCTTCACTTTGCACCATGCATTTTTCATGAATATCGACTTCTCATACCTCCTCATACCTACAGGTCCATGGCCCCATAGTAGTTAGAAAGATTTGACAACAGTAAGTTAAAATCTGCTAGCACACATGCATCCTCAGAAATTCACTCTGGGGAGCCATACCTTGATATCAAGCTGAGCAGGATCTCAGTTACACCCTCAAGTAACTCAGGGTCAAGGCTAAGAATAACTCCACGGTACACACCCAGCTTACATACTCACAAATATCACCATTATTTGTGTAGGTACCATATCCACGCTGTTGGTTACCCGCTTGCAACACTCACAGAAACACATCTTAGCCTTTGCCAGGTCTCCTCTGCTCTCTGTTACAGCTCAGGAAATAGTTGGGAGAGGAATCATAGAATCATAGGACAGTTAGGATTGGAAAGGACCTTAAGATCATCTAGTTCCAACCCCGCTGCCATGGGCACGGACACCTCACACTAAACCATGTCACCCAAGGCCTCATCCAACCTGGCCTTGAACACTGCCAAGGACGGAGCATTCACAACCTCCCTGGGCAACCCATTCCAGTGCCTCACCACCCTCACAGTAAAGAATTTCTTCCTTATATGCAATCTAAACTTCCCCTGTTCAGGTTTTGACCCATCACCCCTTGTCCTGTCACTACAGTCCCTGATGAAGAGTCCATCCCCAGCATCCTTGTAGGCCCCCTTCAGATACTGGAAGGCTTCATGCAGCCTTCTCTTCTCCAGGCTGAACAGCCCCAACTTTCTCAGCCTGTCTTCATAGGGGAGGTGCTCCAGTCCCCTGATCATCCTCGTGGCCCTCCTCTGGGCTTGTTCCAACAGTTCCATGTCCTTTTTATGTTGAGGACACCAGAACTGCACACAATACTCCAAGTGAGGTCTCACGAGAGCAGAGTAGATGGGCAGGATCACCTCCTTCAACCTGCTGGTCACACTCCTCTGGATGCAGCCCAGGATACGGTTGGCTTTCTGGGCTGCGAGCGCACACTGCAGCCAGCTCATGTTCATTTTTTCATTGACCAACACCCCCAGGTCCTTCTCTGCAGGGCTGCTCTGAATCTCTTCTCTGCCCAACCTGTAGCTGTGGCTGGGATTGCTCCGACCCAGCTGCAGGACCTTGCACTTGGCATGGTTAAACTTCATAAGGTTGGCATCAGCCCACCTCACAAGCGTGTCGAGGTCCCTCTGGATGGCATCCCTTCCCTCCAGCGTATCAACCGAACCACACAGCTTGGTGTCATCGGCAAACTTGCTGAGGGCGCACTCAATCCCACTGTTCATGTCACCGATAAAGATGTTGAACAAGACCAGTCCCAACACTGATCCCTGAGGGACACCACTCGTTACCGGTCTCCAGCCGGACATCGAGCCATTGACCACAACTCTTTGCGTGCGGCCATCCAGCCAGTTCTTTATCCACCAAGTGGTCCACCCATCAAATTGATGTCTCTCCAATTTAGAGACAAGGATGTCATGTGGGACAGTGTTGAACGCTTTGCACAAATCCAGGTAGATGACATCGACTGCTCTGCCCCTGTCCATCAGTTTCGTATCCCCATCATAGAAGGCCACCAAATTGGTCAGGCAGGATTTCCCCTTAGTGAAGCCATGCTGGCTGTCACCAAGCACCTCCTTGTTTTCCATGTGCCTTAGCATGCCTTCCAGGAGAATCTGCTCCAAGATTTTGCCAGGCACAGAGGTGAGACTGACTGGTCTGTAATTCCCTGGGTCATCCATTTTCCCCTTCTTGAAAATGGGGGTTATATTTCCCTTTTTTCCAGTCATCGGGAACTTCACCTGACTGCCATGATTTTTCAAATATGATGGCCAGTGGCTTAGCAACTTCATTCGCCAGCTCCTTCAGGACCCACGGATGGATTTCGTCAGGTCCCATGGACTTGTGTACGTTTAGGTTTTTAAGATGGTCTCGAACCAGATCCTCTCCTACAGTGGTCCTAGAGTCTTCATTCTCACAGTCCCTGTGTTCGCCTTCCAAGACTTGGGTGGTGCGGTCAGAGACTTTGCCAGTGAAGACTGAGGCAAAGAAGTCATTAAGAACCTCAGCCTTCTCCAAATCCAGGGTAGCCAGTTCTTCCAATATCTTCCGAAGGGGGCCTACGTTGTCCCTAGTCTGTCTTTTACTCGCTACGTACCTATAGAATCCCTTCCTGTTATCCTGAACATCCCTAGCCAAGTTCAATTCTAACTGGGCCTTAGCTTTCCTAACCTGGTCCCTAGCTTCCCAGACAACATCTGTGTATTCTTTCCAGGCCGCCTGTCCTTGCTTCCAGCTTTTATAAGCCTCTTTTTTCCTTTGAGTTTTCCTGAGCAGCTCCTTATCCATCCAAGGAGGTCTCCTGGCCCTCCTGTTGCACTTCCTTCTAGTTGGGATGCAACACTCCTGAGCTTGGAGCAGGTGATCCTTGAATAACAACCAGCAGTCTTGAGCCCCTCTGCCCTCTAGGGCTGTATCCCATGGAACCTTACTAAGCAGGCTCCTGAAGAGGCCAAAGTCTGCTCTCTTGGAGTCCAGGGCAGTGAGCTTGCTGCACGCTCTTCTCACTGTCCCGAGGATCTCGAATTCGACCATCTCATGGCCACTGCAACCAAGGCTGCCCTGGAGCATCACATTTCCAACCAGCCCTTCCCTGTTGGTGAGCACGAGGTCAAGCATGGCACCTCTCCTTGTCGGCTCCTCTATTACTTGCAGAAGAAAGCTGTCTTCCACACAATCGAGGAACCTCCTGGATTGCTTGTGCTGGGCTGTACTGTTGCTCCAACAGATGTCAGGGTGGTTGAATTGCAGTAAGTTGTACTGATACAAAGTTAATTACTTGGAAGAGGTTTCTACAAATCTTTCATGATTATTTCATAGGAATTCTTCCAAATTCACGTTTCTCGGCAGGAAAATCCACAGAATAAAATTCTTCCTACCTCATTCACCGTCAGCAAATTTCAGCTGAGCTGTAACTCGACTGCGTCCATTAATGATTCAGAGAATTTCATGTCTGCGTTTATAACTCTCAGTTCTCAGTGGAAATAGTTACATAAATCACACTGTTTTGCTTTTGTTCTTGATTGCACAATATAACAGTGTGACCATACCAGAGTGAAATCTTCATGTTAGACCCAGGTATGGATTATTTCTGTTGTCTTATTTCTTTGATCACCAAGAAAGCAAAGGAAACAATCCCATATAGTTAACAAGCACAGAGTACATATTTATCTGAAAAATTAAACTTTTAAAATTGGAATATCCTAAATGTAGTAATTGATGAGTTATACAGCAAATACACAGTTTCTTTAAACTGCTCTGACTGGATGTTTTAAAATGCATACCATAGGCAAGACATTCTGACTATTCAATATAGCTGCATTGGTAGAAAGAGGGAGATACAAGTGAGGCCAGGGAAACATGCACAGATCTCTCTATCTCTAACAGCTGGCATCAAAATACAGCTCTAACTCTATCCAAATATCCTTTTGTTAAAGACAGCTAATGTATTTCTACCTAATCCATAGGCTTTTGAGTTCCCTCTAAACCAAACGAGCCTCACAAGCGCACTCCTGTTCTATGCAAAACAGCTCTGAAATATTACAGGAGCCATCAGGAACGGCATCCTGATGGGTTTTACACAAGATTCATTTTGGCAAAAGATTTCTAGCAGCATGCTGCAGGTTTAAATTCCCCTGGATATCTGCCTTGGTCTTCTTGGAGTTGTGCCTACATGTCTAACTACACCCAGGTACAGAGAAGAGTGAATTTGCTTTCTCTGGCCCAGAAGGTTTGCACTAGGGAGGGGAGCAGCAGGGAGCTGGCAAACCCTGAGGGAAGCTTTAGAAGCACAGCCCTTTCCAGGGCTAGCCCCATCAGCCTCAGGCACTGAAATATTTTTGGGATGTGGGTTTAATTTTGCTGTTTGTTCATAGGAGAGGTATAAGACGCACAGCTGTTCTTCTGGCCTGCCAATCTGTTCCCATCCCTCACATTGCCTTGCACTGTGTGCAGCCATTTAAACCACGGAAAAAGCAAGTACATCATTAGGCTTCAGCCAGATGCTGTAGTTTACAGACAGTTTACATCGGTATCAATTACTAGACTGGCGAAAGCAGTGGAAAATCAGGCCTTTTGTTGAAATAGGTGCGTAATGCATATGAAGTGAAACTGCCTCTGTCTGCTGGCTTGCAGAAGGATGCACAAGCCCACTTCCTGGTTCCACCACTTGGCAGTGAACTTCACATAGCATTGACAGAGGTTTATGGACAGCATTTATTTTAATAATGCTGGGTGAAAACAATCCATGTGTTCTCAGAAGGAACACATGCATATGAGTGAAAATAAAAATAAAGTGTTTTTTTGAGGGTGGGAAGAAAAAGAAATCTTAGGAAAGTGTAAATGTGAAAAATGTGAAAAAAAATTAAGAATGAGAGGTTGAGGGACATTGAAGTCATCAGGAAAACTAGCAGCTTAGACATCTTGGACCTGAGCACCTCCTCAGCACAGACTCTCATCCTGACTGGCCATGCTGTTATTCTTCCAATGACTGTTAAATTCATTTGTGGCATGTTAAAATCATTGTGGCAACTGCCACTATGATCAAGGAAAATTAATCTTCTCAGGTACTTCGATGTACCACTGCACATTTTAACTTGTATTAGCAAATACAATCCTGTGCTAATGACAAGCCAGACCTACACCATGAACAGGAGCCACTTATTTTCTGAGGGAGAATAACACCTTTTTTCCCCCCTTTTCTTCCCTCTCACCTCTAACCCCCTGTGTGCTCTACTCTAATGAAAGGTCAGAGGTTAGGACTTTATTTTCCTCCACACCATGAATGCTAAATAGCATCAGCACGAACAGTTCAATGACCCCAGTGTGTTCTGAAGCCACTGAAAAATGAAAACAAATGTTAATCTGGGGTCTGACTCAGACTCTCTCTGCTGATCTATACTTATGGAGCACATTAGGGCCACTTACGAAATCATACTGAGCGGTGATCTCTGACCTCGTTCCATTTTCAGATGGCCTTGCTCCATTTGCTGGCAGCCGATCTCTGCTGCTGGCCTCTCAGAGTGGGGGCTCACAGCCAATTCTCCTGTGGTGCCCACTGCCACTCACGTGCAACTTACATAAGCCAGAGCAATCGCTACCACACATCAATGGCAGCACTCCAATTTAAAAGTAGATGGCTGGAGTAGGTGTTATTAGTACCCTGTGTCAATCTATGATTGCTCACATATGGCTGCAGGCTGAATAGCACTTTTGAATCAGGGTAGAGAAAGAAAAAGTTGGTGGTAAGAAAAAAGTAGAAGGTGAAGAAGGCTCAAGCTTATCATTTTTTGATTTAAAATGGATGGATTGGAAATAACTAGGCCCAAAGAGAAATCAGGTTGGATGGCACTGAGATACCCATATGTATCATCTTCTGGATTCTTAGGTGGTCCTGATCTTAAACCAAAAGTTTCAGTCCAGTGACATTAAAACCACACATTCAATATAAAACCAGTTGTTTGCAAAAGGATTCTGATAAAGGATACATTCTTCTTAGTAGCTTGACAGAAGAAGCAAGAGAAATATTTTCTCTATGAAGTTAATATTAACAACAGTAATGTTCTTGCATTGAATCTCATCGTTCTGAGACGCTTTCCTTCTTTCTTTTTTTTCTTTTACCCTAATCTTTTTCCTGTTCAATGTCTCTAATGCAAAGAAAAACCAGAGGTTTAAGTCTGCACTGTTGAAATCTGAAGATTATTGTTGTCTACAAATGTGACATGTGAAGACTGTTACAGAATTTTCCTTTTTTTTTTTTTTTTTTTTTTCTTTTTCTGGAAAAATCTCCTGGAGTAAAAGTCATATATTTCTTGTTGGTTTCTATGAATATTTCTTACTACAAGACTGCTTAAAAGGCATATATTGTGCATATACACTGTTATACAAGTGAAAAAATAAAAGAGATGAGACATGATAGACTCTATTAAAGCTTGTAAAGAGAAATTAACAATTAAAATTCTCCTTTGAAACAGCCAAGTCTCAAAACAGAAGGAAAGCCAATGAGTACTTCATTCAAGATGAGATTAATGTATTTCTAAGCTTACAGGTACATACATAATACCCCAATACACTAATGTATTGTAATTCCCTGCTTGTGCACTTAAAAGCCATGTGCAATTTTCTCTGCTTCAGCAGGGCTCTTCAAGTGAAAAGGCCAAACACTAGGGGTCAGAAATCACTAGATATTCTCTTTCATGAGGCAGCAATTGTTCACAAATTTCCTGCATACTTTCAGTACAATTAGTTGCAACTGCTTTTAAAAGAATACAATTTTATATTTGCTTTTGGGGACATCACCTAGCATTGTATTTACAATAATACAACTAATATTGGCCCAATTTAGTATTTGCTATTTTCTTTGTTTCAGGTCTCAAGGTAAATCTAAGTCAATCGATAGCATCAACATGTAGTGGTTAGCAGTTCTATTCATAATAACAAAAAAATCATACGTTGTTATTCATGATTTTTATGTCATTTAGATGGGTCTAGCTTATACTGATTGACTTATTCAGAAGGTCAGGTCTTTCATACTGTGATAGATACACATATTGGCTAGTATTACAAAGTCGTCATTTACTATAATTCTTAAAGTACTGACACTCAAGAAAAAAACACTACAGGCTTCTTAATGGTGTCAATCATAAGTGGGTAGGTAAGCTGTAGATGTATATCCACCTTTCAGCTATATAAAATGGTAAGACTGAGGATGATGCGAATGAAGTAAAGGAAGGAAGAATTCAATCTATTGGAGCTGTAGATCACCAGCATTGTTGGAAGCAAAGCCATTTCAATTTAAGTATGTAAACCTTACATGCGAACCTTAAACATGTCTTCTCTTGAGTTTCCCAGCTTGCTGTCCTTATTCATGTTTTAAAATACAACGGTAATTTTCATCAGGTATATCTCGGCAGTGCCTTGTACAAATAAAGTCTTGAGAACTCCTTCCCTACCTGACAGCCAGAATCCTGAGCAGACTTATCCATCAGTTCAGCAGCTGAACTGGCTGCCAGTAGGCAAATGTGTGCAAGACTCACCATTTTTGTGTAAAATCCCAAGTACTGAATTATTCAACTTAACATGTTTTGCCTTAGGCTATGGGATGAGCTAAGGGATTAATTGATGTAATTTTGAAAGGGGGATGGGGAATGTCAAAGGTTATTTTGCAGAAAAGTCCAGGATAAAAATCTTTTTCATTGAGTTGAAATTTCATTCTTGTTTAAATTTCTGGCATACTTTAAAACCTGTTTCATTTTTCTTCATTCTAATTTTGAGGTTGTTTCTCATGTCTCCTTTTTCTTTCCTTTTGCTTTACTTTTAGGTGTCTATAAAGCAAGAAGCCTTGCACTGACACAGCTTTGTTCATGTTATCATCAAAGTCATCTGCAGGTTTTGACCTGGGTTCATACTATTCATGTAATCTGTATAAATTATCTATATGATAATTATGTAACTTATATACGTATTTCTGTAACTATGCATAAGGAACTGCATTAGTACCACAAAAAAATATAAAACCATAGCAAAATGTAGTTACTTTTCCTGAAGTGATCTTACCTAGTGCTGGGGTTTTGGATAGAAGGACAGTGCTGAATGTGAATGAAAGGAGTACTCTCCTCCCCCTCCAGAGTCAGTTAGCTTTAATTACCAGTGTGACACTTTCCTTTTGTATGGAGAGAAAACCCTTGCGTACTTAAAATGTCACCCTTCTGTGAAATATTTTCTTCTGTTTGACCTACTCTGAACAGAGTTTGGTGTTCTTTCCTTGGATAGGACTCTAGTAGTCCCCTCTCAAGCAGAGGCAATATAAACATTGTATTACTCAGTCTTGCTTTTTTTAATTTGGGTCTAGATAGCCTTTTTATTGGGGCTACTAACTGAAGGGACCCAGATATTACCTCTCACATATTGTCCTCCCCTGACTTCCCTCTAGAAGCAACACACAGATGTAGGAAATCCTATAGAGCTGGTAGACAGCAATTTGGGAGCCAAACCCAGAAAGCAAGGCATTAAAGTGAAGCAAGGAGAAAATTCTGGGGACAAGGCCACGTTCCTTGTTGCTCACATCCAGGCCCACTAGATGATTGATATAGACTAGATCCTTTCCAAAACCACCTGACAAAACTGAGACGAGACATGACAGAGATATGAATCCTACTTTCTAGGATACATGGCAGCTTTTAAGCAAGAAGGGTCAGGAGTATCATCTCAGATATTATGATCTCAGAAAATCTGCTTTAAGTGAAGTTCTTCATATAGTGCCAGTTTGCATCTCATTCTACACTTATAAGTATTCTGACTTCTCTCAGCATAAAATAGAAAAAGTAGGCACAGGTTGAAGGGGTGGGTAGTTATGGAGAACAGGATTTAACATCTTAATGGAAACAGACCATCAGCAACTGTTTTCAGAAAACAATGGAAAGACAAGAAAAAATATGAAAAAGAAGAAAATGTGCACATCCTCTACCTTTTAAAAATACATAAAATCCATTCTGAGTATCAACTGCTAGAAAATTTTTGACCGTACACCAGCACCAGCATTTTATTTCAGAAAGTTTGTTGAATGAGTTAGGTGTGTGAAATTAATGTAAGCTATTTAGAGTAGGAGCTATCTTCTATGTATTTGGTACAATATCTAGCACAAGATATTTGTAAAAGTCTAGCCAGATAAATGGATTTATTGGGTAGTGTCACCTAAAATGCAAATAACAATAGCAACAACAACAATAATAAATCCCTCTGTACTGAACAGGAATTTAAGTCTGAATCACAAGAATTTTAGCTTCATTTTTTGAAAAGCTACTGCATGTATACCCAGCCAGACAAATGAGATATGCTGGATCTCATAGCTATTTCTATTTCTACAGCTCTAGAGAAGTGCTTGGCATGCTGTAAGACTGAGGAGTAAAACCAACAGGAACAATAGTTCACCCATGGCAACATGAGCCAAGAACCTGCCAGCAGTTCCACAGTCTTCTTGGGTGATGCTGAGCCAGACACTACAACATAGACACCTAGCTTGATGTCCAGACATGACTACATCTGTGCCTCTCCACAAGCCACCACCAGGAGTTTACCAGTCTGGAATAAATACCTATCTTTTTTTTTTTTGTCCTATGAATTATAGAATCCATGCCCAAATAAACATAACACTGGAATATATGGTAATGCCCCATGCAGGACATATGTATGTGTGTCTATGCACGTATATATCCATGCATATGTGTGTGTGTGTGTGTGTGTGTGTACACTCACTAAAGACTATAAAACATAGGAGATCATATTATACAACATGTGGTAAAGAAGAAAGAGTAGAAATCCAAAATCACTGCCACTACAGGATCCACATGCTAAAAACCCGAAAGTATAAATATCATTATGTGATCTTATGGATCTTATTGGATTCCTACTTCGTCAGATTAACCTTCAGAACAAGGACCTCATGGAAACGTTTTCTGTGTCTCTAAAGTGTAATTAATTTATTACATCAACAGACACCTACCTCACTGGAGGGAGAGAAAAAATCACATGCAGACCTCTTAGTCCAGATTAAGTTTATTCTTCCTCTCCTTTTTTTTCTCTTCTTCAGTTTACAAGAATAAGATATTTAAAAACAGGATTAAAAAAAAAAGCACATAATGCTTTTAACTTTGTCATCACTGTCTGCATTGTTGCAAATTCTGTTTGATACACTCAGTCCTTGAACCCCCAGGAAATATACTGGACTGTAGAAAGAGTGACAATAGCAACTATAGATTAATAAAGACCATGGTTACCTGTATTTTTTCCAAAACAAATAGATACACTAAGAATTCTCCCAAAAAACAATCAAGGCTTCCAGGCCATCTCTTCCTCATCTTATCTCTTAACACTGATTTCAATTGATTTAATTCCTAGAGTGTCTCAGTTGAGCTCACTTGTTGTTACTATATTTCCTACAATAAAAAATTGTCTTCATTTTGAAGACACTGCACTCTCAAGAAGTAGGAAAATAGGGCTGGTTTTATAGGCCAAATAAGTAGGAAACCTGAGTATTAAACTGACTTGTGCCAGCTTCTGCCACCATGGCCTAAACCAGTTATGTGCTGGCATTCATCTGGCTCACCAGTCTATCTGGATGGTAAGAATCCCACCTTAATTACATGATAGAAGGAAGGATGACAAATTTCTGAGCTTGCTTTCCTGATTCCAGTAAATGCTGGATGCTCTCCTAAGGCAAATGTAGTTGTGTAAATTGACACAATGCATGCACGACTCATATTTGCTCATATTGCCTAGGTAATGGGCAGTCAGGTAGATCAATGGGATAATTTCATGGCCACAGAACTGATGGAAACTCTGAGTCTGCAAAGATGGTGTCACGTTTGGACTCTTGTCCCAGGGAACAGGACCTGGGGCCAGCATCCCGAAACTTGGTTGTGGCTAAAGACCAGTGACTTCTTCGGAAACTGAAAATTTGCCCAAAAAGGCAGTTGCATGGGCATGAGTGGAAAGATAATCCCAGATGAGAGAAGAAACTATAGAGAGCAGAGTTTGAAGTACCCCACACACTCATTGTAACAGTGTTCATTTCTAAATAACATTTTATGTAATTTAAACATATTTAAATGACTTTTTTTTCACATAGTTCTCACTGTGGCGTTATGATAAAGCTTCTCTGTGCTGCTTCTGTCTTGGCAGATGCCCAGCAGATCTCCCTCTCTGTCAGCAGCAGCTGGCTGCAATGTTTCCACCTCTGCAGATGTTTCTTAGCTGTGCATACTGATGGGTGGAGAGAGGGTGACACACAGCCACTGGGAAAAGAGGCAAGACAAAGAAATGCAGGTTGAAGATGTCATGAGGGTCCTAGGGGTCATTTCCAGCCCTGGAAGAAAGAATAAGACTCAGGTCTGCCAGCTAGCAGAGAATGCAAAGGAAGGACAGACCTGTCCCTGAGGTGAGAAGGCTAGAGGACTGGGAGAGGATGCCTGAGGACGTTGTGTCCTCCGCCAAACTACAGAAACCCCTAGACAAGTCTCATCACGAAGGCAGTCTGGCCCCATCGGTGTCAGTGCCTAGACAGTGTGGAGAGACCTGTCCAGCACACTGTGTCAGGTGCCAGTGGCACGACAAAGAGGTCAATGTTCTGCACATTTGCCTCGGCAATTAACATCAGAAAATGTGGTGGGCCATCAAGGCAATGAGAACATCAGGGGCAGTCTCTGTGCCTCTGGACAGTGTTTTCTCTCTTTCTGTGCAACAACTGCTCATAATCCCTTCAAAAACATCCTGACTGCAGACTGGAAGCACCTTTAAACCGAAACACCTGCACACCGCACACACAGCCTAGCCATTATGTGCAGGGGCACCGACTCCTTCGAGGTGCATGCCAGGTATTTGGCTGCAGGTAAAGCTGGATGGACAGGTCAGCTCCCTGGAGCCAATCACAGGGTTCTGTTAGGCTATCGTCTGCCCACCACTGGGTGGCCTTTCTCTCTCTCCTTCCCTCTGGCCTTTTAACCCCACATACAGTCATGGAGCTGAGGCCCAGCGAAGATTCAGTGCCGACAAATGCTTTTACACGTTCTCAGTCTGGGATGATCACATTTCTCCAAAGCACACTGAACGCTTTACAGACCACTCTTTATCTCGCACATAGCTGTCACTGCTCCAGAAAGAGACAGGCAGAAGTTAGCTGCTGCTGCTCAGTCAGAAGCCAGGGTTGGTAGAACTCCTCTTTAATCAGCTTAGCTGTTTTAGAGATTTCTAAAAAGCAAAACCAAGGCAATTTCTTTCTGAGCAGGAATTCTTTACACTTTCACAAGGTTCCAAGGTTCACAGGCCTTTGCTGCTGCTGGCTGGCATTAATCTTGTATCACACAGTATTAGGAGCTATGCCAGTGTCCTTTTTATTTTTTCCTTTTTAGAACAAGCTCACGAAATAAGAACGTTATTAATTCAGACCATTGTGAAAATAGATCATATAGGTATATAGATGAGACTTCCCCTCATTGGAGGAAGTATGAGATATCAGAATAAGCAGCATGAGAAAGCTACTTTAAGAGCTTCTGCATCAAGCAGGTGTCTTCCCAAGTGAAAGATCAGAAGTGCAGTACCTCCCTTTCCAGCCCTGTTTGTAGCTGCCTCACAGCCTCCATAAACCACATCAGTCCCAGTCCTCCACTCTCCTGAGAACCAGAGCTGTGCCAAGGAAAATAGGGAGGAATCAGCTCCTCTGCCCCTCATTCCCAACAGTTACTCCTATGTCTGTAAAAAAGAGTACATGTCCTGCCTAAACTGTAAGCCCTTTCCAGGACTCCCACAAGACAGGATGACTTTGCATTGCCTCCTCTTCAGGCTGGTGGCTAAATATCACTCTTTGGCCTTATGCCTGTTTTTTAAGCTTTAGTTTTCCTCAGCTGTGGTGGGATTTCTGGGGTAGCAGTGGGATGCTGACCTGGAAAGAATGAAAATGGTGGAATATGCTTGCCAAGCATATTTCAAAGACGAACTTTGGAAACCCATGTTTTGTTTTTATGTCTATACATTAAATTAATCTCTCCAGTAAGCCAGGTTTGCTCAAGAATGTGATTTTTGAGAAGGAGTGGCAATTAAAATTCCTGATGTACTTTCCACCCTTAGAGCTGAGGCCAATGCATCTTAAAAAATAAAAACAAACCACAAACACATGTGCACACTGTGAGCATCTGATCACCTGTCTTCAATCAATTGATATTTATTTCTCTGAACCCAGTTTTTCAAAAATGTTGACTGCCACAAGTGATGCCTCTGATCTCTTTATAAGGATGTCTACCAGACAGACAGAGAGACAGATGGGGGGAAACTTATGCCTCCAATAGTTACCATGTAGCTTCTCTTTTTGCTATGGAACCTTTCTAAAAGCCTCCACCAGATATTTGAAGGAGAGTCATTACTGGAGGGGAAGAAAAAAGAAACAGGCTTTTGTTTCCTTTAAGGCCATGGTTAGAAAAACAAGTACGAACCTTTTCTTCAGCCCTTGTGTCCTATCTATTCCTTTTATTAGCTCTTCACAGTCCTGGGCTGTCTATATTCAAAATAACACTTTGAATAGGGCCCCCACCAGTCCACGGCTTTAGTCAAAAACATAAATCAGACTTATCCTCCCAGGGACTTGGTTTTGTTGTTTTGTTTTCCTGAGAGCAAAAGATTTCCACATGATCTGAGGTTTAAAATGTGATTCCTTTTTTTTTGGCAGCTGTCTTCTGAATCTCAGTGAGACTCAGTCACCTAACCCTCTTAGGCTCCCTTGGAAATCTGAGCCAGATAAAGCATGCTGTTTTAGCTGAGGAATGAAGTTAGCATTCACATGGCTGTCTGATCACAGGTTTTGTTACTAAAGGACAAACTTAAAAAGCATGGAACTGAATTTCTCACTCTGTTAAACAAAATTATTGTGCCACATAACAGAGGCAAGAAAGTGAGGTCAGAGCAGAGATGAGAAGCTAAAAGCCAGCTGCTGGAATATGAACTATTTCCTTTCCACATTTAAAATGAAAGACTTGAATGTCCTTCTGGAGCTCAATAAGAAATGGAAATAGACCCAAAATGGTGGGAAGTAGAGCCATGTATAAAAGAAAGGTACAACTCTCTTCCTGGTTTGTTGTTTTGGGTTTTCTTCTTTTCTTGCACATTTCAGAAGACACTTTTTTTTGAAAGAGATGCTTTAGCTCTTGTGGAATGGTTTGTTCAGCACAGTTTGAAGAGGGCAGCCACAAGGTGAAAAAGTAAGAAAGATGGGAAAAATGCAGTCATATCTAAAAATAATTCTAAATATGTAATAAATCTGCAGCCTCAGCCTTCAGGTTTTTTTAGAGAATTGCAAATATGAGTTTAAGGAAATTTGTACATGCGAAGTAGTATAAATATGCTTATAAAACAAACATAATTAATCTGTTGGGAATACTATTAAAAGCTATATATGTATGTATACACATATGTGCATATGTAGATGGGGATGATATTCAGACACAGTATCAGGACTTTATTTGCCTTTCTGAGAGGGAAAGTAGTAGCTGTTTAGCAATGTGATATTACTACCATGAGCACCTTACACATCACAGGCACTTAGCATGTATAGCATATATCCATATAGTGCAATAAAGTGAATTAGAGATCTAGATACAATTACATTTGAAACTAGGTTCCCCAGAATGTGAAATTTACTTTGGAATGTGAATTAGGACAAATAGCACCCTATTTTTCTCCTTTTCAGCATGAACTCCATGCACAGGTATTGATTCAGTAGGGATTCAGAAGCACCATCTTTTCTTGAAACATTAACAGCCATTTCTTCAGCACTGTCACTAACCCAACCCATTTCTGCTCAGATAGTATAGTGTAATTAACTGGTTTGTTGATTTTAGTTTGGGCTGGGGATTTTTTGTGTGTGTGTGGTTTGTTGTGGGTTTGGGGTTTTTTGATGTTGGTTTTTGGTTTTTTTTTTTTGGTTTTGTCTTTGTTTTTCCTAATATGGCCTAGCAGAGTAAAACAAGTTAAAGAGATTTGGCTTAGTTGAGACCTAAGATTATCAGGCTTTAGCTGCATGAAAGCAAATTTAGTAGTGAATAGCAACTTGTTCCAGTCTGGGTCAAGACTGGGTAAATCACATTTTGGGGAAGAGGCAATCTCCACTCTACAACCTCTGAAAAGTGCTGCCAAAATTATATGATGGCTGCTAACCAGAGAAAGAGGACATTTTTTCACCCTGTTTTGCAATAAAACCAAAAAAGCATGTGTTTGGGGACATTTGCTACTGTTGATGTGATTTCTATGTATCTGTCAAACATCCCTGAAAAAAACATAGATCTTCACATTCATCTGTGAACCAAAAGGTGAGAACTCATTCACAGAGATTAATATGTTCTGGCTTGGCAGAATATTTAGGAAGTAATTGTTATATCATTTTCCCATTAATATCAGCTTAAGACAAATACACAGTCAGTTTTCAGCTGTATTTAGGGACACCTAGTCTGAATCTCAGGTCTCAAAATTGGTCTGAACCTCAAGAATAATTACTAGCCCCTCAGTAAAAATCAGGCTCCTTTCCACTTTCACCTCCCTTGCATTAAATGTCCAAGACCTCATGTCTCATCTGAAAACCTTAAGGTTTCAAAACCTATACCTACAGAAAGAGACCCCAGAAACTCAGCCCTTGGTGCCCCAGGCAAATCTCTGTGGCCCAGCATGAAAGGCAAAAGGGCGATCAGAGTTCAGATGCCTTACCTTCTGAAGGCGGAGTTCTGAGTCACCAAAACGGTGGCTGAGGTAGCATATTTGCATAGTTCTTCTGGTGAGAAACCTGGATGTCAGATGGGGAAAATTTTGATTCTCATGGGAAAAAAATTTGGTAAACATGTCTCACATTGAGTATGGTCTGCCCTCAAAGATAGATCCAGTTTGCAGCTCTCTGTTAGTTTTTCCTCCTTATTTAGTAAGAAAACGTATTATAAATGCAATCTTTTTTATTTTCTTGTGGCCAAAGCCACACTTATGGGCTTCCAAAATGACACCACTGAAGAGCAGAGCCTAACCTCAATGTCTGGTGAAAAAACACAGGAAAGGCAGCACCTCTTTTGAGGAAGAGAGTAGAAGTGAGCAATAGTTCCAAACAAGTGGACAAACAAAAATATACAAAACAGCCACTACAAAGTCAGACCACTTCTTATTTCTTCAGGATATTTAAGGTGAATAAAAACCAAGTCAGAGCCTCATGCAACTACAGGGAAACAGTCCGCATGTTTAGGACATTTTCCTGTGGCATTTCATGATGAAAAACTGCAAAGGGCAGGAGTTCTTGCTCTAAGCTCCTCAGTGTTTGTATGTTGTTCCACATAAAATAGATTCTCACAGCAGAGATCCAGCTGCTTTGTGTTTTGCTATTGCAATTTTGAGGAATGGTAAGTCCCCATTTGGAATGGGAGAGGACGGATTTCTGTGAGGACAGGTGATAGTGATGAAGCAGATTTTATTTATTTATTTTTATTTATTTATTTTTCTTCTTTTTTCCCCCTCTTTTAATTCACTTTCTTTCTGAAAGGATCCGGATCTGGGGTTTATAGTGAATATCCATGACGGAAGCGACATGATTGTCGAGTATTTGTCAGTGTTGGCATGAGAGAGCCTCCTAGCATGCTGTCAGAGACTGCCAGCAGAGAATATTCATTATAACTTATTTGTATCCTAAAGCTGAATAACTGTTTTACAAAACTCCTGGGGAATGTACAAAGAATACCCATATGCTGAATGATAGGTAGCAGAGAAATCATATCACTCTATCAAAGCTGTATTTATCTTACAATCTTCTTTTTTGATAGAAAGGTCACTTTAATTAGCAAGTGAGGGCAGGGTGGTATTGTTGGTAGGCACAGCCCCATATGATGGTTCCTCTATACGTCAGTGCAAGAGCATTAACGTTGCTCAGATAATCTTGCTGGCAAGCAAAGAAACAACTATCATGTTACTTGAAAGAACTGAAGCTATATTGTGTAGCAGTCATTAGCCTCCTTGAATCTGCTCATAATGGTGAATGCATCTTTCTGCCTGCCTGCAACTTGTGTAACAAACAGCACAGCCAAGTCTTTCCCAGTTCTGTTATTCTGTTTTAAAAAACACTGACATTTTCTTAAACAGACATAATTTACAATTTTAAGTAACACAACAGTGCCTTGGTGTGTAAGGGCCAGCAAGCAAACAAGTCTTCTTTCACAAAGATTAAAAAAACCCAAAACAAAACACAGTCTCGTGCTCTCTGAGGTCACCATGGCTTAAAACTGGGGTGAGGCTGGGGAGGGGTGGGGGGAGAACTAAGACCTTTCCGTGACATATCTTTGGCTTTGAAATGCGTATTATGCTCCCACAGCAGAAACCCCAAGTGCAAGTAGAGTTAAAAGCAATATGTAATGCTCTCTGGGAACAAACAGCTGCCTGTCTCTACACTATCCTATTAGAACACCTCAGGCAGCAGGCTTGGGGTATAAGCATCCATGCTGGTTTGATCCCTGATTTATATTCCCACGTTGCCAGAGTTCCCCTGACTGCAACACCGTATGGGAAACACTGGGAGCACCCAGCTCTTGCAGCACCCACCTAAGTGTCCCCCACACACTTTCTGGCTGAACAATCTTGTGCACAACTGCCTAGAGCATCCTTCACCTGCCAACATGTACCTCACCAGTCCGCATGGGATGCCCCTCACCACTTTTATTCCCAGGCAGAAATCACTTTTCTTTATAGCGTGATCTTCAGCTAGGAGCTGTGTTCTGCATACGCATCATCTGTGAGCCACCCATCTATATTGGAAAGCACAAGGCGGTGCTCATGAACTGACCAGCAAGTCCTGACATACAGTAAAGTATTAGTAAATAACATGAATTCCCTTCTGGTGGGCACCAAAAAGAAAACACTGTCCTGCTTTTTGGCCCTGGCACAGCTGGGATTCTCCACTGCCACAGTGCTGCCTGGACAATTCAAATTGTCTCAGCCCAGCAGCTGAAGACAGATCACAAGCACATGACATTGCAGAACTCCAAGATAAAAATAATGGTGTACTTGTCAATGCTGAAAACTACTGCAGCAGAGATCTGATCAGGGTGGCAGCCAAGGAGTGGATGCACTTTCCTGCCCTGTGCAGAAGCTGCTGTAAAGGGCTGCGTTGGCCTTTTATTTCTGGGATTAGCTTCTTGCTCTCTCTTTTCCTATGTTTGGAAGACAAATGCTTGCCCCTTTGGGAGACTGTAACATACACCATAAGGTGAAACTGGCTTCTGTCAAAGAGTGTCCCCAGAGAGCATCAGTCTTGAATTACAGCCCCTGCGTTAATAAGGCTTATGGGAACCATCTTATCCCTGGCTATCATGGCAGTGGGTTCATTTTTGTCCCAGGCAGAGCACCTGGCAGCCCACCCATCTTTGTGGGTTGCACTCTGGACAAGGGGATCAGCATGGCACTGTAGGACACAAGAGATGAGAGGCAGCTGGGTGTCTATAGGAGGTGTGTGATCAAGATGAATTAAGTCTAGGGCTTGTGTCTAGGACTATGCCAGGGGGCCTGTGGGACATAGATGCCTGAAGCAGCCCCTTGTAATGTGAACAAGCTTGCTTGAAGACTCATGAAAAGCTTACATGTTTGATGGCTCATACCTTACATTGCTCTATGAGGAAACTCCTTAGGATTAGCCTAGCAGACCAGATATAGCCAGAGGTTTTTCATCTGAGCTGGATCCTCCTTCAGCTGAGGTCAGTGGTTTACCTTCCACTAGTTTCAAGACACAGGTTCACACTTTTAAACTCTGTTTTTCTTCCTTATGAAGCCAGTGTGAAATCTTCTGAAGCTGACTTACTTTTATTATTGGTGCTCTCCTACCTCCATTCTTCCCTTATAGAGCTTTAGCATTGCAGAAACTGAGAGCAGACCTACTGTTCTCAGGTTATAACAATGACTACGACTTTGCATGAATTCCTGACTGATGTCACAGCTAAATAAAACATTTCATATATAACTGCTTCAGAAAAAGCAAATAAATAAAAGTGGTTTTTATTCCCCCTGAGGATTATCAACTCTAGGTTAGTGACATGAGGTCCAGAATCCAAAATCCTTCACTAAAAATGCTGTCTATTTTGTCAGACCCTGGGACTGCAACAGAAACAGCATCATGTTGATTGTGGCAGCCTATGAAAAGTATAGGACTGCTACATTAAATTTGTGGTGGACTGAAAAGAGCAGGAGACACACAAACTGCAATGCTGGTATTGTTAAATAAGTGAGCAGAACCACTCTGCAAAGGCAAAATCACAGACTACCAAAGCAGCTAAAGTAACAAAGCCTAAAGAATAAAGAGATGTGCATTAAATACTGTCCCAAGCATCTGAACTTTGCATTCATGGCTCCGACTCACTGGGTCACAATTAAAAGTCTGTTTAAGAGTTGGGTTTTTTTTTTACTGACCTTTAATGGATGTTGGGTCATGGAAATACTAAAAAAACAGCATTAATGGAGGGGGGAAAACCCAATGTGTTTACATTCTAGGCTCCAAATGAGATCATGAATGTCCTAAGCAGCATGACAAAGGCTGCTGTCAGGAGATGTTTTATGACTGAGCAGGACCAGGAAGCATGGTGACTCACACATGATGTCCATACCTGGACATTTCCAGAAAATTTCGCAGATGTGAGTAGTTCAAGTAGCTCAGACAAGGCTTAGGTGAGAACAGAAATGTGGGGGCTTTATCTGAAGGAAATTCAAGCTGTGAACCTCTTCAAAACATTGTGGTCTGGGGTGCACTCCCTGTGTACGTACGTTCAGCCTGTTGGTCATGCTTACATTTTGCTGAAGAAGCAAGTTTGATAATACTTTCTTCACTCTTCTGCATCTTCCAAAACTTCAACCCACATCAGTAAAATAACATGATCCACAGGGGAAATTGTCCTATTTTTCCATTGTCTACAGGCTAGAGAAAACTTGAAATCAAACCTGAAATTAAAAAATTGGCAGTATATGAATTGAAGTCAGTATTAACTAGAAACTTCAGCACAAAGTGTATTTGCCTGATCAAAGCAATATTCTATATCCAGTGGAAGCTTTTGAAGAATATTTAGAAGTAAAACAAGTGGGAAAAATCTCTCTGTGCCAAATTTTGGGCTGTTTTTTAAAAACACATCAAGGCAAAGCCATAAAGCAGCCATTTGCCTCTATCTTCTGCCAAGAGCAGCATTCCCTCTCTCTCTCTCCCTCACTTTTTCCCTCCTCCTCCCTCCAAATGGATGAGATCAAGATCAAGAAAACTGTATCAAGTCTTTGAAGCACTTTTCAAGTTTACAGGAGTATCGCACTCACATGAGTACAAACACACACACCGACCCATACCCATGTCCCTTTACATGCTTCTGCCACTGCCATCACCAAGGAGCAATCACAGGACTGAGGCGGTAGTTACTGGCATAGAGAGGTGACTGAGGGAAACAGAGAATTTGGTAGCCCATAGAGAGCTGAAAAGCAGAAGTGGGGTCACAGAGGGAGGGGAGAGTGTGGTAACATGTGCTCTGGATGCCAAAAATGTCTCCCTACAGCTGTGTGCTAATATTATGATTATTATTTTGGCAGAGGCCTTTTTGTTTTCTTTCCCTAGCCGATCCTTCTCCCCTCTTGTGCAGGTATTGAGCTTGTGCTGGGCCAAAAAAGAAAAAAGGCCATCAGTTTTAGATTTGCTGTAGCAGGGGAAAGCAGGAGGAGTGGAGAAAAGAACCATATTAACGGTCACAGCCTGGGTAAGGACCTTTGACATTTCTAATAGTTTTAGTTCAGGGTGAAACGGTGAAAGAGATGAAGAGAAAAAAAATTAAATCTCAAATTGCCTCTGACGTAAATAACTGATGCAAATAACTCAATGTATCCGGTTTACCTGAAGCTCTCAGAAGACATTAAAAAAGCTTTAGTACTAGGGTATTTTATTGGGGAGGTTATGGTCAGATCCTTCTGCTCCTCTCTCTCACTCATTCTTCTATGAAACTACAGTATGTATATCATTAAAGATCTTTTACAACTGTCACTAGGTTACATCAGCTCAAGCCCTCTGCACATCACATGCTGAATCAGCAGTCCTCCGAACAGCGCTGGCTGTGACAGGCACCGATGCCCAGTGGCAGCAAGGCAGTTTTATTTTCTTGATGGCTTGAAAAATGCCTTATGTACAGTTAAACTTTCAGTCATGAGCAAGATTATTCCTTAGATACTTCATTCCTTAGAATTATCCTTCCCCCTCTCCGTATTCCTTTATTCCTTAGAAAATAAAGCTCTATTCTCTGAGGTGTTTCTCCATCCCTCTTGTAACTGAGAGTCCCTGCAATATGAGGCTTCCAAACACAGTTTCTCAAAACTCACCAGCATAGCGAAGCATGACAAAATATGAGGTAGTACGGCTACAAGTAAGAGTAAAAGCTGAACTTGTATCAGCCAAGCATGTTGTAATTCAGATTATAAACATAAGAGGAGGTGGTCAGCCTTAAATTAACATTTCAATAGTGCCTATTTTCACTTTCTATTTCTTTTTTTTTCTCATTCAATTATTTCAACCTTTATTTTCATGTTGCTTCCCTCTGTAAGCCTGCTATTTTTTTTCCTACATCTTCTTCTACGTGAAAGTTCTAACAATATTTCACATACTTCTTTTTCATTTTTGTAGTGTCTCTTTTCTGCCAGCCTCTATTGTCTTGTGTCTGAAACAGCTATTCTCATTAGTCCTCTTTAGGTCCGTGATCTTATAAACCATCTTAAATCAGAAAACACTTAAGCACATGTTTAGTGCTGGGGTTAATTTTTATGTGAAGTTCAAGGAAAGCATTTACCTGAAGTTGATCAGAGTTCAACTGCTCTGCCAAACAGGTGTAGGTTTTATATATATATATATATATATATATATATATATATATATACGCATACACATGCATATAAGATAAATGCTTTGGTTTGAAACTGAACAGCTTTCCAGAAGGAGAACCGCTGGCTCATGAAAAGTATTTGGCAAATTGCAACCTCTGTCTTGGGTAGCTAAGACATTACATTCATCACCATCACTCATCTCAGTACCTATCAAATAAGACCCTGAACAAAACACATCCTCTCCCCACCCATGACACACAAGTGGGATTTCTTTTCCAAACTGCTGCCATCCGTTGTTACTCATTGTTTTCACTGAAATTTATGTGTACCCTCAAATACTCATTTTTCCATTCAACTCACATTGCAGCTTTCTCTCAGTTTGCATGCTCACACACACACACACATGCCTTTAACAGGACTTTGTTCCATCTTGACCTAAGCCCCTTTACTTTATCAGCTGGATAGTCTAAATGACGGGAGCATTCATTTCAGGCACAGGATAGGTATGGTTTTCAAACCAGAGCTCTTTCCCATACATGATTAAAGAATGTAGGCAGAGGAGTTTTCGTCTGCTTGTGCTATTGGTCTCTGCCAGCAGTGGGGCTTCACCCACATTCTCCCTCCACCTTTTGTCCTGAACGAGTTACTTTGCTCCATGCTCAGTTTGTTGCTTTTGCTGAACCTATTCTCAGGTGTTCTATTTTCACATTGTATTGGGAGCTGAAGCTGTGAACTCTGCTGGGAACAGACTGCCTAGAAAGCTGGGCGTTACAAAGCTTACGTCCGTTTGGATGGATTCAGTTGTTAAATCCATTTAGATATGCCAAGGGTACCAGATGTGTTTAGGTACTTAACAGAGACTGCATTAATGTTAATAAAAGCTACTTTCACAAGAAAGTAATTGTAAAACTGGGAGCCTTTTTGGTTTGTTTTACTTCTAATTTCAGAGCCAGCCCTCAGAGTAAGACCTTGGGTGAAGAAGCGGAAAGGCAATTACTTCCAGTGTACTGGGTGAACTTGCCAGAGGAGAGAAACTGAATGTTTGATGCATTCCCCAAGGCTAATGTTCCACAATTATAAAAATATACTACCTCCCCTGTAACTCTGTGAGTGTAAAATAAAGCAACTTACCTACCATTAATAAGCTATATTTTGTAGTTTTATGGACATTAAACATTATGTGCTAATTTGCATATATTAGCATGTAATTTACATGCTTACTTCAAGGTTTTCAGTTTTATTGCCATTACCTTTTGTGGCCTATTTTTCTAATGAGTGTAATAGAATACAAAAGAGATTTCTCATTGTGTTTACCCTGTTACCTTATACATGAGTCATGCTGAGAAGTGGGAATTTTCATGCAAAAGGCTTTGCTTTCAATTCTGAGCCACTTCATGGCCACCCACCCTGCTGAACTTTCTAACACCGCCTAAATTTCTTTGGCCACTCTTCTTTTGTCACCCACATAAGGACAGACAATATTTAAAAAGTCAGGTACAAGTGTAAGAAATTTTCTCCATTGCCTGCACTAAAACAAAAAGGAGTCAGACACAAGAATTAATGGGTCCTACTCTGTCTATCAGCACCTAAAGGCACAGAGAGAGAAAAATAATCTGCAGCTGGGAAAAGCTGAGCAGGGTCAAAGGGCAGTGCCTGCATCTGCATTCACTGAGAGGCAGAGAGGAAAAATAAAGGGTCTCTTTTTGTTGCAGCTCAGCACTATTTTAGAAAGCGCAGATATTAACTTAATTACCACAGTTCCCTTTCACACTAGAGCAATGCAGCAGGCTATAAATCAATACTTAAGGTCACATTGCTAAAAGCACTAAAAAACAGTCTTTTCTCTCACTGTAGCATGTTGCTTGTTGCTCCTGCATCAGCGTCACAAGAGTTCAATATTGGATAAGGAACAGGGCTAAAACAATGATTACAGTAGAAATCAGAGTAGCAAAAAAGTAAGGTGTAAAGTGAGCAAGTCCAGCTCATGGCAGATACCATGATTGCATCAAATCTTCCATCCTCTCCAAGCTGAGACAGGAGACACATCAGCAGGTGCCCAGGAGTTTGAAATATGTTTCACTCTGTGCTGGATTCTTGTTCTGGAGGCCAAGTTGATGGGAGAAGAGCTAATCAGTTGTTTCTGCTGAGTATATCTTTGGCAAATTTACCATACATCTGAAATCAATTATACATGTGCGTGCATGACATCTTATTTCAATAAATTGTTGGGAACAGGGCTTGGGAGTTGCAAAAATAGTTGGTTTTTTTTTTTTTCCATTTGCTTTTCTATTATACCTGCTGACCCAGATATTTCACAACCTTTGGAAGAGAAAACAATTCATATGAGATTGGGAAGATGTGGAAAATGCCTCTTTCAGCTGAGATTTGCTTGGCACAGCATTGAATGGCTTAGCCAGAAGGAGGCTTCCTTTATTTTGGGTTAACCCTGGCAGTATGTGGCAAATGCTAGTATTAGATAGAGGACTTGTATTCAACTACGCAGAGTACTACAAGAATGAGACACAGGATCCTGTAAATGCCTAATTTTGATGCTAGATCATGTACAGTTTTGCTGTTTGTAAACAAATATATGGAGGGCATAAAAAGTGTAATTGCAGTTGGTGGAGAGGGGTATTAAAGAACTTTGAAATCCGTCTAATATTAAACCACAAATTTCAAGGATTTGTTTTGTTTTTTTTTTTTAATTTTTGAAGCATAAGCAGATTTTCAGCTAAGTTGAAATTTATTTTCCAAAACTTGCATGTTTCCTTACAAGGGACAAGAGGCTGGTAAGCCCGTGTCACAGCACACAGCTAAACAGGGTTATTAGTTCAGGCACAAAGTGGTGCAGATGCATTCGGTTTAGAGCTACTGCTTCTACATTCCCCAGGTTTCAGCCCAAACACAGCCCCTGAAGGTCTGCTGTACAAAGCGGGAGAGCCTGAACACATCTCCAGGACCTAATCATCTCAGGCATGCACTCAAGGCTGCTCATAATGGCGTTCTTTCATTTAGGTGAGCCTTAGACAACACATTTTGAGCTCCACAAATTACATTTGGTGATGGCAATTTTTTATGAAAAATTTCTGAGAAGAGCAAGAGCATGATGCCATCTTTAGTTGATGAGGGGATTATCTTTTACCCTTTTGCACAAGTACAAATAACTCCAGTAACCTGTGATGTGTCTGCCCTAATAGCAAGAATCCCCACACTACTGGAGCCAACTTCCTGAGATGTTGTTTGATGAACTGGCCTAGATTCTGGCATGCAGAGGATAAAATTGTCCACATCCATCTTCATGTTTAGGTGTAAAGAGAAAGCTAATCTTTTCCTTTTCATTCTATATCAGCAAGACTCATTCGTGCAAGGCTAATGAACGTGTGCTGGCTAGGAAGAAGAAAAAGATACTATTTCTTTTTTTAAAAAACTTCAGTATTCCAATGATGGGCATTACACTGGGTCTTAAATAGTTACAGAAGACAGGGCTTCCTTTGAAGGTATTCTCAATTACTAATGCAGTTTTGGATATATTTAAGTTGGAAAATGTTGAAAGCTTCCAGACCAAATGGATAAGTATTTGTGGTAAAATTTGGCAAAGCTCCTATATTGCAGTAAAAACAAGTAAACCCCCAATATTCAAAGCTATGCCCAGGGTAAATTTACTACTTCCTAATTCGTTGTACTGTTGATATGAAATTAACAATTAAGGCCTTTAAATTCTCCATGATAAAATAATATCTGATTCAACATTTTTTTAGGGCGTAAGTAGTGCTGTATAAGAAAGTAAACCTCAATGTACTTTGAATCATAGAGACTAAACATCCAACAGCACAATATTCATAACACTATTTATTGCAATGATAATTATGAGCACCCAGTTAACTATGCATTTGGACTATTATTGATTTTATTTAAAGTTGATAATTTGCCATAGCTCATCCCAGTCTCCAAGTAGCTACAGCCCAGGCTTTAAGAAAGTTACAAAGCTATAAATGGGAAAGTGGCTAGGGATAAAACATTGTGCCAAACTCCAGAAAATAACGTAGGTTTTGAGAAGAGAGCTGCAATGACGTGAAAGTAAGACTTAAAGCATGACTTAGGGAAGCCTTCAGTGAATATTTTCTACATGACATATAAAACTGAACTTTTTTGCTAATGACTGGAGCTGATGCATGATCCTAGTAGCATGAAAGTAAGAGCCAAACCGGGCCTTGACTGTTATTATCATCTGAAATTTGTACCATTGCATACATTTCATTTCTGACTCTGAGAAAACCTTTTTTTTTTTTTTTATGCTGAGAGGGGTTGCACTGATCATTCATCACAGGCTTGATCAAACAGTGCCACCATAAATACTAAATACGCATAAAATTCACAACTGAACCTACACCAATGATTTTTATCCTTTCTACATCATATGCAGAAATGATGTAGAGAAAAACTATAATACACACAGAATAAAACCAAAAAAATGACTTCTCCATATGAAGCAGGTCTTGCTTGAGGGATGCATTAAGATGGTACTGTTCGTCTTTAAATTCTTTAATACTGTAGTTTTCATCCTTAATACAGGTGGATAGTTTTCAAGCCATAGTGAATATATGGTTTCAGATTTAAAAGAAAAATAATCCTGTGATTGCTTCCATATTACTTGCATACTTTTTCTAAATGCAACCTCATAAAAGCACATTTCCTTTATATTCACTGTATCATATTTAGATCTACATATGCTATTAGGCTAAAGGGCATTCAGACAGCTCAAAATGCCCTTAATGAATAATATTGAACACAGACATAGATATATATTTGTCTGATATGTGCAATAATGGCTTGATTCATGAATGAGTAAAGAAGGAAAGAATATTGTTATTTCTAAATATGTCTCATCAATATTCTTTCTGTGCCTTGATAATTGCACAGCATGAAATTAACAGTGCTTCTGCTGTAACAGGTGTAACAGATGCATATAAATGTTTGTGAATTTTGAGGTCTAGGGTAAGCAAAAAGGATTCAAATAGATTTTTATCTGCCTCTGGCTCTTTTGCTGATTTTCAGGGTAACTTTGATCAAGTCAGAGAAAATCTGTTCCTTAGTCAGGTGATCCTTACTTTTACTCTACATCATACTAATGTTATGAGACTTAGTTACTGCAATTAAGGCACTTAAATATGTTTCATGTTTTTGCAGGAGAGATTCTTCATGGGATACCCATTCCATCAGCATGTGGAATGGGTAGCTCAAACAATACCAGATAAGCTACTCACAGGGAACTTGAATCACCAGAAGTGTTATTGGTTCTAAAAAGCTGAGAATCTGTGCAACATATTCTTGAGCACCATCTGCTGGTAATGCAAATGATCAAAAAGATCTACAAAACCATCAACAAATATGTCGGTCAACAAGTTGAAGCAAGGTCAACAAGTACATAGATGTTTTCTATGTTGTTTTAAGTTCTGTTGTTCTATTCATTTGGTGTTTTGTGATTTGCTTTGGTTTTCTTGTGGTGAATGGGGGACTCAGGTATCTATATAAAATGAAATATCTTGGCCAAAATGCAAAACATTATGATTTGAGTTGTGCTGCTACAATACCCCCTGACATATGTAGTTTGCTTACTTTGTGCCTCAATCTCATCAATTTGTAGGCCTCTTTGGCCAGCTACACTTCCCACATGTCCCACACTCCACTCCTCCCTTTTCTTCCGTTCGTCAAAGTGCAGAAGATGCAATCTTATGCAAAAAGCCCTATGCTAAAGAGGAATGAGCCATCAAGCAATGTTGTGTGTTAGTCTAGGAAGATAGATTGACAGGCAAGCAGGCATCTTTCTTTAATCTTTGTGGAAACATTGACAGTTTAGGGACAGGGCACATGTCCAGATATTCACCACGATGTCATGCATATGCTGTCAGACAGTGATATCCCACATCTCAGGGTTGGGAAGCCCATACAGTTCAGGCAAACCTAAAGTCAGATCAGACTCTGGTGCAGCAGCATTTATAGCTACAGATGATTCTTTAACCGGAGTCGTTTGTTTCATTCCACTAGGCAGTTTCACTGTGCAGTGCAAAGCACAGCTTTGATGACATGGATGCACCTACAGTAAAAGTGTTTCAACAGTTTTACGTACCTATCAACATGGACAGTACAGACACAGCTGGAGGGGAGGTGGAAGGCAGAGTCCTTTATCAGCCCTGGGAGTGGGATGCGTCTGCCAGCTCATGCAAGGAAAGCAAGTTGTCATCAAGACTGTAAAGAAACTGAAGAAAATAGGAAAGAGTTGGGTGTTGCTGCAGAAATATTCCTTAAGAGAAGCTATTCCTTTTCTTGTGTTAACTGTCAAGGCCAGTAGAAAGCAAAGCAGGATGATTTTTAGTCAATGATACCTGTGGATATTTTGCTTTTAACAAGGGAAAGACAACAGCCCTCTGCTGACCCTCGTCTGCCTTCACAATATTTTGGGTATATTGGTTACCTTCTTTCTAGGGAGACCGGTGGATTGTCCAGTGGCAGACTTGGATCTACCCAGTAAAGTGCCAGAAGGAAGTCAAACAGAAATGCCAAAAATAAGAACAATAGGGCATGTTGGAATGAGGCTAGGGAAGCATTTAAAAGGTCTGATTATTAAGGAGGAGGTTAACTGCAGTTCAACTACTACGGAACTGAGGGGCTCGAAATATTTATGATATTATATTCCTTAGTGTACCAAAAAAGACCAGCGTCAAGTAGCCAGTCTACCACTCCAAAACAGTGTATCCAGTCCTTCATGGCTGAAAGTACATAATGGGAAATTAATTAGACTGTCCCTGTAAAAATCAGGAGTATTCCCAATTTAGTAAAAAAAGTGCCATACCTGAAACAACTTCTTGCACCATTTATATAAACTTAACCACTCATTAAAGCCGTAACAAAACAAATATTCTGCTCTTACTTTTGCACATTATATTTTTCTTAAAGACAGAAAAATAAAAATACTGGGGAAAAAAAAATTCTTTTACAAATAATCTTAAAGACCAAGATAAAAAGTATTCTGTATGTTTAACAATAGACTAATAATATATGTTTTCTCTGCTAAAAGATCTCAATCTCTGCCTGAAAGAAACATTTTGAACATCATGAAGTCATCTAAACATTTTCTGAAATCATAGTAAATTTAAGCAGGATTACTTCAGCAATATTAAGACTTTTGATTCTGCTGACAAAGTTTTAATCTCTCCACCTAATATATACCTTCCCTTTCTCCAAGCCACAAGAAACACTTTCCAAGACTAAATCTCTATAATAATCCCTCTGGCTTTTTGGTTTAAAGGAATTTTGGCCTGTGGCATTGGTTATGAGAGATGGAGAAACTGGGTTACCTGCCAAAAGTCTGGCAGCATACGATGATCAGATAAGTACCGAAAAGCCTTGACTCTGTGATTCCTCACACCTTGAGTCTTTGCATATGGACCAAGCTCTAATGACCCTTTGGGGAATGCCTGCCACCAGAGTAAGGGTAATTACTCATGATGATTCAGACTACATGGGTGTAAATAACTAGTGTTTCTATTTAGATGCCAAACTGAGGTAAAGCCTAAGGAAAGAAGAGGCCAATTCTGAGTGAATGAAGATGTGTTGCTGTGGTTTTCCTCATTAAAATGAAGGAAGAAGAGCAGGTTTAAAGCCTTTCTAATTTGTTTGTTTGTTTGTTTTCCCAGTTTGAATACAAAATAAAATGTTTAGTTCAAGGAGTTAAGAGGTAAAATCACAAAATTACTGAAGAGAGGTGGTTTCTTTTTACCCTACTGCTTGGTGACTAAGACTCTGATCCAGGAAAGAGATACCAGGTTACAATTCCTTCCTCTTCTTTCTGAAGTATGAGAAGATCCCTATCTTCTCACACTTCAGCATTTGTTTGTATCAATTGACATGTCCTCTTTTCTGTGGTCTTTGTGCAAAGCTGTCTTCTCATCCTGCTTTCAGCTGTCCTATTGGCAGAAAAGATTCTTCCCCTCATCTTTTTGTGCAAATTTACAAGAGAAATACCATAATCTAACTATATGTGATTATGTGTTAAATGCTACATGTTTATAAACATGCTATACATGTTTCTTTGCTTACTTAGTTTCCAAAAGAGGGAATGGAGAGAAGGACAAGTCCAAGAATAATGACAGACCTGGGAAAAGCTTTTGGAGTATTTTATTCTTCTGTGTTCCTGCCACTATGCTCATTCATGCTAGCAAACATGATTCATCCACTTTATGCAGCTGCAACTATTTGTGAAAGCATCCTTCCTTTTGTGAATGTAAAGCTCTTCTTCATTTCATTATTTTATCAAGGTATCATCACAGTTTGTTTGGCTGTTTCAGTTTGTTGGGAGCTTTTTTGCTGAGTGTGTACACCATGGCTTTTTCAATAACATAGGTCTCCTTAGAAGATTTTGTTTCAAAAAGAAATTGGGGCTGTGCAGTTCATCAAAGACAATACAAGAAACTCTCCTAAAGTAACACACACAAACACAGGTATGAACACAAAGAAACAAATGAGAGTAAGTCTTCTTTGACAGCACTCTTTTCCACTGTCTGAGTGACTAGAAACTCTGATGCTCTTTATAAATACAACTTCTCTCCTTTCAAGCTTTAAATAAACATTTGTGCTAATTGCAGATAGCAGCAGAATACAGCACGAAGTGTTTTAAACCTGGCATGGATGTGAAAGGGAATAAACAAGCTACGGTAGATTAAACATTGTTGAGTTCTGTTTTTCTGTCACTTCAGAGTATATAGTAAAGAGTCCCATGCTATTTTACTGATTCTGTCCTTGTAATGCATGTTGGATACCTATAATTTATGATGTAGAGCCATTGCTTCATGAGTTGCACTTCCTTTTAAACTGATGCTGAACTCGTTAGTGGGGGAAATGTGACAGGTTGATAGTGGTTTCTTATCTGCAGATTAAACATTGTCAGAATAATTCATGGCCAAACAACTGTTAGAACTGTAATGTTTTTATAATTAGAGATGGAGTGGACTGTTCATTAAGGATTTGAGCTCCAGCAAACAAGCCCCCACCATCAGTCTGAAGCTCATTCATTGCAATCCCATCCACCAGATTTCAGGAAGGAAACATTCTGAAACTCAATTTGCTGAGCTTGAAGGAAATATCTTGCTCACTGAAGCTACCAGTACTCTGAGAAGCCAAGGATGACTGTATTTCCAGCCATCACCATTCAAAAATAATGAGTCAAGCTTCAGAAATAAGATTTACTTGAAAATGATAGCATTTCTGGGGTGTTTGTGTGTGTGTGTGTACAATGTTCCTGCTGTTTTCATCCTCTCAACTTTGCATCATTGAGATATTTGTTTTGAAACTTTTTGACTATCAATCAAGGCTGAAATCTTGATTTCCAGTTTTTTGAGCAAAGGCTAACAGTTCCTTTGAAATCCTGTGACTCAGAGAGATGAAGATTTAGAAAATGTACTCTGAGACTTGTGACAAAAATCACCAAAGCTCGCTCTATAAAGATCAAAATCTAAATGAAGACTTTCTAACAAAAATTTAATTGCTCTGTTGAGCTGGATCAACTTACAACAGCTGAGAAGAAGTTTTGTCTCTAATTTCAACAGTGCATATAATCCAACAACTGTGCAAATGGGTATTTTTCTATGTTCCTGAAGAATCAGAGTATACTACTTTAGTATTCTTTACAAGGAGGTAAGAGTGTATTCAGGTTTGTACAGTTTGTACTATAGCCCTCTCGCTGTTTGGTGAATTGCATCGCAGATAGTTTTAAGCCCAAAACTTCATTGTTGAAATGTACAAATATTCCAAGGGATTATTGAGCCTAATAGCAATAAGATTACTAGTGGTTTTAGCACTGCCTCATTGTGTCTGTCCATTAATTGCCATACAAATATCTTTTTTATCTTCTTTCACTATTTTTGTAGATTCACAGGACTCATGGAAGGTTCTGAGGCCATGTCTTCAGAGAGTGACTCCTACCTCTAACTTCCGCATCATAAAATACAGCATAAATCCTAATTAAAAAACATCAACAGCAAGAAACCTGCCTTATATCATTCCTTACAACAGATAAGCTGTTTTTTAATTTCCAAGTTTATTAGAAAAACTAAAAAATTCAGGATTTTTAAAAAAGAGAAAAAAAAAATCACTATAAATAAATAAGTACACAAACACGTGCATTTTTAATAATGCATGATCACTTATTTTACGAATAATATTCATGGAAGAGATGTGATTTTTATATGCCTAAAATTCCCAAATGGCAAAATATAATTAAAGTAAGAACTGTTGAACAAATAAACCTGTTAAATACACAATATTACCAGGCAAAATGGCTATGCATTTATCACTTTGCCACTTTAATTACACTGACTGCTGCTCTTCATGCATATATTAATATCTCACTAACATTGTGGAGGCTGAGACATAGATTGCAAAGCACTGACTTAAAGGAAGATTTTTAGGCAGGCAGAGTGCGGTGGTGACAAATATCCATACTTTTACAAAAAGTCTTAGCATTGAATCTGATTGTTGATTTTATTTGGATAGTTGTTTGCAGTGCTGAGAAACTCCATCTCCCTAAAATAGTAATTAATGAAGTGCTGGATTGGAGAGCCTAGCTAAGGTGAGTTTCAGACACCACAGCTCAAGAGACTCAGCCTGAGATTCTGAAAGTAGCTGAAGTGTGAAACTCACAGCAGATACTCAGTTTATCTTGAGAAAAGAAAGGAAAGGAAAAACAGTATGTCATTCTGTTTTCTGTGTAAATAAAGACTACTATTTTAAGACTGTTCAGATTAGTTCAGGCAGTTTTGCCTCATCATCGATTGGCTGGATATGGTTGTGAGTGGGTGCGTTAGCTATTCACAGCAAAAAAAAAAAAAAAAAAGTCAGGAAATTCATTCCCATGGGATGAACTTTTCTGAACCTGGAAATGAGCAAAGAGTCTTGGAAGTGACTTCTGGCCACTTGGATGAATGATGCCAAAGGCCTTCAGCACATTGTAATTCTTATAATGTATGCAGCACTGCCCCTGTGTTTTGAGACTAGAAGCTGCTAAATACTGTCACTGGATCTGAGAAATCCCTGGGAATGTGAGCTTTGGTTGAACAAAATTAGGCAGAGATTCTTACACAGTGTGTCACCTAAAGGACCCACTTACAAAGAGCTTATTAAACGTTAATATTTGACTAATAGCTGTTAAAACCATATTACAAGTATGAGTAATACATGTTACACAGAGTTATAAGCATCTCAGAAGAAAATGTCTAGACCATTAGTTTTCCAAAATATCAAGTGCATTATAAAATGTAGGCCACAAAGTCAAGCATGGGAATATTTAACTGAGCCCAGCTGTATGTATTTAACCACTCAGTCGCATCCTATTTTCTTCATGATCCCTGCCTCATCCAGAGTACAGGAGAGAAAACATCTCCACAGTAGGAATCAGTATTCTTTCCATAGTGTCCCATATGCTAACTACAGAGCAGAAGAAAGCACATTTGTCTTGTTCTACATACAGAGATATCACTTTCATCGTTGATGTCCAACACTTCATTATTTTTGTTGTTCCCAAGTGTTAACGGTTCAATTTTTCAAACTTCTCAATGGGAGGAGGGCATAGTATTTTTCCCATTTAAGAAATTATGAGCTAAGACACATATAAGAGTTCAGAAGAAGGAATTCTTCTTCCTGAGTTGGAAAACGAAAGATCTAATTTTTCAGGTTCCTTCATTTATTATATCATTCTGTGCACTGATGGCTTCATAAAAATTAAAATTCAAATGTAAGTACTTAACACCTTGCAAAGCTGCCCCTGGGTGCATGAAACTGACACTGCAGAAAAATAGGACACAGATGAACAGCCGCCCAAATACATCTCATATCCATGGATTTTGCAGAAACTGTATGCTACTAAGAGGGTTAGAACTGCATTTTGTAAGTATACTATGCTGCCTTTAACACAAAGTCTTACAATATCTTCCTGCCATCTTGCTTCGCCCACTTCACGGTTTCCAAATCCTGCTACCAGAGAGGCACAAATGTTCTGATAAAATCTTTAGTCACTAGTCAGTGTTGACTTGTTCCTTGGGCAAGTTTATTTATTCTTATTTAATGACACAGAACCAATGAAGGAAAAACTCATGATCACATGCATAAGAGACAAGAATCTAAAAAGACCCAAATTCAAATTGCATTGACATCTTGAAGGCTGATATCCCTGGCTTCTGATCATCACCTGGCACATGAGCATTCAACTCAATTTGAAATCAAGCAAAAGTACATGAACATCATGTTAAAAATGAACGCATAAAGCATTATCTAGTGGAACCATAATGGCACTGCAATCCTAGCCTCCATCACGTTGTCTTCTGGTTAAATAGAGTAACCAACAGCAATGGAAAGCATGAGGCTTCCTACTGGTCCTACTGTTATCTTCAGTAATCTGCCCTCAGCAATGGGATGAGAACCAAGCTTGACAGCATATTTCACAAGTACTTGCTTCACAACTTGAAGTAATGCTGCAATTCAGCAACTTCATGTGCTTTCCTAAATCCAGAGAAGTACAGTGTAGAAAGCATCCTGCTGTTCCTTTCCATGGGTCTTCATGTTCCTGTCTCCCTAACATCTGTACTACCCATAGTCATCCTTTAGAGACCTGAATCCAATCTCCGTCGCATCCTGCTGCATTCTTTTCTCCTGCTCCTATAGCCTCAAAGATGCAAGGGCAATTGCAGGCAATAAAGCACCTAAGGAATATTGAATTTCTGAGTGGTGTCCCTCAGGGATCGGTGTTGGGACCGGTCTTGTTCAACATCTGTCGGTGACATGGACAGTGGGATTGAGTGCGCCCTCAGCAAGTTTGCCGATGACACCAAGCTGTGTGGTTCGGTTGATACGCTGGAGGGAAGGAATGCCATCCAGACGGACCTTGACACGCTTGAGAGGTGGGCTGATGCCAGCCTCTCGTGGTTTAAACCCTGTTGTCAAGTTAGCCACGTAGTCCACTCCCTCTCCCCGGCCCTTTTTTTCCACACACACACACACACCCACCCACCCCTGTTCCCAGAGGGATGGGGAGGAGAATGGAAAGAATGTAACTCCTAGCTGGTATAAACTGCAAACATTCTTATATACTCGAAAAAAAGCTACACTGATTTACTCCACTGTGCTTGAGAATAGCCTGGTTTTGTAGAGCAATAATGCTTATTAGAAAACATGAAGAAAACCAATTTTTTTAAAGGTGCTCAAAAATTAAATTTATGGGAAAATCCTTTGGCAGAATGGCACTGTCAGAGAATAACACAGACCACTGGAATAACAACCATGCTATCAAAACATAGCTAAAGGAACACAGTTTGAAAAGAATTAGAGTATCATTATCAATGACGTGAAGAAAAAAAGATAAGAGCAGCTTAACTACTGCTTGTCATTGCATGCACCTAGTTCAGCACCCAGCTTAAATAGCGTTCAGGCAGCTGCCTGTAGATATACCCAATATTACATGTTAATGTAAAAGTTAAGACTGCCAAGATTTTTTTTTTTCCTTGTTCATTCAAATGGAAACAGCAGAGACTATGTTAAACTTTTTTGCATGGTGCGTACTGTGATTGCAAAATTGAATACCAAAATATTCTGGGTGGCAGCATGACTGACAGCTGTTACATGCTCTGCAGTATAGTTAAAAAGGCAACACACCCGGCAGGATTCAGCGTATGGATTGGACTTCAAGTTCTTAATAAAAAGACTCTGACCTTTCTCAATGCTAATCTCATTCACATATCTTGATCGCCCAGTAGCTCAGATTTCCCACCTTTAGAATGAATAAGAATATCTACCTGTCACAAGGAAATTCCTGTTCAACAGATAGGGGAAAGGCACTTGAAATAATGAGTATGAAATCAGGGTTCTAGCCCTGATTTTACAGTAAACACATGAGGTAACAAAAGGCAACTCCTATTTAAATTTTAGTTTCTTTGCTTTCCCTCCCCGTTTTGTATTGGCTACTAGAAAGTTTATGGAGAGACTGTTCCTTGTTGCACACTTTCATCAGTTTCTTTTCTAATGCCTAACACAGAGGAGTCTGTTAATGTTAACACTGTTCAGAGCATCTGTCACTGTAATTTGAAGAATTTTTGAATTATTTCATGTAACCAGAAAATAATTGTTTTAACACACAGAATATATCAGACTATAACCACACAAGTCCTGAAAGTAATGATAGAAGAAACACAGTGTAAAATTGAAATTGATGTCAACTTGATAGGCTACCGTGGCTCAAGAGGAATTACAGTCTGTTATTCAAAAAGTCAAATAAACTGTGGTTAAATACTAGAAAATATTTATAAGACAAACAGCAGTATTCTGAGTTCAGAAAAGAGGCTGTTCTGAGGCATGACACAAATGGCATCTGTTGAAATACTTCAAGCACAAGGAAATCTGAGATAACATTCTTTCTCAGGTATGGCAGTCTCTATCGTTTCCCTCAGTAGATGGATTAAAATGATGACAGATGAAGATCCATTGCCAAAGTAAATGAAGGATCACATTTAGATACGTAATTACTTGGTTCTAGGCCATTTAAAAATAGAAAAAATGGAAGCTAAAACACAGACTCAAAGACCTAGCCTGGTAATCTTAAGTTGTTCTTTGACATTTTACCAACTGTCAGAAACTCAAAGTAGCAGTGCATTTCTGTCTGTAAAGATCACAATTGTGGTGATGTACTGTCTCTTTCCCTTAGCTTTAGTAAATACCTTTTAAACCATAGAACTTTCAGCTATAACAGGTGCACAAAATTATCTTCTTCAAGAAACACTGTCCAGTTCTTATACATGCGGATTTTCCAGATCTTCTATATGATGACATAGGTAAGTCCTGTTGCAGTGTTAAAGACTTGGCACGAAACCCTAACCCTACTGAAATAAATGGGATTTATTCCACAAATTTCAGTAGGGTTTGAATTTCACCTTTGGATGAGAGAATAACCACTCAATACTTCAGTTCCTAACCATTCCCTAGAGTCAAATAGGACATAATGTATTTCTATGATACTTCTCAAAGCCACTGTTTTTTGTTTCAATGTGGTGAGCGATGCCAGCCATGCTGGAAGCTTTTCAAATTGATTTCACATGAGACATTAGTTTGCTGCCCGGAGAATAAACTTTCATCTTCTATTTGCTGAGTGCATTAGGGAATGTTTCAGATATGTTTTGCAGGACAAACCCTTTTGTTTTGCTAATAGGGCTGATGTACTCACTTCCAGTGGGAAAACATCTGTTTTAGAAATCTATCCTCCTAGATATAGCTGGATTCAAGCTACAGACTTTGGAACCACATCCAAACATTCCCAAAGTTCAGCATTGTTTGGACCAAGGTGTTGGACTGAAGTCATTACAGAGAAATAGGCCAGGTTTGAGAATTAAGCTTCCTACACTTTCAGGGACACTTTGGGATTTTGTCTCAGGTCCAGCTCTGCTTCTCCATTATGAACACAGTCATTTAATGTTGCTAAGGGCAGACAGGAAACCCCTGTGCACAGTGACATAATACAAGCATGTGTCAGTCAAGGGAACTGAGATGAAATTAGAAGTGACTCTGTAATTACCCTTAGTTCATCCACCAAAGAAATTCACAAACATCTTCCTCAGTGCACACCTCAGGTAAATAATACAACAATATCCATAACAAAATCAAAGCTTCTTTTTTTATTTTCTAACAGAGGAAGTTAGGTAACATCTAAGGGCTTTCAGCTCAGGCATGTTGTTAATCTTGGTTTCATATTTAGCTTAGTTTTACATTTAACAATAAATGGGGAGGCAATTATGTTTGGGTTTTTAAAATCTGTAGTTTTGGTTCCAGTCTTTAATAAACTGTCATCCATAAACAAGAAAGAATTCAAGGAAACCCTGAAAAAAACCCAGGGACTGCTGTGAACTTTTAAAATGAGGGACTAAACTTTTTTGAAACATCTGCTGCTCGATAACCTTTATCAGGTTGAAAGTTTTAAACACAAAATCTGTTCCTGGAAAACATATAACAGATGTTACCTGTTTATTATCTTATATACAATATGTAAGTATATAAGAGAAGGAAAATGTAGAAGGCAAATAGCAAGAAGTCTTCTGAAGCTACCCATGTTCCTCCTGGATAGGATATCCAGATTTATATCAGTGAAGGGCACACACTGAAAGTCACAGCTACTTAAATAATTAAAAAACATACTGAGCAAATAGACTGTGCAAGTAGAACCAAACAGCCTAGAACACTACTCTGAAATAACAAATTGCCATAGCCAATGATAGCCAAATCAATAGTCCAAGAATTAAATACTGTTCTAAAACCTTGTTAAGAGAGACATTATTTACCAATGATCAAAAATAATGCAAATTATAACATCAGTTATTATATCTGTGTAACACCTGACGCAAGAGGAACCACTAAAAGGGAAGCTCAAAGTCCACTGGAGCTGATGAAGCCATAGTTTCACGGATCTCTTTCCAGCTGAAACAGTGTCTGTCCTACTCCCTCCTGCTGTTGATGGCCTTTCGCTTCTTCCCCCATTCGACATGTGGCAGCACAGCTACATAACTGCACAGTAAACTGGAGCAGAGGCAAAGTTTTGCTAAGAAATACCTTTCTTTGCTAAAAAAATACCGTCTTATTCTTTTCTCACAGGGAGTGAGCATGTAGGGAGGTGGTAGCAAGGTGCAAGTACTGCCTCAGAGGACACCAAACACAAAATGGCAGCCAAAGACTATTTCTATAGCTGCAGTGAGCTTTAGGCTGGGCCTTATCTCTGTTAACAGAGGACTTGCTGCACAACTATCATCTCTCATCTTAAAAGAGAGAGCCAAGCCTCGTTCCTTTCTTTACCTCTGCCAGCATTAAGTGATGCTGGCAATGACCATCCCAGTATTTTCTATGTATTTTCCTCCCCAAGTGTAATAACTTATATTATTTTCTGGATGACATAAGAAACCATAAGTGGTGCAAATATTCAGGAAAATTTATATGTCACACATGCTATCTAAAATGCTGCAGTTCTGTAAAGCTGGGAAGGAGAGGCACTTTGTATATTGCACAAATGAACAGTTGGTACAAGAAGAACAGCTCACCACTGAATGAATGCTGCATCATTCTCTTTTAGGGAAGATATATGCTTGTGAGCAAAAGTTCCTGCCATAAAAACGCTGCCATTGTAAACCACCCAGGGTATTCTCAAAACTGTGCCTGATGCAGAGAACAGTTTTCTCTAAGAAGGGCTGGAGCCAAGTGCCTCAGAAGCAGGCTAGAGGACTACACGACATGTTATTTTACCGCAACTACTTTGGTCTGACAAAGAGGTTGAAGGAATCTAGGTTTCTTCCAACCTCCACAGCAGGACTTCAGTGTAATATTTTGGCGTGTCTCAGACTACAGCACAACAAGGCAAGTGTGTGAAGCAGATAGTTCACCTCACTCATCATGAGTCCAAGACAGATGAGAAGGGAGGCAGCTCTTGGGAGATCTCTTACAGCCTGGCAGCAGTTCAGTCCATTCCAGTGCTTCTTGCACAGATCTGGCAGGACCTAAGAACTTCAGAAAAATCCCTCCACTTGCTTCCCCCCTTGTCCCCTCAAACCCACAAAGTTTCTTTCTGTATGGATTTTGACTCAGAACTCAAGGCAGTCCTGATAGGTATAATCAGGAGTGAAAGCACAGGTCACTGCTGGTGTAGTTTGTTCTGAGCCAGGACTGTTGGCACATGCTCTAGACGAAAGCACAAAGTAAGCACAGTTTTAAAGAACTAGCAGTCAGGTAGATTTGTAGATGTTTTGCCTGGAAGCAAAATTAACATAAAGTATTTCTCTTCTCTTGAGATTAAATGGGGCCCTGAGAAGTTAAGGGTGACTAAGAAGTTTAGCACCCTCTTCAAGTCTTTAGAGACAAGATAGGAGCATTCTGTGTATTCCTCTTTTCTTTTAGACAGAGGACTTTAAGTATCAGACAGAACAGCATTTTTACATCCCAGTATTTAACTACCTCCCCTCTACTAAGACAAGATCCAAGGAATAGAACACTAAAAGACATGGAAAAAATGAGAGCTCCCTCTGTCAATATAAAGGTCCTTTTGATGACCTTCAGTTGCTAAGAATAAAAGCTTTCAGACCTCTGGATCTTTTGCAATATTAAAAAAAGAGTCAATGAGCCACTCAATAAAATGCCTATATAAAGAAATGGGGCCAAGTATCATCATGATTAAAACTAATCAGCATGTGTGTTGGCAACAAATCAGATAAGGATTTAATGGATACAGAGCAGAGTCAACCTTCCAGCCTAAGGGGCTACACCCCAGCTATATTAAGCTGGTATATCCTAGCATGAGTAAAATGGACAGAGTTTGCCCATGCAAGACTTACTCAATATGTCACACTCAGGAATTATTATGGAAAAACATGGCAGGTTTTGATCTGTTCTTCAAACATAAAGTATGAAAAGACTTTTCTGTTGGTGATAAAAAACCCCTTCAGCTTGATCGGTGTTGAGTATTCTACCAGGACTCAAAGTAAGACACCATGTCCCTTCCCTTTAAAGATTCCCAAGCTGAGATGAATTGGAAAATTATAAAAGCCCTTGTACCCCAAGTAAAAAATGCAACATTTTAATACTGTGCTGTTCACAACATATGGGTTCACTTTACTTAGAAGAGAGAAGAAAAATAGCTCTACCTCAAGTTGCAGGTCTCAACTGAAAAAGAGTAAGCTTGCCAAAAAAGCAAGTACACAGGGAAAAAAAAAAAAAAAAAGACATCTTTTTTTTCATGATCTAGTTTTGATTTGAAAAGCATAAAAATTAATACAATCTTCCATAAATTAAAACTCGCTGGAACTTGCAGCTGTTGAATGAAACTGATATCCCATGAGTTTTATAACTAAAAATTATAAAAATTCCCAGCAATCACAGGGGAAATTAGAAGTTCTCCAAATCTGCTAATGAAAATGGCACTTTTGATATTGGCAGTGCTTGCTGGGTACTTGTTCTCAGCCATGTCTACAAGCTATGTCTATACTAGGATTTAATGTGGACCAATAGGAGATCATAGAAGCAGTCAGTCCTGAAAACCCACAGTATACATATTTTAAGGAGTTTTATCTTGAATACTTCCTTTGTGGATTGAACTCCAAATATACTGACAGAAGGTTGTATATGTTCATCGAATACATTTTTTGGTTTAGTTTAATTTAAGCAGAATCCAGTTATGAAGCCTGAGTCTTCTCTGTAATGGAAAGAACAGCACAAATACAAGGTTGAAATCTGGAGATTTGCTTCTAGAGGATACGCTTCAGTCAAACAAAAGCGCTAATGTAGATATCTCTCAAAGAAGATGAGGAATAATTTTGACTAGGCAAAGAGGAAAAAAAAAAAGAAGCAGGATATCCTTGCTGTGTGGACAGATTCACCTTCCCTGCAGTATTTCATCCCTTCCATGCCCATCCAAATAAATCTCAGAGGTACACAGTCCTGCCCAGCTTGGCAAACTCCATGTCTGCTGGAGTTAGGGGAAGGACATGCTTCATTGATTTACTTAAACAAGTCTGATCTTACTTTGCCATACATAATACTGTAAATCTAAAAGTAACAGCTCATCTTCCTGTACACTCAATCATATAAGTCCTCTCATTCATTGTGAAATATGACTGCAAAAATAAGTATGGCAGCTGAATCTGTCCATGTTTTCTGGCTGTTTGATGGGGATCCTCACAAACAAAGGAAATCATCCAGAGTAGGCATAACTAAGTAGTGTAAAGAATCACACAGACAAATCCAGCTGAAGTTAAGCATTTGGGTCCAATCCAAAGCCTGCAAATATGAAGTCAAGACTTTCATGGACCAGGCACATCCTGCCTTTCTTCTCCTGTATCACCAGAGGGTGAACAATTAACAATCAGAGGAGAATTTATGAATCACTTTCTGTCTGACTTGCTCTCCTGAATAATTTTCATTGCAAACTAAACTCTTTGTGGATCACTGTCATTCATGAATTCTCATGTAATGCCAGTTTTGAGGCTCATATCTGCCCCTGATAACTTGCTATCTGAAAAATTAGAAATGATAATTTTTGTTTTGTTTTTTTTTTTTTTTCAGACCATGAATATCTGCAGAAATTATGTTCATCAGTACCTGGACTGTTTTATAAAAACTGAGTACTGGTGTAATACAACAAGACAATCAAGCAACCCAAAGACAATTACAACAAAGGTCACTACTAACAGAGCCATCTTAAGACTTTTCAGCAGTGTAAAGAAAACTGAACTATATGATTACAAAAGAGGACAAAGCTCAGTTATTGTCACTGAGACACCATCAAATCTTGTTCTTGAGTGGAAAAGTGAAGGCCTTTGGAGACAGTGGGAAAACCACAACAGTGAAACTGGATTTGGGTGCCACAGCCCTAATGAACGGAGATGGACTAGAAGGGTCACTGGGATAAGGAAGCCTGTGTTATACTGGGAGGGGGGAATTTCATACTCACCTCATATATAACCCTGCAGGCCATCACTCAATATCTTTGCCTATGGTTGCTGGCTCTGGACGTGCCAGTGACATGGGATCATAGTTAGATAACTGCCATCTTCCACAGCCCCCCAGCTCTTATCCTTTCCAAAACTGCTTCCACAGCTTGCAAGACAGCAGACATGATGGGACAGACAGTAATCTCCTTCTTCGCCTTATTGTCAGTGAAAGATACACCAAGACATTTCCAAGACTGGTCTGAGCTCAGAGTGGAGGAACTCTGTGGCATGCCTGTGCCTCTTAGTGAAGGGGACATTTGGGGATCACCTCCTTTGAAAGACAGTGGGTATACCATCTTGGATGCTGGATGCACTGCTCCTTGTCTGCACACCTGAAGAGGAAAGGGCCAGGGAATGGACTCAGCCTCTGTTGTCAAGACTTGTGTCCCTGCCTCTGTCTTGAAGTTTCCACCATATATGTGTTTTAGTCCATGGAGGAGATGAGTGTGCAAAGAGAGTGAACTGCCTTAATGGATGCACAGGCTACCTTGGCAGAAGAACTTCTGCCAATCCAAAGATATCCAGCTTTATTGCTTTGCAAACTACCTTGGAAAATAGCAATAATTTTGGCTGGGTTATTTTGTTCTGAAACATAAAATAAAGCTGATTAGAAAAAACAATCAACAAAATGTCTTTCTATGATAGGACCATAGAATCACTTGTCTTTGAGAAACATGCTTTCCAAAGAAAGGAAGTGTTTTTAAAGCTTCTCACAAGGTCAAAATATTCCAACACAACCTGTTCAGAATGGTATGTTTCATTTTTCTCTCTTGAAATTATTTTTTGGTGGTAGTTTCTACAATACAAAACAAAAAAACAAAGAAATATCTTTATTTTTAGAAAGGTTTGGGGGTTTTCCTTGTAAATTAATGTACCATGAAACCCCAAATCAATTGTTTTAAGAACTTTAAATTAAAAAAAAAGTTGATTTTTTTTATCCTGTTACCGTATAAAATAACCTTGAAAAACACAAGTTGAAAAACCCAGCTATCACTGAGTCTTCTTGATTCCTCTGATCAATTCAACTACATTTTTCATAGAATCATAGAATCACTTAAGTCGGAAAAGACCTTTAATACCTCCAAGTCTAAGTTAACTTACCACTGAGGAGTCCACCACTAAACCATGTCCTTAAGTGCCACATCTACACAGCTTTTAATGATCTTCCCTAGTCCCACTGGTCACACTATTTCAGATGCATTTCTGACTTTTGCATCCTTTCAAGAATTTTATAGACTCTTTCAAGAGATCACTCCACACAGGCCTTAATGATGACCACAATACTTTTGCACTCTGGATACTCTTTCCCTTCCTTCTGTTGCATCTCATCCTAGTTTATATTTGGACTTCTAGGATGGATAGAAACACAAACCAGGGCCGACTTCAGGGCTCAGAAATCACTGGATTCTTAATACATGTCACAGAAATATATTCCAGGTTTGCCGCATTAAAATATGAAAGCATTTGTTTGTATTAATTTAACCAGAGCCTTGATTCCATCTTCTGCATAGAAATGTAATTAAAAAAGCTATCTATCTTGCACTGTCAGATGTACAACATGTGGCTTTGAAAACACAGATGCCCTTGGACTTTCATCTTTCCACAGCCACTGTTATGCATGAGGGGTTTTTTTGCTGTCACACCCCATAGTTCCCCAGACAAGCAAAGCCCAAGTACACTGGAAATGCTACATTTCTTCTTTACATGAGAATATGCAGAGCCCATGCAGGGAGTGTCAAAATGTCGTTCCTTGCTGTGCAAGTGTGACAAACATATAGACAGCTTTCTCAACAGACAGAGAGAGTAAGAAGAAAGGCATGTTCAACATTTGCATAAATTGCAGGGCTCCGCTGACCACAGAATTTCATGACAAGGCATGCAGTTGTAGGTCAAGCGGGCACTGAATTCTGGCAAAATCCGTATAATATGAGCAAAAAATTTCAAAGACGAGAGCTACAACTGTTAGATATGCTGTGTCAATGGGTAGAACTTTGCACCACTGAATTATTCAATGATACAAAGTTTTAATATAATAACAATGATAAGAGGGAAAGATAATCCAGTGCATGGAGTGCTTGAGTTGGAGCTCACACCACTGGCCAAGTTGTGACTGTGCAACCAGCCATCGCCATTTACCACAGGCAACTGAACAGGTATCAGCTCAGCGTGTTCCACCTGTAAGACTGTGTAACTCACTTTATAATTTTTTCATTAGGGTTTTAATGACCCATAAATCTTGTGTCAGAATCCTAAAGCGTGTTTCATCCTTCTCTCAACTAAGATTTCCCCTCTGACCTTTGACAAGGTATTTCATTTTAGCCTTACTGCAGATCCCCATTTACAAAAAAGGGTTAGCACATTCCTATTTTATAAGAGTTCTGTGAACATAACAAACACAGAGCAAGGCACTCAGAAGCCACCATATTAACAGCTGGTCAAACCAGGCAAGAAAGGTAGCTAAGCGCAAGGCAGCTAAACCAATTTGTTAAATGTTTTGTTGTACATTAAACTTTGATTGTGAGGGCAGATGCACTATGAATTAATAAACAGGTGATACCTTTGTAGGAACTAAAGAATTTATATTATTTGAGAGACACACTCAGAGAGACAGATAAGCAGGCACACGCACATGCATTCATGCATTTATTTGCACGTGCAAGTTCAGGTGTATATGAAAAGCTCATTTCTATTTGCAGGTGCAAACTTATTCCAGTGTTGAAGTTTACAACTCAGGAAATTTTGCACATTTCACAAGGGTGGAAAAAAGTTTTGATTTCATGGTAAATATTTCATGAAACAAAGACCAGATGTTTGCCTTAGCTCCTGTTTTTACTCTGCCTTATTTTGCCGGCTGGATCTATTAATTATACCTTTTATTTTCCTACTGCAGTTCTTAACTCTAAAAGATTAAATGCCTTGATTAGCACTGTTTAGCTTTTCCTAGGTGGTTTATTGAATGCCACATTTAACATTCTGTCACCTCACAGATTAAGCTAAATTCTTGCAGCCTTGAAGAAATATGGCTATTTCTTTCCCAGAGAGCAAGAGAAAGGCATTTTTTACAAATTTATGAACACATCGCATTGGACATTTCTATTTATTCTTTAACACACTCTCACAAACACACAGCCTGTCCTAGACTGTAGGTTATTTATAAACGTTGATACTTAGTTTTTTGGAAATGTCTCCTGGATTTTTTTTTTTTTTTTCCATAAAAACTGTCACTGGGATGGTTACAGAGATTTGTAAAAACTTGGAGTCAACAGAATATTCTCACATGATTTTTCTAACTCTTCCACCTTCTTGGAAGCATATAGAAAAGAATGCAGTGAAGTCCACAATTCTTTAGCGGATAAAGAGCACTTAATTCTTCATCCTGGAGCAGCTTATGCTGCTGGACCTATGCTCATGAGACAGAATCAATAAATCATCGTAAGAGATCTTTGACACCACTCCATTAGTGACTGGTTAAGATAGTGCCAAGATTTGTGCTTTAAAATTGCCTAATACCCAAATGCTAAAGCTCCCCACTCAATTGAATCTTGAGCCAACCATCAGATGATGGCCATCTCAATGTTTGCATTGGACCAGTATCTAAATCCAGAAGGCTGGTGTGGGATTGCTGTAAAATAAAAAGCAGCCTTAGCCTTAACACACAGGCTGTGAGTTAAAGTGCTTGCAAGCAGCTTTCTCTCTTCACCCTTCTACCCTTAATATCTAGGAATAATATGGATAGCTAGCGGAAAGCGCTTTCAAAAAAACATCGGTTTATATCATTTGAAGCCATGTTCTTCAACACCTATTCAGATTCAGATATTTTAAGGACTTCTTAGAAAATGTTATAAGATTTCTTTTCGTGTGTTTTCTACCTCCAAGACAACACAAAAATGACAGACCAGCTACTTGCTCTGAAAAAAGAGAGAAAAATTTATGTAGACTCCAACTGTTAATAATAGAATACATAAGAGTGAACACAGATTTTATCCTATGCCAAGACAGAGGTCCTATTTAACCCCTGAAAGGTGTTCCTGTGCAGATGGAGCCAATGTGAGCTCAGTTCAGTCAATTTATATGATCATATCTTTGAATTCAGGCACCTGGTTTTAAAAACTAGATATTTATTTCTTCCAGTTTTCATTCACATACACATGTAAATGTCCACAGAGGAGGGGCTATATCTGCATCACAACTGAGCACAGGAATGAAGACACTGCATGGGGCTTGCCAGCTGGAGGAGCTCAAACTACAAAGCTGGGAGAAGGAAGGTCAAACTGAGTAAATTAGATAGTGACCCCCTTTCATTCTTTGCCCCGTATGCCAAGCATCCTCCTCACTGGGCACAGGGCAGTAGCAGTACACTGGTTTTACATACATGTGCCAGGAGCTCTGGCCATCGGCACAAGTGCAGACACAACTAAGATTCAGTGAAGTTTCTAAACCTGAATTTATTTTTATTTATCATGGATTACCCCCTCACCCTGCTCCTCTCTGTGGTCTTTCATTCTGGTTGGTTTCCCATTCCATTTACTTACAAAGTGACCCCCCCCAAGGACTTGAACAAACAAAACCAGATGTGGGACTAAAATGCTGTTTTATGTCACTGCAGCAGCCCTTTGTTTTGTCTTGTTTGTTTAGCTCTAGTTTGTAAGAACTTTGGGGCAGAGGCTGTCAATTGCTCTTTGTTTACATCTTGTCTGCAGAAGGTCCTCCTCCTTCTTTGTGGGCTCTTGTACTCTACCACAATAAAGATGACTATTAATAATATGACCTTCAGCTAGCTGGAATGTATTCAGCAATTTAAAGCATTGACATTGGAGAAATCCTTATGAATGCCTGAGATCAAATAACCCTTCCATTTGTTTTCAGGCCTATCTCCAAGCTGTGGTTAAGTAGCTATCATATCTAACATTTGCATTCCTCTTACCCCATAGCGTGTGTGGGGGATGGTACTATCATAATTATACCACATTCTTCTGGGTTCCATAATGAGCTATTATTTTGCTAATGGAATATTCAAGCAGTCTGCAGTAATTTATCAAATAGTCCCAAGTCCCATTTTCTCTGTGTGAATCTTTTTGTTCACAGGTAAATTGATGTGTGGGGGGTTATCAAGGCTTTTTTGTAATTCAAATTAACCATTCCACTCCCCTCTCTGAAAAAAAGATCTTTAGACATAGAGCGTGTTTTTTTTTTTTTCTAATGATGTTTAGAATTAGAATTGTGCAGGCTTCCTGTGAGTGGCAATTTCTGCATTTTAATTCATTCTTACAGTGGTTTTGCATTTTAACGCCTAATTTTGAAAATTTGCCTAAACTAGAGGGGAGCAAAATGTAATTCTATTTTTCCTTACAACTATTGTCTGCTCCACTGTCAGATTAAACTGCCAACAGTGTAGAGTGCCATTGAATTGGAGATGAGAGAGAAAAAACACCACCCTCTCGGTTTATTTTACTTACAGTAAAAAAAACCCAAAATCCAAGACCTGGACACATACATAGACCACACTGAACACACACAAACACGCATCTCTTCCACTGTGTATTTCTCTGTGTAAGAGGAAGAGGGAAGGAGTGTGTGTGTTTACATGTGCACGCATGCAGGGTAGGAAGGGGAACTGGTACCTAATAAAAGAACAGTAAATGCAAATGATTTCTATAAAAGATGAGATTTCTTGACTTCTCAACAACTGTCTCTGCCACAGTTCCTCACTTATCTCCTACATACAGTTAGGAAACTAATGGCTGGTGATGTCAGTGGAGAGCTTTTGCATAGAGTCTCAGAATGGCTGAGGTGAGAAGGGAACTGTGAAGATTGTCTAATCCATCCCTTGCTTTAAGTAAGATTGCAGATGACACAGAACTAGGAGTGGTTGATACACCTCATGATTGTCAGCAAAAGCAGGTTGCTTGGGACATTGGTTTTGAATATTGTCGTGGATGAAGATCCCACAACCTCTCTGAGCAACCTGTTCCATTGTTTGACCATGTTCACTCTTAAAAAAAATGCAGGCTTGTAATGCTTAAATGGAATTTCCTTCAGTTTATGCCCATGGTCATTCCTCCAGTCACTTGGCACCACTATGAAAAATCTGTCTGCATTTCTTTAGTCCTCTCAATCAGGTATTTATACACATTGAGAAGATCTCCCAGAGCTTTCTCTTCTCTGGGCTGAACAGTCCCTGCTATTAGCCTCTCCTCATGTCTGAGGCTCCAAGCACTTACTGTTTGTGGCATTTCACCGGACCCACTGCAGTATGCCTGAGGAGCCCAGGATTCCAAATGCATTTCATCAGGGCAAAATAGAGGGGAAAGATCATTTCACCTGACCTGCTTGCAACGGTCTTCCCAATGCAGTTCAGGACACTGTTGGATTTCTTTGCTGCAAGAACACACAACTGTTTCATGGTCAACTTGGCGCCTTCCAAGACCATGAAGGCCTTTTTTGACAGGCTAATTTCCAGTTGGTTGGCACCAGCCTGGCCCAGTGCCTGGATTTATTCCTCCACAGGGGCAGAAGTTGTCATTTCCCTTTCTTGATCTTCATGAGGTTCCTGATGCCCATTTCTCTAGCCTGTTTGCATCCCTCTGGATGGCAGGACAACCACCAGCTGTATCATCCACTTCTCCAAGTTTTTTTACATCTGTGGTCTTGCTCAGGGTATGCTCTGTCCCATTATCCAGGTCATTTCTGAAGATAAGAAATAACAGTTGCAGGGTTAAATTCTGGGGTACAGTGCTAGTGACTGGCCTCCACAGCTGAACTGTGTCACTGATCACAAACCTCAGACTATCAGTTTAACCAGTTTTCAACTCATCTCAGAGTTCACTTCCTTCATTTTCCTCGCCTCATAATCTATAGTTCCTTCATTTTCTATGAAGATGTAGGAAGTGGTACTGCATGTTACAGAGAAAAAGTAAAGAAAAAGTCATACAGATAGATTATTGCTTTCATCTGCCCCTATATACATTCTGTCCATCTTACCTTAGGTCCTGGCCTTCACCGCAAATATGATAAGTGGGGTCACATGGTTTTCTAGGGAGCTGCCTCTATAAAGTATATTACACAAGGAGTGTTTTAGTTTTTCAAACCACAGAGTTAATTTTTCTTTGCATTTGAACACCATATACTGCCACAAGGTTGCATTCTACTTAGAGTGAATACAAGAACCTGTTTACTCCCTTTCTTATAGTAAAAACAGCTCCCACTCATTTATTGTGGAGTGGAAAACAGAACCAGCTAATAAACACTTAATAAGTTTTGAGATTCAGTCCATGAGGCATGAAACCAGAAAATCTACCAACTATAAGGTTTTTCACCCTTGGCATGTTATTTTGGTCCAAAATTATAACCTGTAGTCAAGCATTGCTCCCAGTGAAGGCTTATATTAAAACCGATGCATTGCTGTAGGGGGATGGGAAGGTACAGTTTTGTTTGTAACTAGCTGGCCTTTTCTAATGAAAACCATTCTGTCACAAAGAATTTCTTACTTGCCCCAGGAGGTTATTTTTCTATAGCCTTGGCTCCACCATATACTGAGCCAGGTATCATCTGAATGTGCTGATCTGTTCTAGTATCTTTATTAAAATTGCTGTTAACTTCTTAAGTACTCCACTTATTGAAATATGTAAGAATCAAAAAAATGAAAAGAGTTGAACTTCATCAATTACCACCCAACCAGTCTCTCCAGCCTTTAGTTCACGCCTTCAGAATAAACTTGTTTCCTTCCTCACCTGCTGGATAATCACTGCATGCATGGTAGCGTGAGCTTCTCCTAGCCATGCACAGCACTGACTTCCAGTCTTCCATTCCAAGAACTCACAGCAGATTCTGCATCCTCAGGTGGGCTATCCTGACAATATAACACAAAACCAAGTAGATCAGATGATACTCATTTTTATCCAGATCACACAAAAGGTATTAAATGCACTGTTACTGGCAGAGGAAGTTGGGGAGGTAGGCAAGAATTTACAACTGAGCTAGGAATTCCTACCAGAAGTGGTATAACCATCAAGGCAATGTGTAAGTCGGAAATTTTAACCCTGAAGCAGCATTCTGCTATAAACAAGTTATCCAGTATCTTGCAACTCCCTTCATGCAGGCACTTTTTAAATTTCCATTTAGAAAATATGCTAGATCTTAAGCTATTGTAGTACATTTTCTTTGAATCATATCACTCTCATTTATAAATGCATCATCTGAGGTCGCAAAATGCCAGGAGATGCTCTATTGTCACATGATTAATTAGACATAAATATTCTGAAGTTGAGAGTCACTAGCCAAGTTTTTAGTTGAAGAAAGTTGTGCAACATAACTTTCAGTTCATAATTAAATAAGGCATAAGTGTCTTACAATGCTGCCTCCTTCCAATAACAGCTTAGGTTAAATGTAAGTTAAGATCTCTATGTTTCCATTGGATTCATGGCATTATGGTTAAATCAGAATTTACTTGTTTGCTCAGCCCATCTTCTAGAGTGAAGTTTGCCATCACTGTAAAACTGCAGTCTTTGCTTAAGACAAAAATCTGAAAAGGTAGTTTGTTGAGGGTTTTCCCCTAGGTTTGTATTTGCTTATTTGGAAGTGTAAGGTTTGATATTGGGTTTGCTGGGGCAGAGAGGGAAAGCAATGAAACAAAACTAAAACCCTGTATTTTGAAATTGGAGAAATTTAAAAACAGAGGTATGCTTTATGCACCACAGTAACATTTTTATAAATACAGCAAGTCTTGCCACTCTTTTTTTGCAATCATGAGATGATTGAATTCGAGATCCTCAGGACAGTGAGAAGAGCGTGCAGCAAGCTCACTGCCCTGGACTTCAAGAGAACAGACTTTGGCCTCTTCAGGAGCCTGCTTAGTAAGGTTCCATGGGATGCAGCCCTAGAGGGCAGGGGGGCCCAAGACTCTTGGTTGTTATTCAAGGATTACCCGCTCCAAGCTCAGGAGTGTTGCATCCCAACTAGAAGGAAGTGCAGCAGGAGGGCCAGGAGACCTCCTTGGATGGATAAGGAGCTGCTCAGGAAAATTCAAAGGAAAAAAGAGGCTTATAAAAGCTGGAAGCAAGGACAGGTGGCCTGGAAAGAATACACGGATGTTGTCTGGGAAGCTAGGGAACAGGTGAGGAAGGCCAAGGCCCAGTTAGAATTAAACTTAGCTAGGGATGTTCAGGATAACAGGAAGGGATTCTATAGGTACATAGCGAATAAAAGACAGACTAGGGACAACGTAGGCCCCCTTCGGAAGATATTGGAAGAACTGGCTACCCGGGATTTGGAGAAGGCTGAGGTTCTTAATGACTTCTTTGCCTCGGTCTTCACTGGCAAAGGCTCTGACCGCACCACCCAAGTCTTGGAAGGCGAACACAGGGACTGTGAGAATGAAGACCCTAGGCCCGCTGTAGGAGAGGATCTGGTTCGAGACCATCTTAAAAACCTAAATGTACACAAGTCCATGGGACCTGATGAAATCCATCCGTGGGTCTTGAAGGAGCTGGCAAATGAAGTTGTTAAGCCACTGGCCATCATATTTGAAATCATGGCAGTCAGGTGAAGTTCCCGACGACTGGAAAAAGGGAAATATAACCCAAATTTTCAAGAAGGGGAAAATGGATGACCCAGGAAACTACAGACCAGTCAGTCTCACCTCTGTGCCTGGCAAAATCTTGGAGCAGATTCTCCTGGAAGGCATGCTAAGGCACATGAAAACCAAGGAGGTGGTTGGTGACAGCCAGCATGGCTTCACTAAGGGGAAATCCTGCCTGACCAATTTGGTGGCCTTCTATAATGGGGCTGTGGAACTGATGGACAGGGTAGAGCAGTTGATGTCATCTACCTGGATTTGTGCAAAGCGTTCAACACTGCCATCCTTCAACATGACATCCTTGTCTCTAAATTGGAGAGACATCAATTAGATGGGTGGACCACTCAGTGGGTAAAGAACTGGATGGATGGGTGCATGCAAAGAGTTGTGGTCAATGGCTGGATGTCCGGCTGGAGACCGGTAACGAGTGGTGTCCCTCAGGGATCGGTGTTGGGACCGGTCTTGTTCAACATCTTTGTCGGTGACATGAACAGTGGGATTGAGTGCGCCCTCAGCAAGTTTGCCGATGACACCAAGCTGTGTGGTTCGGTTGATACGCTGGAGGGAAGGGATGCCATCCAGAGGGACCTCGACACGCTTGTGAGGTGGGCTGATGCCAACCTGATGAAGTTTAACCATGACAAGTGCAAGGTCCTACACCTGGGTTGGAGCAGTCCCAGGCATAGCTACAGGTTGGGCAGAGAAGAGATTCAGAGCAGCCCTGCAGAGAAGGACTTGGGGGTGTTGGTTGATGAAAAAATGAACATGAGCTGGCAGTGTGCGCTCGCAGCCCAGAAAGCCAACTGTATCCTGGGCTGCTTCAAGAAGAGTGTGACCAGCAGGTCGAAGGAGGTGATCCTGCCCCTCTACTCTGCTCTCGTGAGACCTCACTTGGAGTATTGTGTGCAGTTCTGGTGTCCTCAACATAAAAAGGACATGGAACTGTTGGAACAAGTCCAGAGGAGGGCCACGAGGATGATCAGGGGTCTGGAGCACCTCCTGTATGAAGACAGGCTGAGAAAGTTGGGGCTGTTCAGCCTGGATAAGAGAAGGCTGCGTGGAGACCTCATAGCAGCCTTCCAGTATCTGAAGGGGGCCTACAAGGATGCTGGAGAGGGACTCTTCATCAGGGACTGTAGTGACAGAACAAGGGGTAATGGGTTAAAACCTGAACAGGGGAAGTTTAGATTGGATATAAGGAAGAAATTCTTTACTGAGGGGGTGGAGAGCCACTGGAATGGGTTGCCCAGGGAAGTTGTGAATGCTTCATCCCTGGTGGTGTTCAAGGCCAGATTGGATGAGGCCTTGGGTGGCATGGTTTAGTGTGAGGTGTCCCTGCCCATGGCAGCGGGGTTGGAACTAAATGATCTTAAGATCCTTTCCAACCCTAACTATTCTATGATTCTATGATTCTGTGACAGGACAAGGGGTAACGGGTTCAAACTTAAACAGGGGAAGTTTAGATTGGATATAAGGAAGAAATTCTTTACTGTTAGGGTGGTGAGGCACTGGAATGGGCTGCCCAGAGAAGTTGTGAATGCTCCATCCCTGGAGGTGTTCAAGGCCCAATCAGACAAAGCCTTGGGTGGCATGGTTTAGTGTGTGGTGTCCCTGCCCATGGCAGGGGGGTTGGAACTTGATGATCTTAAGGTCCTTTCCAGCCCTAACTATTCTATGATTCTGTGATTCTTTTAAAAAGCTGCACAAGCCATTGTCTACTCTACATCCAAAGAGTTACATTTAATTTATGATTCCTGTAGATGAAGACAGAATTGCGGAACATATTTTGCTGACAAAGATCAGTTGGTCAAAGGTTTCTCCTCTTCATACTATTACTGTTACCCACAAAACTGTGCAAGAAAAAGTTTATATGAAGATATGCTATTAAAAGCATGCTTTAACTAGTACAACTGCAGATACTCAAGGGAGTGCTGGAGAAGCTTGAATAAGTCTTGGCAGTGCTGTAGATTTGCCTGTGTAAAAACACTGCAAATGTGAAGGCGTTTGCCATCATAACACACTGATATAACTATTCAGACCTAGTACAGATTTGTCCTGAAATGGAACTAAACATGAGTGCAGGACAGGAAGATATTAAATAATATACAGGTGATTCATGGGTGCAAATAATCTACCCTAGTATTTACCAGGGACCTTCTTTGCAACGTGGAAATCTGTACACTGAAAATGATGCAAGCTCATTTTGCAACAGGCTGATGACCAAGACAGCAGGAAGCAACAGCTTCTAGCTCTGCCAACTAAAACTGAAACAGAGCAGCCTGCCTAGAACTGAACATCCCCCCCCACTGCTAATCCTGTGAGCTAGTCCACTATTTATTTGCAACATGAAACAACGAAACAAGGACTCTGGGAGAAGGGGATAAGGAAATATAACTTCATCAGCAATACAATTCTCTTTTTGATACTAATTTATGTTACTGTGCAGTATATGCACTCTTATGATACTGCTGATTCAGCTGACTAGGATCCTGCTTTTCAGCACATTTGATCAGTTTACATTGTCCAGGGATGAATATTATTAATTTTACTTCAATGTTAAACTGTAAATTGGCACATACTCACACACAGAGGATGGGTGGTCCAACAGAAAGGACACTCCTTTGGAGACGAAGGCTACAGTTCCTGCTTTGCCACTGACTTCTGATTTCACAATGGTCATTAACAGGGTATGGGTGAACACATGGAAAATAAAACTTCTCTCTTTTACTGAGGGGAGAAAAGGAAGAGTAAAAATTGTCATCTGTTCATGCATACGGATAGGTTAAACTGTTAAAGATACACTGCCAACTTAGTGTGTAATCAATCATATTTCAATCGTAGACATTTAGGGCCAGACCAACTACTCTATACTTCTGCCATGGTTGACACAATGGCATATTGATCTCACTTGTCTCATTCTGCCATGGAATGTATTACTGCTGCTTTGTTTATAATAGCACACTTTTTTGAAGCAAGTACCGTTCTGCTTCCCAGAAGCATCATCACATATACAACGAAATACGTCTCACAGTAGAGCTGGATGCTCGGTTGCAATGGTCTCTTTTTACCAGATAGTTTTGTGGAATGAAATATCCAACAGAAAATTTTCGGAAATAACACCACTTCCACATTGCTGTTCTGTGGAATTAAAAAGCCTCCTTGCCCTTTTCAAGAAGATTTTCCCAGTTCAGCATATTCAGTCAAGAGTTACTCTTTTGTCTTTTGCACTGACATAAAGGGATTTCACTAGTCACTGTGGAAACGAAGGCTGAAACTGTTTGCCCTGGTAATACCACTGTTTGCCCTGCTAGTACTACTGTTTAGACACAAAACTTTTGAGAATCAACTCTACCTTTTCAAACCAATCAGTGATAAAATACAATCAGAATGTCCTTCTTCTCTGAGCACAAGAATGAGCTGAGACCCTAAAAACTGAAAACATTGTGCATTTTACAGTAATTCAGGAGCCTTTGTGGTTAAGTGACCACACACTATTTGCTAATTGTTGCTCTGCCTCATTGCTCGTGAAAAGACCTAAATGCTGTCTTCTAGCAGAAGAGGAGTGGGAAGGAAGCAGAGATAGTCTCAGTCACTTGAGCGTCAGAGCCTTCACTAGCACTTCCACAAAGATACACTGCACAAGCAAACACCCTTGGCTTCTGTGACTAGCAGGGGTGTCAATATGAGAGGCAAATCTTTTCTGAAGAGAAGGGTATCATTCCAATGTTTTTCAGAGGAAGGTTCCTGAAAAACTCAGAGGCTACATCCATGGCTTATTTACACAGAAAACAAGAGTTCTCTTGTTTTCTATGCGACATGATAGGCCAAGATGACAATCTTCACTAAAACCTACCCAGTTTAAACAAGCATTCTCCTGCCCTCATCTCTTGCTATTGCTATGGTCTGGTTAATGCAAAACTCAACTGAAAACACACAGTTCTCAGAAGAATTTAAAGACACACATATATGCACAGTAACCACAGTTCAACTGGAGGTCTTCGACAAGGTTACTTTCCCCTCAGCAATATTGTGTGACAGTGGAATTTATAGCTGGTCCAGACACAAAAGTTCACATTGACATTTCACATTTGATGTCCTATTAAGCTCAGGAAAGGAAAAAACTTACAACTTGCCCTTGATCCTGACAAAGAGCTTATATGAGTCCCACCACTGCAGCTGTTTCAACTGAGAAGTCTTAATTTTGCTGAAAATCCTTTCTTGCCCTCTTGCCTTCAAAATCAATATGTCATGGTGAGTTATTTCATTAAGTACTCCTCATGCTCTGTACACAGCTCGTCTGTGAGGACAACCTTTAGATATACCTTCTGTCTGCAGTGCTGCTACTAAAAGGACACCCGGTATTTTGCAATGGGGATATGACGTGGGTTTTTCCATAGTCTTCTTCATAAATATATATTACAATTGCCTCTGTTACTAAGAAAAAGTAAATTGTCTTTTGGTCCTTACTGAGACATATTTGTTCCCTTCCCTCCTTTGCTTCCAGGCTGACCTCTCTCCTACAGACAGGCATGAAGACCACCTTAAGTGACAATGAGACAAATTTCATTTTATTGTGAACTGCCTTTTCAATTATTTTCCTCCTCTTTCTTTCTCCTGGCTGACCCAGAACAGGCTGTAGTTCTGACAGAGGTCCCTAACCTACAGATTAAAATATGCAAATTATTATCTTTCCTTCCACTTAGACCTGTGTCAGATACATTATAATTATGAGGAAATGTTTGATTCAGGTTTGTATGAGAAGAGCATAGTTACTTACTTTTGTCACCTTTCTCAATAAAATAAACCCAATTTGAGATGATGTAATCACTGTTCAGGTACAATATATATCACAGACTATTTTATATTCACTGAAGCAGCTGATTTTACAAAAACCAAGTAACAACTTCTTAAATTATCTAGCACCCACTAACTTCCACCTTCCACCTTTAAATTAGTATTAAATATATTAAAACAATGGAAAGAAAGGCAGTTGCAATACATCAAGGTTTGTACTCCCTCCCAGTAATTAAAAATGAAGTCTTCTGATTGGTATTAATGATCATTGGCTTAGGATTTTATAAAGAAATTATTTCCAAAATCCATGGATTTGGATCCATGGATCCAGTTTTCATTCACTGTAAAACAAAATTTGGCTGATATTTTTAAATCATTGAATTATGCTACACAAAGAATGGGTCTATGTAGACATTTCCTCCTTTTTAAATCCTCTGGGTTTCTTAACTTATTCTAAAAAAAACACTGAGTAGTAGCATGATTAATAATGATGATATAACAGAGATCTCTAGGTACAGAGAGAATTAAAACCAGACTGTTGAAGGATAACTGTACATGGTCAAAGCAAATTCTTTCAAGGGAAATTTGGAGTCATGTAGTTTAAAAAACAAACAAACAAATGAACAAGAAAAACAACAAACTATTTCCACAAGCATGAATCACTTTTTGTCCCAGGTACTGCTACAGTGTAATATAATAGCAGAAAAACTGGAATTTCATAAATGTAGTCCTACATAATTGATCCAATTTTACCAATATATGATGTGGAGGGTACAGGGTTTGAGACAAAATGCATATGTTAGTAGAGACCTGAGTAAGGGAAAATATAGCTTGTTAGAAATCATGGTAATCTACCTCAAAATACCTGTGGAATTCTGCATTTACAAAAGGTCCGCTTCTAGCCTGTTACACCTTGCCAACATCTACTTAATAAAAAAGTCTTATGAAAAAAATAAGCATCTTCATAGGATTTCCTTGTATTTTATTTCATCCACTTGCATATATAGAAATTGAAAAGTTTTCTGAAATTTTGTAATGTGATAATTTTGGCAAGTTATAATTAAATGTTTCTGACCTTGCTTTGAAGTACTGTAATGACCATTTCAAGCAGCTGAGCTAAGCAGCATGTTAAGAAATTTTTCCTGTTGACAACTGCATGTTAGCACTCTTTCAGCCATGATGTGGGTCTGCAGTGCCAGTCCAAACCAAAAATAAGTAAAAACACTGCAATGACGTGTCACCAGCTCCTTTTATTAGGGTCTGAATGTGACCATTATAAAAGCTTAAAAGACAGGGACTTAGTTGCTTGTAATTGTCTAACACATAATTCATAGAATTGTGGAATCATCTAGTCTGAAAAAGACCTTTAATATCATCAGGCCAAACCATTAACCTAGCACTGACAATTCTGCCACTAAGCCCTGTCCCTAAGTAACACATCTACATGTCTATTAAATATGTCCAGGGATGGGGACTCAACCACTCCCCAACACAGCCTATTCCAGTGCTTGACAACCATTTTAGTGAAGAGATTTTTCCTGATATCCAGTCTAAACCTGCCCTGGCACAACTTGAAGCCATTTCCTCTTGTCCTATTGTTTAACTGGAAGAAGAGACCAACACTCTTCACGCTACAACCTCCTTTGAAGTACCTGTAGAGAGCAATAAGGTCTCTCCTGATCCTTGGATTCTGCAGGCTAAACAACCCCTGTTCCCTCAGCTGCTTCTCATAAGACTTGTGCTCTAGACTCTCCATGAGCTTCATTTCCCTTCTCTCGACCTCCGGCTCCAGCACCTCAATGTCTTTCTTGTGGTGAGGGGCCCAGAACTGAACACAGGACCCCTTCAAATCTAGTTAAAAGCTTTTTCAATGAGCTCTGCCAACTTCTGGGCAAAGATCCTTTTTTCTCCTTTGAGACAGGTGTATCCCGTCTGTTGCCAGCAGCCCTGCTGTCATGTAAAACAAACCTTGATCAAAACCTCAAAGTTCTGTCAGTGACAACAGGCTTGGAGACAGGCTCTTCCTGTTTCTTCTCTCATTGTTCTCTGCAACTGAATGGATCGAAGAGAAATTACTTGTGCTCCTGATCCCTTAACCATTTATCCCAAAGCTCTGAAGTCTTTCTTGATTGCCCTTGGACTTTTTGTTGCAACTTCTTGTTGCCTGTATGAAAAATCAATAACGGATAATAATCCAAGGGCCATACCAGGGTAGGAAGCTAGTTTCTTTCCTGTTCAGGGTATAGGACAACTTAACCTTGGTGACACCTCCATGCTAGATGAACCATCATCCTCATTATTGTTCAGTTGACCTTGCAGAGACTTAAACCTATCATACATGGGACGGTGGGGAAGTCACAAGGGAGACACACTTTCTATGCTGGGCAGGAACTTGTCACCATTGCCCTCTATCCTTTAAGGGCCTGTGTTCATCCTGGCAGAGAGAAGATAAGGAAGCCTCTGCATCATGTGTCCTGTCTGCCTGTCATGTCTTTCTTAGGGAAAGTAGGGTGTGATTCCAATAGTCTCTCTCTTATGCTCCCTGATACTCCTCAACCTACTTACCTCCTCCTGGAGCTCTGTCCTTAAGAGAGGAGCTTCTCTACTTGGATGCACCTCCCACAGGTGTGCTGTTTGCCAGACCTTGTGGCTAGTGCTCTCTAACAGCTTCTTTTATACATGGGGGTATCTTGGCTGTCATTGATCCTGGCCCTGCACAGGTCCTATCAACTGCTGTTGCACTAGCTGCAGGCTCCTGGCAGCTATCTCGGCTCCTCTGCGGTTCCCCAGTTCAGGAAATCCCCTTTGTGCACCCTGCTAGAGTGCTTTGCTGCAGATCATGCTGGCACCAGAGCAGCTTGCGTTGGCAACTCAATTGTCTAACACAAAAAGAGATTCATGTGATTTTGGTGGATTTGGAGATGAATAAGATACAGCCCAGCAATTATGCCTCTAGAAAGGATTCAGGTCTCTGTGACAGACTCTCTTTGCAACTATAAACACACCACATGGGGCCATGTTTACAAAATTTGCATCTGCTGAAAAACCCAACATAAACCCAGTTCAGTACTTAAGCACAAATTAGCATTCCCTTGGTAGCCCAGCTGAACACTTGAGAAGCTGCAAGCTTTTGCGCTGTAGCCATCAAAGTAAATCATAACATTGTGTGTGCCCACAAGCCATTCTGGCCAAGCTGCAAATCTGGCAAATCTTCTCCTCACCAAGATGACTTTACAAATTAGTCTTATGCCATGGCTGTCTTTATGTACAAAGGAGCGTTTTCATTTGTAATACTCATTTTCATCAGGCAGGTGAAACTAACTACTCAGCTACAGTTAGAGGGGAAAAAAAGGTGAATCAGTGGTTCATACTCAAAGAAACAAATAGAATAATTCAGTCCAAAAGCTGTTTCAATCTGAAAATCGCAGCTTCTTCATCATGCCGAGCTTAGACACCCCAGGAAAATGTCTGAATCTGAAGATAAAAGGAACACCTCTATCTTCAGTGTTTCTTTCTGGCTTAAGCCTTCATGCCATGCCTAGACACATTGTATAGTCACAGTTCATACTACATAAGGAATCTCAATGTCTGGATTGCCACGTGTTTGTGAACAAACTATCTCAAGTCTTTAACCACTACAGAAACATTTTGGCAGCAACAAAGCCCTCACAGTTTTTTCAGAATCTTTGAACAGAAAAAAAATTGCACACAAAGGTAATAATGATGTTGTGAGGCCAGGAGGGCACCCTATGATGTCCCAAAGAGAGACAGAACCAAATGCTATGTAACCCTGCAGGGAGTTATCCAGAAGACATGGTGCGCACAACCCAGTCTATGCCACCTGGCATTGTTTTTTATTGAGCAGCTTGGGCACAATCTCAGTGATCTCTCTTCTTCTTCCCTTCAATCCTCGGTCTCTCCTCTGTGACCTTCTGGGGAAGCTGGCATTCCCTCCATGAGTGATCCGTGTCATATAACAGCTCTTTCTGCAGCGTGGCCAGCTGCCCAGCTGAAGCAATCCAGGACCAAGTAATTTAATGTATCTGAGCAAATAGTCAACAGATTGTAAGAAATATTCATTAAAACCACTAAGGATTACAGTCACAATGGTAAGGTAAAGAATAAGGATTTAGTATCCTGTTACCAATCCTGCTACTTCATCTAAATAATACTGCCTGGGATTTCTTATTAACTGCAGCACTTCTATTTAAAATCCTTCCTTGATGTCTAGAAAACCAATTTTAGAGAAAATTCCAATTTAAACTTGATTACAATTTACTTGTAAGATTAATATTGCAAACTTTTAATGGGTATATTAATTAGACATCATTAATAACTCCACTATCAGCCATGAATTTCTGTTGTCCCTTAAACTAAATATGAATAACTTCAGTCTTTTTCAAGGGCATAATTTTGCAAAAAAATAACAAGCACAGGAGTACAAGCTATTATAGTATTAAAAGCATCCTTTTGTTTATGATTTCATGTGCAGGGCCAGATCAGCCTAAGCAGCACCCAGAATCTTATGCATTTTTGCACCAATATCCTTTTAGGATGGAAGACAGCCATTGAATTTAAATGGCATAAAATGCCAAATTTTCAGCCACATTTCCTATATCTAAAGCAAGTTACCTGAAAGAGAACTATCTTACCTCATATGGATATTTTTTAAATACAAAGTGCTCTTAGAGATATTGCAAAAGTCCTACAGATGCTCAAATCTCTAATACAAAGGTTTACAAAGTGCACAGTCTTTGTTGTACAGACTGCAATTGTAAAAAATGTCGTAAAGATTTTCTGTCATTCCTATCATCTGAGCCATTTAATTAACCTTTAGACTTAAGATGTCATCATGACCCTGGAAAACAGAAAACTACAATGTTCTTAACATTTTTGAAAGATTTTTGCTTTGCTGCTTCATTGACTGACTGTTGCTATTACTCCAGCAGCTGGCAAACTGTGTGCTAAGCACAGCAGCAGGACAACCCTCCAGCAAGCTAGCATGGCTCTCAGGTACCTAGTAGCTACCCAGCAGTTCCCATTGCTTACTCTCTTCAAGCAGCCAAACTACCAAATTGCTTCATGAACCCTGCCTGCTCTTGAAATACTTAGGTGTTCTCTGTGGTCTAGCTTGCAAACTGCAAAATACAACATTCTCAATGCATGAGGCTATTTGTCCCTGCCCATGGCAGGGGGGTTGGAACTAGATGATCTTAAGGTCCTTTCCAATCCTAACTCTTCTATGATTCTATGATTATGGAAGCTGGTACTCACTCAAGGGATAGCAAGTCACTTGTTGCTTTTCCTGCCAACACATTCCCCATGATACAGAGTACCCTTTCTTTCAGTTCATGTCATGATATTGCATTAAATCTCATGTAATCAGATTTAGAGCTGAATATTCAGGCCCATCTGAGAGACAGTTGCCACGACCCCATGCATCTTCTCAATTGTTTACACTTCTGTCTGTTCCTTCCATATGACCTGACAGTCCCCAGTGCTCAGTCAAATAAAGGTGAACACAACAGCAAAGCATTCACTACTCCCCATCTGTACAGGACAGATGATGAATCAAACCTCTGTCACACAACCACTCCCAAAGGGAGATGTCTTTGGGTGATCAATTAGTGCTTCATCAAATGGACCCCTTGTCGTTCCAGCTCCAACTCTTCTGATTGTTTTTGTTAAATATCTGAGACAAAGAACTGCTGACCTCAACTTTCAAACTTCAACTTTCAGCATCGATCAACATTAAATAATGGATAATCCCTTGACAATACATTTCCATGCTATATCAATTTTTCTTCAGCTGGTGTATCAAGTCACAAGGTTGCAACTCTGTCCCCAGAGACCATAGAGGTCTTTGAAGTTCCTTTAAACTGAAAGGAATCCAGAACTTTATGCCTTATATCATCTTCCCCCTGGCAGGGACACCAGACAGTTGGCAGTCAATGTCTGGGACCATTTATGTAATTTTAGGCAAGCCAGAGCACAGCTTTCAAGCTTTTCGAAAATTAATTAATTCAGGATAATATAGTAAACTCAGAGCTGAGAAAGGAACCATCATATTTGTTGCGTGTGTTCTGATTTCATGTTGTATTTATATCGTGAGAAAAACAATATTGCATGGCTTTTTTATTACATTCATTTGCTTAAAAAAGGATACTGTGGAATCATTGGGTAAAAAGCTAAAGTTAATTCTGGATGAGGCAACGTGTAAAGCAAATACCTTCATGTAAAATAAGTTAGTGAATAAATAGTGCAGCTGTTGAAGTATTTAAGTGTGGGAAACAACTGCAAAGAGACTGAGGAGAAAGAGATATCTAAATTTTCTATGTTAAAACTTTGTTGCTGTTGTAGGTATTTTTTATATTGCAAGAAGTGACACCCAGTGACATCCACCTGTTTCATCATTTTAAAAAGAAATAATGAATCTTCAAAATCAAGTCTTCCCTGTTAAGCTCAGTTACACAGGAGACTGGGGGATACTTCCTTGCCTTTTCTCTCAGTGCATTGCTTCATGTTTTAACAAGTTCTCATTTTCTAAGCACCAGAAAAAAAACATCTTGGCAGCTTTCCTTCCTGTTACGAACCTCGTTTTCAGCAGTCAAATGTCTGTCCAGCCAGAATTCATTTATTTCTTATGCTAATACTGAACTTCTACAAACTGGCAACAAGGAGCTTTTTTTTTGCATTTGTTACATTTTAGGGAAACATAGCCTTGTTTCATGCACCGGGGCCTCAGGCTTGCTTGTATTAGTTTACATCACGAAGGAACTTGGCCTAGTAATTCCCAATGTTGGCTCATCATTGCTAAACTATAAATGGATATCTCCTGTTTGGCTGGGTGCCCAGGCAGCTTTCTTTTAAATTCTTAATCCCACTTAAAAAACATGTTCTTAATAGAAACAAGTGGTGGTTTCCATACAGTATCTAAGTAACTAAATAAAGCACAGCTACCACAAATTACCTTCTCTCCAGCATGACTCACCAAAATGCCGAAGACTAAAGGCTACCTTACAGTTCTGTTTCTGATGCTACTACTCACCCTTTTTCCAGTGAGCACTTCAGCTTTCTCCTTCAGACAGTCCATGAGAAAGTCATCTTCTGCATCATTCATGCTGGTGCAATGAACTTGGGTTGGCCTCAACTAATCATGTTAAACCCACCATTGTATGCACCCTAATCTGTTTATGACTCTTGATCATCTCTGTGCCTTCAATACATCTCCTCCAATATTCAGTTTTCCTCCATAGGTCCTATACTTCTCACCAACTTTAAGGGCATGTCTTATTCTCACTTTTATGGCTACAAAGAATCCTGCTGTCATGATAACATTTATCCCCATAGATATCCCCATTCTGCCAGCTGTGTTGAAAAATTAACCTAACCTGATCTGGTGCAGTGTTTCGTACCAGGAAAAAAAACAAGTAGCACATCAAACAATGTAGCTAGCAAGGAAGAACAACACAAAAGAAGGGTACATCAAAGATGGTGAGCAACACTTGATGAGAGAAGCCAAAGTATTCCTGTTACGAAAGAAATACAGTCCTCTTGTGACAAATACACCTCCTGCCAGCTTGTTCTTTCTCTAATAAAATACATAAATATATAATGGCATTTCTGATCTATTAAAAAAGAAACCCAACCCAAATTCTTATCCATATATGTTGTAGGGAATAAAATGTGGGCCTACATTTCCCCATCTACTTTAAGACTTCCTAATGTAATTTAGATGTGGAAGCTGAGGGAAAAGAACACATGCATCAAAAATTTTCATTCTTCTCCACAGTACAGCTTTCAGCCACATTTGTTACAATGCCCTAACTTGTTTATAACTAAATATTTATTTGTATACTTAAACAACATGGTAAGCCCTCATCACAGTTGCACCAGTGAATTTATGTGACTACAGCTAACTGGTACTCAACTGCAAGTCCAGAGAGCCTAATACGGGACACTAATTTTCTTCAGAAAGTATAACCCATCTTTAAACTCATGGATAAGCTTCATTTACTTCCATGGTTAATGGATTGTGTAAATACACATCCCTGAATGACTTCTTTAATTAGGGCCTTGTTTTCTTTATAGAGAGGCTCTGAAGGGTTCCCATGCAATATGTTTGTTTCTTTTGTGTCTCAGCTGTGAACATGAAGGACATGCAGGTCTTCTGGCCAACCGCTGTTGGTGTGACCTGGGCCACTCTCTGCAGACACAACAGGGAAGGTGGCAGGTTCACTACGCTGCAAAAGGGCTACATTAGGGGTACAATGCGAACTTTTTCTGTATCTATCTCCCAAGTCCAAAGAGATCGCCAGAAGCCAATCACCAAACCATTGATATGTTTTTTACAAGAACTCTTCCAGTTTCAACACAGTGTCTACTCATTCCCTTCTTTGTTAAACTAATAACTGCCTACTGAGCATTTTGTTTTAAATAATACAGTTACTTATCTATTTGCCTGCAAAGAAATAATAACGTAAAGCCCTCAGAGATGTGATTAGCTCTAAAGGTCATGTTAAAGTTGGGAGAGAATAGAAAGAGACTTCTACCAGAATGTGGGAGAATATGCGTATATGAAGGCTGCAAATATTTCAGTTGAGTGGATTTTATATTGCATTCTATCTGGTTTCACTTATATCATAATTGAAGGGAAATAGTGAGAGAAAATAAAGCACTTTCCCATGCTGTGTGTAAAGCTTTTTTTATGATTGAATGTCATCATGTCTCAAGAGTACCAAAAATACTGGTGAAGGCCATCTTAATTTTGAAAAACAAATATGCATGAGAACTAACTGTAGTTGGACACAATGTTGAACTAAAGCAGGTCTGCCATCAGTATGTTTTATTGGGATGTACCCTGGAGAGTTTGAATTAGGATCTTCAGGAGAAAAACAGTAAAATATTTTTAAATCCAGCTGAAACACCCCCTCTGCATGGAAGACTGGACGCATCACTTGTTATTGTTGCAAGTGAAAATACCACTAGATACATAACTATAACTTGCCCCCTGAGAGCAGAGCCAATCTCTGTTCTCATTCCAACAGATATACCTTTTGTTTTCAAGTGAAAACGGAGTCAGCCTTTAAGAGGAAAAGAAAGGAAAGGAAAAAAGTTCAGAGAAAAGCAAGCACCTAAGGAAAGCACAAAAGGGAAAGGTGGGCCACAGAAAAACTTGTCACACTTTTTCCTCCAGCTGGTGATGCCTAATCAGGAAGTCTCTCCCATTCCTACTGTCCTGGCTGCAATTGAATTAAGAACCTGTCCCTATATACTGAAACATTTCATTTCCATCTCATATGACTCACTGTCAAATCATCAAGTATGTACACTGATGTATCTTTTTATACCTCATCTATATGTTCATACATACAGTTCTAATCAAAGCAGGCAGCTTTAATTGCTCAGTTTTCATGCATTTTACTATGATATTTCTATGTTCCTTTTAACTTGGTTCTGGATATTTTTGTTGTTTGAAATCTAGCTTCTTTCCTGAGCTTCCAAAAACCAGCCAACAACAGACACGCTTTCGTTCTCAGTTCATTCCTCTCCAGCGACAACCTGTCAGAGGGAAATATGGGTGATGGGAGTCAAACTGTGGCCAGAGCATAGTATTCAAAAAGATGAGAGCAGAATTTGCAGGTTGATAACTATCAAATAAATATGACATTCAAGTAAATATGAATTCAAACTGAGTTAATAGTTCTGTCCTAAATCAGCTATTTAACTCAGCTTGGGGCTTTGAGATAAACATATTTGCCCATTGCTTCAGTTTCCTTGCAAGTTGGGGCAAATTTTTTTAAACAGCAAATCCTCGCTAAAATATCAAAACCTGAATTTTAAACTCCCACTGATCACAACGAAGGCCAAGTCACTTAAGCGATTACTATTCCATTATTTTATTCTTTTTAGAACAAAATTGTGATCCTTAGCAGAAGATTTTGTTCTGTAAGCACAGGCATTCGGACACTATTTTACAAATTTCCACTGTGTTTGGACTTTAGAGGTCTCTATTCCCACCAGAGAAATCACACAAAATTCCTATTATCTTATTTTCCCTTTTTTTGGCCTTGCACTTTGACCCTGGCATTCTCAAAAGGACCCTTGGCTTTTTACATTAGACTTCAACCACAGACTGGTTTTCTAAACAATAAAATAGAGTAACTTGTAGTCCATACTTGTCCAGAGTCAGAGAAACAGGCTCCACAAGCCAAATATATACAGTGGGAAAGAATCATTTGAAATGTTCCAGACTAAACATTTTAAAATCAGACAAAATAAATATTTCGAAGCACTAACCTGTAAACTATTGCTTGCTGATTCTGGAACTTGATGTTGCTGCTGCTGCAGCTCCTTGTTAAAAGATCATGAATCTTTAATGCTTTCAGACATCCTACAGATAGCACAAGCAGTATACATTGGCTCACAAATTATTTGCTGTCCTTCAGCATAACCTTCTATATCCAGTGCTGTACCTTTGAAATTTGGAGTTTTGGTAGTTAATGGAAAGCCTGGCCTTGCTAGCATCATTTATTGACTTTTTAAAAGTATAACAGTTTGAATGAATATTTCTATCTATATTTAGTAAAAATATCAGGCGTATGAGAGCAGTAATAATAGGAATTATCACTACTATCTTTCTCTGCATAATGCTACGAGACCTGCAGGGATTACCTTTCTATCAGGTAATTGCAGAGAGCACAAGAAAGACTCAAGGTCACTTGCTCTGTCCCCTTCCAGGAGAGCAAGAGGGTGGTTTGAGGATGAGCTGTAGGGAGTAAGGTAGGCAATGCACCTGGGAGGACAGTACAAACTACACTGCTGAAATTCTCAGACATGAAGCATTTCATCACTCATAGCTCCAGCACAATCAAGAACCACGGTATAAGGAGCTAGCTGAAGTAAGAGCTTATAGCAGGAAAGGTTCACTCCCTACCACAAGGAGTTGCTGCTTCTCCCAGGTACTTGGGTTTCCCAGACGTCTATGCTTCTACCTCCTCAGGCAGGCTCTCACCAGACTCAGAAACCAACATAAACACATATCTGACAAGAATATGTATGGCATCTGCTGTATTCATCAGGCTTTCTCTCCAGAGGTTTGAGAGGATTTTTTGGAGTGATGGAGAGGTTGTTAACTATAGGATTAAACTCAGTAGGCTATCTGACTCTACAAGCCACTTAATAATTTAGCATCACTTAACCCTCAGTATGTAGATTGGTGTACATCCTATGCAGAAGTTTTCATGATGTCAAACACAAAAGAGTTGCAAGATTACCTAGGTCCTGTACCCCAAATAAATCTCTTGCCTGAGCATTAAAATGAGTAGCGAAGATTGTCGTGGTTTAAGCAGTATTTTGATTTGAATAATAAATCCAGCTTTGATACTTCTTTATCTATGTCCTGGGTTCAGCAGTAGCAATCATTTTTTTCTCCTTAGTAGCTGGTGCAGTGCTGTTCCCAGGCCGAAAGTCAAAAACACAGCACTGCACCAGCTACTAAAAAGGAGAAAAAAATGACTGCTACTGCTGAACCCAGGACATAGATAAAGAAGTATCAAAGCTGGATTTATTATTCAAATCAGAAAAATGAGATTTCTATTTTAAAAAAGAAGAAAAAGTAAGACTTGTAGCTCAGGAGCCCAAGGAAAGCTCTGATAAAAATATCTTGCAGTTACATTACTGTAGATGTCTCTACCAGATGATTTCATGTTCCAGTGGGAAGTTTATCATGCTCTCTGTGTCACAAACAAGTAAACTGAGAGGTCACGCAAGCTATTTCTAGAGCCTTCAGAAGGAGTTGAAGGAGTCAAACTTTTCCACGGGAAAGACATTACTATTCTTCCACTTTGCTTCCCAAATTGCTTTACCCATCTATCACTGAGAGAAAACACTTGAAACAAGTGAATCATTAAAATATATGATACTCATGTCAATGAGGAGCAGACATTGTACACTGCTACTATTACTGTCACCTGCAAAATTAAAGACTGAGCAAAATACTTCTTTCACTCAGTAAGATATAAAAGTTTTCATTTTTTTCTAGCTTTACTCTGGGATTCTGTTGGCAGAGGACTTATATATAAAAGTACCACTTACTCTTTTAAAGTTAAGCTTAATGACCTCACTCTTGTAAAATTCCCAAACTTAAAATAAATTTGCAATTTGGATGTACTATTGTGATTGACACATTTCTAAGAGGGAAATACTCAGGGAGCAGGTGTTCTCTCTGAGTTAAGACTCAGACAGAAAAGCATGCCATGAGCATAACATTGCATGCTGAAGCTAATAATTTTTTGTCAATTTCAATGAAGTGTTTAATGTCAAGCATCCAGGACTATTTACCATGGTAAGTCCGAGAAGCTATGACACAAAACAGACATGTCTGTTTTCATGAGACAAGTCAGTAATTCTACAATATTTAATGAGATATCACCAAGGACCAGGTCATAAAGAAAAAAGAGTAGCACACATTATGGAATTATCTATAAGCCAATAAAAAAATCACAGATTTTAATTTTAACATCCAAAACCATCATGTAAACATCATTGATGGAAAAGGACATTTTATAATTCATAGCAAGGTGCAAGTGAATGCTATACAATCAGCTTGTGTGTGTGTGTGTGCATGTACTTTAATTTTCTCCTGGTAAAAAAGCTATTAATTAATGTGACTCTATATGACATAGTTGCTGAAAGCCACTAGAAGAACGCATTTACACTACTCTCCTGTTTCTTGAGTCGAGATTTGTTTTAACAGATGACATCATAAATTTCCAGGCTCTGTAACAAAGCAATTAGCTGATACATGACCACAAACAGTAAGGAAGGTTTACAAACTATATATGAAGTCTTTTTCGGCTATCAAGAGGAAGCAACAGCTTGACTCATGCTACTTGTTATAGTAACTAGCGTTACTAGTGTCTTCTTTTAGAACAAGTCCCTGTGTGAACACTCTTTTTCTGGAATAAGAATATCAGCACAGAGGGTTTATATAACCCATACTCTCACCACTGGAGGAAGAAAATAAAATCCTAACAGCTCTTTGTAACATTTATTTCAGAAAAGCTATTCTGTAGATTCCCACACGTGGGCAAGTTCTTGCACCACTTATCACGGGTTAATGCCATACACTATGAGGCTGAATGCTGCAGTTTACAAAAATAAGGTCTATAAGTGCAACCAAATAAACCATCATGTATTGTTAAGCATCAGGTTTGCAATTTAATACCAAAATAATGATAAAAATAAATCCATCAGTTCAATGGGTACTGGCACTTGGTTATCTTAATATACTAATACTTCTCTAACAGCAAGTGTACATGTTATCCTTCTTCCTCATGATTGGAAGATTTCTAATAAGCCCAACTCCTCCTGGTGTGAGCAGCATTTACTTGATTTCTTTCTCAAATACAAAAGATATCATTTAAATTACATATTGTAAATAACTGACAAGAAAAAAAAACATGCTACATGAACTTGCCCATGATTAGATGAGAAAATCGCAAACATGGTTTTCCACTGCGCTTCTGAAAGCAAATTAGCCTACACTCACACAGTCAGCTACTGAGGGATTTAAAACACATCCAGCACTGGACTGGAACTTTTTAGCTTTAAATTACAAAATTTTCAAAGGCAAAGGTATATTATAATTCCTGCACAGCTCAGGAAGGGAAATACCATCTGCTCTACCACTACAAGACTGCACCTCTAGTCAGGTACAGTATTTGATCTGAATTGTCCTATATACCAAGGACAATACAGGAATATATGTACACCATAGAAACAGTCATCACCAAGTCACTTCCACCCACATCAAATCCAGAGCCTGAACTCCTAGAGGTGTTGCTGCAGGGACACTGATGATGATTAGACATGACACAGGAATAAACTAGACACACTTGAAAATACTGAATAGTGTTCCCAGACTGATGGTGGTAAGCCTGTATAGTTGCTGTGCAATACTAAATTAATACACTAGTCTGGATCCACACTAAAGGGAAGATCTTTACATCATGCTCAGTCAAATAATGTAGATGTTTTAAGGTCCTTTATACTATCTCCATGGTGAAGGAACCAGGTGCAGCGGGCTTAGCTGAAGAGTAAATGCTATTTACTTTTAAAATAATCTGCTTCACCTACCAAGACAGAGAGCAGAAACAAGACTTAGGTTTTGAAAGGTAATACATCACAACTTCTTACATTAATAAAATCACGCAGGAACAACCATAGCTGGCATATCAACTTCTGATGGTTCCCTCTGTAATACTTCCACTTTTCTAAAATATTCACTGAGTGCTAATCCACCTTTTGTACACTGTCTTTCTGGGTGATCTGGATTTCCAGCCTGAGACTCTTTCTTATTTTTCCCTAGGAAAATGGCATTTTAAAAATATGCTTAATAATAAATTGTTTCAAAGAAAATTTCTTATTACATTTTAAAAGTGAAGGGTAATCCTCCTATACCTTCAGATTCAGTGAGACGCAAGGACATAGCTGAAGGAGTAAAGGATTAATATGACCATATATTCCAGATGAGGTAGTAGAATTCCATTTGCTTTAAGAAGTGCCTGTGTGTCTGCTTACCACATCCTTTTAATGAATATTTCATATGGGTTTTAATGCAGTGCAGGGTACAGCATAATGTAGGTAAGTGTAATGGATGTAGGATAGTGCATTGCTGCTGAAAAGCCAAGCAGATGTGGCCAAAGCAGAAGAAGCAGTGCCCCTGTGGAACTTAAACAGCTCCAGGAAAATTAACAGTTCAGTAAGCTTTAGTAAGTACTATGAAATTCTCCCCTTTGTTGTTACTACCAAAATATGCTCTCATGTTCTCTATTATCCATTTCATTTTGGTGACTGAGACGTTTTGCAGCCCTGATTAAAAAAAAATCAAACAAACCAAAATAAAATGGAACAATTCTTGTTTACAGTTTCACTACTCATGAAATATTCCAGACTATCCCATCAAAAAAGAGCAGAGCAAACCCTATGTTCTATACACAGTAAAATCAGATTATAACAGCTTTTCAGTTACGGAGCCCAAAATCTTCCCTAACTTTTTCATAATTAATCAAATTAATTGTAGTTCAGGGACATTTCCTTTGCTTTTTTAAAGCATTCTCTGCATCAGCCCTGCAAATCCTTTATTAAACTGAAGCTAAGCGAAGACAGAGATTTAAAGTACCCACCACTGAATGGAAGATGCACAAATTTAGATGATGTATTCTATTCAGCATCAACTATCTGAAGGAAAAACATTATCCTTCATCACCACACTGCCTAGGTATGCATTTATTGATCACAGTAGGCTGAAAAGACAGAGACAAGAAAACAACATTTCGTGCAACACAGCAGGTATTCCAAAACTACAATGTGAGTTTAATGTAGAAGACATTTAATTTTTATGTCATGTTTGAAGCATGGCCAGTTTCCATCTAATTGCTAAGAATAAACTATGTTGCAATTTCAGTGAAAGCCCTTAGGCTTCAGTCATCTAAAATGTGTTTGAAGCTTTCCCCAATCCAGCAGATGTTTGGGTTTCCTATTTTTTTTTTTTTTTTTTTTTTTAATCTGACAAAAAGAAACAAAAAAAGAAAAGTTGTTTCATTTTATGCTTGCAAGGCTGCTGAAAAATCTTGCTCACATTGTACATAAAATTGCACTAGAAAATACAAGGACAACTCAAAGACAAATCTGTACCTCATGGAGATGAAATAGACTGTTTCCCTAAACCATTTGCTACAACTTAGTCTAGAGGACTGTAAGGGATAAATAGTAGGGTTCCTTACACAAGGCACGTGGAATCAACCTCAGCTGTTCTCTTATGAATAATGGGAGCTATGAAGAGAGGTGATGGCAACGGTAGCAATACAGTACTTTGTAGCTCCCGCTCTTGAGCAAGGCAGGGAAGGAAAAAGTAACACAGCCCTTGAGACATTTGCTGTGCTAATATGTTTTCCTCTCCTCTTTTCTCACCCCAGCATAGTTCTAGTAATGAACTGTTAGAGCTGGTGCAGCTAAAAGTCCCCTGAGCATGAGTTGAGTCATCAGCTATCTTAAGGGCATTTTTTTTTTTTTTAGAAAACAAGAGAAAAAACCTCTTGTCTTCAATAGATTGTCAACCTATAGGATTCACCTTTTTCATTATTCTTCACTTTTTAACTGTGACAGGAAATTATCTAAAGACACATTCGTGTTATCATAACCACACTATCATATTCTGCTTTCAGGCACTGTGGAGATTTCATAGTGGGTTCCAAGCATGTTGATTTGACTATGGTGACATAAGGCTTTTTCCTCCAAGCACCGTTTGCTTGGTGACTTCCTCCTTTTCTAGATGCTTACTTTCTCAGGACCTGTGCGCATAATGGTCTATGAGATGAAAAATCACGAAAGAATCTATTCCTCAGGGTCAGATGGTCTGTGCTGTCCTTTCTCCAAAGTATTGAAAGCAAATACCAGATTTTCAGTTCTAGCCAAAATTCAGACAGAAAAAGGAGAAAGCTGTAGCAGAGGTATAGAGTGCACTATGGTAGTTCTTCCTCCTCATTTCTCTTTCCTGTGTATACTCAAAAGCAGCTCTGTGTTGCTCAGGCTAATGGGAGTGAATGGCCTGAACTTAAAATTGAGGTTCACAGCAACATCAGCAGGAAAACCACTGTCCTCATAACTGCCGTTGGCTGAGCTGATTCTGCAGGAAAATTTTCCTACGAATTCAATAGTTTGATCCAGGACTCTAGTCTGCGTCTAGAATCCCACAGCTTTAACATTTCAGTGCAATAAATTCAGAAACGCTTAAGGTATTTCTTTGAAACTCAAGTGGCTTGCATAAAAATGTTTACTATTCCAAGTACTGGAGGAACCAAAGAAGCCACCAGAACATTAAGCTTATCAAAGACTTGAATCTCTTTGAAAATGCTTTGAAGTATTTTTGGGATTCTATGATTTTTCTTATCTAGCCCTGCAATGCTCAGTTGTGTTTGCTATGCCTTTGTAATCTTTGAAATCTATCACTGATAGCTGGGGGATAAGGAGTAATTTCTTTAGGTTTCCAGATAGTAGCGGTGAGGGAAATTTTTAGCAATACTCATTGAACCTTGTCAGGTACCAAGAAATTCCAAATTCTCAGAAAACTTGTTGGTCTTATGTTCACATGACAGCCACAGACACCACCGCTATTTTTCTGGATACTCAGGCACACAATGGTCAGCTTCCCAAAGTCAGCATTTACCTGTAGTTAATATGCACTGGTGTTTCCCAAAACTACAGTCCTTGGTTTATGTATAGGGGAAAAATCAAACAATTGTAGTACAGAACAAATCATGTAACTGTTAAATATTTTTAAAGTCACTTTTTATTCACTTGTCCATTGTTCCCCAGAAGTAAAAAAAAAAAAAAAGAAAATCATTAATTGCCTACTCCCATCAGTAGGCTTATCATCAGTTTCAAGAACTGTCCAGGTTACACATCTCTTTGCAGAGTATAGTAAAGTTATAAAGAAATGCAGTGAAGGACACAAATGCAGCTAAAAAAGATACTTACAAGGATTGCACTTTCCCTATCATTGAATCCTAATTATTTTCTGTTGAGGAAAAAACTTAGAACAATTGTTTTCTAACTTTTTGATTTTAACTGCTTCACAGTAAAAAAAACCCCAAAACAAAACAAAAACCAAGCAAAACCCCAAACCACCCCCCCCAAAAAACCTCCACAAAAGTCTATATCTTTGTTTTCAAGATTACTTTTAAGAAGTTTCCTTCAGAAATAATTATAGATTTTTTAAAGAAATATTGAATCATTTAGCCAAGTAAGAAAACCGTTTCTGCAGGAAAGTTCAAGCAAAAGGTTTCTGATAGGTATAGGAAAGTAATAGCAATATATTTATAAAAATATTCCTTTTTTTTTTTTAATAACCATGGCAGGGGATATATTTTAATATGCTATTATGCCTTGGTTTCAGTATTCAGACTCAAGGATAAACAAGAACAAAAAAATCCATGTGTAGATGGAAGAGATATATACTGAAAACTAAAAAGGCAGTGGTATATAATGTAGATGAGATAGTAAGAGCTTAAGGGTAAAAAGTAACAACAAATACTAAGCACCAAAAGGACTGCATGTGAAAGGAGAAAAAAGAAGGACTTGTTGACAAGTGAAGAGCATGAGAGGAGATGAGCCAAACGTATTTTTTTAATGAGGTGTTAAGTAAATCAGCTCTAGAGGTTGGATAATAACTGTGCTGATGATCTGGCCAGGGGTGTGAAAAAGACTGAATAACATGACATTTCAGAAACTCAGGAAAGCAGTGAAACAAAAGATGAGATAGCTTCTAAGGAAAAAACATCGAGTACTTGGGCCACTCAGATAACTTTTAGTCATGCCAGGCTGCAAGAACTCTGCATCTTGTTAAGGTAACATAAAGTAAAATCATGCACAAATTTAAAGAGAAAAATCCTACCTCCTTCCAACTCCCTCACTCCCAGAGAAAACTTCTGAAAATGCAGATACTGTGCTACTCTTCCTATCTTCAGGTCTTGGTTAAGCAGTTAAGCAGCACACGTGAATAAAGCTGCTCAGCTACCCTGAAGTTATTGCAGAAGTGCACTGGACAATCTGGTAAGGAAACAGGTATTCATCTGGAAGAGTCCTGGAACAACATCAGATGTTCTAAATGCCCCACAGAAATAAATACAATAGCAAAGCAATATCCTGACTAAGATTATGAGATTTCTGCCTTCTGGTTTTTACCAATATTTTTTTCCTTCAGACAGTGGGGGTTAGGACATTCAATTGAGCCAGTCTTCATAACATAGCTGCCATCTCCCCAAAACAGAAGGCTAGGATGTGCTTCTGCGTTTCGTCTGTTCGATACCTGAATATTTTCACATACCTGTAGTAACACCAGGCACCTTTTAGCTTTTCCCTCACATTGCCATTCTACTCTATGCCCATAACTCTAATGGATTACTGGGGAGACAGATCTATCACCAAGGCAGTACCACACTTGCACACTGTGTCAATGGAGCAGAGGGAGAACAAAGAGAACAGGCAGAATTTGCTTCATCAAGTATCAGAATAAAAAAAAATAAATAAAATCAAATCAAACCTATGGGAGAATCTTAATGGGAAATAGAGCAAGCAGGAGCTTTGTCAGGTTGTGCAAAAATACATTTTAAAAGTGTCTAAAATAGCTAGTGGTTGTTTGAAGAAACTTGACAGTGACAAAGGCAGAGGAAGTTTGCTGTGGGTGTTCAAGGATGGCAAAGAACAGGATATGTTTATGTGCAGAGATGCTAAATATAAACTCCAAGGTGCAGCAGAGATGAAAGACAGCTCTTTGACAGTATATGTAGAAAATCAGGGTGCAGTATAAAAGCAGGGGAAAAGACATAGGCCACTATTCACACAGAAGACAGCAGAAAGAAATTTTATAGACTTCCCCGCAGTTTTGCTGAGCCAGTACACAAAAATACATAAAAGCAGCCCTTAAAAACTGAAGTTCTATTTGTACTAGAATCACAGACACACCAGCTGAAGAACTGGTGACCTATACTGCAAAAGTATTCCTCCATGTAAACAGTATTTTACATAATGAATATGTTATTAAAGCCAGTGCAGCAGTACCTGACTCTGGCTGCTCATTAGAAGAGATGAATGGAAATATTAGGAATTCAGACTTGTAATTTTTGTTCTGTGATGGAAGTGAAGATGGCTCTGAGTTCTGAGAATGTCATCAAACACTGCCACAAAATTAGAAGAAAGAGCTGTATAAAATACATAACATAAAATTTCCTTTAAAACAGAATTTGAGATACTGTTTTCCTGAGCACCCACATCATACCAAACTTAGGATTGAATATGAAGTTCCGTTTCAAAGAAAACGTCATGGCCTGTGAGTTATACCATTAAAAAAAAACCAACAAAAATTATAAGAATTTGTCTGCTACTAAAGCAAAGGGATTTACATGTAAGTTGTTACACAACAGCTGAATGGGAATTCATGAAACAACGTAAAACTACTAAAGAGGGTTCTGACCATAGTTCTTTGTTTCCTTTCACAAATTACCAAATGATTGGCAAACCTGGTTTATTAGCTCGTTAACATTGACACTTCCATTCATTTCTTGGCTTAACGGGTTTTAGTTCATCAAGCAACTGGATATTTAATTTATCAGATGATCTGTTTCGGACCACAGTTCCTTCTAAGTCCATTTCCTGAGTCTTATTTTTCACGTAAAAGTCCAATAGTCTTTGTTTCAAGTGATCATGACAGTGAAATCCATACAGAAAGCTCAAACATATATGGTCTACCCTTGACTGCTTGTTTATCTATCTTGAGCATTGCAGCTATATTTAATCTGGAATCAATTCTCATTGATTAAAAATGCAAAGTAGTCTCAAAGGGGAAAAGTAGGTTAGATGGGCTGGAACAGAGCAGCGTGGGAATGACAACTCCACTCACATCTAACTTTACAGATGTGAAGAGAGTGCTAACTGCACAGTGAGTTAAGGAAACAGCAGGGTGAGCAGACTGATTTTTGTTGTTATTTCTGCTACTGCATCCGTCTTGGTAGCTACAAAGCATTAAAACCTACTAAAAGATACTTTCCCACTCTGTTTTATGGCATAGGTCATTCTGAACCAGCTGGTGCTCCAGCCCAGCTATGCTTGCTCTAGCCGACGTGGTAAACAAAGGAATCAATAATTCCCAAATGGAGGAACACTGGAGGAGGAAGAAGAAGGAGAGATGCTGAGGAAAAGAAAGAACCAAAAAACCACCACCACCAAAGAAACAACATAAATTTTAAATTTACATTTCAGGTAGAAATACATACTCTTTTCCAAGGAAACATGTTTGTGGGCCACCAGAAAAATACATATGTTTTGTTTGACTATTATGCTATGCAATCATCAGGACATTAAGCGGTCAGGGGAAATTGTAGCACGAAGTAGATAATGAGGTCCACTAGTATAGCAATATTCAAGAGTTTTAGGGATATTTTTTTATGGCTTTTTGTTGGAATACAGAGGCCAGCATAGGGGCCACCTGTGATGAAAGGCAAGTAGAAAAATTGAGTTTGCCATTGTTCTTAAAACTGTTATTCACATATCTGACAGCAACTAACTTAGATCAAAGCAGAGTACAGAGGGAATCAAAAAGCAACAGCCAGCAAAGCAGGAAAAGAAGATGTGAAAAGAGCTACAAGCTCACTAACCACAGTGACATAAAATGGGTACTGACCAAAGCTGCAAAACAATGGCTACCAGCAGTATCAAAGTCATTGTTTCATTTCAGAACTACAGAAGAAATGGAAACATTAGGGTGTGTCATAAAAGAAAGGTTTGTAATAAAGTATAACAATATAATTCTGAGAGCCTCTTGCACAATTAAAGTTGCAAACACCCTAGAGGGGAGATAAGATACTTTTTGTGTTTTCACCTTCATAAAAGTTATTTAGCATAAACAAACAGCTTTTGCCTCAATGAAAAAAGCAGTCTTGCCATTATGCATGGGAAGCAGAAGTGGAACTGGAATACTTTTTTTCTTCCCGTAGTTTACTTCATTAAACTTCAGGGATTGTTAAATTTTAGAAACAGGCATTCTTAACCAGTTTTGTTTTTCACGCTCCAGGCTGCTGTCAGCCTAGTAGATCCATATATAGGAAATGATGTGCCTCATTATTTGTATGCCAGTCAAACTCACCCCTGTATGACTTACAGACAGCCCAAAAGAGCTGGTAATCACAAAAACATTCTCTTGGATATTCCCTACATTAGGAAAGTCAGGTAAACCAGAGGGCTGTCCCCAGACCAACAAACTCAACCAACAAACTTAGACAAAATACTGTGGGTATGCCATCTCCATGGCTTTTTGGCAGGGAGCCTTTAGGGGATTCTCCTATTTTCTAAACAATAAACAAGTTTCAATCTGGGATTTAATCCAGTTAGGAAAATCACAATTTTCACTTTCTAAACCAAATTATTTAGCCATGTGAAACATAGAAAGGAGCATGCATGGTCATATATCAATAGAAAAAACATCAAAGAAGAGCCCTTCCTTCTGATGCTAAAACACAAGCTTTACTACCTCAATTGGGAGGAAAAAAGAAAAAAGAAAAAAAAAAAAAGTCATTTCTTCATTTTTTTTCTTCAAACTATAAATTTTTTAGCCTTCTCCTACCTCACTTCCCACTATTGATCTAGAGAAACTGCTAGCAACCCTTCATCAGTGTAAGAGGCACACAGCGTAACCTACCTGCCCCAAGACACGTCAGAAACAGCATCATCCATTTCTGCAGCTGAAAAAGCAATGAGGTGGCAGCTGAAGAGCAAACAAGATGAATGGGAAATGGCTCTGTGCTGAAGTCTGCAGTGCCATGTCAGGAAAAGTTCAAGCAGAGGATGTCAGGGTCAAGGTCTGATTCTTCCCTGCAACTCGTCCTTCCAAGGGGACAATTTGTAGTGGGTAGCTGTGTACATGTGTAACTATTAGAAAAAGGTACTGTAAATTGTTTCCCCTGTGTCAGATTAATTGCTGTGTTCTTTATTTAGGAGCAACTTAATCACACAGAGCATAAAAATAAATGCGTGTTCAGCAACTCAATTTATTCTGAAGTCCTGCTCAGCCTGCTGTGAGGCTACAGCTTCAATCACGAGATGCGTTTCTCTTCAACAGATAAATTTGCCAGACATTTAGTGGGAAAAAAAGCTTCCTTTATAGCATATATAGTCAGTCTGCTGAGAACCTGACATTTCATGACATTTTCTTCAACTGAATTCAGAGACATGGATCCCCAACTTACCAGTACTTTCAAGGCTCCAGTGTCACATTGGGTTTGAGGAAGTTTTTGCTAGTAAGCCTGAAGTTGGGGAAAAAATAAGAAGGCATGTACTTGCAGTGAAAAAGAGGCATCAAATGAAAATTATAGGGCTTTTTAAAAGAAGCTTACACTGAGATCTTTCCTCTGCATCATGAGGCTCCCCTCCTGTATGTGAATGGGAAATATAAAATAACAGTTCTCATTAATTTACATGTTGAGCATGAAATTGCTCCTGCAGACTGAAAGAATTTATAAGCGATGTGAGTTTTGAAAACTATTACAAAATGATTGCTTTACTAGTCAACCAGTGAACTCCAAACTCTATTTGGACAGCTGGAAACATCTTCATCTTTTAATTCATCTTTTCAGTGCCATCAGAACAGAACTGTCTCAGAACACCTCCCAGTCTTTGCATCAGAAGTTAATGATGCATCTTGAAAGCTGTCTTGCAAAAATTATCAACATTTCAAAAATAAGCCAATGTAACTGCTTATGAATAACACAGGTCTAGTATTATTGTTTATCTGTTTTATTATTTTAACTTAATTAAATGACTGTGAAGAGTTATACCACAGAAATACAGGAATTTGGTTATAATCACTTTTATTTATAACTTATAAAAAACATACATGATGCAGATTTCTGAGAAATAAAGAACCAGTTCTCAAAACCAAAAACGCTTGTCTTAGAAAAATGTAGGCACACAAAACAGACTCTCAACTAAAGAAATTTATCTTTTAATAAGGTGATGTGTGCATCATTTTTTCTGCTTTGGAGAGTGTGGTCTCTGATGCTGGAATTCCCTACATGGCAATGGGCCTTCCCATTTCCAGCAGAGTCATGGGAGCTGAAGAAACAAATGCCATGCACTGTATTATATTTAAGCTTTGAGTGATTGTTTTTAATATTTTTATATTCCTAGAAATGTTACTACATTATTAAGAAGACAAATGCTTCACAGAATGTGGAAGGACACTCTCCAAAATCATGTGTTGGAAAGATCACTACTATTATTGCTTCTGCAGAAAGCAATACTTTTCTGTTAAGGAGTGATGCAAATGAACTTTGATGTAAAAGACAATATGTTGGTTATTGTTTCAGAGGTATTAGTGAGAGAACCTGAGGTTTGAAATATTCTTTTGTCTTCCTCCTATAAACAGTGGAGTGAAAGTGGGTTTTACTGGAATGAAAGGGGGATCGAAATGGGGTTTGTAAAGTCTTATAGGAGGGATACCAAAGCAGAAAATTTATTGACAAGGCTCAAGGGCTGATGGATCACTGAGAACAGATGACAGTGTAAAAGAAGCCAGGAAGTGAAGAGCTGCAGGTAAAAACAAATTTGTAGATGGAAAGAAACAAGCTAGATTAATATTGATGCAACACAAAGAGAAGGATTAAAATATAGATGCAGGCAAACACTGCAAATTAAAAATATGGAAAGTTTCTCTATACAAAATATTATCTGTCAGATGACACCTAGTTATATACACAGATATGAAGGCTTCATCATGTTGGCTTCTCCTTCCTGATTCTTGTATAAAAACTATCCTGGAGATGAAGGGTATGGCCCAATTGTACAAGACTTTAAATATCACAAGACATTCTGTATTTGGATAAAGAGAAGTCAAAGACAGAAAAAATTAATGAAAGGAGCAAGAGAGTTTATTCCACTGTTTTTGCTCAATGAGAAGTAAGAGGAGATAAAATAAGGTATATTCCTTTGGAACATGAAACACTGTTCACATAATGGATATTTAATCTGGTTCGGTTCAGTTACATTTCCACAAGAACTCTAAAGCCTAGTTTCTAACTAAACCTTAACTGAATCTTTGAGTGTGAAAAACTGCATGAACATCCATGAATTAAAAATAAAGTGTGCTTTTAGGATTTCCTCATTTGTATGCAGAACTAAATATCTCAAAATACTTTTTCTTTTGTGCTTTGTCTTGCTATTTGACCCAAGATATGAAAAAAAAAACCAACCCAAAACCAAACCAAACCCAACCAAACCCCATATTTATTTCATGCTATATTTGGATGTCAGAAAATGCTGTTCTCAGGATGTGGTAGTTCATATTTTATCTGAGCAGGTTTGCCTATTCCTGAAGAATATCTCCAAACACAAAACAGAGGAGGGAAGCTAAGAATAAAACAAAAGGAAGTGCATATACACCATAGCCAGTAGTACAGAGAAGAGACTTTAAATGCAATGGAGCGTGCCAACCACCAGTGCAGATTTAAAATCAAATAATGCTGCCACATCTACAGTCCTACAATCACTCCTCATAAAAAAATCAGTTCATATATTTTCTATTTTATTTGTATATACAATAGAAACATGAATTCCAGCCAAATATGGAAAGCATGGTCTGCCTTCCAAGAGACAAATGAACGCCTGAACACTTCAAAGCTGGTATATTTTGTTCTCACACCTGAAAGCTAAATGAAAAATCACCTTCTACAGCACAGTTGACCCACTTCTGCTCAAGGGACCGTAAGTGATAAGAAGCCTAGCATGAGCGACACACCTGTTGGGGTTCTTTTAAGTTCCATGTTGAAATTCTGACACAGGTATGAATATACTAAATGTATTATCAAAATACAACCCAGTGATACAACAGAATGCTTTTTAATAATAACTTAAATTAGCTCCACATTAATGTTACCCCCCCACAGACACATAGATGCAGTCAATAATTAAACAATGAAACTGTTTTGAAGGGCAAATTTGCTGGGCATCAAGGCCGTGCATTTAAAGAACCAGGCACTTTATAAATCTCAGATAGTAAACATCAAAGGAATCTTAGTGACTCTGATGAAGTAGCTACTACTGTCAGCTGTTATTTTATCTTCAGCAGTTCTGTATATTTGAGTAGTGTGGAATTTTCTTGGTATAGAATCAAAACTAAATTTTGAACTAATTCAGTGACATAATTTAGAAAACTTACTGCTTCTGAATTTACAGCTTTTTGTTTCTGGTGCAACCATTTAACACATTACTTGGATTAAGTCAGCACTCTCCTTACAATAAACAATCTAATTTCTGCTGCTTCTCCTATGTCAAATCAAAGACACGAAACTAAAGTTGCATTTACAGAAAAAAAAAAAAAAAGAAATATTTCTAAAGGGAATTCACTGCATAAAGGGACAGTAACAGAAGTCAGAAGTAGGCATTTTGATAGGGAAGGACCTTATCACATATGTGGGATTTTGAATATGTAGACTTACTTAGGCTCTTAAAAATTAAAGGCTAGCCAGTGTAATGACAGCTGTATAGCTTTTATTTAGTATGATTTTGTAGCCTATTCGTTTAAACCAATGTTGAAGCATTTTAGGGGAAAAAAAAAAACATTCAACCAACAAAACCAAGACAATGGTAATTACCAGTCTCAACATTTTCTATCTTATCCCAGCTTAGAACAAGAAATCAGTTACAAACTTACAAACAATCCTATGAAATACTTTTAAAGAACAATTTGAGAATACACTTATTCTTCCCAATATCTGCTTTTCTGCTTCTACATCTAGCTGTAATGCAGGAAGATAGGAAAAAAAAAAGAAAAAGAAAAGATTTGTTTTGTCATTTTGTGTTCTTATGTATTTGAACTTGTATTACATATACCTTTTAAGTTTGCTTTGAGTTCATGTTTTCAAGCTGCAAAGCCGATTAAGTTACCCTTACAAACTGAGTCCTGAAATATAAAATTCCTGAAATATAAAATATAAAATAGAGAAAGTTAAAAACATAGGCCTTACAAGAGGAGCCAGTAGATTTGTGTGTATATTATACATATATTTATATATAAAATAATTTGCACTATTCTGGACTAACACAAAGGCTTACAGGAATGGTCACTAGGCCAGACAGAAAGTGATATATTTTCATAAACATTTTCAAGCTATTAATTTCATGCAATTTTGCACTTCCCCCAACTGATGCTGAAACTATGAAAAGGCACAGTGCATGCTGGATAAAGCAAACTTTCAGCATTCACACTCCATTAATTAATTCATCACCTAAAAGCTAAGTATTGATTTTTTAATGGCTCTACAAATCTGTTTAAGCTACTATGATGTAATTAAGAGGACGTGTGTTTACTGTAAATTATCTAACAAGTACAAGGGCTGTGCATTCAGCAATAACAAAAATTTTAGCTCAAAGCAGACAACAGAGAAAACAACTGTTTGAGAATGTTTTCCCACTAATTGTATAAACTATGATTCCTTTCAAACTGGATTATTAAAAGCCACCTGTGTCACTAAAAATAGAAAAAACTGATACTCCTTTCATTGAAATCAACAGGAGATCTTGTGCAGTCTCACTGGTGGAGAGTCAGCTATTTATCATTGGTGTCCAATGTTCTGAGCCTTTTAGAACAATTGCTATACTGCATGGACTCCTTATAACATACTGTACCCAAAATAATAACAAAAAAGAAGATCAAAGCCATAGTTCCGGCAGATGGCATCTGATTATCCACTAAAATCATACTTAAGAAGTCAAACTAACACATGAAATTTATATTAATTTCTTCCATTAGAAGCATGAAGATTTACAGTGAAAAGTATAATGATATGCGACATATGTCTTGTGTGAGTGTGAGAAAAGCTGCAATCAAGTCACAACCACTGATATGTGGAATATATAAGCAACAACAAAGGAGCAACCTAAAAAGGAGTGCAGACGTAGATTGTTGCAAATGCAAGTAGATTTCTTACCTTATATTTAGACTGCAAAAATTAAATACTGAGGATGTAAAATTATCACTACCAGTAAAGAAAAAAAAAAAAGATGACTCGGGGGGTGGGGTGGGGGTGTGACCAGATACAAAAGCAAGAAATAGAAATTTAAGATTTAATGCTGGGGGGGTGGGGTGGTGGTGGTGGTGTAGAAATTATACAAGATAAATCTCATTGATACATTGTGAAATCAGTATGGGAAGGTCCATAAGATCATGACCTCTAAGCATCCTCTGCCACATCTTCACCCTCAGATGACATCCTGCAGCTACCTCTGCCTGCAAAGCCTCAGTTTTCCAATTACTGTGGAAAAAAATTCTAGCCATGTATACCTCTATGGTTGAAATGTGGAATGTATATTTTATTGTAGAGGAGCCTCCAGAGGGGTGACTTCAACAGTTCTGCTGACAAAAGTTGCTATTATTACTCAGTTTTCAAATGACACCCAACTGTTAATGGGAGAAGGGAGGACATTTGAAGGTACTTATCATGCAGAGATAAATAGACACCAGAATAATCTGGCTATGTCATTTGATAACATTAATTAGCAGTAGAGGTTATTTAGATTTTTTAAATACAAAATGCATCAGAATTTCCTTCTTGGCAGCAAAAATGCAGAAACTGCTAAATATTTAATAACGAAAGCATAAACATCTTTTTTTTAATGTCTTATTTTGGTTGAAGGAAAGACTTTCCCAGTGGTATACTTCTTTTTGCTTTGCTTTGCAGCTGTAATGAAATTTTGCATAATCAGCCTTTTTCAATAACCTCATGTTCCATGTTTACTGACAGGAGCAAAAGAGCAGCTGATTTTCACATCAGCTCATATGGGACAGACATCTCAGTATTCAGAGTCCATTCTCTTGAAGGGATGGGAAAGACACTGGATAGCTAAAAGCACCTCCAACCTGTGACTCTGTGACAACGGAATAGAAGAAAACACGTAGGTAGTTATTGTATGTGTGCACGGCACAAAGTGTGAATCAATAATTAAAGTGTTAATTATCTCACCAGTTATGGATACAGACTGGGGATTAATCCCTGCAAATAGGCTGAGAGACAATTATACTCCCTGCATGCAGTGCAAGATAACCCTCCTTTCTCTGGCTGAACAGATGTGGATTCATAAAAGGTGCTATGCTCCCATGGGGTAAATAATTTGGAAATGGTCAGTGGCAACACACTGCAATAACCAGTGGCAATACAGCAATGTTCTACACCTCCATATCCAGATTGAGAATCCTCTAGTAGTGATAATAACATAGTGTTAATGCATCCTCCTGCAGAAAATCAAAATTAGTACTACTAAGTACTAACGGCTGTTAAGACAATTAATTTGCTCTTTCATCATTGTTGTATGCTGAAAGCCTTTCTTTGTCCTATAAAAAGCAAGCCACAGATTTAATGAAATCATAATAGGTGATCTGGAAAATGAGTAGTTTTTAAATACTTCAGAATTTCTTTCAGAATATATTCATCTGTCCATATTCCCATACAAAATCTCAGTGCAAAAGAAGCAAATACAAAAGGGAAAACAAACACATACTATAGTTGAAATACACCTCCAGTGTCTAGCAACGTAATTAATTAATTAATAGCTTAATTTTTTCTCCTTTGCTTGGTTTTGACAACTTTAAATATACTGTATGCAACAGCTTTTAGTTTTAGTCTAAGTTCCAAATGAAATGAGATGCATATACAATCAGCATCTCCCCCAAGTTTTTTGCGAAGTATTAGCCAGTTTGAGTTAGACCTATAGAAGAGAGAAGCCTCAGAGATGATGACGATAATGTCCTCAGAGATCATAGAATCATAGAATCACAGAATGGTTTGGGCTAGAAGGAACCTTATAGATCATTTAGATCCAGCCCCCCGCTGCCGTGGGCGGGAATATTTTCCACTAGAATGGAAAACATAAGGAAACAGAGCTCACTGGTTTCATTGCTTACAGAACTGTTTACTTAGGGAAAAGATGTAATTGTTGAGATTCAAGCTCTTAGCAAAGCCAGAGGCCTGGACTGTCAAACACAGTTCCTATGGCAGCAGACTAAAGCCCACAGCAGAATCTGATCTTGGCATTATATAACCCCTGAACTTAAAAAAAAAAAAAAAAAAAGGAAAAAAATTAATTGCAAGCTGGTTTTGCTTTGTATGCGACATTCTATGCATTACTCACTATTGCCAACCTCAAGCCTTTGAAAACCATGAGTCAAGCCACAAAACATCATGAGATTAGCTGAGTTACTGAAAAATAAATAAATTCATTTGTGTGGTTTATTTGCCTTCTAATGCTGGGTGAGTTCAGGTCATGTTTTCGAAGCTTTCCTTCACAAACACCGAGGCTACAGACTCACTTTTTTCCAAGTGGATTTGAGTTAAGAAACCATAAGGCTTCATAACAATAACACTTTGCAAACACCATGTGTAGCTGCACCAACTGTGAGAGACTTTCCCTTCCTACACTGCAGAGGTGGTGAAGGCCATTTCAGTAAATACTCGATCATAGCTAAAGCAAATGTCGAAGAGCATCAACAGCAATAGTGGGTGGGGAGCCGAAGGATATACGAAAACCTAGTGACCAGGGTATCCTGCCACCAAACATGTACTTGCAATCATGATATGAACAGATGGGTACGCTTATAAGATATCTCACCTCCCCACAGCTGAATGTTAGCCATGCAAAAAACCTGCATTAGGACAAGGGAGTGGAATTTCAGCCACAATGTCTCTTTCCAGAAACATTTTTCTGCAATTAATCTTCATTCTTCTCAAAATATTTGAGCATTCAGAAAGAAAACACAGACTTTACCCTAGAAATTAAATAGGACAAAGTCTAAATATGTAGAAGTAAATTGAATGTTATTGTGTCATGTCCAATTTGTGTGGAAAGTTCACACCTTCTCATGTAGGCTCCTAACTCTTTTTGTTCTAGCTAATATTCATGACACCAATATACAGCACATAACAGTCAGCTTTAAATGTTGCTGCTCCATATTCACATTGTTCAGACTCCACATTTAAGCCTGGGACGCTCTAGCTATTAACATGCATCACACAGAGCCATTCCTATTTTCTTCCTCCTATGTTCCTTCTTGGGTGGCATAAATTAAAAATAGTTTTGGGGGATGTTGAAATTAAGACTACTCCACAGAGGCATTGGGAAAAGTTTCAGGAAATACTTTCTGGTGCTTGTTTTTTGGTTTGTTTTTTTTTTTCCCCTTGATTACTTTTTGTTGGGGTAGTTTCATCAGAACCAAAACTTTATGTGGGAATGAACCACATCTTTTCAGCTACATACAAAACGTCTGCTTGAAGTAAAGGAGATTGTTGCACACAGTGAGAGCAGCTATTCACACCCTGTTCAGGGAAGTTATCTCAAGCATCATTGCAAATGCCAGCTCTGCTTCTTTCAGAGGGAGGACTTACAGCTGAGGCAACATCCTAGACACTGCTTTTTTTTTTTCATTTTCCTAGCCTACAGCAATTTAAAATTTCACACTGCGATAAGGAAATTCCTGAAGTCTGAAAAAACTAACAGGATAAATTTGCCTTTTCAGCTCTCATAAACAGTTAACTTGCAGGTTACCAGTTTTTTACCAGCTTTAGGATTTATATAGATACCAGCCGTCTCTGCTTGACAAAAAATTCAATACCAAGAGACTGGGGTTTAATTTTAATAAATATTATCTCCAGAAGCAACATTAAGAAACTACCTTTTGTGTTGTTCTAGCTCCTAATTTCCATAATTTGCTCTTTTGCTCTCAACTTACCGTTTCAGGTTTTACCTAGAAACCTCTCATTTATAAATCTTACGGTTCTTCACTAAGTCTTATACCAGGAGTGCTTAACCTACATGCCAAAATTACGCAACTAGCCTTTGACACATTGCCTGGCATTCTGTCTCCTAAGAGCCCCACATCCTCTCTGCCATCACAGTGGCCAAAAGTCAGGTATTTGCTGTTTTGTACTCAGTGTGTGTATATAGGTAGCAGGAGTATATGAGCATTTCACATCATGATGTAAAAGGCATTAATCTCATGCATCTCCAGTACTTTGGTATGATAGTAAATTCAAACAACCCTCACACACAACTTCACACGTATGAACACTCCCATTATACAGCCTGATGCACTTCAGCTCGTCAATGATATCCAGTGGTAGGATTGCCACATGATAGGTCCTGGTATACTGCATTTGAGTATTCCCAAGAAAGCCAAAGAGATCCATCAACACCATTTTATGCATTTTTTCTTAGAGAGATTAATAGTAAGGAAGGCATAGAAATAGGAGAAAAGGATCTAACTCGTGCTTCCACATACATAGAATAAAGTCCGCTTATTCTAGAGTGCTTCTAGAAATGTACCTGGTGTCTGCAGGTGACAGGCAAGCTTTCTTTTCTGATGGGCTATGGTGCACTCGGGAATTTCAGTTACAAAAAATGCAAATAACTAGAATAAAACAAGGCACTTTAGCAGCTCAGGATTAGTATAACCCACCACCCTCGTGTTATACAGCCCTATTCCCCCAGTATCTCCACTAATGGATCTATATCTATCACAGGACCGCAACACAGAACCACCTGGTAGCAAAGGGAAATTGCAATGAGAATGGAGCCTGGGAAGCCTGTAGTGATGCTAGAGGCACTGCCACAGATACTAAACTGCCAGCTGTACTTCTGTGTAACTCAATGTATAGTGCTGGATTGCTTGTATGCCAATGCAAAACTGTATCAGGAAGACTGCAGAGACTATTCTTTCAAGCTGATGCAGGTTTCTTCAAAACACACTCTGCTAAATTCAACCCATTAAAAATAGCAAATGTTTTTGTTCGTTACTTGAAATTAAATTCCAGCCGGTCTAAGAAACCCTATCTGCCTCTGGTTTGCATGTCCAAATCCCTGGTGCTGTTGTAATTCTTGTAAACAGCACAAATGGGGTTTTACCAGAGTCTGCTGCTGAAGAAATGACAAACTGCTGTAGATTCATAAGATGAGTATGTCACTTTTAACTGCAATTGCAACACAGAAGATATTTTTTTAGTATCTGTGGTAAAATCATATTTGAAGATCAGTGCAAACAATAAAAGCTCCATTTAAAAAGCTTTAGTTTCATCTTACTGAGGTGGTTAGCTGGCAGAAAGGGGTGAGACGAAAGGGAAGATTACATTCAGGAACATTTTTTCCATGCCAGTGTATCAACAGTATCAACTTTCTGACAAACTGAAATTTGATAACAATAAAAATGAGGCATTTTTATCTCGGCAGTTAACAATGAGTATATAAGTTTTACAGTGGTGTTTCTTACTGTCCTGAGCTTTCATATTCATATGGCTGAGCTGTCATGTGTTCACATATAGGAGCTTCAAATTTTCTTTTAGGTTTTGCATTGGCACGTGCAGAAGTTGTGCCTTAGCATAAAACCATATGGTCCAAGAAATCACTGAGAGCAGAGTAACAGTTTTCTGGGGGTCTGCTACAGCTCCTCGGTTTTGGTTCAAAGCCTTTGATTTTCTTCAGCCTGTTCTGTATATGTTTTTGCATGACCTTACTTCTTTCAGTGTCCTCTTCAGAGAAATATTTCTAGGTCTACTGGTGAGTTATTGTAACTTCTCAAAATAAATGCATGTGTTTTCCTTGTTTGCCACTATGTTATACTGCTATGATGGACTGTCTATTATTCAGCTTCAACCAATTATTTTCTATTCATCTATTTGACTTCACAACACTGCTGGGTAGATTTCCTATGACTACCTAAAATATATTTCCCCCATTTATCACAGAAGCCTGAATTTAGCTGAATTAATATGGGTGATTTAGCTTTCCCTAAAGGAAATGTATAATACTTTACAGAAATAGTGTGGCTTTTTATATAAAAATCCCACTATAAATCATAGAAAACTAACTTGGATATCCTGCCTACACATGAAAAACAAGTAACTAAAAATAACTTTACCCCTGAGCAAATACACATGTGCATGGGCTTCTTTGTCTTTCCTTCACCTGCTTCTGCATGAAAACAGTGTCCATGGGAAGTGCTGGAAGGTTAGACTTGGAAGCACAAATCTGAATTTTATCTACACAGGCAACAGACGAGAGACTTCCATAACCATGCCCTTGCAGAATGAGCTCAGTGAATGAACAGGCAGTCCCTGTGTGCCTCTGCTTTTCCCCAAACCCTCTCCCAGCCACCCAGAGTCCATTGCAATGGTAGCTGTCCAGAAGCTTGCCTGCAGATGCAGAATCAGATCCAACCAGCTATTCTTTTGTGATAGCAAGTCATGTTTGCTGTTAACTGAAGGGATCCTGGATCTTCTCCCTTCCTCTTCTTTATCATTCCCTCTCACATTACCCAGTCAGTAAGTAGTTATACAAATCTCTGAGTGCTTAAAACATAGCTTTCCATCTTGAACCGAAAATCCCCCTTTGTCTTTTTGTCAAATTCTACTTCCCTTCAGTATGAGATACCAGCCTTTATCAGCCACTTGTTTGGAATCTGAAAAAACAACAGCTTTATCTCATGCTGCCCTTCACATATAAGAGACTTCCTGTCAACACCAACAGCACTTACACATTATCTGTTTCCAAATCTCACCTTGAAACTATTCTTTACTACGATGTGCAAAGCAAAAACAAAAGAAGAAAGAAAACCCCAACAAACACAGACATTTTCAGAGACAGCAAAATAAATGGCCAGAAAGTGGAACCTGTAAATGTTTAAGTATATAACGTAATGGCTATTTCTTGTTTAAAAAAAAAAAAAGAAAACAGCCCAAAAAAACCAAACCCCACCAAAAAAAAAAAGTTGGATGGGCTCAGTAAAAAAATATGGGGAAAAGAGTTTCCTTTCAAAAAGCTTGACTTCGTCTTCTCCATCTCTTTTCTGCCCTTCACAAGATACTAACAATTAGGTTGTATCTTCAGTCTTCTTTTTGAAATATGGAAACTCTGAGTTTTGTGTCTTCCAGCTTTCCTATACTATAATAAAGACTAAGAAGCTAATTTATTTTTCAATGAAAAGCAACATCACAGGACTCCAGGAGGGAAAACTTTAACAAAGGCATCAAATACCACAGACCTCATGATGCAAATAATCATATTTTCTAGGACAGGAGAATTGGAAAATGGTCTGTCTCACACTAATGCATGCAGTAGTTGTTTGCCTCAGCTCACAGACTCTAAAACAGTCTGACCTACATATTCTTGTTCTTTTTTCTAGGCCTCACTGAGAAGACAGACTTCTTAGTACTATTGTGAGGTTCACTGGGAGGTTAGAAACATGATGAGTTATCTTTAAGTATAGAAAGAGCAAAGTTTATTGTGTAAACATTTACACTGTGAGCTGACCTTCTTCTGACTTCAACTGCTAAAAGACCAGGGGGAAATGCTTTGGGGCAGAAGTCCAGGAAGCTGAGCAGAGCAGGAAGATAAAGAGTGGGCTACAGTTGAATAGGGCAGTGGGGAGAGAGATGGGGAGTACTACTCTGGTCCATAGAAAGCACTGCACAGCTTTGGAAAAGGCTGATGACACTCTGTCCTGAGGTGAGCAGAAGACCAAAGCCAGTGACCCACAAGTTCTTTCCTGTGTCCTTACTGGGATAGTTTATTAGAAATCCAGGAAGATACAGTATTTTCTTGAGGGTGCAGAGATGGAAGTAATCCCAGGATTGTGAAGTGATACTTACACTATACCATCGTTTGAACTAGGATCCTCTGAATGCTACCAGTTCAGGGACCTGAATTCTCCTAAGGTTAAGCTGTGCAGTGGGATCCAGCTTACCTAAATACAGTGTCATTTTAGATTCCCCGGGTAATCCACTGCCAAACAAGAAAACGTGTGTGTCTGGGAGGGTAGGTCTCTTGTAGGTCTCACACTGCATCTGTCTGCCCCATGGGAAAATTTCTGATGCTAGAATGACCCAGATGGCACTTGACATGTTTATATGTTTCAGTCTGGAGCTGGCTACAAAATATACTCATTCTCAGAAGGCTTTGAAAGCCTATAAAGCAATATATCCTATATACTGATATATAATATACAGCTTGTAATACAGTAAAGAAATGATTTCTCATATTTTCAGAAATCTAAACACTGAGGACCTGCTTCACCTGTCTGCACATGGCATAGAGTGCATAGGACATTTAAGATGTCCTTGGGGGTCTAGGACATCCGGATAAGAATAGCAGGTATTACACAGAACCTGAAAGAAGTCTATGACAACCTGGCTGTGAGCCAGGTAGGAAACTTTAGGGTAACTTGAACCGTAGTAGGTACTTCTGAATGAGCAATTGACTGTCTGGGGGGTTTTTAACCATAGGAATCTGATGCATGTTGGTTAACTTTAACAGCGACCTCTCACCTATCTCCTAACTTCTGCATGCTTGTTGTAATGGGGTGTGTGGTTTGTGATGGGGATTGGCACAGACCTATGCTGGTGGTACACTAGTGGTCTGTAATTTACGGACAACTCAAATGAACTGCCAGCCCCAAACCACTGGATAATTGAGATTTCCCAGTCAAAACAAGACAGCAGATTTTGTGTAGGTGTGGACATGGGAACAATGTGTGGAAAGAGAGATGCATAACCTCCCTGCTTGTAAAATAAACAACACACCACCACTGACAGTGATGTTGAAATGTGTGACATAACTTTTATTTGCCCTATCTTAGAGCTTTTTTCTATGCGCATCAAAGAAAACTCTACAGATACTTCACCAGGTAGCTATAGAAGACCCTAGAAAGGGAAAAAACAATGAAGTTAAGAGAACCTTTTGCCCAAAGCTGATGCAAGTCCTCAGTGAATGAGTTTACACTGCAAAATAAAATGCCAGACACCACTGCTTCACTTTTTCATTCTTGTGTGGGATTTACAAGGAAAGGCACATTTTCACATAGGCAAGAATAAAGCTTTTGTGTGGGAAGATAGATTACATGAGCTATCACACCCTTTTTAATCTCAGTTCACTGTGTCTATCTGTGTGCTTCATGTAGGATATCATTCCTGCAAAAAGCAGTCACTGGGAAAGAAACAAAAAAAAAAGTATTTAGCATAGAACTGCAGGTGCAAATGTTCAGCTAAGCTTTATTATATATTTCTCTCAACGTTTGTGAAATTCAGTGGTCTGGAGTCACAGAGACAGTGAGTTTGCCTTTTTTTTCCTTTTTTTTTTCTTCTCTTTTTTTTTTTTTTTTTTTTAAATTAATATATCCAGGTTTCTTTTTCTCATCTAATTTGGGAAATACAACAGAGAGAAAAACTGTGCTGACAATATCAGGAGGTTCTGCCAGAGAGTCAAGAATTCAAGTAGAATTGCAAGGAACAGGTTTTAAGTGAGGCAAGAGCAAGAGGGGAAAGAAAACAAGTACTGCTACTTTGAACTCTGACAGATGAATCTACAGCTAAGATACTTGAGAATGAGACATAGCTTTCTAGGGCAGATGTTTGATTACAAGTTCAGACCATCCGTGCCAGAACTTGATGTGAGGTTTAAGGTACAGAATTATTGAGTTATGTAAGAAAAAAGTATTAGTGAGTCTTCAAGCAAGAAAAGCAAATAATTACAGTAATAAGGTGTCCAATACCTTTAATACAGTATGAAATGCCTGCAAGGCTTCATGCTTTTTAGCTGCAGAGAGATTCCTCTCTTCTTTAACAAGGCAATTAAGGCACTGCACACTCACTGTGCAGTGAGGACTTGCACAGGTATTGAGCAGTACAGAAGCCAATATATGAAGTCATTAGAGAAATGATTTCTTATGAAAATTACTCTCTTCCTTTCTTCTCTAAACAAAGTTGAGAAATGTTTGTCTCCTGCTGCTAGCCTGCATATATCTACTCTCTCTCTCTCTCTCTCTTTCTCTGGGTAAATTCTTCAAGTGTCCTATGTAAAGGATGTGAAAATTTGTTGTGAATCAGGCCCTAAAAATCTGACAGCAAATCCCATGCTGAAATCCTAGAGGCAGAGTGGAAAGATTTCAGGAGAATAACTGGAATTCTGCCAAGAATTTTTAAGAGCTTGAATGTCTTGGGGGAATATATAAAAGCAACCTCATGTTTCAGCTAACCAAAGCAGTAAAACAAGTTCCTGGAGGCAGGGATCAGCACTTTGAATATATTTGGGTGCTCCCTTGAATTCCTGTGTTTCTTTTTCCTTCTTCTGTCGTTTTCCCAGTTCCTTTCTACTTTGAAGTTAGGAAGGTAGACTTTAAAAGTTACTTTTCCTTCTCACCCAGCCAACAGGGAAGGGTCATAAGTAGGGCAGCCAGTTCCCTCTTCTTTGAAAGCTGTATGACTGTTCTACTTTAGATACACATTCTCCTGCTTAAGCCCCAGCACAGTATGAGTCCTATCACAAATTTATAAGCTCTAGTTCTGTCCTGTGTACTACCTAGCCCAGACACGTAACAGTCATCTTATTTATAACTAACTCAAATGTAGAAAGCATGCCATCGTCATCTTTCATAATTAAAACGGGGCAAAGCATTTATAGCAGTGTCTTATGAAATGGTGTTTAATTTCCAACACATAAAAGACCACTACTGCACCACTTAAAAATGCTTGCATGCGTTGTCTGTTCTGGAAGCAGAATATTGCTGGTTTGAAGAAGCTTGTCTGACCCCCATGAATAATGAACTATTTAAGAACTTCAAGAAGAATCCTCAGAGAGATCAATCAAGTGAGACCAAAGGGAATGACAAGAATACAAGATTAAAGGAGAATCTCTGATATAATCTTGACAAAGCTGATTTGATCACCTAAAAGTTCAATAGATTTAACTGACATTGGCCAAAGCTAACACACACTTTATGGCTTGCATGATCCTTGTTGGAAGCATTTTTGATATATATGAGTATGTCGTATTTGGCTATTATTTAGGGAAACATGGTGGCTATTAGACCCTTATTGGTTCTCAGAGGTATCAGGGTAATATCACGATTTAATAAAAAAAAAAGAATAGCCTCTAAGAGCAAGACAAGCATAGGTTATCATCTATATCTACGTTAGCAAGTGATAGGACAGAGTAGATAATCATCTGAAACACTCATCGCTGACACCTCTACCCTATATGCAGTGCACAGTTTTATTTCAGACTTTGTGAAATACCTTGTGAACTAAATAATCTTTCCATATACGTGGTTCAGGACTGCCAAAAGGACCAGCCCTTGGTTTAATACCACTTAGGGTTGTGGTGTATCTGATATACATTTGGAGCAAAGCTTTCAGTTTGTCATCTTGAAAACTTCAGGTCCAAACATAAAAATGAAAATATTTCAGAAAGCCAAGTAAGGACAAGCCTTTCATTTTTCAGGTGAAAACATCAAGAAAACAGAAACTTCATCATGTACTTGCTAGATTTTGTCAGTGCTAGCATCTTGTGGTTCTAAGGAGAATAAAATAGCTGTGCAAAAGACAATATTGCACCACAAGGACTGGCAACACCTTCATTCTTTAAACAGTTTTAGAACAGAGAGTGAAAGGCTGTAAGAAAGCAAGAATTTATATTTAGAAAGAACATAAAACAAGAACACCAAGGAGCCTTGAATGACTCACTAAATTTCAAAAGAAAACTTGACCAAGGCTGCCATTGAGTTACCTAGAAGAGGTCCGAGCTGTTCGCTGTATTCAGTGCTTCTAGTTAGATAAAGAATCTTCAGTTACCACTAGAGAAACGGTAGTCATCCCTCTTTATGATAAGAAAATGGTTTGCTCCTAAAAACATATTGTTTTCTTTTTTCTGAGGTAATTTATTTCAGGTATGAGAACCAACGAAATAATCGTACAAGCTTAAGAAGTAGGTCCATGTGAAACTCATAAAGTTCAGCAATGAGGTGTGAGGTCCTTAACCTGGGTCAGGGCAACTGCTGATATCAATACATGCTGGGGGATGAAGGGATTCAGAGCAGACCTGCAGAGAAGGACTTGGGGGTACCCATGTAAGAAAAGCTGGACATGAGGTGACTCACAGCCCAGAAACCCAATTATATTCTGGGCCACATCACCAACAGCATGATCAGCTGGTCGAGGGAGGTGATTTTCCCCCTCTACTCCCCTCTGGTGATACCCCACCTGGAGTATTGCTTTCAGCTCTAGTCCTCAGTACAAGAAAGACATTAACTTCTTGGGGTGGGTCTAGAGGAGGGCTACAAAGATGATCGGAGGGCCATGAAGATGATCAGAGGGCTGGAGAACCTCTTCTATGGGGAAACACTGAGAGAGTTGGGGTTCTTCAGCATGGAGAAGGTTCCATGGAGACCTTATTGGAGCCTTTCAGTACTTAGAGGGGGCTTATAAGAAAGATGGGGACAAACTTTTTAGTAGGGCCTGTTGTGATAGGACAAGGCATAATGGTTTTAAACTAAGAGAAAGTAGATTTAGAATAGATATAAGGAAGACATTTTTTTACAATGAGGGTAAACCACTGAAACAGGTCACCTGGAGAGCTGGTAGATGCCCCATCTCTGGAAACATTCAAGGTCAGATGGGACAGGGCTCTGAGCAACCTGATCTAGTTAAAAATGTTCTTGCTTACTGCAGGGAGCATCAGAGTAGATGACCTTCAAAAGTTCCTTCCAACACAAACTATTTTGTGATTCTGTGATTCCACGAATCCAGCACTCTGAGGAAGAAGAAAAGCTCAGCATCTGAAAATCCCAGCAGTTTAGTAGTGCTCCCACAGAATGAGGGAATACAGTTAGAGAAATTTAAAATAATGACATCATCTATATGCACATTAATCATATGAACAGCAGGAAGTATAACACTTGGCCTTGCATTCCAAATCTCTTCATTTAAAATGTTAATTTAAATAGCTCATTTAAAATTTCTGTCCGATGTTTGATCTCTAGCTCTCCAAAAATACTGAGCCAGCAGCCAAGAATGTAATTTAATGTTGTGCCAGACATAAAGAAAAAGTATCCATGGCTCAAAGTCCACAGACAAAGCATTTGTGAGTCACACTGAAATTCAGTCCCAGGAACCAACAAATGTAAGCAAACTGTTCCACTAGCCATTTGATGGGCTCAGCGTACAGTAAGTTGCAAAATGAGTACATACAGTAAAGTGTGTGAAAACTAAGCCTCCCCACTAGAGATTACGCCTCCACAGAACTAACCAAGAAAAGGCTATGCACCAAGTTAAAGAATTTGAGGATCAGAAAACAAAGGAATTAAAAGTATCCCATCGTTACCCTCTAGAGCACATTTTGTCAAAAAAGAAATGGCCTTTTGTCAGTGGAGACACAAATAAACTACAAAGTTATCAATATGAGAATACTTCTACAATTAAATGTCTGTTCTATAAACAAAATGGTTAATTTCAATCACATCTTTTCTCATTTGAAAAGAACAGTACTTCACCACAGCAGAGCACATAAAGGAACACATACTTAATATCCTTTAAAAATGGAAATAACCCCACTGGGAAAAGTTAGCATATTCACAGGCTTAAAATGATGCACAAATTAAAGCACTTCACCAAATCAAGGTTTCACTTTGCGAACTAGACTTCCCAATTGGCAGCAAATGAGCCTGAAGAGCAAACAAGAGGTTTCTCTTATCATGAAGTGTCAGGTGTTACTTGTATATTTAAGTACAAAAGGCATACGTTTCATAAGCCCAGCAGCAAAAGTGAGTGCTTAAAAAAAAATAATTAAAAAAAAAGGCAATTAGTCTCATTCTTTCTTATTTATGCCTTCAGAAGAATTTGAATCCAAAGGAGTTTCACTGCCACCTGCAATCATTAATTTCAGTGCACAAGAATGTTTATGACAAGAACATAATTTAGCTATGAACTTCAATGCAAACAGAGCTGGTGAACCCCAAGTCTCATCATGTGAAAAAAGTTAACTCCCCTGCAATATCTAGTGCTTATATTTTGTATTTTCATAGGCCTGTGTATCTTAAGGTTTTCATTTTTTTAATTCAAAGAGAAAAAAGGAGACACTAGCATGAACAGAACACTCTTTCCCCATCTAGTGATGTGAATTTTGACTATTTTTAGCACAGGCTAACTGAAGTCCTCTTAATGGACTTACCAAGTAAAAGGCCACTGCCTGAAAGTTCTCCATAGAGAGGATTGTCAGTGACACCAGCAGGAGTTCCTCGTAAGACACTCTGACATATTTACATCCGTAACTTTACAAATAACTCTTGAAGAGACAGCAAGAATTACACCACTCTACAATGCTGGTACTCCATGACCAACTGGATCAAGTCCAGCAATGATTTCAAAGCAAGGTGTTTGTTAATTTAGTGCTGCTGACAGAATGCCAACCAAAGTATTCTCAATGCCCAACAGTATTCCTAATGTGAAACAACACATACATTTATATGCTGAGATCTCAAAGTTGGTTCTATTAACAGACGCATATCACATTATCACTGAAAATATTTTTCCAGCTTTGGCTATGAGGCTACTGAACTATTCATATCAACAATAAAAGTCATCTCCCCTGCATGCATCCTTCAGTGACAAACAGATCAATGAGGTTTGGTGGATTGTGACAGGTAACAGATACTGTATTCACAAATGCCTGTGAAAAGCCACAGATCTCGCCTTTGGTAAGACTTTGTCAATCTCTTACTAAACCCCTTCAAGTGCACCGGGGAATATAGCCTAGATGAAATTAGTCTGAGATGAGTTCACAGTCGGCTGAAAGCTGTATTTAAAATGCAGTTATCAGGATTCACAGTCAAACAGGACATATTTATTAAGTATGACCTACTGAAGTCCATGGTATTATATAGGTTCATTAACAAATCAAGTAAAGAAAACCTTTGTGACCTTTGAAAACAGCATCAAACAGGGTGGGTAACAGGCACTTCTGATAATAAGAGTAGAATGGAAAAGATCTTTGTGCACTGGAGCAATACTCTGAAATACACGAGGTCAGAAGGGAGTAGCGCAAACTCCTGCACTTAAATCAGGATTAACAACTCTATAAATATAATACAGGGAAAATCCAGCTGATCTGAAGCTTTGCAGAAGAGAATCTGGGGGATTCCAAACTGCATATGAGTCAGCTAAGTCAGGCTGTTTCAAAAATATTCCATACACCAACTAAAGACATAAAAACAGGCACATCATAAGAAAGACAACTTAAGGAATCCTCTCACTGTTCCTAGCCCCACAACTGGGCATTGTCTCAGCTGTACAAGCACCCTTTGAGCAGGACAGCAGCCACTGAGTGTCCAGAGGAGAACTGTAAAGAAAGAATAGACTTTTTTTTTAGTCTAGAGAAGGGGGCTTTACAAAGAAAAATGATTGTCTTAAAATATGGTAAAGAGTGCCACAAAAGAATCAGCTGTTCTTTTTATCTACCAGAGCTAGAACAAAAACAACAGGTTTAAACTTGCAAAGACACAGAATAACCATTAGGAAAATGTTTCTAATAGTAAGGTGTTAGGAAAAAAAGGCTTAGGAAAATAAGGGTGAGAACACTACAAGATCTTTCCTTAGGATTTAGAATAAAAAAGCAAAACCTTAGAGTCTCTTTCTGCTGTTGTGCCTTCGAGTCTGTGAGAACAGAATTGTTCTCTGTATCTTTTGCCAGAAGAGCTGTAGAACGTCTCCTCTGCTAATCTTAGAAAAACTGGCATACGGGAAGTTTTCCTTAGTCTTTGACTGAGAGTGCATGTGTGTGCCTCTGAGTGTGCACTCACACAGCTATGTGTGTGTGTGTGTATGTACAAGCCTATGTCTATACACAGTTTTGTGTGAATGTGTTGTGCTCAACAACTGAAATTCAGTTTTAAAAACATTTAACAAAGATTTCCTTCCATTGAACATCAATAGTAGAAAGGGTTTGAGCATGTAGGGTGGCTGCAATCCAGCGATGCTTTAATGCTGGTATCCTTGACCACCATTTTCTCCCAAAATACAGTAGGTTTGGAGAAGTATAAAAGTAAATGTGAAGAGGGTTTTGGGGGTTTTGGGTTTGAGGTGTTTTTTTGAAAGGGCAGTTGGCATATTACTTGTCTCATTTACATCTGCATATAGCATTGAATCAGTGTAAAGTGGACTTGAAGAGAGAAACAGATCTTTGTATGATTACAGTAATATGTTAAGAGCTATTGATCTGAAGATTTGTTCCACCAGGGTGAGTAAGACTATTCAACAATCATGCTCAATGAGATTTGCACATAATAGCCTAATGGTAGAACCAGAATATGATACAAAATAAACATCCAAGCAATGCAGACTGTAACTAAACCTGGTGAATGAAGGAGATAATTATCCCCAGGACTCAGACCAAATGGTTTTCATTTACACTTGGCATCTTCTTTTCTCCATTTTGGAATATCTAGGCAAAGTTTTCCTCAGTGTTGCATTACCACTCTATAGTTTCAGGGCTCTGGGTGGCTGCCCAATGAAAAGGTAGTCAACTATGTGTATTTCACTTAATCATACCAATATATCACCTCTGCTCATGACCACACAACCCAAACAGTGGCAGCACACAAGAAATCTGAGAGCACACTGAAGTTAGATGGGAGAACATGAAGGACGTTAGGTAATTTTATTATAAGAACAAAGTTACTTAATTAAATCCCTTTAAAAGTTTATGAGATGGTCTGATGAGGCCAGGAAATAAAGTTTTCCCCAAATGGAATGCAACAAAGGCCAGTCATATTACTTGCAGGAAAAAGGGAAGGGGAATTTACCCTAAAAGCATTTAGCTGCTTCCAGCAATGAAGAAAATTATTTGCAATATTAAAAAATCCTGGGGATACGCTGTGGCTTTTTTTTAAAAGCCTCACTCACCGGAATTGTGGTGTGCCCTCTGTTGTTGCTTTACCAAAGTTATAAGCCCAGTGATGAAGGGAGAAGAAAAAAATAACAGCTTACACAGGGTCATTAGAAACCTTAAATTCTCTCAGCTAGAAGTCCCTGAAGATCTTTCCTGCATTAAATGTGCTTGAGTCTCTCACCATTCCCAGTAGCGACCACTTCCTAGGCTGCACATGTGCCTCCCCCTGAGGGTGAGTGAGTATGTTCCATTCCCTCAGATCTCCCCAAGCTGCATGTGTGAACCTGAATGGATATGCTCCAGCCCAAGACTGCTGTGGCTGGCAGAGCCAGAATTTTGCTGTAATGGCTGGAACTGTGACCAAGAACCTGTCTCTCCACCCCTCTCAGTAATCCTCCTGCTAGCAGTATATGGCAGGAAACCGTCTCATACTAATGCAAGAAGGATAAGAGGAAAAACTGAATAGTAAAACCAGGGGAATGGGGCACAAGAAAAACAGGCAGTAAGATACGTCTAGGCAAATATATTACAAACCAGGAGAGTGTGGAGAAGCAGAAGATGGAGAAAATTGCTCTCATGAGCTAAGAGAGCTTGAGGTTGGAGAAGATGCCTGGCAAGGAAATGGAGACATGACAGAAACAGTTTGGAAGAGAAAGAAAATGGGATCAAGCTGGAAAGGGAACAAGTCAAAAAGCTTGTGCCCAGCAGAGAATGTGCTCTTGCAGAGTCTGAAGTGAAGCACAGCATCTCACTTTGTTTAAGAATTACAAATGATATTATGAAAATATCTTATGTTCATCCAGTGATGACCATTAACACAGGACAACAATTTACAGTCAATTATTCCTTGACTCAAGCAGCAGAAATCTGAGCAGTTTGCCTAAACCATTTTAATTAATCACTCTAGAACACCATTGGTCTCTTTTCCAAAACAAGGAGAAATTACACAGGTACATGAAGAATATTTCCTATATTTGCAAAGTCAGACACTTGGGAGAAAAGAAATGCTAGTATCAAGGCCGTATCTGTCTCGTATAAACCTCTTGTGCAGATCCACTAGGACTCAAGCATATAATGCTTGCAGACTACCTTTCTCTTAATCAAGAATCAGGATGAATCAGATCTGAACTAACTCACTACTCTTCAATATTTTGAGTTTTCCCTGGATTTCTTGATACCTGCAGTTGACTGTTGTGTTTTGATTTGGTTGTTGGGTTTTTTTCCCCTGTTCACATTCTACTCTTGCAGCAAATGCAATGGAGGAAGAACAGAACTCTATGAAAAAATCCCTTTCCTATAACAGTCCTCATTAATTCCCCAAACTTATATGTGCACCTGTTTCTATGCTACTGAACAAAATAAACGAGGTACTGTTCTTTGGCTGAGAGCAAGTGACAGCACAGTCCAGATCTGCTTGGATAAACTCCTCTTACCCCAAAACGGGTTGGCTGCATTTAAAGGACAAGGGTCCTCACCTTATGTTCAGGCATTGACTACATGGATGTTCTTCAGTTTGAATAAAAAACATACCAAGGTGGTCATGCTAAAAATTATACAGTATGGAGAACTGCAACCTCATGTTTAAGCCCATATACTTACCCAGCTTCATTTAGTAAAATAAGTGTAGGACTAGAATTCCATGCAAGAAGTTTGTGTTATGTAAATAAAAAAACTCATCATGTATACATAGGGCAGCACCTTCAGATCTGGTGTTTCCAAATAAATGTACCTGTCTTTGAAACTTCAATAATGTGCTTTTACTATCATTTGTCTGCGTGTTGCGTAATTCATATAAGAACACCAACCCCTCCATAATAAATTGGTTGGCAAATAAAGAAAAAAATTCTGACAGAGGAAAGCAAACAACTACAGGACTGGAAATCTAAGCTCTCTTATTAAATAGCATTCAGCTTTTATGCCTTAGCACTGAACAAATTGCATGCATTATGTACTTGTATCAATAATTCCTGAAATAATATGTGCAGCATGGCATATCATTCTCAGGCAAGCAATTGGCAGGTAGTTTTTACAATAACAAGATGAATTCACAGTATGGGATATGTTGATTGCTCATGTCAGTCCCTTTGAAGTTTTAAAGCGATAGTAATCAGAGCTATAAATCTCTCCTAAGTATAATTAGATTACTATTTATACCTACTGTTGTTAAAACCAGCCTAAGAAATTACTTTTAGGGCACCATTACTGAAGAAATAATCTCTTTAAAACAATAATCACCGAGTTAAGTACAACTCATATACCTAGTTTCTGTAATGAGAACACATAATTCAAGTATTTAAGAATAGTGAACATCTTTTCCTACTTAAAAGTTTGATAATAGCATTTTCAGACTTCAAAGTTGGTTTGGTTTTTTTTTCACATTATACAAATATGGGAGCATCTTTTGATAGCAATAATGCACTGAGATGCAGGATTAAATATAGTGCCACCTCTGCGTAGAAGTCAGTCATCGAGGAATGCAAGTTTTGCAGTACAGAAAGTGCAGATTATGACTACTGTAGGGCCCTGTAGGGAGTATCATGATAATGAGACAATTGTGATCAACTGACTAGAACTCGTTATCTCCATAGGCTTTTTATCTTTTAAGAATTCCAAAAGATAGAAAAGTTGTATAATCTGGTCCAGTGGTTCACTCTTGCTAATTTACATCTTATTTCCCATGAGGACTGTCTTGACTTCTTTTTTACAGCAGAGAGAAGGCATAGCAACATGCAATCAGTAAAACTTGAAAGTGTCTAGTACCACCTTCTGATTAAACAGATCTCAATGAAAATATTTACATATATTTTCTAAAATAAAAAGATCTTTCTTTAATCCCCCAGTAAAAGCATGTCATCCCAGAGAAATGAGTTATTTTTTCTCTTTCAGAATGCTCCAAGATGTAAGTGATTGTGGCCAACTACCTCATTGTGGAGCTGAAGGCTTTGATCAGAGAATGCTGATTCAGCTCAAAGCTTGCTGGTATTCTGCAGTGAGTACCTTCATTAAACACTAGCAACTTCATGAATAGAAGCTACTTCTAAATCCATGGTTGGAATAATCCAGGTAGATAAATGATTAAGTGGTTATAGTACTAAGATACAAAATATATTAGTATACATTGTCACAGGATCTAGGAACAAAAGAGCCTATGCCTCTCCTGATGCATATAAACCTTAGCAGACTTTGTTCCTCATTTTTTTAGTGGAGATTCATGATCTTCTAGTTTGCTTCATGCAAAACAGATTCCTAAGCTCAGCAGCCCTCAGAGAGGCTTTGTCCATGACCTACTTGTGTGAAGTCAGGGGCAAAACTTTCTCCAAGGTCTCACAGCATTGTAAAGTTAGTTCTCTTATGGAACGTCCTCCCTTTCCCTGAAGGAGTCACTTCATTCTCCCATTAATATTTTATTGCATGAACCTCAGAAATGGAAAAAGCATATGTTTGGAATGATATGTAGCAATAAGAACAGGACCCCATTTTTACACAGTTTTCCATTGCATGATCCAGCTCATGTATTTAAATAAGTTTTTGTTCCATTCTTGTCCAATTTTATTTTTCTCTTAAAATCTTCATCTGCAGAATTTTTCTAATAGATGTGTTTTATCTTAATTGTTAAGAGGCCTCTATTTAATTCTCTAGATATTGCAAACCATAATAATAATCAAGTTTAACAACTTATAAAAATTGGAGTTTAAGTATAATACTTCAGGTAATGTAATTCTCCCACAAGACACAATCTAGTTTTCCTGTGCTATTATGCTTTCTATTAACTCAGCATAAGTCATAAAGTAATGGATGTACGCTGAGATTTTTATTTTGTTTACTTTATTACATATTACTGATATTTAGTGGAATGTATCAATTCATCAATTTATCTTAATTATAAGTATCTTTTAAACAGCTAGACCAAAGATACTGTTTACAATTTTTAATGAGTAACAGGTCCTTCAGAGCACTGGTCATTATCTATGACACTGTGATAAACCATTCCACTTCTGCTGTCATGGACAATAGTGCTGTTGACTTCAATGCCACAAGAACAGGTATCAAGGCATGGAAGATGCGTTCATATTCAGTACCCGTACCTTAAACTTTCTTTGTGATCCCTAACGATTTTTACGTTTGTTTTTTTTTTTCTGAAGGAACCCAAGACAGACTCTGCTTAAACATACAAGAGGTCACATTTAAGACAATACCAACAAATACAGGCCACAACCATCAAGCACATTTTAACACAGGTAACTCCTCCATCAGGTACAAAGCTGCATTCAAAATCACATTCATTAAAATAACCTACATACATTGTCTCATGTTTGCTTCTGTCTGTTTTCTAGGGGTGGAGTGTTACCAATGCCCAAGCTTGTTATACACAGGCCACACAGCGCTCAAATAACTTAAAGTCCAGAAGTAAAAAGAGGAGGGAAAGAGCCAAGAAAATATAATGATGTTTCCTATCTCAGATTCACTTAGACTCAGCTGCAACAAGGCATGGAATATCTTTTTGGCCATTTGTTAGCAGCTACCAGTAAGCAACTGGGCCCAAAGGGAAAATGTATTCTAGTTAAAGATTGGCTTATAGCCTCATCAGCCAGGTTTTACAGCTCTTAAAGCACAGCAAGAGAAATATTTATACTGAACTTGTTGCATAGGGACTTCAGATAGCAGGATAGTAATTTCTTGCATAAGTATTATATTTAGCTGGAGACAGCAGAGTTACGTTACGAGGAAAGCAGGGACTTCTAAAAATAAAATGTCTAGAAAATAAGAGGAAAACAGAGAAATGCTACACTCTCAATTTGAAGCAATCATTTTTTTTCTGAAAATGTTCCCAAGACTGCAAAATGTTTTATGTGTCCTTTGAGGTTTGAACACCCTAAGTACAGTAGCATATGTCTGTGCTGTTTAACAAAATCCTCCAATGATTGTAACTGCTTCTATTTTTTTTTCCTGTGTATGTGTGTGCATAGAAAGGAATATTATTTATAACCATCTAAGGTCTGGCACAGCATTTTTGAATCAATGCCATCCGATACACCAATGTTACAGTTGTTCTATATTAATCTAATTGTTTTAACAACATTGGAAAGCTTGTTCTTAACTAACATATATATTTACATGTTCTACAGTTCCAGCCTGTTGGGTAATGAGGTCCTAAAGAAGAATTTTTCAGCACTATCTTTTATTAATATTAAAAAAAGAAAATCACCACAAATACATACCTATCCAGGGACCTCCCAGTACTATTAAAGTCTCCAGGAAGTCTCAGTCTAGCTAAACTGATGTAGGATTTGAAGTGGTAAAACTAAGGAATGTAATTTCTGCAAAGAGAAACACCCTAAGGGTTGGTAGAGAAGAAAGATTTCATAGAATTCAAAAATGAGATGGCCAAAAATATTACAGTAGGTAAATAAAAATGTAATAGTCTGTTAAGCCAGCAGGAATTGGGACAGAGAGCTTACACTATTTTTCTATTCTGGAAAGCTAGTTTGTGCCTGGTAGTACTTGTTTGCATCTAATCAGCAATGTGTTACATCATACCCAATAACAATTTCTGGTGTTGATATTTTAAAATAAAACCAGAAAAGACTAAGCAAAGACACTGGCTGATTAGAGTTTAGTTTCTCTAAAGACAGAAGCATGTTTTCAGTGATGTCACATTCACTGAACCTGAAATCAGTTCTTTCTAAGAATGTACCCCGGTACTGTACTCCTAATGAAGTATTATTAAGTACAGAATGTATAACCTTGTGATTTACTTCATACATGTGTGGGCATATATGAGTATATACGTGTACGTATGCTTGTGTGTACATGTGTGTGCTACTTTATTTTTCCTCATTTAATTTTAAAACAATGAAAATATTTGCACATCACCATATTTTTTGTCTAACTTCTAACTCCAAATAGGCAAATAGCCTTCTGAACCCCCATTAAGATGACTTTGATTGATATAAAATACCTTGGAGTAGCAGGAAGCCATAATATTAAGAGACTTCAAGAATGCATGTTGAGAAGAAGTCTCATCAGGGCCTGGTGTTGAAACCAAATTTTTAGATATCACTACTGACTCATTCATGGAGCTGCTAATGAGGAAACCTACAAGAGGGAACCAACAAGAGGAAACCCTTGCCTGAGCAGTGCTTCAGGCACTTCTGAAACGATCATTCATCTAAGTCATATACAGCTGCAACTGTAAAATTTGTGGTTAAAATAAATTGCCAACGGGTTCCCAGCATCTTTCTTCACAGAAATCTGAACACTGAGACCAAAATCCTGCATCCGAGTTCTCAACACTGTCAGAGTAGAAATTTAAGGTACAGAGCATTAATTTCCGCAAAAGCCAAGCTGATTGCTTCACAGTGGGATTTAGGCCATCATAAAGCAGGCTCAAACTGCCATGATAGGCAAATATCTGAATTTGACTCCAGGATCTAATCACAGATCATCTCTGATTGAAAAGTGACAGAGGAAGTACAAACTGGGACATGACATTGCACCACTTTATTGTTTCCACATAGAGGTTTCATACTGGAGGGTTAATGATTTCAAACCAATAGACCTCATTGAAGTTTGAAAGTAATAATTTATATGCATGTGTTTATGAAACGGCAACAGCTGTTTCAGTTCCCTTTGCGCTTCTTACTACTTTACTTCCAAGGCACATGTATTTTTAATTGCCTAGCTTCTCTGTGTTATCTTTTACTATTCTTAGATGAGGAAGTGTTATTGGATGAGCTTTATCACTTTAATTGTTTTAATTTAATATTGTGCTTTTTAGTAGAAAATCTAATTTGAAATGGCAAAAGGGTTAATTACGGAATTTTCCAAGGGAATGTCCCTAGAAAAGAAAAGATATGGGCTAAAATCAGTGAAATGCTAATTTTAGAATCTAATTTCTACTTCTATACTTCTATTTTTTTCTTTATAAGATACTCATATTAAACCTACATATGGAGAAAAATCTTCTAAAACAAACATACGCTTTTAATGTTCTGAATGCCAGTCCACATATAAGCAAAATAGAGCTTGTGTTGAACAAGAACCCTAAGTAAGCTTTTATTTAATTCATTATATTTACACACCTGATTAAACATGAATATCTAAAGACTTCCATGTGTCATTTTAATTATGAATAGAAGTAATTATATGGCACAAGCATAAATTCTCTTTATCTTTCGTAAACTCAGGCCACTGAACTCCTCAGTTTAACTACAGCTATTTGTTTAATAATCTCAGTGTGCTGTATTCTAGCGCTTTTGGAGATTTTATATTAACACTTGAAATAGGATAGTTTTAGCCAAACCATCACACAAGATATAAACCAAATCTCTGTTGCTTGACAAAACACGGATACAGGCAGAAACACAGATCCTGCTGGGAAATAAGTCCCAAACAGAAGTTTTTGCAGATGAAATCTGAACCCAAGACCTTGCATTTTGAGGTGATGCAGATATAGCTAATGACATTTGTTTTGAAGAAAGCTATGCATTTAGAAAGGAGAATATTTCAGAGACAGGTCTTCGGCTTCCTAAGGAACCAAAATCCTATTCCTGTGCTGACATGCCTACTGACTGCTGAGGTTTAGGCAGAAGAGCTGCCACTGCCACTGACCTTTTCAGAAGTATTCACCAAAGCTATAATAGCACACAAAGCAAAAGGTGCTTAGGAAAATACTTCAGATAGTCTGCCACTTTTCTCCCTAGCTCCTCATACCTGGTAATTGCTCATTGGTTGCTATCTTAACTGGCCTATTTTATTTGTTCAGACTGAAAAAAGAAAAGCTGATCTCAGGAGATTGCCGGTGCAACGTAACAATCTGCAGTGTTGACTTCTCATGAGATTTTCTTATTTGAGTCAGGCATTATGTTCCAGAAAGAAACATTCACTTTAAAGGGCAGTAAATCTGTACAACAGTCCAGTACTCCTGCATCTGTATTTCTAGTCTCATATACATCTGTAGACAATTAATTTGGTTGGCCATGTCAACCTTTCTCTTGGAGGGGCCAGCAGGCCTCATTCAGTACACAGGAATAAGACACAAAGGAACTAGTTTGATTTTCAACATTACTTGTTCACCGTATCAACTTGAGCAAATCAGTTTGAATAAATCAACAAACTACTCAGTTTCGAATTCTACAAAGTGGAAATGGCATAAGTTTCTGACAGTTGTAAGGTGCTCTCACTTGAATGAAGAGAGGCTGGCTTTAAAATTTGCTTTTAAATAAATTTCAGATGCAAATCTCCCAAATCCTATTGCATGGCAGGGGAAGCTGAGCACCTAAGTCTTTCAGGCATCTTTGTTGAAGTCACTTTTCCTGCCCACACATATGCACACACTTCTCATAAACTTCTCAAACCTCTGCAATTTGCTGGCAAGACATTCCTCATAAAACTCTCCAACAGGCCATTTTTACTCTGGCTATTAAATGCATTCAGAAACAGACAAAGTTTACAACTGGAAAATGGAAACAAGGAAGTTTATTCTTCATATATTAAATAAAATGAGAATCTTGGGTCACGTAGCTGCAACACAAATTGAATCTGTCACATGCTGCAATGCGCAACAGGGCATATGTACTTGTCTCTTAATTAAAGTGTCAGCTGTCCATCAAATTTGTAAATAGATGCACTTAGATTATAAATTATTCTACCACCTTCGATTGTTTATTTACACATGTGGGGGGAAAACTCAAATTTCTCCAAACACGGTTCCTAATACATAGTATGTGTGTTTACGCACTCTAACTCTGCTGGTAAGGAATACATTGGGAAACATCTATTTTCTATTTTCTGGTACTTATATTCTTTGGAAAACGCTGCTTATAATCATCTTTTAACATCTATCTGTGTGCTTAAGTCAACACTAACAATATACTGTAGTTTATATCTGGCCTCTAGATGATGCTACAATGCTTTTAGCTCTCTGGTATTTAGTAATATGTTACATGAAAGTAACTTTGAACTATACTCAAACCATTCGGTACAGTAGCTTAAAAGCAACAGAAAAGTGATTCTGTTTACAAAAAAAAAAAAGAAGAAAAAGAAAAAAAAGAAACATAGGAGTCCCAAGACCCATTTCTCCCGAAGGTTTCTGCACCAAGCAGATTGTTGTTAAGCATGAAATAAAAATGTTATTAGAATTGGTTTGCTTCATTTCATAAGGAAGACCCTGTGACATTAAGAGTAGATCAAGTTTAACTCCTGCAGTCTGTAGCAACAGCTCTCTAAATCCTCATCCTGCATTTTAAGACTTCTCTACCACCATAAAATACCCTTCATTCCACTTTGATCTGCCTTGTGACAAATACCTGTGGCTCACCAGCAGATAACCACTGGTAAAATGTGATGTTTATTGAAGAAAACTTGCAGAATAGATTTTCCTGGCACCTCATCCTAATTGCACAACATGTTAACTGCCATGACATTGTCCATGTGATCCCACTGAGAAACAAGTTCCTTTCACTTTGGAGAACACTTGTAGCTGCCCTTAACACCATGCCTGAGTAGACCTTGGCTATTTCCTAATCCCTCTGTTTCCAGTTCCTCACTGATGACTTCCTGTCCACCTGTTGCTCATATCCATGAAAGGATACAGGAAGTCTACATTTATGCTTCCAACAGTAAAAAGTTGAAAACAAGAGTTGCAGGCAGGTCATCAAGACAGTAAAACAAAAAAAAAGATTGGTTTTGTTTTGTTTGTTACTGGAATGTTTTTGAAAATCAGAAGGGGGGTACAGCCAATTAATGAATTTTATCTCAGATGCTCTCCCATTTGGCATCTTGGGAAAAAGATTCATGTTATAAGAAGGATGTGATGAGGTTCTGACAGTTACTAGAATCTTATACTTACAGAGTTTCCACTTTCTTTTCAAAACTTCAACAGAGCAAGTGAAATCAGTAGTGTGAGTTTTTTGTTTTAATCCTTAGAAAGGAAGCAACATTTTTTTTAATTTATATTTTTCATCTGATGTTTACTAGTGATTATAAAGCAGTGACAAGCCAATAGTAGCCATGATCGTATCATGTTATACTATACTGTCACACAGAAGATCCTGCCTATGTCATTTGTCAATGAGTGCATCTGGAGACATATTATCTTTAAGTCTTTATTAAGAATTCACAGATACTATATCATCGTGTTGTTGATTTCGCAGGTGATGCCATCTCCTCACATCCTGGCAGGAAGTCCGAAGAACTGTTCTGTTGGAAAGGCTGACTTTCAACCTCACATCCAGGCTATTGGCTATACAGATGCCTAGACAACCATCCTTACTTTGCCATGTAGTCTATTTGCTACCCTAAAGGCCAAGGGAATCTCCTGGCTTACACCTTTCTCCTCTCCCTCATGAGCTAACTTTTCTGAAGCACATTTCTTGATTAAACTAGGTGTCAAATACACAATCTGAGGGTCCTATAACCTGGAGAAGACAATAAGATAAAAAATATATCGTGTGCCCAAATGTGACGGTAGTTCACTTACATGAAAGAATTAACTGTCTGGAGGGCATAATCAGCATCATTCAGTGGCCTGCAGCCAGATGAGTCCCTGTAAACTGGGGAAGAGGTGGAAAAGAGCTTTGCATCTTCTTTTTTAATCTCCAGTTTTTCACTCCTAGCTGCTGCCAAAGACCTCAGCCTTTGTGGCCAACAGATAAATATGTCAGTGTCTGCAGTTGTGTGGAAGATTATTTATGGGAGATGGGGGAGAGAGTTCACATTTGCTTTGCATGAGGTAATCAGTTCCTGTGTATACCTCAGGAAACTGTTACAAGGCTTTAAAAAAATTAAGAAGAGATTATCTTACGATTTCAGGGTCTATCTGAAGTGTCACACAACAGTTTCTCTGAGCATATGGATGTGTAGTTACACACAGTGGTTCACAGATCAGCAAGACAGCAAAGTCTTTCAAAAAGGTGGTGTGGAAAAACACGCCAAGAGGACCAGCAGCTGAAGAATAGTCATGGCTACGGTTTCTGACAGCTCTTCAGGCTGGAAAAAAGTGGTTTTCATGACATCCCCTTTAACATTAACCACTTCCATGCCTTGATTAGATGGTGATGGCACATCAAGCGAGCAGAGAATTCTAGAAGAAAGAACTGAAACAGATGGCACTGCCACAGCACTCCTCCTGCCAGCTGCCTGGGAAGTAGCTCTCTCTACCCTGCAATATAAATGGCATGAGTTCAGGCGGATTCCCACACCACTCACTTTCTGCATTAGTAGAGGCACCTCAGGAGCAATGGATGGAGCATGGAACAGGAGCACGCAAACCTGCAGGGGAGAGGTTCATGAACATCCAGATTCCAGCAAGCCAGAAATACCACGTATTTACTGGAAACCTACAGCATTTAGATTGCTTTCTAGTTGAAAAAAATAAAAGGAACACATAGCAAATTATGACATACATGTGCAAAATTAAAGCATAGTTTGGAATTGAAAGATAACATGATTTCTTTATTCTCTCCACTCTTCTAATGGTCTTCTAAATATTTCTTTTAAATATTGGGTTATATTTTTGTATATATCCTTTGGTAAATGAAAAAATAATCCTGCCATGCTAGAACAGGAAAGATTTGTGAAACAGTAATGTTTGTCCTTTTACGAATATTTTTGGTTTCAATACCTTTATACTTCTTTTCCCTTTCAGATATGTTTATTTCACTCATATTATTGTAATAAGACACAGCGTAATTCAATACAAACTTCAGGCTATATAAGTGAAAACATAAAATAAGTGCCTGGGCTTATAATTCAATCCTTGCCACTTTTCCCACTTTTCAGAAGACACATAAAGATTATCTTTTGGCTTTTTCTGTGTAACATTTCTGGCACAGCCAACTCCCGTGGAGTAATTACAGGAGAGTAGATGTATTGAAATACACATCATTATGCATGGAAAACATCTACCCAATGTAAAAGACTAAGGTGTGTAACTTTACTAAAGGCTTTTCCTGCAAGCAAATAGAGCCAGATAATGAATAAGAAGAGTTTTTCTTTTTCCACCTGTTGTGGGGAAACACATGTTTCACAGATTTTCCCCATTTAAAATAAACAAATATTTAAAATCATTCCACAATAAAAGCTCCAGACAACAGATTTTATAACAGTGTTAGCATAGCATTATAAGCTATTGTGAAACAGTGCCATTTCATTTCTAAGAATTTTAAGTCAAGATATACATGGTGGGGATGTGATCTGTTTCACTATCTACCAGAAACATTAATTTCTCTACTCCAGATCTTTGACATAGAATAAAACATCTGAAAGAAACCAAAAAAACCCCCAAACATTTAAAGAGCTATGATGTGTAACCTTGGCTACAGGGCTCAGCCTCCACAGCCATAATGTACATTCGAGTTTTACTAAGAAGAATGTGCTGTTTGGAACCATTTAAAAAGGGAATGGAGGCAACAGTTCAGCTGGGACTTGATGTGCAGTCCAGAGGGGCAGTGGGTTGTGCCTGTCTTTACCAGGTTCAGCTCTGAGTGGAAACAACCACGGCCGCAGCTGCCTGCCCTGTCAGATTTTCCATTGCAGTCACCAGCTGAGGTTTAATCAGATGCTGGTAGAGGCACAAGGCAAGGGGATCATGAAATTTGCCAAAATGCAGTTCAGCTCTGCAAAAGTTTTCTGAGCAACTTTGATTCAGAAACATGAGGTTAAACTGGACCAAAGCTTTGAGTTGCAGGGATTTTCATCTGGGATGAATCACTCTAGAGTTTGTGTCTTGTGCTGTAGAATCATGGCCTTTAGGCGAGGCAATGAAGTTAGCAATAGGCTGAAGGTCAGAGCAGAACGTGCAGCATGTCAAATGATTCAGAGAATAAACAGACTCAGGAAGGGCAAATACACAGGCTCTAGAAGCAACACAATAGACTGACCTTCTCAACTTTCTTTCTTCAGCCTACCACGTCACTAGACGTAAATGCAGGCAAGGAGATAAAATAAATGAAAGATGGATCTCAGCAAGTGGTCGGGTTTTCAGCTACTGGCTGCTCAAGCTGCCTTGTGTAATAGAACGCAGGGACGGACAGGAAAACAAGCAGAGTGTTTCTAGCCAGCTGTTTCAGCTTTAGTAACAACCTGAAAAATATAAGCAGATATATTTTCACATAGTTCAACAAAAAACAGGAGGGCAGTGTGCAGGAAATTTTTAACAAACATTCTGTTGAAGGTATAGTTTTAATAAAATTTTTTAGAGAAGAGAATGGGCAATGGATTTATTTTAATGTATTGGACAATGTAAAATAGCAATTAGAGCTAAATTAAAATATAAATTTGGATTACCCAAACTTATCACAAATGCACATCAAGCTCATCAGATTCTCATAGGCAAAAGCATTCCCTAAAAAGCCAAACCGTTTCTTTTCAAGATTTTTCAAAACAGAATATTAAGATTCTAGTCTTAAAAGGTTTTGAAAAACATTTTACTTTTTATTCAACAAAAACTTAAAATGAAACCAAATGTTTAACCTGGAACAGTCCTACACACCCTTGATTAAACCATCAAAACAAAACCCAAAAAAGTCAATTATTTGCACAGCTGGACTACTAATTAGGAAATAAAGGCAACACAATTGATGTCTAACTAGTGACTACAACATCCTACTCCAATGTGGTCTTTGACTAAAATAAAAGCAAGAAAGACTAAAGCAGCAGCTTTGAACAGCTTTTTAGTTAAAGGCTGGATCTCCCAGCGTAGCCACACACATCAGCTGGAGGCTTATATCGCTAAAATTCTGCTATAAAAGCTCTGTGAACACAGGAGAATTTGTGTAAGTGAAATCACCACCAAGAAGTTAATAATCGTCTTTCCCTTGGAGGAATAAATTCAAGCCAAGCACACAAATATAAGAAGTTTCCTTCATAGATTTGAGATTGAATACCAAGAGGTGATGCATAAGAGCTCCACTACTCCTGAAAACACTCTCCAGCAATAAAAACGGATCACAGACTAAAAGGAAATAAAACAAGAGTAAAGAGCTCCTCTGCCCTTATGCTGAGCTGACCCTGGACTGATGACAGCTTCATTTTCCACTTGGCACAGGAGGATTTTGGAACGCCCCCAACTGTATGAGAAGTGCTCCCAAAAATCCTGCGGCCCACTTCTGACCTGAAGCAGAGTCCAGCAGTAAGGGTGAATCAGATCAGTTAACACCCTGTCAGAACTGGAAGAAAAAGGAAGGGAAGGGAAGGGAAGGAAAAGGAAAAGGAAAAGGAAAAGGAAAAGGAAAAGGAAAAGGAAAAGGAAAAGGAAAAGGAAAAGGAAAAGGAAAAGGAAAAGGAAAAGGAAAAGGAAAAGAAAGAAAAGAAAAGAAAAGAAAAGAAAAGAAAAGAAAAGAAAAGAAAAGAAAAGAAAAGAAAAGAAAAGAAAAGAAAAGAAAAGAAAAGAAAAGAAAAGAAAAGAAAAGAAAAGAAAAAGAAAAGAAAAGAAAAGAGAAAAAAGAAAATAATGAATCTACAACAGAGGGAGAGTGAGATAAAGAGAGGGAGCTAGAAAAGCGCATTCCTGCACTTTCTGGTTAAAGGATGCTTTCAGGGCAGGGCAGCTCACTTGTTTCCTTCCAAATTGAATACCAGAGCACTCTCTTCAGTGGCTTTCCTGCACACAATAGGCTTTCTGTACTTTAATCAGTATGTTCATGTTAAAAACTGCCTGTTATTTCCAAGCAAACATTGATTTCAACTGTATGAGTGCCCAAACAGAGATCAAGCCTGGCCCTCCTCAGTGACCAAAGGGGTGGGAAGGGGAGGGATTGTTATTAGCAAGATTATGAACTAACATAGCCTCAAAGACAGTTGGAGCAGCTCAGGATTTACTGCCATTTATGTGACAAGCTGGACTTCGCAGTGGTGGTTTGGCAGAGCATGACTCTGTTTTGAATTCTCTCTACTGCAAAGGAGTTGTTTTTGCTGTGTTCATAATCGAGGAAGGAGTTCCCTTCTGTCTGAGGTCATAATACGTCAGTTAATTACATCCAGGACAAGCACTTTTTGCACTAGAGTAGTGGCAAGGCTGCTCGGCAAAATAACCACTCAATTTTTCTGGCATTTAAAAGCATAAAGCAAAAATCGTACGTACAAGGCACACTGGTCAAACTGAAACACACATACTCTCTCATACAACAGGAGTGTGTGACATTTAGGAGCCAAAGACCTTGGTTATTCCTGAGAGGTAAACAGCCTTCTTCTCAGAAGTGGCAGACACCTAATTGCTTCTCTACAAATTCAGTCAGCAGAAGCTTTCCTTAGATTTGAAATTACAAATGTATTGCTGCCTGATAGATTCTGAAAGCCTTAGTCATCAGGTTTAGGGCAAACCTCATGCGCACGAACTCAGGACATTTTGAAGGATTATAGTGTGAAACAAACTAATGTAAAGTAATTCCTGAGCTGGTTTTTGATATAAGATTATTGTGTTTTGGTGTGTTATTGTAGGGATTATTTTATCTCATATTTTTCTTTGCTTTGAGTAAACTACAATAACTTATTAGTCCTCTCCTTTGAAATATTCAAATCTTGATTGGTTTAGTGTCATTGGAAGATCATGATTTCCATATATGAGGAATTCACTGTACCAAGACCTTTTTCACAACAAGTTCAGGTAAAACGTGTATTATGGACTAAGAAATGAACATCTTTTCTGCAGGCAATGGCAAACAATATCACTCACAGCGATATGGTCGTTTTGGCTTCATTCAGAAATGCCACTTGCACGGTCAGGAAAGCAGATGACAGCCAACTCTCCACTTCCTCCTCACCTCCCCCTAGCTCCCACTACTGCAGCTATTAACTAGCTCCACATGGAGCCAGCTTGGGGCTAGCAGTGACAAAGCCAGGGATGAGCTAGTAAGTTCAAACATCCCATGCTTCATTCTAGGGAGTGATAAGCTCCAGTACTGCACTGCCTAGCACCCCAATTCCTGGAGTGGAACACAAGCTCTTCCTTGCTTTCCTCTGGTGTAGTACATTAGTTTGTATTTCAAACTATACAAAAATAGTGCAAATTACTTCTGGATGTGAAGCAGCCTGGCAAACAGACTCTTATTTTAATAGTGTTTCTCCTGTCAGATTTGAATAGACACTCCATGTCTGGAACAAATGCGTCATATCTGATATGAAGTTACTATTGATAATTAAGAGCTGACTACAAGTAACTGAATACATGGACAAATACTGAACAGTAAAATCACAGCGACCCAATGGCATCTGCTGCAAACACACTTGGTGCCTGACAGCAAGTAGTACCTGAAGCTCTGGCTCTACTGATATTTTTTCCCAGATTTCAATCCCATTAATGTCTTTTTTGCAGACTGGTCTCAATGCTGTTAATAAACAGCCCTTGTTTGTCTAACAACAGTATTCAGCAGCTGAGACACAGCCATCTAATGCTACTCATGTGTCGCTGGATATCTAAAACAGTTGTGTAGATCAGGCAGATAAAGCACAGAAGACTCTACCATCATGAACAGGTGGCCAGAGGCTGGACAAGATATCTAAGGTCATCTAAAACAGTGCTCAGCTCTTCTTTTAGGCACCTGTATTGCTCTCTAATACACTTCCTGGGATATTATTGTCATTTAGGCCGAGGATCTGTTCATAAAACTTCAGTGAACAACTCCCACTTCTAACCCATTTGAGCTAAAAAGATACCCAGGTCTGCTTTAGAGGTGTTTATAGTGGCTGAGCTGTCACAGATAGGTTAGATAGACAATCTGTATTATCTTCAAAGAAAAGGTTCGCTCTTCCAATGTGCCCCTAAATCTTGTTGTAGAAGTCTTCTGCAACTGAATTTGCTATCTCCAAGGAGATAGCTCACTCAAAAAAATATATTGTGTGAAATCTTGGACACAGTCTGTTATTTAGTTTCTCAATTTGTGTGCGCTGCCTGAATAGCTTTAAGATGTTACAGCAGTCAGTGTCAATTTATTCCAAAGGATTATAATCATACACTATAAGTCACAGAGATGCCACACTAAAACCATGTTGCTGTGGGATTCAGAATATTTTAGGCTGAGGATTTACTGGTTTAGTACTTCTTTTGTTCATTCTAAAACTGCTGTCATATTTTGAGTCTTGCAGGATAGTGGCTTTGCAAAGTTATACTCCCTCATAAATTAAACTGCTTAGAAAAAGTGCTTAGTAATGATTTTACATTTTGGATTAAGCACAGACTTCTTTAATTTGCTGGATTACAGCCTGTACTCCTTGTGGAGCTGTCACCTAATTTAATAGCCTGCTTTTCCAGCTTCCTTTTTAGATGAGACTTTCATACAGTCCTACAACAGCTTTTATTATGCCTCTGGGATTCACAGAAAAAAAAAAAAAGGTCATTATCCTCTCTCATAGTGAAAAAAAAAAAGTGACTTATAAAATGAACAAGGATCATTATACAAAAAGTAGTCTCTGCACAGATTTTGTCAGCTACCACTCAAAAGGAGCTTTACAAATACAGTGTGGCCCATGTATGAATTTAATATAACGCCTGAAATGACAGTAATACTTCTCAGGGGACTTGTGAGAACAAATTCATTAGTATTTGCATGATCATTTCAGAACAGTCTTTTTATTTTGCCTTGTTTTGCTGGTTATCTAAAAAGAAGGCTCAGTATGAAAGCATCGGTTTGATCCCTTGGGAATGCAGTGCATGTTTCCTAAACAAGTGATTTTACATGCTCAACTCTTAAGGCACATTTTACAGGGGATTCAAACCAGCTTTAAAAATCCAGTGTTAGAAATCTGTGTTGTGGACTGCATATATACATGGATTAAACTAAAGAAAGAAAGAAAGGGAGAAATGGGATTTAATTTCTGGATGTGTATTTGCAGAAAACTAAATTCTCTGAAAACTTTGCCATACCAAAGTGTTGCTACACTGAGTGTACATTTGAAAAACAGCCTACTACTATGCCTAAGGTTGTTCACAGTGTAGGTGCTACAATTTTGATCTGCTAAGAGTATGTAAAATTGATGTAAGGCTGTCCTAACTCAAATTGTCTTGGTTTTTATTGGATTGCACCTGCACTTTAGCATCAACTCTATTTTTAGCATTTAATCATCATCATATTTAGCATTTAATATTACATTAATACAAATAAATCATATAAGGCTTGTTTTTAATGGGTTTGCAGCATGCATACATATCACACACCATAATGTATTTCCAATTCACATTAATCGTAGCAGGATAATACATTGGACAATAAAACATATTTTTGACAGGTTTGTGCAAGTTTAGATTTGCTCAGCCCAGATCTCCTTTCTTAGAATCATTCTATGCCTGATTTATGTTTCAACACTTTCATAAGACATCACTTCATCCTATAAGATTTTTAAATACACTGCTGCAATCCAGCTTACTATTCCAAGTGACTGCATGTCTGAATCAAATATTAAACTCCATTTTAGGGCAATTTACATTCCCAGAAAGCTTTATGAAAGCTTTTTTTTTCTTTTTTCTCTTTTTTTTTTTCTCTTCATACTTATGCCCTGTGAGTCTTGCCACTTTATGCCATTTAAATTAGAGAAACAAAATAGAATCTTTTCACTCAAATCGTGTAAGATCTGTGCACCCTCACTCAAGGCAACACTCTCTTCTGCAAAAAGGAAAAAACAAACCCCATGACAAAACCCCACCAAATCATCTACCTTATTGTTACAGGTATCCTCTTCCCAGCCAACTTCTATATATCCCACAAGAACTAATTAGTGGTGGACCTGATGTAGCATATTCCAAAGCAAAAGACACATTTCCAAAGACTGGGTTCAGTTCCCCACCTCCCTGCCCCTCATCTATCTGCTATCCAGCCTGCGGCCATTTGTGGAGTTTAGTTACTGCTACCTTTCTGTGTTTCCACCTTCAAGATGCAGATACTCAGCTTGGTGAGAATCGGGGTGCATTTTACAGGGGGGTGCTGATCTTGGCCATTCACTAAAATCAAGAAATCTATTGATGTAAATGCATAATATTAAATATTTTTGTTCTCCTCTTAAGTCACACCTGTTTGCAAACAGTTTACTGTTGCCTGTGCAACTGAGATTCCAACTGAGCCTTCTGTTCTATTCATCTTGTACCTGTGAGTATTAAAAATCACAGACACCAGGAAGCATACTGGAAGTGTCACGTGCTGGATGTATAAGCAACTTCACATGTACTTGGATAAATCTCAATGAGTTGGCTGACACTGCATTCAGCAACAAAAGGTTTGATCAGCTCCTGGCCAGGAAAAGCTTACCCTAGCACCTGCAAGATTTCTTCTCACAGTACTTCACATGATAGAATTGCTGCTTGTGGATGATAAGGGTCTTGGCTATCATACTATATATTTCCTATGCATCAGAAAATCTTTCTAACTGAATGTTTGACTGAGCTCTAGCTTAACGGAGACAATGACCACATTGAATTATTGTTATTAGTGAGATTAGCTTGCCTATGATTCTGGACCTAAATAATTGTGCTCTCATCATAGCTGTGCATAGCCTTCTATATTTCAGTGTTGATCTATTATCAAACTAATATCCTACACTTGGAAATTTAGGGGCTGAATATTCTGATTGAGCTCTAAGTTTTGTGGCCTAGGATTAAGGTTTCTAATGACTGTCTCTGAACAAAGCTGAAATCCCAGATGCGCACACATCTTTGAAGACAGATAACCTAAGTTCCAGTTTAAGTACAACTTATTAGCAATTGTCTAGACTCCCTGGCCACGCTGACATCAGTGGCAAAACTGAAACCATAGGTTTTGGTCTCACTTTACCTTATGTTTTAAGGTGATCTAGAGGCATGACTGTTCAGCATGTCTTACAGGTTCATAATAGGCATCAAAGTGCAAAGACCCAGCCTCTTGCTTAATATAAAGAATGTTCTTCTATTATTTTTTATTTTTATTTAAAAGTATTTGTATATGGCTTTTAACAACCAAATTACTCATATGGTACTGCTGTCACCAAGAGATCATCATTAGATTTCAGATTACTGACACAGGCACTTGGTGAACAAAATAGGAAAGATGGCAATTATGTGTCTCATTTTGAGGCTATTATTTCATTAGTCTAGGAAGAAGAAACCAATTCTCAATCAGTGTCTTCCATGTCAAGGTTTTCAAAAATGAATAAAAAAAAAAAAGATCACAAAGCCTGAGTACATTTCAGGCTTACTGAAATGCAGTCATACAGACCAAGACGAAAAAGTTCCGCAGCACTCTGAAACAATCAATGTGTATAGAAATTAGTTTGTGATCCATATTACTCAACTGTATCATTTTATTTTATCAAACACATTAATGTGAAATAAAGATCCACATGTTCATTGTACACAGCCTGAAAGCTCTTCCAGCAGAGGAGAAATAAAACATAATTAGAAGAATAGCTGACTAAATTTTACTGAGACCTCTGGCTTACAAAAAGCCTACATTAAATGTGTAATTCATCTGAATGTTTTGCTCACCTTATTCCATTTTTCAGATAGAAGCAGAATGAATGTAACAGTTTTTTAAGCACGATTAACTCTATATTCTCATCAAAAAGAAAGGCAAAAATAAGTACAATGCATATGGCAGCAAAAAGCTATCATAAAATACTGCCCCAGGACTATATCACACCTTTCCAAGTCAGTCAACAGCAAACAAGTAAGTATGCCTTGGATATTTGATCTATCCTTTTCTAGTTAAGATGGAGGTGACCTCATTCTTGTTTCCACACACTCATGAAATTATTCTAATTTCAGAGTCAAGAAATGATCTCACAAATGCCCATGATTGCTTAGGCTTGATATATCAAGGTCAATACACTTTAAAGCTACATGCTGGTTTACTACATTATTCATTCTTTAAAACATTTAATGTTCCTTTCATTGATTTGTTATTATATCAGCAATGTAACTGTGCAATAATATTACCCAGTACAGACATGTAGCTTTCTGAATGTCTTTTCATCATTTTTTCAATAAGTTTTTATAATTCTCTCTTTCTGACTCGATCTTGACAAGCAAGCCTTGAAAGCTTTGAGGCAAGTTTCACCAATGTTTCCCTTGCATCACTGGCTAAAGTGAAGCTTTTCCAGTTCATAGTGGATCTTTGCCAGTTCATATCAGTAGCTCTGTTGACACTCCCCTTCCCAGTGAGAAACTGCAACCCAGCGATTTTTTAAAATCCATTCTACAGAGAGAATTTTGTCACTAACAGCTGTAAATTCTGCTCCTTTCTAATGAAGGTGAGCCTGACCAGTTTAAATCAGCATATAGTGAGCATACTGGTCAGATAAGGTGTAAGTTATAGCAATGGATTTTTCCTTCACTCTGGAAGAAGAGAAGCTCACACTCTGACCCCTGAACTGGTACCATGGTAATACACCAGTCCTTCCTTGCCTTCCAGTTGAGAAACTACAAGCGCATTATAGTCATCAATCAAGATTTCCAAGAGGCATGGAAATCAGATTCACTGTTGTTTCTGTTTCACAATGGGTAACTGAGGAAAAATGGTTTTCCCAAAGTCCAAGAGGCCATAGCAGAGCTGGCAAAACTGCAACTTCCAGTCTGTAAACACAGAAACTATCTTCTGATGCTGCTCAAGTAAAGGCAAGGAAACAGTTCTGAAAAGGCCCTTCTTCCTAGAAACAGGGATCTTTGTGGATTAAGAATTAGGAAAGAATACCAGCCCTTAGAAGGAATGTCCATCTTGGAACTGTATTTGGTTCAGTGATGAATAAGCCAGGAATATCTTGCCCACACTACTGATAAGAAATCTGCATCATAGATCGCAAATGTTTGTTGACTTTTGACCTAATGGTCCCAATCTTCTCATTTTAGTTTGAATCAGCTCTTACACTGCCAAGAAGGCAGAATCACATCGTTGTTACTTGCAATAGAGAAGAAAAAAAGAAAAAAGAAAAAAAACCCCAAACAAACAGAAAAAAAAACCAAACCACGAGAAACACAGAAGACCTTGCACAATGAAGGATTTTGAAATGCTATTTCCCGCTGCCCAATTCAACCTATTTCAGAGCCAACAGCATCAGAAAGATTTAGAAAGCTGAAGAAATAGACAGAAGTAGGTGCTGCTTTTAAAAGCTTTTTCAAATGGAGTATTGTGATTGGAGTCAACAGTATAGTCCAGCAATTCTGTCTCACTAAAAAAAACAAGTGTGGAAATATCCTTCTCCAGGAGGACCAGATGTCCAAGGCAGTCAAGGATTTGCAAGTCATTGCCCCCATCTGCCTCTGTACCTCAATTTGCCTAACCTATTGTGCAGCAGCCATTCTCCAGCATAGCTCTGGCATCCAGAGGAGATCTGCAGCAGCTTTTAATAAAGCCTCTTAATGGCTGATGTGGACTATGGAAGAAGCTTCTTTCTTTCTACATCTCCATTGTTTTATTTCTCTATCACTAGGTTTATACTACAGCTTCACCAGTGATCCTCAGAGGAAACAGTTCATTTTCCATACACTGGACCACAACAAAATCAGTTCTGTTTCACAGTGATGAATTGCTAGACATAGTTAATCAATGGAGAGGACTATGGTCTCAGTGAGCTGTCCTTTTACAGATCTGGCTGGAGAGATTTAGGATGCTAGTACTCCCTGATTAATGACACCATCCCTGTGCAGACAATTAACATCCACTCAGCCAAACAGCATGAATAAGGCAGCAGCATACCACAGTTATCTCAGACACTCATTCCAATATCCCATCACTCTCCCTTTTCTACTTGGCACCTTATTTATGCATGTTGGTGGTGGTATAGCCCATAGTTGGAACTTTTTCAGCTTGAAAATGAGATACTGCCATAAATGTCAGAGAAGATCAAATGAAGCTTTCCAATATAATGTCCCAGAGGTATTAACCTCTTAGAGTGGCTGTCCATTTTCCAAAGGATTGAAAAAATCTGCCCAGAAAACATAAGCCTGGCAGTCAGCTCCGTTTTAGTAGAAGACTGGGGGAGATCCTGGTATTATTTAATAACTGTAGCTTCTGGCAAGGGTTTTGTATGCACATCTAAGCACTATATTTAGCTCCATTTGTCTGCATGCTCTATTGGATCTGTGGGGCAGTGAAGTACAGCACAAAATGTGGTTATGTGTCCTCTGAGAAATTCTCACTCCTCCTGGGTCTATCCTTAACTAAGAATCATTATGTTTCACCTGAGGCAGGTTCTCCTTTGCAAAGCTAACAATTTTATAGTTGTAAATAAAGAAAGAGAAATAATCAGTGGTGCAAGTAATACAACAGCAATATGCCTTTTAACTCTCAAGATGTCATCTGAAAGCTGCTGTTTTCTCTACTTGTAGCTCCACAGGGCTATAATCTACCTCAGAAATTTGGTTACAACAGATGAGACTGGAGGTTTCTCAAACCAAGCCAACTGAATCACTTTCAAATAGTAATCCTAGATATTTTTCCACATATGGCAAAGAGAACATTAACATGGAGATGAAAAATCCAGTAACAAAAGACTTGCTTCTCTGAAGCAATTTGTCGCTACACTTAATGACTTTAGGTGTGATATAAGCTATGACTTGGAGTTCAGTATAGCGTAATATCATGAAGGAATTCTGTAACACAGCTATTCCTGTGGTGTGATTATCCATTATTTCACTGTGAGTCTTGCAACAAAAAGAAATACTATTACCTTAAAATGCCCCAAGAGAATTTTATATCACGCCTACAACCTGGTTTAGAAATGCAGAGCAACATGTTTTCTCATAAAACAGTGTATCATGAGTCTAGCAGGAAGAATCAGAAGAACCTGATTCAGATGGTAACTGGAGTTGTCAGGAAATATCCATTCCTCCACAAATGGGCAGAAGATGACTAAAGTCACCTCTCTCTCCCATGCCTGCTTCTCTTACATGTGCATGCAAGCATAGAAAAAGTGCTTATGAAAGCTGTTTCAGACAGCTATAATAAATCAGCAAAACCCACTAGTCCTTCCAGCACCACAGAGGCTGATAAACAACTGCCAATCCAGGAGTGTTATGGACAGTGTTCTGTGAACCAGGAATAACAATGCAGAGCAAATTCCATATTGGCTAGTTGGTATGCTGTGTCATATATGTAGAATAAGTCAAAATATTCAAATTCACATATTGCTCACGTTTAATAAGGCGGACTCATAGAATTGCTTTTTATCTGTAGCACAGCAGTATTCATAATTGCCTTATAATGGAGAAGAGACATTAGTAGAAGATCTGGGCTAAGAAGACTACCAAGAGAACAAGAAAACACAGTCCCAGCTCCAGCCTGTATTCAAGAAATGGGCTTACTATGTACAGCCAAAAGAGGCACCTCTGCAATGCATTCTGCACCTTCACATAGCTGAGAGAGGGGTCTTGAGCATGTCATCAAATTGAGCATTTGCCTCTCTGAAGGCAAACAAAGAGAAGAGCAAACACTAGTTCTGAGACCTCAAGAAAAGAAAAAAAAAAAACCAAACAACAAAACCAACCAACTGAAAAACAAACTGAAAATGAAAAGTACAACTAAAGTTTCAACTAAGTTCTACACTCAACTTTGTCTTCTTAGATATCAATATTAATGAGGAACACCAGAAGAAATTAGCTGGTTCACATAAAACTCATATTGCAATAGGTGCATCCATAAATAGAGGGAAATAATTTTATTAGCAAGAAGTTTGGAGAAATGCATGGGTATTGATTAAAAGGGAAGAAAAATGTTGGGTTTTATGCCAGTTGTGTATGTGTTTCTTCAAGACATACTACTTCACATCTGAATGTGACACAAAAATGAATAAAAAAAAAAAAAAATGTATGTCTATACTAGCCACTTACTGGCACACTTATTGTTAAGGCTCATCTCTTTATCTTCAGATTTTAAAAACAGCTCTAACTAAAAATCATGTAGATATTATTTTTAGAAAAAATTAATCTTATTTATATACAGTTAGTTGCAAATGTGAAAGAGAACATTCACTCTTTTATGCATGAACTAAGGACATCTGGATTATTTTATCCTGTCATTGTCTGGCTGTGATATTGTTGAAAATATGAGTGTGGAGGAGTGCCAGAAACTAATTCAATCCTAGAACTTGCATTATATTAGCAAACTGAAAAAATAATAATAAAAGAACATAAATCATTATCCTCTTCCCTTTCACCACCCCTTACTATAATAAGTAAAATGTCAGGTTCTTGTTCTTAATTCGTTAAAGAGGTTTTTAAGCCTTTCTGGTTAGAAGAATTATTCCACTATAGCTTTGAGGTTTTGTTGTACCCTGAGGTTGGCTGAAAAAAGTGCATTTTGAAAGGGTTAACTTGTGGAACACACTATAAAAGGCAGCAGTAAAAGCTGCAACTCTGTTCAAATGGAGTCCAGCGCTTAGAAGGGAATAAAAAAGAAATAAACCACTATAGAGGAGAAACACAAACTTATAGAGGCCTTGAAAGAAAACTGACCTCCTTCCATTCCAGAATATCAATATTGTATTCTAATTGAATTGCACCTTTACTTTATTGTTCCTATCTTTGGTTAGTTTATTTCACCCCAAATATATGTATTATTGATTGATTAGCATCAGTCACAATTCTCTCTGCTTCACTGTGCAGTTTATACCTTCTGTGCACTGGTCGTCCAGTCAGATCAAAGTTGGGGGTTTTTTCCATCAAAAAAATGCTTATCTCTCAGCTAATCTGAAGCCAACTAGTAAATATTTACCCCACAAGATTAATCCACAGCCATAGTATTAGTTATATTTTTTAAATGTAAAAAAACCCCAAAACCAAAAAAAAGAAAAAACACAAAACCCCAGGCAAACTAATTTGTGTATGGGCTGTGTTTTTCTGGTTTTGGGGGTTTTTTTGAAGGGTGTTCTTGCTTTGTTGGTTGTTTGTTGGTTTGGTTTTTTTTGTCTGATACAGAGAAGTTCCCAGATCTAACATATTCCCTGTTTGCAATTTTCATTCAATAGTTGTTAAGCAGTTTTCCTGGCAATAAAGTTTTCAGAAAATAAAGCACAAATCTGCTCAAGGTCAGGTTTATGGTTAACCTTGTCCAGTTTCATCACTATTGCAGTGACTTCACAGTGCTAATGAAGCAGCTAGAGGTAGCAAGAGTTACTGTTGTGGCCATCCCAAGATACAGACATTCTGACTTTATATCAGAGACAGCAGATTCCTGTGGGCAAGACTTTTCAAAATAATAAGCAACAAGGAGGTAACAGCTTCCAGGGTTTGTGAAAGTGTGTGACAATTTGTGGATTGGTCCCCAGTTTTCCCCCTTCCTGTGGAAAATAATGTACAGTTGGGAATGGACTTTGAACAAACAACAGCATTGCTATGCAAGTATTCATGTATCAGGGTAAAGCAGGAACATTTAAATATTAAGCACCAAGAAATATTTTGCCCCATATTGAGTAATTTGATTTGATTTAATAAAGAAATTATCAAATGGATATGATTTAGAAATTTGCACACCAGAATCACTAGTTTAGATGATCAAAGAAACCAGCCTGCCATGCTCAGGGTCAGTCCCTGCGCCTACTAGTTCCTGATTCCCCCCCACACGACACGAAGTGCCAACTTCTTTTACCAGCAGGCATCTATCATTTCAATGAAGGTCAACATAGCAACTGTCTTTAGTTCCCAAAAAATCCTGCTTCAGTGTTTTCTAGGTCCAGCACTACCTGCCTATTTGACATCTTCCACTTGGTGTTTCCCACAGGCTTTAGTATAATCCTACCAGGCCCCTACCATTGTTCCCTGTCCACAATGACTGTTTTCGTATGCCCATTAAGCTGTCCTATTTCCCTTAAAACTCTACCTGACCCAGAAAAAAACAAAGCAAAAACAAAGATAAAAGTTCTCTTTCTCAGTAAGTCTCCTTTTTTTTTTTTTTTTTTTTTTTGACCTGCAATACATGATTTGAGAAAAGGTGGAAGCTGAAGCTTGTACCTCAAATTTTCCAAGGTATTTGGGGATGTGAGTTTTTCTTTCTACTAAAATGAGACTTTCAGAGATGCTTGCTCACTTTGTAATAGTCTCACTCCCAACACAAGGTTGGTTTAATTAGTTTTGGAAGTCACTCCAATGGAATAAAATTGTCACATAATAATCAGCAGCAAGGAGCCAGATAGTAAAATTTCAAGTGACTCATCCAAAGCTAGGCACAGATTGTATGTAATTCATTGTAAGTTAGAAACTTAAGGAACTTAGGAAAAAAATAGCAGGTGAGGAAATAACAATATTCTAAAGACCAAAAGCTAAGTCATAACAATCTGAGAGCAAATACTGAAAAAAAAGTCAGAGAAAAAAATATTTGGCCAAGTTATTAAAATTCCAGAATTTGTAAGCACAGAAGAAATTATTTTCCTGGTATATTCTGTACAGGGAGAAATAAAAGAGAATGTAGAAGAAGAAAGTGGAGAGTATGACATAACCCTGTTAGGAACAAAAGGAACCCCAGCGTACTTGAATGATCAAAAGCTTTTCTGCTTTGAAATTTTTTTTCAAGCAAAACCCAAAATAACATCTTTTAAGCTCTTTATCACTTTTGGACATTTGTCATATTCAAAAGCCAGACAAGAAGAGAAGCCAGAGAAAGATTTTTGCTGATCATCAAGAAACAACATGAGTGCTTGTATGCTAGTAGCAGTATGCTTGTAGCAGTCTGGGCTTTGGATCTGCAAGAGTATATGGGAAAGTATTCTGTCCCAATAAGTTCATGAGTGAATAAAAGAAAGGCAGAGGATTCTCATATATACTAATTTATATTTTATCTTCACAGTTGCAATATTTTTATCTAATCATTGTGAGGATCTCCAGAGCTGCAGGCATTTATTGCTAGGAACGAACAATCAACTTCAGTTTATATAAAGGCAACTTGAAAGTTACCTCAGTGACTGTCAAGCAGTTTTGAACTTCAGAAGATGCAGTTATTTCATGTCTGGTGGGGATTTGATTTGTTTATTCAAACTTTTCACTTGTTTGTTCAAACATTTTTCTGTGACCTAAAACTAACATCCCCAGATTCTGCAAAAATCCCTATTATACTGGTATTTCTGACTCATCCATAGCCAAGAATTGCTAGAAATCTTATTTAAAAAAAAAAGTAATTTTCTCCCATTATGCCCCACCTACTTTTTTCAATCAGCTGTATGGAGAACATCTAACAGATAAGGCAATGGCCTGGAGAGGCATAGTTAGAAAAGATACATCACTAGTTGTTTTCATAGCTTAGTTCTGCTCCCAGATTTTAAAAGAATGCCTGTGTTTCCTTAACAGTTTGCTCTGGGCATTAATATAGAGCATAGGACTCACAGGCATCTCAGCCTGCATCTCTATTTCTCATAGAGCACCAGTTTTTCATACTGACCCATTGGTTACAAACCCTCCATGAATAAAAGTCACAGGTGAAAAACAGATAAAAGGAGTTAACTGCCTATTATGGGGTATTTTGCTAGGCAGAAACATACTTTTTACATGCAAACAAACAGGTGTGTTTTGGGAAAAGCTAGCATTATATGCATAGACCCCTGGTCAAAAAGTCAGTGCCTAGTTAAAGCAAAATTGGCACAATCTGCATGTAAAAATCATGAACTTTTGTGCCACTCTGAACTGGTGTTCTCTCAGTGTGAACGAACATACCTGATGTTTGCACTTAGATGCTGTTTTTGCTAAAGGTGACTTATGTCAATTCTTCACTTTTAGATCAACTACAGCTTCTTTCAAAGCAGGTCTATGGTTCTGGCCTTCATTTTAGCTAAAGCTACAGTGAACCTTAAAGCTGTGTGCCCTTCAGTTTAGAGTTTAACTCCTAATCAAAAGCCTAAGAGCTATGACTGGCTCCAGGATTTGAATCCGGTCCACATTATTTCAGTGTGTTCTGACTAAAGAGTCTAGTTTTTGGTCTATTTTCCTCCTCCTTGTGCCAAAGTTTTGACACATTGACAAATATCAGGGACACACTGAGGCTCCACATATGGATGAAAACCAGGGACAGATGGGAGAAGGAGTTCCAGTACAAATTGCTGAGCAAGAAGTAATGCTTAATAAAATATAATATATTTATCTATAATACTTTTTTTTAATTTTTATCTCAGATTACTATACATCACAAGATACATTTTATAATTTTCTCTTCATTTACAGTTTTGTTTACATTGGATTGCAAACCAACAACTTAATGTTAACATTGTGGGTGTTTTTTAAAAAGGCAGCCTTGTTAACTTTAGTCACTGATCTACGCATTCATGAGATATAACATCATAGTAGCTAAGTAAGATATATGAAGGGCGTGTATATATTCCAAACCATTTATATGAACATATAGGTAAATGTACAATATGAGTATGAAACAAAAAATATCAAGATCTACCCCTTTTTGGACCAGCCCTTGAACCAATTCCAAGGGAAAGAGAGCAGAAAAAAAAAGTCAACTGTACTTTTCAGACTTCTTTCTAGATTTTTCCCTCTTTGGCCCGTGAACTGATTTGAGCATCTGAAACTGCATTTCCTATTTTTCAGCTTCTACCTAGTGCTTCTATCAAAGGAGGAAGAAACTTAACATTGTCCAAAAAAAAAAAAAAAAATTAATATATACTCACATGGAAAAATTTCTCTCTTGCTATTTCCCTCCATGTACAGAATTACATAATTCACTATTTCCGTGTTTGAACAGCCCCTTTAATGTCATAACCAAGCAAATAAAAAAAGCTATAGCAATCATTCTTTAGTCCTTCCCAGCTTGTAAAAGGCATGGCTTAGCTAATTTTTACCACACTTACTTTTGTTTGCATGATATACTGTGTAGCAAGACTGCTCAGAAGAGAAAACTAAGAGAGTGAATTTGCATGAGAGAACAGGGGGAGAAATGGCTCTCTAAATTTCAAAAAACTATACTGTGATAGCTGCTGCTGTAACAGTATTGCAGACCCTGGATTGCCATGAAGTTATTCAGTGCATCTGTACTGTATTTCCTGGGTTACTGCAACATATTACAAGGATGTGCTTTGATGTGTACCACATAAGTGCCCTCACCACCACACCCTCTTCCTTTCCCTCCACTCTCCACCTACTCCTGGCCCTAGGACCTCATGGCCCACAGCAATGTCATGCTGCATGCCTTCCTGCTCACATGGGCAGCAGTTGTCAGAGAAATGAATCCAAAAGAAACAATCAATAAAAACAGAAACAGCTGTAACAATTTTACATGGCATGGTTCTGATTTCTGGGTATATCCTCCACACACATGCTTTCTTCTCTTTTCTTCTACCTTCCTCAAGTATTAGGATTTCATATGCAGTTCTGCAAAACCAGCCATTAGAAAGAGGACAACACAGCAGAGGAGTTCTGCTCACAGATTGGAAACTGGTGTTGCTTAGACTTCCTTTCTCAAAAAATAAAAAAATAGAAGTGACAAAAAAGGAAATAGGTAGGTCAAGAGAAGAAAAATTATTAGTGAGCAGAATAAAAGGGGACCATGGTTCTACAGGCAAGCGCAGATTTTTGCAGTAAGAGGTCTTGCAATGTTTTAAAATACGCTGTCTCCATATCCTCCATTCTGCCCCACTTACACCATTCAACAGAAGGGCAGGTTGTAGTTGTCAGCACATTTTTGTGTAAAAAGCATCTAAACAGACTTTACAGAGAGACTGTGTGTCAGTGCTGTGTTATTTACAGCAACACAAGGAGCATTGAGTCACCCTAGCTAGACAATGAACGATGGCACATCATCCTACTTAGTTTTAGACAATGAACGATGGCACCTCAGCTTGTAGCCTCAGCTACAAGCCATCCTCTGTTACCACTCTAGATGGGCTTTTGAGATATCACTCTCCACTGGAAACATAAAGAGCCCAGAGCACCTGGGCTTTTAACACAGTGTCTTTGCTGAACTTAGCGGATAGAAAGAAATAGGGATGATCCAGCTAAAGAATTTCATAAATTCATTTAATAAACACAAGACTCCTTCAGAAGGAAGTTAGTAGGTTTGAAATATATCAATTAAATACTCAGAAAATCTTGCAACTAATCTGATGTCTTTTAGCCTAGGAAGGCATGACCCTGTCATAGCAGGCAGAGTGATTTCTGGATCAGCTATCACAAACAGGACTGACTATTGACTATTTCAGTTCAAGGCAGCCATTTCAAAAAGTACCCAGAATACCAGCTCTTCTCTCTGACTGCACTGCGGATATATCTTAAAATTTTATGTCTTCAGTATTTATCTGACATCATACTGCATAGGGAACTCACAGGATTTATCCAAGATCAACTCATAAAACTCCTCCTTTATTCTACCCAGAAATCTATTTTCCCAGTGTAGGAATGTGAAGTAAGATAGGAAGATAAATCTAAAACATGCCTCCTATACCTTCAGGGTTCTAAGCAAAAGAAAAAAATGTGATGGAAGCTGTCTACCTGATTTGCTTAAAGGTTTCAGCCGGTGGAAAAAATATTTAGAGAAGAGACAGTGTGACGACATGTACCTTTTTTTCCTAAATGCTAAAATACTCTGCAGAGAAAAAAAGATCTAAATTCAATGCCTGACTTCTACACCCATAATCCCCAGCAGAACACCTTAAATACTCTGTCATGAGCCAGTCTGAGATGGCTTTTTAAAATATCCATTAAAATACTAACCAGCAAGGGTATCACACCTTTTAGCTGAGCACCCCCATTATATTATCCTCTAAATGAATTTTTACATGGTAATACAGCTATATCTGCCAGCCTTACCATCAAAGTACTCTTACAGGAGAGTCTCTCTTTGAAACTCGCATTCTAGGCCAGTGGCAGAAAGGACCTGAACTCAGACCTTTACAATACAACCTGCTTTCTCAACCCCCGGATTTCAGAGAAGAAGAAATTAAAACATCATCTCTTCTTCGGTTAGCAAGCCTTTTACTGTTACTAAAAATTCTTAGAAGCAAAATGAAAAGCTGGATTTATAGAAGTAATTTTTAAATATATACAAAAGTTTAGTTGAAAGATATAAGCTTAACACAGGAAGAATTAGGTAAACCAGAAGGATACTAGTATGCCCAAGGACCAACTAGTTCATTATAGTGATTTTTCAATTACTTTAAAAATCTGTGGTACAGCAAACTGCACACGAGGCAGTTTGATTTTGCGTAAGTGCTCCAAAACTGTGGTCTAAACTTTTGTGGTCTGGAGGTATCACAGAAGCAGCTTTTCTTTCAGGTCACATTACACCTTTTCCATTTCTTTTTCAGGGAGAATCCAGAGTGCTCAAGAGAAAAACTGATGAAGAACAAACCAAGTCTTTTCAACCCTTTCCACTGAGGTCAATTGAAGCTTTAATATGGGGAATCTAACTTTACCCAACTTCTACCAGTATAATTGAGAACTGTGCCCTGAGCTGAAAAAAATAACAGAAATAAATAAGAGGGTCAGATACTGCCCATAGGTAATTAAATAAGTCATGTATGTTTAAATGAAAACAGAATTTGTGTCAATATTTCCAAAACCTGCATTTCACATTAAGTAGTTTCTAAACCAAAAGTGTCCCGGTTGTGTTTATTACTTCCACAGTTTTTTCAGCTGTATCACTGAAGCCAAATATGGTGTCTCTCAATAAATCAGACATATTTCAGGCTCTTATAATTGCATTACATTACTTCATCTTTCCTTAAAAATAATACTAATGTGGTCTATCTTCTGTTCAAACCATTTGCATGTAACTAATGAGTTCAATATGTCTGCATTTTACTGCCCAGAAAGTTTAACAATACAAAGTTCTGGGAACCCGAACACCTGACATGCTAAAACTGACATCTCCCCTCAACCAACCAGTTACAGACACTGTGGTATATACAGAAAGAGTGAGAAATAATGCTGGCATTTCAGTCAAATACTTCCTCTCTCAGTAGGTGTCCCAGTGGCCAGGCTCTCTGACGGCTTTGGCCAGGTTCTGGACTATGGCATGCTGGCCTCTGTCCATTGTGATCTAATGCAGTAAATTATTTTATTGACTTATTCATATAATAAGCAATTAAACAACTATATTTAATAGAACAGAAGAATACTAGTATAAGTAGTAGGAATTACCTAAAATTGGCTTGGAATACAAAATCCTAGCTTAAATGCCTTGCTAATGTAACCATCAGGCACAACCTGCTCACTCACAAAGATCAAAACAAACAACTGATTACATGGGTTACTGGAGTTCCCTTGAACTGTTCTGTCATTTTCAAGGCTGAACACGGCCCTCTCTGCATCACCACCAGAAGCTCACTTTTGCCAGATGCCAAAACAGAACAGACAACATTTTCTGATTTAAAACAACCTCAGAACTCCACAATACAAGCACACAAGACAAGGACAATGAGAAGAGCTGGACTGCGGGTCGCTGTGAAACATAAGCAGTGCATAAACAATTGACATGTGAAGAGATGTCTCAAAAGGAAAACCTAAGCTTGGACTGTGGTATCCTGCATGTCTAGGCGAAACAAAGCGCTTTCACAAGATGGCTGCAGCATTGCCATATTTTGGTTTTTGCAGGACAGTTTCATGAGTTTGGCAGAATGAGACAGGAGACAAATGGTTAAAACAGAAATTGTCACAGATCCGACACTTACAAAGATCAAAGCAGGTTTTTGTCTGCTTTGATTCACACAATAGTACAGCTTCATTCATATTGTCTTCACAAAGTAGTGCAGCTTCATCAGCAGATCCCTGCTGAAGAATCATCTCTGCAGCCAGCCGTAAATTCTAAGATCCTATGCTGGGGGCATAATTGAATGGCAATTGAACGGTCAGTACCCTAAACTTACATTATTCTGAGTTCATTCTCAGCATATGTTGATAAATACTGTCATATTGCCTAGGTTATCCTTTGAAAGACATAAAACACACCTCTGGAGCAGGTGGCACTAAAGGCTCTTGAGGCTAACCTGAAGATCAGGGAAGCGTCTCAGTTCTGGCAAGCCATCACCAATATGATTGCTTTATTTAGATTCTACTAAAATGTTGTGGCTTTTCTCTATATAGCACACAAGTTAGAGACCAATAGTAACAATAAATTTCCATGTACATAAAATGAGCAGAATTCAGCCAAGTCATGAATAAGTATGGCAGTCTATGGTTATTTCTTGCACACCAGTTTTCACAGGTGCATGATCTTAGAGTCTGTGCTCTCTTGCTGGTTTGATCTCTTCTAAAATTGACTGGATAAGAGCTAGCCATCTAGTTCAAGGTAGTTATCTGAGATATTACTCTATCAGAAGAAGGGAGGAAGCAAAAGAAACCACCACAGAGCTCAACCCATCATGAGGGATGTCTGAGACAAGTAGGATGCATTTTCCCCTTAGTGTGCCTCATAAACATTAAAGAAGATAACTAAAACTCCTTCAGATGAGATATCCAATTCCAAATTTGACAAACTGAATGCATAGACAGCAAAATGAAACTGTGATTGCAAAATAGAGAATTGTAAATTTGTGCAAGAATTACTCTGTCTCACTTGCTTAACTATAGTATTGTGGCCTTTGGCGTGAGCTAGTAACCACAGGTTTCGGTAGCTCTTGTGCTTTGCCCATTTTGAAGCCTACAGTAGCACTCTGACTCTACTACTGTACAAGCTAGTTCATGCATGTCACCTTACCAGTCTGCAATCAACACCACTTCACATTGTAGGCAAATGTACAGGGATTCAAGGTAGAAGGTTTTAGCCATTATGCTTTTTTCACAGCTTTCTTAAGCTTTATGATCAAAGTGTAAGCAAGTATTTTTAACTAAACCGTTGTAGCCACAGTTGTTGAGAACTGAGTGGATTTTTGAGCACATTCAGTTTCTTAGGCTGTTAATCAAAGATAAATACTTCACAGTAAAATATTTATGTTTAGGTAAAATCACATTCTGCAAGTTGGTTCCTGAGGCCATCAAATAACAAAGGTTGGAGAAACAGCCTGATGGATCCTGCATGTTTGGACAAAGATACTCTTTTCACACAAGAATTCAATAAAATGTGAAAGGCAGCTCTGTGTATATTCCTGCAAAAGTAACAGTGGCAGGAAGAGAGATGCTCATTCCTATCAGGGAGGGCCCCCTGGTCTTTAGGCTGCTTTTGACCTTCAGTGAAACTTGAGAAGATGAGATCACTGTTGCTATTCTACTGCAGATGGGAATCAGCTCAGCCTGGGATGAGTGTGTCTTGCAGGCTGTCAAGCAGTGGCAGTTGGCAAAGGCAGTTCAAAGTCCTTCAAAAATATTTTAAATGTGCCATTGAAACACCTTGACAAATACTCGTTAGAGAGGGAGGCTTTTAGAAAAGGCTCAGAGACTGCTATGAGAAAGTCTCCTTTTCAGCTACATGAGACTCGGCAAATCCAAGCTCAGCTGCACTTCTATAACTTTCACTGCCAAAGATAATATATAAATAATATTCATTCTGCCTAAAATGGTAGGAGAAATCTACTATTCAACAATGAGACTTCCTTCAAAAACTAAGGAATGACACACAGAGCAAGACATCTGTAGCTGCATTTCAAGTCACGCTGATGCTCTTCAGGACTGCTAGGCGATCTCCCTCTGACACTGATAATGCCTGCTCTCCCTCATGGCAATTGAGAGTTTCTGAAGTCCTTTTAATAACTCTCTCAAGATTGTCTATGGCGGTGCCCTGGCTCCTGACAGCAATCCCTCCATTACACATCACATTAACCCAAATGTGTTTACCTTCAGGGCAAAGTGTAAGGTTCATATATTCATTCAGGTTTATGCCAGTGGAATGAATGCAAGGCCTTGACTATAGGTTTGCTTATACAAGGAAAGCAGGGTGTTAATTTACAAGCTACAGTATGAATTTGCACCATGCTGGCTGCTCCCTGCGTGTGTACTTTTACATGCAGTTGAGGAAGCAACTTCATACAAAGGAACTCTTAGAGTGTACTCTCAATGTCCATAGGGGGTTTTAGTGCAGAGCAGCTAATGTAACATCATTCTACCTTTTTAGCTTACTACTGGTAATTTCCCCGCGTAGACAAGCCTTTGCGTTGTGAATTTGCCTGATTTCCAGAAAGCAATGGCCAACAGTTAAAACAGTCAAGTTTCTGTGAAAACTTGACAGGAATAAAAGTTACCCAAAGGAATTATTGCTTCCCTTAATTAAAAATTATATTTTTGTTATTATACATGTACCTAGGTAGCCACTGTTAGAAGTGAAGTGAATTTGCCATCTAGACAAGTTTTACTTAAGAATTAATTGTCCTGGTTTGCACACTCTAGGCAGTATAAAAATTTCTGGGATTTCTCCTTTCTTGTACAGTAGTATTTCTCTACCTAAGGAAAGTACACATTCCAAGAATTAGCAAGGAAGCTGACACACAAGATCTCAAATTTGTATTCAGCCCTCTGAGAGCTAAGAACAATTAGCTCATTGGCATATCTTAAACCATGAAGGGGCCTGTGTACCTCTGTGGTCAAGTGACAACCTGGTGTAACTTAACAGAGGTGCGTCTGCTTCAAGAACAGTCTGACAATTCAGATAAGTAAGAATAATACCTCATTTATTTCACAGGGGGCATAGTAGGGTAAGACATGCATTATTTTCATGGCGACATTTTCTTACTAGAGCCCAAATAAGAAAATATGCACTTCAGTACAGACTGCATCAGAAAGAAGTCATCTCCCACTCCCACTTAATCCATTCTAAATTCTTAGTAGGTCAACATTCACTTCAGAGTCTTCCAAGTGCATGTTGTCTCATCTCTGCTTGTCTGTGTCTTGTTCAGTGCTGATCACATCATCAGAGATTGGCAAATAATTGTTACTATTAACAATAATAAACAATATGTGGCAAGATGTTCTCACACTTGTTTTTTGCCTGTGAATCATGGCAAAAGGCAAGATGGCTCGGAATGACCTGAGAAGAAGATGATTTTCCAGGATATCAAAAGGTTAGGTCTCCAGAGAAAGGACACTTCAACACCCAATCAGCACACTGCAGGAAATAATTCTCATGCAAACTGCTCAGTTTGGAAAAGTGCTAGTTTTTCCCTGGATTCTTCTGTATGTTGGGCTTTCCCCTCATTTCTCTGCCTGTAGCAAGCCAGCTGGGGTAACTAACGTGCAGGAAAGTAAAATAAACAGATCTGCAAAGTGCTGAGTCCAGGCATTTTCCCCAGGAGAATCTGTGCAGCTCTGAGGCTTTACTGGGAATTGTAATTAACACCTAACTGAAGCATGTTTATGAACAAAGTTAGGGAGGGAGAGAAAGACGTGTTTCAGCCTTGAACTGAATGGTTTTGAATTGGCTCAACTTTGTGGGCTGTTTTGGCAGTGGTCATGATTGAATATAACCCTTGAAATTAAAAGGAGCTTGGGGCTTCTTGCCACCTCCTCCTCCCACCCTGATCTAGCTCCTAGTACAAAGCATGTGTTTCCATTTAATACTGGATAAGAGTCAACTGATGTCTGGATTCTGATTCAAATGTTTATTCTGCTGTGGAACTATTAACATTATTTTTCACTTAAGTGTAGCTTACTTCTACCTCAGAGTAATAAAATAATCTCTTCATTTCTTATGATCACACTGCAGCCTTGGATTCTTGAGAAATGCTCTAGCATCTTCTAAATTCAGGCTGTACAATACTGATTCCCTCTCCTTGCTTATAGACCAAATCCTTCAACTTCCTGCAGAATTAAAAAGAAATATATCCTTTCAGCATTAGCAATGAGTTTAAAAAGAAAAACTGAGAACATCATGGACTTCATTCTCCACCAACTTCCATTACTTTCATCTCAGAAGGGCTCCATGAGCACACCCACTGGATTCTCTCTGTCTTCAGAGAGAGTTTATGTTTGTGTTTTCCTCTTTGGTTTTGACCGACCTTAACTCAGCTATGTAAATACAGTTTAGATAAGGAACTACTTCTGCATTAGGCTTAGGACAGAATTTGGATTTTTGCTTCAAGGCTCTCCAAGATGAAGTTTGAGTTTAAACTTCAGAGGACCCATACGTAACAGCATTCTTATCATATTTAAAATCACAGAAACATGCTATGATTAACAGGTCAATTTCCACTATCTATCTTCAATAACTTGCAAAACATGCCTAGTCCTTATATGTAATGCTTATAAACAATTCCACCTATGAAGTTCAGTCTGAGCTCCCATGATATTCTGTAAAATCAAGCGCTCTGTAATAAGACAACATGTGCATAGTCTGTTTAAGTACAGCATGTAACAAATACACAGTAAACACTGGGGTTAACACTGCTGTGGGAGCAGTAACTTCTATGAGTAACTCCTAAAATCCTGGCTTTAGACCTGCAGTACACAGGGCTCACAGTTCTTTCTCTATATAACCAGAAAAAACAAAAACTTTAGAAGAAGCAGGATGCACCACTCCAGCAACACCTGGGCCTGTCTGCTTTCTGTTGACAGTTTGTCCCAGGTATACCGTGTAGTTTCAGGACTTTTTGTCCCAAGTATGCTGTATAGTAGCATCCTGTTTGTTCCAAAATGAATAGTTTTATTTCGTTTCCTGAAGCTCCTTTGACAAACTGGTTTTTTTTGTGTCACACATCCTAATCTATTCATCTATTTTCCACAATTCTAGTAGTAACAAAAAACTGTAGTAGAAAGCATTTTCTAAAGACAATATGCCAAAGGACAGTAAAAGTACACAAATTCTCTGCCCTCTGATCAGCAATTTTTAATCCTAATATATATGGCACAGCTAAATGAGTCATAATGTGAAATAAATCAAAATTCTTATTTTCCTGTAGAAGAAACAGAGAGCACAAAGCAGTATTCGCATGCATGTTAATAAAAACTAAGCTAATAAGAAAATGAAGCGTCCTCATAATTTGATCAAATGACCATTTTTCTTAGCATTTCTCCAAGTCACTAAGATTTCCAAGCATTTGGACAATTGACTAACAATATAATCAAAATGATGGTAAGCAGACTGCCTATTTATAAACAGCTCTTTGAGCAGTCAAACTACAGAGCAAAGCATTCTATTTCAAAACATGAAGATGAAATGCTTGTGGCATTTATATGCCCATTAGCCACAGCACAGGTCTGAGTAATAGTTAGGGAACTATTTCCTAGAGCATGGTTAAAGCCACTGGTGTACTTGTTATAACTAGTGAGACCTTCAGTCTGGGAAGCTTGGTATTGTAAGTTTGGCAACAGCACTTTAGGCAAGTACACTATCATAGCCACACAATACTGATCAACTGTTGCTTTCTCTTCTCTCTAGATGAGTGTTTCTTTCTCTAGCAGTACTGAGGTAAACATATACCAGAAAAAACAGCTCTTTAGGAGCCTAGTTGTGCATGTTTTAAAAGAGAATTTGCCATGATGAGCAAATCCTCATGAATCTGACATTTCTTGAGTCTGTTTGGGATTATTTTTTGCGCTGGACTGTATCAGAGTCAGACATTGTCATGATTCATTTGAAAGGTATAAAGCTAGGGATCCACAGCTGTGTGTGTCTTCCTACCACACTACCCACTCATCCATGAGAAGGCCAAACTGGACATGTGCACGTTGCTACCTTACATAACAGTCTAATGTCACACCAGGCACCTGGAACCATTCCCTACAGACCTACAGAGGAGAGCATCTTTCTTATTCCCCACCATACAGCTTCTCAGTACCCAGTCCAGTTTTCCAGCCTTCACTGCCAACATATTTAACCCTGTAATTCAGTCATCAAAGTCACAGTTGGAGTCAAAGTTGGAACAGTGCACATGCAGGTTTTGTATATATGTGTGTATGTGAATTTTGTCAGGCCTTAATGACAAGCTACCAGCAACAATACCACATCCATAGTGCTTTGCTTAAGGGGGGAATGGTTTGTGTTCTTTTTGGTTTTAGTTTTGCTCCTTAGTATTCCCATTAACAGAAAGGTTTTATGAATGAATCCACTATTCTATTCTGCAATTTTCCATAAACACAACCAAAACCACACATTACACTCTATCTTCGTGCTGATCCATATGCAACTGACATTCTTGGGAAAGATGAAAAATACTAGGAAAAGGAGGCTTGTTCAAAAACTGTTACCTAAATGTACTAATTTTTTGATCTATTCATATGTTCCTGATACAACGTCCTCCAACAGTCATAGCTTTGCCTGATTGTCTAGAAGCTAAACAGCACAGTGCACTCTCAACTTCAACGCTGTTAAGAGGGTGACACTCCTAAGTGACAATTCTGTGCTTCACACATCAAGACTTCATAACCTCTATGCAAGTGACTCATAATTCTCTTTTCTTTCTTGGGCAGAATGACTCAAGCTTATTATAAGAGTTACGGATTTAGGAATACAATGAGCACCTTCATGAGGAAATTTGGCTGTGTGGACTGAAATCTCCTTTCACCAGTGTAACTTGTTAGAGCCTTCAAAATGTCTCTCCTGTTTATAAAGCCTACAGCATTAAAAAAAATTAAATTGAGAAACACTAGACAACGTTACCATTTTCTTATTCAGACATCGTAGTCTGCCTTTAAACCTACATAAAGTGGCACCAAAAAAACTAACTCAAAAATCATGACAGACTTTTCATTGTGTCTTAAGACCTAGTTCTGCAGATGTATGTATGTGGTTAATTTTGCACATACCAACTTTCTCACTGAAGTTTCTTCACGGAAGTTAAATCAAAGCAGCTATTTGTAGGCTTAGTTTTAAGCACTTGACTATGTAGAGAACCAAATAGAAGTCTTCTACTACCACTTTACCTTTCCAGCTTCTCCCTTCCTCAGTCCAGGGCTCTGTTGTCATCTTCTGTGGAATTTGGAGCGGACCTTCTTGATGCAGGACAAGAGCATTTATTTGTTTATGGGACAGTAGATACCTAGACAACAACAATAGTGGAAATGCCATCAAGAACCTGCACTTGTATTTTCCATTAAATTAATTTTTCTTTTTTTTTTCACTAAGTAAGGTGCAGGAAATAGAGTTGATACTTGGTAGACATTTTGGGTCAAACCTGATGGATTTCCTCCAGATTTCTGAAGTGGAAAGTTTCATTTGCCCACCTCCCCCTCTCTCCTGATATTTTCTTTTCCTCACTTTTCTTACCACCACCACCACCCCCACCCCCCCCAACTGGTTACTTCACCAGTAGGAAAATACAGGAAAGGCAGGGGAAGAGGTGGGTGTACAGCTCTTTCTGCTTCATATACCAATAAGCAAAATCAGCCAGTCAAGCAAAAAATAGCCAGATGCATTTTGCAGCCAGGGCTCCCACTCATCAGCTGAGTCACTGCAGAGCTCCCTTGAGCTCAGCCAAGATATAAGACTTAACTGCTCAGCTCTGCCCACTGGCACATGGTGAGAAAAAAGAGGAGAGGAACAGCACTTGTGCTAGCCTTTTACTAGCCCTTGCACACTACAATCATGAAGCAGCTCTGAATGTGCCCTGTCTGGGTACACCTTTATAATTTAAAAATTGAAACGTGTGCCACAGTGAACAATGGTATTGTCTCCTCAACATCCATATGCAGTTCAAGATCATTAAAACCACTCCAGCCTCCTCATCTGTTCCCTTCTGGGAGCAGAAATAAATGTGGTTGACATTAGATTATGTCTGACTAGTTCAGTTGCCAAATGTTTGGAGACCACAAGTGCCTAGCAAAGTTCAAGTATATTATGATACTCCTTAGAGAAGGCGGGATTTCTCAAGGTCTCTATCGTCTCTTTCCTTTTACCTTGCACTTACCTTAAATATAATGTGAGCTGAAAGAACTCTGCACCTCCCACAAGGCGCTCAATATGTGAAAGGACGATGCCCATAGACAGTCAGCACCTAAACCACACGTGAGTTTACGGATCAAAATCAATACTTTATGCCCTGAAGCAACTTTGAAAGGCAGGACAGACTTTGGAAAGCATGAATAATATGCTGCCTGTGACTAGCTCCACTAAATAATAAAGCAGATGCGTTTGTACAACTGATTCTAAGACTTATGGGCTTTGCAGGCAAACACCACTTTCTGGCATCTGGGAGGGAAATGTGAATTTCAAGCTCGCCACATATAGGGTCCCAATCAGATTTAAAATTTAACAGCAATATTTGTTTTAAGTCCAACTTATTTGGGGATTGGGTTTTATTATTTTGAAAAGGACTCAACTGAGTATCAGAGAGCAGCACAAAAAATGAATAGAAATGTATATGTAAATTAGGGTTGGAAAGAAATTAGTTTTCTTATAAGACCTTTTAAGGAAAAAAAAAAAAGCCACTCAGTTATGTTTACAAAAGGAAAAAATGGGACAGAAGTATGATATCTTTTAGCTAATTGCAGCATACTTCTGGGGAATTGAAAAGAACTAAAAGATGTTCAGCATCTTAAAAAACCAAAGCATTATGTTCCTGGGTTACTACCCTATAAACCGAAAAAGCAGGCCCAGTAATGAACTCTGATGCTACACTGCTCCATGATGGCCTGCACTGGGTTGAGAGTGCTGACCGGAACTTTAAAGTGATAGAGAATGGGAAATACAGGAGAGAAGGGAAAAAGAGAGGAAAGGAGAGAAGTTTGCTGTTGCAAAAGGCTTCTCAATAACTCCTGCACACACACACTTCCCTCACCTAGACTAAGAGTTGCTTTCAGCTGATCCAGGCACAGTCTTTCTTCTGCCTCAGGTGTCACCAATCTGAGTCTTTTTGTCCACTGTCAGATGGCATATGCCATGTGTCAGACAATTTAATTTTTTTTTTAGACTCAATTAAAACAAACCTGAGTCCACCTAAGGGGCGTCCTGCCCCAGCTGCACTTCTGCTCTGATGTACACTCTGTTCTGACTCTTCTGGAGGCAAGAACAGATGTTGAAAAGACACCTTCTTTTCTAATTAAAATCATTTGAATAATGTAAAACACTCAGGACAGAAGCAAGAGGGATTTATGAATTTCAGCTGAAATCAGCTTCACAGAGCAAGGGCCAATATTTGCATTTCTATTGCTTAACGTTATTTGGGTTGGGAATCATAGCAGATTTCTCATTAACTACCTGCAGGCATGCACCAGTTTGACCTTTTTCATGCTAAATTGCGTACACTAAATTAAATTTTCCTCTCTCTTATTGAGATAAACAAGGCCAGTTACATGACTCAGGCTGCCCTTTTCCTCCTGCCATTCCATATGCAAAGTCAATCCCAGCCAGCTAATCCTCTAATTTAAGAGCAGACTTTTGTATTTTTGTAAGTGATTAGAAGGATTTTGTTTCTTTTAAGCAGTTGTGGGTCAATAATTTGTATTCAGAAACAAATACAAGTAGCATCATAATAATGTAAATTTCCTAATAACAGGTTTGCATGAACACTTCAGAGGTAAGTGAATAAGCAATGTTCATTATTATCTCTTAATAAATTTGATGAAACAGTATCATCAGCTACAATGGCTACTTAGCATACTTTTCCAAAGAACATGGAAGAAAAAAGAAAAGGAGCAGAGAAAAGAGCATATTCAGCAGGTGATAAGTTGTATTTTTGTATTGATAACAAATAACGGATTAAAACCTCTCCCATAAACTCCAGCTATGCAGAATTTTCAAACACTAGTAACTAATTTGAGAAATATTTAAATTGCATCATTACTCAGACAGACTCATTATATTCTCAATTGAAATGATGCAAATCAGGGACAACTTCCCAGAAATCAGATTAAGTTATTCTGAGCCCAACCACACAGCATTAGTAGTAGTAATTACCCAACAAACCACGAGAAAAGGTAATAAATTCACAGACTATATTGGTAAATATGCACAGATGAAGATTACAGGGAAAGCAACAGGTCAGGCTGTGAAAAAAACAAAAATCAGGTCTTTTTCTCAGTGAAAACTAGGAAAGATTTGTATCTATGTGTTCTACTTTATTCCCTGAGGGAATAAGAACATTTGGTTGCTACATTAAAATAGAGAAAGAGGCTTGATGCTTTGTAACTTAGATTACATTACCTCAAAGAGAAAATACTTCTCGCTTGTCTATGCAAATGCATGTCAGACTCTGGCTTCCTGGAATGAGTAGAATATGAAGCAGTCACAATTTCCTGATGGAGCACATCATGTTTACCCCACAAAGTTTACTGTTGCTGCTATTATACATCAGAAGCTTATGTTCTGTTGCCATACCATGGCTCATAGAAAACACCAGGTCCTAGTTCGATCCAATCATGGCCAATTCACAAGCAAACAGTACACTTTCACAGCTCTAGTGGTAGCTGGTTAAACCTCATTTAACTGCAGGGATGTACCATCATTTCTCAAAGCCTTGTAGTCAGAAAAAACTTTAGAAAAAAACCCACTCTAACAGAGACTCCATGTTGCTCAAATTGATCAGCTCAGGGCCTTTCATAACTTTTAATAGAATAAATACTTCCAGAAAAAATGGTTTGCAAATACTGTTTACAGTCACTTTGACAAACTCTTGTTACAAACACATCTCTTCTCTTTTATAATAACACATAAACCAGCAAAATATGCTTTATATGTTTACAGCAACTGTTTCCACAAAGAATTGTTGATTGGAAAGCATTTATGTGTTGATGTTTTGATGAAGAATTTTTTTATTTTATTTTTGAGTTAAATATATTTTTGGTTTTTTTTTTTTTTTTTTTCAAAGGATTAAGGCAGCCTAATTTTACTCTGCACTTAATCTACCCCTTTCACACAGGTTTTCTCAGTGAGAAACAGAATAAGAACCAGCATGATGTGACTAAATATTTCTCCTTCAGTCACAAATCACAGTTTGAAAATTTCAGCTCTGCTTACCTGATACAAACAAACACAGATGGCAAGTCATATATTTACCATGATTGCATTAGGATTTATAAGACATAGCTATTTGCTTATACCAGTCACTGTCAAATTTTACTGGCTCTTTTTATTAGTATGCATCAGTTGGGTGAAAGGTCTTCTAAACTGATCAAAAGAAATCGATTGTGCAAGAGCATGTTTTTAACTGAAAGAGGTGTTCCCATTCGTTACATGGACCCTCTGCCATTTATTGAAGAACTTAAAGCATACACAATCAGTTCCTTGTTGAGTCAAGATGTATAGACATAAATCTTCACAATCCTTGAAGTGCCACCTATACAGGTTTTCTCTGTATAGTTTTGCAAAGACATTCCAAATGTACCTGCTGTAAGAAAATGAAATATTTTCCTTAATTTGGCAAATCTGAGAACAAAGCAAAATTAAAGTGTCATATTCCTACCATACACTGTACAATGCTCAGCTGTCTTGCGTAAGAGTTGTACTTGCTCATGCGAGAAAATGGTTTGGCCAATGTCGTGGTTTAAGCCCCGGCTGTAAATTAGAACCACGCAGTCTACTTCCCCCCCCCCCACTTCCCAGAGGGATGGGGAGGAGAATCAAAAGAATGTAACTCCCATGGGTTGAGATAAGAACAGTCCAGTAACTAAGGTATAACACAAATCACTACTGCTGCCACCAGTAATAATAATGATAAGAGAAATAACAAGGGAAGAGAATACGATACCCCCCGCCGGAAAAGAGAGCCTGACCGAAAAGAGAACGTGCCCTTCCGGGTAGCTCCCAGTTACATCCCCCGGCATGACGTGCTGTGGTATGGAATACCTCTTTGGCTAGTTTGGGTCAGGTGTCCTGTCCCCGCTTCCTCCCGGCCTCTCCTCCTCCCTGGCAGAGCATGAGACTCACAAAGTCCTTGGTCAGTCTAAACATCGCTGTTATCAGCTGTTCTCAGGCCAAAAGTCAAAACCACAGTGCTGCAACAGCTACTAAGAAGGAGAAAAACTGACTGCTACTGCTGAACCCAGGACAGCCAAAAATGTACTGCATTGTTATCATGGCCAAGCTAGGCATTGAAGTCAGAGATAAATGGTTCTACCTGTTTCACCAAAGTTATTTTCAAAAGGAAAAAAAAAAGAATGTTTTGATTTGTGTTCAGTTGTTCCACTACCGTACATGTTCATAAACATTCCCTTTTATTAACCAGTGTACATTAAAAGCTATGCTTCGTTTATTTTATGCACATACGTGTAATTTGCATCAGCCACAGGTGCCCATAGGTACCCATGATGCACAAAGAGCAACAAAACCAAAACCCACAAAACTCAGCCCCTGTGCACTATATTAAAAAACAGGCAGAGCAAATTTCCAGAAGATATCAGTGCTGGCAATAAAAAGAACCCGTATTTCTCAAGGTCAAATCCCATGAGCTCAAGTTCAAAGATTCCATAAAACAGCCCTGCATGCTGATCTAAGCATGAGGTGAAGAGACCAGGAGGGAAAGGGACTAGTTGAGCCTCAATGAAAATAATTTTAAACGGCAAATAATTCAGACAAACTGATGGTAATCAGCATAGCTGTGAGAAAGAGATAAGATTCACTTGGGAAATCCTCCTAGATACCCATCATAATTTGTTTAGTCCATAGTACAGTGTTCTTGGTATAGTTTCACATCGGCCTCCTTATATATTATTCCAAGAGACAATGAAATCTGCGTCTTCTAACTTTTCATTTACAATTTTGTAAGATCTTTACTAGGTCCATATACCAGAATCTTACAAGCAAAGCTCTTTGACTTGTTTTCACATATATTTGTGGGTATGGTTGTGCACAAGGTAAAGCCATACACAGTTTCATTATCCATATTATTGTATCTATTGTGTATACACATATAGCACATTCAACTTGAATTGTGTTGTCAAGTGTTTTGTAATATCCGAATTTCAGCTTGTCAACATTGAAGAACTAATTGCTTCTATAAAGCAAAGTAACAGAAACTATAGAGATAATTAAATAAACACTACTATAAAAATATTTTCCTTTATACTGTGGTTGCATTACTCCTATAATATGTTATAGCTATGTGGTACGTATTTTTCTGACTTGTAGAGTATGTCTAAACCACTTCTAGATCAACAAGAGAATCCCATCAGGTACTTGCAGCACGTAGCTGTCCCAGGAACCACACAGGAGTAGCCTTTGGGGGAGTAACAGGAACACACAGATCTTAACATTAAGGCAGGATCCACATGTTTTTTCATTCCAGGCCTCTCCTCCCACTGCTGTTCCCATATGCTTGCAATTCTGACCTCAGTCTCTCTGGGGAAAATTTGTACTGTATGCCACAATGTCACTGTGCATCCCAACAACGCTATTGCCTGGTGCATCTCTTTTTTTCCTCCTGTCTTCCTGGGAGGGGAGGCAAGGTGGGGCATTCTTTTGCAATGGAAATAAATTATTACAGGTCTTAGGTTCTGTTTCACTTTGGCTTTGTTAATTAGACACAGGTGAGCAAGTATCCTTTCACACTACTCCCACAGACCCCAGGCTGAAAGTCAAAAGAGCTTTAGCCTCTTGGGTAATATCTTGATTACTTGATAGCTTCAGCAGCTAAGAGATTTGTTTCCACAGTTGGCTCCTGATTGTCTTACACAAGGAGGCTGAAACTGAGTAACAAGCGGATGGTATCTTGGGCCTGTGGAAATGAATGACAAACTTGTCATTGACTCCAAATGCCAGAAACTTTAGTTTAAGCTTCCAGGACAGCACAGAAGCTGTGAGCAGTTTGTCCAACACCAATCAGTTTTTCCCCTTTCACTTTTCTCAGTTTTCTTCCACTAAATTGCTTAGAATTTTGTAGAGCAGAAGTATTTCTTTCTGTGGCATTGAGATTTATATATGAAAATATTACACCAAAAGGATCCACAAAACACTTCCAAAATTTCCAAGCACTGGTATACACGATTCTGTCCTGGAAGTGAATGTGAAAAGGTATAACCACCTAACTTTTATGTCGCAGAAAATACATGCTCATAGGGAATATGCCCTTTTACAAGAAGGGTAACTTTGCTCTTAAACTAACAAGGTGAGCAGAACTGGATCAAGGGATTAGCAGCTTAGGTAAAATTAACTTCTGCTGTCCCACAGTAAGGAACCAGCTATTCTTAACAGAGGAAAAAAGGCTCACAGGGCTGTTCACCTATAGTCAGATCTCCAACTTGAGTGCCCACTTTTTCCCTGTGCCTAAAGATGGCCTGAGATGCAGGTAATGCAAAGAACCAGAAGAGGATATACCCAGACCTTTTTCTAACTTTCTACCTTCTTACTCCTAATGATCTCTTACCTTTTCTTTTTCTCATCTTCTCTACCAGAAAAATGGAAGTAAATCTGTCCATTTTCTAGGAATATTTAGAGCATGACCCCAATCAAAGTCATAATCTAAGCACTACACCATCATACAGTGGGTGTGATCCTCAGATTAAATATTTTGCAGTTTTAATTAGCAGTATAAACAGTGACAAGGAAGAGCAATAATCTCAGTTTCTCTGCACATAGAGAACTGTAGCAGAAACTTGTTAAGTCACCTGCATAGAAACATAAAGGAGTTTGTGGAAGAGTCAGGAATTTAACCTAGATCTCCAGGAAATCAGTTCAGTTCTTTCACCGTGGTGTTACTGTGGAGGAATAACTTTTTTCTCTATTACAGACTTCTGGCATGAGACTGAAAAAGCAGCAAAACTCACATTTGTTCCAAAAACAGAAGGGCAGAACGCATAATACTCTCTTTCAAGAGCTGTAAGCTGCCAAGCAAAGAGCAAAATGCAGAATTAACATGTGAATTAATAATGTACTGAAAAAAAAATAAATTAATCCCATGCCATTTAAAGCTTTTTTTCACAGGCACATTTTTGTTTCTTACATAAGGATCTTGGTAATTAGGGACTGAGTTAGTAAGCTCCAAACCAGCGAAATCAAAACTCTGCAGAGCAAGGTATATGAGGTGATGGTAGGAGTTAATAAGACCAAAGGACAAGCTAACACTGCCAAGCATGACATTTGACAGGAGGGTGAGAAATCACAGGACAAATCCAGAAACAGACTGGCTCTTTAAGCCTTCTTACTGGGCTACAGGAGTGACCTCTACCTGCTCTATTCGTTTGGAAACAAAAATAATCTTCAGTTTCCCTAAAGCCGTAATGACTGCTTCAGCTGCTGCCATAGGCTGACATAAGGCCATGATAAGAAAGCCGTCATTTACGCTGCCAGGTCGGTTATGTCAAAGCAGAATTGACAGAAGAAAGGTGAAATAGATGCTATGTTTTACCAGTTATAAAACTGAGGCTTTCACACATTCATATATTTTCTTATATTAGTTAGCTATCCTTAAAGGCCAGCATTCTTCACTTTCTGTAAACACTTTAGTGAAAGCTGAAATACCTGATTATGTCTAAATATTTCTATAGCATGTTTTCAAGTATGCAATTAAGCCTTAATAACCTGAATTTAAGTTTGATTTTGGGAATCAAACACAGTTCTAGAATACAATTATTGCTGCTTAAATAATTGCATCACCGACAAGGGAACAGAGGTGGCCTCACCTAACTCCTGAAACTAACCAGAGGAGTTGAAATTACAAAAATTTTTCATGAAAAGGACTGCAAATTAACTTAGAACAAGCATATTCACTCATGTAGCTGACAATTAATTTCAAATAATGAACACATCTAAGACCAACACCATTTTTAATTGCAAACTTATGAAGGGAAAAATAAGCAACATGCTGAATAAATTGTTCATTTTGTATGATTCATCCAAATCTAACAACTATCTGTCTCTACAAATATTGTCATAAGACATACCCAGCTGGTATATAACACCAGATAAAAACAAGCCATAGAAGAATTAAGTACTATAACTTCAGTTTCATGACCAACTGGCAGACTTCACAACTCCCTGGAAACTCTTCCTAGCTGCAGATGCCCCTGCAAGAGCAGAGGTTGAACTGCGTTTTGCTGCCAGTGCATCATGGCTGATACCAACACAGCTCAATTATATTTTGATCCTAAAGGCAGCATGAGGCACTGAGTATTCCTTTTTCTTTTTTTTTTTTTTTTTCCCCTTCTCTTTAAAAACCCAGAGCAAGAGGCATGGGGGAAATCTCTGACTTGAACTTTTGCATAATCAAAATCTTCAGGCTAAAAGCCGCTGCTATATATGGGCTGGGGGAAAAGACGATGGGCTTGTCTCAGGAGAGCCGCCAACCATCCCATCTGAGAGCTCTTCTTGAGTGCCCTCAGCCTAAACATTTTATGGAGTGGGGGAATCAGAGGTCACCAACTGTCAAAACACAGCACAAGTCACATCTTGCACTGGTAGGGAAACTAAGCAGACAGCAAAGGCAGAGTGCAGGGGCTGCACTTAGCAATGTGTGCCACAAATGGTAAAGCCACTCTTAAGAAGTAACAGGCTTTTTCCCCTAAATCTTTCTGATTTTTACAAGTTGAGCTCAAAGTTAAGGGGGCATGAGTTTTAAAAGATCAATGCACGTGACGAATTAGACCATTCTAAATGCCTTTTTCTTTTTTAATGGAGGGAAACAACTACCAAACTTTGAACTGCCAAATTTATCCAGCAGCAAACTCCAAAGCACCAGGTGGTTTCATAAACCCAAAGGTTCATAAATCTTTTCTTTAAAGTTTCCAATTTCAAAAAAGAGCTTGTTTTCTTTGCGGTTATTTTTCAATTTTTCTCCGTCCCCCTCCTTCTTTCCTGCCTTTGGGCGGATGACCTGCCAACCCCTGACAGTCTTTTAAGCTCACTGTGCTGGCTCCTGCTGCCTCAGACAGGCTGCCCGTTCACAGGGTAGCTGGCTGTGGGCATGACTTCATCCATTGGGAGGAATCACTGGGAAAGGGGCTGCACAGGGAAGCTGCCATTTCTATTTTTAAACACTGCCTGTCCCATAGCTCGAAAGAGTGAAAAGAGTTCAAGCACTCAGTGAATCCGTTCCTTCCACAGGTTGGGTCTTTAAAATAATAATAATAACCAAGGCAGAATTGCCATCATTCTCCTCAATCTGCAGCCCATGGGCCACATACAAGTCCACCATGGCAATTTACCTGCCTTGTGAGGTAACCTGAGAGATCACCAGGTGCAGGCAGGGGGATTGAAGTGGGATGAATGAATGGTAAGTTTTGTTTGACATGGGCCAAGGAGCCTACAGGAAAGGTGGCAGCTGGGAATAAACTTCTGCATTAACCAGGGCAAAGCACCTGTCCTGCACCTTTGCTTCTGCTGTATGTGAATTGCCACTGAGAAAGGCAGCTGTCAGGAATAGCATGAGCTCTTGCAGTCAGAACCTGCTGGTAGCTCTTCTGTTTGCAGGAGCATATAGGGGTTTACCTGAGCATGTATACAGTGAAGCATGTGAACTTCACTCCCAGGAAGCTGCAGTTTCTGTGATGTGAGAAGAGTAGCACTACCATATGCAATCCTTCTCCAACATTAAAAGCAATCAACCAAAATGGCTCGATACTGCTCGTTTAGATGCTACTCTCTACATGCAAAGACATGGTCCTCTAATGTTCTGAAACTGTCAGAAAATAAAACAGCAAGGATGGAAGAAATGGTTAGAGACTTCTGGATTCTTTCTTTATTTCCTAATTACACATCTAAAAATAGCTCACTTTCACACATGCCTCAAATCATACAATCACAAGATCATTCTGTCTGGAAAGGCCTCAGAGATCACCTAGTCAACCCCCTGGCAGCAGTCTGCTCCCCCTGGTCCACACAGCAGAAAGGCAACATGGATAGAGGGTTACCAAAGCGGCTGTGGAGCCACTAACTGACTTTCTTCACCTAAGCCAGATAGATGGGAATCTTCACCCCATTATCACCTCTCTTCTTTAGAAACTGTACCCAACACAGAAAGACTCACATATGGCTCAGTAGAGACTGATCACACACAGCTGCTGAACCATGTTGCAGGTCTGGGAGACAGTAGGTTATTAAATCCCCAGCTGCCTGATGGGTGAGGGTGTTGTCTTGTCAGATTCAGTACAGAAATTGCATTACATCTCCTTAAGCATGACTTAGTTAATCGCGACATTCTTATGAAGCCTTCAGATAAATATCACCCCTTTTTGCTGATGAAGCTAACGAGGCCAAAATGTTGTGGAATGTGACAAGGCCACACAGCAAGAAGCCTAGATCAGTATCAGAGCTGGGATTACACAACACATGCTTGGTCCAAGTGCTCTAGCCCCTTCTGTAGTGCAGATTATTCAACTGCCCACCTCTATGGCCTAAGCCAGAGGCCAACGTGTAAGGTATGGCACTGGCCCAGATACAGGAACTGGGTGAGACACTGGTTTAGATACCAGCGAGAGTCAGTCACCCAAGCATTTGTTGCCAATCCTTAAACTGGGCAGTACTCTACCCTTCAGAATAAGTGTTCCTTACTTTTTGTTGGAGCTTTCTTTTGCTCACTTTCAACCTACGTCTTTATCCACCTCACATCTGCAAACATATACATGCGTTGCCAGAAAATCAAATAAAATGATCACTTTGTTTTTTAAAAGGAAACAAGAAAAGCTTTCATTTTTCTCATGTTTTACGCTGTTCTAAATGTATTTGATATAGTCCCATGAGCAGACCCTCCAGTAATAATTACTAAGTCTCCCTGTCTTTTATTTTGTAGGCTATTTAGGACCCATTTGGAGCTGTAACCACAGTTATCCAGACAGCTCTCACCACATATATATGGTATTATTTACTCAACCTTCTGATTCATTAAATGTATTTCCAGCTCCTAAGAGGTTTATTATTCCTCTGTGGCATCTTCATATTGATTACAATTTCAAAACTCTCTGCTGGAGGTCAATGAGTATCCACTAAATTAGGTGACAGTTGATGGATATAAAATTGCAACACTGCGACTATTTGCTGTCTACAGCCATCAAAGTAATAAAGAGATTCAACCTCTCCTCACTTGCTCTCCAAAGCTAACACTGATTTTGTGTTGAACTGCAGGAAAAGAAACGGGACAGTAGACATTTTGCAAACAACAGGCTTTAAGCTGTTGGCAACAGCAAACTCAGACTCTAAAATGTTCCATCTTACTGGTCAGCATGACAAAAAAGCTGTTCTTTTCTACCATAGCTCCTACAAAACCTGGATCCAGTCTTCCCTTAACTCAGAAGTATTACAGCATTGCTCTCTTCATCCTGTATCTCTGAGAATTATGGACCTTATTGAGAAACAGCTCTCGGTTAAACAAAAGAGGTGATTTGGTGCTCATGAGAAAAAGGCAACATTATCATGAATAAGTTGAAAGCTCAGTAATAGAATTCATTCTCCAGCTTTCATAGTGGTGCCTGACCATCAGGTTTTTCTGGATTCTTTATTACTCCCACATTGTTAAAAGCGATTGTCAGATACAATTTTTTCTTTCTTTCTTTGACTGGCCAGATTCTGTAGTGACTGCCAGATCTGGATTTGGCAGTAGGTGTCCATGGCTGTGTTAGTATCTTAAATACCTCTAGCCCACATTGTCCTTAAGACTATCTGAAAAATATTTGTGGGTTCCAGCTGCAGCAAGCCAGCTCCCAAGCTAGAGGCTCTTGAGCAAAACATCACACCCATATTTTATATCCACTATTTAAGTTCATGAAAATATCTAGTCCTTATCTTTTCAGCCTGAAATGGACTCATCTAGTCACAGATGTATAAAGAGTACCCTTTCTTTCCACCATATGCTGTGATAAAACATCTAAGCAGGATCTCAAACTTGACAGAATGCGGGCTGGATCTTGGTGGGACTAGGTTAGGATATGGAACTCATTGTTTCCAGAGTCATCCAGCAACCAAGAGAGCTGACGCCCTGAGGGAATGATGCATGCCTCTTCTTTTTTTACGAAGCCTGTTCCAAAAAATATCAGTGATGTGTAGGAAACAGCTTCAAGGGAATGTGACATGTAGTTCTTACTCTGCCAAGAAAATATATACGCTATTAATATTAAAGATTTGTTTGACTGATAGCATTTTCAGAGTTATTAGCAGTGAGATAGATTGCTATTCTAGTTTTGCTATATCCTTATGTTGATTTTGCCAAGATTAAAACAACAGGCTAAGGCAACACAATACTTCCAATAGTTAAAATTCTGAACTAAAACCAAAATTTAAAATTAATCAAGAAAGCTTTGCCTGAGAAACAAGTATACTTCAGGCTCTCGAATAGTGGATCAAAGTGACAGGTAAATTATTTCCCTATTACCTGCCATGTTCATGCAGGCAACATTCATTAGCACCAAGATTATAAACATGGCAAAAACCACTTATCTCTTATAATTCTTTCTATTATTTCTTCGCCAAACCCTGTCAGTGTTCTTCAAAACAGCAGGTTTCACTACCATTTCATAGTAAGGATCTGAAAGTGTTCTTTCCTAAATCAACAGGAGTGCACTTTAGAAGGGGAGATGTACCAAGCTACATCCCACAGATTCCACTTAACTCAGTATCATATCAAGACTCTCCTACATAAGACCATCACATTTTTCTAACACTGACTATAGGATTATGTAGCCTAGCGAATCATGGCCTACTGAAAAAACTGGTCCAAGTTCACTTCACAATATGCTAAGATTAGCTGGTCTTCCACTAACACAAAATACAGTATGAAAGTAACAAGAGTTCAAATGATGCTGATAAGACTAGCTAGATTACTCATTTCATTGTTTGTGTGGAACCTCACTCCATCAAAAGCATTACAAATCAGCATGGAGTGGCCTACTAATTTTCCCTGTACCTTTAACTGAGTTTGACAGTCATTATGTGGAGGATGTCTCTGAATTGGGTTTGCATGCACACACGCCTGGATGTGATGTTTCTAGGTGTGCATATGGCTAGATGTGTCTGTGCAACATTTCCGGACTGATCTAGACTGTGTGTCCAGAAGCAAATGAGGTATATGAATTGCATGTAAGTGCTTGCATTATTACATCCACATACATGAACACGGATGGCAGACTAATGGATTTTGAGAGGGTAAAAAAACTTTATATTTTAGCAGAAAGTAGTATGCTTCTTATGTGGTGTCACAGTAGTGAAGAGAAGGTATATAGAGTTGAGAAAGGAAAACCAAAACCAGTACAAATTAAAGAGGTTTTATGATCTGTGGATGATTCTGCAGGATTTAAAATAGAGATATAGAATAGAGTATATGATTTCTGTGCAGAGTTTAACCACATGACCTCTGCCTTTCAATACAGGAAGGTCATACTCCATTAAGGTAGAAATAGTACCATTTCCAAACGTATTAAAAGATATAATATTAGAATTCTTTCTGCAGAAATAATGATATATGCATTGATTTTATCCCAAACCTCTATAATTAGTTCCATAATTACTTAGATGTATCACAAACCAGAAACATTAGGGCTATCTCCCTACAGAAAACAACAAATAGAAACACTGGCAGTATATTTCTCTGAAAGGATTTGTAGTAACCATGGACTTCTTAGTTCCACTGTCATTTTAAGGCATGTATGTGTAATGCAGTCCTGGACAATGCAAGAACAATTGTCTCTGCTTTTACTTAGAGGCTATCAGGCCTTTATGACTTGCTGTTCTCAAGAAAAAACCTTCAGACAAAATCTTCAGTGGAGAGCACTGAGTGCCGTCATGGGCCTGCCAGATAAGTTAGGTGTATCTTTTGATCCTTTTATCCTTCCTTTTAAAAAAACTTGCAGATTTCATTTCAGAAGGCAAAAGACAATTTGAAATTCTCTCCAGACGCCAAGGCTTTTTGTTGCTTTCTTTCCCCCTCCTAGATTCATGTTCTGAATAGAAGAAAATTGAGACAAAAATAAGAGAGGGAAAAAAAAAAAAAAGAGATATGAGGGATCTAAATTAAAAACCTTTGTAAAAACCCTTGTGAAGTGAAAGGTGGCTGGAGGGAATGTGCAAGAATAGTCAGTTACTGCTGGCATATTTACAGCCTTTGAAGGTTCTTCACATCTAGCTCAGTGAGAATGGTTAACAACAGCTTTGCCTCACATTAAGGTTTTATGGGATTAATGAAACATGCAGTTTCTATTATTGCCAAAGTAGCTGTGAAACCTTGACACTTGTCCATACATGGTAGAGAGTAAAACTAAAGTACAGCAAAAATGACTGGCTACTTGTCATTTTCATTTTTGTGATCATCACTATTTCTAATAAGGAAATGGATTTCTACTGACACTGTTTAAAATGAAAGTTGTTTGGGTTTTTAAACAGCCATAGATTTTGGCTTGCATCAAACCATGTAGGAAAGAAGATTTTGGAGATTACATTATCTGACTTACCTGAAGATGGTTTATCTACAGAAGAAGTCTGGTGTAAACAGAAAAAACCCCAGCCTTCTCCTACTTGGTCATCCTATTTCAATCATTTGGAATCCACATCTCAGAGCCATCTGCAAATAATAGATCCAGCTACAGGATCTGTTTACACATGAACTCAAGAGCCATAACAGCAAAATGTGCTGCAATCTGATACAACATACAGTCTCTCACAAAATTTTGCAAGCCAACATGCAATAACTTTTTTGCTCCATTCTTATAAAGACCAGAAAGAAACATTAAAAAAACTGAAAGCTTCTGTTCTATTATCACCTTTAATTGTAACCTGGCTCTCTTTCTCCCACATACATATGAAATACTTTTTAATTATAAGATTTAAAGTAATATTACAGATTAGAAATATTTAACATTATGATTACATCCCTCACAACAAATGTGAATATAAAAATATATTACTTTTTAATACAGATGTCTCTTCCACTCTCTAAAAACCTATTTAAAGGTTCATAAGGCTGAGGAGGTTGACAGGATACATGCTCAGAAAAGAAGAATTTTTGTAGAAAAATTGTGGCAGGTTGTGGAAATTTTTTAGGAAAAGAAAAGAATTTAAAGGAAAGAATGTCATAATCTAAGTAAAACTTAAGTCCTTTAATAAGAAGTACTATAGTAATAAGAATTACTAGTCTATAATGTTAAAAAAAAATTACCTACATTAAAGATATTCATTTTTATGAATGACACATGCTAGTTAATTTTATTCACTACTATTGGTGTCTACAAGGTAGGATGGTATGGATACATATCACAGGTATAAAGCCAAACACTCTTGAAATATGCTCCACAGGGAATATTTGCCCCAAGATTTGAAGCTGGAGTCAACATAGAAAAGCTATCAGGAGAAAGTGCTGCAAAGATTGTGCTGCACTCCCTGCTATTGATTTGTAGTTGTGTTTTGGGGTGATATTTTTTTCTCAAAGAACATTGTAACAATATCAAAGCCTTCATTCCTTTGGAAGAGCTCTGTTTGAAGTAGCTCGAATAATTATTTTATAATCCACTTCAAAAAACTAGAGTAAAATACATAGATGACAATGAAAAAGACATCAGGGAGGAACATGCATAGGCTGCCAGGCAGTGCAGTGTCTCCCAAGTCTTCAAGTTTAATGAGCACACTGCACTGAATGGCACTAATGAAAGATCTGTAGAAAAACAGGCAACCATCCCTTCACCTCTTCCTGTCTATGCAAAAATCTATGGCTATTGTAACAAGTCATACAGTCTATCCGACGTTATTACTCAGTCATGAATCTACACTGTGTCAGCCATTTATAATGACTAGGCACTTCCGTAAATGGCAATGTCATGACATTTCCATGATGACTTTCGCCTCAGCTTTGCAAATCCCACAAGATCAGGTTGCGGATTGAGGACTTAGGAAATGAGGAAGAAAGCACTAAAGAAGAAAAGCTGTGATTACATGCAAATATATTCATTAGAGAAGAGATTGAACAGAAATGTACCTTCAATATTTTTTAATGAATTTTTAAACATACAAATGTGCTGCAGGTGTGCAATTTAATGTATTCGACCTTTTAGGGAGTGGTTAGCAATGTTTGCTACCAAAAAGTTTTCTTGGCTATATAGATTTTTCTATTTCTTTTTAAAAATATTTTCTTCAATCTTTTCAGCAGTTTAAATTTTTGTTATAATTTATTTCTTCCTAATTTACATTACTGGATGTCCAATATAGCTATCATTTGTAAGTATTTTAGGTATAAGAGAATCCGACCAGATACCCTGGGACAGCTGACAGCCTCTGCATAGAGCATATCACGGGCTCTGCCTGCTGTATATGCATTTACACACATTTTATACAACACAGAATATATAGCAATTTTTTTCCCAAAGAAAACATTTTAGCTTTAAGAAGGAGGTGAATGCATTTTACTAAAGCAATTTCAAGTGTCTTCAGAAAATCTATATCAATATTAATTTCTAGCCTGGGTTCAGTAAATATGAAGAATTTAATTAAAATATCTTCAAAATATAGAAGATTGGGAAAATAATTCTGATGAAATACTGGACAAGATTTGAGGGTCCAAGTTTTCTATGAGTCAGAAGACTCCCAATATGCATACACCTTATCCCTTCAGCATTTTTAATTATTTTTTTTAATTATGTTTAGAGACAATAACAAACACATGAAGAAAAGAAAATGTGTTAAGTTTTGGAATCAGCAAGAGAAACTCCTGACATGGAATACTTCCTTAAAGACAGTTAAGTAAAGGTCACATCATTTCAGTATCACTTCTATCCCATTATGAAATTAAGAATTTTGAGCAGCAATATGCAGTCCTCCCTCTGATAACTGCACAATTAAAAGCAAGGTCTTCCCAGAGAATCACAATATCAGCACTAACATTTACCCACTCCTTTGGTTTCGGCTAATACCTACACTCCAAAAAAAATTTCTACTCATCTTTTCCTCTCCATTTAATTCTAATTTTACCAAGGTGTATTTCCCATAATGAGAAAAAACAAGTCTTCAAGAAAATACACTTCTTCTAAAGCACAGGACAAAATCCTCATTTTCCATTTTTAGATACTATCCATTAGTAAAATCAAACACTTCATGTTAAAACAGAACATTTACTACAACGCTTGGAAATACCTACCTCTTGAAATGTGTTCAAAATCTCTGTGCACACTTCAGTGCTCTTTTCAATATATTTGTAATTTAAAAAAAAAAAAAAAAAATCCTCTTACTTTTACAGACTCTAGTTCCACAAAGCACTTAAGGAAATGTTTTTCCAGTGATGCATTTATCCATAGAATTAAAAATATGCAAATATTTAAACCAGGTTCCTATTTCTCCTATTCTGCACTTGTTAGCAGGAAAATTGCAACCTTCTGATGACAATTTTACTATTTACTACCTTTTATTAAAAGTGTGTTACACAAATGTAATACTTAAACTAAAAACAATAATTACCAAGTCCACTTGTAAGTTTCACTGTGGCATGCCTACCCTAAGAAAATCCTTGGACCTCATTCTATTTTATCCTGAAAAATGATCAGCTGAAATCAGGATCTTAAGGAGAATAACTTCCTGATTGTAGCAGATCATGGTCAAGTGAAATAAATCAAAGATAAAAGCAAATGTATGGGGAAATATGCAAAAAAGTATCTGTTTAAATCACTAGGTCTTCAGCCTTTGGAGTTGTGATGTTCATATGCCTCAGAATCAAGCATGCTTTTTTTCTGCAGTTAAGACAGTAAGTGTATCTTATAGGTCAAAGTGAGCAAATACTTGCATGCTTGTAATATTCCATTTGGACTGGATTGCAACTTACAGCTTTGGAAATCAGGCAAATTATAGCCATCATCCCAGAAGAAGAATAATACACTGGATCTACAGAAGAAGTTGTCACAACTGCTCAAATCCTGAACTGTATAGCAATACTCCTAGGAATCTATTCTAAAGATTTTTTTTGTAGGGTGGAGATCTCCCTTATTTATCTTCATTTTTAAAATCACTAGCTTTCAAGCTCTGAAAACTGGATTAAAGATATAGGATAAATAATATTGCAGCCATATGACATGAAGTGATGAACCAGCAGAGGATGACTCTGCCACTTCACATGTATACAAAAAGTTTTGTAGGGTATCTTTGTCTTAGCAAATGTCAGATCATTATCATCCAGCCTTCACCAGTCAGACATATCTGGCATCAAGTATCAAGCCAGGGTAAGCGCTATAACGAGGTCTCTGGATAATTCACCTGAAGTACCATAATGCAGTTATGTGTGAACCAGATAAAATTTATACTGTCAAGTTATTTGGTAATACACAGATACAGCATTAGTCAACACAGAGCCACTGGCTTCAAGCAACCCCAAGTATCAGCACAAATATATACTAGCTAGCTTTTATTTCATTCTTTGTGCAAATTCCCCTGAGTTTTTTGCTATTATTAGCCCGAATTCTACTTGAGATTCACACTTAATATTCCATGGTGCACTTGGGCATATGTCATCATAGTGACAATGTTGATAAATGATTTTTGAAATACGTTCTGCCATTTACTTTCTACATCTACTTCTGAAATTGCATGAAACCACACTGGTACTTAAACTTCAACTGAAAATCTCCCAAAGATTTCTTTTTTTTTTTTTTCTCCATATGGAATAATTTTCCCTTATGTTCTTATCTATTTTTTACCAGCCTTCATGCTGAAATCACACTAAGAAAGTATTCAACCCCTTTTTGCTGGTTTTGATGAGAAAAACATTTGGAGAGAATGCTTTTTAAATTCTCCTGTTTCCTATGTGAAGACGATGGAGAGGAAAAGATCTTGTTTTACAGAATCCTAGAAAATCACTTGACTTTTGCACAAAATTTTCATGGAGATTGTAGGAAGTAATCAGAAAAGACAAAATATTGTCCTTATTTATAAAAGAAAGTTCAATATTTGGACCTATGTATTTCTGATTGTTGTAACTTCCCCCCCCCCCCCCTTTCATTTCTCTCACCTTTGTTTTCTTTTAGGCACAAGTAAGAAATGATGGTCTTCACTTAAAAGTGCAGGTCTGGGAATCAGGAATTTTTTTTATTTTTTTTTCCTGGAGACTTCTTATGCCGCTACAAATAAACATTTTAACCTCCACATCAGTTCTCACACTTGATAAAAGAACTTTACCTTTTTGCAGGGACTGTGTGAAGACCTTAGGCCCACTGTAGGAGAGGATTAGGTTTGAGATCATCTGAAGAACCTGAATATGCACAAGTCCATGGGACCTGATGAAATCCATACTTGGGTCTTGAAGGAGCTGGCGTATGAAATTGCTAAGCCACTGGCCATCATATTTGAAAAATCATGGCAGTCAGGTGAAGTTCCCAACAACTGGAAAAAGGGAAATATAACCCCCATTTTCAAGAAGGGAAAAATGGATGACCCAGAGAACTACAGACCAGTCAGTCTCACCTCTGTGCCTGGCAAAATCTTGGAGCAGATTCTCCTGGAAGGCATGCTGAGGCACATGAAAAACAAGGAGATGCTTGATGACAGCCAGCATGGCTTCACTAAGGGGAAATCCTGCCTGACCAATTTGGTCGTTCTTCTATGATGGGGCTACAAAACGGATGGACAGGGGCAGAGCAGTTGATGTCATCTACCTGGACTTGTACAAAGCGTTCAACTCTGTCCTGCATGACATCCTTGTCTCTGAATTGGAGAGACATCAGTTTGATAGGTGGACTGCTCGTTGGGTAACGAACTGGCTGGATGGCTGCAAAGCAAAGAGTTGTGGTCAATGGCTCGATGTCCAGCTGGAGACCGGTAACGAGTGGTGTCCCTCAGGGATCAGTGTTGGGACCGATCCTGTTCAACATTTTTGTCAGGGACATGAGCAGTGAGATAGAGTTCACCCTCAGCAAGTTTGCCAAAGACAGCAAGCTGTGTGGTTCGGCTGATATGCTGGAGGGAAGGAATGCCATCCAGAGGGACATTGACACACTTTTGAGGTGGGCCAATGCCAACCTTATGAAGTTTAACCATGCCAAGTGCAAGGTCCTACACTTGGGTCGGAGCAATCCCAGGCACGGCTACAGGTTGGGCAGAGAAGAGATTCAGAGCAGCCCTGCGGAGAAGGACTTGGGGGTGTTGGTCGATGGGAAACTTAACATGAGTCAGCAGTGTGAGCTCACAGCCCAGAAAGCCAACCGTATCCTGGGCTGCATCAAGATGAGTGTGACCAGCAGATTGAAGGAGGTGATCCTGCCCCTCTACTCTAGTCTTGGGAGACCTCACTTGGAGTATTGTGTGCAGTTCTGGTGTCCTCAACATAAGAAGGACATGCATAAGCTGTTGGAGCAAGCCCAGAGGAGGGCCACGAGTATGATCAGGGGACTGGAGCACCTCACGTATGAAGACAGGCTGAGAAAGTTGGGACTGTTCAGCTTGGAGAAGAGAAAGCTACATGGAGACCTCATAGCAGCCTTCCAGTATCTGAAGGGAGCCTACAAGAATGCTGCAGAGAGACTCTTCATTAGGGACTGTAGCAATAAACAAGGAGGAATGGGTTTAAATTTAAACAGGGTATGTTCAGATTAGATATAAGGAAGAAGTTCTTTACTGTGAGGATAGTGAAGCACTGGAACACGTTGCCCAAAGAAGCTGTAAATGCTCCATCCCTGAAGGTGTTCAAGAACAGGTTGGATGGAGCCTTGGGTGACAGGATCTAAGGTAAGGCATCCCTGCCCACGGCAGGGGGGTTGGAACTCGATGATCTTAAGGTCCTTTCCAACCTAACCATTCTATGATTCTATTTATCTACTTCACAGAGTTTCTTCTCTCATTCTGCCTATGATTCTTCATTGCTGACAAATTTAACTCATTCATGTTTGTAAACTATTTGAGGATTTCAGGATGAAAGGTGCAAGAGAAAAGCAAAGTATAGTATTTTGTGGTGGAATGCTTCAATTAAAACATCATGCAATGGTTTCAAAATAAGCTGGTCTTTCCTATGATCTACATTTAAGGTGCTTGTCAACCCTCATACAGCAAGAGACGGGCTCTTCTCAAAGTAAAGTCATATGAGGATCCTGACTGTAGCTGATGTTTCCAGGGCTGAGAGGAACTTCCCTCTCCAATACTGGCAAAGAGTCTCCAATAATGGTAACTGTTTGACTCAGTTCTCTCTGGGGTGCCATGTCACCACAAAATCTGGTTCTCAAGGCCCAGGATAGTGTTCCAGGCAGTGGCGTGAGGCACAGTGTATGTTTCCAGCCATCCAGCGATTGCTTCCACCATGGTAAGCACATGGTGCTTGCATTGGCGGTTTGGTGGGAGTGTGATAGAATCAATCTGCCAGGCCTCCCCATATTTATACTTCAGCCATCGTCCTCCATACCAAAGAGGTTTAATGGCTTGGCTTACTTAATTGCAGCACGTGTTTCGCTGTCATGAATAACCTGTTCTATATTGTCCATTGTTAAGTCCACCCCTAGATCACGAACCCATCTATATGTTGCATCTCTGCCCTGATGGCCTGAAGTGCCATGGGCCCACCAGGCCAAAAATAATTCACCCTTATGTTGCCAATCTAAGTCCATCTGAGCCACTTCAATCTTAGCAGCTTTATCGACTTGTTGGTCGTTCTGGTGTTCCTTGGTGGCCCGACTCCTGGGTACATGGGCGTCTACATAGCGTACCTTCACCACCAGTTTCTGCAGATGGGTTTACCTCTGCGTTGCCAGTTGCTCTGCTTCCATTGCTGCAGCCACCTCCACAGGGCATTTGCCACCATCCATGAGTCAGTATAGAGACAAAGTACTGGCCACTTTTCTCGTTCAGCAATGTCCAGGGCCAGCTGGATGGCTTTCACCTCAGCAAACTGGCTCGATTCACCCTCTCCTTCAGCAGTTTCTGCAACTTGCCTTCCATCTCCGATGCTTTCCCACAATACAGCAGGACCCATCAGTGAACAAGGCATACTGCTTTTCACTTTCTGACAGTTTATTATATGGTGGGGCCTCTTCAGCACGCATCACCTCCTCCTTCTCTACTGACATTCTAAAATCTTTGCCCTCTGGCCAGTCCATGATGACTTCTAGAATGCCTGGACGACTGGGATTTCCTATTTGAACTCATTATGCAATTAGTGCAGCCCACTTACTCTGTGTAGAATTGGTTGCATGATGTGTAGAGGAGACCCTGCCTTTGAACACCCAGCACAGCACGGGCAACCGGGGTGCCAGGAGGAGCTGTGCTTCAGTGCCAATCACTTCTGAAGCAGCTCAAACTCTTCATAGGCTGCCAGTATCTCTCTTTCAGTTGGGGAATAGCTGGCCTCGGATCCTTTGTAACCCCGACTCCAAAAGCCGAGGGGTCGACCTCGAGTCTCCCCTGGAGCTTTCTGCCAGAGGCTCCAGGTAGGACCATTCTCCCCAGCTGCGGTGTACAGTACATTTTTTACATCTGGCCCAGTTCGGACTGGTCCAAGGGCTACTGCATGAACTATCTCACGTTTAATTTGCTCAAAGGCTTGTTGTTGCTCAGGGCCCCATTTAAAATCATTCTTCTGCCGGGTCACATGATAGAGAGGGCTTACAATCGAACTGTAATTTGGGATGTGCATTCTCCAGAACCCCACAGCACCCAAGAAAGCTTGTGTTTCTTTCTTATTAGTTGGTGGAGACCTTGCTGTTATCTTGTTCATCACATCGGTGGGGATTTGGTGATGTTCATCTTGCCATTTTATTCCCAAAAATTGAATCTCCTGTGCAGGTCCCTTGACCTTACTCCATTTTATGGCAAAACCAGCTTTCAGCAGGATTTGGATTATTTCTTTCCCTTTCTCAAAGACTTCTTCCGCTGTATCACCCCACACAATAATGTCATCAATGTACTGCAGGTGTTCTGGAGCTTGCCCCTATTCCAGTGCATTCTGGATCAGTCCATGGCAAATGGTAGGGCTGTGTTTCCACCCCTGAGGCAGTCAGTTTCAAGTGACCTGGATGACCCTCGAAGTAAAAGTGAACTGTGGCCTGCACTCCACTGCCGAAGGAATATGTGAACATCTTCCTTCATTATCTAGTCCCTAATACTGTGTGCCTTATTTTGGCATTGCTACTAACGTCTCAAAATGCCAAGAAAAGCAGATAGTAAATCAATGATTAAATAGTGGGTTAAGAAGCATTCATTCCTCTTATTCACAGGACTTTTCTAATGTTATAAGATACCAGGATTTTTCAAGCTAACCTGTAATCTTGTTGCAGAAGATTTTCAAATGAAGCTGTGTTAAATCAAGATCATAAGCCATGTGAATGTGGTTTCGAAGACAGATGGGGTTTTTTATTTTCTGTTCTAGAATTTTGGCTGTGGCCTTGTTATAATTTTACTGCCTTCATCAGATTGCCACTTTTCCCTACTGCATGCAACAACTGCTTCATTTACTCAGCAGGACTTCAATACCCAAACAAGATCCAGCCTCTAAGCAGAGCAAACTGTTCTAGAAATCATCCTAGAACTTAACAGATGTAGACCACTTGCTACCAGTTCTAGTTTATTGCTGAAGCATCTCCTTTTATTCCTTCCCAAGGGATACCTTCCATGGTTTACCCCGTAACATTCTACCATTCTTCTATGTTTATCATTGTGCTTCAGGAATTGTATCCATAGTTAAGAAATAATGAAGGGCTCAGTTTTACATACTTACCTGTTCCACAAGTACGGAACAAGTTGTCTAAAGGCAAGAAAATTCATTAACACCATATACCTTATCCATTTTAATAATCTAATTGAAAAGTCTTTTCATGAGTAAATGGACCTGAGAAACAGATGAGAGATTATCCATATTCATATGGATGAGCCTTACACAACAAGAAAACAAGGCCAACCTGCTGAGTCTGGTTTGTAGATTACCACAGACCCATCAGATCTGGAAACAAATCCCAGCAATTACGTCAGCATATGTTTTGCATATGGTGGAAATACCTATCTTTTACGCAGAATTTTCAAGTATAGGAAACAATCTTTTGGTTTTATAGAGGTTGGGGAAGGTTTAATCGTGACACATTCGCTATTCAACAGTAAACAAAAGTTTTTCCTCTTTAATTGTTGCACATCACTGTTTTTTAATATAAGAACTGCCCCCATTTCTCTAAATATTTCTTAAACTGAGAATCAGTTATATCATGACTTGAGTTGTATAATGCCTTTCTCAACTGTGTGGAGAGATACACTGAGAATGTCATATCTATAATTTTACAGAGAGAAACCTGTCTTCCCAGGAGCCTTTGCTCCATTTTTCTGGATAAATTTCAGTATAACTTTTGCTGTTTATAATATACTTATGCTGTTTATAATATTATAATATACGGTAAATAACAGTACAACACTGTGGACATTACAAAATATTGTTTTCCTCCTACAAATAACTAGAATTTCAGTATAAGCCAGCTTGGATGCCTGAAGAAACAAGTAAGCATGAGAAGACAGTAGTGAGAAGGGAACAGCAGGCTAGAAACATTGGGAATACCTGTCTTAGGTACAACTGAAGCTTTCTGGGATCAATGGCATTTACACCTCATTCAGGACAAAAATTTGGCACTCTCTTCATCTAACCATACTTAGAATCCTACAGCTGAACTTGTTAATGAAATTCCCTCTCACAGTTAAAAGTAAAAAAACAAAAAATACTGAATATGAATGTGGAAGAAAGGCAATTTGATGTTTGTAATTATCGAGGCAAACTCCATGACCTGCTGAATGTATGCAAAATGGACCCTGGATGGTGTATATAAAAGTGGCATGTGCAGAGAATAAGAGCAAGTATTGAGACTTCTTTCTGGTAGAGCAAGTCATCATACGGGATCTCTACCATGAGCAATAAGGAGGCTTCACTGAAAGGTAAGACTTCTGCCATTCACTTGGTGATAACTTTTATATTTCTTAAATTTATATTGAATTAGGAAGTAACTGAAATGTAACAGCTCTAGAAACTGAGGTCTTCTAGTGAAATAGAATCATAGAATCACAGAATAGTTAGAGTGGGAAAGGACCTTAAAGATCATCTAATTCCAACTCCCCTGTCACACTAACATATCTCCACCTCAAATATCTAGTGTCCAAAGCTTGGAATTAGAAAGCAGCTTGATCTCTTTTTTGCTTAATTTGTTTCTCCTAAAATTACATTTGCATTGAACAGTGTCAAAGATAATTGGCTTGAGAGATGTAACACCTCCACATGAAAGACTGGATCCAGAGTGCTTTGCTACACCATTCAGAAGGCAGTGACTAGAAGTCATTATCCATAAGTCTAGAAGCGATGTAGTAATTTTGAAGTGAATGTTTTCCTAACTACTTTCAACTTCCTAGGCCAACAAGCCTCAGGTTTTCTCATTCACAGAATTATTCCCCAGCAAACTTTCCTAACTGCAGCATGGGGCATCATGTACCTTGTTCATGGGGGAGGAGGAAGACTTACTTCAATATTGTGTAAATGCACTTTTCTTGAATTTAAAGCTAGAAAGAAACCTATCAGATGATAACATTGGTGACAGCTCTGCTGTCTGATTTTTGGAGTACACTTTCATTTAGCATTTAAAACAAGTCTAGTGGATGCATATAGGTGGCAGGCCAGTTTCCAGAACTAAAACTATCAGAGCACAGAACGGCGTTCATTCATTTACCAAATATTTGCTTTTAATTTTTCCATTGTTTTCCTGTGCATATAATATTTCACTGAATAAAAGACTTGTCTCTGTTAAGTTAAGGTTAAAAATTTTATACAGATGAGGTTTTGTGGTTTAGATAGTAAAAAGTCCTCTATATCAGTTTCAGAAGCTCAGGAGAAAAGTCAAAAGTTCTCTCTGATTCCTTAGCAGTAAGCAGTTTAGGGTTAAACTCTGAACAGCAAAGCAGCACAGCTGCTGAAAATCTCCTGAAGAAGCTCCCAGGATAATCAAAACCTTAAGAAAGTGACCTAACCACCCTCCCACAAAATTAATTTAAGCTCAAAATGTTTGCAAAGAAGAAAAGGACCTGTAGGAGAAGGGAGAAAAAAAAAAACAACAACAAAACAAAACAAAAAGGAAAAAACAAGCAAACAAAAAAACAACCAGACCAATCTATTTTCCAAACTCATATATGTGTGCAAATATAATTATGTATGTATGTTTATACTGTGAAGAAGTTTGATTTGTTGCTTCTCCCATTTATCACTATGAAATAAAGTCAGGCATAATAGTAAGATACTTTGAAGTACATGTACACTGCAACACAAGTTATCCTGTCTCCTCAAAGCTGTGCTGTACAGTCAAGATGATAATGTGGGGAAAAGATAGCAGAATTACAGTGCTTTCCTCCTCCATTAATTTTCAGGAGCCAGTACAGGGGCTACTCTGAGTTACATGACAGCACAGCCAAAATCACCCTGCTTCTGGCTCTGACAGCTACTTCTAAGTGCACATACAAATCAATGTGATTCCATTTTTATTTATTTTAAATGTGAACAGGTTTGTTGCTGGCGGCCCTTCTGGTGTCCAACATGCTCCTGACAAAAGAAGGAGTGACTTCCTTACCAATCTGCCCCAATGGATCTGTCAATTGCCAAGTTTCCCTCGGGGAACTTTTTGACCGAGCAGTTAAACTTTCACACTATATTCACTTCCTCTCTTCAGAAATGTTCAATGAATTTGTAAGTACTCTGCCTTTCCCTGAGAGCATGAAAATAGCATAAATAGATTCAATACTTTTTAAGCACAAACATAGTTAACATATAAAATAATTCAATTAGTAAACAAACATGACTCCTGCACAGACAGTGATAATCCCAGTGGTGACCAAATCTGTGTATAGTGCTAACTATTACTAAGAATTCCAACACTTCTATTAAAAGATACCATTTTCCCATCATTCTTTATCTGTGAGACACGGTAGTGTTTGCTTGGTGCCAGTTTCACACTAAAGACTCATCAGAAACTTTTGACCTTTACAGCATAAAAGCAGTGATAAAAGCAATGGAACAACAATTAGTTAATACAATGTTTGAATTGAAACTCTTCCTACTTATCTGTTTCAATAATACCTGTGCTTGCTGATCTGCAGGATGAACGCTATGCTCAGGGCAGGGGTTTTATTACAAAAGCTGTTAATGGCTGCCACACTTCCTCCTTAACCACCCCTGAAGATAAGGAGCAAGCTCAGCAGATTCATGTAAGTCCCATTTCTAATGTCATTCAGTATGAGATAGAGCAGAGGCAGTGGGAGAACAGGGAGGGCTAAGGGACAGAGAGGCAGCAGACAGAAAGAGAGGGAAGTCAGCTCAACTGGAGTAAAAAGCCAGGAAGAAGAAAGCACCAAAAAACCAAGAAAAGTTTATTTAACATTTGCTGATACTGAGTTACAAACTACATAGAATATGTAAGTACTGGTAACTTTCATCTTCCCTTCTGTTTCCTGCATATTACAATCAGTCATAGCATCTCATTTCCAATTACAATACGAACTCATGGAGCAATGCCTGTTACCACGCTTATACTGTACTGAGAACACTACAATCCTTGAACACTATCTTAAAATACTTTATAGACAATTATTATATTAACAAAAATAAAAATACATTTGCTGTATAGTGAATACTGTATGTAGGCAGAGGTAAACAGTTTTCCAATAACAGAAAACACTGATATTACTAAACAAATGCTCTAAAGATATCTTTGATATTACCAGTAAGCAAAAGTGGTCATATCATCATCCAAATACAAAGACTTTAGTGTGAAATACTGCAAATACTTGTAAAGAGAAACATGCTACATAAGTCAATTTAATAATTATAAACTTAAATGAAGATGTAGATAGTCTTGTTCAGCCTGTGCTCACAGGTACATATGGAAAATACTCTAGAGAAAAAAATAAACACGAGTGTATGAATGGGCATGTGCCAGTCAGAAATCTTTACCAAGTTCATGATGATGATATCCCTGCAATCCCAGTATCACCATCCTCTCAGTATGTCATTCTGAAATTCTGTTTGGAGCAATAGAATTCACAGCCCTGGGTATGTAAGAGGTCTGGTAGTATTCAGATCCAATAGATCTAGCAAAGAAGAAAAGATTGAATACTACAGTGACCATAAGCATTATGGATTTTTATTGCCCACAAGAAAGGACAATTTTTAAAAGCAAGAAAGATATTGCTGGAAGCACCATTGTTCAAAGGAGAGGACAGATGAGTTACATAGAGGCAAGAAAAGCTATTTAGTGGTCTACCATAATGTGAACCATCCACTCACTGCTAAACTTAAATACAAACAAACAAACAAAAAATTATTGGATTTTAAAGTGTTCATCAAAATCAGATAAGGAGTTCTGTTTTGGGTTTCCTTTTTTTTTCAGATTCAAAACAGAGTTGTGTTTGCTAGTTTTTAACGTAGAGGATGTTTAATGTTATTTTCCATTATAGTGTTGCAGCTACTTGTACTAATATTTTAAAACAGGATGACAACAATGATAAACTTCAAAAATGCAATTGCATGGAAGTATCTAAGACAGGACTATAGGGCACATTCAGTTGTAGGTCCTGGAATAAATTGCCGAAATCACTGTGTCTGCAGACATTGCTCTAAATGCCTCCTAATGTTGCCAGCATTTAGCCTTCCTATTTTGACTGTTTTTTCTTAATGTGGGTAAGCAGCATGAAGACCTGCTGAATTTAATACTGGGAGTGCTGCGCTCCTGGAATGATCCCCTGACCCATCTGGCCTCTGAAGTACAAAGAATCAAAGAAGCTCCAGATACCATCCTCTGGAAGGCTGTAGAGATTGAAGAGCAAAACAAGCGGCTTCTAGAAGGAATGGAGAAAATAGTAGGGCGGGTAAGCACTGGGTCCTTAACATCCTTCCACTCTCTTGCTGTAAGGAAGACTCATGTAGTGATAGGCCCTCCCTACCTGGAATTGGAAAGGAAACGAACAACGTTTAGGGAAAAATGTGAGCCAGCATAGCTGAATCTGAGAACTTTTCAGCTTTCTTCTTTCAGCTTTCTTTTCTGCTGCTATCTAGTAATTTCTAAAAAGATAATGTGATGTGACTGGCATAGCAGTGTATTCCTAGTCCTGCTTCAAGGTAAGGTGTAATCATTAACACTTGTAATTGCCATTCCATCTTTGACTATTTAGAATTTGTAATCCTGATTTTTTAAGGATGCATGTGTGTTTTTTCATATGTACTATTTATGTTTTAGCATGTTTATACACGTTTGTACACATACAGGTATTGTGTAGAGTTTCCAGAAGCAGATGCTGCACTTAAAACTGTTCTGGAAGTGTGGGTTATTGCAAAGTTGTGGCATACAACAAAGTTAATTGTGGTATCTTTCATTTCTCTTTTCCTACCTGCTCTAGAGCTTCAGCTCCTCTGAACGCTGGCTCTGACTTGATTCCCCCCACGCTTGTAAAGTTAGAAAGCAAGGCTGTTTTCTGACAAAACCCATACTCGAATACCCCTTGTTATCAGTAATTGATTGAAAGCTTTACTGAATAAAATCAGCTCTAGCGTGTTTATTTTTTAAAGGGGCCTCTGTTAGTCCCTGAATATATCATTCTGTCAGTGAGCCAGATGTTAACAAGGGGTTCTGACTTTACTGGCTTTTACTTAGGCTCTGAACAGTTGAACAGCATTAAGAGTGCTACCATCACTGTATCCATCACTTTCCATCACTCATGGTCTCTTTCTTTCAGTTAGGTGTCTCTTTACTCAGAAATCTTAGCCCATCCAGGCCACAAATGCATTTATCAGTGTAATCAAATACATCTCTGCCCCATATCCACAAGTAAAAAGGGTGCAGGCAAGGATCCAAGATAACAGTGGAAGTCAGGTGCTAATACAGTTACACTGTCATCACCTTCTCATTCACATTATTTACAGAAGGAGGTTGAAGACAAGGCTGGCAAATTCATTAGTGTCAGACCACATTTTCAAGCAATAGTAGGTGTCTTTTTTTTTTTTGCCTGTTGGTTAAACAGAGTGACAGAAGCTCCACAGGTATTCTCCTATGTGCTTTTACAAAGTACAGCTGGTGGGAAATAAGGAAGATACACAAGCACCCATAGCCACAGATATCCTTCTAGCTAAGAAATATGAAAGGCAGATTTTTCCGATATGAAAAAAAATCAATTATTGCTTCTTTCAAGTAAGGAGACCTAAACCAATATTTACCCCAGATTCTGACTTACTACATGAGTTCTTACCCACAGGTCTCTAATATTAGAGGTCACTGTATCACTTAGCTTTTTTGTAGAATCTGAAGTACAATACATCTGGTGATGTACTGTTGAGACATTTGTCTGGTAATGTGCTCCTGTAGCTACCTGTATCACAGAGAAATCACCTAAGACATGGGTCGAGATAAATCTGGAGATACACAGAAAAAGGTTTAGGAACAAGTTTTAACGAAGACTTCAAGGTAGAAGGAACCAAAAAGAGATGTCACTGATGAGTCCATGCATGAAGAGAGGTTTGATTTCTTTGCAGATTCCTCTGGACATTGGTTAACACACTAGTTCTCTTAAAACACTGTTGATACAATTAAGCTTTTCACATATTTTAGGGAAATATACTGGAAAATCTGACAAATTCATTCAAAATCTTCATGAACATATAAAACATTATGCAGAATAGTGGGAACCATAACAGGAAACACTTTCCAAGCCGTACACTAGCAACTAGCATTCCCTAAGGTCAGTATTTTAGATGCTGTGCTCTACATCTAGCCAGAGTCACTACCATTTATTACAGTATCATTTCATGTCTTTAGGTTCATTCTGGTGAGATTGGAAATGAAATTTACTCTCCATGGGAAGGCCTTCCTTCCCTGCAACTTGATGATGAGGACTCCAGACTCTTCGCCTTTTACAATCTGCTGCATTGCCTCCGCCGAGATTCCCACAAAATTGACAACTATCTCAAAGTTCTGAAGTGCCGCCTAATCCACGATAGCAATTGTTAATTACTTATGGGCCTGATCACTTACCGAAATCATTCATCATGGTGTTCTTGTTGTTTTGCCACTTTTCATTGCAAACTTTATGAAAAGTCACCCTTCACAGTATCAGGATCATCAGTACTTTTCAGGCATGTTAGTGTGAATTCTGGCTGCAACAATTAGGATCATTTATCTTGGTGTTTAAAATGTTATAAATACTTGTTTGACAAGAATACACTTTTCTGTCTAATCTCCTCACCTAGTAGAACTTCAGTGGTAATCAGATAATGTAGATAAAAATAAAAATGTTATTAAATCCAAAAGTGCATAACACTGAGTGGTATCAGTGAATGAAAAGTATTTGATATGGTTTACTTTTAGCAGTATCTTCTCTTTTCAGATCTCAGTCTCCAGTTATTGATGAAAGGAAGTCTTACTCCCCTTGCTCTTTACTCCCTCTCCAAAAAAGAGGGAAAAAAATCCTGAGGAACTCAAATAAGCAGATTAGTCACCTATTACACGAAACTACCCTACACTAAAAGTATGGTCTGAAATCCAGTCTACTTAGATTGATGCTTTTACTTTGTACAAAAACTGTCTGAGTAGGCGAGAGACATGTAAGAAAGCTATCCTGGCTAACATAGGCATTGATTCCCCATGCGGTCCATGGAGAGAGAAGACACATCTGGAATTTTAAGAACAGAGATCAGGTATATCTACATCTCTTCTGACTATTTGGAAAAGAAGCATTTCCAAATGAAAATTCATTATGTTTGTGGTGACTATCTGAGGGCAAAGGATTTAAGTAAGTCCCAAAAGGAAATGCTGGGCATCTATATCATATCCACCTACCCATCCCATTCCTCAGAAGTATGACGATTGCAGTTGCTCAGAAAACATTTAAGCTACAAAAAGGTACTAGCTGAGCTAAGGTGTCTGCTGTCCTAACTCACGGTGTCTTTGGGTTTTGTCACAATCAAAGTTTTTAGGGCACCCATTTCAAAACATTACAGTTAAACACTGGAAAATAGGAAAGACCAAAACAATTGAAAAATTAAAAAAAAAAAAAAATCTGGCTTGCAATCACACAACAAATAAGAAGCTAAAGAGCAGCTGGAGTCATTGACCATATCTGTATTCTGTCTTTGTAAGCTATAAACAAACTCAACCTTGGCTTCATCACACAGCTTCAGCAAAGAGGATCTTAAATACAGATTAGCTCCTCATGGGTCTGGCTTCGCACTAAACAAGCCTGTTGCATTGCTCCAGAATTGAGCCAGTTTATAGGAAGAGTGAAACACCAGAGAAGATGGGTTTGAGGGCTTAAACTGCTCATTACCACAACAAAATAAGCACAACCATGATGTGTATTTATGTAAGGGATTAGATAACTCAAACTGTTAGAAAGGTCTAATTTTAGCCATCTCTATAAGGACGTAACGATACTTGCATTTCTAATTATGTGCATATATATATATAATGGCCTTTAAATCTCTTCATGTTTTCAATTATCAACCACCTCAGGCTTTATCTGGATAAGTATATACTAAGCTCATTTTTAATATATATAAAATTACCTGTACAGCAAACAAATTTCTTGTTGAGCAGTCATAACTGACATCTTTCATAAGGTCTGAAATGCACAAATATTCAGGCATATGCAACAGCAACTTAACAACACACAGCTGTATAACATTACAGTCAAGGAAGAAAATAGATAACATTTGCCAGGCAAAATGCAAGCACTCAAACTAGAATTTAATATGATCATAATATTCTATTTTCTGTTATTATGCCAATGGGAAAAAAAAAAAGCATTTTAAAAAGTAAAAGGAAAAAAATATCCTTTGTAATTATCACAAGTGCTTAGAATTACAGTGTGAGTTCTTATTCAAAAGAAAACACGAATAATGGGACTACTCAGTATTGAGCTAGAAAAACGACTATGTCTCGCTGAGTAAACTCCTACCTCAGAATCTCTTTAGAATTCAAAAGCAACTTGATTAATAGGGCAGACATTCATAATTTTACATTTACATGACTAGATCTGAAACAATGACTTTCATTATGTGCTTAAAAATTACAGTGCTAAAACAATTGTTTAAAACTTGCACGCACTGGCTTTATTATAGCCTGGTTTAGTACAATTATGAGGTTTTAATTTCATAAAAAAGAAAAGAATGGCTTTAAAAGATTCTAAACAACTGAAAAGCTATCTGGTTTGCAGCTGTTTAGTTAAAGGGGTATTTAAAAGTGATCTGGTTAATATTCTGAGTCATCACAGCTGTCACAGAGACAGAAAGACGTCAAACCCCATGAGCACATTCAAAGCTACACCTTCATTGTCAAGTGCCCTGGCACAGACAATGCCTTCAGGCTCTGAATGTTCAAGCCACAATATAGGCAAATTGGCAATTCTCCTTTTTTTCAGTTGCTCATAGGAACAATATATTCTTATCTCACTAATATTTGGTTAATTAGTGCATACTCATAAGACATAAAAAGTATTGTCTTTCATCAAATAAAAATAGTTACATAGCTAATCTCTTATACAGAACTGAATTTAGAACAAGCATGTACTTTCAAAATGAAAGAAGCTGATGTCAATGAGAGTTTTCTTCCAAGTGTACCAACTTCTGGCTACTTCAGGTTTCTAGCATTTGAAATGCCTGGTTTTCAACTTATTTATTCAATACCCAAGTTTGCCTTATTTAAATCTCTGCTGGTTTATTTACTTCTGTTCACTTAAGATTACTTACTTTCAGGAGTGGAAAGGAAAGGTCCACCACATGACTGAAATACAGGCTCAGTTCTGTTCCCTTTGAAAATTATATTCAAGCTTACATAGATGGCACTAAATTTAAAATCATAGAATCACAGAATCAACTAGGTTGGAAAAGACTTTTAAGGCTGCACCTCAAGTACAACCTTTACCCCAGGGTTGCCAAGACCACCACTAAACCATATAACTGAGGGCCTCATCTGTGTGGTTTTTGAACACTTCCAGAGACGGTGAATCTACCACTTCTCTGGGCAGCCTGTTCCAATGCCTGATCACCCTTTCTGTGAAAAAATTTTTTCTAATATCCAATCTAAACATCCCCTGGTGCAGCTTGAGGCTGCTACCTCTCATTCTATCAGTTCTTAATCGGGAGATCGACACCCACCTGCAAATTACTTTGGTAAATCTTGAAGACTGAAGATGAGTGTCAATGTTCTATTCAATTGAAATTTAAGACTAACTATCCATAGGTTTATGCTATGTGTAAAAAAGAAGTTTTAAACTACTTGTAGAACATAATTATACCTTTTTTAAGTTCCTTATGCTTGTATCCATTTTCAGGATGAAGCTACCTTCAAAGAAGCATCACTCTTGGAAAACAATAAGTAGGTCAGCCACTGTTTTCCAGCATTTTTTTTCCAAAAAAAAAATCAATGACTATCAGATAACATGTCAACAATATCTACTATCATCAGGATTTTAAGTTTTTATTTAGATATATTCCCCCATAATTGAACTTTTTAAAAATGCACATTTTCTCAAAGTGATTTCTCATTTCCTTTCATGCATTCAACTATGAGAAGGAAGCTAAAACAGAAGAGTAGTGATGCCTAATGTCCTTTGAACTGTATTTTTTTTCCACACAGGTGAAAGCAGCACATATTGTCCTTATCTTTGGTGAAAAGAAGGGTTCAGAGAGTTCTTCCATTTTCTTTGATTTTTTTTTAATTTTTTTTTTTTTTTTTTTAAGGTGCCACGTACAGATTCTATGGAACAGAAAGAAAATAAAATGCCATTTTAAAGGAACAAACAAAGCCTATGTTTTAATCTATAATTGTATTGTGCATTGAGGGAAAACCACACTGCTTACTTTGTCACTAATTCTCTTTCATGCCATCATGTTTATGCTCTTTTAATTATCCAAGAAGCACTAGAATCTCACACTAACATGCTGCTTATTGTGAGAAGAATAAGTTGTCATGGCATACTGCCTTCTAATGCATGTGTCCAAAAGAGAATTACAGGATATAGTCACTTTTTCTTCCTTTCCTTATGAAGGAGTTCTGAAGTTCTTTGAGTGGTAACATTTTATTGGCCAGTTCTCATCATAGAATCATAGAATCACCTAGGTTGGAAAAGACTTTTAAGATCATCAAGTCCAACCATATTTTATTTTCTTCCCCTATACACATTGCGAGTGGTAAAAAGCTGAGAGAAAGGAGGTGATAGAAAGGCTTTCAGGGTCACAGAAACACTTGGTCTCTGGCTCAAGAAGTACTAATGTATAGGTAGACAAATGTTTATTTCCTATTTACTATTGACACCGGTCCCACTAAAAGTCTTAAGGACATGTCTTGGTCAGAGCCCTTAACTGGAAATGCCTAAATTTCACAACCTTTTTAAAAAATATTGCTTAGACACCAGTCAAATTTTGTTAAAGAACACCTTTACAAAAAACAGTTATCTACATTTTATCCAGTCTGCTATCAGAAAGTGCTTTGCCAAGTATAAAAAAGGAATATAAAAACCTGACAATATGTAAGAGTAGTAGTCCCTCAAAAAATTCACTTTTCCTGTCAAACATCACCACACTAATAAAAAAGGAACACTCTTCTCTTTTTAATAAACGGTTCATTACATTGAAGAGTTCAGATCACTTATTAATGCACATGAGTGACAATGTGAGTCATCAAAAATGCTAATTTGTGCATTAAATGACTAATTATAAAAATATTCCCATTTACTGATGGAGTTTTTTCACCAATCAAGCTGACTATCTCTCTCCAGCTATCAGTGTCAAATAAGTCAGAAGTTAATGAAGAATATTACAGCTTTTACAGTATTATCAGAAAAACTAGAACCACATTTGTCAACTAAGGCACTGTTACTGTACACTAACACTAAACAAAAAAAGGGTCCCTTCCCAGCTCTGTTTACTTTTAATTCAAACAAGTAGAAATTAGAAGTAAGCAAAGTGTGGCATATAACATAGCTTGTCTCTCTGTCATTCTTTTCACTCTATCACTAATTAGAAATAATTCCTGAAAAATATATAGATATTACTGTGCTTACCTTTACTGACTTCATGTTAGAAAGCATTGTGCATGGTTTGCAGGATTAGGTCAATAATCATCCATGACAATAGGCCCTTTCTTTAGGCAGATGATTGAAATAACAGTAATATTCCCAGGAGCCATTCTTCAGAGATTTCCAGCCTGATTTCATGGACAAAAATAGTTCATATAGCTTAAAAAGGTTTCTAAGCCTTTTCATGATTTTCCAAGCCTAACTAAAGCCTCAGAACCTTTTAGATGTTCCAACATTCTGGACCTACAGCACATGTACTACAACTTAATATAACAAAAACTACTTAATTAATTTGATTTGCATGGTATCTTCATAAGACCGGCACAACAGAGACCATGGGTCTTCATGTCAAAGTTAATGCAATAAGCAGCTCAGCAATTCTTTAAAGCGGCTTTTGTGATATTTGCAAGAAAGCTGTTCTGTTTCCCTGTTGCATCAAAGTGAGAAAATAAAAAAGATTCTGTTCTTTATCATCTTGTAGTAGAAAATACTTCATTGCATTAGAAAACCCTCTCATGCTCTCTCAAGGGCCACGTGAAGGAAGAAAGTGCAATGCACAGCCTGAGTTTATTGAGAGATTAGCTTTTGATGGATGGTATAATGAAAAATACAAAGCAAAAGCATCAGGAATTGTTTGCAAGAAGTTTAGGATACCCGTTTATTTTTATTTTCACTAGAGATTCCATCTAAGTTAAAGTAAGGCTTAGGCGAATATAAGACATGAAGAGATTCACACAAAGACAAATCTTGAAGCTTTTAATACCGTGGTGGATAATAGCAATGTTCTGAAAAAGATGTTTTCTGTCTCCAGACAAGCCTCCTTGTCCATGTCATAACTCACAAAAAAAGAAAAAAAAAAAAAAAAAGGGCTATTGCTCTGAGAGGGAGAAGGTACCTGTTTAATTATTCATATCTTACACATCACCTCAATATCAAAGCATGACATACCTGATATAGCCTCTTTATCAAAGGGATTATGAATTCTGTCTTGGCCTAAATTAAAGGTAATATTATATATCTAGTGTCATGGCATAAATCTTACTGGGGACAAAACAGCAGAGCAAAGCTGTAGAATGAGTGCTACAGTCTTGAACTTGCAAAACACATTCTGTGGGGATGGTCAAGAAACCACATGCTCTCCTCCATAACATGCACTGAATCATAGAATTGTTTGGGTTGGAACAGACCTTTAAAAATCATCTAGTTCAACCCACCTGCAATGGGCTGGGACATCATTCTCTAGACAAATCATTCAGGTTGCTTAAAACCTTGTCCAACCTGACCTTGAATGCTTGTGATCATGGGGCATCCACAACTTCATCAGGCAACATGCTCTCTGATCCTCAGTGTAATTTTTTCTTCTGTTTATCAAATCTAAACCTATTCTCTTTCAGTTTAAAAATGCTGCCTCTTGTCACTACAGGACAAGACTCCTCGTTTTATATACTGAAATGCTGCAATAAGGTCCCCCTGGAGCTTTCTCTTTTCCAGCCTGAACAACCCCAACTCTCTCAGCCTTTCCTCATAGGAGAGGTGCTCCAGCTTTTCAGATATCTTTGTGACCATCCCCTGAACCCACTCTAACATGTCTATGCCTTTCTTGTCCTATTTCTTTCAAGAGAAACCCAATTTTAATCATATAATAAACATACCCTTTCCACCACACTACACATTTTTAAACAGCTTCCCCTTTTATCATCATCAAACCTACAGAATTTGAAATCCTGATGGAATTGAACCCAAACTCTGTGTAACTTCTTGAAGCAGCCGTTACAAGGTAGGGTGTTGAAAAATAGAAACATCAAAGTATTAAGCCTCTTTTACTACACGTCCATGGCCAGAAGAAAAGGCAGCTCCAAAGCTGTGTGTCAGCAGTGGCCATTGTTCACCCAAGAGCACAACGCTCAGCACAGCCCATCAGGGCTGCCCCCGGGGCCTTAAGCATGCACTGGAAGCTGGGGCAGGAGAAGTATTTTTCATCAGGCTACTGACTGCCAGGCACACATATATATTATTGTAAATAGGGGGGAGGGTGGAAACAACCACAACGTCACTTCGCTTTCTAATTCAGAACATTCATCGGGTAGCAGATTTTTTGTGGGTTTTGGTGTGGTTTTTTTTCTTTTTAATGTAACTGACAAAATCTGGCAACAATGCACAGTGTAAAAAGTGACATTTTGACTCTAAGGGAGGAATTATCTGCAATTTGTTTTGAGCAGAAGCTTAGTTCATGTCAGATGTGAACCTCCAGACAATCATTAGTTTAAACTGCCTGCTATGTGTTTAAAAATTTCAGTCAATTTAGAACTGATCTGAATTGCAAATGGGATGGTAATAAGCCATTAGGGAACAACATATCTCTCTTTCACACTTGCAACCCTCTGCTTTAAGGGGCCTCGATTGCACTGAAATATGAAAATACCATTTTAGTCATGCGCATTGCTGACAAACATGGAAATGTAGGAGGTCCAGACTCAGAAAACGTTACTTGAAGAATACCAGGAACTGCCACAGGAGTGAAGAAATGTTTTAAACCCTGCTTTGAACAGCAAAACTCAGTTTGAACTGACAGCAGTCAGTTTTTCCACAAAATAAACAGACTGACTTGCTGATGGCACGGTAAAACACAAGCCTGGCATCTGACTAGTGCTTGGTTATTTTGATTTCTGAGGATCTGAGGCGTTTCTCATCCTCCAATGAAACCATTTTTGTGAATAAGTGTAGGCTTTGCATCACCTAAAGTTTTCTGCACAGTTACCTGTATTTCTTCAAAATTAGCTAACAACCTTGTGTGTTCGAATGAGTAAAAAGAATTATTTTTATTCTTGAGGTTTTTGCTCAAGAAGGGGCTTTGTGTTACACAGATCCATTGACTAAGATGACATCTGCACAATTAAAACAGTGAATACCTTTTACATGACAGCATTAAGAATCATAGGTCCTATCCAAGTATCTTTTCTCACTGAAGAACATCACACACTGATGTTTTGTAGGTGTCTCATAGATGGAAAGACTTTCTTCTACAGCCCTATTGCCACTCTTGAGTAGCTGTCACTGGTTTTTTACATGGTATAATACAAAATTATATACCTCATAAAACTCATCTATTTCATGGTTTACTGAGTCTGCAGCTGAGGCTGACTCTCTGCGACATCATATCGGCTGATAAGCAACCTACTCTCTATATTCAAGCAGACTCCCATGCAGCTACAATGAAGGGAGAAATGCAGACTTTTGATCTGCATCTGTAAAAGTTGGATGCTGGAAATTTAGTACCTACCAGTGCAGTAAGATATTCCAACACCATTGGGTACTCTTGCAGCCCTAGAGCTGAACAGTTTGCTATTGGGATTATGGGACTTCTTTCCCCCTCAGGTCTTATGTCTAAATACAGCCCCTACAGATTTTGTTTCTAAAGAACCACTTTGTTGAGGAGGGACTAGGCCAAAGACACCAGAGACCATGGAGACTGCAGAGTTTCACCCTGTAGGAGGTCTAGCTGACCCACATGCTGCTGTATTAGCACACACGCTGTACTGGATTTCTGCAGAACATGCCTTCATTCTTAGGAGAGCATTAAAGTGGATATTCCATTAATTCTTTCACGGCATATCCAGTCAATCCCATCTGCTTTTCAGTGATAACACCTTAAAATTGCTGACTGCAGGTCAATTTGGATATTACACCACATCTCAGCTTTCCTAGAAGGTTCATGTCAGCTTCTGTCCAGCTAGCGATATGTTAGAGGATTGCTTGCGCAGTGCCTTTATTGAACTACCATGCAGCAGAAAGGAAACAGACAAGGCCAGATAGGTCAAAGTTAGACTGCTGAGCAAGTGACTTTGCATAGGAAGAGGGGAGCTAAGCAAAGAAAATGCAACTCAGGTAAAACTATGGGAACAGACGAGTAGTACAAGAGCTTGACTAACCAGCTTCCAACCCAGGACTGAGAAAAGCCTCTCAGTATGAGGCTCTCTGTCTCAAACTGTACTGCTAGCACATAACTAAATCTGCATTTATATAGGCTAATTCTATTGACTCAGTCTTCTAAATCTTGTTGAATATACACATGTATAACTTATTCCACTTCAACACTTGAAAGAAATTCTATTGCATGAATACTAAAACGAAGGGGCAAAATATTTTCAAGATTCAAAATTTCATGTAAAAAGGCTCTAGCAATATGAATAAGCTTCATACAGGGGAAATCTGAGGTTTTGTTTTGTGTTACTTCTTCAAGAACAGTTATACCTAAAACTACTTGAGCATGCAAACTTTGCAGACAATTCTGCACCAGCAAAAGTAAAGAATTCTGAACTTTTTCCTGGGAACACAGCAGAGTACCCATCTCCCTCAAAGCCACATGAAGCAAATTAATCCTTTCCAATTATCCTAGCAAGCTATATTTGGGATAACAATTCCCAACTTTCATATTTACACATGTGGAGATTCCGCTCATTTTAGTGAGATAAAAGACATTTCTAATTTGGATCTTTAAAAAGGTCTGACATTCAGTATTTATTATTATAGCAAAGATTAAGAGCAGTCCTACTGAACTCCAATATTTAAAGACTTAATCCTTTCAGAAGTGATATTATGGCACAGGACGATTAGCAAATTCCCAGAAGCATATCTTTTAAGCAAAAAGTTTCCTGTGATAAATACTGAATTAAAGATGGTATTATATGTTAATTCAAATCGAATGGAGTAGCTAAATACTTCCAAATCTAAACTCTAGGTACTTACTTACAATCTCCCCAGAAAAGTAATAATGACAAAAAAAAAAAAAAAAAAACCAGGAAAAAAAAAAAAAAGAAAAGCAGCTTTCCTACCATTGTATTGTTTAAGCAAGACAGTGCACAGAATAACATATTCAGAATGTAGCAAAATATTGTAAAAGGAAAAAATACAGAAATCCTTTGCACTGTGCTCCTTTATTAGTGACTTCAGGCAGTTCTGATTTTTATGTCCTTAGATGAGATATTCAATATTCATTCCATGATATGAATATTATGAATATGGCATCATATGCCAAAGTTTATACTATAAACATATTTTATTTTACACACACAGATTTTTTAATCTACATAAATGGGTTCTTGCATGTACAAGTTACCCCCTGCAGATACACCAGCATAATCTGCCAGTTTAAAGATATATGCTATATAGGGAAACTGTTGAGTTCTACATATCTGTTCCATTTACATTTGAAAACTGACTTCCATGCAGAGGATTCTTATCCTTATTTGACATGTGGCACAGGCCAAAGATCTGCAGTTGTATTTACTGAAAACAAACCAATACAAACAGTGAAAGGGAAAGATATGAGCAACTTGGGAGATGTGATTTCTTGGACTTCTAAGCATATGTGTGTGTGATAGTCGTATACTTTCTGTGTCAGATATTTGGCTATCTAAATATTATTTTTCACATGACATAGTCCTGAGAATATGTAGTATAAATTATCATATATCAGTTATGAAAAGATAGTCATGTGAATGGAATTTGAAAGACAAACAATCATCTCTCAGCTGCAACTAAGCATAATCCTAACACAGAGTAATATTTTGATTTGGTTAAAGAAGACTGCTACAGGAATCAAAAGCTCAGACCTACATTCCTCCCTGGTGTGGATACTCCTGTTGACTTCAGTGGGATGGCTAATGTAATATAGTATAAACAATCAATGCTAGAGTTTGATCCCCAAAGAATACCAACACAGGTACATGATATTTGTGTATATAAAAGATACAGAAGAGAATATCATTGGCAGTAACACTGACCTGACTGACTTAAAAACAGAAATGAGGAAAGTTTTGTTCTTTGAGTCCCCAGTTGCATTGTATCAGCTAGTGGGTCACAGGCTTCAGCATGAAATAGAGAGAGACCAGCCCATCATGTGCTAGGTAAAAATTGACATAATACAGAGTAAATAATTCATGAGAGGAAAGTCTTTATCAGTACAAAACTGAGTAAAGTGGGGAGCAGAACTGTTCCCCCAGACTAACTAATATTCTATCTCTCAGTGGACTCTACAGAAAACCCAAAGATTGTTTGGCTCCACTGAAAGTTCACAGCAAAGTCACAAAGAAATCTGGTGTGTATGCTTCACTAGGACTAGATGCATTAGCTATATGAGGTTCTACACTGAGATTGTTCTCCATCAATGGATGTCCAACGGACAAGTTGCCAACATAAGGTTACCTTCATTCACCTTGTGCAATTCCTTTGGGGTAGTGGCAATGATATTAACTTGCCATAGTCTATAAGATAGCCAGGAAGTACAGAACTATAGTGCAAAGATATCCTTCTCTCAAATAAAAACAGGTGAAGACAGGTTTATGCAAATCAAGCTTTAAAAAACACAGTCCTTGAGAGTAGGTCCCTGCAGAAATCTTTTATATTGAAATAAATTTCAATCAACGTACTCAAATTTCAAATTATAAAAATTCAGGTTTTGACTCTAGATCTGTCCATATCATTGCTAATAGATATTGAAGAGACTTCCTAACCAGTAGTTCAAATGGTAAACACACTTTTTCTGGAAATGTCTTTGGGTGAAAATACCGATATGCCCTCATTTCATTAGAATTGTTTCTTAGCCTTTTCCAAATAAAGGACATGTAAAGATACATTCAAATTCTTCCAGAGCAGCAAATTCTCACCATAGCACCCCCAGAGGGAAGACAGAAAAATTTTGGAGCCAAAGTCCCACCTCTTAGAGAACTGCTGATTTTGGAGCACCCAGCTGAAGTCCATCCAAGCTACTTCGTGGTGTCCTGTTGTTGGATCCATGCTATGTCTGCTGTGGTAGATAGAACCTGCTCCCATAAAGCTGGAGCTGAAAGTGGTGTTGTATATATAAGAGGTGATGTATAAACAGAGACTTGCACAAAGCCTCATATGGTTTCCACAAAACAAAGATGGAAAAACTCACAGCAGCTTCTTCCCACAGCTACCACCTGGATGCAGGAATGGGGAAATCTGAATGAAGACTGTCTCCTTCATGTACCTACAGAATTCAAAATCCAGCCCTTTATTTTCCATCCTCCAAACGTGGCTTTTATTCAGTCAAAGAATGACACATGATAGAATGTGCGTGGATATGAGATAACACGTGCCCTGAGGCTAATTGCAGAGGAAGGTGAACGTAACAACCCCAAATGTGAAGGTGAAGACAACGATTGAAAACATAGTTCATCTCACGGAGACGTAAGCTTACAAGTCCTGTTACTGTGAACATAAAAAGTCCTGAACAACCCCAGCCTCAAAAAAATTCCTTTTCTTGATGAATCTGTATAAAATGTTCTACCCTTACTGATACAAAATAGAACATAAAGTGGACAAAAATCATCACAAAAAAGCTGCTTTTAAAGCTTACCAGATCATGCTATGGTAGTATACAGAAAGGAATGGTTATGTTTCTGGATCACAGAAACAGTGAAGACAGTGTTATCAAATGTCTTCTCGGAGACAGAATGTAGTGTGAAGCCTTAACGTCTTGCTGGATGTCACTGTGGTCACTGCTGTCCTCTCTGCTTCATTCATTTTGCTGCACTGATGTGTAGGTGGGACTTGCTTTCAGCTAACATTTATTTTCATTCTATTTCATTAATGCATAATGTTAAATTTTCGTATTCTTGCTAACGTGTCCAAGCTTACAAACTGTCAGTCTTATGCACATAATTTTTCCCTCAGTGCTATGACATGACTCAAGAAAGATGGAATTGGACACACAAATAAGGGTTTATGTGAGTAAGACCAGGTCTCATGCCTTGAAATGTATATAAGAAGGTATAAAAATATTTTTTCTTAAATAAATATATATTTTTTAATTAAAATATGTAAGGAGTTACCAAACTATACTGGGAGCTCCTGTAGTGGGTTTTGCTGCTCTGCCAAGCAACAGACAGGTAAGTCCTACCATGTTAGCATTTACAGTAAAGCTACTTTGCAGGTTTTCTTCTGCTTCATAGTGACTTAGTAAAATTTATCTGTTTCATTCTTGAAGAGCTTTTACATAGAAAAAACAGCACTTGTTATTCAGAGACTGACACCTGTCTTCCATTCCTTCCCCTCCACCTCTAAAAATGCAACCTGCGAGAAAGACATGTAAAATCTCTCAAGGTATAAAAGAAGAGGTTTTCTTTGTTTTTAATAGTGAAAGGTGGTTTGAGCTGGGAGTGTTAGGGGGTTTTGATTGTTTGTGTGTTTGCTTTGTTGGGTTTTTTAAACAAATTAGCAAAATAAAAACTTCGGCAAATGGTAAAAATCCATTTCTCTACAGTGTGAGAGACCTACAGCATAGCTGAGTACCTAGTAACTGGCCATTCTGTACCCGGTTATGTTGGACAAATAGAATATATCTAAGAAATGGTGAAATATCACTTGAAATATCAAGGACTGTTTCAAGACAATAAATAGCTCTGAGGACAAGATATCCACTGGAAAGGCAATGCATCTGTCCATGTATCTATGTGCCTCATATGACTCTAGAAAATATTCCTCATCTGTAATAGCACCATCAGGACAGGATAATGATTCATGTGCAGAGCAGCAATACAAAAGATGACATATCTTCATGATTCAAGCAGGTAGATAGTGCGATTACAAAGCAGCCAGTTGGCTCACTGCCTGGAGCAGCTGAAGAAGGCTGTTGGGAGAAGTACCGAGAAGCATAGACTTCAGCAATGTGGTGAGCAAGCAGAAAGTCAGCAGTAGCCTGGATCCTTCCTATTGAAAAAAAATGAGAAAGATCAGCGGTTCAGAGGTACTTATGGAGCATGCACTATCAGAAGAAAAGAAGATTGTGGGAACAGATATGTGTTCTAGGGGTTAACATTGAACACAGCTGTGCATTTTGCTGGCATATAAGCCTACCATACTCAGTGAGGTGATTTACGCAATGTAGAATACTGAATCATAAATAATCTAAGTCTGTTAACATTAGTATTAGATAGGTGATCTAAACCCAGTATGCATTATTTTACTCATCATTACATATTTATTCCTTTATCAGATTTTGTTTAAATGAGCTTCACTGAACACAAAAGACCTGAATAACTTGATATGTAATAAATGTGTCCTTGTAGCCTTATTATTTCCTCAGAGAAAAGAATATAGTTAGATTAGCTCAAACGACAATTCACTGTCTTATATTAGGTTCACTAGGTTACAGAGGGAAACATTCATGCACTCTCAAATGAAACGGTTCAAAAAAATGACAGAAGGTATAGTTAATTAGTTTACTGGACTATTCAGTCCTTGCATAAAGGCATGAGCTCTGCTTTAGTGAAGAAGCAAGCACTGACAGAAGTTAATGCCTTGGAGAGTCTTCTTTAAACCTTTTAGACTCTTGTGAAAATTCTAATTGCATTCATATGAGATTTCCTGTATTTGGTTTAACAGGGGATTGATCTTATTTCACCTGGTAGGAGTTTTTCAGCTAGAAAAGGGAACCAAATAAACGGAACAAAACACAAGTGGATGATATGCATCAGGAGCAATTGCATACGTGCTCTACAAAACACCTTGCAAAAATGTTACTTGTCGTAAAGGCACTTATGAGTGGCACAAAAAATGACAAATGGAAAAAGAAGACAGATGGAAGAACAAAGAAGCAGTGACACAGTTGGTCAGTGTGATAGGCAGCATTCTCAGCACATCCCTAGTCTGACAGCTGTCAAAATTTTAATAAACTTCACAGGAAAAGAGAGTTTTAAAGAGCCAGCAAAGGAAAATCTCTTACAAAAAAAGTGAGGTGAGACAAGCTAAACATCAAAAATCCATGAAACCCTTCACTTCTAAGGAAGTAAAAATAAAGAAATTATTTGTTTTTCTGGTGTCTAGATTACTCAGTCCATACCCCAGGATGACACACTTTCTTTTCATTCAGTGATGGTCTGTATCGTCTTAATGCAATTGAAGAAACCCGTATTTTTACTTCAAATTCCATTTCTTAGAAAATTGACATGCCGTCCTTATGAGAAGAAAACTCCTTTTGCTCTGAACACACGTTTACCATCTCCAGGCACGCCAGACATTTGCAGAGTGTCAGCTGTGAAGGAAACATGAATATGTTCACATGATCAACAGCTGCACTGTGAAAATGCCTGTGGGGATGGGGAAATATTCTAGACCCCTACCCATCAGCTCTACACGCTGTGAAGCGATTAAAAGAACAAGCCTAAGACTTACTAGGAAACTCAAAGTTATTTAGGAAAGAAAAAAGACAGGAACCAATGTTCTATGACATTCAGAAGGGCTGAGATTATATTACTTAAGGCCTCTTCTACAGCAAGAATTCCTAACAGCACCCTTTCTTCAGAATTAATCTAAAATAAACCCTGCACTTTGAAACAGTGGTATTATGACCCATAACATTGTCTGAAAACCTATCAGTAATCCTTCTAGCTATATACAGAACCATATACAGTTTTTCTGAAGCTAGTGAATATTTTGTGAACTCTTACTTCATTTACTAAACCAGGACTAAATACAACAGGCTTTCCAAAACAAGGCCCCATCATTTAGTTCTTCATTTTATATCCAGAACTCATTAGGACAATATTTGCAGTCAAATCATAGTCAATTAAAATGCACATTTAAATAGTATGTTATTGTGTTGGCAAAGACTGAATATAAAGAGACTTGTGCAAAATAAATTTTGATGTACAAATGAATACTGAAATTAGTATTGCTGTTTGCTTCTCTTTAGTGTCCACACTTTCAAACTATTCTACGTGAAAAGCTGACTGAAAAATAATGTACCTTTGGAAGTTTAGTATTGATCTGTATCAGTAATAGGATACCCTATGGAATAATAGAAATGCTGGTGGATGGAGACAGGAAATAAATTAAGAGAAGCAGAATTATTCATACTGGAAGCCACTCTTGTCTCCCTAGGATTCAGCATCTTAGATTTATGAATGCTTCCGCTTACTGGTCTGCCTCATTTCTATTGTTTGTTTCTGCCATCACCCAGCAGGCTCTTGCAAAAGGGTGTAATTTGCACTGTCTTTCAAAAAATATCACATTACTGACAGCTCTATTATTTCAAGTAACTCAGGTTGAAGTTCTGCAATAGACTTCTAAGTCAAAAAGTAGCCTCTATATAGCCTTCAGTAAGCACAGATACGTTTGGTATTGATAAGAACGTCATTCCCCTTTGCACACCCAGACTGCACAAGAACAGGATTCGTAGCTGCAGTGCCAAGGATCTATAGAAGGAAATTGGCTCACCACATTTGATGATGCTTCTCAGTTACAGGAGAGCGGTAGTTCAGCACGTTGCAAGTCGTGGTGCTACGACAAGCACGGACAGACTCTGGCACTTTGTCAGCAATTCCTGGCCCTGTGTTGCACAGCATTACACTTGGCAACAAATTGCTCAAGCACATAGGTGGTAGAATAATATTTGACAAATCCCACAGGTAAAAGCCAGATAATGTTTTTGTAAGCTGGAAGTAGTTGAACATACTAGATTAATACCAGTAATACCCATCTCCAAAACTTTCCCTGACATTAAGGGCCCCCCTGTTTGACAGTTTTTCGGCAATAGATTTTAGTGTTTTCCTGAGTGGTTGCCCTCCTCTGTATATATTGGTTGTCTAATGTGTAGTTTACCAGGCTGCCGTTCTCCTCCATCTGGACCCAACACCAGTGTTGTACAACTGGTTTCACCAGCTACAATGAAAACATTCTCTGATCTAAGCACTGCAGAGGTTTTACTTGCTGATGTCATGCTGATGAGCTCAAAAGGTTTCAGTCACTCTGCAGTATTACCCTGCCAGTCCCTAAGATAACATCCATGAGTGGTTATATTGAAATGCATATATAGTCTAAGATCTCTGCAAACATTTAATAATTAATGTTTGGATAAATTACCACTAGATTTGTTTACTAAAAATTATTCCAGTTCATTCTGGTTTTGCCCTCTACCAGTAAGACATTCCCTTACCAGTAGAACACATTAAAAACCAAAGAATTTTCTGGACTACAGTCTTGAGTTTGTGAATGATAAATCCTTTCCTTCTTCTCTATTCCTGAGAATATCTTCCCTTTGATATCATCAAATCTGCAGAAACCACATTCTCATTCAAACCATTAGATTTGAAGAAGTCAGCTATGTAGAGAATCTCACACTATCATAGAACAACCTTCCATTTCAGTTTGCCATGAAAAAAATTAGAAACAACTATAAAAATATTTATCATAGACAACCACAGATGTAAATCATAAGAAAAGAAAAGGGGCCTTGAAGAGGAGAAAGAATACACAGGAACTAAAGTATTGGTTCACTTTAAAGAGCTGCCTGGTCCCTCATCTTGTTTCTAACAATGTCAAATGTGAAATGTTCAGGAAAAGACCATTAAAGACAGGCAGCTCTCTTTCTTTTAGGTCCTCTGTAGGCAGGAGGTGATGGACCTTCTGGAGCAGATACTGGATGCAACCATCAGATTAAACATCACTGTAGGCATGTTCTGCACAAACATTGATATTCTTACTCTAAAACACTTAAGCTTTTGTCTTCCAAACTGTCACCTGCAGTGAGTTCCACAACTTGTGTGACAATGATCTTTTTTTTGTTTGCTTTAGACCTTTCCTTGGCTGGAAGGATCAGAAAAAAAGTCTGCTAAAGAAGGATTTAATTTGTGTTCATAAAAATTAAAGATGGTAAAGAAGGAACTGTCTACCTGATAGCAATCAGGAATGGAAAATGAGGTGCAAAAGCAGTAAAAATTATTCAAAAGGACAATGAGAAAGGCATTTGTGTTAAGGTTACAAGTAGCACAAATTCTCCTATGGAATTCTATTAATACCAGTAAAATCTTTGCTAAAACACCAACTTACATTTCTTGAGATATGTGTAGGAACATATTTTATTCTCATATGCTATTACTGACACGCAACTTCAAGAAATAAGTATATTTATTTGACAAAAAAGAACAACAAAAAAAAAAAAAGAAAAAACAAAACAAACAAAACCAACAAACAAAACCCAACACCCCCCAAAAAACAACCAAACAACCAAACAAAAAAAAAACCAACCCACTTTCTCTTAAATCTAGTAACATTGGAGAAGCTTGGTTTTATCAAAAGAAGCTAAGATGACTGCAGACTTTTAAAAGAATTTCTTAGGTGAATTTCTGCCAACAGGCACCTTTTCTACAGCATTTACAGCATTAGAAGTTTCATCATGAAGGCAATCTGCCTCACAAACGTCTGTGAGTGGATTCTTCACTTTTACAAAAGAATTTTAATTCAAGAATTGCTCTTTAATGGCAAGATAAAATCCTTAATTGAAGCAAAAACTCTTCATAGAACTTGCTTTTTAGAAAGTGGCATTATCCTGTACAAGAGGGAAGATGATACAAAGCAGAAGCATATAATGCAAAGGTTTCAGATTTTGCAACAGAAGGTTTAACGTGAATAGATGTTGTTGCTGAGCAAACAGTGATGCTCCGTCAAGCTAATCATTGCTGCTTGTTCAACGTATGGAGATAGAAAAAAGGAAATTAAATTACCCAGTCCTGGAGAGAATAGTGGATGTAAAATTTCATACTGGAAAAACAGGGATAAGTTCAGAAAAAAAAAAAAAAAAAAATAAATACCTTTTATAAATCAAGGCAGATTAAGTTCAAGTATAACTAGAAAAGACTAACCTCAACCTCTGAGAAAAAATGTGCATAGTTTCATGGGATCAGCTGGAAGCACCATTTTCTCCCCCTCATCATTCCTTTTCCTCATTTTTCTTCAATGAACTCTCCATAAAGGGGAAGGTGAGTGACAGAGTGCACTCAGAATTCGACCTTTAAGTAATGAACCCTATCTTCAGCTCTTTAAAATTATTCATTATAATTTTTAAGTGATGTTTTATTTTCATTGTTAAAATGCATCAGCTTTTAATCAGATTCACATAATTAAATGTTCTCTTTCTGACAGAAGCTGCATATCTATCATGGCCTCATTTAAGCCACATGGCATGAGTTATATCAAGGTAATCAGGAATATCTGGTCAAGTTTCCGGATATGTTGCACCCAGTTTTCAAAATTTCCTCTGTTGTTTATATTAGATAAGTAAAAAAATGCATTCTTGTGAACATTCATTTAGGCTTTTTCTCAGGGTTGTAAGCATTTTCCATAGTTCTCTCCTTCATATTTCCTTCTGGATCTGCCACTTTCTCCCTGTGAATGTTACATCTGCAAGTGATTTTTCATCTCTTCTCCCTTGCAGTGCATTATGCTGTGGATTCTGTAGCCTCAGTAACACCCAAATGGATGCAGTTCTTCTATCTTCACATCCCACATTGAAACTGGATTCTTTTGTGGTCAATGAAGTGTTGATACTGTCTCAGCTGTGCTGATTAGTATTTGTGGCCATGTAATGCCTCACTAAATGCAGGGGAGTTCTCTCTAGGAGGCAGATTTTTTTCCAGTCCAAGCTCTTAAACCAGCTTCTAGGAAATGCAGAGATAGATAAAGATGCATACACATGCATGTATATTCATATGTATAACAGCCTTTTCAGATACGTTATTAATTGCAGTAATCTGTGCTACTTCTAAGGAGAATGTTTCAGTTCTGAATTTCTGGAAATCTAATTTCCATTTCTACCATTAAACCCTTTCTTTTACTGAGAGGAAATGATTGAGAGAATTCTTTTCAACTTATGAACTTCTACTATGTAATATCTGGATGAGTAACTGGCCCTGGTGGTTTTGGAAAACTGTTCATACAATTCTGCCTAACTAATATGTGTGCCCTGACATACAACCTCCAGAGTGTATGGGGAATGGGTAGTTGTCCGTTCGAATATAGTATTGAAGGATCATTAAGATTAACAGCTATTCATGAAGTGTTGGAGAGAACAATCAAAGAAGATGCGAATGGTCATCTGTATTGGTTTGGGAATGAGAAAAATAGAGATACCTCCTATAAATTCAGTTTAGAAAGATAAAAGGAAAAGAGAATCCTCTTTGTTTAGCACTGTATCTGAGATAAAAAGGAATAGACTTACTGCTGCAAATACAGCCCCTCTACAGACATGCAGGATACATTAGAAATCCTCAAGAGGAAGTAGTGGGAGTATTTTATGACTCTTTTTTTTTTTAACAGTCGTTTTATTTTTCTGATATTTTTAAGGCTCAGTGAAACCTTACCTATGATAAAAGAGAGGCATGTTGAAGTGGGACATGCACTTTGGGGATGTTTGGAGGTGATATCTGTTTCTCCATTTAGAGCCATTGCTCTCACAATGCCAGATTTTACTGACTCACTTGCAGGGTGTTCCGGGGGGAAGTGAAGGACGGAGGTAGGTGCTTCAGCAAAGACCTCTAAAGGTAGCCTTTATATGGCAGCATGTATGCTAAGATCTTCTGAGGAAAATTAAACATTAAAACCGGCAAAAAAGAAAATACCCTCCAGCCTTTAAAGTGCAGCAATGAAAACAAACCACTTTTCCTTCACTCAAATATTTAAAATATTAAAAGTTTAAAAGTTCCCCAAATGGAATCCAATTATTCGCACCACCAGAGGCTAATTTTCCCAACTCTTCGAGCCACTGATGCTCAGCAACCGTCTGAGCGGTTTTGCACTTTAAAATCTAGGGCAGCTGACAGTCAACAGATCTACTTTGCTGAGAGGATTTGCTCTTAATTTTGTCCAGCTTCTGCTTTCCAGTGCCAGTCAATGTTTTCCAAGTAAACTCATCCATGAATTCACGTAAAGACTCAACTTCAAGCCCTTAGGCACTGATGGGTCTCATTTCAGTGCTTTACATGCAGTCTTAACTCAACCAAAAGGTGAGCATTTTTGGTGCAACATAGTAATCATTTATATATCGTTAAATTAATGCAACAATTTGAGCATCTTTAAACATTGAGGTTATGTCTGAATGTCCTTAGCTTAAATGATCAAAACCTGACAACAGCAGCATTATTTATTAGAAAAAAAAAAAATATAAAACTGACAAGTACACGTCACACTGAAAATAAATTGTTCATCATTTTTTCAGCAAAAATTTAGCGCCGAAACTCAATATACATTCTTTGCAAAGCCAGACAGAGGGTGGAGAAAGGAAGGGACAAAAAGAAGAATGAAAAAGGAAGGAAAGTAATTTAATCCCTGAGCCACGAAAGCTTTTCTTATGCACATATAACTTTAGTAATCTGAAGGTAGCTCATGCAGTTCAGTGTTTGCTGGTTAAAAAAAGAGTCACCCAGGGAATCTTCACACTCAAACTGTTTATGTGTTGGCCACAAATACCTTGTGCAAGGGTGCTTTTGTCACAACAGACATGCTTTTCTGTCAAAATCAGCTTGATCAGATTAGCACAATGAGCAGCAATCAGCAGGCAGGTAATAGTGTAGGATGCTGGTCAGCTAGGGATAGTTCAAAATGCTATCCTTCTGTCAAAAGGCAGATCAGGCAATGTCTGTAATTTCCTAGCTGTCTTTTGTCCTATTATAAACACCTATCAATCACTGCTGGAAAGATTCTTAAGTTAAACCATTGTAAAATCCATAACTTCACTATCTCATCCATACCACTTACTGATACACCCTATTTACTCAAAGCTTGAAGAGCTACTGCTAATATTTAAACTGTCTCTCTCAAACCATATGTCAATACAGTACAGCAGTTCTATTACGGATCTGCTTGCTACGGTATAATCCATCTGCATACAGTCTCACTTATGCAAAACTGAAGCATTCAAATGTCTCCACTATGACTACAGAGATAATCGTCATTATAGCAAGATCTAGGTCACTGTTGTTAAAGCTGAGTCATGTTGCCAGTCATATTTGCCAGTCATAAAAACACTAATGTTGTTTGGTCAAAGGCAGCTGTGATTTCTCCTCTAAGTACGTTTTAAGGATTGTAGAAGAAACTAATGATATAAACATGTCACACTCTTCCATGAAGCAACTATCAGGCAATGCATATAGTTTGTTGTGAAAGTCATTTAGACCTTTGGAGGCAACTTGTATATTAACAGGAGCAACACAATAATTTCAGAATAGATTCCAAGACTAAATAATAAGGCACGTCAACTAAACTCTTCAATATATGTTAGACTTTAAATAAAACTGTCTTAGACTCATTGGTTTAGAAGATTTCTTGGTTCTTCTTAAGTTGAGCGCTCGTTCATTTATAGCAAATGATTTTCCTACTGCCATCAAGTAGTTTTTTTTCTTTTTTTAAAATCTGCTCATTGAATAGCTTCAGGTTGATGTCTCACTGAAATAAATTTCTGCTATGACTTATAAAGTGGACAAGACTCAGCCAGCCAGTCAAGAATGAATTCAAACTGGTGATCAGCACTCTGTTTTACACAGAACAAAATTTGCATTAGGCAGAAAGTAGTCAAGCCCAGATTTCCAGAATGAGATCCAACATTCCACATTTTTCCAAGGCAAAATAAATGTCTCTTTTTATCCTTCATTAAGAGGGCATTCAGAATATTATCCCCAGCTCTGAAGGGACCCATGTCACACTGTGGTTATTTTTTTGGGGTCTTCTTATTTATGCTAAGAGAAGAGCATGCCCTCTTTCTATGAAAAGAACACTTTGCTAAGATTACAAACACAGACAAGGGAAATGGCATACTTGTCATGGGTAATACAAGCAAGAATCATCCTTAAATAGAACAACTACCTCATGGTGCATACATCAAAATTTTAGCATCTTCTGAGTCCAGGAAGTTTATTCAAAGTGGCTTGCAATTAAAAAATTTGAAATGTTTAGACAGAAGAGAGACTTGACCTGAATTTTCAAGAAAAAGCCTAAAAAAAGACACTGTTTTGAATTTCAGTGCAGTTCAACTTCATGCTAAATATTTTCTTGTATTTTTAGGGGCCAGATTTCAAAGTACTCTTTTAAGAATACCAAAATAAGTTGTACTTAGTTTTAATAGAACCAAGAACAAGTAGGTTCACAGTTACAGACAGGCAACTAGGTAATTTGGATCCATAACCCAACTTGATATTTCAACTTCTAAATGACCTAGTTGTTTAACATGTGTACTAAATACACCAAAACCGAGTAGAAAACTGAAGTCCGTGCTTCTTCTTACAACCGCTGTCACTGTACAGTCCCACACACAATGCATGACAGATTGCATTAATTGTGAAAAGACTATCCAGGGTCCCACAGGTAAGATTCTTTTTCTGAAGAGAAGCTGAAGAAACATTCTAATATTCAGCAAAGCTACTCAGTAATTTATGAAGATATTTTCCTTATAGCTCCCTACATGTGGTTAATGCATTACTGAATACCTGCTCAAACTACTTTCCAGTGGACAATGCTAGAATTATTTCAGTAACACCTTTATCCACAATAAACCTTACTCTTCAAAAGCCAAAAAATATATTTTCTTATGAAGTTTAAAAAAAACCCAAAACTCATTCAACAATGACCACCAGTCACATATATTCTTGCAACATAATATTGTCCAAAGTGGGAAACTGGCCATTTGTCCATGTCACATTATTTTCGTTCCTTATTCAGTGTCCTGGAAGGTGGAAGGATTTACTTTTATCATAGTTTCCATATATATTTTACCTTTGCCCAAGCCAGCTTGAGTATGTATTCTGAGTAGTCTTTAAATTGACCTGGGAGAAAAACAAAATTGAGAGGCCAGGCATTACAAAGCCATCAACATCAGTGAGTCAAATTAAGTTCTGGCATCACCTTGCTGGCTAGAGTTCAGTAAGGAAGTCTTTGTGCAGGGGGAGCAGGGATGGAGGTGGCACATATATAGAAGATTGCTAAGGTGGTTTGTTCAGGGATCCTTGCAGCAAGAGATCCAAGAATTGACAAATAAGAGCATTGGATGTAAAGATGCAAATATCTGTCTTGAGCTGGAGAACTGAACCTACCAATTAACGTGCTGCGTGTGTACATAAATTTGAAAAACCCATTACATACATTTAATCCCTTTGTAATCTGCAGCATGACAGAATTTTTCAGGATAGTACTCCACAAAATGATGGGGAATGAACAGGAATGCTTAGCAAAGCAAGGAAAAAAACCCTGGAACTCCAAAAGGCATATTTACTACAGCAAAAATTTACAGCAGATACAAGCAACAGAGAGTTTCTTGGGATCACTTTTATTCCTTTAACCCATATGTTTCAAGCCTCCCTTACATATTCAGGAACCTGACACACAGAGAGCTGCATCTCCAGTCAATGTTAGTCAGAAGAGTTTCAGTGAAGTTCATGGCTATGTGTCACCATGTGCTATCTGGGATGCCGTCATAGTGCAGCCACAGAAATTCAGGCAAATGGCTGCTTTCCAGGCAGTTTTGTCTGAATCATCCTTCTGAACTCTGGCTACAGGATTTTTCTTTAACTTAAACTTGAAGTCCTGCAACATTAAAGAACAGAATGCATCAACTTAATTGGAAACACTTTTGCCTCAACACACCCTGCATTTGTTCAAGGACTTAAAGAGAGGAAAAGTCCATGCTTTGAAGCACTGTGACAACTTAAGATAAATTTCAGCATTACTTTTATAATGGAATATAATTGAAAACATACTTGAACACAGACTCTAATCTAGCTCTGGGTAGAGATGTGTTTAACCCACAAGTCTGGATTTTAACATTCCCAAGTCTTGAAGAAATCCTGACTCTGACACAAATTGTCTTCTCTTTCTGTATCAAGCAAAGAGAGTCTCAATACTACTGGGTTGAATTCATCACTTATTCAGAATCACTGCTTTAACCATCATTTATGGGTTCTGTTTCATCACACTGATGTCTAAGGTCCCCATTTCTCACAATACCTCTCAGACATTAGGGTCAAATACCTGTATATTGTACAATGCAGTCCCTTTCCTCAAAGCCTCAATGACTAAACAGACAAAATTGACAGAAAGATAAAGGACATATTGTTATCCCCATTTTCAGCTGGGAAACCATGCCTTAAGATGACTAAGAGTCAGAATCCCAAGGGAGGTCAAGGATCAGATTCTCAAATGCTCAATAAGTGTCAGAGCCAGACTTTTACAGGAAAAAAGAGAAGGAAAAAGAAAAAGGGAGAAGGAGGGGAGAGAAAAAATGTGTGTGGGGGGAAAGAATATAAATAATAAGAAAAAAGGTTCCAAGCCTTGCAGATCCTACTTTTCTTGTAGATTTTAAAAAGACCTTTTTGCACATCTTGAAGATCTGGTCACTTAGGCCCACATTTGAGTGCCTAAATGGGAAGTTATCTCTCTAGGAAATCTCTCCCCCAGTCTGGGTGCTACTACCATTTGGAAGGATGGCAGTACCCGAGTCACCCAAGGTCACAGAGGAAGTCTCTTGCAGAGCCAAAAATTTGAATCAACATCTCCTGTGCCCTAACCACAAGTCTATCCTTCCTCTCACTAACACCACAGTGTATTTCTTTGTTAAGTCTCTTTCTAGTTAGATATAACATAATGGGCCTTTTTCTTCATTCATCCGCAATGGTAATATGACATTATGAGATTGGCACTTGTCGTTCACAGGGAATGCTCTTTTTCCGCTTGCCCCCAAAACACAAACACACTTAGCAGATTGTCGTCTGTGGATGACACTAGAATCTCTGTATTTTAGAATCTTTTTACAGAAGGCTCACAAGAGAAAATTGCCCTTTATTAGTGTTTTTCAGGATATGAGAGGCTGACAACTTGTGGATCCCAGCTACAAAGAATTACTCCCCTTTCCCACAAACTCAGGGGTGGGGGAAAACTTTTTGGTCAAGAAGATCAAGATAAGAGCAGGCTTTTCACATAATATCCCTTGAAAGCTGCTACTACATGAAGGCCTAAATACTAAAGTAATAGGTCAGTAGCCACTGGCTACCCTCATGCATAACAGCACCCTTAAGTATCCCTAAATGACATGTAAAGTAAAACAGCAACAAGTGGAAAACCTAATCACAGCACTATGTTTTCTTTTACCACCTTTTCCACTTTGTTTAGGTGAACACATGTAATTATGTAATTACTTGCCATTTCAAGCTCTTGAGACTATAGATGAATGTCACAAACCAAGAAAATTATATTCACTGTATCTGAGGCATATAAAAGAATGCATGTGAGAAATGCCTGGTGTACAGAACTCCATTCATGTCTGAGTTACTATTTTTGCATTTGTCTCATTTAGGTTTTGTTGGCTTTTTTTTCTTTAATTCAGTTTCTTCAAACCATGCCCTCTTCTACATGACCTTTTTGATCAATAGTCCTCTGTTGTGCTGCAAGGCCTTGGCAGCAGAGGACAGAATGAATATAGCTAATCCTTATCTAAAGTTTACCTTTAAACTCTTTGGGTTTTGGCACAGGTTTGAGACATTTGCTTTGTTGAGGTTTTATAACTCTAAATGATGAGCATTGCTTGAGAACATGGCCAGCTCCAGAAGTCCCAGAGTTCTCTGCAGATATTCCCCTCTGCTCCTGCAGTCACTCCCATGTCTAGCTCACTTGCACTTTTCTGCTTCACCACCTCAAAATTAGTGGATTACCTCAGCTTTTCTGATACATCTTTGGCAAGTCAATGAAAGTCAGGTTGCCAATATTTTCATGTGGAAAACAGGCTTCTCCCTGTCTTTTTAAGTGTAGAAGACATTTTTTTGTGGGGAGAGGGCTCTAAAAGTCTCTTTTTCAGATTCTGCAGTTGCCCATCATTTTAAAAAGCAACCCCAAATGTTTTTTGTCACTATACTATCTTCTCACAGAAGTTTTACTGACAAAAGTTTGTGGCTCATTTACAACTGGCAAATCAATATGAAACTTTCTATTCTTCCTGCCCTTGAGAAAGCCTGTTACTCTATATGTTAAGATCTATTATTGTTTCAGACATTGCAGTGTAACACTACATCCCTGGCAGCCCCTAGAACAAAACCATTAGACACATGGGACCCCCTCTCCACAGCAAATTTATCTCAAAAATAAGTACTTCATTTAAGCCTAAACAGCCTAAAGCATGACTCATACCCCAGTGAAAGACAACGATTTGAAAACTTGAGGGCTGCTACAACTGACCACAGCAAGGGCAAAGGTATCAAAAATAAGCCTAATGTTACAATTGCAGATGCAAAGCAAATTAATACTCCCATAGAGAAAAGCTAGACCTGCCAGGCTGCCCAAACCTCCACAGGAGGTTTGACTGCTGCACCAGCATGAGGACAGCCTGAGGCCAGGCATGGAGACTCTGGCCCTTGGAGTTAGGCACATTGTACTTCAGAGGGTTGTTGACAGTGGGAAATCCTGAGCATTTCTATTACCAACCAGGTCCCTTTACAAAAAGTAACTTACTGTTTTCTCAGAAGTAAGTTTTGACGAATTTGAAAGTCCTTTTGATGTATTTCAGGGCTATAAAGTTAAGCTAAAAACCAGGTAGCTCATGTTGATTTGGTTTGTTTGGGTTTTTCTTTTCACTTTTTTAATTAGCACACATACAGCTAAAAAGCCTTCATGCAATGTTAGATCCAGTTATTAAAACTACCTCTAAACTTCTGAAATTGGTTGGGTTCTTAAGAAAAAGTTATTAAAAATTGTACTGCCTTGCTCTTTTTCCCCTCTCTAACAGCAACTCATAAGAAGATGCAAGTTACCAACTGTTGAAATGCTACATAAATGCTCTGAAACAAATCAAGAATTTATATCCAAGTAGATGTAATCAAGTGAAACTCACTTTTATCTTCACAATGTGCAATAACACATTAGTGACTGATCTATTGCTTATGAAAAGAAAAGAAAAGAAAAAAAATAGAGAAAGCCTTTTCACAGTTCAATAGAAAGTTACAGTATTTGAGAACTGAATAAGAAGTCATGTAATGGCTTTGCAGCTTTTGAACTTTCACATGTTTCAGATTTTTCTAATGCTTGTGCAGATTAAAGAGATTCACATCACAATGGCTGGGGCACCTCACATTTTTTCTGGATCAGGTTTAATGATTTCCACACTGTAGAAATTTCACTTTGTATGAACACACCCTGAATTTAAGGAATTTTTCATACTTAGGCGAGTATTTTCCAGTATGTTTCTTTTTATGTTAACTCTGTCAAACGGCACCGTGTCTGCATCATGGGAATGAGCAACTCCTTCAGTTTCACACATCAATACCCTGGGCCTTTTCGGCATGCTTTTCTTTCTAGATCCAAAAATGAGTTAAAGGGGGGTTAGGGGGAGTCAGGAGACAATAAAATAGAAGACATGCATATTTTTTTACTTCTGTGTATTATCTCATCCTGGATCCCAGAGTAAAAAGAACCACCATTTATTTCATCAATTTGCAAAGCTGATGGTTTCAAATCTACAGCTATATCCTTTTCATCTCTCTTAAAGACATTTCAAAGCAGGATTGTGTGACCCAAAGAGAAAGAAGAATCTCTGATTTCCATCCAGCTCACAGAAAAAAAAACCCTTGCATTTTATACCCTTTGACTTAGGATTAAGGGGTGACAAAAAGCCATTTCATTGTTTCTAAAAAAATTGCATATGTGCATGCCTGAATATCTTATATTTTAGTGGCTATCAGGAAGGCATTGGTACCATCCAGAATCTAGAAGTAATTACAGACCTCATAAAAACCAGTGTGTAAGTTAAGTCCTTATGGCTCAAGGGAAACCAAATGTTTAAAGATACTTGCACACAATAAATGTGACAACATATGGTGTAAACTGTTTGGTGCCTGTGCAGAACTGAATGTAGTGGATGAACTGGAGGGAGGAATAAGGAAAGGTGAATAGTTCTAGTTGTAGACCCCCAGAGTAAGATAATTTCAGAGTTTTGATTGAATTTATTGGTCTCCATCATTATGCAACACTAGAGTACAGCCAAAACTTCACTGCCTTTCGTTTCTTCTAACTTTCTCTGCAACAGAAATGACCATCTAGCCATCTAGAAATCTTAAACTACAGAGCAATGCTGGTCCAAAAACCTGTCTGCCTTCTGATTTTTTTGCATGCTCCAAACTCAACATTAATCTGAGGCAGCCAGGACTACCTAAGGCTATCAAGAATCCAAGGTGTGTTGAAGAGAGCTGATTTAAATAAAGGGTATTTTCTCTCTTTGCAGTCACCACTGAACAGAAAACGGCGTCAAGCTAAGCTGAGCAAAGATGACAACCAACTTTCGGCAGCACTTGAAACTTTAGAGAGTCCCTTTGGAGAGTTGTGCAAGCAGGCACCGTGCCCCAGTCAGCCCTGTTCTTCCAGCTGCTCCAGCAGTGCCAGGATTTCACTCAGTCTCATGGCTCCAATTTCAGATGATCTACTGTTTGAAAACACACAACTGAGTTGATCTGCACAGCATTAGTTCCCTGTCCTGCTTCTTTGGAATGTATCATAACATGAATACCTAGTTTGTGAAATCAAACATAATCTGTCTGCTTAGGCTCCTTGCTTTGCCATTCATTTGCTTCTTCTAAAAGAAAGAAAATTACTCTCCTAAAACAAGGAAAAACATTTCAGAGGGCAGTGCTTAATCTTCATGTCTCATGTTTCAGCTAAATTCATATCAAATGTGAACTGACACTACAAATATAGTCACCAGAGGAGACTATTTTCCATGTTTGCAGTATCTCTTCACCATCACAAAATGTTGAGAACAGTGAGAACAATGCCAAGAAATCACAGTATCACAGTATGTTAGAGATTGGAAGGGACCTCAAAAGATCATCTAGTCCAATCCCCCTGCCGGAGCAGGAACACCTAGATAAGGTTACACAGGAATGTGTCCAGACGGGTTTTGAATGTCCCCAGAGAAGGAGACTCCACAACCCCCCTGGGCAGCCTGTTCCAGTGTTCTGTCACCCTCACTGAGAAGAAGATTCTTCTCAAGTTTAAGTGGAACCTCTTGTGTTCCAGTTTGTACCCATTACCCCTTGTCCTATCATTGTTTGCCACTGAGAAGAGCCTGGCTCCATCCTCGTGACACTCCCCCTTTATATATTTACATACACTAATAAGGTCACCCCTCAGTCTCCTCTTCTCCAAACTATAGAGACCCAGCTCCCTCAGCCTTTCCTCATAAGGGAGATGCTCCACTCCCTTAATCATCTTAGTTGCCCTGCGCTGGACTCTCTCCAGGAGGTCCCTGTCCTTCTTGAACTGAGGGGCCCAGAACTGGACACAATATTCCAGATGCGGTCTCACCAGGGCAGAGTAGAGGGGAAGGAGGACCTCTCTCGACCTACTGACCACCCCCCTTCTAATACACCCCAGGATGCCATTGGCCTTCTTGGCCACGAGGGCACAGTGTTGGCTCGTGGTCATCCTGCTGTCCACTAGGACCCCCAGGTCCCTCTCCCCTACATTGCTCTCTAACAGGTCGTTCCCCAACCTATACTGGAACCTGGGGTTATTCCTGCCCAGATGCAGGACTCTACACTTTCCCTTGTTATATTTCATCAAGTTTCTCCCTGCCCAACTCTCCAGCCTGTCCAGGTCTCGCTGGATGGCAGCACAGCCTTCTGGGGTGTCAGCCACTCCTCCCAGCTTAGTGTCATCAGCAAACTTGCTGACAGTACACTCAATTCCCTCATCTAAATCATTGATGAATATATTAAATAATACTGGTCCCAGTACTGACCCTTGAGGCACTCCACTAGATACAGGCCTCCAACTAGACTCTGCCCCATAGACTACAACTCTCTGGCTTCTCTCCTTCAGCCAGTTTGCAGTCCACCTCACTACCTGATCATCCAGACCACACTTCCTCAGTTTAGCTATGAGGATGCTGTGGGAGACTGTGTCAAAGTCCATTGCAGACAAATGGGCTTCTTGCTGGCTGTTAACAGAAAACACTTGATGGAAACAAGATCAACTGGCTGTGAAAGAGCAAATGGGGCACTGAAATGCATTGGAATTTTGGCTTTTTTATAAAAAGTATGTGTCTATAAAATGTAGGAAGGGACAGAATCTTACCAACCTGAGGAACAGAACTTGTGGTCTCATCTTTAATTTGTAAACAGCTGTAGGTTTGAGTTTCAAAGGAGTAAAGTGAAAAGCTGCTGGAGATGACTTCACTAGCAATTTTAGCTCAGCTAAAATGTTGCATTTATGTGCCTGTGCAGGAATAACAGGGGAGATGTATAATATATTACCATAATTAGAGGTCATCAACAGGAGATTTTAAATAAGATTCATCAGTCATCTTATTCAACCCTAACCAAACCAAGTATGCAGTACAATGCACCACCTCCTTCATTCCACATGGTTTTCTGAGTGATAAAAATATTGCACAAAATCTATCACCAATGTAGTCTACTAACTGCCATTATTTCAAATGCCACCAACCTTGAAATATCAAACAAATTTTGAACTCAGAAACAACTACTGTGCCTGTATGTACCAAAGAAAAACAAGTCAGACACACAACTGCGGTATATCTACCTCCAAATGAGTAACTTCATTGAACATTGATGTAAGCACTGTTTATGTAACATTTAAGTATCAAAAAAAAAGTGTAAGTTGCTAGAGAGCTAGAAAGCATTTCTTTTAAGAAATTGTTGTGTTCTTCCTCCCTCTACATTTCTATGAGCCCTAGCTTTGTAGGTCGAGACACCAGCCATCTCATTACCTGAGTTTCCGCGGCCTGTTAGAGACCGGATTTTCATTGGCATATTTTTTTCACTTGTTCCATTTCATTCAAAACTAAATATATTTTGTGATGAAAGCAGAAATATTTGGAACAACATTAATATGGAGACTGACCACAACTCAACCTTATCTGCTTGTCAGTGAAGTAATATTTCCCCACATTTTCTCATACTCAAGAGCAAATTTGTAGCATATTGCTCAAAAAATGTGAGCTTTCAAAGCATTTTCAGAGCAACAGAGGTTTGAGGGTTTGGTGGCTTTTTTTTTTGTTTGGTTGGGGTTTTTTTAAATACAAATAGAAACACCACACTTTGGAACAAGAGCACAAAGAAAGACATGTTCAGGGGAAAGTACCAGAGATGAAAGTCTGGCCCCACTGAATTCCACAATGAAACAGCCATTGGTTTCAACAGGGTCACGATCTCTGTCAAGATCTGAGTCTGGATCCACTTTTGAAGTGGGTGTGGCCTAAGAGCAGGAGGGAAGAATTGACAATAATATAAAATATATCTCTCCCTCTTAAACAGCCCATTATACATTTCATTTTACACTGCTACTAACTACAAAAAGGGCACAAGTGGTACACCCTACTTTCACCACCCCATCCTTTTTGTTATCTTTGTATTACATAACATCATGATTTTTTTTGTTGCTGTTGCTGGCGGTGAATGGGATGACAGCATTAATGCAATGGTTATGCTACATACCAGAACTGTACGAATTTTATGACAAGCCACTTTTCATCATAGACAAAACAGCATCGTACATCCAGAGGCACAGGTTTTACTTGTACTCTGAGACAACTGATATTACATGCTATATGCTTCAGTGTAGTATTTGTATGTTATGCTTGTGTCTTGTACACACGTTCACACATACTACATGTATACAGCTTTTCTGAGCTTATAGGCACACACATCCATGGATGCTGGAAAAGCCTGAATGTGGAGCCACAATAAGGCGGCTCCTGGCTGATAGCAGTATGTTACAGAATTTGTTTCCATGTTAATGGATCACAGAAAAAGTCTTGTAAGGATTATTTTAATTTGTAAAACATTTGTATCCCTTACTGTATTGCAATAAAAGGAATGTGCCAACTGCCAGTCCTTTAAGACACATGATAAAATTCCTCATTTTTTTGGTTTGAAATTGGAACTGAAACACATTTGCTGCAGAAGAACTGATCCTTATGGCCCTGGCAGAAGGTGAAGGCTGGGAGTCAACTCACTCATTGCAGCTGTAATCCCTTCATGAGAATCTAGATGTGTCACTTTATATACTATATCCTCTGATAATTTTCAGGGAAAACAAAGTTGCAATGACATCACAAAATGCTCAGCAAATCCCTGACTGGCCAAAACTTCAAGGTTAGGAATACACCAAGCAGCACAACCACGTCACAGCTGCAAATGGAGGCAGAATTCTGGGTCTTTTGCTGGGAAGAAAAAAAACTATTGCCTGCATATGCTACCAGTAAATCAGCAGTAGCTTAGCTACCATAGAGTGTGAAACTCAGCATAATAGATCTTTCATAGCTCACTGGAGAGGTCATGGTACAAGAATGTTGAACAATACAACACAATCTTTTGTAGGTAAGCAACTTCAAGGTAGGAGGTGTAAGTTGTTGTAACAATAGAAACCTCAAAGGAGATCATCAGGAAATGATTAACATGTTTTTTCAAAGGAATGTGCACAACTGACAGTATTTTCAACACAGACTTTTTTCGAACTCCTCTGGCGTTCTGTTTCTTATGCTCTATACATATACAGACAGCTCATACTTTGATTGTTTCATTAACTCCATATTTCTGCTACTTCTAATTACCTACAGTAATATGATCAGATTATTCATATTAGTCTATTTGGAATAATTCCCATTACAGGGACTTTCAGAAAAGTAACCTTATGTTGAATATAGTTTCTGGGGCACCAAATTTTCTCATATTTAATATATCACTTGATGGTTTGTTAAACTGTCTGATTTGATGCTTGTTACAAATGTTCACTTTGTTGAAGTCCCAAACAAACGTCAAGGATGCCACTCTTTTCCACAGAGTATACGCTTCATATTGTTTGCTGTTTTTCTTTGGACTTCATCTTACTTAAAGGAATATACCGAAATAAGACAACACTCAGAAAGATGGCACTCAATTTTTCTAGAAAATTAGTTTCTGCTGTAATTCATATAATATTGCACACTCATTTTGATTTGCTGAAGTCCAAGTTAGCTAATATCCCAGGTGAACTGGATGAAACCACAAATGGCTACAACCAATGAGGGCAAGAACCTCAACAAACAATTGCACACAAAGGCTGGCTGCTGCCTACCATCCTGACAGCAAAGTTGGCTTTTTCTCCCATCAGGAACTGACTTCCATGCCAGTTCTTCCCTTCTTTCAGCAAAAAAGGCTGCCCACCTGCATACGAACCACTTAGAAGGCACTGAGATAAGCTGAATTGTGACACAGTCCAGATGGGAAGCCACAGCCACTGACAGAATCCCATAGGAAAGCTGATCAAGATATCAGGCTTGGATCTAAAGAATAATGTGGAGGGGAGTGGGAGCAAAGCTGCTGTTTCACTTTCTGGAGTCACCTCTAGGGACAGCCAAGGAGAACACAATTACTGGGCATCAAATAGTGTCTTTCTTCACTTTCACTTCTCTAAAAACCTGTTATTCCATGGGACCATCGGGAAGGAGCAGAGAAAGAAGCAGTGTGAGTTCAGCAACAAATCAAGGCCAGGAAAGAGACATAGGAAATTCAAATCTGTAGGAACTGACTGCTTTGTCTCGGCCACAAAATGTATTCAAATGCATGTGTCCATTTCCAGTTGCTTCCTCTTCATATCTTCCCAAGAAACTCCAGGGTCTAAGGCAGGGGAGTTCAGCATCCAGGGAGGCTGCTGGCTCTCCAGACAGATGTGCAGGTTTCTCACAGCCTTCTAAAAGGTATCTCTCATTCTTCCAACTATTTCAAATGAAACTGTTTCAGACACACCAAGCCACATTTTTTTCATTCTGCAATTCTGAATACATTTGGGGTCTCTCCCCCACCCCAAACTGCCTCTTACTTCGAAAATTCCCAATTCTTTGCATGTGACGTCAGGATGTTTTGCCATGAAAAATTAATTTTAAATTATAAGCACCAAATTGTAACTTCTCTGTATGGTAAAGGATCACACAGAGGGGATTTGTGGTTTAAACAATGATCTTCTACAATTAGCCATAATAACAAAGGAAATATTCATAATTACATCAAAGGATTCATCACTGAGTATTGTTTTATTTGCTTCCTGAGAGAGCAGAGTTCTCTAAAAAGATAACACTATTTTATCTAGATGTAGGTAAATAACAAAGGGCCATCTACAGAATCCAGTTTCAAACTAAAGCCTGAAAAAGACTCCAAAATCCAGAAGAGGTTCTCCAATTGATTTGATTACAGGCCAGGCATTGGTTCTCTGCTAGGTATGCAGTGCTGATATGTCTGTAATATGTAAACACCGTTTCAGATGGACATGACACGCAACACTACAGCATACCCGAGGCGCCTGTCTCGGCATATAGGAGACATAGTCCGGGGATTAATTTCATCCACCAACATAAACATAGGACTAATTTTGTGAAGTACAGATAGCTAAAAATAACCAAGAGTAATGTTATGCAATAAAACCTGGTATATGTTTCCCCTTTCCAGACAAGGGAATCTGACATGGCTGCAAATAGAAAGAGGCAGCAGTCTGACCAGAAAACAAAATATATTTATTTCATTCCCTTCCAAAGAGACGGCATTTGAATCTCCTATACATTAAACATGTATGCCCACTGTCATATCATTTCAATGGTTTAAATAGTAAACGATGATCAAAAATTCATAACACTTCTGCCCTCCCCTGGAAAAGAAAAATAGGTCAAAAATAAATAGAAACAAACTGTCTTCTGCTCCTTTTTATGCATTTGAGAGAAGAAAAAAAAAAAATGACAGAGATAAATCTGCATAATACTGAACCGAGTCTCTTTAATTCTAGTCAGCTTTTATCATTCAATCACTGAGTCTGTATGTGGAAAAATTCATGCTAATTCCCCCTAGCAACAGCCGCAGCCTATCAGGGGGAGCCCTGCACCAGGCAGCTGCCAGCCAGCAAGAATAACTCTAAGTAGGTCAGGCCTGCATTTCTAAAAATGCCACGGTCTAGTAACCCCACTGTCCCGTCTGTCTGCCCTGCCCCATAATAACCTCGATTGCTCGGTGACACAATGACATACTACCCTGTTAGAGCGCAATCAAATCACGCTGCATTATTCTGCTGCGAGCATCGCTGCTGGATGAAGGACCTATCGAGGGACAGCATTAATCAGGCAGCCATTCATGTCCACTAGCACTTCACTCTGGAGATGGAGCCTGCATTAATGACCAGCTGTTTGAACCAACACAAACAAAATAATGTCTTCCACCCTGTTGGCTGTGTAGAATACACTATTCTAATCAGGCAGGTTATACTCACTGACTAAACCTAAGATGTAAATTAAACAGCCACAGACAATACCAGCTTTTGTAACCTTCTATTAATTAAAGTAAGTATATTTAAATTATACTACACACAATTCAAAAAGCTATGGGTTTAATATACAGTCATCTCCTCCTCTAAATTTGTGTTCACAGCCCAAAAAAGCAACAAACCAACAAAACCCCCACCCCACTGTTTGCAGAATGCAATCTACCTATCCTGGTAAATTAAAAAGTGACACAAACAGCTGAACTGAAACCGACCTCTGTGGGGAGCAGGGAACCACACCAGGCTTCTAGCAACTGGGCGGCATGAACACCGACAGACGTGCGCATGGAATACTGCAGAGGGGGTACCGATGAAAGCCCTGTAAACATCTGCCAGCCACAACATGGAGAAAGGCCAGTCAGAGCAGATTAAGCACCCCCTGCAATTTCACTACTTAAATGCTGCCGAGTTGCCTGTGCAAACCTAAAAATAATTCTGGAGGTCAGAAAGCTGCCGGCAGGGTGTGGACCTGCGCCTTTAAGCACGCAGTCACAGCCCTGGGGACCCATCAGCTGGGCTGCGAGATGCTGCACGATGCCCTTTCTCTCCCCTTCTATTCTTCGTCAGAGGAGCCTTAATATAAACCACACTAGACCCCAGTCAGCCTTCTCTGGGGTGGTATTTCAGTATCAAATCCATAATGCAAGAACAGAATTTCAGCATGCTTGCTTTGTGTTTAATTATGCCCTTGCTTATAAACACCTCTGTGTGCCTCACTTGTGTCTCCCTTCAGAGCATGCCTCCATGACAAGCAGCTGTCTGTGCAGGATGGAGATGGGAAAGGCATTTTCTAGGAAAGATGGTTCATCTGCATTTTTTTTCTGAAGGATTCACACTTCCACTTGGTGAACGCATGCCCTCTGACAAACTGATAATTCAGTCTTCACTGCTGCAGAATTCAGCAAGCCTTGCACATGTAAATCCATCCACATCTGAGTTAGGAACACAGCAAATTCATTAATCCATTTTGCTTTTTCTTGTTTGAACCCAGCTCGGTAACCAGGTTATGACTGTCTTCCTTTGCTTTGTGGCACACATCAAATAGCTATTCTTGGAGCGATACAGTCACTGACGTAACCGTGGACTCCTAATTACAAGCTGCTGACATTTTGCTTGTCTCTGCAGCTTTGAAGCTGTGAGTTAAGTCTCTCCCTCCTCCTTGCTTGCTTTAAACTGCCTCAGTTAGAAGCACATGACAGTTTCAGAAAGGTATAGGAGTGACATAAGCTCCTTTCTAGAGCCTGCTGTATTGCCAAGGTTATTTTTCTTTAAGCAAACAGAAAACTACATTTTGGAAGTAATAAGACTCCTTTGCCCCCAGCACAAGAATGTTATCCAACAGCTGGCTAAATATAATCCAACACACAGGGCTGCCTTTGTAGACTGGGTAACAAATAGTGGAAGGGCCAGACAGGCGCCTTGCAGGGTAGCTCACCATGACTATTGGGAAATCCCCTTGTACACATTTTAGGATGACATTATGGTCTATGGATTTGTATAAAAGGAAAAAAGGAAAAAAGAACCAAACCACCTCCTTCTCGACAGGCAGCTGCTAGAAGCCATGACAAGCCCCTAGCTGAGTGCAATGCTTGTTTCCCTCATTTCTACATTGTTCAGACATGGCCAAGAGCTGCCTACCAACCTAAACATGCCTGTACTGTGACAAATCTACCTGCTCTGAACACATGGTCTCCCCCATGCACATTTGGCAATAAAAAATACACCCAGGTAACATTTCAGAAAAATCTATTGTCAAATGCAAACATTGCTTTTTCTCAATAGATGAAGAATTCCTTTTAATTAAAGGCTGATTTTGAAATTCCAAAAAGGGAAAGAAGAAAGATATAAATATAACGCTGAATATAAATGCTCAGTTGAGCATTTATGCTTCTGATGACTGTGTTAGCCAGCTGGTCTAGAAGTCATCTGGGATGCATTTATTTTGATTAGATTGATCACATTTCTATTTACAGTATAGAATTTTTCACCATACTGAATACAGCTGTGTTTATAAAGATTTTAAGATGGAGAAATGAAACCCCACAGTTTCTCACAGCACAGTGCAGAAGATTCAGTGCTTCAAGGTGTTAAGCGGAAAGGATCTGCTTTCACGTTTCTTAAAAGAATTCTGCCTACCATCTGTTTTCACAAAGTGCTGCCTCAGTCAGGAAATGGGTGTAGAGCTGTAGCTGAAAATACAAGCTGCAATCAAGTCTGACCTAGCGAAGTGACAAACTTCCTCTGTAAATTGGTCAGAAATGTCTTTCTTTCATGTCTGTACATGCTCACACACACACAAAAGCACTTAGATACATATATATACACACAGAGTGAGTGGCTGCTGTTTTCCCTGGGGATATCACTGCAACCACCTAGCTCATCAGTTCCTTCCCTGACAGCATCAGGAGTGTTCAAGCTACAATTTACAGTCCCCACCGTCCATACATTGCTTTGTTAATCAAGCCATCCTCTCTGCAATAAGAATGCCCAGGATCAGACAAACAGCATGTAGCGTTTCTTCTTCCTTTGCATTTGCATTTGCTCGCTCTCTCCTTCTCCCATGGCTTTGCCTTAACAGGCAGACACAACCAGTACCTTATTTATCCATCTCCAGCACAACGCTGAGGTGAAACCCGACTGCAGCACTGTGGCTTCCCCATGTTAATCCTCTGGAGCAGCAGAGGCTGGATTCTTGCTGCTGATGCCCTTGTCAAGCACTGGATTACTTTACATAATATTTCTTTAAGCTTTCACCCACCCCAACCTAGAATAACACCCCTCCTTTCTCCTCCCTCCACATCCCCCCCCAAGAAAATCCCAAAGTCATCACATATTGCAACTCTTTGCTTCCAGAACCAACAGAAAAAACGCAGCTCCATCGCTCTTCGTAGCAATGTGCAGACGAGTGAGTTTTGAGCCAGCCAAGCCGGGGTGAAGCGCAGGCAGAGAGACTGTGGCAGCCTCAGCAGCAGCAGAAACAGCAGCAGCCGCCCAGGTAAATGGAGGGAAAAGCAGGCTGTGTCGAGACCAGTGCAGTGTCGTAGCTGTAGGGAAAGACAATCTCGCTTCTTCCGAACGATATAGCTTTGTGCCTGCAGGAACGGAAAAAAGGGAAGACCCAGAATTAAAAATAAAAGCCAGAACAGTTAAGAAGAAACAATAACTATAATAAATTATTGTAACTTTATTTTTCTGGGCTTTTGGAGGTTTCTGGGAGGTGTCTTTTCCTCTCCCTTCCCAAAGTCTCCTGTGATGCTGGATGCTACTGTCCAAGAGTGCGGAGTCACAAAGGCTCACTCTCCAAAGCGCAGTGAGACCAGCATCACATGAGAAACCACATGACGCACCCAAATCGGATGCTGATGTGGTCCACTGTTTCACTCCAGGGGAAAAAAAATCTCTACAAAAACATGCTCATCTCTAGCGGTTAGAAAGAATTTCCTTCTTTAAAAAAAAAAAAAAAAAAAAAAAAAAAAAAAAAGAAAAAGAAAAAGAAAAAAGAAGAAAGAAAAATTTAAAAAAAAGGCCAAAAAATAAGTATCTTGCTATCTATCCATCTTCAACACCAGTGCTTCAGAAGGCAAGAGAATGCTGTTCCACAGACACTAGCTGGATGGCAGCAATATTACTTCCAGGCTATGTTATTCAAAGCTGATTCCACTTAAATGAATTCCTGAAAAGCGTACTCCATGTCTTCATAACATGAACAGGCTCAGAAAACCAACTCCATTATCGTTCCCTGCAATCTGAATCTAAATCTGTGTTCTGAATAATTTATTTGAGCCTAATAAGCTATTTACCAAGACCACTCCTTTTCCCACTCAGGCCCACGCTCATGAGCAGCTACAACAGGAAACAGAGGGGTGTTCACTGTCTTCATAACTGGTCATTTTAGTAAACACACTCTCCCACGAATAATCAGGAAAAAAACGAGCAGAAGGCTTTTTTCCTCACACATGGACATGACAGGGGGTTCTGGTTTGCGGACGGTGGCAATGTTTTCCTGGCATTGCTGACTCAAAATCTTTCAATCCAAATAAAGAAGCAAGCTCTTGTCTGCCAATTCCCGCAGAGGTGTTGTGCCACATTGTTTAACGCAGAAACATCTGGACATCCCTGGCAGTCCCCGAGTAAGGGCATGCAGCTCCGCAACATTGTTGACTGTCAGGGCACCAAGCAGTTAATATCCTTGGCTGTTTTACCATCTTGCCTATAGGAGCATGGAACCGAGGGACTGGCTCGCTGAAGAAACAAAAGCAGAAAAGCTGACCTTGATGTTCGATACAACTGCTGCTGCATAAAGTTATCATCCAACAAACAATTAGCGGTTTGTAGCTTGTTTTATGCCTAACATTTGTTCAAGTGACGGAGCAGGTGGCACAGAGTCCTCCATCCCCTTTGTTTGCAAAGCCGGGCACCACCTCTCAGTGCTGCACTCCCTGGTTCTTTACACTGAAACTGTACACGGTGTCAGGGAAATGTAAGAAGATAGCTGCTGTGAATCCGCACAGCTGCTTTGCACAGGATCCTATTGCAAGCTCCAAAGTTATATGATAGGGATCAAGCACAGAATTCCACGGAAGAGAGAGAGATATCTAGCACTCACACGGGGAAGCGCAATCGGAGCAGAACCCAAGTGCTCTTTCGCGACGATTTCAACCTCCCGAACTGTTCACGCAATAGCAGATTGCAAAATTTTGCACAAGGCAGTTGTAGCTTGTTCTCATTGGCTCCCATCAGAAAGAGGTTTTGCAATGGGCTGCACCTAGGAGTTGCCTATATTCCACGTAAAATCCAGTTGTGGAATTCACCCTCAGCATGCAGTTAGTGTTCAGGAGAGCCACAGGACTGCATGTACAGAAATCACAAGATTACCGCAGTCATCTGAGGGCATTTTCACCTGTGGGATTTATAATTTCAGCACTGGCAAGTCTTTGTTGGAAAATGACATTGGTACACCCAAAAAGATAAAGTCCAAAAGATAAACATTACTGAGGCAGAGACTCAGTGCGCCAAAATAAGTATCTTCAGGGCTTTGGATTACAAGGTAAGAGGAGCTGTCCTAGTCACCAGTCTCATTGTTCTTAACCTATAACAATTACAATAACATGGCTCAGAATGGCTTCTCGCTCCTTCTCAGTTTCTAAGTCTGAGCTTCAGGAGTTCTTGACTCCGTGAGCTGATGATCTTTCCCACTTGATACTTGTAGCTCTTTCATCTGTTCTGATGTAGAGCCACAAAGCTGTGGATGCCTCATCCCTGGAAGTGTTAAAGGAAAGGTTGGACAGGGCTTTGAGTAATCTTGTCTAATGGAAGATGCCCATGCCCATGACAGGGGCCTTGCAACAAAATGATCTTTAAGGTCACTTCCAACCCAAACCATTCTATGATTTTGTATGTTGGTTGGAAGTATCCTCTGTAGGTTACTTGGTGAACCCTCTGTCTATCATCATCATTATATCAGGTCAGCTGCAACTTCATCCTGAAAATGCCCAGAGATAGAGTTTCCATAACCTGTGCATTTCTTGCATACACAGCCTTCACTACACTGCTAATGAGAAATACTGGATTGTATATGCTTTCCTAGATCTAACACTAAAAGCAAAGTGAAGGAGTCAAGGAATGAAGAGACTTCTCATTCTCATTTAAGCATCTCCAAATTGCCACCATCTAATGATCGTTTTATATTTAAATGCTTCCAGTTCAACTATTAACCAAACCACTAAAACCCCAGTGAACACCTTGATAATGATTCTGATGTTCTGCCGTGTGTTGCCCATGAGAAACAGGAGAAAAATCAAAGATCAGATGCATGTGAAACCTCAACTACTCTCGGAAGCCAGAATTACGGCTGAACCAGCATGGAGCTTAAGGATGCTGGTTTATTCAGAGTACGCAATACAGGACATGTTTTTCAAACAGACCTGAAAAGAGGACCTTACAGTATTTATAAATGTTTTGAGAAGCTTGTGAATAATCTCCTATGTAGGTACACAAAGTATGTACCTTTAAGTATGACCCAGAAATACAGAGTCGTGTTAGATGCAAACAATGGAGGAGGGAGGGAGACAAGAATTACAAAAAGAAAGACCAGTCATAATTTCTTCAATAATGTAAAATACTTAGATGAACAAAAGCTCCTTGTGAAAGATAGCACTACAGACGCAGAGCTTAAAAATCTAATTCTTACACTGAGATTCCTTCAGATAACCTCTCCACTGAATTCTTTGATACCAGTATGGGTAACTAACTCTTTCTTCCCTCTCCAAATCTCTAACATAGGTACTTTGGTCTGTTAGGTACTGTTAACTCACAAAGTAATTAATTTGCAGACTCTAAAATAACCTGTCTAAAATGACTCTCATTTGAACTCCATAGCACATTTTCTCTCTCTCCTTATACTGAATGAAGAAGTAGGAAGTTGTCCAAACTGAACAGCTGAGGGTACAGGTATGAGTTTCTGGTTAACATAATTTCTGCCTGAGTTCACATGAAAGGTTTTGGACTGGAAGATGTGGAAAAGACTGGGCTTGTTTTGGATGTTGCCTTGACAGGTTAGGAATAGAAATTTTCCCAACACCATTTTAGTGCTGGCATTTCACGATCTGTTCTCAAACATTTGATCATAAATCCTGCTCCATATTAGCGCAGCTTCATGCTACCTTAGGAATACACTAACTACCTTGGATTTGATGTTACTCTCCTCAGGGAACAGGCTTTGGAGTAGAAGATTCAGCAGCAGAGTAGACTTTAGATCAACATGAAGAATTGCAGCAATATACAGACAGCCTAAACTAAACATAATTCATGACTGTTTAAATGCTACTCAATTTCTGTGGAGTAATTTTCATGCGCTTTTTAACCAGATTCAGTACACTTCTTCGTACCGCTAATTATCTGCTTGGTACAGTACTCCATTGCAACTCTACTGCAAGAGGATCTCTGTGAGTTTAAGATTCATCAAGCATCACTGAAAATGAAGCTTTGGATCCCAGGTGTGAGATAGTTGCACTATTACAGAGAACAAGACTTAAATCCTTTCAACACCAGACAAGAATTAGGACTCAAAAAAGGAAAGCTACCCTACCACCTTTAGCACACCAGCTTTTCCTTTTGGGAATAGTCACTTTTGGGTCTTACTTCCTGAAGTCATAGAAAGCAGAAGCAGCTGGTTAAACATAACATGGGCACTGTAGAGACTGGTCAGAAGTAATAGAACTTAAATCAAACAAGTATCTGGCCAATGGTTTAACATAAATCTAGCTTTTTGCTTGTGACAGCCAAAATCTGCCACCCTTGCATAGCAATAAACAGCGCCACCCAGGAAGTAGGAAGAGAAAAACAGCAGAAACTTGGAGTAATGCTGTAGTTTCAACTAAAGCAGAATGCGGCTAATACACTTGTGTTTATCAGAAAAATGCACAGCTGCTAATTCTGGTAGAAACTTGCAATTGCGAAATTCTGCAGGGAATGTTCCATTTGAATGCTTGATGATTTTCAGGCTTTGGGGTTTGCTTTTCAATGACCTTTCTCTTTGTCATCTACAGATAGAGAAAACATTATCATTAGGCTTGAGGTTTCAACCCAAAATCCAGGCAAAACTTGATGTTGCACTGAACTTGAAACCTCAAAGTGAACCTCAAGTGTGCAAACCTTATGGACTCAAACCAAAACAAACATACGTCCGCGAACAAAAACCACAGAGCTGCACATAGGTCTAAGTACTGAGCCAGGTTGGCTACTGGCCAAGGCATGAAGTGCCCTACGCTTCGCACAAAATACCAGTAGACATTTAGTGACCACAGGGTATGTCTAGACACACAATGCCATAGTTTAAAGACACTCAGGTCAACTTTATCTGTGAGTTAAAAACCCTCAAGCAACTTCTTTTCAGTGTACTGAGCTCTTCATTAAGGTAAAATACCCTGTAAGGAGTTTTATGTGACCACAGCTAAGTTGCTTTGGTACTTACGGGTTTCTTCAAAGCCATCTCCTGATATTGCTACTATTTGTATGGCACCTGGAATGAAGGTCTAACTCTGTCTCATACAAAAGGTATGCTTTGTTTGTCCATCCAATTAAAAACTAGCCACAACTCCACCTTTTGGTAATTTTCAGTAAAATATGTCTAGACCATCTTAGTGAGAGCATGTAAAAAAAAATAGGGAAATGCTGCTTCTGCATCTTCAGCACAGAGATCTTTGTCACAAGAAACTGGTGAAGTACAGTTCTGCTCTTCTCTCTTGCAGTCATCTGGAACAAGACCAATTTACCTGAATTCACTATTATTCAATACTACTCTTTGAAAAATTTCTCACTTTAATTCTAGGTTCTATAGATGCATGGACAGTTTATTGCAATTAGCCTCCCAAATTTTCAGCTATTCCAGATGATAACACTGACCACATACATTTGTATTTCTCAGCTCTTTAATCCTAATATTTGAGATTCTGTTTCCAGTGTGAGTACAAATACTATGCTTAAAATCTGAGTGACAGTTTTTCAATATTTACCCATGTTTGATCACTGAATGCTAGAAAATGCCTATGCACCTTAAAGGCCTGAGTCTACATATCTTAAGCCCTATGCTGTTGGATTCCTGCAAACTGTTTGCGTGAGAAAGAAGACTCCAGAAACAGTCCTGGAATATAGGAATTCAACAGAGCAGAACGTGATAAATCAATGTAAATGCAACTAAGTGATAATCAACAGTGAAAAAATACGCAAGTTTCTCTGTATTTGTGGAAGCTTCCTAAGGTTAATCTTCCCATTATTATTGTCACTTACTAAAAACTCTTTCCTCCAGTTAAGTTAGCCCTTGGGGCCAAACTCTTCTCATGGTTCAAAAACAACTGACATGACACATATGTCAGTGCAAAAGGGGTCAGGCCATAAGTTAATTTAGAGTACTGTAATTGTTTTAATGTTGTAAAAAGCAAATAAGATTTGTGCAGAGGATTTGGAAGTGTGCGTTAAAACACATACCACTTGAACACATGACTTGCAGGAATATAGTGAGGTTTCATTAGCCCACTCTTTCACTCTTCTTATCATGCCCTTGCAAATTCCTGAAAGTGTAAGATAACAGTCTTTTAACATAATTATGGAATAGTTCCTTGCTGCAAAACACATCACCTATGTTACATCACCAAAAACATGACCACTGATCTGGGCCACAAATCTTCCATTAGACTTGCATTCAATTTGCATCATGACTTTGATTTTGACTTCCAAACTCAAGTGTTGCTTTGTTTAGTAAACCTACACTTTAACAAGACAATCTAGACTGAACACAGAAATTCCTTATGTAAATGCCCTAATTTCCTTTAAAAGTCTTACAGTCATTAGTATGGGTTGGTGAACACAGAACACTAGGTAAAGTGATGCAAATGCCAGAAAACAAGGAAATTGTGCAATATATCAGTTCTTCATACAAAAAAAATCTGCAAATCCTAATGTATTTTACCAGGCTGTGAAAGAGCTGTGTGACGAAGAAATTACATGGAAAGACCTGCATATGCAAGAGCTAGAAGTCCATGAAGGGTCCTGAACTGCACAGCCAATTAATAACACACCTATATAAAAACAAAATAATCAATAGTTTGGTTTTTTTTTTTTAATTATACTATATGTAAGGAAAACCATTCTGAAACACATTACAACCAACTCCTTAGTGAAACTGCTGACAAAGCAGTTAATAGCTGGTCTTGGGCAAAGGACTGGTTTCCTTTTGTTGGCTGCCCAGTTTTAGACGGGTATTTCACATCAAACACATTACAAGTTCAAAGTGGAAGAACTATGTTTTTTCACCTGTGAGTGGTTACAACTTAGACTTCAGCATTACTGTCAGGAAGTCAGTTTTTCCATGCTTGTTACTGTAAACAAAGATTGCATGGCACGTCTCCAAAAGCGATAGAAGGTCAAGGACCAAACTGCAAGAGCAACAGGCTGCTTCCAGAAACCACAGGCACAACACAGAAGTGAGAATAATCACACATTTAAACCCCGTTTCGTGTTCTCATCACACAGGAGTTTGAGCAGCACAACGAACACGTGCAAACACAAGTTTGCATATTTATTATACATATATCCATATAACTATATCTCCTTATATATATATTTACATAGCCTTACACGTATTTTTAATATATATATATACATATATAAGTGTACATATCTGGCTGAAATGCTGAGCGATCAAGTAAGGAGAAGAGACAATAGCATCACTTATTATTAACTTTGCTTCCTGCTCCCTTTTTAATTTGTGCTTTTAACAATGTCAAACCTCAATCCTGCCTGTGCTTGGTTTTATTTTATCCCAATTTGTAAACTACAATAAAATAGCATTAGATATTTCTAAGAGTCCTTCTCCCCAAACAATATTTATTTTGACATGTTCTTTGTGAATCATCCTCAGTTCCAAGAGCTGTAGCCAGAATTTTGCAAGCATATATTTTGTTCATGGTAGTGTTACTTTTGCTGCTACTCAGATAAGAACCCAAATTTGACAACATTATAGTTTTTTTGTTTGCTTGGATTTTTTTTTTTTACATCTAAACCTCTTTCGGAAAGATGAATATTATTTTAGTGAACAGAATTCACTCCCTTCTGCCCTTGCATGAGACTTGTAACATTACCTAACTATACGAAAGTTCTGTACGTGCATTTTCCTCTCCAGGTCCCCAAGGTATTTACAATCACAGCTGAAGTCAGTAGAAGTTTTGTTCTGACAGTACAACAATGAGCATCCCAAACTAAATACCCTGAACTGGTGAGGCTCTGCAGTACTGCATCTATACTTCAGTTTTGTGTCTGTAAAACAAGGATCATTTCAGCCCTTCATTTCATGCGGATGTGACACAGACTAATCATTTTGTGGATCAGTAAGATAATGCATACATTAACTGATGGCAAAAAATACCTCTTTGGAACAGGCATCTTGGAGCACAGTAAATGGAAAGACTTAAATCAAAAAGACAAATGTACAACAATTTGCTATATCCATCCTGCTCAGGGAAAGAGATGGGAACTTCTACGAAAAGAAAGCATGTATGATCAGGCATGCAGAGAGCGAATGGTCATATACAAATGTACACATTACTGAAAGACAGTTTTACTGCTGGTGTTTCTTCATGTTTATTTGTGTCTGAAACCTTATAAATAATTCTTCTAACTTACCTCTGTGTGTAATATTATAAATGACTTGAATACTTTAGGTCATTATTTGTGCCATAGGAAGTAGCAGTGTCCATATTTCTGTTGAACTATAAACCTTAAACTTTCAATTACTTTAACAAATGCTTCTTAATGGCAGTACACCTCCTCTGTTAGTGTGCTAACCAAACAGTATTCACCACAACACTACAGCCTTAGGTTAACAGAAGAGAGGAAGGAAGCTTACAAGATTGAGTAGCATCAGGAATGAAAACAAAGAAGAACAAATTGAAGAAGAAAAGCAACATCTCAAATTTATTCAAAGCCCTAAAATTAGATCTATTTAAGCTCATGTACTAAACACTTGCTTACATTCTACAATCCTCAGCATGATGCAAGCACATACCTAGCTGGTCTTTGCTGGTAAAGACTGTTTTCTGAGTCAGGACTACAGCATCCAGAGTGTAGATGTTATACTGGCTGAGCAACATAAAAGGTTCAGATGCATGTTATTAACTTGTGAACTGCAAATATGTATAATTGTAAACAAATTCTGAAAAACTTTGAGGAGATCTAAAAATAATTATGGACAATAGATTGAATGTTTCCTGGTCTTACATCCAACATCAAGAAGTCATCTGAAAATGTCTTCTGCACTCAATTGCCATTTCAAAGCTGATTATTTTTCCTAGCTCTGACATCTATAACTAGATTCAGCTTTGGAATATTTTCTTTTACTCATCATTAACATCCCATTCCCTGTGTTTTTAAGGATTTCAAAACATCTCAAAACAAAACCTTTCAAATTACGACAGTGAAATATGATATATGAAAACATAACCCACCACTCTAAACCAGTCTAGAAAAACTTGCTATTCCACAGATTTGGGTCCAACGAACAGGCTGTGCTTCACTGATATTGTTAAATACTTACAATGTTAAATTTCATAAGACCTTGTTAAAAGACATTTTGACCAAACTAATCTTTACTGTCAGTTTAATAATAAATGAAGCTGATACCCACCCATGCTATCTGTCCACATACCTTTTTTATTGCTAATGAAGGCCAACCATCTAGATTTAGCAGAAAGGAATTCCTTCCATAAACACAAACTCTTTTTACCTCTGTGTATGACAAAATAACCTTCACCTGTAAGCTTCCAGTCACAATAACAAGGCCTGTGACCACTGTTAATGAATCTTGCCTTGATAAGCCTGAACAAGCCTTGTAGACCACAATATAGTATCTGTATAAACAGCAGTGCAGGTGAGAAAGTTTCCAACAGCCACAGGGTCCTCGTGACAGCCTGGTTACACCGAACAGGTGTAAAGGTGGCTTCAGCTCTGCAGTGAACACCCCGAACAACATACATCCCAAAATCTAATCCTACTCATAACTCTGATTGAAAGCAAGCATAAAAGTAACTTCCTGTAAGAATGAAATGAGAATATGAAACCCCTGTAGAATATCCTTTGTTTTGTACATTGCTAATGGCAATTATTATTTAATTGCCAAAAGTCCCAAATTACATCTTTCTAACTATAGAGTATGATCTCCATGAAAGCAGGGTTGGGTTTTTTTCTATATTATGCCTTCTTAATCCAACAATCTTCACCACATTACCTAAAAAAAAAAAGACACCTTACTAATGGGTGCACTTTTCCAACAAAGTATACTCAAGTTGCCTACTGCCTTTGCCATCTTTAACGCAAAACTTCTTAGTTGCCGGCTGGGGTTAAACAACACCACACGCTAATAATCAAATTAACTTCAAAAACATGATGACCAGTCTTTTCATGAAATATTCCTTCAAACTTAACAAGATTCCTGATTAAACAGTAATTTTTATTCCCCTGGATTACAGCATCATATCAAAAAGAAAACCTGCCCCAAAACAGAAAAGTGCCATCTGCACCACCATTGCTAAAATGCAGTACAGCAATACCTTAACTCAAGGTCAGCGGGGCTGGTAAGTACAGCCCAGATAATGAAAAAATGTAGATAACGGGCTCTGGGAAGTACAGTACAGTGACATAGATAAAAACAGATATTTGAATACATTTCCTCTTCGCCCACCTACTGAACATCTTATCAAAGATATGCTCTTTTTAAGATGGAGAACCTGGTGCGAAAAACTGGAGGAAGAAGTTAGGGGCTTTCATTTCCCACCCTGTAAAATAATGTAATTCTCACCCAAACACTTGTAGTGTGCATTTCAAGAGAAAAAGTTACAAATCTTAGGGAAAAATTTTCTGTTATGAAAGACATCTGAAATAGAAAACTAAACCATTTCACTGTGTTTTTGGCAAAAGGTAAACCTAGAAATCTAATGCATTTTTATAAATAACTTTCTCCTAACATGTGCTTACAGACTATTTTATTCACTGATCACCAAGTTTTTACATTGGACAATTAAAGCTGATGGAGTGTGCATTCAACCACATTTCATATTTTGTTTCCTTTTAGATAAAGCTTTTCTTCTGAATTTGCTGAGTTTTTAATCACACGAGGAGCAGTCATTATTATAGTGTTTCAACTTTTTAATTATTGATTAAGCCCATGCATACACTCAACATAAACTGCAGTTGAATGCCATCCACTTTTAAGCATGTAGGAAAGTGCATCTGTAAAACATGAGTATAACTTGAGGAAGATAAGTTTGCACAGCCCCAAAGGAAAGAAGCAACCAGAGCAAAACATGAAGAAGTAATTATGTTAAAGACAACTGTTATGAGAAAACCTAAAAGACAAGCATTCTCTGCTTGGAAAAGAGAGTCACTGCTGTGACAGAAGTACACTGAGAAGGACACTACACAGAGATTAAAAACACCACATTGTATGCAAGAGACTGTGAAGCCCTTCCACAGCAACATACTTTTGCAGTTTGCACGTCTATGGTGCACACTCTTTCTCAGAAATGGGTATATCCTAATGAATAAACAAATGTGAAAGTGGGTAAATATAGGTCTTCCACTAACACACACACTGGGATTTGTTTATTTGTTTGGTTTTTCCTTCTCTATTTTGAGGTTTGGCCAAATTTCAAAGGTAAGGACACATCCAGCATCCAAACCTGTCTGGTGCACTGGTAGGAGGACAGCCCACTCTGCTTTCTTCACTTAAATAGGGGCTGAATTTGATCACTCTTCTACAGTACCTGCAGAAAATGCATACATCTACAAGCCGTATAGATCCTAAATTGACATCTGACATTAACTTGCACATCCTAAATTGACATTTGACATTAACTTGCACCCATTTGTACGTGTGAAATTCATATAATTTAGTAAGCATAGCAAATACTTCTCTACATTAATTTTTGCTTTAACAGTATATCCATTTAAAGGGCTCTTTTAAAAGATCAAATATCAATTGAAACTGTACATGGAAAAGGAGAGGAAAAAAATATATTTGGATTAATCCTACCTCAGAAAAGATTTTAGAAAGGTATACAAGAGTTCTGCTGAATGACAGGCAGTACAGCATTCAGCTGTAATTTTAATCTATATTATATTTAATAAAACCACAGTGTGTTCTCTTGTCCTATTAAAACTGCATTCTACCTTACCAGGTCTGAATAATTTGTATAAAATTGATTGCTACAGTTCTTACTTAGAACTCTAATTGCATTCCTGGTATAACTTAAAATGATAACCTTATCTTAATTAGTAACATGCTACAGAAATGCTTTTGAAAGCCACGTGGGATTAACCTGCATTTTTAAACAGAAGCCTTAGGGCTGGTTTTCTTTTTTTATTTATTTTTTTCCTATTTCATGTCCAACACATGAACTAGTGATAATTCATAATAAACAAAAGAGTGAAATAATCAAGTTGAGAGAGAATAAATAACTCCGCTGCCACCTCCTTCGGTCAGCACAAGTTTCTGTGCGTAGGCTGATCCCCTCTGTGCACAATCACACATGCTATTTGAGGTGCTCCTCCACTTGGAGAGCAAACAATGTGTTTATATGAAGCATATGTCTCTGATAACTCCCCAGCACAGGGCACATTCATCTCGACTCTCAGAGCATTGCCAGTGCTGTGAATGAGCTGGGCGCAGGACAGGAGCGAGATGAAGAGGCAGGGGTTGCGATAAAGGGAACTCTGCCCTTTGGGGGCCTGCTTCATGTGGATGCACAGCCCAGCTCCAGCACACACGGCAAAAGAAAAAACTCTGATCAATTAAAAATAAAAAAATAAGAAATAAAAAATAAAAATACTCCCTCAAACAAAAAAAACCCAAAAAACAGACCAAAACTAACAGCAACCAACTTGAACACACCACTGTCCCAAAACAAAACTAGCCCAAAACATTCACATGGGCAATGGGCTCCATACACCCCATCAGCAGGACCTCTGATGACAGAATCAGAACTCCAAACCTGCAAGTACGGCTGCCTGCCAAGTTCATCAGCCAGCTAGATGCTGTCCAGCTGATGTGACTTCTGGAAGCATACACTTCACAACATGGCAAAGGAAAACTGCTGCTTTGATAGAGTCAGAAAAATTGTTACTGGTAAGATTTGGTAGCAAGAGACTAAAACCCCTTTATGCAAATCCTGCTTTGTCTTGGGTTTGCGGGCATTCCTTTTATTTGTTGGCTTTCTTGGTACATTTAAGCATACTCATATTGCTGTTCTGTGAAGAAGTGACACAGCTTTCTAACTCAATAAACAAATACTAACCGTGTTTATTTACAAAGCAACTGGTCCAGCGGTAGCCGTGTAAGATGTCTGCTCACAGAAAGCAGTATCAGAACTGGCAGTCTGCAATTCAAATGCTTCAAACTTGTGATATATTTTACCATTGTTTATGCTATAATTCTGCTCTAGATTCATTTTATGAGTCCCATCTTCATCAAAAATAACAAAACCAAAACAACACAACACATACACCCCCAGTAGTAATTTCCTTGGACTTCATTGCTGTCAATCACACACTACAGTAGAGCTACAGGGAGCTACCAAGCAGTAAAAGCCAGAATTAGGATGCCAAGAAATTACTTTCTGTATCTTTTCCAAGTGACCATCTATTCCTAACTTTTTAGCACTAAGGAAACATCCTGCTTTTCAGCCTGGTTCACCAGTTATATTACAGGCCCCGTAGGGCACAGACCACTCTGAAGACATCTGTGTGCACCTGCCTGTATGCACACATGGCATTATGGGATTTTCTGTGCTGTGCTGCAGCTCCAGAGTGCCAGCTATGAATACAGAAGTAGCAAAGTGGTGTTTCAGAATCACCATAGCATGTAACTTAATACACATCTATATATACGTGGGCATCCCTGAGCACACACATCCCTGTGTGGTCCCCTGAAATTTCACTTACATATACACACAAAATGATTAAATTCCACCACAGATGGTGAGGCCTCTCAGAGCTGTAGCATTTTGCTCATGGTAGCAATGTCCTTTTGTAAGGTGAACATGCATTCACTGACCATTTATTGCATGACTTAAAGTGAATGCCCACAAAGCAAAAGTCTGCATTGCTTTTTATTCAGCATAGCTTACAGAAGCCAACATAAGATTTTTTTACATCTTACTAAGTAAATAGCCTTTTGATAGGGGTCTTTGATTCACACCTCAGCATTTTCTTTAACTTTTACTAGTGGTACGGTGTGAAAAGAGGAGGACTGAATGAAAATCATCAGTTATCTCAGACTGCCGGCCTAATGTTTCTGCTTACGGCAATGCACAAGCCAAGCAATCAGCCTTGCCTTTGGTGTGAGCCCAGCCAGTCTGTTAGCTAGTCCTTATAAATCCATCCATCACTTCTATGAAAGTCACTGCCTTCCTTTTACCAAAATAATGTATGTTATTGGGATTATACCACCGCATGCAGAGTCATTAAAGAAAGATAGACCACAATTTATGACCGAGTCTGTGGACAGCAGGGCATTATTTTAACCATAAAATCACAATCTGAAAGGAGAGTGGCCAAATCAGAGTAGCCATTAAAGACTTATAATTAGCATCAATCAATGTGACACTACTGTTGACATCTTTATTACTTTAAATACACTAATCAAATACTTCTGCATTCAGATAGAAAGATTGATAGGCAGACAGGAATAGAGTACACCCCTACAGAGAGCAATTTTAAATTATCTATTCAAAAGGTAACAAAAAAAAAATATAACCACACCAGCATAATCACATGGAAATGCAGTGCACTGACTGAAACATTTTTCAGCTGGGATACTGGACTTGGCATGGTCAAGACTGCATGAGATACATCAAATCTGCCCTGAAAAAATACATAATTGCATGCTTCAGCAGTGCAGTCAACTACTGACTCTCCTAAACTGAGAGAACAAATATCCCACAGACAAACCTTGCTTTAGGTTATTTTGCATTAGAAAAATAAATGACACAGTAATTCTACACAGCACCACTCCATTTTCCATGTCTACTACTCCCTACACAGGAAGCTAGATGGAAGAATATCATGGTTTTATTTGCATACTAACCATTACAACTCAATATTATCTAAGTGCATCCACATGCAATTTCAGTTTTTACTGCATGGTCAATAAACATGCCCTTACTACTGCTGCTCATGCAAACATTTCAGTACTATGAAAAAGAAGCTATCTCAGTTCTCTGCACCAACCAACCACCTCTCAAGGCCACATGGTCTTGTGCCTTTTGAGGAGCAGCTCCTTTTGAGGAGCAGCTCCTTTCTCCATATGACATCCACTCTGATATCCAGTGAAAGGGGAAATTTTGGATGAGCACTGGGAATAAAATAAATGCACACCAGTTCTTTTCAGAAAACATGCTTTAGAAGGAATCAAATGATTGTGCTCTCAACATTAGGTAAGGTTTTAAGAATCCTTGTTTGTTTTCTTTTTCTATTGGTGATAATAAGACTTTAAACAAAACTCCTAACAAATGAATATTTATTTAGATCTTATTTAGCTCTAATTAATAGCTTATTAGAATACAGAAGCTGACTTTGAAGGGAGACACATTGTTTCCTGCACCCCTTACCTGGAAATAAGCACTGCTTTTGCTTATCAAAAAAAAAAAAAAATTATATGTAATACAAGAGGCTATATGCTTTGCTTCTCCAGATGAGAGCCTTCTTTTGGACTGGTCAGTGGCAGCCTGACAATCATCTTGTCCATACAATGAGCATGAGGATGTGGAAACCTGTGGGAAAACACTGGAAAACGGCAACACTCCTCCAACAGTAAGCAAGCAGCCTGGAAGGCTGAGCATCCCTCAGCCACCGAATCTCTGCAGCATCCAGTGACTCAGAAAGTATCTTCAGTCAGTGATTTCTTTCCTCCTCAGCAATAGCAGGGAACTGTACTCCCCCATACAACGTGAAAGTCTTACAGAGCACTAAGTAATGAGAAAAATGCAGTAATTTGTCTATTGAAAATCCAATTAGTTTAAGCCAATATTTATCAGATCACTCTCCTGAAAACATTTTACTTCAATTTTAAGTGAGTTATACTAATTTGGACTGGATGTCCATCTCTAATGAAACTGCCAAACCTTTCAGATGCTTTAATTCCTTTCCAAACACAGTGGAGCCCCATAAAACAAGAAGAAAGCAGTTGTTAAATGTACGTGGGGTTCCAGTGCATTAAAACAAACTAATGTATCAAGTGACAAACATAATGAAAGCTTTCACAGGGGGAGGAATTCAGACAGAGCCCTGACAGGACGCATTGCAAACCGGGCAGCCAGCCATCAGTCTACCAGGATCTCCTCCACATCCTGCTGGAAAAGCAGCTTCTGCATCAGAGGTCTGCCCAGCTCCCCACTGTCCACGTGAGATGTTCCCTGCTGCTGTCATTTACTGACTCAGTGGGAACACACGTACCCTAATCCGAGCAGAGGCTTGTGAAAGATCCTATGACTACTTTTGATTTTATTTTTCTTTCCCCAGGCTGACCTTGTCATTTGCGAAGAACAGCACAAACGAGCCGATAGCCACACAAAGTTTACTAGTTCTGAGTCAGCGACGGGCCCAGTCGTGTCAAAGCCCGGACAATGTGTCTGTAAGAAAGCAGCTGGCAGTAAACAGGAGCTGCGCGCAGGGGAAATGACAGCCATCAGGGTGCAGCCACTTCCTGCTCCCAGCTTTTGGCCTCTGCCAAAACAAAAACAATACTTAAATCTGAGCAAACATCCTCAGTGACAAACGGGAAAGGTACGACTCACAACAGTATTGTTCACAAATGTCCAGCGCCCTCAGCATCCCAGTCCGAAAAAGGCTGACACTATTTTTCATAGACAGATACATTTACATAATAAATAATACAAGCACCAGGTATTGCACACTCACCAGTATACACCACGCTACACATCAGTGCGTATACAGGTTCGCCTAACTAATTTTTGTGTGCATTAGACTTGTTTTGGACCATTACCAATACACTAAAACTTTGCAAATGCCCATGCCTGCGTTTGAGAGAGGGACCCAAATAGCCAGGTGAGAGGCACTAGGACTGAGAGGAAAAGGAGCTTGAGAGAAGACGGGTGTATGGTATAGCGGGACACGAAGTACCAAAAGGAAAAGTGAATATGCAAGAGAGCAGATAAAGATGTAAGAAAGAGACAGAAGAGCAGTCCTAGGAAACAGAATGAGGAACATCAGGACTCCCATAATACTTTTATGAATTTCTCATTCATTTTTGCCTCATGATTACATTTATGTACCTTGAGTGTTCATCAGTAGTTTTGCTGATTTAACTTTGTCATTGTCACAAAGCATACCCGCTGCCTTCCCTCTAAGCTTTTGTGTGACCCTACAGTCAGCTCAGGGACACTCTTTTCCTGGCAAAAGTACAGTTTCCAGCAAAACCTGGATGAAATCCACGCCTTGTCCACTCTTCCTCTTTACCTGAGGACACTGAGTTTATCCGTGAATCCTAGATTTTTGATCTCCTCATGAGAGGCTTTAGGATATTTGTAAATAAAAGGTGCTACAGAAATGCAAGGCATTCATGCAATGTGCTTTCTGGTTGAACCTGTCTGAGTGCTGACCTGGCAAATGGGGAAAACATATGGAAAAAATTACTTCTTGCGTGACACACTCTTTCTTTCTCTCTCTTGGTTCCCTTCCACCCTCCATGCTCCTCCACATTGTGATGCACATCACCACTGCCAGAGCGCTGTGAAAATGTATGCAGCAACAGCACCAGCCTTTTACAATTGCCTGAGCCAAAGGTATTAATCATCAACTGGGATCTGAAAATCATAACCACGAGACAGCAGTCGCGACAGCTCTGCAGCATAACGACAAAATATGCAGAGCAATGTGGGAGAGGAGAACGCACTCCCTGTCTTTTAGTCTCTGTGCAATTGAGAGGCATGTTAATAAGCACGTTCATTTGAATGGCTTTTACTGGAACAATCATTTTCTTGCTCCACTTTTTTTTTTTATATTCCCTAGAGTAATAATATTAATCAAGGCAATGCTACATGTCACTGTCAAAGAAAAAGCATATCCTGAGTGAGCCTAGCTAGTAGGAACTTCTACTAGTAAGACTACTAGTGAATGCCTCAAGATATAATGTCGGCCATGAGATCACATGCAGCCATGCATGCATATGCACACACACGCTTGTTTTTACATGTATGATCAAACAGCACAGACAAGGTGTAAGAAAAGCTACATTCTTACTTAAAGTTTTATATCAACATCTAATGCAATCAGTTGAATAAAGGGACTCTACATAAGATAAGTTTCCTTTGAATAATACATGGGGGATTAGAAAAATTATATTTAACTGAAAATGTATGTGCTTGGTTTTTAGTTACTTTGTGTGTCTGCAGCAAAGGTAAATTTTTGGAGAGGATTCTTTTGAGCCTGCATGCACAAAGCACATGCATGAGCTTTCACTTCAAATGCAGGTATAAGATCTTGCAAAAATGGTACTACAATTTCAGTCCCTGCATCTGCGCATACAAGTACTCTTTGGCTGGCAACAGTTCTGCAGGCTTGTACTGCCTGTGGTGGTGTCTGCACACTCCAACACTTACAAACAGGCTTAAAATTTTCAGAGTTCAGATGAAATACACACATAAGAGAAGATGGCCTCTGGAAATGCAAGCCACAGATGGCAGTACACAAGCCCAAAAGGCCAGTGCTATCCTAAAGCTACTGGCCAGAGGCCGGGGTGGCTGTTGGGTGATCTTCTCCTCTGCTGCCTGCGGCTCTGCTGGAGAAGTGACCTGAGAGAGTTCATCGCCGGGAACTGCTCTGGCAGCCTCACCCTGTCCTCACTTTACCCCTAGGGCTTGCCAGCGATGATGACAGCTTTGCTAGCTTTGAACTGTCTGACAGAGCACGAGGGCTGACTTCAGCTGGCTCCTGCGCAAGGCAGAGAGAGCCTTGCCTGTACCACAAAAATCTATGGGAGCGCAGCTACTGACTTCAAGGGCTGCAGGACCAAGGCCCTTGGAGTGACTCCTTGTATAACCAACTCAAGAAACAGCTTGTGGTTTTCTTTAAGGGCCATTAGAGAGCTTTACATAGTTTTATGTCTAGAACTTGATATACTGGTATCTAAGACAAACGCAAAGCTTAATCACAGAAAACATTTGATATTTGCCCATGGTTAAAACTTGCTAAAATTAAACTTTCCCGACAAACACGCCAATATTATGCAGCACAATAATACTCAGCTTAAAACAGCATATGTACCTTCAAGTAGAGCAAAACATATGCCTTATAAATGAACACCCTCTTGAAAGATGCAAATACCTTAATTCCATGTAGTTTTCCAAACAGTTGTTACAACTTGAGCTCTTTTATGGGTTATTTGATACTTACAGAGGTCACAGTACTGCTTACTGATTAAAGGCAGGGAGTCAACTTTTGTTTTTTATTTTCTATTTCATTCCAGCTCTGCTTATTCCAGTTCAGTGCACTTGGCATTAGAAGCTGTGACAATAATTTCTCATATGAACTGCAGTTCACAGTGTTACAGTTCTTTTCTCTATATCATACTCCTATAGCTACCTTGAAAAAAGAAAATGTAGCTTATTGATTGAATGTTACTTGTTCCAAGACTGCTACTGATGGATAAAAATAAAGCCTGCAAAACTTAGGTGCCTTCATTTCAGCATCTGGAAAACATGTGGGTTAGGAAGTTTTGACATGTTCCAGAAATGATAAAAAAAACCCCACTGCCAAGTTCTTTAATTGGCCTACAGTAAAAGCCAGCAAAGACAAAAAAAAAAAAAAAAACCCACCAAAAACCAAAAGCTCTGCTTTATATCCCAACTATCCCATGTAACTCAGGCTTTGAATATTTAATAGTAAGCAAAACTGTATCTCTACAATTATACCTTTGCACAATAACAAATTCCAGTAACTATCACCAATAAAATATATCCTATTTGTCATATATATTTCTAAAATACCATTACATATACAATAGCTTTAAGGTTGAAACTGAAGCTGCCCACGATACATACAAAACTGAAGGCTAAATTTGCTCCAAAGTAATGGGATAGTTTTCAAAACTCTTCATGCTATTCTGGCCCTCTCTACTTGGAAAGAAGCCTGTGTATGGAAAAAAGGCCTTAGCTCTGCTTAGATATATTATGCAAGGGAATGATAAGCCTTGGGATTTGTTTTTCTGTTTTCAAAATGCTATTTTAAACATTTAATTATTTTTTTCTTCTTCTATGAGCAATTTGTTTGGACTGTTTGGTTTGGGGTTTTTTCCTCCTGCCTGAAACAGTAAAATTGCAATTTCTTGAAAATTTTTTGAGTAACTGCAATAGCCAACTAGAAAAATATCTTTTTAAGCTTTTGCTGTCTCATTGTTAAAACCAGAGGTGGTATTTTGTTGTGGTTGAGCTTTTAAATTGTTATTTTATTTATATTTCTGTTGTTGTGTTTAAGATATAATGCCTGACTGATGCAGGAAGAACTTGTGCTGTTAAAATACATTCAGGCAACAGCAGCTAGGTAGACCTGGAGCATCCAGTTTAAGTAGTGATAGTGATGGTAGTAGTGGTGTGGCCGATATGGTTCCTAGCTGCTGACTGCTCTATTTCTATGTATTTAATGCCATAGAAAATATTTAGTGATCTTCAAGTTTTATTACATGCGCATTGCCATGATATTAAATGTGGCATGAAAAGAGGGAGCACAGTAAACATGGTAGGTGGTCATAAGTTAGCAGCAGGAGTACATCTCTGGTAAGGAAAAGGCAGCTGTACTAACCTCCTCTTGTGATGACTGTGATAATGTACAGCCTAGACACCACCAGGGCTTCTTTAGAAAGTCTCTTACAGATAGCAGGGAGAAGATAGCAATATTGGAGACTCTCTGTGGAGGCTGTTGGGACACTAACATCACTCTACACTGCAAAAGGCAGGTTGGCCAGCTGCTGCAGTGGCCTATCTTTGAAGCTCTGAGGAGGAGGACTTCATAGTCACTCTGTTTAATTGTAAGATTCAGCTTTGCTTCCAACATCGCACTCAGAACAGAGATATAAATATGAGCAATGCTTCAATTTTAATGTTTTCTTGAGCACTTTATGTATCTAGTGTTAACAAAGACATACCAGATCTCTTCCATGTTGGATCTAAAGCAGAATAAAACAGTCTCAGTGGAAATAAATCAAGCCAGGTATAAACACTATAGATATGCTGATTATATTTAACCACAGCATGCACATTTACCGTTGCAGCCACTCTCCATCAGCTGAGGGCACCCCTGTAACAACCTGACATTACAGCATGCCAAGGACGCCTTGACCTCACCTATCAACATTTCCTGGCTGACTAAAATTTGACATGCACTTGTGTTAAGAGGATGGATGAGAGGACCTAAGAAGCAGGGTTAGATGGATGCTGTGCTCAGATATGAAACTGAAGACTCGTTTTACCCAGTCCCAAGTAGCAGTACAATAATTTCTAAACACTGCTTGCAATGCCTGCTGCCAGCTTCTGCCTGCAGGCATCCCATGAGAACTGGCCAAGCCTCACAGCTCCTCTTGCAGAAGATGGACAACAGGTAAGTAAACAAAGTAACCAGAGAGGTTTCAAAACTCAAGCTTCCACCTAGTTGCAGTCATGGAACGCACATATGGTCTTGTCTCAATATGTCATTTAGACATTGCAAAAATTGGCTCATGACATTTCCATTCCTTTCAAAAGCAGTTGGTTACAGACTGTGTTAAGTAGCATCATGACTGTGGCAGTAAGCAGCTGCAAGCAGAAATTTTGGTATAATCCACTTCAGAAAAATACACCCCATTTTGCACCCACAAACATTAGCCCAAACAATCCAGGAAATCAAACGTCCTCTTTTCATCACCAGCTATAGCTGGTGGCAGACTGGAAAAAAAAAATAATCTTGAAAAAGTCATGAGAAAGCAGTTAAAAAAAAAAAAAAACCAATAAAACACCCAACAAACAAACAAACATAACCAAACCAAAACAACAAAAACGAAAAGCACCAACCCAAACTCAAGAGCTATGGTCTAGCTCTGACAAAAGCTGTCTTCTACTTTTCTGCCCCAGCTCTAAAAATTCACTTTACAAATACAAATGTTTGTCGAAAGTGTCTTGCCTCAGTCAGCAAGAGTGTTTTGTAATTATTCACAGGCAGTTTTTGCAGCACCCTTTATACCACTGACCTTGGCCTGAAAAACAATATAGACCACACCTATCCTACCAGACCTACCCAGACTATCAACAGTGCTAACCAGCTTTACAGCTTTTATATCCTATTAGGCTCCCTTATACAGTTTTAAGCCCCTCTAAGGAATTTATCCCCATGAATATATTTGTGCAATGCAGAGAAGATATAGGATTTGTCTTGAAAAAGATTTAGTTCTTTAGCCACCTTGCAAGTTCCCTGCAAGTCAGTTTAGAATGTGACATCCAAACAAGAGTAAAATCAAAATCCTGCTATTTAAGAAGCAATGAATTTAGGAATTATACTGACGGATATGTTGTTTTTTCAGGCCTATTGACTGATAACACATGAACTCCACAATAACCTGATGTGTTCACAGGGATTCCTTAGTCATACTGAGTACTCCATGTTAGGGAGACTATATAAAAGGACATAAGATTTCAACTGAATTTAAGATGGTGAGCTCTGCTTTCACATCACAGACCTACAAAAAACCCTATTCAAAGCCTGTTGTTCTACAGGCACATTCAGTAAATACTGGCTTTAAAAAATCTGTTGTGGGCCCTTTCTAAAGAAAGCTAAATTGCTCTGAATTTTTTGTGGATGGAAGAGAAGGAAGCTTCCATGAAAGAAGTCTCATGGTGTCTCACCGAAGATAGCAGAGCTGAGTTTAATAAGCTATCTTCGTTTTTAAGTTCTTTTTTCAAGAGCTAATAACTTCAAAACTAATATAAGAATAATTCAGTCCACCTCTGAATTCAGCAGTTCCAGTATACATGTATGCACCTTATTAAGTGGGGTGGCATGGTTTAGTGTGAGGTGTTCTCCATGGCAGGAGGGTTGGAACTAGATGATCTTAAGGTCCTTTCCAACCCTAACTATTCTATGATTCTATGATTCTATTCTAAGTGGAAGTCCTGGTTTAATTATGCCTAGTTGGATATTATTTAGTTTTAACATTTGACAACTACCCCTCTGATGATAGGAGTACTTTTATAGCAGATGATCCTTTTTCTATTTTCTAAACATTTTGGATTATTAAGTAAATGTAAATTACACAACCATAAGTAATACAAAAGAATAAAAAGTCAGTATAAACACACACCAGAGCAGAAATTAAATCTAGCCAGTTCTATATTTCAAGTGTATAAAGGCAGTGATTCTTCAAATAGCTGTAAGTATAAGCTTTCTGTTACTGGTTATCATGCTCCAGTTATCATAGATACTGTTACCAGAATTATATTGCATATAACTGCTACAGTTATATATGCTGTTACCAGAATTATATTGCATATAACAGAATTCATATGCATAGACATATTTATCATTTCTTGATGAAAGATGACAAACAGAAAATAACAGGGGTTTGTAACTCGTTAACAAAACAAAACAAAAAAGTTTGAGCTGCCAAACAAATCACTAGTGCAATGGCAAGAGTCAGGGCAATAGGTTACCCTATCTCAAAACCAGAGAGGTGGAGCTCTGTGCTAAGAAGAACTGCAATTAATCAGAAAGAGGCATAGTAAGAGATAATGGCATGAAACTTTGCTAAAGACATTGAAACTGCAAGTAAAGCATGACTTCTTAATGTAAAATGAAACTAACAAATTGCTATCAACAGTTTCCAAATCACTTTGGTTGACAAATGAACTTCAGGCAAAAAACTGTAGGGTTTTATTTAATGCAGGAATTATTTACTTAAATTCTCTTTTCTAGACAAACAACCTTTTGAGAATGATCTTCCTTAGCTTAAAACATGTGTAAAACAACATGCAAAATTTCCTCCTAATCTGTGGCTTTGATCAAAGATGAAGTAGTGGGGCTGTTACTGAGCTGGTACGCCTTTAAATCTTTGGTGCTGATATAAAAGTATGTGCTCTCCAGTCTGATGTTTTTAATAATTGTCAGCAGAGTGTCACTGGACTTCCATACATCTTAATGAGAAACTTCTAAAACAGGAACTCTGCTTCTGCTTCTTAATCTCTTGTACTCGCATCAAAGCCAGACCCTATATAAACAGGAAACTGGAATCAGGCCAATAATATATTACCCACTGGAGGCTGGACAAACAGAACTACAGCCACTTTCGCCTTTTCGCTTATAAAACAGTTGTTCCCCAGCAGATCATCATCATTCGTGAAGCCAAGAACTATAAAGTTCCCCAGGATAGTCTGATAAAGTTAAATAGCTGTATCTAAACCCAATTCTAAGCCATATTCAACTATACCCAAGTTTTCAGCTTTGCTGAAAAATGTGAAATGTGTCAAAAAACCTCAAATCCCATTTCTAAAGCTACTCAATTTCCTTTGACTAATTTTGATATCTGTCACCCAACATCAAGTATATGCTTTTGCAAATTTAGTCTTTGGCCATATAGCTGTCCAGTAAGCTCACTGCAAATCTGAGTGTCAAAAGGCTCATTAGTGTGACCATGAAAGGAATCTTGTAAACACTCGTCTCTCACCTTCTTTTTTAAATTTGTTAATATGAACAGTTGCAAATTGTTTTTAGAAACAACAAACACTTCAGTTGTGGCTTGAAAAAAAAGCCCACAGCAAAATACTGTGCAAGACAGAGTACAGTGCCCTGAATTTTAAAGTACTTGTTGTTGGGCCTACTGGACTGCCAACAGAGTGCAACGTGTACTGGCCATCAATATTTAAAGAAATCTTCCAGATCAATGAGGGAATTCACTTGAGGGTGACAGTGAAGAAGTCAGGATGTTGCTATTAGAATGAATAGGGAAAACACTGGAAAGGAGAGTAAGTTCTGCCAGCCGATGTTGGGGACTGTCAGGAGCAGAGATGTAATATAAACTCACACTGGAATTCCAGTTCTAAGGTCTTCCCTCCAGGTATCAAGGACCTTCCTTACAAGGACACCAACATCTAATTCAAAGTAGGGAGGAAAAAAAATTCCAAACCCTAAATCATAACACTTTCCTTTTATAAGGTAAGGTTTATAGTATAAATAAATAATAATACATAACATTGCTAAAATGGCTCTGCATTTACCAACATATGAATTTCTAAAGATTACAGATATTATTGTGCTGTTGTGACTGAGATTAACTGGGCAGCTAATCAAGTGTCATCATCTTCCACCAAGTGACAAAGTCATGTTAGAGTTAAAAACCCAAAACAAAGTATCTAAGGGACACAAGAACTTTCCATGAAGTATCAGTCACTGAATTCTACAGATATGGTGTGCAGTTGTCAAGTGAGATTTTTTTTTTCTCCTTTTGTCAGCTCATTAGTCTGCAGTTTAAAAACAATTAAGAGTGAGGCAAGGGCTTTAATTTTAACTGAAAGTTGAGAAGAAATTGCTTAGATAATTAACTTATAGTTCCTAGGTGTCTATATGGCAGTATTACATTCAGTTTAAGATTACTTGGAAGTTAAGGTTATTTTTCTACTCTTCTTTTGCTAGAGCCTATTTTAACCTATCTATAAATTTTATATCTCAACAGCAACTTTACAAATTGCTCAAATTTTATTTGCTTAATGAACTCATATATGTATAAAATTTTAAATTACAGGCTTCATTCAGCTGTGCACCTTGACGCACACTTAAGCATGCGTTAAAGTCCATGCTTATTCAAGACAGTGCTTGAATTCTGCAAAAAACAAACCTCCTTTTCCTGATTATAATACCAACGTGGGCTACAAGATGTAAAAAATAATGTTGCCAACAAAGGTGAAATATTTTTTTTTATTATTCTAGTTTTAGAAGGTATAATGATCCAGGAGTTTCAAGCCCACTTTCTTTTAAAGCAAAGGTGGAACTGATAAAAACCAAAGAGCCATGATACCCAGCATAAATCTTGGATGCAAAGCTCCAGTCAGCACATCATCAGCTCGTAAAGGATGTTCCTTCCAACCAATAAAATATTGGCAATAAAATTTAGTAGGAAGCCACATTATCATCCTTCCCTCTACCCCAAATTAAGTGAGGGCTTCTACTTCATTTATATGTTTATGTTATTTGGTCAGACACAGAGTCCTGCTCACAAACAGCTCCAGCTGTAAGTTTGGCACCTATTACAGGATGGAGAAAAGAACAAACTGAGGAGGCAAGGGTTTCTCCAACCTTCTCCACCCGCCTCCAACTATATTTATCAGAAAACTGATTTGTCCTCTTTCAACTCACAGTAAGACACGCTGCTCCAGCCTTAATTCCAGTATCCTCAGACTTCCATGGGTTGCCCTGCTTAAAGGTTTTAGGATAAGTCTCAATAATGGAAATAATCTCAAGACACAGTCAGTTGTATGAGAGAGGAATGTTATAATAAATTCTATTTTGTGTATTTTCCTAAGTGCATACAAAATGTTTCCTTGGTAATTTTACTGAAACACTTGTTTTAATCACACTTATTTCAAAATATGCATAAAAACAAGTAGAAATTAATTCCTTAATCCTGTCAATACAAAAATAAAGAAATAAACCAGGCCTGGGTATAAAGAACAGAACATGAGGGAATGGCATATTTGATTCAAAACTTATCTGAGGGATTAAGAAATTACAAGTTTCCTGCCTTACTTTCTCTTGCTGTGACACTTACACATATGTGTATCCTGCATTTTCTCAGAGCACTGACCAGCCACTGAAAATATATTGTTATTAGGTACTAGGGCTCAGCTCAAATTAATGGATCTCTTCCAGGGACAGGACAGTCTCTCAAACGTATGGATAGCCATATGGTTTATCATTGACCCGTATAGTCTTTGGGTTTGCTCCTATAAGACTTTAAGTACTTTGTTCAGTGGAAAACCACTAAGCACTTCCACTTCAGTTTTCTACAGTCACAGCAGACAAAGTCAGACTTACTTAACTGCTGCTTCTTACATTTGTATCTCATTCTTTTTCTTTCCTAATATCAACTAAGTAACTCAGTATGATGAAAAACCCAAAAGCAATTTAGCTGACCAATATCTCTTACTCACCCAGTTTAACAGGTTATATCTGTGTGTAAGAGAACTCTTCTTCACCCTAGAAATCAGAACTTTTCTAGGGTCATGTATCACCTACGAATTCTTTCTTTCTTCAGGAGTTTGGAAGCAGAAAGGGCTATTAAACATGTTCTTCTAGGACCACAGCAGGACGTGATTTTCAGAATTAATAAAAGTCATGTCAATAATGCTCCATGAGCAGTAAGCCTATCCAAATAGTATTATTTCAGGCAAAAAAGATATTTTTTTCTTCAGCTGCTCTTGATCCTGTTTTGTTGGTTATTACTGCTATTCAGTAACAATGCATTTGTGCTGTTATTGGTCAAAATAGCCAAATTTTCAGATATGAACATACATTATAATTTTATTTGTAAAGGGCTATCAGCATGACATACACTATACTAGGCAGGGTTCCTTCTTTTCAATCTATCAAATATTATAAATCAACAACCATTTCCTAAGTCCCCTCAAAGGTTAAGGTATTTTACTGCCAAGATCCAGCTCTCAGAAGCATAATCAGCCCTTGGTAAGAGCGAGTGTCATCTACTTCATTTTCTCTTCTAACATCTATTTTGTATCCCCATATAACAATGGAGGCCTTTAAGTGTCATTCAAAGGAGCAAGAAAAATGTCCTTTGTAAGAAATGAATTCCAGGTTGAAGTAGCAGAATTTTGTACTGTTGTAAAATTGCCACAAAATACTGCAAAATATGTTATTACCATGTCAATTATGGTAAGAATACAGATTCTGTGCAGCTTATATAGTAGTACACTGTTCCACATGAAATATAATGCACCTGCTAGGTATGTATAGTTAATGAAAACAGGCTGTCCATTGTGAATAGTACAGTTAAGACACAATAAGCACAGAACAGTTTTCCAGAAAAATTTCGTAACTATCTTTTCCAAGCAAGCAAATTCCTTTTTTTTATTATTTATTTATTTTAATTGTTTATTTATTTGAGCCTCAGTCAGTACATTTACAGTGGTAATGCAAATGCATAAGTTTCACTTTTATGACTTTCCACATACCAAAGCAGCTCTAAAAGACCAGATTCAGGTCTTCTGGTTGACACATGAGCAAAATTATTCATCAGACTATGAACCATCCAGAAAATCTGAAAGCCAAAGGAATCATTTAAAAATACTAAAACGTCACAGATTCATCATATTTCACTTTCCTGTGAAAATCCCGACAATGAGTTTATTTGGATAACAGTGGCTAACTTTTGGTTAACTAAGTGGATAACTTCCTTGATAAACTTCCTGTCCAATAATGGTACAAATATGGGTACTATTTGCATGACAGTTAAGCAATAATAAGTAAAATATGTGCAAACTTCAGCCTTTTCAAGCAATTGCTAGGGGAAATCCCATGGGCAAGGCTGCTTGAAGGTAAAGGGGCCCAAGATAGTTGGTTGGCATTCAAGGATTGCTTATTCCAAGCTCAAGAGCAGAGCATCCCAACATGTAGGAAGTCAAGGAAGAGGACCAGGAGACCTGCGTGGCTAAATAAAGAACTGCTGGGTATGCTCAAGTGGAAGAGGAGAGTTTACAGGTCATGGAAGGAGGGGCTGGCCACTCGGGAGGAATATAAGGCTGCTGCTAGAGGATGTAGGAAGGCAGCTAGGATGGCTAAGGCCTCCTTAGAATTAAATCTGGCGAGAGGGGTCAAGGACAGCAGAAAGAGCTTTTTCAAATACATGGCTGATAAAACTAACACCAGAGGCAAGGTTGGCCCACTGGTGAACGGGATGGGTGCCCTGGTGACAGAAGATACAGAGATGGCAGAGTTATTGAATGCCTTCTTTGTCTCTGTCTACTCTGCCGGAGGCAGTCCTGAAGAGCCCTGTACCCCTGTGACCTCAGATGAAGTCAGGTCAACGGAGCAGTTTGCCTTAGTCGCTGAGGAATGGGTTAGAGACCAGTTGAGCAATCTGGACATCCATAAATCCATGGGTCCAGATGGGATGCACCCCCGGGTGCTGAGGGAACTGGCAGAAGTCATTGCTAGACCACTCTCCATCATCTTTACCAAGTCTTGGAAAACGGGAGAGGTGCCTGAGGACTGGAGGAAAGCAAATGTCACTCCAGTCTTCAAAAAGGGCAAGAAGGAGGACCCGGGTAACTATAGACCGGTCAGCCTCACCTCCATCCCTGGGAAAGTGATGGAACACCTTATCCTTGATGCCATCTTAAGGCATATCAAGGATAAGAGGGTTATGAGGGGCAGTCAACATGGCTTTACCAAGGGGAAGTCATGCTTGACCAACCTCATAGCCTTTTATGAGGAAATAACACGGTGGATGGATGATGGCAGAGGGGTGGATGTGGTCTACCTTGACTTCAGCAAAGCATTTGACACAGTCTCCCACAGCATCCTCATAGCTAAATTGAGGAAGTGTGGTCTGGATGATCAGGTAGTGAGGTGGACCGCAAACTGGCTTAAGGACAGAAGCCAGAGAGTTGTAGTCTATGGGGCAGAGTCTAGTTGGAGGCCTGTATCTAGTGGAGTGCCTCAAGGGTCAGTGCTGGGACCAGTATTATTTAATATATTCATCAATGATTTAGGTGAGGGAATTGAGTGTACTGTCAGCAAGTTTGCTGATGACACTAAGCTGGGAGGAGTGGCTGACACGCCAGAAGGCTGTGCTGCCATCCAGCGAGACCTGGACAGGCTGGAGAGTTGGGCAGGGAGAAACTTGATGAAATATAACAAGGGAAAGTGTAGAGTCCTGCATCTGGGCAGGAACAACCCCAGGTTCCAATACAGGTTGGGGAACGACCTGTTAGAGAGCAATGTAGGGGAGAGGGACCTGGGGGTCCTAGTGGACAGCAGGATGACCACGAGCCAACACTGTGCCCTTGTGGCCAAGAAGGCCAATGGCATCCTGGGGTGTATTAGAAGGGGGGTGGTCAGTAGGTTGAGAGAGGTCCTCCTTCCCCTCTACTCTGCCCTGGTGAGACCGCATCTGGAAAATTGTGTCCAGTTCTGGGCCCCTCAGTTCAAGAAGGACAGGGACCTGCTGGAGAGAGTCCAGCGCAGGGCAACTAAGATGATTAAGGGAGTGGAGCATCTCCCTTATGAGGAAAGGCTGAGGGAGCTGGGTCTCTATAGTTTGGAGAAGAGGAGACTGAGGGGTGACCTTATTAGTGTATGTAAATATATAAAGGGGGAGTGTCAAGAGGATGGAGCCAGGCTCTTCTCAGTGGCAAACAATGATAGGACAAGGGGTAATGGGTACAAACTGGAACACAAGAGGTTCCACTTAAACTTGAGAAGAAACTTCTTCTCAGTGAGGGTGACGGAACACTGGAACAGGCTGCCCAGGGGGGTTGTGGAGTCTCCTTCTCTGGAGACATTCAAAACCCGTCTGGACACATTCCTGTGTAACCTCATCTAGGTGTTCCTGCTCCGGCAGGGGGATTGGACTAGATGATCTTTTGAGGTCCCTTCCAATCTTTAGCATACTGTGATACTGTGTTACTGTGATGTGGTGTACACATAAGAACACAGAACAGAGTTAAATTTGGGTGTAATACAAAACTAAACTAAATTATTTTACAAATTATTTTTCAAATTATTTGACTAATTATTTGACCAAAAGGTTTTATGTTGATTACTGTTGTTTTCTGCAGAAAATTAGTTATCTAACCCATCAAAACCAATTATTTTCTGTTACACATGCATACATATACACAGGTATATGTACATGTACACGTGTCTCAAAACACTGGCTTTAAAAACAAGAAAAACATTCTCACCAGCCAAACCAATGCATCTTTAAAATTGTGGCTGAATTTTCACCTCTTAGTGATGCAGGTGTGTTACTCGCTTACAGCCTGCAAGTCTATTAAGTAATCTATCAGATGCATTTCTAGTACATACCCTTGGAGTGAGACGTTTGTTCACAATGACTTAGGCAGTAGTGGAACAAGTAAAAAGTGGGGGACTTCTATTAAGAAAAAAGCCTTTTTGGGGACACAGGAGTTGCAAAGAAATGTTATCATGTTCTTCAGTGCTTACACAGAAAACGAACAAACCCATACAACTCTTCACGTCTGGAAGTAAAAGCGAATGCAATGCCATTCTCTTGGTGGGAAGGCATATTTATTATTTCAATATGGAATTTATTCTGGTTGGTGGATGTAGACCAAAAGGAGGAAAATCAACAGTCTTGCATGTATTCAGTTTGAGTGACGTGGATTTCACTCTGAGCAAAGACATAAAAGTGAGAAAACCTGGATTTTTTTAATTAATATTATTTTGATTAAAAGTAACAAATTATTGTGAGTTTTACTCACTGAAGTAAACCTATTACCTAGAGGGTATCAGCAACCAGAATCAGGATGGGAAACCACGTAATAAGACAACTTCCCTTCAGTACATAGCCTTTCTTCATTCATCTTTTATTCATTCATTTATAACATGACCTGCAGTCAGCACAAGGAGTAGCAGAATGCATTCAGGAAAAGCAAAATACATTCTATTTCCTACACATTGTCCATAACTTTACCTTTTCCCTATAAAGAATAAGATAATGAAAACTCATAAGGTTTACGAGATTCCCCTTGCAAATTTAGAACAGCAGGAATCTGCCCTTTTTATTGGCTTATACGTAGCATTTTTATTGGGTTTTTTTTTCCTAACGCTCTGGTCAATGAATATTATGCTTCTTCCAGGGGAACACCACTGCAACTAGTTTCCCTGAGTCCTACTGCTGTGTTCCTTGGGAGACTCAGAACATGGGTAGAAAAATGTCAAGAAGGAAACCTTGCCTAAACCTAGGCCAGGCAGTAAAACTCCCCAGGGGGAAATCATGTTTATTAAGTAGCTCCTCTTGTTCAGTAAAGGTTAGCAAGCATTTCAACAAATTTCCTCTTGGGTCAAATAAAGCTGAAAAGTAAGTGAATGTGATATCACCTGACAGGCTTTGATTTCTAGCTGGGAGCTACAGTTACTATTTTGGACTCTTAGGTTCTCGATCTTGGTTTATAATAGTAAAACATCTCCATGCTATTTTGCCAAACAAACTAAAACCAGTTACTTTATTTCCAGAGTACAACAGAATATTTTTGATCAATGTTCCATCACTTTGTGTGAATCTAGAGCAGGCTGATGATAACAACTATTTAATCACAATGGCTGCAACTCTGGGGTACTGCAGAAAATTGTTTCTGCTCAAGCTTTAAAAGAACTAAAACCTCTACTTATTTTCTTCAGCGTTATTAAAATGCATTCCTGCAAGAGGCTCATTATGTTCCTCTTAAGGAAAATAAAACCACTGTATTTACTGAGATACACATTATGCCGATGATCTAGCTTCTCATTAAGATGATTTTACCCTATATTGTTCTGGCACACAGGGTCTCACAAATAACATTTTCAGTATCTGCTCTTCAGATCTCATCACAATCCTAAACTAGGTCACCTGGAATGACAGTATGGCACATAAGCAAATAGATCTGATCCAACTTCAGTCTTTCTGAAGTACCTGATATTTAGAGGTATATTCCCTGCAAATAAAATCTTAAGAACAAACAACATAGGTTTTAGATGGCCCTTTACCAATAGCTAGTTCCTCAAATCGAGCTCAGCTTGATCATAAGTTACAATGAGTTGCAGTCAAGGGCTGCTCAATGGGGTTTGCTGCACCAAACATCTCATTTCTAGCAGACCAGGGCATGGATTTGAGTATCAGGGCTCAAGGGCTGAGGCTGGAACACCTCTGGCACAGGAGCCATCTCTGCAGCCTAAGACAGGGAAGTTCCAGGTCACAGCTGAGGTCATTCCTGTGGGGGCAGCAGGCAGCAAGACCTATTCTTAGTGCATGTTAGCTGACATTTGGTAAAAGCGTAACAAAACAATGGAGTTCGAGGATTCTTTGCCAAGAGGCTAACAGCCACGTCATCCTGATCACTCATATTACAGCTACAGCTTACCTCATGTTAAGTTAGTGCATGTGAGCTAAGATGTAGGGAAAAATACATTCATTGTCTGGTGAAGACAAGGCAGCTGAAAATTAATGGTAGGATGAACTCGCTATGACATTGGCGATATTTAATTAATTTTATAAATAAACAGAGGAACTAGAGTAACATTTCAAGGGACATCAAACTAATATAAGTGTTGAACTTCTGATCAATCCATCAAAATGCAACCTCTTAACAGCTGACATCTTGGAAAAAATAGAGTTTGATATTGCACTGGTATTTTGCTTTCTAAAGCACACCCACAAAAATACTTTATATGGACAGCTGTTATCCCCAAAGGTATTTATTTTACTTATCCCACTCTTGCTGCTCAGGCAAACCTTCTGAGAGGGGCAGAGAGACAGGATGAAAAGGATGAAAAAAAACCAAACCAACCACCAACTAGAAGCAAAGCAAGCAATAAAATATTGCACCTGTAATCCAGAATTACAGAAAATTGCCAAACATAAAATTGAATCAGCGGCAGACACTGTTGGAATCATCAACACAACTTAAATTCTTAAAGTTCAGGTTCTCATACATGGTCCTCAACTAAAAAATAACTGATTCAAATTCCCTGGTCTCCACCTGTTGTAGATATTTGCAAAACACAAACCATTTTCTTTCACCTATAACTTCTGCTGAGTTCAGGACTTCAAAAAGTCTCATTATTGCAGTAGATAAGACAGAATTACAACTCTGGGCTTGACATACTAGAGTGCCTCATTACACACTGTCACAGACATCACAAGATGCACCAGAGATTTCTTTGTGAAGGAGAAATAATGAGCTGTCTTGGGTCCACAGTGTCTTTTATAGCCTCTCAGATGTTTGCATTATCTACCCCCACATACACACTTAAAACACCCCCAAACCTGTATCACATAAGTAATGAAAAATCAACCTTTATCAGCAAAAAACTGATAAAGATCAAAATACCAAGACTGCTGACAGGGCACGGTAGTGGAAATAATCTGTTTATTCAGCATTCTGTTTTGATAGTATGGGATGCACCCTGATTCCTTCCACAATTCCTTCCTCATTAACATCCTGTCCACTTTGCTGCAGGCCATGACGTAGTCTCTGATAATAGTTTTGGCATATGTTTCCTAAGGAAAGGCCCAGCCACCCTTCTGTTGAACGGATGTCAATTGTGTTAATGCTGAAGATGCGTATGCACTGCCTCCTGCTGGGTCTCAGCCTCAGTGTTCACGTGACCTGTCACTACCACTTAACACAACCATCAAAGATCATACACAGAAACTACAGATCTGTATAAACAGGCAACTCATGTGTATGTGTGTCTGCGCATATAAACACACAGGCACGCACTCAAAGCACACAGCAGAAGTGCGTTATATATTACGGCAGAGAGAAATCACTATCATCCCCTAAAATCTTAAAGAAAGGGCAAAAAATACCTCAGGGGAAAAGCAAGTTCTTTCAGCCCCATCATCCCAAATCTTTATGTACTGTGGCCAGTGTCACACTTGCTTAAGGCTGCTTCTTCCATTTTTATGTTGGGCTTTATTTTCCAAGATATAGGCAGAAGTAGCATGGGTGCCACTTTAATGCAAACTGTAACAAAAAGTCTTCAGCTATGATAAGACAAATTAAGTTCCCAAATGCATAAGATACACCATTTGGAGTACTGATCCTCATAAAACTGGATAACCAAAGATAAACAGGCAAATATTCTTCTTTGGCCACTTCTATGCCAGTAAATTAAACAACACCAAGAAACAGTCCCAGACAGTAGACTTTAATTGCCTCTGCATTTCAGCTATTAGATAAGCTCTTAGCACAGGCTTGCCAGCACTCTCGCTGGCACCATAGGGGAAAACACAGCCCATGAGACAGTTCGGATGCGGCCAGCCTTTTTTGGAAAGTTAAGAATTGTATGATACTGTCATGGGTCAGTGCCAATGTGCTAGAGGATCTTCCCAGGCACACTTAACTTCTTATCACAGCCTTTCTGTGCACTGTCAAAGCAGGCTTCCAGTTTGATACGTGTACCAGAACTCTCTCAAAAATTGAATAACATCATAGTATCATTATTTCTGATTTGAATTTCTCAACCTTTCCTACCAGGTGAAACAAACTAAGTCTTAGCTTCCTCATACAGCCCTGGTGAGGAACATCCAACAGGACAACATGTAAAAAAGCAGGAATTTGCTATATTCAGTGTATTCCTCGCCCAACATTCTTAAAAGATGAATTATTAACAGCAAAACTGACCCATGGAAACAACATGTAGAGGAATACAAATATGTGAAAGGTACAATACTAAGCTTATGTCTGTCTCAGTTAAAGGTAATTAGGAATACACACACATGCAACTTCACTTAGTACTCACAACATTGTAGAAACTTCTGAGTTGTTGTTCATGCCTACGAAGGGACAGGCAATAAGACTTCTGCAGGTCCTCAAATCCCACTGGGGAAAGGAAGATTAATTTTTAAGGTCTTAAAGCAGCTTCCAAAGGAGGGACTTCCCAGCTGCTTTCATGCAGTGTTTGGGATTTCTGGAACCTGTTCACCCACAGTGCACATTTCCCCTGATGACACCCAGTTGAGGAGAAGCTGAAGTTTGACTATGTGACTATGTCTCCCATGCACTGCTGAAACAGAAGACACAGCAAGCCAGAGACCAAAATTACAGGAATTCAATAGAGAACAGCCTAGACTTTATTTCCTAGAGGTAAGCAAAAGGAGTGAAAAATGGGCAGTGAAGCATGTTTCAGAATTCCGCATTTTTCCAAGTAGGAAAAAAAAAAAAAAATCAGTACAATTTCTCACGGGCGTACAACCCTAAATACTCCATGCCTGTTTTCCTTTGAATCCGTAACTTTGACTTCTCATCTCCAATAATTACACGGATATCTGTTTACACAGGCCAAAAAAGGAGGTGACTTGACTGTCTCCTTCCCAAAGAATTGCATATCTTTACATTCTCTCATTAAAGCAATTAAAAAATTCAATAGGGCAACAGATACTAGTAAAGATGCCAATATTGATATTGCTTCCCAGTCTACTATCCTAACCTGTGTTTACAGTGATTCAGTGTAGCATCAATACTAAACACAGCCAAAGCCCAAATTCTCTCACTGTTGTTCCTTTCTGCACTCATTCATCCTCCTTTTCTCACCTGACCCTTCACATTGTGGGTGAATTTGCATCACAAAACTTGTCATCACAGAGACAAGTCAAGGGCTGTAATCTGCTAAAAAACTTTATTAGAAGAACAAGCAGGATGGGCATTTCTTCCTAGTACTATTCATTTCAAGATTGCTGGGTGCTGAAGGCTGCTGATTTTGTTTTGTTTTTCCTAAAGCTACATTTCATATAATCCCATCTTCAACAACACCCTTGTGAACTTGCTGACCTTTCTTGAAATGGCTCTAGATTATCTCCAAAAGTGAAGCCCTTTTCAATGAAAATGATTGTTCCCTCATATCTATAATTTAGAGAGGAAATAAGAGAACACAGACAGGAAGGAAAGTATGGGGAGATAAAAAAGCAAGAATGAGAAAACTAAGTAGTAAGGCTATGTATAAATTCTAGACCAAAATGAAAGTCCTTACGTCAAAATATGCCACTCCCAAAATTACATGTATTTTAAAGGACAATATTCACCTGCTTTTTGCAATACTGGATTGCAAGGAATTATAATTGGGAAATGTATTTTAGATACAGTACAATGTATGCTGAGAAGCCAACAAGGGAAAATATTACAGTGAGTTAGCTACAAAGCATGTTAAAGATCTGACTTGCTTCCCCCTTCATGCATGTTGCAACATCTCTAAGGCGGTAAAGAAAACCCAATGCAGAAAGCCAGGCATGAGAAATGTCACTCACTGACGTCTGTTTTGGTTACATTCCCCATCACCAAGCAGACAGGAAACATTCTCAGGCTCACAAAGAGGCAAACAGAAGCCAGAGCTAAAAGTAGACTTTTTTCATTCCCCCTCTTGCACGCTATTACTCGGAAAGAACGGAAGCCATATGGGGATCAGGTTATTATTCAGCTACTTACTCCCTTCAGGTGGCTCCAAGTTAAAAAGATTGTCAGCAGATGTACCCACCTACTCTATCTCTTCTTCATGTGGCATATTACAACAGTATTCCATCTAAGCCCACCAGCACTCTCTAGACAAAGGTAAGCTGACATTTCACTACCCAGACTTTTTTTGTCTCCCCTGTAAGAACTCACAGGTCAATAGGCAACTTAAAAAAAGAGAAGAGAGAAGAGAAAAAAAAAAAAAAAATTCTGGTCTTTATCAACTTTTTTTTTTTTTTTTAACAAATGATCAAAAGGAGTTTCAGATTATTTTTTCTTTTTTTTTTAAGCTGCTGCACCTGGAACACAGCAATTGTGGCATGGATATCTCCCCAAGAGCTTTGTCATCTCCCACATCACCTGTCTCTTCTGTAACCACTGCAGTACCATGCCTGTTTTCTCTTGTCCCCAGGGTCATGAAATGCATTTACACTTCCCTGTGTCTTAACATCCCACATTAAAGGAATTTTCCAAGGAAGCAGTCACTAAAATGAGCAACTGTTCTGGGTTTTGAAATTTAGTTACATCTAGCCCAGTATCTTCTTTCTCACACTTAAAACTGTAGGTGGAATTACTATTTAGGGAGCAGATTGTCCCTAGCAGTGAATTGTTAATATGGACAAATGGGCACATGCAGTAAACATGCTGAATTTAATAAATAATAATGACTAACACTCTCTCCTATTATGCTTTTTATTTGTGAATAGCTGTACAACAAGAGAAAGAGATGTTGTTTGCAAGGTTTTCATACCAGATATGTGCACAGAAAACCGCAAAACCTCTTAAAAATATATTTTTATATATTAAATATATGATATTAAAAATATCTCAAAGTCGTAATTAATGATGTAAGCTTCACCTACTGTAGCACTCACTGGCAATTCATATCGACTTTATGACATGAAAAATACTACATAGAAAACTATGGCTGTAATATTTCAAACTCATGAACTCATTGGCTTACTTAGGTCTTCATAACCTTCTGGGTTCATTTGCAGCTACTTAGATTTGCAAGAACAGTAAAAGAAACATGAAAACAACCAGGCAAAATACATCTAGGACTTCATGCCATCTCAGTGTAAGCGTTCCCCTCTTCACTCATACAAGTGTAGAAAGATTCATCACCAATAACTGATACAACTGAAAGTTTCAGATACTACTGAAGTTTCAGAAAAATGATTCCCTGTGTGTATATTTGAATTATTTGATTTTTTTTAATTCAAATAGTGAAAATTGTTTTCTAGCTTCTATTTTTTCTAGCTGTGCCACAGTGGAAACACTTCAGAATATTTCTTTCCTTCTACCATAACAACAAAATGTTTTTCTTCATGCAAAAAGAAAGATGTTCATTACAAAATATAATCAGAACTTTGCTATGCAAAGTAAAGCTGAAGGTTAAATTTGGGAATGCAGCAGGAGAACCTTCCAACTGTGAATATTGAGGCAGCTTTTTCCTGCATTACTAGTCTTCTGTTATTTTTGCAGCTTCTCATGAACTTTCCAGAAATTGGTACTGAACATGAACTACAGAAAACTTCAGAAATACTAAAATACTGGTTTTAACTACATGAAAAACAACTTAAATACAAAAAGAAAAATAATGTCAACATTTCCAAGATGGACTGGGTGTTCTTATCCATTCAAATTAACTTTGAAACATCCTCCTCTAGGCTCTATTATCCAGTCTCCAGCGGTGAAGCATTCTTAACAATCACTCAGTGCAACTGAAGAAGGTCCATATTCTTCAGCAGAAGTGCCCTTATACTAGTAAGGGCTCTGAATTGATTCAGAAGGCACTATCCAAGTCAACACGTCCTTTACAGTAGTGCAGGCTTAGCTCATGCACTATTATATGAAATTAGACTAGGGCCCAGGAATGCACATATGCACTCAGGTTTCTCCACATGTGTGAATGCACTCAGATACCTTTATTTTACAATCCTCTTAGAGGACTTCAACAATTCATTTACAAGGCTTGTTGAGATTTTCTGGTTCTTAATACACTTCAGCCTCCCTAGTGATTATAATTGGCCCCAAAACTCACAGCAATGTTTGTAGTATTGGTAAATCCCACTCACCAATTGCAAGCTTTTTATCCTAACATGAAGTAAAAAAAAACAGTACCTCAATTTTGTGCCTGTGTTGGAAATTTTCCATACAAGTTCCAAAAATGTTTTAATGCTAACAAGATATTAATACATACCTATGTATCTACATGTTAATATTGTGACTGCAGTATATAAAAATATGCTTCCAATAGCCTATTTTAAACTCATAACAGTAGTTTCTTATTGCTATACTCCTCGCTATCTTTGGACAGCATTTCCTTTCTAAACTGTCATTGTCATTAGAATTTAATTATACTGCAACATGTTTGCCTAAGTATTTAGGGACACAGGGACAACTATTTATATGTGCATATGCTGTTATAGCATGCATTCCTCAAAGTAAGACTGAAAAAGAAAAGCCACTATGCTTCAATTTCATCATGTCATTATTTATTAATTAATAACATGCTCACTCTGGATACAAATATAACACAGTCATTTTCCACTTTAAGTAAGAAGTGCTACTACAGTATAAACTGAACACTTCTACACAAAGATGAAGACTAAATGCATTTTGTGCCACGTTATGAAACACAATTATTAACAGCATCATCATCATCATGCGGTCTTGAATCTTAGCACTCAATAGCATCCCAAATCATAGAATGGTTTGGGTCGGAAGGGAGCTCAAAGATCATCTACTTCTAAACCCCCTGCCATGGACAGAGATACTCTCCACTAGATCAGGCTGCTCAAAGCCCCATCCAGTCTGGCCTTGAACACTTCCAGGGATGGCGCAGACACAACTTCTCTGAGCAACCTGTGCCAGTGCCTCACCACCCTCACAGAGGAGAACTTCTTCCTACTATATCTAATCTAAATCTCCCCTCTGTCAGTTTAAAGCCATCTCTGCTTGTCCTATCACTAAAAGGCCTCAGAAAAAGCCCCTCTCCAGCTTTCTTGTTGGCCCCTTTAGGCACTGGAAGCTTCTCTAAGGTCTCCCTGGAGCCTTCTCTTCTCCAGGCTGAACAGCCCCAACTCTCTCATCCTGCCTTCATAGGAGAGGTGCTCCAACCCTCTGATCATCATTGTGGCTCTCCTCTGGACTCACTCCAACAGCCTGTGCACAGAGGGATTAGATGAGCTGCTTGAATTTCCTGAGCCTCACAAAAGGAAGGGGGAATCATCCAGAAATGGCTGGCTCTTGGGTCTCTCAGAGGAAAGGGGAAAGAGGTGGGGGAAACAAAGACCCCACCAATCAGTCAGCAATTTCCTCTGGCTCACAATATACAACTTTCCTATAAATCCATCTTCTGCAGGACAGGACAGTAATCTGAAACAGCTAAAATCTATGTGTGGCACTCAGGTCACAAGCAAGGCTGAGATATCTAGGTAATATCAGACACACAGTTACCCATGGAGAGGAAGCAGCCAGGAAGAGGATAAGTACCAACAGTTTGCTTATATAACAACAGGGGACAAAGAGCCATATATCTTGAGCAAAACAACATCTCACTTCTTCCAAGAAATTGAACTATAATATCAGCTGACAAACTACAAACTTTAAATATTATTTTAGTGTGAGGCACAATCTTACAGCCAGTATTGCTTCTGTGCTGCTTCTGCAAAGGTTTTGGCTGCTCTGCCTGGATGTTTAAAGAATGTCAGGTGGGCCTTGTTTGAGCAGGGACAGGACTAAAAAACCTGTGGCAAAACTTGCATGAAGTACAGGTCTGTGTTGATCACCTCCTGTGGAAGTAACAGGATTAATTACTGAGCTGCTCATGGCCTTTGAACCTCAAAGGTTATGATCTGAACAAGAATACACCCTGCCACCGAAGTTCACTGAAGTGCAGATGCTGAAACTATAAGGCTAATTCCCTTCCTTAAGAGGGAATAAAAACACCCTGATGGCACCTGGTGAACATTAAAGCCAGCTTTGATTTCAAAGTCAAAAGCCCTTGGGCAAAAAAAGAGGTCACATTTGTAAGGTCACTCTTTGCTCTCCAAACATTGCTTTCCTCCTTTCTTTCTTTATGTTTTCATTAACACTATCAAGCCTGACAAATAGTTTTCTTCTCTTTTCTTCTCCCTCACACGTCACACAACTTCAGTTCTCCTGACATCTGTACCAGGCTGTTCCACCCTCACTGTGCAAAACCTTGGTTAGGAGAGCAAGTTCATTTGTATGATAAAATAGCAAAACAGAGCTGGTAAAGCCAAGATTGTTGTGACCCCTCCATGATCATCACATGGTGATTTTCCTGTGCTTCAGCCTGTGGATCAGCATCTATGCAATATTACTCAAGTACATGGAAAGTAGTTCCTGAACCTTAAAGCAGGGCCACCACTATCTGTGTGGCTCCTGAGCACGAAACAAGCTGGGAACAACTTCTATAGGAAAGGCATAAAAACATAACACTGAAGCAGCTGATCTAGTTTGTTTTCAAGAAAGGCTATTGGTAAAAAAAGAAAAGCAGACAGGTAGGGCAAGGAAAGAGGAGACTTCTCCCTGCAGGAAGATTCTTCTCAGCTCTTTGGTGGTGATGAGTTGACATCCTACAGCGGAAAGACTCAGATCCCTTTTGCAGGAGTTGCACCCAAAAGAAGGTATGTAACACAGCTAAAGATGGTCTCATTATCTATGTAAACTAATTCAATTATACACGTGCTAAGTCATTACCTTTCGTCACCAAACAAAACAATGTTTCAAAGCTGGAAATATCTTGCAAGAGTCAGAATTGCTTTACTGTATCTAAGAACTCTGCACAGCAAAACTGAAGCCACTTCCTTTCCTGGGTTTAAGCACCTATGCCTATTGCTATCTGCAGGTGAAACAGAGCAGCATGAACACTGTTGGCATGGCAATATAGCAGGAATACGTTCCCAACTAGGCCCTAACCCTATAATTTTTACATGTCTGTGAATACACTGAATCAGGAAGGTTCCAATATTTTAATGGATGAAAAAGTGTCTTTTTTTTTTCTTAGAAAGGATTTCTGTAATTATTAGCACCACTTTTTAGAAAGTTTTTTCTTGCTTACATGTAAAGATAAAATAACTGGATAAGCCATTTCATTTAAAAGTTAAATTATCTGAATTTCTTCATACACTTGTTCTATAGAAATATAATAATTCCATTCCTGGAGATATTAAACACCCCCAAATGGTGGAGACATCACACTGTCACCTGTCTAAGATCATGTCTAGGAGTGGAGGCACCTACCCACTGGTATGCAACCCAAGAATAACTTGTTCCAATGTTCTACATTCATGTAGCAAAATAAATATATGTACACATATATTTGGGCAGAAGCTGACATGAGATTCCTCTCTCACATGTGCTCATACAACCCAGAGCCACTCTGCTGAATTCCCAGGGGCAAATTAAGCCAGTGACGCTTTTCCACACTTACCTGGGCACAGAGGGACAGAGTTTGTCTCACACTCCATTACAGAGGACCTGAAAAAAGCCAACAGCTCCCCTTGGGATGCACAGAGTACTTTCACTTCATAGAGTTTATTTACAGATAGGTGTTGGCATACTGCAAACTCTAAGACATCAAAATAAAGAGGTTTAGGTAGGCTGAGTGTGTTTATTCTGGGTTCATCTTTCAAGGAAAGAAAACAAGATGCAGTAATCATGCTTTAAAAAAAAAAAAGGACAACACTACTAAATGGACATGAAAGCAGTAGCTTTGCAAGAACTTCTCCCCACAGCATAGCATCTGTCTGTGCTTCAAGAACTCCCCATTCCTTGGGTGATAACTGATCTAGCCAGCTTTGCTTTTTCTGGATACAGGAAGAAATTCTTTACTGAGAGGGTGCTGAGGCACTGGAATGGGTTGCCCAGGGAGGTTGTGAATGCTCCATCCTTGGCGGTGTTCAAGGCCAGATTGGATGAGGCCTTGGGTGACATGGTTTAGTGTGGGGTGTCCGTGCCCATGGCAGGGGGGTTGGAACTAGATGATCTTAAGGTCCTTTCCAACCCTAACTATTCTATAATTCTACGATTCCGTTCCTCCTTTATAATACCTGTAATTGCTTGACAATTTTAAAAGCATAAGAGTAGGCAGGGGTTTTTGTACAGACATCTGCAGTTTTTTGCACAATTATTCTCCTCACTCCTCTTTCACTCCACTCTATCCCAGAGCATCTGTGAGAGGAAAGGACGTACATTGGTGGTCTGAGTCTTAGAGCTGTATGGTTTGCATCAAAGACTGTAATTTACTTTGGGAGGCAGACCTGTTGTACACAGAACATGCACTGGGCGCTGGTGGGTGCCCCACGGTAATGTGACATTCATCTGATGTCATTATGAGCTCAGGCACCTGCTCCAACGGTGAGAAGAGCTGAGGGTTTTCCCTGATTGATGTGTGCAACTGCTTCATGGGGCTGTGTGGGTGAAGGATGTGGGCAGGCCCCAGCAGCACACCGACCTGAACTTCCCCCTGACACTGCACAAGGAGAAGTCAGACCAGGACTCATACCTGCCCACCCACACAAAACAGCAAATATAAAACCACATGACCTTAAAAACCAGGACACGAGCAAAGAGAGGGAAACATCTCTCCCTGTTTCTTCCCTTTCTCCAGCACTGCAAATAAGTCATGCAGGAAAATACCAGCATAAAAACAGAGGGCTGGCTGTACCACTACTGGAGCTCTGCTGACTCAAGATTGTACTTCTGTCTGTATGAAAAATACAAGTTTGGCTTAAGAAAGTATCTGGAAAATACAGAAAGGCCAACTTCTTAAGTTTACAAAAACAATGACTCCTACCACATATGCTCATCTATCTCCTGAGAGGAAATTCACTGCTCAGAAACCTGATATTCCACATGCTCTAATTAAGGAAAAAGGAAATAGCTTTCACAGTCTCTTATGCAAGGGCCAACGAACATAAGTCAGTCACCTAAAACCATGAAAATACTTTGAAAAGAAGTAAAACAAACATTCTGATAATTTCCCAGGTGTATATCCATTCATGTTTCTGATATAAAAGGCAGCGGGTTAGGAAAGAGGAAAAAGAATTTAATTATGTGGGAGACGTACCTTTATGATCCATCCTCGACCCATTTTGTGTATTTGTGATGGAGCAATTTGCTCTGAGCTGCTTTAGCAGGGCTACCAGGGTGGCACAAATTGGACAGTGCCACATCTCAGAAAGCTACTTTTTAAGAAGCATTACAGTTCTCTAGTCACACTTTTTCTGCAGCACCTATTAAATGTTTAGTTAAAGTTAGCAAGAGTCAAGTCAGTAAGTCTTCATCCACCTCATGAAGTTTCAGACAGAAAATATTCCCCCTGCAAGCACTCACGAAACTCCAAGTCTTCTCTTACATTGAAAATGCTTTCTGTTCACAAAGTACCGTGTTATTCCACCTGCTTCCAACCAGTTTAGTGACAGTGATTAGTTATCACATTTGTACCAAAGAAGAAATAAAAAAGTGCTAGTCAAAAATGTTTAGATACACTTTTCCAGTTCCACTCAGTGTCACAGATATTTGAGTCCAGCTTGAGCTCAGCAACAGCACTGAAAGAAGGCAGGTGAGCGAAGCAACCAGTTCTGAGATTGGAAATTGAAACCAAAGGTTGCTCACTAAACAAGATAGCTACCAGTTTTTTCCTAATGTAGAGACTGCTAAGAGCATGCTTAAGTTTTTAAATGTAAATGCACTTCATTTTGAGCCAGCAAAACAGAAAAGGAGACACTTGACAGGAAAGGCATTACTAGTCTAGAGATAAGACCTGAATGCTGCCACTCCTGATGTGAAGAGGTGGCCATGCATTCTTATGCACCTTCTGCATAAAAGTAACTAAAACAGCAATTAAGATGCAGTGGTAAGAATAAGAAACGTAACTCTTACCTTTTTATTTCCACCAATGTCAGTTAAGCATAACACACACAGTTCTTTAGATGCAGATCATACACAAGATCTAGCCTCTTCCATCTTGTTTTACAAATACATGACAATTCCAAAAATACCAAATGCTGATTTCTTTTTTGAGTGTGTTTTATTTTTTGATCATTTACTAGGAAGGTACTAAAAAAATCTGCTGAAATACATTGATATGAAAAGACTTTACTTCTATACAGACTATGCTACATACCAGGACAAAGCAAAGAACTCTAGATCTTTGCAGGTTGCTTCTAAACAATATCTTCAAAGAAATCATATTTTTGCACCTTAATGCACCTTACACTGTTCACAGAAAAATAGTAATTATGTCTGATGTAAAAATTACAGTAAGAATACATCAATAATCATATTATTAACAGTGATAAACCTCAAATTTTATATTGTACCTTTTCATTCCTAGAACTTAATGCACCCTGCTTGTTGTCCTGCGTGTAGTTCTGGTACACTCAACATAAGAAGGACATGGAACTATTGGAGCAAGTCCAGAGAAGGGACACAAGGAGGTCCAGCATAAGGGGGCTGGAGTACCTCCCACATGAAGACAGGCTAGGAACATTGGATTTCAGCATGGAGCAGAGAAGGCTGCGTGGAAACCTCATAGCAGCCTTCCAGTGTCTGAAGGGAGCCTACAAGGATGCTGAGGAGGGACTCTTCATTAGGAACTGCAGCGATAGGACAAGGGGTAATGTGTTTAAACTTAAATAGGGGAAATTCAGGTTAGATATAAGGAACAAGTTCTTCACTGTGAGGGTGGTGAGGCACTGGAATGGGTTGCCCAAAGAAGTGGTAAATGCTTTATCCCTGACAATGTTCAAACCAGGCTGGACAGAGCCTTGAGCGACATGGTCTAGCATGAAGCATCCCTGCTCATGACAGGCGGATTGAAAATAGATACTCTTAAGGTCCTTTCCAACCCTAAACATTCTACGATCGTCCCTATTTCACAAATATAGGATCTCAGGGACTTTGAGATGCAGTTACTTTAAGGCCATACAACATGCTATTGACAGACCCTAGGACACAGCTCAGGCTCTGCACTCTTACCAGATGGTAGGCAGCAAAACTAGATACCTAGGAGTTTTTTTCTCATTCTTTTAATTTCCACCTGTGCCTCCATTTATTTTGATCTGCCTCTTTTAACATAGCAGTGTTTTAAATCCTAGCCTTCCAGGAACACAACTGATTTCTCTCTGAAACTGCCCTGCTTCCTACAAGAGTGAGCTACTACATGTACAAAACCACTCACAACCTCAATTTGAATCAGAAAGGTCAGACAACTCCTCCCCCCCACCCCAAGTACCAGTAAAGTGCATATTTGGAAACATTAGATGAAAAATTACTTGAAAACATGGGATACAGGCCTGTCTTCCCCTGGCAGGGTAAAAATATTACCTATGATTGCAGTTTCTCCTCTTGATCAGATTGCACTGACATTGTTTTGAGAATTAAAAGTTCCCAACCATGGGACCCATGACTGTCATCCCACCGTGATCACAGCTGCAAAAGTGACATTTTCTAAATAACTTTTATTTGTTGTATATCCATTCACCCTCTTTATAAAACAGCATATTTACCTCTCACTTTCACCTAATCTACTAAACACAACCTTAGCACCTACTATAGACAGCAAAAAAAAAAAAAAAAAAAAGAGAAAAGAATAATCAAACCACAGTTACACATTTCAGGAAGGAAAAAAAGCCCACAGTGATCACTTAATGGGCAGATAATATCAATAGAAATATCATGGCCATCTTACTTCCTACCACCTTCATTTCATCTTGAATACCTGGCACTGCCAGAACTCCCTTTAAAAGAGCAGAGATTTCCCTGCCGACCACAGCTGTCAAAAACTTGAGCCAACTAGTCAAACACAGCTGGATGGTTTATAGTAAGGATTATAATAACTCCAGCACCTTCAGCTACCAGCTACACATCTGTTCATTCCAGAGGTACCTCCACAAATGGAAAAGCTGTACCTCCCTCTACCAGAATAACCAGCTGTAATCTGGCTGAAGCAAGCAAGAAGCATCATCCCCTACCCTCACAAAAAAGGTCCTTACATTGCAGCGTGAGCTCACTAACAGGGTCTTTACATTATATATTGTACTGTCTTTTTCTTGTCTTGACAAAGACTCCCATGCCAGACAACTCCCAAATTTTAGTGCACTATCCAGTATAGGATGAACAAGTGGATGTAGTAATCACTCCCCTCCAGCTTGCCTACCCATACACACCCTTTTTCTGAGCCAGGTGTTTTCCTTCCCATGAAAAAATGTCATCAAGAAGGAGATGAGCAAACACTGTGGTGTTTTCCCTTGTGGCTAATAGCAGAAGGGTTTTCTGTAGCTGGGAATTCAAGGCAAAGGGTCTGAGAAGCAGGAGATCTTTTAAAGCTTCTCTGCCTATCAAGTTTGCTGAACTTCTGTTTTTGAGATGAAATGTAAAGGCAGTTTCCTCACCTATTCCTCTACTGAAAGAAAGATCAACCAACTCAAGTTCCTGTGGAAGTTCAATAACTAGTACTTTGGAAGTACTCCTCTAAAGTATCATCATCTATTTTCTGATAATTAACACAAGAAATCAGTTATAAGCTTTTTCAGACTCAGAAAGAAGTATCAGTTATTCAGACATGAACATGCAATCACTCATGACAGGACAACAAACACCATGTAATTTGTCTTGCTAAGCAAAAGCCAAACTGAATGGATGAAATCAAGCACATAGTCAGATTTTGAGCTCATCTTCCTGTTCATGTCTCCGCACACTCCCAACACAGAAGAAATCTCTTTAAGTAAACAAACATCTAAAGGCACCAACTAAATCAGAAACTCCATGGAGCTGACAGAATAGGATCACTTCCTCTCCAACATGAGTTTAATTCACATGAAAAATTTAAGCAAAGTATCTTGAACTCACAGAAGGAAAGTCACTCAGTCGTGACTACACTACCCTTTCTAGTTTTAATTTTACTTAAAATAATTTGTTAATTTGATTTAAAACAAACATAGAAACTTGGTAAAAGTGGATGCAACAGCACTAAATGGGATATGATTCAAAACCAGCAAATGTAAATACATTTTAAAGAAAAAAAAAAAAAAAAAGAAAAAAAACCCAAACCTCTCCTGTCTTTAGCTTAATACAATGTATGAAGAGTTCAAGTTACAATAATTAACTACTACTACTATGTTTTTTTAAAGCTATACCTTGTAATTAACTCTCAGGCAAATCATCAACCTCCACAGTGCTCAGTTTTCTGTCCTCAAGACATTTATGGCAAAAATAAGCCCTGTGAGGCCCCACGATGAAGGAACATCCAGGACAGGTGTGTCTATGGATATTTTCTATTTTCTTTCAACATTTCCACCCTACGGCTGCTTATCTAGACCTCGATCTCCTTTGCACATTAATCCCTGTTTATTGCTCTGTTCAGCAGTGAGAAAGGGAAGAACACTCACACACTCATGTTATGATCCTCTGGACCACTCCTAGTAGCAGTGCTTTGACTCAACAAATTTCAGGAAAGTCAGCACTGAGAAGAAATGTGCAACTTCCTAGCCACACTGCTCTAGAAGGAAATGAGCTGTGCTCTACAGGGAAAAGGAAATTGCTTTGGAAGTCTAGACCGAACCCTTCCTTCCTTTTCCATTCCTCCTCTGGTTTCCCCTTGAATATATTTAAGACAAAACAAAAGGAAGGTGAAGAATGACAAGGAATGATTGGGTAGAGTTTCCATCTCTGTGTGTAAGAAAAACACAGCTGGATGTGGACTTAGACGCTGGCGAAACATCAGCTAGAGGAAAGGGAGGAGAGACACAGGACTACAGAAGTGCCTTAGAGACAAGGATGTCAGCAGCATCTGGTGTAGCAATGGAATCAGGAACGCGGTGAAAGGCAAGACACTGCAGGCAGCCCCTCTGATCCTCCTATCAGGCTCAATATGTTTTTAGAATGCAGTAGCACAGCTGTGAGTCTAGTTGCCTAGAACTGTGCCAGTAAAAAGGAAAATCCTCCAAGATACTTAGTGAAATTGTGTTGTTTTGGAATTATCCCCAAACTGAAGACACAGTAAAAAAGAACAAGGAAGCTGTGAAATAGGATTGGAACAATCAAGTGAACACAGGTGAATTTTAGGAGAAACCCACAGAGATTCTGTGAACTAAGATGGAGGAGAGACAGGTAAGACAGATCAACCAGCATGACCTGAATTTGGCAGGGGAGCCTAGCAATGAAAATAATGCAAATAAGAGAAAAAAAAAAAAAATATATATCTAGACAGATAAATCTTGAAAAATCTCCAGGTAGCTTGGTACTACTTGATTCAACTGGGGACCAGATAATACAAGACTAAGCTAAGAGGCTTTTCCCAATTCAAGGGGCAAAAGAGGCAGCAAAGGAATGGATGAAGTTGCTGGTTATTGAGGAAAAATTTTGGGAGGGAGGGAAAAGGAAGGAAGTCAGTATAAATTTAAAAATCTTAAAGATTATGTCAGAGGAATAGTTAAATCAAATTAGCAGGAGGACCATGGGAAGCAGTCTTAAGAGGAAGAAAAGCAAGAAAATACACATGCATGTGTGCATTTAAACTAAACAGCAATATGGACAAGCACCAAGCCTTGCTGACTTGCTTTATTCCCTGTATAAATGAAAGGATATATTTTGTTTGAGTTTGTTTGGTTTTGATAAGGAGCAACAAAAGGGAAAAGGGTGTGAAACCAATCACTCATAACTGATTCTTTGTATGCATCTTGGGAATTTTGCATGTTCTGATTACTTTTAATTCCTGCTGCAGAGAGAGAGTCACTACAGATTATATCACCTTCCCCCCATAAAGGAAAAGGAAACTAGAGTTACATCAAGAGAGAAACAGGGCTGCAAGATCACAACTTTCTGTTACTCAGGAGGAAGAGTTCAGGCAGTGCCATGGTCTGTCTTCTCACAGAGATGCAAACCAATACACACGGCACTGCTCTCAGTGCTTTCTGTTCCACACCCTAAGAAAAAAAAAAAATTAAAAGGGAACCCTTTGAATCACCCTTTAGGCCCTGCTGGCACATGTCACCGTAAGTAGCAGGGGAGAGGAAAGTGAAGGAGCGATCAGACAATATATCAGCCAAAAGCTCACAGGAAAGAGTTCTGTGAACGCCTGCTGAAGTCACACTGCTCATATCCTGAGATGATAGTGAACTACAGTGTGGACAACAGAGCTTAATGTCAGGTTTATTAGTTGTCTTACTTTCCAGCCAAAAGAAAAAAAAGATGGAAAACAAAAATAAAAAAAAAAGAAGAGGGTTGGGTTTGGTTTTGTTTCTGACCAAGTGCAGGAAAGTTGTTTTATTTCTTAAGGAAAATTCTCAGGAGTGGGAATGAATGTGAGGGTTGTATGCCTGAATCATCCTGTTAATTCCCTAAATCCCACATCATGTGGGGTTCAGATAATGTTTTCTGCTAGGAAACTTTTCTTTTTTAAAATAATATATATTTATTTTGAAGAGAGAAAAAAAAAAAAAAAGGTGGTTTAGAGCCCCTCCCTGTCCAAATCACAGCTGTATCCAGAAAGACCAGTTTTGTTTTTAAACACAGTTAGCAAATTGCCCTTAAACTGGTCAATTCCAGTAATCAGCATCAGAGTAATGACAGTCACTCAGTCGGTTTCCCCTTTGCCAGACCAAAAATAACCATTCAGCTAAATTCTTCCCAAAAGTGTTTATTTCGGCTAAAGTGAGTGCAGTTAGGTTGCAGACACATCTCTCTTACAGCTGGAAAACGTACACCTCTATACACGACTTTGTTTCAACATCCCTCTCTCTATATATATATATATATTCAAAGATATCACTAGATATATTATAGGTCCTAAGGATTACATCTTCAAAACAACCAAAAGCATCTCCTCCCTTTCCCACAGCAGCAAAAGAATGAATTTCATCAGACACTGCCTGTCAATTACAGCCTTTGTGCTGTTTCCAACATGCTTGTAACTGCGCTACAGGAAAAATGCCCCTTCCTCTTAACAATCATGGAAACCTCTGCTGATCACAGGGACTAATAAATCAATATAAAAGCACCTTTCGTATTTATTTGATCCTGATACAAAGTTTCATCCACCTCATCAACATCTCAATAAATTTTCCAGATGTTAAGTCAAAACACCCCTAGTTAGCCAACTTGGAAATGCCAAGTGGTAGACACACAACCTTATACAGTGTACTTACATGACAGAGAGCTTGAGGAGTATGAAGCTTGTATGAGGTAGTATGAAGCTTGCTCTGTGCCATCCTTCCAAGGCTCCTCATCACCAAACACTGAGGATGTTGCTGACAACAAGGGCTATACAGCAATATTTGCCTTGACAGCTGGTAGAGAGTGGTCCGCCTGCATCTCATAGGAGAATAAAGACATTACTTATAAGAAATATGAACCATAATCATTTAGGACCACTAAAAATACGTATTTCACACCACTATAGCTACTCGTGTCCCACCCTAGTCCTTCCAGTCCTGGAGATAAGAATGACACTTAACACATCAGTTTCATTCCAGCATAAACCAGCATTTTTCCCAAAGATTGGAAAGGACACTTGTGCCAAGGTTGGGGGCAGGAAAATAACATGGAGTTCACAGATATAAAATAACCGTTTAATAACTCGTGAAACAATTGATCTAAGTGAGTCTACTGGAACAGGAACATTAATTAAAAGGAGTAGATGAAAACAATTTTCCTGCCCATGGTCACTCAGCATGAGATAGTGGCAGGAAATGATGGTGAATCAATCTAAACAAGGGATGAGAGCAAAATCTGAAGGATACAAAACCCAAGAGATAAAGGCCAGGATAAGCTACTGATGAATCCTAATGAAGTCACAACCAAAGGGAATTGATCTTTAATCCCCTTGACTCCAAAATATACCACATTTCTTGAATTACATATTTTTATGTTAGCTTTAAAAATGTAACAAGAATCCAAACATTTTCATTTGTTACCCATTCCTATTCTAAAAATGGAGAACACAGCCATGCAATTTTAATACAAATGAGTCAATATTGTAGCTGTTGTTTCATCTGTAGAACTGCATTTGCACAGGCGCATATGTATGTGTACACACATAGTATAAACCAATTCATTATATACATGCACAAACTACGTAAGTCTTGTTTCAGACCTAAGAAAGGGCTTGTGCTTCCAAAAGATATTTTTCTCCATTAGTTCATCTAATAAAAGACATTGCCTCTCCAATCCTTGGTGTTACACGCACTACCTACATTCTAGGAGTATTTATATACATACAACACATACTTATTCTCCCCTCCTTTTAATTGCTTGACCTACATCAACGGACACACACTACCAACTAATAAAGTACCCTAACTTAAAAAAATAAAATAAAATACTGAGTAAGGTGTTGTTCTTATTAGTGCACATGGCTTCCTAGGCTGTACTTTAATATATATATATATTCCCTAAAAATAGAAGGGCACTCTTTATGTTTTGTACATAAGCAAAGGGTAAAACCTTCACACTACTAGTCTTTACAGCCCCATAATGTACACTTTGGTGTCATAAAGCAGCAGTAAAATATTTTAGAGATAGCCATAAAACTGTAATCCAAGTTCAATCTTTTCAAAAGCTCTTCTTCAACTCAGCTGTTAGGGTCTGAGCAGAATTTCTCATATTTGACCAGTGACAAAGCTCACATGTGGTCCAAACTGTTCCAAAGTTAGCTTGTTTTCTGATGCCGCATTCAACCTCAGGCTCACCCCTGTGTCTCAGAGGTGACGGGCATTTTGCTGTGGATGTTTTTATCTAAAGAAGTTTGCATCATTGAACCCATAAAGCTTCATCTGTAATATACGGAAATTTGGGACAAAGCTTAGAAAGGCAGGGCTCTCACTAAACTTTCGTGTGGCTTTCTGGTGGGCTGTAAGAGTGGATTTTAGGGGTTGATCTTGTAGCAGAGTTTGACCCACCTCTCTAGATTTCATTGCTTCCAGCACCTGCATCCCTGGGGTGTTCACCAACTAAATCCAAAATTTCCCTAGCATATCTGAAACACAGCAACCTAAGAAGCCTCAGAGCCTTACCCCAGAACAGATCTAGAGAATCTGAGAGTGGAAACTGGAGACAGACCCCAGGGCTCTGATGCCTGCCTTACCATTTGGGCTACCAGAGGCCACTACCCCACTCCCAGAGGCCCTCAGAGCAGCCAGCGCCAGCTGTATGGGTATGTGTGATGTCCCAGCACCTTGATGAGAGGTTCTATGCCCACACCTTGAAGCCTGTGTCTGAATTCCAGCTACTTCTAGATGATCTCTGTACATGAAACACGTTTGGTTTGGTTATCTAGGTTTTAAGTTTCAGGTCCAAAAACTATATTAAAAACAAAATAACATTCCTAATTCAGACTGAAAACAAAACTTAAAAACATACAAGCAAGATACCTCAGACACCACAAAACTTATTTCAGCTTGTTCTCTAACAGAACAGAGTAAGAGGAAGATTGAAACTGTTTATGTTCATAGCATGCTTCACCAACTGATCGCTTAGAACAAATTGCATTTAAAGATTATTTGGGGTTTGAGTCTACAGTCGTTGCAGTTAGCTGCAGTTTTGCACTGTATCAGTAGGAATGTAAGCTCAGACATGATAGAAGATGAAGCAGTGAGCTATCACAATCCAATATGCTATTACAGAAAATGCCAAGTTTAGCTCTCATAGCCAGGTGTTTAGACCCACAGTGGTTACACTTATAAGTAACTCTCACTCGGTGAGAGAACAGCTTTGACTCCACTGTTAACCCACTGAGCTGGAGCAAAGACATTTTCCTACTAAATACTGGAATGATTTATCAGTAGGGCATTACAATAAGCAAGTTGCAAAGCACAAATCAAGTGTGGGAAACTGCACATGCTGTCACATAAAATACCGAGGAAAAAACTTGGATTTTGGTTCTAATACTCACATCTTTACTTGACCACAGGAAGCATGCTACAAAATATCACCTTGTACAGTGAGAAATATTACAGTCAGGAGGTGTATAACAATTCAATTACTCTTACTGCTTCTTCCTACAAAGAATAAATTCATTTTACCAAATATTTTTGGGGTGATTTTATGTTGCCTTTTTTTTTTTTTTTGGGGGGGGGGGGTGGGAGTGGGGGAGTGAGGACTGTTGGGGTTTAGTTGGTTGGTTTTTTAACTCCAATTCCAAAAAACTACGGTTGTGTAATTTATTTTAATTTATTATGTTAAGGTTATGAAAATGTAAACAGTCTGCTAGAATTTCTTTGACTAGACAAGCATCAGTGACGACCAGGGAACAGACTTTAAAAGTCTTTCCTACATGCATCACAGTAATGTGATTTGGTTTTGGTTTTCAGTTGTAGGTTTTATTCAGCTTGGAAATCAGCAAAGTCAGTATTTCAGGATATTCAAGATTCCAGGAGACCTCTAAGAACGGTAACATGTCAGGCCCTGATTTGGGAATGCTCTTGCCTGTTTAACCTCAAGCACAAGACCTCACATCTTTATTACACCAAACTTTAATCAAGCATTTAACTTTGAACATGTATTGAAGTGCTTTGCTGAATCAGGGAGGATCTGGACCTTTTTAAAGAGCAGCATTGTTAATTGACTGCAAAGATGTTATATCCTGCAACTAGGCTCCTAATGAGCCATGCTTGCTGGCAAGCAGCTCTGATAGCACACAGCAGCCAGCTGGTCTTCTGCAGCAGGGCATATGGACTGCTGCATTACCCATGGGATAAGCCACCCCTACAAATACTGCAGTAGAGGTTGCTTCTTGCTCCGAATGTACTGAATCCTGTGTACCAGGCTGCTACTGACTTTTTTCTTTTTCTTTTTTTTTTTTTTTTTTTAACCCTCTCCATTTTAAGGTTATCTATAAACTAATACTGAAGTGATTTACTTAAATGATAAGTTTTATGGTGGAAGAATATACAACACCATAAAATGTCTTTTAAGGCTGCTTAAGAGGTGAAACAAAGCTGAGATATTCGATACCTGCAGAGGGATTGTTGGCAAGGATATTCTAATGCAGTGAGCATTCACATAATAAATGGAGATGAAAAAATTCAGACACTATGATTGTTTCCTTCATGCTGTTTCATCTTTTGGAGCTGCATGGAATTGCAGACATCGCTTGCCTCAGAGTTTCTGCAGAAACTGATATGAAGGACATGTGGTTTGAGTACTAACTGAACAAAGAAAAATTTTCAAAAGTGTAGATCTGTTTGAGGGTAAGTAAATAATTGATCAAAGCCACATGCTTAGTGGAAAAGGAATGCTACAATTAGGAAATGCATTTCCAAGTCACCTTAGTATCTTCAGCAACCTAACCTTGTAATGCTGAAGAGATCACACTTTGTCATGATGTAGGCATATGCAAATCATTTGACTTCAGAGAAGTCAAAGCCTCTATAGCAGCTCTGAATTTGTCCCAAGCGCTCAGTTACCCATTTTGGGCATGTAAATATTACTGTGCAACATTATAGATATTATTCTGAGAAGCAAAACTGTCTGCTTCAGAAAAGACATGGTGTCAATAAAGACTTTGATGATGATTATCAAGGGAATATTTGCTATTTGTAGGCTGTGATTGAATGAAATTCTTTTCAGAGACTACTGTATTACAGTGCCTTAAAGCAAAAGAATCTTGAAATAATGCAGCTCCTTTAGGTTACTTCAGCTTAAAATCACATTTCTTACACACTTTTCCTTGAATAAAAAGCAAAATCAGAGGAATTTAAGCAAACCTCAGTATGGTTTTAACTGTAGCAAGATTGATTTATCATCACTATTCCTTCTCCTCCTTCCTAAAATTCTTCATACAACTTTCTCAGATCAGATTTTTATTGTGTGCATTCTCTCCCCTCTGTCCCCATACGCTGTACTTTGCTTTTGTACAGTATCAAACAACATGGGCCCCACTTTCAGCTGGAAATTTTATATAGAGTTGTCATACAAATGAAAAAAAAATATTTTAGCAGTTTAAGCTGGTTATTATTTCTTCTGCCCTAGCTAACATTCCTGCTTATTTAGCATGGGTGATTGGTCTATAGGTTCTGGTTACAAATTCTTACACAATATAGATAAAATGCAAAGGATAGTTAAAGAAAAGTCTGGGCATGTACTGTGTGAAAATACTTTTCCAATCTGTTCTGAAAGTTGTGGATCAAATTCTGGAGTCGCTATTATTAATAATTCTTAACATACCTCTGGTGCACAAGGTTAGCTTCAACCCATTTAGCTGTAAATTAGTCAGACTTCAACACAAACTGTACAGTTTTAACATGCTCTGTATTACCTTAATTGTGACATCTTGAATAAGGCCATTGCTGTTTAGAATAATTTGTGTTCAAAAAATTCTTCTGCAAATTCAGAACTAATGAGGACACATCAGAAGACTATAGTACTTGACATGATATTCTTTTGTCCTTTTACAGAATGCAGTTACTTTGGGTGCATTGGCAGAATCTCTTAAATAACACATGACAAGGTGACACGTGTTCTCTTGGTGTCACTTTATTTAAACCTGTAAATCAAGTTTCTTGTTCTTTATGATTTTCAGTGGTATTTTACACTACAGAACTACAGTGTAGCTTTCTGGTTCTTCAACCATCTCCCGTGTCCTGTAAATGACATCTAAAGGACGAAAAGAGTGTCAGCTCTTCTATCACCACAATATTTGGATTCCTACTCACACATTCAAACAAATTTTGAGAGACTGAATTTAAACCAAGCCTGAGTACTTGTGGTTTTCTTAGACAACCAACTTCCCAGACTTTCAGTTTGCAAAAGTCATCAGAACATTAATAATTCTTCTCCCTTGAACCACAGATACTCTTTTCCCATTTATTTGTCTTCTTGTAAACACATTTTTTTGCTTCAACACAAAGCAGTTGCATCCTACACATCTAATCAGCATGACCACAGTATTTTAAAACCACCTTTAATCAAAACTGTAGTGTCCAAACTATTCCTATATGCAACTACCACAAGTATGTACCCACAGAGGCTTCTTTGCCTTTTTAAGTTGCAGTGGGGGAGCCTGCATTTTTCACACATCCTTTTCTACTTAGCAATGAATAATTTATTGCTATAATTTTAACCTTCAAAGATACCCAATACCTAAGACTTAGAAACAATAGATATAGAGGAGGCATGCTAGAAGTAGCTCATTCTGGTATGACAATGTTTACATTACATCCCTATTTAAAAATGATCCCCAAGTTTATCATATTCCCCTTCTTCTTTTGCCCAGGAGGATCCAAATCTGGGGTAACATGTCTGATTCCAACACCTTTAAAAGCATCTGCTCTTCTTTGCAATTGCTTTTTTTAGGCCTCAGATAAATTCTTCCCACCTTGATTCTTTCCCAGTTATTTTCTGCTCCTCTCAACTCCTTCCTGGCTGATTATTTTTCCCCTCACTGGGACTCCAGTGGATTTTGTGCACAGAAGTTGACTTAAACACAGAAGTACTTGGGGGTGGAGGGAGTGTCACAAAGAGATGATTGTGAAGACACCAGTATTTCAAGCAAGACTTTTTTTGTTTCCTCTTTTTCCCCTCTACAGTGGACCCTGTAAAACAAGCGGCTCTTTTCTCCCTCACCCAGTCTGTGCTTGTGCTGCTCTTGCTCTTGACATTACTGTGAGTCTCATGACTCGAAGACGCAGTTCCCAAAGAGAAATGCTCAAGTGAGAATGTCATGACCAGTTGACCACAAATGCTACCATTATTCATCATTAGGCTGAATAATTCCTGCCCACCATGGATCACATCATTATGCAAAGGCATGAGCTAAGAATATGGGGAAAGACTGGCAGAAGGCCTCTTTCAGAGCCATGCCAAATTTTACTGATTCATGTCATGAACAAAGCATGTCTATCAGGGTAATCTTTTTATATTACATGTACTTTAATGTTAAAGGAGTCCAGGTGTTTATTTCTGAACTTCAGTGCACACATTTCCCTGACTTACATTTTCAAAAGAGGGGACTAGATACTATAACAACAACATGAAAAGAGATTTGAGCTCAGTTTTTTTCCATAGCTTCATTCACCACTGCGGTCATTTCTCTTGGCAGTGACATTTTAAAAGCTGCAAGAAAAGACCAAAAACAAGGTTGACTTTCAGATTTATTTTTTTTTTTAAACTTCAATGTTGTCAGCCTCATGCTTAGAGGGAATATTTAATCTTTGTCAGTCTTTTTTTTTTTTTTTTTTTTTTGTTAGCTCTTATACAGGAAAATAAGTTTACAATTCAGAAAAAAATATACATTAACAAAATACATGAGGAAAAGCCTCAAGGGAAGACTTCTTGCCAGTTATAGGGGAGACTAATCAAAGAGAAAATGACAGCAAGTCATTTTTAGGGCACCACCACGTGAAGACCAAGTTAGCAATTACCCACGTACATGACAATAAGCCATGCCCAGCTTGAATATGCTGGAGCCTGACCCACACAGTATTACAGTTTAGTGATTTCATGGCAATGATCTCACCCTGCTGCCTGGGATGGGGGGGGGGGGATAATTATGGGTAGCTTTGGCATAAACACACAACCAGGAATCTTGCAGGACTGTCATCACCCCAGTATTACCATTACTGACAAAACTGAGGGCAAGCAGAGGAGACACGAAGGGATACAGCAAGGTACATGTGTCAATGCTGCATCCGTATGAAACGCATCCAAGGATACTGATATAAAGGAGTAGCGTGCACCTTATTTCTCACAGAGGTAAAGGATTTGAAATGACACTGCCAGGAATCCCAGTTATAAGCATGATCATGAGCACCTTATACCTGACTTCAAACAGACCAAGCACAAAGCTTCCTGGAAATATCAGTTTCCTTGAGAAAGGACAGCACAAACAGCACAAGCTTCACTTGTCCCATTTCTGCTTCCATGACCACCTGTGTCCTTGACATATCCCCCAGAGTAAAAGGCCTGGACCAGGATCGCTGTAGGGAAACATGCAGTAAGGATACAGCAGCAGCCACAGAGCAGCTCCCCAGCCAGCTCAGTGCTTCACCTTGCACTGGGCACTCAAGTTTCCTTTGGCAAGTTGTTAAAAACTGCCTGACTACAGCTAGCCCCACTCAGGGACCAAGTCTAAGTGTGCTAGTGCACATTTATGCAAGACAGGTCCCAGATTTGAAAGTATTTTTATATAATAAAATGTATCTGAAATTTACAGCACTTTGAGATTAAGTACATGTAGTTACAGATAAATGCCAGCTCCCAGAGAAATGGCTTAGTGCTCAAAATATTTTGAGTCTATGACACACTGCCCACAAGCTCCGCAGGCTGCTTGGAAGACAAAAGGAAGAGAAACAACTGTATAGCAAAGATTTTGCTAATAACCTTACCAGTCAGTTTGCTTTGATTCAGCAACCTCAAAAAAGACAGCAGGAGGTAGAGAGAGGGAGAAGTACCTTTAAGAGTGCACTGATTTGGTGTATTATCCATGGTTTGTACCACACTCAGATTTCTAGTCCTTTAGCTGTGCTAACCTTTTGCCAGTTAAACACACTCAGCGCTATCCCCAACAAAGAAACCAGACCTTTTTATAGCAGCTGTAAATGTGATTTGCTTCCTTCATCTGAAGGCAATATTTGGGGGCCAGAGGGCTCTCCCAGCTGCGCTGAATCTCAGCACACACAGAGGTCTCAGAGAGGGGGTGAAGGGAAAGAGAAGGGGGTCAGAAAGCAGTAGTCACTCTACCTAACCTGGGCACACAAGACATTAACAATTATGCACACCATGAATGTAGGCTGCCTACACAGCATGCCTGGAAATTAATGTTTTAGGATAACGAAAGGCCACACTGTTATGAGGTTGCCTAAAGGCCACCCACAGGTCTAACAAATAAGGGGCTTAGGGAGAGATGGAAGAAGTTGCTTATGCCAAAGGAAAGGAAAAACATGTTTTGAGAATAAAAAAGCAAACCCTGTCTCCTCCCATCCCGTTTTTCTTTTGCCCTCCTGCTCTGCTGCAAAGAAAAAGCTTCATATTTGGTAATCCTGCTATAATATTCCTACCAGGAAGAGAAGAACAAGTATAGGGGAATTCCATTTACCCCAAAGGCTGGATTTTGTTTTATTTCGTGTCTCTTCAGTTTTATTTTTTTCCCGTAAGCTTTGAACATTTTAGCTTTTATTAAGAAAAAAAAAAAATATTATAGGAAAAACTATAGAAATTTTGTCCAGGTTTAATCTCTATGTCAAAGATCTCTTCCCTCTGTCCTTCAGGCCCTGCTTCTTCGGTGTGTGCCTCACTCACCCATAGCTCCTGCATAGGGGCCCACTGAGACCCAGGGTGATGGAATAAGAAATGACCCAAGAACCTCCCACTAATATTACAGTGATTATTCATTTCCACTATTGTACCGAGATCAAAAAAGGGAAATTATCGAACTACAGCAAAACAGTAATATTTGGGAGTAGGGCAAAATGCTTGATGGTTCACAATTTCTTGGCCCGTTTCACTCCCTGTGCAGTTTGTTTCCTGTTTTCCTTCTCCAAGCCACCATCCCTTTTCTCACTACTTCCCTCTTAGGAAAGCTTGAAAAAGACCTGGGGGCAGCACACAGCAGATGCCAGCGCATGACCTCCATCCATCCGTAGCCAGGCATGGTGTGGGAATGAGGTTTGGTGCTGGTTTCCATGGCAATGCAACCACAGAGTAAGTGCACGAATCATATATGAGTTTTTCACAGAAATACACAAAACAATAGAGATAAGCTTAGGACATAAAGGTAAGCTTAAGACACTGGAGTTACCACTGCCATGTAAAGGCGGAGAGTTTCTTTTAATGTTTTCCTATGGCTACCTTTTTTTCCTGCAACAATCTATCCTTTCTAAGCAAGCATTGAAGATTACCAGCTTCAACAGCTCATACATATATGTAAGGTCTGTATAGTTGTACGTACAAGCACACAAGACAGACCATCTATATATAGTCAAACAATACTTCCAGTGACCCCTCTTTACCCTCTCATGTCTAAGAGAGTTTCTTAAGGGCTTTCCTCAGAACCACAAAGCCAGAGCTTTAATTCCTGACCAATTTCCTAAGCTCAGCGAAAGCCAGAACAGATGTATGTTCACCACAGAAACATCCTGTGATTTTGTAAAGCAATTTGAAAAAAAAAAAAAAACCATAAAATCTGACCTTGCAAGGCTAAGCACTCTGAAAGCTCTTGGATCAAAAAAGTCATTAGGAAAAATAAATAGTTTGTTTTAATGTTTTCCTTTTAAAAAGAAAGTGATTTTTTGTTAGATGAAAGCGCTTATTGGTTTGAACAAAAATCTAAGGCTGTCAAACCTCCAGCATGGGCATAGCATCTGATAGCTAATCATTTCCTAAGCTCATGGAAGGGCAGAAAACCGGCATTGCACAGGATGTCCCTCAGTTCCACCACTTTCCTGCCTCACTCCTGCGGAGAGCTAACCATGTTCCTCAAACAGATAAGAAGGCACGGCAGTTATCAATGGGATTGAGACATCTCTTGGAGACAAGCACAGGTTTCTAAATTTAGGGCATGTAGCACTTTGTACAAAAGCTTGTGATCTTGTACGCTGCACAGAAAGTTGCTATTCTTCAAGTCCCATTTTTGGGCTGGCCATTGCAGACTGCCCCAGGATCAGGTAAAGAATTGGTGCATTTTCTTGAGTACTAACAAAATGTTCCTGTCTTACCAGTACTGGACCCTAAAGGCCCTCTACCAGAGCTGAATATCTTACTCAAGACTGCAATTAGCAAACATATTTTTCAGGGCTTTTTAGCATTCTCATGTAACTGTCTTCCACAAATGCCAGACATCAAAGACTAATGTTGCCTGACGAGCCATAATTGACACAATGACAACCAAGTATCTCATATCATCATATAATCTTTTTTTAAGCAGTGTGGAAACCTTTCCAGCTATCCACACTTCATTTAAACATTTCACTTTAAATGCAATGAAATGAACTTCATAATTGGCAGTTTAGTATAATGAAACACTTGCAAGAGCTATAACGTCTTTTTCTCATTTTGCTCCTAATCGGCATCTATAATTTGCACTTAATTCAGATTATCAGTGTATCACTACTATAAAGGGGAGAAAACTGAACCTTTGGACTGTAAAAGGAAAGATTAAAAATACTGCTCAATACCTAGCAGATAAAATATGAAAGCACAAAATACAGTAATCAATAAACTTTCACACCTGGGGTGAGAAAGTCGACATGAACGTATGGAAAGTTTCCAGAAACCTCCCTCTCTTCCTTTCACATACTGTATGGAAAAGCATGCCAAACCCCAAAAAAACATTCCCACTTTGGGGGGGAGAGGAGGGAAGTAAACCACATGCCTTCCATAAATAGTGCTCTCCTCCCTTAAATAAACTTTGTGCACTCAGCCTGTGACTATGTTACAGTTTAAATATTTTGCTAACCTTACACTATATTCTCAAGAAAGCAAAAAACAACACTGAAAAACATCTGCCCCCAAAGCAAGTCACAGGCGGGTGTGCTTAAAAAGTGGCTTTTCATCTGTTTAGAAAGAGGGGTGCCCTTGCTAGGAATGCAGCCTGATTCATCTTAGGTCATCTGGAATGGCTCAGCTCAAAGGTCCCGCTATTTATCCGCAGCCAAGAAACTGCCCAGCTACACTGGCTTTATAATGAAGCTGACTTACCCCCGCAAAAGGGAAAGAAAGCGAATAGCTTCAAAAGAAACAGTCTTACTGGAGTTTTTAAATGAGAAAACATCTGAGCAAGCCACTATCTGAGGAAAGAGGAGATTTCTTTGGAGAGATTATACCTTTTAATTGATTAAGCCAGATACCGGAAACAATTTGAGTGCAAAGACACAACTCGGCTGAAACAACAGGCTGGTCCAGAGCCCCTGACCAGACTGTTTGGTCACATCTGAGAAAACAAGCGCACTGTGAAAGGCCATATTCAGTCCGCTACAGAAAAAAGTGACACCATCTCCCATTAAAATCTACATTGCCCCATGACAGCCACAGAGTGGAGCGAACACCAAAGGATGCCGAAATCAGCCTCCACCCAGTCATCCTCTAACTCTGACCTCCAAATGACTGAATTTGCACTTTGCATATATGAATAGACCACTCTGAAGCCTACAAATCACATACGTACATACATACATATACACTCCTCCACCCTCTAATCAACAAAACATCAGCGTCCTTTTTAAAACCTTGGCAATGGGGAGATTAAAGTAGGCCAATGGGTAGATTACAACAGCAACTACACTGAGTCTTTCCATTCAGTATTCTGGGTTGAGAAAAGCTGACTGCGGGCAATACAGTGTAAAAAGGCAGAAGCAGAGATAATAAGATAGGTCACCACAAAAAGGGGAAAAAACCCACCGCACTTCTGAATGACTAAATTAAAATAAATGGAAATTACCATCTTCTGATCTGTCTATATGTCAGTTACAGTTATCAACAATCAAGCTTGCTTAAAAATTGTGGTGTTTAAAATAATTCTCTCAACTCCTTACTTGTACCGGAGTAGGGTTCAGCCATATAATACACATAGATCGTACCTTCAGTATTTTCCTCACCAAAAGTAGAGCTCCCTGCAAATACCGCTGGCAAATTATAATTTACAAGTTGGTCATCCTGGTGTAAGTTCAGAGGGGAAACATTGCCCACTAAGCCAAGTAGGGACTCTCTGATAATCAGTTGTGCATTTGGACACACACAAAGGCAGAAAAAGACTTTTATCATAGTTTTATCTTCAATCACACTCTAGTACAATAACTGTAATGACCCAAGAATAATAGGAAAAGATATACAAAAGGTGGAGGAAACTGTTAAAAGTGCAGAGTGAAGACAGAAAAGTGCACCAGTGACTTGCCTCTCCCCGGGCTATCTCAAATTTCAAATGTCCAGCAGCCTGTCTGGGCTCCTACCAAATTTGCCTGCATAGGTTACCCAGAACAACAACAACAATTCTCACTTTGCTTTAGTAATGTTTCAAGTAGGGTCACAAATGATGTAAACCCCCTCTACCATCTTCAACAATACCCCCCCCTCAAAAAAAGGGGGAAGGAAATCTAAAAACATCACCTAATAAAATAGCTATTTGGAGGCCAGGAATGTGTTTACTTTGCTAGAGCTGACTGTGATCTGAGCTCATTCTTTGCATTTCCAGCCAGAGGTCTATGCTGGTAACTGCCGCTGCTGCACAAATCTCGCCCAAAAGAAAAGGTATTCCTGGGTTCCTCATTCAAAGGCTCCAAGTGGCTCCTGGGAAATGACCTGAATCTTCCTTTAAAAAAGTAAAAGTCAATGGTTCAGAGTGCTCTTGATGCATGTTGGTTAAGGCAGACCCAACAACAGACCTAGGAGAGCACACTGCAAGTCAAATTCTTACATTTTAATTACATGAAAGGCAGGTTAATAAGCTCAGTTAATAAAAAGTTAATAAGAACTAGCATTTTTGTACAGAAGGTCTGGAGACGTAGCCTTCAGAAGGCTGATCAGAAAAGCATTTTACATGCAAAAGTCATTTACAGTCCTCAGCTGGGAAAGAGGAAGGAGCAAAAGGGGCAGGGGATGAAGAAAGGAAAGAGGGATTTTATTTAATAGAAACTTTTTGAAGAGAAGCATTTCTCATTAAGCCGGTCGCTCTATACCAGAGCAGCAGACTCAAAAGGTTTTCTCCCATGTGATGTTTTTCAAGACCATTGAAAGCACACAACTGCACAGACACAGGAAGCAGAAGAAAACTATTTTGAGCAGCAAAGCTGGAAAGGCAGACAATAGTTGCCACCTCCAGATAGTGAGAAAGAGTGCTTTCCTGAGGGACCCATGGCCACCCATATTTAATGCAGATAAGTGAGAACATGCTCCGCTCTGGCCACTACTGCAGCTGCTCGCTTGAAGCACTGGGTGGCCCTTCACTTCAGCCACCCTGAATGCTTTTAAATGGAAAACATGAGCACAGAGATCTGGGTGGTGTTCTGAATGCAGTGGCCTGAAAAGGAGGGGAGGTGGGGTTGTCCCTTGCCGAACACAGTCACAGCCCCGTGCCAGGGAATCCCATGCAGAGGCCCCTACAGTGAGCTGCAGAGCTGAGATGGGCCCCACATCCGGAAAACACCACCCTGAACTTCCCAGTAACACCACCAAAATTACCCAAGTGTAGCATATGCTTTAGTGAGACCTTTCTTACACCATGTTTTGGCTATATCATACGCAACACCAGTGTTTTTAGTAAGCAAAGAGCATGAGAAAGGTCCTGCGTGCCAGGGCTTGCTCTATGTTCTTTCTTGCCCCATCTTCGTAGTTCCAAGTCCAGGGTTACACTTTACACACTTCCCCACCTTGGAGATAGCTGTGGCTCTAATTCCTCATACTAAATTTACTTTCAAATGTGTAATGAGAAGTATTAATGCATGATTTGGTCTATGTTTAGGAGGAGTCTCTCCTCCCCAAATGGGGCAAAAGCTGCATCCAGAAGAATATCATTTCCAAGTTAGACACCTTCAGTTTTAAAAAGACCCTACTAGATTCTAATTTATTAATGAATAGCTGCTGTCTTTGTATTTTTGCCATACTTATTTCATTACTGTCTGACACTTCCTATTGTCACTGCTTGAATTTAAACACTTCCGCATGACTAGTGCTAATCTTCACATTTCATGGAGGGCTGATAATAAAAGAAGAGACACACATGGGTGTATAAGAATGATTACAGCTAAACATGTGCTCTAAAGCCCACTCAACATCTCTCAATTTCTCGTATTTTTCCCTTCCTCCTAACTCCCTATTTCTGAAAGGAAAACAAAAATGGAAAGAAATATTAATTTTTTTTCCCTTTTATTTTGGACTTGAGCTGGATTTATTCTTGATCAAGAGAGAGAGAAAAGGAGCTCTTTCTCAGAGCAAAAGGACTCCCAGCACAGGGTGCAAAGATGCAGGAACTCGTGTGAAACAAACAGTTGGCAAGCAAACAGCAACCTTCGTATCTTGATTTTCTTTCAGAAAAATCTTGTAGAACTGGTACAACAAGCTATTGTGAACAGCTGCTTTGAGGATAGAACCTTGCAATAAACAATCTCTGATTTACACACAGGACTACATGTGCCTAGACAGTCTTTTATTTGTTTATCCCCAAGGATTTCAACACCTCCATGACCCTGACTCACTGTAACACAGATTTGATGCAGATAAGTGCAAAGACCTGATGTGTTTGAAAGCACTGTTAAAGGACCTTTTTTAATTCGCATTTTCTTAAAATCCTACTACCCACACCTTGAAAGAACAGCCAAAAGACTCCTTTGCAGAAAGATACATCTCGCTGGTTCAAAAGCCAAGCTTACTGGCTGTAGTGACACAAGCTTCACCCATCTTACTCCCTAGCAGAAACATCTGCCACGCTTCTACCCAGAGCTAACCTCCTCACAGCCTTTACTGGGAACGAGTGGGTATACTTGTTTTAGAGTGTGATGCAGCTCTTCACTAGGGCTGCAGCGTTTGTCCAGGAAGTGTCTGCATACCTTCATGCCCCTCCTTTGGGCAGGGGACCTTATTCCATCACTTCTTTGTATCCCCTGTTTTGCTGCTTTCCTACCTTTCAGCTTTCACAGGATTCCTTCCTCCTCCCAAATGCTGCAGGCCTCTGTCTTGTCTCCACACTGATCTTCCCCTCCTGTGTAACACTCTCAGGGAGGGGTCCCTGCCTTCTCATCCCTTTTCATGCCCTGTCACCTTCCTGAACTCCTCAGCAGCAGCCCTGCTCTCAAGCTTTGTGAACAATACTGACTTCCACTTCCCCCAAAGCCTGCTGCATCAGATCCATTTCCTATCCCTAGCTTAGGTTTTAGGCTTATTACTGGCCTATGTAATTCCACACATGCACACGACCTTTAAAATAGCTTAAATGCGTAAATGTGATGGGGAGGGAACAAATCTTCTATTCTTTCCTTAAAAGGCGGTGAAATTTACACTTCCACAGACAGATCATCACGGTAAACAGGTACAAATGACCTTGACTGCTTAAAATGTTCATTTTGTGCAAGCAATAGGTGTTTTTTCACCACCTCATTTCAATAGCAGTTTTTCCACACAGTACATGCACTGTGGACATCTACCTACAGATAAGGGCTTGTTTGCATCATGCCAGCAGCACCTTGTGGCTCTACTGGTGGAAAAGACATATGGCCAAGATTTCCTTATGTCCCAGCTACCACTGACTTTGTAACCCAGGCACTGTGATTTATAGCAGCCCAGCTGTCCAAGTAACAGCAGTGTCTGCTTCAGTGCTTAACAGAAATCTGTCACTCCCAGGCTACTGGTTCCTTAGGTTCAATGCCCTAGCACCCCCAGTTGTCACCATGAACAAAGCATTCTTGCCATTAGGAACTGTGTTTCTAGCTGAACTTGTCACTTCTTCCACTGCCAGCCAAAAATGCAACAGAATCAGCACAGTTCATTGCACTGGGCACCAGCAAGCAGACAAGGTATGCAGCCAGGTCAGCCAGACTCATAGCTGGGTAACCACATTATACAGGATGTCTGAGGTCATTCATTCATAGATAACAGTGATCAAATAAAGCTGAAGCTTTTATCTCATCAGCAGTGGCCACTCACCAGAGATTCCTTAATACCAAATAACACTCACCTGGGAAGCCCTTGATCTTTTTAAGGATTTGTAAGCAGCTCTTGCATTTGGTATGCTGGGTGAAGAAATATTCTGCTTTATTGTGGCCCCCCGTATTCAGGTGAACAGGGCTTAGCTTATTTTGTATTCCTGTCTTAGCAAAGAAAAAGGACCTGTGTTATAGTAGCTCTGCTCTAAACAGAATGAAAAGAGGCAGTAGCAAACCACTCCTAATCAGTCAAAGGCACACCAAGAGAGCTTGCTGATGTCTGAAAAGTGCTGAAAGACTTGCATGGCACACCTGCTTCAAAGAGAATGGCTAACACAGCTGGCTAAAAGACATTGCTAAGTTGTTTGCACAATAATTTAAAAGCAATCCTGAGGTGAAAACAGCTGACAAGAAATAAAGTGGATAGGTTTTCTATGGCTTCCACAAATCCCACCCTCCACCCCCAATCCAAACACATAGTTCATCTACTTGGCATCTAGCCCTTACTTCCAGAAAGAGTAAGTGGCATTTCTAAATGTTAACTCCTACAACTAAAATCTAAATGTACTGCACATAAGCCTGAGCTGTTTGGTTTTCATGCAACTGGCGTATACACTGGCAATTTAACTGCAACCCTAAAGCTATGTCTAGCTTGCATATGCACACCTATTTACATGAATTGCTACAGAAAGAAATTCAAACCATCATGAGAGCTGATTGTTCTCGTGATTTCCCTTCAACATTAATGAAAAGCCTGAGAGCAAACAACATTCTACTCACCTTGGAATAACAAGGGAAGTGAACACACAGGCCAGGCTTTGAGGGCTATACACAGCCTTTAAGGTTCATTCTGGACCTCCTAAAACAAAGCTTTCTAAACTCACAAGCCCTCAGATATAATCTACTGAGCTCTTTCAAATACAGGACAAAGTCTCTCAGTAAAAAGAAAGAAATACACTCAATCCTCCAGGCAATACTTTGAAAATTTATTCCTTCATGCCTTTATATTTAAATAATGACATTCGTCAAAAAACTGACAAAGATTGCATTTAAGACCTTTTTTGTTCCCTTTAGGTAATCTGATCACACTACTATCTTAGTTCTTCCCTAGGAACCCCTTGGAAAACTGTCGAAAGGACAGAAAACTCTGAAAGTCATGAGGCAACATTACTTACTTGCCCTGGGATGAAACAAGAGATCGCCTGAGCATGCCCCTTGTGCAGGTCCAGCTGCCAACGTGAATCAAATTTCTGAAGGCAGTGATTGATCATAAAATTCCTTGCATTGGCACAATGTCATAATATAATATAAAACATTAACTGCCTACTTTCTAAATCTCTCTCCTTCTTTAATTCCTTTCCTCAAGGAAATAGTCACAGACTACTTTTTTCCAAAGACGACACCTAATTGCCTACTGCAGCCTTAGATCAAGCAGGTATTTGCATGCTTTAATTTATGTCTACAAATTTACTTCTGGGCACAAAGAGCTCTACAAAAGCCAGCTGAACCAGTTTTTGACAGCTGAGTATACACCAACCAACCTACCGTCTATTTTGCATTTGAAATTTAGTGTTGATTCCCAATTATTTTTTTTTAAGTAAAACAGTGCAGTCATGACAGACCTAGGTCTTTATCAGGTTAAAATATCAGGTTTGAAACTTATCTCTTCATGCAACATATTAGGATTGCAGGTTCATTATGCTGTCTGCCACGATAAGAGTACATGCTCAAGGTAGAGAAGCATGTGAATTCACAGACCAACAGGTACTCTTGGGAATCACCCAGGTATGCATTTCTGGTGCACGGGAACTACCTCACACTACTTCACATTAAGCATAAGTCAAAAGCATGTACTGTGGCAGTAACTAACGCTATGAATTTACAATGAACTCACTCCGCAGTAGTTTGTTTGTGTACCCACAGACACGGTTATGGGTACCAGAACTGTGCTGGCTTCTTACTTTCTGTTATTTTGAAATTCATGTCCTTCCACCTGTTTATATTTGTCTTGTGGGGTGAAAACATATTGCATAGTCACAGGGAAATTTTGTCACTTTTGCCTTCCTGTATTTTGACAGTGCAACAACATGGAATTAATCCTACACATCAAACACCACCACTGCACTAACTGCACAGAGGTCTGCCAGCATCCTTACATTCATAAAAGGGTGCAATGAATGACAGTAAAACCAAAACACCCTTGCTTGATGAGGTTGCTCCCTAAAGTTTAAGCCAACAATAAACAAACCTATAATATTGACAACTGTCATTGCTATGCAAACTCTGTGGAGTGACATTTATATATATCTCAGCAAGTCTGAGGATCTGTAACCCTTAAACTCTGTTTTAAGCTTGTAACACTCTGCTGAACTCAAAGATTAGTATCTATTCTACTTTTTTTCAATTCAACTTCTTGAAACACGAGAGTTCACAAGATTGTACAATAGAAACATTTTTACCCCAAATACCAGAGATAGTGCAGCCTATATCATACTTTATCAGAACACTTAAATTTAAGTTTTTCCATTTGCTTTATCCCTTCATACACCTTTTCCATAATCTCTGTTTATTTTCTACATTGTCTTTACTTTCTACTCTTGTTTTTCCTCCCATGGTATTTTTGTTCCCCCCCCCCTTTTTTTTTAACTACAGAAACTTGTGCTCTGTTCCCATCTCCCACATGTGTATCATTGTCCCTTTTACTAAGCAAGGCTGAGCAATCAAAAGGAAATTAAGATTTAGAGTTAACATTGTTCAAATGGATTTCAGCTAAAGCAAACCAGTTTTTATATCACCAGTAGCATAGAATGTATAGAATACACACACAATTGGGAATTTTGTTGAAGGGGAGAAAAAAAGACTTGGTTTCTTTTGTGTTGGAAGTCCTTATGATGGACTAGCTTTTAAGTGAATATTGAGATGTTAAACAATACAATTTGAAAGATATTTCATAAAACCAAGCTATTCTTAATCATGTGTTTGACTTTTTTTAGCTGTATAATAGTTAACATTTTTCCTCCTTCATTTATTAGAAAAGATAAGTTGTTGCATCACCTACGACCAGTTTGTACTTGTACGAAATTTAAGATGTAAGTATACATTTCAATTTCTTGATCTGTTGTCAGCAATATTTCTTCCTTGGGCTGTTAAAGCAAAATACTGGAACTCTAGGGAATTCCATGTGAAAATACCATTGTTTATAAAAATGCTTGAGGTTTTTGACAAATCAAGGGGTTTGAGCAAGTACAGATCTAAACCCACAAAACTAGTCTTTCAACAGGTGGCCTGCTACGTGAACAGCAAGCTAAACTGATCAATAACTGTGTCTGGATTCCCAGTGTCCGCTGCATCAGAATTATCGAGACTGTAAACGTGTTGAATTTATCTGCAAATTTGGATATCAAAATATTTTAATTAGGTGCTCAGATATGGAGCAAGATAGTTGTTGGCAGAGAAGCTTTTTAGAGATTTTTGGAAGTTTTATACTCTCTTAGTAATTTGGGGAAAATGCTGGAGTAAATGACTGTGCTTTTGCAGATGCCAAATGTACTTCTTGCAGCCACAGAGAACCATCTGGTCAACTGTGTTTCATGTTGTCATGATGTGCTGTGATATTATTAGACTGCTTATCTTGATGCACCAGGAGGATACAGATCTGAGGCAAATCTAAATGTGCCCAATATACACATAACTTTGATGTCCAACTAATTTTGTAATGCTGTGGGTTGAAAGTTTAAGAACTAATTTCACAAAGAGCGAGGCCAAGGCAAAATTATCTCTGTCCAACCATTTCTGAAGGAACAAAGCTAGATTAAAAATTGATCTTGAAATGATCATTCAAAAAACAATAAAACCTCCTTAAAACTTAGCTCAAATGCATCCATCTAATTCCACTGAAATTCCTCCATCTCTCTATCATACACACAAAGGTCATGTAATCCCCTCTTTCCAAGTTTGACATTAGCTACCAAACAGTGTATTGCTCCTAGATGTAACAAATATGTTTTTACAGTAAAAAGAATCATTACTGGCACAACCTTGACAGGGACATGGTGTCCCCATCCCTGGAGGTTTTCAAGATGCAAGTGGACAGGGTGCTAGATAACCTCATCTAGGCTTCCTTTCCAACAAAATGCTGGGCCAGGTGATCTTTCAAGGTCCCTTCCAACCTGGGTTGTCCTATGGTTCTATGATTCTGTACAAGGGCAGTGCAAATAGAAAATCTTAATCACAAAAGAGATTTAAATCAAAACATTTAAATAAAATCATCAGTAAGTAAGATTTGCTTCTGAAGGTTTTTGAACTTACCTAAATAGCACTCTCTTCCATACATGTGATCCAGGGGACTGCCTTTTAGTACTTTGAAATTGCTTTTAGTGGGAATCTTTCTTAACTATTTATACCATTTATTTCAGGGTATTTTAATCTCAGTTAAAACTTGTGATACCAGTCTTTCTTCACTTAGGATTTTAAGTTTGGACTTCAGAAACAACAGCTACATCTAATACCTAAAGCATCCAGTAAGCGCACCCTTCACAGTGTTTTGTGTTTTAGAAATCCCCAGAAAGCAGTACAATATCTAAGTATAAAGACTTGAAAACATACTTCAAAGAATTATTTTGCAGGCACAAGGTTGTATTCCACAATATTTACTATGGACCAATAGGCAAAGACGATTAAATATTTGAAGAATAACGTTTTTAAGCTGCAAGAAGTAAATCACCTAGAACACGTACACCTCTAAGGAAAATTCTACTGTACAAGATGGTCACTGCTGATTACTACTGCTGTGCTATTTCCAAATGTTCCTCTCCCAAAAGTAAACAAGAAAGTTGTTCAAGACAGTGGCAGGCACTGATCTGAAGCTAATTATGTACTTTCACCTTCTTTTCCTCTACTCACCTTGTTTTTACATTATTTGTCAAATTTTCCTGGAAGAAAATTGGTTCTTGCTTAGAAAACATACTCTAAAAAGGTTTAAAAAAGGTATGTCAGTCCATGGCCATGAGCAAAATCATAAGGAGAAAGAACAGAAAGCATTTCGCAATCCCAACTAATGTCAATGTGCTCCTGAGCCAATGCCAAGGTTATGACATATGTCAGAAAACGTATGTAAAATTCTTTTGATATTTAAAAAAATAGTTTGTGTGAAATGCACTGAAAGCAAGTTATTGTATTTTTCTCATGTTACTACTTGTCTACATCACTGCCACATCACTGTGTCATTTTGATATATGAGAAGTATAATAAGTTTAAATGAAGAATTTGGTTTCTTGCAGACGAGACAACTATTTTGTTAGACAGAATTTATTATGGGGAACATACTAGGAAGTTGATTTCAGTTCTACAATCCCTCATCTGCCCTTACCTGAGAAAAGAGGAGCATGTTGGGAAAAGAAGCAAAAACATCTCTTTAAACAACTCTGTGAGGGTGGGGACAAAGCTACCAGAGATAAAAAAATATGGAATAAAGTAGAAACAAAGAACATAGAATTTCAAAGTTATTACTTCAAGTAAGCAGAGGCAAACATTAAGAGGTCAGCAGCTAAAACCCACTGATATACTAATTAATATCAGAGCTATGGTTGCCATGGCAGCTGCAGCTCCCCTAACTTTTTTTCTGTTAATATACTTTTTTTTGCATTGAAAATGCTTTCTTTCTAGTAGCTCAAAAACTTAAGCATTGCTATAGGTACAGACAGAACACCTTGGTGAACAAAAGGCTACTTTGGGAATCCTGTATGTTCACAGCATGGACCTGTCAGACTCACTCCATATACTTTTACCTTATCATGGGGTTTACAGCGTTAAATGTTTTAAAAGCTAAAACTCCATATCTTTCTTTCTAACATTCATTGCATACTTCCAGCCATATTAAAAGTCCCTAGAAACTTGCTGTCTCAAGAATCATCCCATTTCAGGACTCAAAATCTGACAGAAGGGCACATACTTCTATCCATACCGTCACCCTTGAAATCAATGAGCAATGCAAAGCTTTCTCCCTGTGGAGGTTAAGCAAACCATGCAAGTTTGTTCAGACCAAGCCTGGGAACAGAAACCAGGTCTTTTGCATGACTGCACGACACATTACTGAAAGGCTATTGCACTGACCTTTGGTCTCAGCCACAAAACGTTACTGATAATCCTCATTTTGATTAATGTTTTTGGTTGGGTTTTGCTTTTAGGTTTGGCCTGCTGCTTATTTTAATAATTCTCAGGTATCTGTGCTCTCACCAATGCTCACTTATACTGTTTGGTGATTGCACTATATCTCAGAGTAGATGCAATCTTTAGAGTTGCCTTAGGCTGAAAAATGAATTGAATAGACAAGCAGAACTACCACTACAGTCCTTGGATGATTTACAAAATAACCTGCAGAAATGCAGAAAAGTATGTTACAGCTAGGACCAACAAAACATGTTGGGGTGCAGAGAAAAGGGGAATGGAGAGAAGGGGGAGGCTGTGCATAGTGGACTCTTTCACTAGGATTTCTCAAAAGCAGCTTGGGGAAGGCCCAGTTTGGGAAACTGAAGCTGGCTTGCACTGATGTGGAATGCTCAAGTGGAATGAAGTTATGCTAATCTTAATGATGTGAAATATGTACTGCCCAGCTGGAAGCAATAATAAGACACTGCTGTTACTGATTTGAGTGCAAAGAGAAAAAAATAGGTATGAGTCTGAAAATTTCTTGAGAGTTTCATATCTCGCAATCAGATGAAGAACTAGTATTTGCTAAAACTGATAGTCTTGAATTTTGGCATTTAAATAAATTACCCAAAGAGCATTTTAGAGCTCTACTAATAATTACAAAAGTATTTCAGACTTTTTACACAGGCCATTTTGAGGAAATATTAAGGTTTTTTTCCCCTGTCCTTTTGCAGAGTCATACTATAGACAGGTTTACAACCTGAATATCATCACATCATCATAGTCAAGCAAGCAAATCTAAACAAAACAATTTGTACATGAGAAACAATTAATAAGACTTGTTTAAAAAAAGCTAAGAGAAAGAATATTGGCAGTTTTCCTACAGCATCAGAAACACATTTGCACTGGTTTTGTGCATTGTATTGATTGATTGATTGATTGATGGCTTGGCTTCACGAATGAAGATTTGGGAAGGGCATTACCCACACTCACTACAAGCACGATGACTAAGGGCAAGTGGAATAGGCAAAACTGACTGGAGAAAAGCTGCATAGGCAATCAGGAAGATTCCAAACAGGACTGTCATCTCCTGGATCAAGCTTGAGCGACCAAAGGCCTGAACCGCCCACAGGCAAGGTTGGACCTGCAGCTTCCAGTGCATCTTGTCACCTGTCATTTGCATTCTATAATAGTTCTATAACAGACATTATAATGGCTAACAATGCAACTGCCAGCAACAGTCATGAACATAAAACCTCAGTCATAAAAGTATGACCTCAAAATACATTTTACATATGTAGTTTCTTTAAATTAGCTGACATTAAGAACAAGCTCCAGGGCTGAGAAAACTAATCTAGACTTGAAGAATTGCAATGCTGCATCAGAAGCTGTTTTGATTCTTACCACTAGGAATGCTAGATAAGTTCTAATCTCTCCATCAGTTACGAAAGATTCTTATGACAACCTTGATTTTACAAAATTGGGTTATCTTCCAGCCTGTGGACATTTTCCTATTGCATTCTGGGTTAATCCACATGTACAGCTCACTTCTGTCAGAATGACAAAAGACAATTGATTTTGTTTCATGGTGTATACTTATCAATGCACTCCTCTGCTCTTAGCCAGTCTTTGACTGATAGGGTGTTAGAGAAAAGGTCCATTAATTGATTTGTAAATAATTACAGCTAAGTTTTCACTTTTGACTAGCTATCAATAAAAGCCTATCCTTTTTCCACTGAAGAATGCTTTCAAATCAGCTTCAGCGTCCAACTTTCCGCCACAAAATTCATTAAAATCATTAGGTCCTTTTAAAGTAGCATCCACTGGTGATGGGAGAAGTAAGAGTGTGTCAGTATTTCACTTATTCCACTCATGAGGATGGATGAGAGAAAAGCAAAATAAATAAATAAATAACATGCCTGGAAAAAAAAAACCAAGACAAATCAGTTGTTTCTTAAAGTGGAATTTAATTGTCAGACCTGGTGAAATTTCATCAGGTATTCAGAGGAAAAAGCACTTTGTACATGTGTTCATACACATGCAAAACCTTTGAGTTCATGACCTATGTGCACACATGTACACAGGTGGTCTGTCCACCCATGTTCCCAGAAACTTTTGAACCTGTTGACAAACTAAAATTTAACAGAGGACTAAGTCTCAAAGCCAGTAAGTTTCTATACATTTTGTGAAAATATGCAGTTGGATACACAAGAGAGAGACCTATTTAGTGCCTGACAGAGCAGAAGGCTACAGAATGAGCTCCACGGCATTATGTACTTAGAAATTAAACCCATATGGGGGAAGCAAAAGATAGCCAAGGAGGCTAGAAAGCAAGCACACACACACACACACACACACACTCATCTAGAAAGCAGACATAGTTTTGCAGGTCCCCAAGTGAGAGTCATCAGTTCTTAGAAACCCAGGTTTCATAGAATCATAGAATTGTTAGGGCTGGAATGGACCTTAAAACTCATCTAGTTCCAATCCCGCTGCCATGGGAAGGGACACATTCCACTAGACCAGGTTGCTCAAAGCCCCATCCAGCCTGGTCTTGAGCACTTCCAGGGATGGAGCACCCACAGCTTCTCTGGGCAACCTGTGCCAGTGCCTCACCACCCTCATAATGAAGAAGTTTTTCATAATCTAATATTAATCTACCCTCTTTCAGCTTAGTCATTACCCCTTGTTTCATTGGTTTTAACAGTTCCAGGTTTAAGGTTCCTGTCTTCTCTTTAGCATCTCGTGCAGAACAGAAAGCACTGCACATAAATTTGAGTTTTAGGAGGAAAGTACAAACTTAAGTCTCAAAAGTAGGTATACTACTTAGGCAACACTTTTGTAAGCAGTTAATACATCAAAGCTGCAATAAGAAATTATTGAAGTTGTCACACACCCAGAGTACAAATACCATTAATCCAAGCAACTGCATCATGTTTTGAGGCCTCATTTTAAGCAGCTAGCACAAGGCAAGGCAAGTTATATTTAATTCCTCGTTCATATGCCAACAAATGAGATTTAGAGTTGTATCAGAGAACTGCCTGTTCAGCATTATAAAACAATTGACCAGAAAGCCTTCTTTATTGCTGCTTTCCAGTGACAGCCACCTGCTTCACATTAACAACCTCATAAGCTTTCCACCTAGTTCACAAAAAAAGTATTCCTACAACAACCATACAATAGTTTATCATATAATTTTTGTTATTAATGTCTACTCCATTTGTCAATTCACTCTTTATACCTGACAAATATCTATGAGCCTTTCATCTCAGTGCCTTCACTACCAACTTTCAAGAAGGAGCTTAAGCTTCAATGCACCTAACTGAAAAGGTATATGTCAGCACTCCAACAGGTCCATGCACAAAACACAGAAACAGCAAAGGTTTGAGTTACAATCTCTCTCCTTTTCTCCTGTGACATTTCCCATTAAATGCCCTGCCAGCGTATTTTGGGCACCTGCATGTTGAACCATTTCAGTGACATCCCTGCTTGTTCACAGGATAAAGGTATGAATCACTGTCATAGAACATTCACTTTATGCCTTTTAAATAGGAATTTGTTAAGAAAAGATGAAAATATCCTGCTCATAGCAGAAATAGTTCTAAAGTTCAAGGATTCCCAGTCTCACGAATCCAGGTGAGGCTATCATTGTAGTCAGTGAAATTATGGCTTTGTGCAGGAGACACTTCTCCAAGTTTCTCAGAAATGACTGTGTCTCCTTAAGCAGCCCACACTTGTTTAGCTGCAGTAGCACCTATGGACACCATTTTGCTACCAAGGGAAAAGTCCATAAGAGACAGAGAAAGCCAAGCAGGCAGTAGGCTGCCTGAATTCTACAGCCTGAGCTCATTGCACTGTTGTCCCAGCAGAAGTCACTGAGTTGCCTCAGCAAGAATTGGGCTCATGTATGAAGTAGCTTTATTCCATCTGAAACATAAATAATCTGTTGGTCTGTCACATCTGGCATCACCCATGCATATGGGAAAGGTTTCCTGAGGAATACTTTGTCAGGGACAGTAGTATCACATCCTACAATTGAAGCAAATGAATCTCATATCTAACAGATTCTTTGTCCTAGGCTCAATCACAGCATGATTCTTGAGTACTGTTAAGAACTTTATGGAAGACCCAGATGGAACTTAGATAAATATTTTGCAAGGAAAGGAAAACTGGCAACATGTTTCAATTAAAACCTCTGTAACCTAAGAATCTGTCTTTAAGCCACTCAGAGAAGCCTCTAAAATCTGATAATCGCTTAATATTTCACACTTACTGCTCAACATGAACCTCAGCTACAGCTTTCGTAAACTGTGGCATCATTCTTGTTCCAGATGGCATGTAAAATAATTTACAAAGTTCAGCAGGTTTATAGCAGCTGTTCAATTCCAGCGCTTTGGCCACCCACTTCAGCATAACTGAGAGCTTTCAATCAGCTCCTGCCTCTCATGGGGCCTTCAAACACCAGCAGAGCATGTGTTCAATATGCTCTCAGAAAGTAGTCAGCCAAATAGGGAGAGTTAGTCACCCAGGCAACCCTGTTGCACACCTGCAGCATGTTCACAGTGCCTTTTCTTTTTTTAATGCATGAATTTAAGTGATAACAAGCAATAAAATGCTTCAGAGTTTAAAAAACACCTTTGTTAAATATGATTCCTACAAAACAGTTCCAGTTTGCCATAGCTTAAGTGCTGAATATAATCTTCCCAGCAGGAGTACAGTGCAAATGCAAACATAATATCTCTCGGGGTCAGAAAGGCTTTTTTTACTGTTGTACCTAAACATATGCTAAGTGTTATAAGAAATAGAGTATGTCAAAAAGGGCCTTCTCTGTACCTAACAGATTTCCATTGCTATTTCTGTTTCCTCCTCTCCGCTTTCCTTCCTGGTGCTTACTTTGGCTCTACTTTTCTTGTGTCCCTTCAAAACCTCCTTGTCCTGGATTGGCCTTTGGGGCACATAGGAAAAAGGAAGAGATATTGCTTCATGGTCTCTTTAAAGGTCATGCAGTCTGAACTGGACAGAGACAAATTCAGAATCACTTCAAGCTCCTCTGATTATGGGCATATCCACACAAAGTATTCTGGAAACTGCACAACCGCATTAAGGTGGCATTAAGCCCAATGAAATATACCCTGCCTGTCAACATAGCTGATTAGCTCAGGCTCAATGCCCTGTGATTCAGACATACAGTTTCCAGGAGGCCCAAGATAAGCAAAGCAATATAGAGACATGCACTAAGTACCAAATACATCTGGAGTCCACAAAGGGTGTTGGGACATCAGCACATTCAGTTGATCTAGGACAGGATCCCTTGGTGTATCCCATTGCTTCAGTTAGTAAGAAAGAGGCAACTTGTCTCCTGAGGAGCCTAGTCCTAACTTGGCAACCTTTTTACAAATCAGGGCTAGCTTAAACTTGCTTGCTGGCTATTGTCAACCAGGTGGAGCACACTGTGCTCATGGCCTGAGGATGTGTTTGCTCACTTCACCTAATACCAGCATGCTGAGCCTGAAGGGCTGACTAGCAAGAATAAGATGCTTATGGTGGAGGAGGCCACCCCTGAGGAAAGTATTCATTAAAAACATTTAGCAGCCCATGCCTCCTGGAGCAACAAACAAAGTCAATCTGGTCCCAGGGTTGCTGTACCATCTCAATAACTAATGGCCAGTTAATGCTGGGTTCTTCTCCAAGGCATTCTTCTCCTCTCACAGATCCTGTGGTTTCCACAGCATATACAAATTTGTTGAAATGGAAATAGCACAGTTTTGCATTATGCTATTGTGTAAACATAATTTGTATTGAGCTATTGTATAAACATTGGTTAAGAACTAATTTGGGGCTTTTAATGAGTTTATGTGCTGCTCTCAATTGGCAGGAAATATCAGCGTGCTGAGGGGAAAAAGGATTCCTTTAGTTTTGACACACAGCAGGTTTTTAAGGAAAGCAGACAACTGAAGCCATCACTGTTCGGAATGCGAACATGATAATAATTGACAACAAGAAGTAAGAGTCAAGGCAAGATTTTTTTTCAAACTACACAATCTAAAACTAAGGCATTCTCCTCTGCCTACCATAGCAATATGCTCTGACTACAGAAGTTATGTTCTGGTCATTACTGCTACTCTGAAGAGGATTTGAGTTGGTAAATATAGAAATAATGCAGAACCTAATTTTCTCAAAAAATTTATACTGGAAACTACATTAACTTTTTTTAACTGAAGAACTTTTCCAAGCGACATGATCTCTGATATTTGCAAGATTTTCAATACAACAAGTCTCTGACGGCTGTTTTGGTAGTTCCCAGGAACCTTAAAAAAACCACAGGCAACAATTTCTGCCAGCAAGAATGATTTCAGTAGCACACTGCAGTAAAACTGCTGCAGAAGCTGGAGGGCAACACAAGAAGGTACCAAACTGTAGAGGGATCTCAGACAGCAGAAGCAACTCTTTCAGCTTGTGGAAACAGCCTAAAGGTCTCCGTGACACTTGCTGTTTCTGCAGTGTGTTCACAAGAAGAGGAATCATCATGGAAGCTTTCCCACACCACATCAGTAGTTGACTGCAGGTTTGGACAATGGGGGCAATTTGAAGCCAGCCAAATTGAAGAAGCCAGAAGCTTCTCTGGCATATACTTAATAGCTTGAAGAAGCTGCATTTAACAGCCTTAGGATCAAGAAAGAAATTAATAAGATACAAATAAAAAAAGGAAAGGGAAGGGAGGGCAGAATGAATGATTGTGCAAACAAACATAGCTCCCAGGAGCTTGCTGAGCCATGGAAAGACTTCCTAATGGGACAGTGAGGGCAACAGAATACATCACTGCCAGGCACTCCGGGGTTTTCATCCTTTAGCTGCTTGATAGGCATAACGTTAAGTTTCTTTTCTCAGGTGCAAACTCTGTCTTAATCCTTTCTCCTGGAAAGTTTAATGCCTTTCTATTCATAACAAATTCAAAACACAAAATGCAAAAATAACTAGGGATAAATAAAACAAAAAAAGCTGCCTAGGTTTGAAAGGAAGGGAAGGAAAGGAAGAAAGGAAAGGAAGGGAAGGAAGGGACGGAAGGGAAGGAAGGGAAGGAAGGGAAGGAAGGGAAGGAAGGGAAGGAAGGGAAAGAAAGAAGAGAGAGAGAAAAAAAATAAAATAAAAGAGAAGAGAAGAGAAGAGAAGAGAAGAGAAGAGAAGAGAAGAGAAGAGAAGAGAAGAAAGAGAAGAGAAGAGAAGAGAAGAGAAGAGAAGAGAAGAGAAGAGAAGAGAAGAGAAGAGAAGAGAAAGAAAAAAAAGAAAAGGAAAAGGAAAAGGAAAAGAAAAGAAAAGAAAAGAAAAGAAAAGAAAAGAAAAGAAAAGAAAAGAAAAGAAAAGAAAAGAAAAGAAAAGAAAAGAAAAGAAAAGAAAAGAAAAGAAAAGAAAAGAAAAGAAAAGAGGAAAAGAAAAGAAAAGAGGAAAAGAAAAGAAAAGAAAAGAGGAAAAGAAAAGAAAAGAAAAGAGGAAAAGAAAAGAAAAGAAAAGAGAAGAGAAGAGAAGAGAAGAGAAGAGAAAAGAAAAGAAAAGAAAAGAAAAGAAAAGAAAAGAAAAGAAAAGAAAAGAAAAGAAAAGAAAAGAAAAGAAAAGAAAAGAAAAGAAAAGAGGAAAAGAAAAGGAAAGGAAAGGAAAGGAAAGGAAAGGAAAGGAAAGGAAAGGAAAGGAAAGGAAAGGAAAGGAAAGGAAAGGAAAGGAAAGGAAAGGAAAGGAAAGGAAAAGAAAAGAAAAGAAAAGAAAAGAAAAGAAAAGAAAAGAAAAGAAAAGAAAAGAAAAGAAAAGAAAAGAAAAGAAAAGAAAAGAAAAGAAAAGAAAAGAAAAGAAAAGAAAAGAAAAGAAAAGAAAAGGTCTTTGATCTAGTAAAGGGTCAAAGAAAAAGAATCTGGTTGTTCCTTAGCATATCATATAACAAGATCAAAACCAACAATTCTGGTGTTATCTAGGTAGTAATAAGAGTTAAACCTACATTTGTGGGGCAGTAAAGTCAGGATTTTTAAGCACAATTGCCACTCTAATTGTAGGCCTGTATTTATGCTAGAAAATGATCCCTGATCAGCAGATTTTCAGTCTGACATCTAAAATTACATAGAACACAATTTTGTTGTCATAGTAGGATTTTTCCCCTCTTTTTGCTCAAACTGAGACAGGCTGAATTCAACCTTCTGCACAGCACTAATTACAAAGGATTACTATTTTTTTTTTGAAGGGAAAGAAAAAGGTATAGAAGAGAGAAAATTGCAATGTAACCCCTTCCCCAGTTCTGTAGAAGCTTTCTGCTTTCTCCTCCTCGCTCCTTTGGGAGATGCCAGGCACACTGCCAGTCCTTGGCCTGAGGTTGCAAAGAGTTAACAAATGCACCACAGTCATGGCACTGTCGGTAGTAGAAGGAGCTGATCGGACTAAGCTCTGGTTGACCAGCATCTCCTACAGTAGCACTCTGCTGGTACACTCTCTCATGTGCCATTTATTAAACCACTTCTTAGTCCTCTGCAAATGGTAAGAGTAAGTAGGCAGATCAGGAGAGTTATGACTTGGGTGTAACGTAAGGCATGCAGCTTGCAGCCACAGAAGTAGCTCGGGTATCCAGCAAATCAATATTTGCGTGTTATTATTCTCACATACATCCCATTTGCTGATCCAACATTTGTTCCCACAGAAACAGGATCAGAGAGGCCGCCGGCAGGCAGCAGGCAAGCACAGCCTGCTTCCCCTGGAGCCCAGCTCTCACCCAGAGCCAGCACACATGCACATTCCCTTCAGCAAGCAGGCAGAGATCTACCAATTTTTTTTATTAACAAGCAACATCTTTACATTAAAAAAAGAACTAGTAGAAGGGGGCACACTGCCCTCAACATTTCTCCTACTCAGCAAAATATCAGGGCTCTCTCCTCAGCATGCAACAGCTGCGTTACACAACTCCTCTGTCCTGTTTCTGATTAAACCAGACCAAGAAGTACCATCTTAGTGTGTGACTGTCACAGAGGTTCCCTTCCACAACAGCACATCAAGGAAAAAGAAACTAAGAGAAAACCAAGGTAATTTTCTGATAGTACAGAGACAAGCAGTTCAGTTCTGCTCTACCTCAGTGCAGCAGAAGCAGTCATCGTTTTACATCAGCAACTCGGCTTCTGTGAGAATATGGGCTACATCCATGGGTGCCAAGAGAAGTGTTTGCTGTCATAGTGTACCCAACTCTTTGAAAGATCACAGAGACCAGCAGAGACATTTCCCACCTGGAGAAAGACAAGCATCATACCCATCTCCAGAAAAGGTTAAAAGGAAAATACAGGGAGCTGCCAGATAGCCTCACATCACACAAAGGGGGTCCTCTTAAAGCACATCTCTGAGCACATGGAGAAGTTGGTTGAGAATGGTTAGCATAGATTGACCAAGGTTAAATCATGTGTGACCAACCCAAGTGCTCTCTATGATGAAATGACTGGATCTGAGGACAAGGTGGAGTAGCAGACATAACTTACCTCAGTTTTAGGAAGGCTTTCCACACTGTCTACCACAATAAGCTTGAATTCAAGCTGGAACATTATGGTTTCAATGGGTGAATGTCTGGATCAGTAAATTATTGGGTGGATGACTTAGGCTCAGAGGGAGCCCTTACAGCCATCCAGGCTGCTCAAAATCTGTCTGGGGAGCAGCTAAGTGAAAAAAGCCCTGGGATCCTGGTGGTCAGTGGGCTCAGCACAAGCCAGCAGTGTACTTTGACAGCAGAGACAGCCACAGCTTCCTGGACTGACAGGAGGACAGTCAGGAGCTCAAAGACAGCAATTATTGTCCTTCTACTTATTAGGTCACATATTTAATGCAAAACAGACATCAATTACCAGGAGCAAGTCAGCAGAAGGCCACCAAGATGGTCAGGGTGTGAAGTACTTGCCCTGTGAAAAGATATTGAGGAACCAAGGCTTGTTCAACCTGGACAGCTTCAGGGCTGTAACAGCAGCCCCTCAGTGCCTACAAGGTGGTTATGAGCCAGGCCTTCACAGTAGCAGGATAAGGGACAGCGAGCAGAAGTTGAAAGGAGAGGTTTTCAGATCAGCTATGTGGAGAAACCGTTTCCCCATGAGGGCAGACAAGCAGCACAACATGGGGCCAAACATATAGTGCCTTGCAGGTTTTCGAGACCCAGCTGGATAAAGTCCTTAGCAAGCAAGCTTCATCCAATAGCTGTCCCTTGAGCAGAAAGATGGACTAGTGATCCTGCGATTTATCATGCCACTCTCCCTTGCCATAAATTCCCACAGCAGCAGCAGGCTACCAAGACCAGACTGCCATTGCACCTATTATCCCTTCTCACAGTGAGAACTAAGCACCTACTTGGTTCCTTTCTGTCTCCCCATCAAAAACACCTCTGTTACAATCAGGTGTAGATTGGACCCTGAGGTGTAGAAATACTTTGTAACATTCTCACCTCTGCCTGGATTAGAAACAAAAAAAAAACCAACAAACCCAAAACAAAAAAACAAACAAACAAACTAAAACCCCAGACAAATAATGCTGTGTTGTTAACACTAGCTTGACTCCAGCTATGCACATGGCAGAGATCTGGCATAGCAGCCTTCCTTACAGCCTGCACATCGAGGTTACTAGCGCTACCAAAACCCATGCTGATGTATCTGTATGCTATGAGAACCCCTGCTTGCTAAATGAAATATATCTACATGTTCTGCAACTATGCCTTTTGTTGCAATGAACCCATCTGCTGTAATTTCGTTAGAGAAAGTGCCAGACTTAATGCACATGTCTTCTGTGCAACAGGCTCCTGCAGTCTTTCCTCACTTGAATTGGTCTGAAGTGAAAGATAGGTATGTTCCACTCAGAGCACACGATATCCACTTACTTCTTACATTCAACATCCATTTCCTCTCCTTGCTTTTCCCAGACACAGTGTTAAAACACATCTGTTACTTGCAGTTTTTCTTAACTGGGACTTTTCAAGGATGAAATGAATGTTTCTGTTGAAAAAATAACTTAAAGAGAAGGCCATTCAAAACTTGCAGCCTCAATACAGATAAAGGATTAAGGTAAGAACAAAACTGGCCCTGGATGCCTGCTATATTTACTCTTTACATATGTTTTATTTGATAGTGAAGAGCAGGTAGAAGGATGGCTGGCATGCCCTGACCGCAGGAGTGCAGTTTTAATCATACGAAAGGGCACCAGCACTCCATCGTATGGTTACACAAAGGGAAGCCATGGATGCTATTACATCACCCACAAGAAAACAATGTAGAAACATGCCATTCCCTCCACATTCACAACTATATATTTTAGGTTTTGCACAAAATAAAAAAACTTCATGTGCTCAAATTCTGCACAAGATAAAACAGTAACACCAAGTAATCCATCTGGAATCCAGCTCATTAGCAAAGCTCGTGTCAGGATTACCAGATTAGATATGACAGAAAAATCTTCTAGAAAATACATACATGGATGACCAACTTCTAGAAGCTTTTGTTAGCCCTGCAGACAACTCCTCCTATAGGCCTTTCCTTATCTCACCCAGCAAATAGATGCTATTAAATACACCAATTTCTTTCAGCAGGCTATGCAAACAGAAGTACACACAGTTAATTAATACTGCAGTAATTTCTTTGATCTTCCAATGAAAACAAAATTTAAAAGTCATACTATTTCAGCCTAGAAGCTTAGAGTTAAAAAGCTTAGGAACTCATCCGGGACTTTGAATCCAAGAATCATTCAGCTGATGTCATTAAAAGAGCTGAATTAGACTTGTAATTATTCCCTTATGAGTTCTGTTGTCTATCTGAGGAAGAAGGGTATTCATTTCTGTCCTCAAAATTGATCTATTTTGGTGAAAAAATAGAAGCTTTAGAGACAGGAGCAACTTAGTTTTACTGTGCATCTGATAGAATACAAGAAAATAAGTGTCAATAGTGAATAACATCCCTGCCAGTCAATAGGAACAGTGCTTCTGTTTACATTGCGTGGCAGTTTCCTAGAGATCCTCCAGATAAATCCTATCTCCACAGTTACAACACTGCTTATTGCAGTAACACTTCATTAACATGCAAATGCTCGACAGTTATTGAGCTTAAGTACATCTGCATATTTATAAACAACCATTCCAAACCACATCCCCATTTAAGGAAACCTTTTAATGATACTGAACCTAAATTCTCTCTCATATCCATTGAAAAATATACTGCAGTCAGATTCATTCACTTTATATTTATACGGTACTTTTTAAAATACTATTTACACAAGTAGGTCAAAAAATGCCTTATCAGCAGTTTCCTTAGGTTTTGTTTGTTCTTTATGGCTATAACTTTTTTTCTTTAACATATTTCTCCATTGAAAAGGCAAAAAGAACACAAAGAATGAATGATGCTTTGGAAAACAAAACAAGGTAAACTTATAGCAATCTAAACAAACACCTGTTAACCCATATTTAAACAGAAATCTGTAAAATATTTCACCCCTGTATTTTCAAAGCAAAGGATTAAGAAGCACCAGACAATGCACAGGGTGAAAATTTGCCCCAAAATCTACAGATTTAATTCTTTTGCTCATGACAGTAATTCGGCACACCCCGACATCACTTCTTTCTGTTTTCCAATAACACATCCTGGAAAGCACATACAAAAGCCAGCATAGGCACTGATGCTTCTAATAGCACATTCTACCCAAACCACCAGGAGCTTTTAGCATGGAATATCGCAAATGAATTTGGATTTCTCCAAAATTTTCATGAAAGTTTTATTCAGAGATAAAGATTTTTTTTAAAAAAAAAAAAAAACAAAAAACCTGCTTTTTTTTGTTTGCTTTTTTTTTTTTGTTGTGGCTTTTTTTTTTTAATGAACAAAAAGATACCAAAAACAAAAGGATACAAACAGTTATTCTCTAATAACAATGTTTTGGGAAACTTTTTTTTCCCCTACTGCTTGAAGGCCGATACAAGAGCACATTAATGTAGAAAAGAATGGGAGCAGCTCTATCAAGTCAAGGGGTAGTTGCGAGGATTGCACTCAGTCATCCTAGATAAGCAGAGTCATTTCTGATTCCCACCCTTTTCTGCTTTAGCACACCTGAGTAGGAATTGCATATCCTTCTTCAACAACCTTTTAGGATGCATTGTATTTTTATTTGGGGTGGGTGGGAAAGAAGTTACCGATTTATATAAGTTACCAGTGGTTTTCTTCAAACCTATGGGACTTTATCCAACTGAAAAGCAATTCAAGTTACACACACACTTTCATAGGTAAAATGCAAAATATATTATCTCAAAGCATGCACTGTTATTGTGGGGCTTAGTCTGTAACCTTCAGCATAGTACAATTCAGGATTATTTATTTAGCTGTGCTGTGTAAATGCCAATCTTTAACTCTATGAGCCTCTTTCCTTATTGCTATCAATCTGGGTAGCAACCAAACACAAACCTACACCTGGCCAGCCATGAAGTATCAGAGAAACTTACACGGTCAATTTGTGCACATGAACTGTAAAACTTGGATTGAATATTTCATTATAGACAAAGATAGCATGAGCTGTACTTGCAGGTTTAAAGGAAATACAAGGCTGAAAGCAAAACACTTTTTCTTTAGAGACCTAATCCAGAAGATCCCTGCTACACAGATTATATAAAAAGCTTTGTTGCATCTCCTGCTTGCTGGCCCACTATTTACACAAACATTGGTGACGAGGATAAAGTGAAATATCTGAAATGTTAGTATAATATCCCAAAGTGTTACATAAATACCACAGTAAAATACAGAAGCATAGCCATTGCCAGTTTCATTTTGGTCATATTTTGCTGTATGTATCATTATATCGGAGTCAAGTATGTTCTCATCTCTTTGGACTTTTATAAGACACATCAAAGCAACAAGCAGTGAAGTTGGAACAGAGAAAATATGTCATAACAGCTACTAGTGCACAAGAGAAGAAAATAACTTCCAAGGACAAAAACACAAGCATTTCAGAAATTGAAGCTAAGAGTTCATGGGGGTGGGTTTTCTTGTTGGTGTTTTTTTCGGGTTTTTTTTGTTGGTTTTTTTTTTTTTTTTTTTTAAGTAAACATGCAATAAACCAAAAAATGTCACCTAGGAACAAAATTCTAGATAGCACTTATTAAAAACTAAGTAGTTTTCATTTGCAGCAGCTAAATTTGCCTGCATATTTGACATTCTAAGTGGAAGAAATATTACAGTAAAGATAACTACTAAAGCCATGCAGGCACTCATATTTTCAACTACATGTGACACTCACGTCAAATTATATGATAATTCCATATATAATTCACATTACATATTGTGATAATTCTCAAGATAAAATTAACAAGTTAAGACTATTTTATGTGAAGATGTCTGCACTGCTTTTGTGTATGTAATACAAGCCTCATGCTTTCCCCAAACTTCGGATTCATGCTTCCAATCCTTCAACAAAACTAAGAGCAGGAATGCACACAGCTAGGACTACATTCCCATGTTCCCATTTCCTAAAATTTAGCCACATTATAGCATGTAAAGACTGAAGGTAACATTTTCAAAATTCCCAATACCTCTTAGCTTTTAAGATCCTTCTAGAGAACCAAGTTCAGAATAGTTTGTCTTACTGTAAGTGACACTGTATAGAACTTTGGCATGACTTTCAGGCATTATTGTACCAGTGATGATGCAGCTGATCAAATACAGACCTTTTGGAGGGAATATACTAATGACAACACATCATCAGGACAATTTAACCTTATGACAACTTGCTACTATGATAAGTGAGTGAACTGGCTTTTGCACAGCCCTTACATGATGCTTACTTTTCCATCTCGGCTGCCGAATGAGTGACATATTGCTTACATAAAGTTTAGTATCTTGAGAAATTACAACTTCACAGAAGCAATGAACATATTACACCAAAATGAAATCAGCAAAATGGCTTGGGAGATATGATATCACATCACTGAAATCACCACTGAGTTTCTTCTCCTGTGTCTTTTTGTGTGCTTACAACTGAGTCCTCTCTGTTGCATTATTTTCTTTAATTTACCAAATAGACTGAAAAAAGACAACGCTCCCTCTTGCAGATGGGAAATACTCTTACCTCTCAGTCATGTAATGACAAGTGCCCAGTATGAGGGAAAAAGAAAGGAGTCCAAGTGGATTTTTTTTTTAAGTATATCATGATTAAAACAACTTACTATTTAAGAGTGCCAGGTGGGGAAATGCTTGGAAGCAGTTTCTTCTAACAGAGGCTGAGCTATATCTGCTTCTTTCAAGCTTCACCACTTTGCTTAAGGTTGATATCAAGGCTTTGGAAGACAGATAAAGCTCAAGAAAGCAAAATATCTCCTCTAAAGAAATACTCTATTGCTTCTTCTTTTGATCTTAAGTGTTAGTCAAAGTTTAGGGTCTTTGAAAAATGCTCTGAAAAACCTGGAATCCCTATTGACAAAGCTAGCTTTGAAGACCACTATGTAAACAATCTCATTTTAAAAATTAACTCTGCCACTGCTTCAGAATAATTTCTAGTTTCTTTCTGTTACTGAACACCGTGAAAAAGAAACGTGATTACATAAGGCAAACACAGGAATCTGAAATACAGAAGGCGATCAGACCCAAGGCATATCTGTAAATCCTTCCATCAGAATGGAGAGCTCAGGAGCCACTGCAACGCAAGCCAGCACAGCCTTTCCTTCTACACCTCCCTGACAAAACTGATGTTTGTGGCCAGCATACGCTTGCTAGGATAACACAGCTGATTATTGTCTACTGCACGCAGAAAACACTGAACATGTTAACAACATGCCATTTTAAAGAAAATCAAAGTCTTCGTACACTTTCTTAGCCTCATACAAAACCAATACTCTTATCCAAACAGAACCCCCGATTACCAAGTGGGCCAGATATTTTTAGTTACCAAGACCCAGTTGCCAGCAAAATTAAACTGCTTGGGCTGAAATTTTCCTTTCCTGTAAACATAAACTTTAGTTTTCACAAACAAATGAAATGAAGAATACACATTGTAAAATCCTGGTGGCCTTTCCTTTGGGAAGTTTTAGAACACACTTGCTTTGGATCTGGAACTGGCAAGACGTCAACAAAAGTTCTGTCAGTTGTTAACATGCCTGCTTTATCTTTTTTTAATTTTTCCAACTAAGATTTTGCCCAGATCTCTTTACCTGGCAGAAAATGTTTGAGCATGCACCTTATCGATGACACCAAGCTGTGTGGTTCCGTTGATATGCTGGGGGGAAGGAATGCCATCCAGAGAAACCTCAACACACTTGTGAGGTGGGCTGATGCCAACCTTATGAAGTTTAACCATGCCAAGTGCAAGGTCCTACACCTGGGTCAGAGCAATCCCAGGCACAGCTACAGGTTGGGCAGAGAAGAGATTCAGAGCAGCCCTGCAGAGAAGGACTTGGGGGTGTTGGTTGATGAAAAAATGAACATGAGCCAGCTTCAGTGTGCGCTCGCAGCCCAGAAAGCCAACGGTATCCTGGGCTGCATCAAGAGGAGCGTGACCAGCAGGTTGAAAGAGATCATCCTGCCCTTCTGCTCTCATGAGACCTCGCTTGGAGTATTGTGTGCAGTTCTGGTGTCCTCAACATAAAAAGGACATGGAACTGTTGGAACAAGTCCAGAGGAGGGCCACGAGGATGATCAGGGGACTGGAGCACCTCCCGTATGAAGAGAGGCTGAGGAAGTTGGGGCTGTTCAGCCTGGAGAAGAGAAGGCTGCGTGGAGACCTCATAGCAGCCTTCCAGTATCTGAAGGGGGCCTACAGGGATGCTGGGGATGGACTCTTCATCAGGAACCGTAGTGACAGAACAAGGGGTAAGGGGTTAAAACTTAAACAGGGGAAGTTTAGACTGGATATAAGGAGGAAGTTCTTTACTGAGAGGGTGGTAAGGCACTGGAATGAGTTGCCCAGGGAAGTTATGAATGCTCCATCCTGGGCGGTGTTCAAGGCCAGGTTGGACAGAGCCTTGGGTGGCATGGTTTAGTGTGAGGTGTCCCTGCCCATGGCATTGGGATTGTAACTAGGTGATCTTAAGGTCCTTTCCAACCCTAACTATTCTATGATTCTTACAAAAATAACTTAAATTTCAATACATAAGTTCTCTATGTTTATGCTAAGAGGGGTTCTCTTGCAACTGCAGTTGAAAAGGTTAGGTTATACAGGATCTCTCTGCTCCTCAATTGGTAAAGTACCACAGAGAATTGCAGGACAAAATTAATTATTTTGCCCTCATATCAGGGCTGGAACAGCATATATTTAACGCAACTTCCTCATATACTGCATAAAGAGAAAACAAAACATCAAATACCTTGTCAGTTTAAAGAGTACTCTGTGTTTAAGGGGAGGGAGAGGTGAGAAGGGATGTTTATGTAGATGAGGCAAAGAAACTACAGAGAAAAGATGCAAGCATATAATTAAAATCTGTACCATAATGCCTACATACAACATGCCAACAGAGATTACAAGACCAATGTTGATTCCAGCATCAAACTTTTCAGTGTTACATTTTTACAGTTTAATAACATTCCTTTAAAATATGCTTTTCATGCACTCAAAATGATTGTTTAATCAGAGATGAACTTTTATCAAGCAAAAATTGGAAACTTTCTTTAAACTCTGATCCCAGCTGCTTGATGTGATCCGAGCAGCTGAACATCTGAAGCTTGTACAAGCTTGCACAAGCTTGTACAGAACCAGAAGTCCTTTTGCATGTTACAGAGTTTATGAGAGCTATATGGCCAGGAGTTGAAGACTGAGTTTCACATTTGGATTTGACCTTTGTGAATTTTGTAATTTTAAGATGACACGTCTGAAGATATTTACGTCTGTATCCAAAGGCCGCATGAATATAAGGGAAATGGTCCCCTGTTATGAGGAAGGTAATTATTCCCCAATCATTTTTAACTGTTTTGCTTTACCAATAAAATCAGGAGTTTTGACTTGGTAAGAAAGAGGTTTCTTCAGAGAAAGGCAAAGCCATGTCTTTAGTAAATCAAAACAGACTCAGACACTTGTCATTCTCCCAACTTGCAGATGATCAGGAGGTCAAAGACAAGAAGGATAAGCAAGGCTTAGCATTTTGTTTTTCGGTTGTTTCTGGGTTGTTTTTTTTTTGTTTTAAAGACCTTCTCATATGTCAGACATGTGTATCATGCACATCCAGCAGGGGACAAAGATCAGAAATTTAAAGGAGCTGTTTGTGATTTTGGATGGGATGTGGCACACAGATGAAAGAGCAAACATTTTTCCCCCTTGGTTTAATGCTAGCACTAGATTCCTAAATTAAGCCCAGCAGGAAACAAACATCCACCACAGATTTCAAAAGATATCTCACATCTTTGTATTAAAACGTGTTATTTTAAGAGTCCCAAATGCTGCATATCTGATTTTTATTAAGCCCAGAGCCAACATAGGAAGTTATTTGATTTATTTTAAAAGAATGTAGAAAATATTAGTGGACAATGGGATGTAAATTGCAGGAAGCCAAAAGAAAATTGAAGAGTAGGAGATAATGGGCCTGATGCTATCACTTATAAGAATACTGAGGCCACAGACTTCAAAAAATTACTTTGATAAACTTGAGAGTTTGCTCAGACTAAAGAACATGAGGTAAGTGGATTTTCCCAGGGGGTGGAAGGACAGTCTTTATTTTTCTTTTCTAAACAGACTGGGGAGATGTTTCTAATATGTGCTTCTGATTTCCTGCAACGCCAAAGAACTGTAATATTGCATTACCATGGAGGACAAAATCAGACATCACCTCACACATATTGTACACATTTCAAGTGATTTTTAGTGAGAAGAACAAGAATTTTAGATCCGTATACAAATACAGTTAAAATGTCCAACCCTGAAAATTCTTTTCTTCTAACACTCCTTCTTTCTTTATACAAAATATAGAAGTACAGGATAGGATTTTGCTCAGCTCAGTCACAATACGCTGAGCTTTTATTTTGGAGGCTGCAGATTTTTTTTCTTCTTCTTTCCCACTGACTTTGATGATGTTTGGGGATTAAAACAAGGCGCAAGCAGTTCCCATGAGATGAAAGACATAACTGCAAAGGACACTTACTTAGAATATTAAAAAAAAAAAAAAGTGCTTCTTGGGGTTTGAGATGCTGTTATGTATTTATTTAAAGAAACACTCCCTTCAAGGGGTTTAGACTTCAATATTTTAAATAAGTTTCTGCTTCTATCAACTCTAATTGGAAATAAAATGTAGATTTTTTTTAATTGCCAAGCTGATGAATATTATAAAAATGCATTCCCAAGTAGGCTAAATGTATCACAGACAGAAAGAGTAGTTCCAAGTTCTTCCGTAAGCAGTGCCAGTTTCATTCTAATTTATGGCCAATTATAATCCCAGCCACCCTTACCGCAGTGACACCATTTTGAAAATGCTCCCCATATCTTTGCCCCACCAGCTACCTCCTGGCTGGTCACAGAGGCAGTTCCTGCAATGGCAAGTCCTGAGCCTTGGTTCCAGATTCAGCCAAGCTCTCAGGCCAACCAGAGCAAAGACCCAGTAGGCTCTCACATCTCTCAGAAAAGGCTAATTTATCTTCCTCTTCTAGCCAGTCCATTATATCATAATATTTTTAGTACTTCCATTTCCAGGCCTTCCTAATCCTCCCATAATTAGCCAAGACAATGAAAGATTATTGGGTGAAGAGATGAAGCAGAGAAGATGGGGTAAAAGAAAAAAGGGGGAGGAGGCAAAGGGGAGGAAAGAAATTTTTTCTTTTTTTGTGAAGTGTGCTAAATACAGAACACAGAAGTGCTTTTGAGAGCAGTCAGAATTTTGCATGTGTAAGTGAGCTTTCTCACACTCTTGGGTCAACCAAGCAAGAGGAGAAAGGAGACCTTTGGTTTCTGTTCCTGATAACACTTTTGCATGCCATGCAAGTCAAGTTGGTTTATGTTTCCATTTCAGATCCCATCATAAGATGTGTCCAACACCTTCAAGCTTTTGGCTATGAGACTGATGAAGTACTGGATTCACTATGAACTCAGATTAAAAATTATGCATGACCCTAAGAAAATGCTGCAGAGACATGAGTAAATATCAGTTAATGTCCAAAACTCAGCTCCTGTAGAAGTTCAGTGAGAGTACACTTGGAACTCCCTGAGATACATCAGCCTTCACATTTGGGCCATCTTGGCAAAAGGTTAGTTCGTCATTTGCAAGTTTACTATTTGATGCAGAATAAAAACATGGAAAAGGTGTTTTTAGTGTTCTTTACCAGCTTTGGAATCCAAGAAAGTTACATTTCTCAGCTATCTAATGTACTCAAGGTCAACATTTCTCCACAATCCTAAAATTCAGATTTATCCTTTTATATTGGATCCTGAATTTGCGTCCAATCACTCAGGTATTCTGCAGGTATTCTTTTGATCCAAATTTGCCTTCATTCTGATGTACCAGCATTTTGTCAAATTGTTCCAGAAGTGTCAGATACAAAATTGCTTTTCAAACAGTATTTGTTTTTGTTTTAAACACGGGTGTCCCATAACTGCTATTTATCATACCTAGCAGTGGTATCATATCACCACGGGCTGTGGCTAACTCATGGACATGTTTGTGCTCAGTGGTTTTGCACCTAAATTTGTGAAGCCAAAGAGGGGAAGAATATGGGGACAGGAGACACAAAATAAGAAAAATTATCTGCTTGTCAGTTTCATGAGGTCACAGCAATGATTCTTGATTCACATATTTTACACAAATACAAAACATTCTTAAAGCACATCTACACCTGAGTATACGATCATTCCAGATTGTTTGAAATTATCAGGCAGCTTACTTCTCTAAATAAGAAGGATATCTTAAAACAGAAAAATATATTTACAAACTTCATTGCAAATGCCAGTAAGTTCTTAAGGGACAGTAGACTCAAGAAAAGCCATAAAACTCAGTCTGCACCCAAATAGACATGACCCAAAGACATTATGGCATGGTTAGACTTCAGTAGTTCTGAAAAACTAGACCCTAACATACTTTCTCCCAGCTACAGAGTTCTCCCTAAATGCCTTAATACTGGTCATGATCTCATGAACAGCTTTATGGAAGCACCCAATGTTATCATAATGACAATGGATGTCAGTGACCACTCAAATTACATTTTGGAGCCATTAACCACTGTAATCATAGAATCATAGAATAGTCAGGGTTGGAAAGGACCTTGAGATCATCTAGTTCCAACCCCCCTGCTATGGAATGCCTAACCAGATCTTATTAAACACATACATTGAAAATCTAGAACAATATTTTCACTGATAAAAAACAAGAAGCTCTCAGACACACTTTGGCTAAGTTAAACCAACAGCTCAGTACTTTGGTATTTTTTTAAAACAAATTTCATCTTTAGGGACCAATAAACAAACTGAAGACTATTTGCTTCAATAGGAAAAGATGAAGCCTTCAATTTTAAACTATAAATCACCATTATGCAAAATCTACTTCAAAAAGTTAAAAGGTTTAGAAAATGGCAAATGTAAATCACAATTGTTTTCATGGAAATTGTGGTTTATATTTAATGCTGCACTGTCAATAGCTTTACTGTCACTAGAAGCAATGAAATGCAAGTAGTTCGGTTTAATTACCTCAGTGCATTCAGTATTTTAAGTTGATCAAATTACATGAATCGATTTTTAAAGATTCAGCTTAGAGAAGTGGGGAGGCAATGTCTGGGAAAAAAAACATCAGTTCCATCTGCAGAATAATATTGATTAGATGTTATGGATGGCTTATGCTCTACGACAATAAAAAATTACAGGTGACTTTGGTTACTAGAGGAGCTATCAGTCAGCCTGAATTATTGACATATTTTTGTGTAGTGTAACTTCAAATATCTCCCTCAGTTGTCTTTTTCACCCTCAAAATGTAAACATTCAGAGATATCATCCAAAGATATCATCACAAGGTTGAACACAGGAACAAGCTATTCCAATACCTGCGATTTCACCAAAACCAAACTCTCATCTTGCAGCTGATATGCAGGGAAAAGTTTTACTCTTTTCTTCCATTAGCTTCTCTTAAGATCATTTCATATCAAAAGATAAAATCCAAAATAAAAAACTATATCCAGAGACTGTTCTGCAGTGATCAGAGAGGGTGTTACACCTTTCATTTGATGCTTAAACACCAATGACCAAAAGCATTCACTGAATGGCAGGGAACTGCAGAGAATAGAATTAAAAGAGAGATTAGAATTCCCAAATACTATTGTATCATTTTAAAAGGCAACTGATAGACTTGAAATCAGGCAATTTAGTAAGCCTAACACACTACTACTTTGTTCCAAAATACACATCATACCTAATACTGAAGATCAGTGAGAGAAAGAAAAAAAAATCAAAGAAAAAAAGAAACTTTTATATTTTCCTTTCCAACCACACCATAACATACAATCCCTTAGGATATGATCACACTCTTTCCACAGGATGACATTCCCTTTCAATACTTTGAATGGACAGTGAAAATTGAACGAGTGATAATTAATTATTTGGCCTTACTCTTACTAGTCAGTGTGAAGTCCCATGTCTTGTTTACTGTGTACTATTTAGAGCCTGATTTGAACAATGCATTATTCATTTGCTTGTGGGTTTTCCTACAGTGCTCATCACAACAATATCTGAATGCATTACAAACATGAAGTGATTCATTTTCACATCATCTTTGTGTGATGAAATGAATGATATCATTGTATGCACATTACAGATGGGGGGCATGACGTGGGGATATTAAAGCATCTGTTAATTCCAAGTACATAAACAGAGGCTTGCAGGGCCACGTTTCTCCAAAATACTTACATCTGTCACATCATTTGAGTTAGCTTCAGTAACACACAGGTCTCAGAGCAAGCCCCTAGAAAATTAGTATAATCATGATGCCCTGAGCACCTGAAAACTTTTTGTTTTAAACTGTGTTATACATAAGATGTGATGCTGCAAAAAAGTTGATAGTGAAACAAAAGAAATTCTCAGAACAAGCAATTACATTTCAGAGGTGTAAAAAGGTAAACAAAAACTCAAAGAGCAGCAAAGGCACAAAAGAATGATAAGGAGTTGGGCCATGCTGCTTTCAGAAAATGTCTGTCCTTTACTGGATGTGATGGTAGACATAGTGACAGCCAGACAATATGAGACAGCAGTATGCCCAGGTGGCCAAAAAGACCAAAAGCATCCTGGCCTGTATCAGCAATGTGGCCAGGAAAGTAATCATTCACCTGTACTCACCCCTGGTGAGGCTGCACCTCAAATCCTGTGTTCAGCTTTGGGCTCCTCAATACAAGAAGGACACTGAGGTGCTGAATCAGGTCCAGAAAAGAGTGATGAAGCTCATGGAGGGTCTAGAGCTCAAGTCTTACAAGGAGCACCTGAGGGAACTGGGGGTTTTAGGCCTGGAGGAAAGAAGGCTCAGGGAAGACCTTGTTGCTTCCTACAACTACCTCAAAGGAGGCTGTAGCGTGGTGAGTGTTTGGTCTCTTCTCCCAAGTAACAAGCAATAGGACAAGAGGAAACAGCCTCAAGTTGTGCCAGGGGGGCCTTAGGCTGGGTATTAGGGAAAATTTCTTCACACAAGGGGTTTTTAGCACTGGAAAAGGCTGCCCCAGGAGGTGTTTGAGTCACCATCCTTGAAGGTTTTTAAAAGATGAGTAGATGTGGCACTTCAGGGAGTGTTTTAATGGTGGACTTGGTTAGCAGCTGGATTCAATCTTAAAGGTCCAACCTAAATGATTCTTTGGTTTTGCTGTCTCCACCACTAGTACACCATTAAGACTTCTTGGTTCATTTCTTTCATCTTCCTTGGTAAGTGAGCTGGTATGGTGAAAAGAAGAAGAAATAACATCACATGCTCAGTTCACACCTTAATTTAAGTGGGAAAGATCCCAGAAGCTCAGAAGGGGCAGAACAGAAAGCGACAGTAGATGGCTGAAGGGGAGCATGTTCCAAGGACCCTCCTCACTGCAAAACTGGATGTGCACCAAGAAAGCATGCCATCAGAGATCAAAAAAGGTTGGGATTGTGCGTGTTTAAAGCAATATGGTCCACCTTTAATCTTTCTGTTTGATGTAATTCACTCAAATATATCTGACCTCATCTAAAAATAATTGAAAACTTTACATACTGGTTGTGTGCATTTATACAGTTTCTATTGTAACATCTTCTTTCACAGTTTGATCTTGCCTCCAGTATCTGAACCTGAAAAAGTCATACATGCAAACTGTCTGGCATCTTATTTAGCCTTCCAATAAATAGCTCTCCTTACACAAGCCTTGCCTTTCTTGACTGCAAGTGAAAACAGTTCCCAAGTGTGTTAAACTTTCCTAAGGGGCAGGCATGGAGACAGAGCCGCTGTGGTGGAAAAAATCCCTTCAGAATTATTGTACTGCAAAAATAAAGAGGTTTCTGCTTCCATTCCAATATCCTCAGTATTTCCATGAGAAATACAGCTGGATATAACCTTATCATATGCAGGGCACCACACATGTTGTGTTCAGCAGCTGTAGCCAAACAGGCTGCTTGTTATATTCCAACACTGATCTATTTTTCGGAAGTGACCCAGAATCTGTTCCCAGTTCTGCAAAAGATCTCTTACAGACTGTGAACATATTACTGGAAGATGGCTTCAAAAATCCAATTCCATTGCTGGAACCCAATTCAAATTATACAGCAAGGACAAGTGGTTCCCTCCTTCATTCAGAGTTGCAGTGTCTTTCATTCCTTGATGCCTGGTTTTCCAGGCATTCGGAGAAAACCCCTCTGAACTCAGTAATTCCCTTGTGTTGGCTGCAAGCCCGCATGATCATCTAGTTTTTGCAGGACTCCCCATACACAAGGTTCAGGAAAATGGGGTTCATCACCAACAACAGTGATGCAGCAAAGCTCAGTCTTCTTTCTCTTTCCCAAGGTACTGCCACACCAGAAACAGACTACTTTGGTTTGTGGCTCTCTGAGGAAAACTCTTGAAACCACCTGGAGTATTTTGTCATATAGTTGACAGTGCCGGCAGACGCATATATGACATAAGCCTGAATCAAGGTCTGGCAGGAGGTCTTTTCCCTTGTGGGCAGGCAAAATGACTGGGAGAAAGGGTTGTAAGGAACTGCGCAGGGAGGCACAAAAGCCAGTCACCTGCTGTTTGTTTGTTACCATTTGCTTGACTTCAAAGCTTCAATTTCTATCAGTTACTGGTTTTAAAGAGATTGGGTTTAAAATGCTCAGGTTACGGGCCAGCTGTCAGATTACACTGATGCCAAACCTGATGAAGAAGAGACCTTGTGGAAAAGGCCGACATGGTCCTTTCTGCTCAGGACTTTGACTCACGTCTGGGTCTTAATAATTCATATCACTCATAGTTGCTCTATCTTCACATATAATGTTCTATCCAGTTCCTCTTCATTACGTATTAGACTAAACTAAAAGGCACTTTGACTTTAATACATCTAAAAAAGGATATTTGCTTGGGGAAATAAACTTATCTCAAAAATTCAGCTCATCCTGATTTTAACATAAGACACAAGTCTGACCTCTCTTCAAGCTTTGGCCTTGTTAGGAGACCATGCGGATATTTCGAATACTAGTCGTTTTTTATGTTTGACTTTTTCAGAAGCAGAACAAAATTGACATACATTACCTGAAATCTGGATTTGCTGGTTTTTTATGACCACCTGCATCACAGCATTTGCACACAAAATAAGATTGTTTGAAAGTAGCCAAATATCTGGTATGTTGGGATAATTCTTAATTTTGTAAATACTGGGGATAGTTCACTGTTCCATTATATGCTGATGCTCAGCATTTAAAGAATCATTGTCTAATGCAGTCTTACTCTGACAATAACATTCATTCCGTTTAAAACAAGTATCTTGTAAAAATAACATTTTCCCTTCAATACGAGTTTTTTATGCTTACATTGTTTAGGTTAGGGTTTGTGTTATACCATCATAGAAATAAGTTTGTGTTTAGTGGAATAACTACTGTGAATATAGGAACATAAAACTTTCCTTTGTATCTACTACAATTAAATATTTGTACTTTAAAAAAAATAGAATATTTCTTTTCTACTTTTTTATTTAAACTGAGCCCTAAGAAAACAGTTTCTATACTAGGCTATTAATTGAAAAAATGTTAGGCAACTAAAATATTATAAATAATATCCTATGATTTTAAATAAGCTACTTGGAAAATTCTCACATAATATTACGTAAATATATATCTTAAGTGTTACCAAGTTTGAATACACTAATCCTAAAACTGTGTTTTAACATGGAACACAGGTCCCATGGCTATTAGAGACTGAGAGCACTGCAGAAACTTTACTCTCCCCCTTCCCCTCTTCAGCTGTTAGATGATCGGTCTAATGACTCCCTTAGGCTGGGTTCAAGGAGCAACATCAACATGCTATAGGAAGGGCTGCAAAACTTGATACTTTCTTTTTCAGCCTATTTCCCTCTGGCCAAACTGCAGAGCTTTCATATGGGGGGGTGTGTGTGTGTGTGTATAAAAAATAGAGACTTTTAGAAGTATGTCTGCCTTACACAATAACTAAAATGAATTGCCATTGTCCCACAGTAGAGAAAAACACCTCCCTATCCCATCACAAGTTGCAAGACTGTGGCAAGCCCCTGGAGGAAAATCCTTTACATTATTGTGAATGTCTAGTAAAACTGCTAATCCACAAACATTCAAACCACACCAAGAAAACAGGAATGAGATTGGTCTGAATATCTTACATTTGTAAAAATACATTTATGGATTTTCTTAGTTCTGTGTCTTCTGAAGCTACAAAAGAAAATTCAATCTTATTGTCAACCTTTCCCCCCTTCCCCTACAATTCAAAAGAAACTTTGAGTTTTTGAAACAAAGAGTAACAAGATTTCTCGGTATTATTCTTCTGCAGGAGCAAAGATCACAAGGATCACTCGATCTGTAGAGAATCTAATCCTAGACTGAAGCTGTATGAAGTGATTCTGCAAAATACTCGCTTCATATTTTAAATTAATTTTTTTCTAAGCCAGCCAGATTATAAAAAAAACTGGAAACGTGCCAGGTACTCTATTCAAAACACCTTGAAACAAACTGCATTGCTGTCTATATTTGGAAACCATTGAAAAAGTTGAAAAACTAAAACCATATACATGCAAAATATATGCTCAGCCTTCATTGTTTTCAAAGGAAACAAGGACAGATAAACTACAAGGATAACATATGGTTTGGATATGAATGTGGTTTACATCTGTTACTGGTTAATTAGTTCAAACTTTACCCACAGTGGAGTTTCAAGATGCAGGGACATGAGTTATACAAAAAAGCCATATTTTAGATCGGTGTACAGACCTGAAAATCCCAATATCCAACTGGTAGGTCAATCATCCTTGCAGAAGCACCTTTCTTGGCTGGAGCACTTCTCAGTGGAGCAGTCAGAGCAACACTGTTAGGTGAGCTGAGTCCTTACCCCAGCTCTCATCAGTTTGCTCTTAAGTTGCTCAGCTAGGCACAAAATATCAGTTGTGTAACCAGGAAAATACACTTGATGACACAGACTTGCCTAAGTAACTCCTATAGCGAAAACCACAAGACAAGACTGACTGTACTTCTTGACCTAGCCTTTATTTGTTCCCAGTAGTCACAATGAGCTTCATGTACACGCCTTTCACAATCAGCAAACAGAATTTTCTCAAACTAGTCTCCCCCCTTTTCAGTTTAATGTACAATAGTGTTTTCTTTGGGGTTTTTTTGGTTGTTGGTTGCTTGGTTTTTTTTTTCCAGAAAAAAATGAGCCCTTCTATTTTATAAGCGTTATGAAGGTGAAAACAATAACACTGTATTAAACTTTCAAAATGGTTTTATATCCTAAACCTTGGCTACTACTTTTTATTTTAGCTAGGAAGTGAAAGCTATAAAAAGAAAAAAAAAAAGAAAAAGAAAAAAATTAGGACAGGCTGGAGACGGTCCAGAGAAGGGTCACAAATATGACCAAAGGACTAGGAAGCCTGTCGCATGAGGAAGGGCTGAGAGAACTGGGTTTGTTCAGCCTCAAGAAAAGGAAGCTCAGGGAAACCATACCACCATGTTCCAGTATTTAAAGGGTGGCTACAAAGAAGATGGATACTCCCTTTTTACAAGGAGTCACATGTTAAAAATGTAGGGTAATGTGTACAAGTTACTTCTGGGGTGATTCCAATTGGACATAAGAGGAAAATTTTTCACACTGAGAGCAATCAGTCATCGGAACAATCTTCCCAGGGAAGTGGTAGAATCCACAATGTAGGGGACTCTGAAGATTAAGCTGGACAGGATGCTGAACCATCGAGTCCAGGTCATGTTTTGTCAAGAGAGGTTGGACCAGATCTTTGAGGTCCCTTCCAACCTATGGATTCTATGATTCTAACATTAATCCATATTCAGCTAAGGACATGCTTGCTACCTAGTCACAGGATTAGTCTGTGTTAAAGATTGTTACAAGGCCGTAGCTTTACATCTCCAGAACTTAGTTTTAGATTTTCAGCATATGTAAAATAATAGCTATAAAATAGCAGTAAGACAGAATCAAAACGATGTCCCATAATGATCACCTGTGATAAAGGCATCTCCTTAAAATCTCATTCATACCTGTGTCAATTTTAAAAGGAAAAAGGGAAGTGGGGATGGACTATTCATCAGGGACTGTAGTGACAGGACAAGGGGTAATGGGTTAAAACTTAAACAAGGGAAGTTTAGATTAGATATAAGGAAGAAAGTCTTTACTGTGAGGGTGGTGAGGCACTGGAGTGGGTTGCCCAGGGAGGTTGTGAATGCTCCATCCTTGGCGGTGTTCAAGGCCAGGTTGGATGAGGCCTTGGGTGACATGGTTTAGTGTGAGGTGTCCCTGCCCATGGCAGGGGGATTGGAACTAGATGATCTTAAGGTCCTTTCCAACCCTAACTATTCTATGATTCTATGATTATAAAAGATACTTCATAGTAACAGCCAATTATTTATTATTTTTTTAAATGATCTTGGGGTTCTTCAGAGATGTTAATTTTGAAGCATGGTATTTAACCCTAAAGAAAACTTCTATCAGCTATGTCAGTTTGTATTGATTGTTGCTAAAAAAAAAAAAAAAAAAAAAAAAAAAAAAACACAAAACAGATGGGAAAAGCAAGTTCCCAGTATTTGCAACAGCATCCTGGAGGCTGGCTTATAAGATACTACATTTTACTGATCTCCTTTTACAACAGTACCACCTCTACATTTCAGAACTGTATCAGGGAGTAACTGTAGAAGGTTTCAGGAGGAGGGGGAGGAAGTGGAAAAAAAAAATTTGAGTCAGTCAACTCTATTGACTCTATTCCCAGTTTTTCCATAAACTCAGTATGTGCTTTTTAGAGAGATATTTTAGCTCCATTTCTTATTTTGTTTTCAGTTTCTTGCTCCTTTTTTTTTTTTTTAGATTAATGATTCATATTGACATCAACACTCTCCCCTTTTAAGGAGGAAGTTATTTTCCTCCCACAACTTTCACTCATGAAGTCTCCCATTTGAATTATGAAATCCTGTTAAAGTAGGAGGTCATTTAAATAAGACATAAATCAGTAGAAAAAAGACTAACTTCTTTCCTGCACAGGTGTCACTTCTATTTATTTTGTGTGCAAAACCCAGTGATCCCAAGTTCAGAATATTTATACTGCAACTCAATCCCCATGGTCTGTTGACAACTGATATTTTTTTGTTAAATAGAGCAAAAACCCTTACAGACCCATCAGATCTTGACAGTTTTACAGGACTCCTAGCAAGATTTTCCAGCAATAGAACACTACTGGACTTTGTAGTCTTGTGTTCCTCAATACAACTTGATGTGAACTCATTTTTGTGTTATACTTCAGTGATACTGTCTGACCCTCAATGAGATCAGACAATTTTGGACACTATGGTTGCCAAGATATCTCCAGGCATACCTGGATCAGCTATAAAAGGAAAAGATTTGAGTGCAGATGAAACCCATCACTTACCTGACTTAGCCATTAGGATGCCTTGAGGCTTTGGGTGGCATGGTTTAGTGTGAGGTGTCCCTGCCCATGGCAGGGAGGTTGGAACTAGATGATCTTAAGGTCCTTTACAACCCTTACTATTCTATGATTCTATGATTCTATGTCATGTTGCACTGCAGCCAAAGAGAAGCATCACCTACCACTAACTTCCAACATAACCCTCAGTAAGTCAGTCCCCTACTACAAGACTCTTTTGCTGCGTTCACAGGTTATGAAGGCTCAACAGTGTTACCAATAAGGAGTCAGAGACACAGCGGACAAACTAATTGGGATAAAAAAAAAAAAACCAAACTTACATGTCTCCCAGGACTGAGCAAGTATGACAAGGCACCAAGTCACAGCTGTGCCTGCTGCATGTAATACACTGTTAGATATGCAGCCTGATGAGGAAGAAGAGAGGAAGAACACAAAGTTCCAAGTCACAGCAAGAAAGCAGGTGTACCTACTAACATTTTAATGCTGCTTCTTACAGCGTCAGTCAAGAACAAGGTATTTGTCCCACAGTGTTCTAAGTCTTTGATCTGAACAGAGATAATCTAACATATCATTTGCACAACTGAGTTATTTCCTCCCTCTTTGCTTGCTCCTTCCCTCCCAGCAAATCAAATTGTATCAACCCTATAGTACATATCCTATCCCACTTAGAAGGACACATATCTATATAGATGCAATGTTTATTCAAACCCTCAGCAGTAAGCTTCAAACAAAAATGGTAGAAAGAGGATACTGGCAGTTGAGCAGCATTTCCTTAAAAAATAAAAAATAAAATAGATAAAAATAAATAAAAAAGCACCTTTCCTTGAAGATAATCTCATTTGTAACAAAAGACTCGTGACAGTCCAGGTACCAGAAAGGTCTTCCTTGCTGTTCTTTGCAGCTTTGGTACCTACAGCAGAGCTACAACAGAACCACACTAGCAAGTGAGTTCTGCTGTCTTTGCACTTCAAAATGCTTTACAGACTCAGAATAAAGGTGATGGATTAACAGAATGGTTTCCTCACAAAAAGTGAAAAGACACACCACGTATTCAAGAATACATCACAAATATACTGACTGTAAAATAACAATGCTCATATCTAGTATTGAAAATTCTACCCTTATCCCAAAACAACATATTTCTGCCAAAACTGTGAATCTAAGCAGTACTTGATGAAGTATCATTAATATGCTTCTATACAGTAGCATAGGAAATGAATTGTATTTGGTCTGCTTGGAAGGCTTTAAAATATGCACATATTTATCAGTCTCGCCCTACATGCATAATCTACCTTTACAATTTCTGGAAAACACTGATAAACACTGCTTAGGAGAAAAGAAAGGTGCAAAGAAAGAAAAGGAATGAATTTACATGGAAATTTACTGTGTCTGCAGGTCATACAAATGAACCCCATTTTTTCCCACAATTAAATCTATGGTGTTATCAAGACAATCAGTTTACTTTAAGATTGTCAACCCAATATATAAATTTCCTTTTGTGCTTGAAATGCCTGTATCAGATAAGATAGCTTTTGTTTAAACTGCTATTTTCAGCCTTTGCTTTGGGGGTTTTGAATATACACAGTGAAGTAACTTGAGATTTCCTACCCTGTTTTAAAATGTGTTTCTTCTGTCTGTTTGTATTCTGTAATTTCCTGTCAAATAACCTCACCATAACTAACTTACTTTGCTCCAACCTACTACTTTTTTTTTTTTTTTTAAAGACATTCCCACTTCCTGAGGATGGTAATAAAACACTGATTACATTCGGCTGTTATCTGCCTTTTCTTCCCCTCCTTCCCCCTCCTCTCACTCCCTTTGTCAAAGCCAGCACTCAGGTTTCAGCTCTTCATGGACTGAGAAAGGCACATAACAGGGAGAGGAAGCAAATCAGACTGCAGGAATCCAGATTCATTAGAGTTTATTGGGTCAATCAGCAGCTGGACCAGAGCCAGACAATTAGGTTCTGTGGCCCCTGGCATCGCCCTCCTCCCAGAGCCAAGCCAACTCTGTAGCAGCCACTGTAACACCAGCACACGTCGGCAATATGCCCTGCTGTCTGGTGGAAAGAGAAAAAGGCCGGCAGCAGCACACTGCTGCTTCAAATTAGTTGCAACTAACTAAAAAAAAAGTTCATTTGGCCAGTTTCCTTTTCATTTAAGCCTGAAGTTTCTTGGTTTTCCAACTGAATTCTCTCATTGGTCTTCCCTAATTCCTGCTAAAAAAAAAAAATAATTGCTAATATATCACCATATAGATGATATTCACCTTTCATCTGAAATTCTTTAACCTCTTCCATTTGTCTTCCACTGCACATTTCTGTTTCAGTCAAGCTTAGTCTCCACTTACCACTCTACCTTCCCACTGTCTCCTTGCTTTCCTCTATCGACAAGAGCCCTACCTATTTCAGCATTTAGTCCTTTCTTCCTTTCCCTTATCTACAAACTTGTTGCGAGCTTAGGCTGAAGCCAATACACTGGCTTCCTCTCTTCCAATTCTACACTGGATCACATCCAGACCAGCTTCCGCTGTTTCCCTTTGAATGAAAGTGCTCTCACCACAATAATTCATGATCTCTTCCCAGGCATATCTCAAGGATATCTCAAGGACTTTCCCATATACCTCTACTACTTGGCTCTTCTGGTTCTTTTGGTACTACTAGTCATCATCCTTGCTCTGACATCTCATCCTCAGCAAGGTTTCAAATCAGTCACGATTTTTCCTGTCAATTATTATTCTCTGTTCTGGGCAGCCCACCATACCAATGGGCACTTCTGAAAGGTCTGGCAAGCTGCTTTTAGGTGATCTCTAGCTTATGACTTTAGCACTCCCCTTTGCATTGATGGTTCAGATGCCACTTCAAGATTGCCAAAGCAGTTTAAGGTGATCTAACAAAGGTGATGACAGGAATCCATGGTAAGGGACAGCAGAGGAGTATAGGCCTGAAATCAAATCAAGCGGCTCATGAAACCGGTTGTTAAACCCATCTTTTCCCCAAGCCATCTGTATGGCACTTAAGCACATGCCTTATTTTTCCTTCTAAATTTTCAGGTTTTGTTTCTGTCACCAACATAAATTAACTTGCCCTAATACTAAATGCTTTCCCTACAAAAGCTTCCTCCTCTCCCAAGAACCAATGCCAGCACTAGGATTTCAATGCTTACAATAGCAAGTGCAAAGTCACTTGTGACATTTTTTTTCCTCCTCCTGAGTATCAAGTCCAGTCACTCCCTTTCAGCCTCTTCCTTCCAGTCTCTGCAGTTTAAATCTCTCACTCTGTACTTTCTCTTAATCAGTTTGATAACATCCTCCCCTAGAGTGTCCCAAAAATGCCACTATCTTCTACAAGAGCATAAAACGTACAATTGCTGGACTCATCTTCCTTTCTCTGTTCAGTAGGAATCCCCTAAATAAACCTTTTAAGCAGTTTCCTAGTATAACATTGCATTTCATATTCTTTTCACAGTCACTTGTTTAACTTTTTTTAAGGTTTAGATACTATAAACCTTCCCAAATTGACATAACAATCTTCAAGAACCACAATGCCAAGCAGTGTGACAACACAAAACTACTCCTGTTCCAAATAGCTGACACATTTAAGCACAAGTCACAGCATCCAGAGGTGGACAGTGGGTATTGAAGGATTTGCTAAAAATGCTTTCTGTCATATCTTCAATTTCCAAGTAAGCAGTTGTAAAGTTTAGCTATTTCTATGCAATTATGCAGATCAGGAGCACTGTGATAATCATGCTTTGCTTCCATCACATTCAAATTTTTCTCTCCTGATGGCCACCACTAGGATTTCTTTGAGTGGATGTGTGGTGAGGTTGGGTCTTTTTACACTGAGGCCACATCTAAATTATGCTTAATCCCCCTACAAGCAGCACCAATACATAGTAGCCCTCTTGCTGTTTCAAAGTTATTTATACAGCTCAAAGTCCTTCTATGTGTCTAGACATTACTTGCTAGCTTCCATTCAGCCTGTATTCTGGCAACTCTTACTTTCACCTTTTCCCTATAACTTTTTCTCCTTCCTGGGAGACAAAATCCAGACTTCAAAACCTCCTAATTGCTGCAACATTCTGGTCCCCGAGCTCTCCAGTGCACCTGACTTGCCCTGCTAGCAATTTGGCAAACTCAAGTTTGCTGTCTTTCAAAGAAAAATTTTAATTAAAGGCATACTTTTAGTCTTCCTTTCATTTTAATTATATCAGTTGCTGATGACTTGATCTGAAGTTACTTCCAGTGACTAGCTCTTCTATGATCACATCAATAGCTGCTAAAACGAGTATAGATTTTATTCAGTGTGTCCTTTCCTGTTGTGTTTTTTGGATTTTGGGGGGGTTGCTTTTTTGAGGGTTTTTTTGGTGGGGGAGAGAAGAGGACAGCAGGGTAGAGTGATGATCTTTCACATTGTTACAGTGATGTACAGCTGACTATCTTGTTTTTTGCTTCTTCCTAAACACAGTGATTAAGTACTACTTTTTCAACAAGATTATTACTCTGCTCTGCGTCTATTGACCTCTACAACATTTGTCTTCGCTGGTATTTTAGATTCCTCTCTGTTGTTAACTTGGTAATTATGTACAAACAGAAAAACCTTTATGAATTACAGGTGGAATGGAGGTAGATCATTAGGTGCTTTGAAAATAAAACTGATTTTGTTTAAATCAGTAGTGGAAAGTAAGGGAATTTAGAGAGAAAAGGGATAAAGGTAAAGGCAATATGATTGGAAGACCTTTCATAGGAACAATCTAAAGGATTGGGGGAAAAAGGGGGAAATTTAGATTGGATATAAGGAAGAAGTTCTTTACTGTAAGGGTGGTGAGGCACTGGAATGGGTTGCCCAGGGAAGCTGTGAATGCTCCATCCCTGGTGGTGTTCAAGGCCAGGTTGGACAGAGCCTTGGGTGACATGGTTTAGTGTGAGGTGTCCCTGCCCATGGCAGGGGGGGCTGGAACTAGATGATCTTAAGGTCCTTTCCAACCTTAACTATTCTATGATTCTATGATTATCAGTACATGTCAAAATCAGAAAAAGTAACATGGCAGAGAGAGAATCAATGCGTGATGAGAGATAGGGTAAGAGCTTTAGCAGTACATACAGATGAGAAATGTCTTTTCTTTAGAAAAGTCCACAAGTATCTGAAAGTCAGGTTGCTTTTAGCTGCTCCCACAAAAAGTTAAGTCAAACCAAAGGTAATAATGGAAAAAATTTCGATCTGTAATGTGTAGAAAAAATGGTGAGACCACCACTAGGAAATATCACGTATTTTCTTCAGATTGGACTCAAATACAAACATGTCTGAGTCATCAGAATAGAAGGCACCAGGAGAGGGAAACCTGCACAATTATTCCTGACCTGAAAGCCATGCATAGAATATCCTCCCAGACATACAGAGAGTTAAAAGGAAACAAAAAAGTCACAAATGTAGGGAAAATAAGCCTACTTTAAAAATGCAAAGCATGGTGACTGCTGAAGATAACCAACAGATCCTCTATGTTCTACTCATATATCCACTTACATGATTATTTTTTCCCCAATCAACCTTGCCTAGTATGCCACAACTGTCTTCTGACATTCTGCATAACAGATGGGATCATTTGAAACATCCTTGGAGACTCACTTCTTCCATGCTACAATTCAACAAGTTATATTGATTTGTCTGTAAAGTGCATAGACTTTGCATCCAAATACCTGTGGACATCTGACCAACTGAGTTCCCTATAGGGGCGCAGCTGCTGAATATTTCTTACACTGTAAACAGTTCATGCAATACCAGATAGAACTATATTTACCAACAGAATAAACACACAGAAGGATTCAGCACTTGCATTCTATAACAAAGCACTGTGTATCACAACAGAGACATCAGCTCAGTACCTAATCCACTTGAAAAAAGATTGTATAATTTGCTTTATTCTAAAGAGAGAATCTCTGTATTTCCCAGTAGAGTACATCTATGATGACTAAATAAGCTGCCCCCAAAAAGCTGTAGATTATTTCAAATCACCAACTGTCAGCCAATAGCTTGGATAATGGAAATCCAGGTTCCTGGCTTCCTGCACACGTCCTTGTCGACTTCAGAGTACTGGTTTCTCTCTTATTTGCCTACACTCACTATGATTTCCTTTCTTTTAGCTTCAAGAAAAATTTATTTTTTTTACTAAATCTGTACTAGATGACAAGAGGGATTAACAGTACCAGAGACTTCACATATGACCTCCTCTTTTATGGGCACCATTTGTCACAGAGGTTCATTAGACTTGTGTTTCCTAAACTTACTTTAGTCAAGGAATGAACTTTTAAGATTGATGAACACTCACAGCATAGCTGCTTTAAACAAAACCACCCCAGTTTGTAAATAAGAAGTGATTAGAGAAATTCGCTGCAGAAATCAGTCACATTAATCAGCTGTTTATAGCAGATTGATGTGCAGCCACTAGAGCTGTCTAAACAATTTTGTTAACCTTTAACAAAAATGTGAAGAAATATGCTGCAAAATGGTTCAGCTCTAAATGGATAGGACATGTTCCTTTTAAGAAAAGAGTTAAGTTCCAAGATTTTATTCATATTTTGCCAGAAAAATTGACCCAAAAAGAGCAATTTATAGTTAATCATAGAACTGTTAGGGTTGGAAAGGACCTTAAGATCATCAAGTTCCAACCCTCCTGCCATGGACAGGGACACCTCACATTAAACCTTGTCGCCCAAGGCTCTGTCCAACCTGGCCATGAAAACTGCCAGGGATGAACCATTCACAGCTTCCTTGGGAAACCCATTCCAGTGCCTCACCACCCTCACGGTAAAGAACTTCTTCCTTATATCTAACCTAAATCTCCCCTGTTTAAGTTTAAGCCCATTACACCTTGTCACATCACTACAGTCCGTGGTGACAAGTCCCTCTCCAGCACCCTTGTAGGTACTGGAAGGCTGCTATGAGGTCTCCTAACAGCCTGCTCTTCTCCAGGCTGAACAGCCCCAATGTTATTAGCTTGTGTTTGTATGGGAGGTGCTCCAGCCCCCAGCACCTCTCTCCACAAGCTCATTCCAGGCTGTGAACCACTGTCCATGGCAGGACACAGTATTTATTCACAGGCAGAGTGTAGCTGGGGACTCACTGATGGAGGCTGATATTAAGTAAATGTACAGCGAGCACTGTGGCTGCGCTGTCAAACAGACAAGTTTAGTACCTGTGTTTGCACACTGCCATCATCTGTAAGGCACCAACTGCACGTGTGCCCAGCAGTTGAAATCAGTGCTGTTAATAGCCTATTAAGAAGTGAGATTGTTCAACACCTGCAGCAGTGTACACACATACGCACACACACAAATACTAAATCTGAATATAAAACACCCTCCGTCTTCCCAAGACTAACTTAAAAATAACACTTAAAAGATATATTCTTCCTTTTTATTTTGTTTTCTCATTTTTGAGATTGAAGCGTCATTTGATTCATACTGTTAGGTTTCCTTCTACAACCACCAGACATAGAAAGCTGACTTAAAAAGACAGAGAGCAAGAGAAACGAAATCCAAGAAGCAGTCTTTATCAGTTTTCTTCTTCCAAGAGACAGTTTTCAGAGGAAGAACAAAGTATACTCTGATAATATCACATGTCAAATATACTATGTCTTACAATACGTAGAAGCTCTGAAGTTAACACTTTCAGAAGAAAACCTCACAAAAATTATTGTGGGCTATTTTTAACTTAATTTTGACCACAACAAACACAAATTCATCTGTTCTGTAGCCAATAAAAAACTATTGTTTTGGATGCACGATGTTAGAAGCAAGCACTAAAGCTTCTAAAGCAGGACATACATGTTACCAGTTGCAGGGAATTTAGACAAATTGAAGGAGCTGTCTTTTATTTTTCTTTGCATACATCTATGTCTAGTACTTATCAACCCTGGTTTACACAGACAGACCAAAATTAAGTTTGGAGTCAACTTTTACTGCAGTATGATACAGATTTGAGAGAGTTACAAGCTAGAAGGTGTGTGATAAACTCCACTGAGTTACAATAACATCTCTCTGTTATACTCAGCAGGGACATTTGTTTAAAGTGACAAAAGAATTTGCTGTCTATCCCTCTCACTGGGTAAGCTGCACTTGATCTGTACAGCCAATGAATAATAAATCAATGCAAATTACACCACTTTATCACTAACAACCATTTTCTGGTCAGCTACACCACAGACTACAGTCTCTCCCACAGGGGACGAATAACCCCGGTGACTTAAAATAGGAGTTATTTATAGCCTGCGGGGGAACAATTGCGCTCTAACATGTAATTTGCAACACTGTTTACATTTGTAGTGAATTTGGCCCTTGAAATCTTTGGCTACAATGAAGGAACAAGCTGCTTTCATCATTAGTGCATGACTCCAAATTATTTTAGTTGATACTTGAATATGTATCTATTATGCAGCTCTCCATGTCCTACAGGAAGTGCTTTCCACTTGACAACTGGGTCACTCATACCCTTTTCCTTAACTACCTGTAGCTTACTTGGGTAACAATTTTTGATAGAGACTGCGACTATCTTAAGGTATGAACTATTGACGATAAAATAAACCTACGCATTGAGGCTGAAGACATCTTGAGAGGGGAAGGTTTATAACTCACTCCTTATTAGCACAGTATAAAACCATTCTTCTTTCAAAAGATGGATGGGTTTAGCCCCTCAGTGATGGCAGGCAGCTGTGCAGATCTGGAGAAAGAGACCTCAAGGGCGCATTACGGCCAGTCAGGGCCCCACCTTTTATCAAGAAGATGGATGCTCTCTGTATAGCATCATTTTTATGAGCATCTATCCAGAGCTCATCATAGAGGAAAACCAAAGCTAACTTCACCTATTTGAAAGACTTACAAGAGCACAGAATAATACATAACAACATGCAAATTTTCCAGTTTGGTTTTACTCACAATGGTTCATCCATAATGTGCAAACTTCAACCTGAAGTAAAGCTCTCCTCATGCAAACATTAACAGCTTTGATGATATGACCAGGCATTAACAACAGCAGCTCTTTCACAAATGCAGTGACCAACCATCCGGACACAAACCTGCACTGTGCAATGCTTTGAACACTGTTCAGTGAACGAGCCTTGCACAGGTGATAACTTATGAAGTCTTGCAAATGTTTGAGCTACACTAAGGGCAACAAACACTAAGCAGCACCCCATGGTGATAGAATGCACAGAAAACACATGGGACTGAGGAAGGGGAAGGGAGAAGGATGCCTGTGAGCTGCCCCCCAAGCCTGTTAGCTCACAGACAACAGGCCCACTGAAGGAAAACCCCAGCCTCTGTCTAGTTTGGCACCGAGGTCAGCTCCCACCAGCACCAGCAGCACAGCAGCCCCCATACTGGCTGCTGTGCAAGGGTAGGTGTAGCAAGCAGTGAAAAACCTGCCCACCACCCCTCCTGCACTACTCCAAATTAAGCTGACCTCAGCTGCTGCAGGGTTGGAGGTTATCGGAGCACAGATCTCTGCAAATAAAAGAACACAAACTATGGGTGTCTGGTCAGGTTCATCTCTCTTTGTGACCAAGAAGCTGCTTTTAGAGGCTGGCTCAACTTGCCCCAAAGGCTTCCCAGAGCACTGTATAATAAAGATGATTGAAACACAGACTATGTCAATAGACACTTCCTTTGAGAGGGGTGAACAGGAGGAGGACAGCAGCTTGCTCATCAAAAAACAACCAGACATACCTATAGGGTACATAGAGCCAACCGAGATCCTTTGAGGTTTTCCCTTTCCTTTTAGAAAGAAAAGATTTATTACTTTTTATCCCAAATTTAATATTAAAAGAAGAAAATGCTGGCAACATCCACAGTGATGTTATGCCAGCTGCTTATGTCAGGTCAAACGCAGTGTGATGGGAAGCAGAGGCTCCACGTGAATACAACCCCCATCAACTCAATGCCATTCTGCTCCTCCATCCCAAACCCAGACTGCTAAACAATGCTCAATGGAGTGAGCATATCCAGATTCACAGCTTTCTGCCAAGGCTACTCAAGAGAAAAGCACACTTGTAGAAGGCAAAAGGTAGTTACATGCCAGACTACACCTCTTTTGATAGCTCCCATATGATCAAGTCCTCCTGTCACAGAAAGGAAATGAATTAGGCATTCTTCCTTGGTCTAGTAGTGGAAAAAGCACAGTAGGGTAGCAAATGAATATTTGGAAGGAAGACATTTTCAGCCATCCAGCTCATAAAAGCAAGCAGAAGACAGTAACCTGGCACAACACTTGACCAGCTATCAGGATATCCAAAGTAAATGAATACAGTGACTGAAGAGGTAAAATGTGAGACCCATTGAGAAAACCACTCATTTTCCAAGTTTATGTTTCTCTGCTTTTAAGATCTGCAAAACCATTCTCAACTGCTTTTATTAAAATGCATATTTCTTAATCTTACCATCATTGTTAACAGAGTTCACAGTTTTTCCGCACTGTGTCAGACCAATGGAAGCAATGAACCAAGGTAAAGGCAACACCAAGATCGTTTTGAGCCCTGATCAGCAACTCTTCCCTTTGCTGTCCAGCAAGACATGACTAGAACCTCTTGCAAAGCAAGACAGATGTTAGCTTCTCCACTATACAACATTACTCACATTTTCTCTTACGCTATTTAGTAATTTTCCTGGTACAAAGTGCCATAGGTGATGCCTTAATGAAATGTATGGAAGATGGGACACGGCTGCCACAGCCAGCTACATAAGAACCCCTGTTTGTGCTAACTGGCTTCTCTGTACCTCTCCTCCCATCACCAGGAAGTCTTAACATGACTAAAATTTACAGCAGTTATAACAAACCACTGCTAACTGCAAGTTTTAATTAGAGCATTTGCCTCTGGTGTAATGCAGTAATAAGGAGAAAATGGGTGTCTCTGCTTTCTTCTAAGGATCTCTCTATGCAGGCAGGTACAGACAGACCTGAGCTTGCTCTGCCTGTGCTCTGAGCTGGCTCCTGGTTGAAAGCCGTACATCGCTTTGTACTGTAGGCATAGCAAGTTATACACAAGCAAATAGGCCCTGCTGCTCAAAACACCTAAGCTTGCTTAGATGACTGAACAGAAATGAGAATTACAACCCTGTAGCAAGGGGAGGGAAAAAAAAGATAAATTTTCTTTACATCCAATACTTGTTCACACTTGTCCTAAGAAAAACAAGTTTGCCAGTATTGCCCTTGTCTTCTCATAGGAGTATGTTTTTAGAGTTTTGCTGGCTTGCTGTTCATTGTATTTAGGTCATTTGCAAGTATTAAGCTATCATCTGTACAGAGATGATAGCAAGTATAACAGAAGCACAATATTCAGTGAGGATAAACCGCAGTGGGTAGTGGATTATAACAAAGAACCACTGAAGCCTGGCTGACCCTTGTCAGGGTGAGCCAGCTCTTGCTAACACGTCTAAATTGGGGTTTACCACTTTTGTTTTACTCTGGCAATTTTAGAAAAAAATCACAGCAAAATAATGGAATGTGAGCAGAGGCATAAAAAAAAAAGGGTGTAAAACCAACATAGTATCTATCCTTTTTATCAGGAGTTTTACCAAGTGCCTAACCAGTCAACAATCAAGCCACTAAGACAACATAATAAAATTAAAGTAATTTTCTGAAGACACTGGAAATATTCGTATTGAGCATCCTATGCTTCTGTTGTCAGCCAGTGATCTTTTTTTAACCCCTGCTCAGATTCTGTTATTGAAGAGGAAAACAAGAAATGTCTCAGAATGGCAGAGTTCTGAAGAGCAGGCTGAGCAAGGGAGAACTGAGTCCTCTCTAGGACCCCAGAACCACATGAAGGCACCCTTCTTCAGGCAGGATAACAGACTTTTCTCCTTGCTGTGATTTCACTAGCTGAGCAGGAGCCAGGTGATTTCCAACTCTAACCTGGGGGCAAATAGCCTTCTCTACCCTCCCCCACAGCTCTCCTATCTTGCCAAGAGGCCTGCTTTTCCCAGCAGGGGAGCTACCTAGCAGGAACTACTGACTCCAGCCTCCAGCAGGACCCAGCAAGTCTTTCTTCATCCTCATCTGCCATCTCCCATCTTTGCAGCAGTGGGTTTGTGGAATTGCATTGGAAGGCAGACTAGTCCAAGAGGCAGCCCCAGCAGACAGATGACCTCTACCCGCACTGTGGCTATTTGGGTAAGCTGCACAACTTTGCTTTTATGTTTGATTTCTGGAGCCTATCTATCCTGCAGAACACTAAAAAGAGCTGCCTTTGATCTCTCTTCACTCTCCTGCTTTCAGGCTCAAATTTAGCAAATAGCAGCCCATAACACATGGCATCAGCTCACTGTTTTGTGCCATCATTACGGGTATGAAGGTAAGTATTTAGACAGATAAATATTAGGAAGGAAGAACATGTATTACTCCAGTAATATCTATTAATATGAATTAATTAAGGAAACACCAGAGGAAAAAAAAAAAAAGGAACAAGAATTCCTTCATATATGGCAAAGCCAAGATTATGAACCCTAAATAACTTTCCCTCTTTTTCCCTAGCCATCGAGACTGGGAGACAGCAGGTCAAGCGACATCATCACAACTTTGCATGCTGTTGGGCTGATATTAAAAAAAAAGAAAAAAAATTGAATGTAACCTGATTTCAGGTGAATCTGGGAGAGTCTTAATATTGGAGTTTGCGTGCCAGCTTTGTGATAATTAAGATCTCAGATCACCCCTTCTTTCCGAGTACTGGCCTAGATTAGCAAGTCACCTGAAAGTTTACAGTAGGAAAATGAAATGGGTAGATTCCTGTAGCTACATGTGTATAGTAATTATGGCATAGGTAAGCAATAACACATGCCCAAGGCATCGTACTTGGTGAGGCACGAGGCTTACGTGCATATCTAGGTTTATGACTTCAGACTTCAAAGTACCTTATTGCTTAGACAAAATTGGTAGCTTGCTTCCTTATAAAACACGCATAAGTATCTATTGCTATAAAACATACATATGTGCTGATGTAACGTAAGATTTAAAGTGTGGGTACCAGAATTGTGAAAGGCAGGAGGAGGATCTTGCTTAAAATATTTTACTATATTGTTTTAAAGTGAGTGCACTTTAAAGTAGCGGGCAAAATAAGCATCACTTAAATTCTAAAACCAACAGACTTTCATACAAATGTCCAAAGTCTGGTTACTTAACAGGTATCCCTTCAAGCTTGCTTTCCTCTCCAAGAAACAGTCTTTTCCAATAACTCACTCAATTGCTTTCAGACCTCTAATCAATCAAGAAATCTCATCACAATCATGTGATCAGCAGCAGAGGGCTGACAGTCATGCATGGCAATTTATAACAAAAATCAACAATAAGCATTTCCCTTTTACATGGCTTTTCAAAATAGAACCACATTTTACAAAAGTACATTTTTCTGAAGACTGGTTTCTAAATAAATAGCACCAACTTCAAAGCAAATGTTTCTGTGAGGGCTGTTACAACATTCGAGTTCTTACATGATCTTCAAGGCTGCAGAGTGACCTAGAAGGCAGCCATAATGACACACAGACAGTGAATAAAGCACTGATTTAATTATGTTGTTTGATATATGATGACCTCATCCACTGGTGTTTATACTAATGTACTGCTTGAAATGCTTTATCGACATATGGAAAAGCAGAGCCTCCAGCCTGAAGAGCTTACAGTCTCAAAGACAGAAACCAGATGAAGGGTGTTCTCTTCCTGTAGCTTATTGTAGGTTTTGAAGCTTTGCTCATTTCTATCAGGTCTTAAATATGCACTGAATGCTGGAGAGGAGGTTACTGAATGAGTCCTCTAAGCTTGCTGGACAAAATATCTACTGCATGGTCACTTTTGATTACAGAAGATGACTGTCAGTATGGCAAGTCTATGTTCCTACATACAATCAACAACAGGAAGATACAGACATTGGTGGGGAGGAGGGAAGCTATAGCTGTTTATAACATCTCCACCAAATTCCTTCAGTTTTGGGGATATCTCATGCCCCAGCATGAGCTTTGACCCACTGTTTTCTGCTGCTACAGTAGAAGTACTGGGGGACAGAGCAGGTACCACCTTTTAATTCCTCCAAAAAATTTCCATCAATGCAACTGTGCTTTAACCATCTCCCCTCCAGAAAATTAACAATCAAGGCTCACAGTTTGGTTAAATATATATATATATATATAAAAATATATATGTCTTATTTGGTACTCCTGATTCAAATTCCCTGAAAAATACGCAGTAAAGTAACTCTTGATGGTGTTAACACCATTAAAAACTCCATGAGGAAATGATTAGTTCTGTATTCAGCACACCATCTGCCAACCACACAGTAAATAAAGCCGTACAAGAAAGGGTGAGAAACAAAACATCAACAACCTACCCACTCATTAAGTAATAGCCATGCTGTGCACTGAACGATATGCAGACCTTGTGGGGGGAGAGGGGGAAGTATGCAATCCTCTAATTAAAGGCAATCAAAATGAATATTTACCAAGAGAATGAATGAGTAGCTTTAATTGTAGAATTTTCTAGGCTCTGATTGCTTGGTTTTGTAATCTTGAAGTTCAGCCCTGTTTGGTAATGTAAAGGCCTGACTTAAGGCATTATTTATCTTATTTTGCTTCCATACAGGAAACTCACAAAACACATGCAGTTGACACATCATTACCATTCATAGGTACACACATATGTACAAGACCATTGCTTTCACCAAGGCCTATCACAGCAACCAGGCAAAAAGACAGGTTAAAAATGAGGTACCCCAGCTCAATTTTGGTTTAAGATAATTCTGGAATAGAAACAGGGCTTCAGTACATCCTCTCTCTTATAATGAGTTTTCTCAGCAACACTAGATTTTAAATTTCTATTTAAAAAGAAAAAAAGAACACCAAACAAAAAATCCAAGGAGTCCTGCTAGCAAGGATAAAAGATCAAAAGAGTATAAATTAAATACATTATTAGTGGAGAAAATGTATATATACACACATATGTTTTTGGAAACCTTTAAAATAGTACACAGACATTAACCAATGAGAAAGCATTTGCCCAGCAGTGGTGTAAAATAGCTGAGAGAGACTTAAACTAACGTGTTTTCATTTTCTTTTCAAATTCTGGTACAAATTCAGCTAATATCACTTTGTATGATCTCATGCCAGGATAGAAGCCAAAAGTTTCACTTGAAATCTTTACAGTTATCAGATCTGGAAAGCTTTTCAATCACTTAACTTTGAGAAGCATTAAGGAAAAAAAAGACCAGAGATAAAAGGCCAGGGACTTGAAACATTTATCACTTCATCATACTCTTCCATTTGATGCTAGGTCAGCATCTTTATAGATTCAATAGAATGCTTACTGTACCTATATTTTGAAAGGTTTTAGGGAAAGAAAAAAAAAAAAGAAAAGAAAAGAAAATTAATCAATATGCAGGGTTAGAAACAGGCACAGAGCAACATGGCCATACGGAGGACAAGCTCCTTAGCTAGCACAGCTAGGAATGGAAACGCTCCTAGGCATAAAGAAAGGTTTTGAATACTTGCTTCCAGTGGTGGAAAGCTGTAAACACACAGCCGTGTTGCTTTGGTGTCAGCCTCACGAGCATCAGCTCTGCCATACAGAGGGGACAGCAATCAGGCAAGCACATACAGGGCAAGTACAATGCTCCCTGAAAGGTCAGGATCGCTACACCTGGACAAAGCTCTACCCTCCACTGTGCCATAGCACTGGAGATCCCAGGCCTGCCCATGCTACAGTACAGTTATCAGCACCTCCCTCTTACCACTACAAGTTCACAAAGCCCTCAGACTGACCTAGACCAAGGCTGAAGACAACACCAAGATGTCCAGGAGAATACAGTGCCCTGCTGAAAGCAAACTCTATCAACATATTTAAGCAATCACTAAAATAGGAGACACACAGCCCCATATGATACCACAGAGACTGCATGAAGACAGACCAAGGTAACAAGTACTTTTCTGGCATATATTTGGCACCTCCAAACTCATCCTGATAAAACAACAAACACTTCATAAGCACAATTGTAGCCAAAGGAAAAGCAGGCACAAGGTAAAACTGAATACAACCACAAGCACAGAGTACTCTATACTTTACCAAGCTGATCAGTGTTTTGAGACATTATGCCAATTTATGACCTATTAAGGCAGCTTCAGACATCCTCTTGTTTCAGGCAGGAGCCACATCTCACCAAGTGACAGCCCATCTACCAACTACAGGACAAATGTTATCTGTGCAAAGCTCAAATCTTTAAAGTATTCACAACCATTTTAATCTTACCCTCCGCAGTGAATATGCAGACCAGCATATAACTAGACTTCCTCATGACTGACTTCAAAATAAAGATTTAAGAGATCATTTTTTCAAAGCAAGCCAGTATATGAAAGATAGGATAACAGAGAGCACATTTTTAGAAAGCACCACAAGACAGATGTGGGTTTGTAAGCTCACGGTTATTAAGTTGTGAGAACATAGGCAGCCCTCTCTTCAAAAAACAGAAAATACAGAAAGTACGATCAAAATGTTTCTATTGCTTTCTCATACTTACATTAAAGCATTCTTTGTCTATGCAAGCAAATCTAGTAAGCTTTTTCCTTTCCTTTCTGAAGAAAGTTGATTTTTCCCTCCCTCCGATAGCAGCTGCCATTCCCATGATACCAATGAACAAAAATTAGAAACCTGGAAATCAAATCTTATCATTCTGTCTTTCCTGATGCAGATCCTCTCTTTCCAATTACTTTTCAAAAGTCCCCCTCAAAACACTTGTTTTCTCAATATTGCCTGCACAGTTTCCAACCCTTTGTTCTTATCCTCTTAGTAAGAAAGGTCTTATTTCTGGTTCCCCAACTTTGTCTTCAACTTTTCTCTCTCACCAACTGCAGGAGAGACTCTTTCATACCTGCTCTCAAGTACAACCCACCAAGAAACATCTCTGGAGGAAAAAAAAATATGTTTGGTGTATATGGTTCAATAAAAATATTCCCACCCACTTCACATTCTACTGCGTCTTTTTATCCTGCTCGTTGTTCTGGACAAGCCACACAAGTTACTACTCCCATTTGCTTCCCTCCTTCATCCACTGAGCTCCAGATGCTTTGACACACCACTGACACCCGCTTTGCTCTGCTGCCTACCCTTCTCCTCCTCTAAGTGCTGGGAACTCTCCTACCTCACTGCAGCCTGCTTCACCTTACCATATACCTCCCATTCCTCTCCAGCACACACTTTCATCTCCTCCAGTTTCTGCTTCAGTCAAAACCTCAGACTTAGGCTCTGGCACTTCGACATAATTATGTTGTCTTTTCTTCCTACACCGTTCAAGGCATTGCTCTTGGGCTGCAGGGTTGTAGGCACCATGGCAATATCTCAGTTCTGGCCCTTTGAAACTGACAGAATCCTGTCCACATCCACCCTTTTTTTTTTTTTTTTTTTTTTTTTTTTTATGGCATTGCCTATCCAAATGTGCCCAATGGGAAAACTGAGGAGGTCATCCCGAGCTGCCCTGGATGGTGCAGCCTCCATTTATGGCACTGCACACAGCTTAAATAGACAAAATTAATCTAACCTACAGGAAGGTTTAACTCAATACAAAGATACTGCTGCTACTCTGCCAGTGTTAGAGCTCAGTTTTACTAGTTTTTAACTAGTGTCACAGCTTGGTGCCAGAGCAATACCTGAAATCAAAAGCTCGTCCTGTTATACACTGCTCAGCATTGATAACTACACAGGATCACATACACGTTTCCTGATGGGCCTGTATAGATGCAGAAGTGAGAACTCCTTGCCAAAAGCATTCCAACACCTTGTGTACCTAAAGGTGGTATATGCTGCGTACTCCCAAAGTTGGAAGAGATAAGAATGTCAAGATTTCATTTCCATAAAAATAAATCAAAGAAACAATAATGTGTGCCCTTTTCTAATGATGGCCCCGCTTACCTACAGTCAGAACCAAAGTCAGCCTGAAGTGAACTCCCATCTATCCCCTACTGCATTTAGCCCTTATTTTTTCTCTTCCCATCTGAGGGCAAGGAAGTAGTGAGGGAGGGCAGCAGGGAGGTACCAAACCTGGATTTGCAGCCACTGGAATTAATTCACACATCACCTCCACTTTAACATTTCACAAGTAGCCCTGACGCAGCATAGACATATCTGGTGCTGATGCTGACCTGTCTGTTCCACTAACTACATACAGGGATCTAATAAAGCTCCACCTTGAGCTCTTCTCTGGTTGCAGCCTCCTTCAGAACTGCTTCAAAAAAGGCTGTCAATTTTGTCAGTTCAGATTTCTTTGGCATTGGGCAAAAAGTTTCCAAATATAAAAAGTTCTACATCGAAAAGAGGTGGGAGGGTAAGGGAACTTACAGAAAACTCATACCACGTTTTATGGAAACCTTATTATTATTGAACAGGAATGGAAAATTCTGAAGACTGATGTTTGTAATTAAGAAGTGTATTCTTTTATTTTTACATACAGCTATCTGAATTGTATCTTCCTGTTTTGACTAAAGACCTTCAGAAGTAAGGACTCAGCTAATTACAAACTATCTCACAATTCACTCACCTGTCTTTCCTGGAGCAGGAAGGAACAGAATTCTCCATATAAATCCTTCAATCCCATTCACCTTCCTACTTCAAAAGTGTAAATCCTCACGTTGCTCTGTGACTCAAGCCTGAAATACAGAAAACAGGACAGGAAAATTTAGTAACTTTATGTAATGCACTGATTTAAAAAAAAAAAAAAAAACAAAAAAAAAACAAAGCTATAATAGGTGCTTTAAAACAATTAGTTCATACTATATTGTGTCTTGCAGACACTCAAAGACATTGCTCTAATTCAAGGTCAAGCAACTGCAGAAGGACAGGAAACAATGGTTTTATACAACTACACAGTCCTGTATTTCAGGATTTTTCCTGTTCAGTTACAATAAATCCCAGTTAGGCACCATAAGCTCTTCAGTTACTGGAAGAAATCCAAACTTTCTGTAAGAGTGTTTCCTTACTGAAAACTTTCTTGAGCAGAAACATAACTGGAATGCACTTTGAAAACACAGCCTTGAGAAATAAAGTTATTGAACTTTCATGCTACAAAAAGGAAGCCAAATTGTGTAAACAGAAGACAAATCCACCCTCAGAAATGTATTTGCTCATTCTTTTCAGCCTCTAGTTTTCAGTGGCTTTTATTTATTTATTTTACCAAGTCAGCTCCAAAAGCAGGACAAAGGTGCTGGGCAGTGGCAGTGGGTGATGTCCCTGTAATACTGCAGAACCCTTCCAGCACACCCTTCACATCACACTTTCTGTAACTACCTGAGGCACACACAGTAACTCCTGCCCATCTTGGAAACACAGACTACAGCAGGATGGCAACTGCAGTTTAACAGCCAAAAGGTAAGACCAAGCCTTAAGCCTTATTAAGTAAATAATAATAAAAGATCTAACACAGTAGCTAAGATAAACTACAAAAAAACTCCATATTTGCACATCACTAATGCAAGTATACTGTTGTGAAAATATGTTCTCATGCCATTTATTTCTTATCCTTGTACTCACAGCATTATTATAGATACCAGTTTACATATGTGCATTTGCATGCACATGTGTAACATCCTCTTGTATAACCTTGACAGAAAATCAAAATACGCAGACATTCCAGTCTGAAATCACAAAGTTTTAAAGTACACATCTGTAGCAATGAACCATGCAGCGTGAACTAAAGACACTGAGGCCTAACAGATTTGTGGCATCCAGAGATTTAACCCGTGAAGAGCATTAGAGATTTTTCAGCACCCCGAAAGTCAGATAAAAAGCTCACTCCTGCAAAACATTCTGAAAATCCCAAGGAGGAAAAAAGAAAGGACATTTTGTCAACAGCAATCTTTTGTTATATATAAGAATGTTAAGTGCATCTTCATTTTTTTTGGCAGTATGAATAAAACACATTGGAGTTGATTGAAGTTGGGAAAATTTCAAGTCTTAACCACCCAGACAGTAAGATCCTTGTCCAAATTAAATCCTGAAGAATTAAAATAAAAGACATTATGAACCTTCATGTAAAACTAAAGTGGGAGAAGGGAAGGGTGATTAACACCTAGTTTCAGTTAAGACTTCACAGCCAAAGCCGTCAGTAGTCACCAGCTCATAGGGGGTTCTGTAGCACACTGTAGTATATCAGAGTGATCCCATGCTACACATGCACACACAGTGCTGTGAGAGTTACAGCTGAGCTCACTAGTCTGACAATCTATCAGTTGGAGTTTTACACAAATAGCTAGCTCAGGAACTTGCAATCAGTTTTTGTGTAATCATGATGTATGTACAGTGTAATGTTCTCCACACATGCTGGAAATGTGTCCAGAATAACCGCACAAGGCTTAGAGATTTGCTTTCACAGACTTCTGGTGGTTCGGTTTACACCTGGAGCTGATACAGCATCTACAAACACAAATCTCTTCCTATTACAAGCTTATCTGATTGTATGTATCTAAACAAACTGCTGCATTTAATTACCTTGCTGAGGAATGTACTGCACATTAGACTAGTAATGGAGAAAATAACCCACTGAACTGCATAACTGGAAAGCCCTATCTTCAAAACACACAGCCTCATGTTTTTTAATTTAAGCCACTGAAACTGAATGAAAAAAGATGCCCAGGGAAGCCTCTAGGGAGTAGAAATCACATGAGTTTGGACACTTCTGGTAGCCACAGAAAAGATGAAACCTAAATTTCATTGATAAACCAAACCTAGCAGCATGAAAACGTTGCTCAGATCTTTTTGTGGACCGTGAGGAAGTCTTTTAGCTTCCCCGGCTCAAAGAGAAGGGCCCATTATTAGAAGACTAACATATGAAACAAGCATTGTCTATAAGTGTTCATAATGACTGTCTCCCCATGCACTTTGTGCTGGCTGCAAAGAACATTTCAAAGCTCAGCTGTCACCAATATCTATGATAGCTCCTTCAAGCACACAGAGACACATACCTTAAAATCTGCTGGCAGCTGGTGTGAATAAGGAAAGCCAGAATTCTCAGATAGCTCCGGAAGAATCGCCTAAAATGCATGCTTTGTTGCTCAACAGATAAAAATAAAAGTGAATGGGCACCAAAATAGAGATGAGCTGTTTAATGGACAGACCTTAAGGCTCATTCTCAAGTTGGACTCACCAAAACCAAAGGGTACCTGGATTTCTTGAATTGGCCCTAAACTTCAACAGCAAACTACAGGCCACAGTACTTGTTGCATTTTTGTGCAAGCAAACCTTCACACACAAATCAACACTATTACCTTTTCTTATATACTTTTACGAGACAGGGAGAACTTAAGTGTTCATGAAAATATATTAGACAATTGCAATGTATCTTCCATTCATCTAAAAAAATTTGATCTGAAACTCTGCCTGGTTTCATGTATCTAATTCTGAATTTAAGGTTTACCATAATCTCTGCAAATAGGAAAAAAATCTAAGAGGTTTTTTTAACACATTCAAAACAATACCATCTTTGTTTAAGATTCAAGATGGCCAGATGGAATATTTGACTTTTTTATGCAACCACATGTTTATATTTCATAAAGGAGATAACTGAATAGTTAAGATATTATATGACTGAGATACTAATGAGTAAATCCTCTTCTCTGTATTAGCTTTTCTATCCAGGCAACCAACAGTATATTTTAATAGTTTTATGTATAAGGGAAAAAAAAAATAAAAGCAGTCACAGAAGCTCAATCCTTCTTTTCAAAAGCCTGCCGAATTCATGTGAAACACATTTGTCAAGCATAGCAAAGAAAAATGCAGGACCTTCCTAGCAGCTGGAAGAAAAGAAAGAAGAGGAGAGAAACGGACCAAATAAAACATAACAGAATAAATCAGACCACTTAAAAGCATACATATATACTTCTTCATCCACGGGATCTTCCTGCAAAATGTTAATCTAAGACTGTGTGTACACATATAGATATGTACCTGTGAAAAGGTGGGATCCAGCCTTACCAAAACAGACCTGGCTACCGATCACACCAGTGGCCAGACAGGATGGTGAAATTCTCCTTTTCCCCTGCTTTTAATGCAAGCAGACCAAAGAAAGTAAGGATGTTGCCCACCACAGGCCCACAGCTGAAGGCAGTGAGCAACTGATGGGCAGCATGCAGTCAGGGTCATGTGGAATGCCTTCATACATGAGCAAGACAGGAGTGCCAGCAAGGGGGGGAACTTTCATGCTCACCCCTCTCCCATGGCACTGCATTTGACATTGGTGCTGCCTTTGCACCGTGGGCATGCAGAACTGCAAGGTGCTCACACAGGAAGGGTTGGTTGGGACCAGGCTAGAGATCTGCACATGCCAAGATGCATGAAATCAGCTCAAATGCCCCAAAGAAGCAGCTTCAGATGCAGAAAGTCAGTAAATGACAATTGCTTTATGATACAGCACCCCTGCAGAAACACCTATGTGCATGTGCACACACACACAAAAGAGAGAAGGGTGCAGAGGACCATCTGTACTCTAAAACCACTGTGAAATAAGGTTAAAGATGAACTGGTTATGAGATATTCCTGGAAATGCAAATATGCTTCTAAAAACCAATCTTGGTGCTCTTCTCTCAAAAAAATGTTATGCTTGTCCCTGCAACCGAAAGGTTTCCTGAAAGATTGCTTTCACAACCATCACTACCACTGACAATCTTTTGACTGTTATTGTAACAAATAAAATCATATCACTTTGTCAACACATTGCCGATATGACCTAGAGTTTGGCTGTGTTGCTTCCAAATATATTATCGAAACTGGAAAACTGAGCCTCAGGACCTCAGAAAAGTAATTCATATTTGCTTATACCTATTTCAATCCTATCCGAAAGCCACAGCTTGTTTTGGGAGGGGTGAAGAGAGGGATGTTTCAGGGCTTGCTTTCTAATAAAGACTAAATGTAACGTGACCCATGAGCATCTCAGAAGAGAACACAATCTGAATCTCTCCTCTCACCTCATCATCAAAGGAAACACAATAGGGGAGGAGGCAAACCATACAAATCAGGGTCACATCAATCCAAAGCCCATATACACTGTGACAGTCATTCCCACTGCCCTATTTCATGCTATGACCCCTATCATCCCCCACTGGAGTGAAAGAGGAGAAGGAACAGCAACAGTAGGAATCCCTTCATCCCCCATCACAGAGAAAAAATAGCATCAAGATTACCTTGTGGTGCCATCTCCCATAAGAGCAAAGAGAAGACAGCAGTTAGTTATGCACTTAGCTCAAAGCTCAGCATAAAATTAAGGTTCAGGATGAACGAGAAAGCCTAAGGGCCCACAAGGAATGGGTCCTCAGCTGGGTTATGACTGGGAAATCTGTTCAAAGTGAGAGGGTTAGGGCTGAGAAAACGATAAAGCATAAGGGCCCACTTTTGCCTTGGCAAGCAAGTCACCCGCTGAACTCAACTCCTGCACACAGGCAAGATAAAAGCTGTAATTTGCCCCTCACAGCTGCCACTGTAGGTTGCAAACATCTTCAGGCAGACATCCTAAACTACATTACACCTGACTAGCCTCAGGTTTTTAGCATGGCATCCCAAAACATTGCTCCCTCCTGCACTGCCCTCCCGCTACTCCTCACTTTCAAAGCAGGGAGGAGGGGAAGGAAGTGTGTATTCCAACAACACTTCATAAATTTCAGAAGCACATTCCTACACACATGCTGTACCCTAACTTAGCCTTAAGCACACAGGCCACAACTGCTAAAGGAGCAGGGGCAGGTACTCAGGGGCCCACCTTGCAAACATCTGTATGTGAAACCCAGCACTGATCCCCTACTCAGGCTCTCTTCCCACCCCGAACAGGGGCCTCTGGACCTCATGTCTAGAACAGCTGCAGTCCCACTTACTCTACTGCACTGCTGCAGGAGGCATTTTGCTTCTCCTGTGCTGCTTCACAGGAAGCTTAAGGCTGAAAGAAAGGCATCCATGCACAGCAGGTTGAAGAAACTAATTCTTAGCAGCTCCCTATTTTTAAAGTTGGCTTGTAATGAAGATATAAGCACAGAACTTGGGTTATCTGCCCCTTAATTGCTGCTCATAGCCCCGATTTACAGCCAACCTGACCTCTTAAGACAAAACCTCTTCATTAATTATCTTTGCATCAGAACCAACTCAAAATGGAAAAAGGTGATTCATGTTCTTTTTGCTGATATTCTTCTTAATATGAAAATCTCATTTTATATAATATGACTACAATACACATGAAAACACACACATTCCCTGAAAATTAACTGTAAAGCTAGTCAGTAACTGTAAAGCAAGCCTGCCATCTGAATTTTTGTTTAAATTACAGAAAGTTCACCAAGTGCAAGCCACTAAATCTATCAGAATAGAAATCTAGGAGTAGAACTTTAAAGTTTGTTCCTTTCAAACTTAAAGCTAACATCCGTCTGGGGAAGAGCTGCACAGCCTCCACAACTTGCCAGATAAACTTCTCTTTTGTTTTTTGCTCGGTTTTTAAATATTTTTAAGATATTCTAGGTATAATCTGAATAATGTCTATCAATGTACAAAGCACATGATAAAGGAGATGTTTCATCTTTGCTGATGATAGCACCACAAATCCAGGAATGTCTACACTCTTAAATCCTTCCAGCGATCACCAAGTGCAAAATTGGCATCAAAACTGGTGCTGCTTGAATCTGCCTTATTCCACCAAATTGTAGCTGAACCATGACTCTGAGCACAGGCTACTAGAACATTTTGCTCCAAAGTGCTCAGAGAAGGAGCCTTGTTTATAATATACATAATATATTTTACATTCATTTTTAACACTGAAAGAAAACTAAACTAAAAATTAATTATGAGAGTAATCCATTGTACTTTCTTTAAAAACAATATTAATTATGTGCACCAAGAAATATAATGACCATAAGAACAAAACTACAGCACATCAGCTGCCAGGTTTCCAGACATTGTGGGAGGTTTCAAGTGGTCAGATTTCAAAAAGGAAATGGCTTCCCATGCTTCTACCGCTTCCTTTTAGCTACATACTTTCCTTGTAGGTGTAATTAATTCTGGCACCAAATAAGCCCATATGTTTAATGCAAGGAAAATCTTCAAGATATATATATTTATATTATGATTATTTTTGCACATAGCCTTCAAAGAAAGAACTAACTACTCAGAAAAAAGCCAGAATGATGAATTTAATTACACTCATTTAGGGAAGAAGAATAAATCTGGCTTATCTTCAATTATCATTCTTTTAAAATATAAAGTGTGAAAATATTTAAAATATTAAACTCAGGAAGATATCATCAGCTTCAGAAAAGCAAATGAGTTTTGGGGATAAGCTTTTACCATAGCCAACCTATTATATGGGGTAGAATTTAACAACATACAAGTAAGAATACATTCCACATTCTGACACTTTTAAAGAGATTGCCTTGCACTACTCAAAATTTCTTATCCAATGTTTTAGTAGATCATTTATGTATAATATTTGATATAAAACATTCAGTAAAGTCTTAGGATACAGAGTCCAGCCTTGTGCCCTGTAGACTTATAACTAAGTAAATTTCTTATTCTTCCCATGGAAAGCCATAATAATTGAAAAAAAAATTCTAAAATTGTTTCTCTAACTGAAACAAATACCTCTTACATTACTTAATATATTAAATTCTATTTAGCCTATATCATCATGAATCTCACCTTCTTCTATAAGTTACATAGCTAGAAGTTTCCAGAGATAAAAATTTTCAGCCTTTAACTGCCAAGAGCCTTGTAAGTTCTGAGGCTGGACTAACCACTGTATTATTACAAAAATGGACAGTATTTGGATCTTTATTACTTCTCAGCAGAGAAATATTTTAAATAAAATATCAAATTTTAAATACCAAACATTTCTGTCTCAGAATCCAGCACTACACAGATGAAAGGGGCAGTTTACACTCCTCTGACCCACAGCAAAACAAATCAAGACTTGCATTCAGATCATGCCTGGAAATTTTCTCTGGTTTTATTATGAAAATATATTTCTATTTAACTCCTTTCTCACCTGACTGGAATTTTCTGACAAGAATTTCATTCATCAAAAAAAAAAAAAAATTAGAAATCCTTATCAGCTGAACAAAAATGCTTCACGAAAACATAACAGCTGGTGAGGAAACATAGACCCTAATGCTCTAGGCTCCCACCAGCTTCCCCTGCAAGCCAAGGAGGGACCCAACCTTCCTAGCCTGTAAGGCCTGCATCAACTCTTGGCTCTACAGCAGGCATCTCCCCAAATCACACTGGAGTATGGTCCAGGGAGAATGCAACCAAGGGCAGTTAGAGACAGACACCTCTAGTTTGTGAGATACAACTAGTGTTGCAAACATGAATTACTTGCCAAGCAGCTTGTTTCAGCAAAGGTGCAGCAGCAAGCATCTGTTTGGGGATGCACCAAAACCAATGCTCATACACTGAGAGGTGGAGAATCAGTGTGTTTGCAGCTCTGCACTGGGGAGGTTAGAAGTCAGTATCAACCATGGCTTGATTTTTGAGTGAGCAATAAGTGACTTGGCTCACAACCACATCAACCCTGCACTGCCTCCTGAGGTACAGTCCCATTTTTGGGAGCTGAGCTGATATTTCTACCTTATACTGCATAAAAGCAGCGATTTTGTCTGAGGTGGCCTGGCAAGCTCTGAAGCAAGTGGTACTGGGAAAACGGGTCCCAAATTCTCCATAAATCTTTCCTTGCAAACCCTGCCACACCGCCAGATACATGCATCTGTGGTTTGGTAGTGTTTCTAAGTCCATGTAGGCACCTTGCACCGTGGTCACAAAAGTGCATGAAGACCAGATAGGAGTACACCAGTCTTGCCAAAAGGCCAAGGGAGCAGATTAGCAGCCCACTAGGATCCATGTGGAACTGCCACCACTCCAGAGCACCAGGAGAGACAAAGATCCACAAGAGATGTCCCACCTCAGAGGTCAGTGTAGGCAGATCTTATCTACAGCAGGACAGAAAGCCATTCCAACCACCAAGGCCAGAACAGCTAGTTCTGAGGTTTTTGCTTATAGGTCAGCTATTTAGAGAGCAAAAGGAGAAAAGAGATATAAGGAAGGGGAAAGAAAGTTGGGGGTTTTTAATGGTCTGGGGTTTAGCTCCTTCAGAGTTCACATTTCAAAACAAAACATCATGGCACTTTGCCAAGATGACCAATATTTCTGAAGGGGTTGTTTTTGAAATCATTTTAATGAAACTTATTTAAAAGCATGTGTATATTTGGAATCAACACTGGCTCTTTATATTAAAACCTTATCTCCCTTCCCCCCTTCCTGACCCACCATTAAACATAATTAACTCCCGTTTTTTCTTCCAATGCTTTATGCTTTCTTGGCAAAGACCAGGCTGCAAAGCCTATCAGAAAACAGAGGATGGAGGAAGGAAGGATGAAACACAGCAGGAGAGCTTGTGTCCAAAGCTGATGATTTGAACAGTTTAGCTTACAGTTAACTCACAGCAGGACTTTCATGGTGTCCTTTATCACCTATGAAGCCATTTCCTCATTACTCATCATCATTACACATAACAAGACAAAGAAAGATGTTTCTGTACAAAATGGAAAACCATTAGCATAGCATCACAAATCAGGAAGAGTTCAATGAATTTTATAAAAGAAACCAATTCTTGCTTCTGGTCACTGGGGAAAAGAAATAACATTACATCCCACTGAAGGTGATCTGTAGCAACAACCCTGAACACTGGTGATCTGTAGCAACAACCCTGAACACTGGTCTTGACAGAGCTTCTTTCAGAGGGAAACCAAGGAATCCCATCCAGCCTGCACCTTTCAGTTCTCAGTCTTGTGTCACACACATTACACATTTATACTCTCACACTTTGCCCTGTTACATTTAAATATGGGGAAGCCAGCTACAAAGAATAAAAGAAATTGTGCAATACATATTTCAACTTAGCTACTTCCTAGATTCCACTGCTAATGTATTTCAGCCACAAAGCATACCAGAAAAATTTAGCTTATTGCCCTTTTTTCAAGCCACAGACAGAAGAACAATTCTTAGTCAGAGTTGTAGGGATCTTTCATAGGATTCATTTGTACTAATGCTTGATGGAAAAATTGATTTCACCATCACAGACTAGAAATCTGCCTCAGCAGATAAAGATAGCCAACTCATCTAGTCAAGATTCAAAAATATGTCAGAGACAACTACAGGTCAACATGACATTTCCTCTATCTGATCATGGACTCTGCTTGTAAATGGCAAAGGAAAAACAAGCTGATAACCTTTGTGATGTCTTATTACCAAAACCAAGCTTGTGTGCACCTGTGAAAGAGCAAAAGACAGATTGCAAAGCACTACGCATCTTTATCAACTGAAGGTATACTCTTCTCAGTGAACAAAAATCTAAAAAGAACTACTTCTGTGTAGAAAGGTAGAATCTCACCAAGTCACAGGTACATGGGAAAGATAATATGCAAGAAATCAGACTTTTTATATTTCTACAAAATAACATAGAATCATAGAATAGTTAGGGTTGGAAAGGACCTTAAGATCATTTAGTTCCAACCTCCTGCCATGGGCAGGGACACCTCACACTAAACCATGTCACCCAAGGCCTCATCCAACCTGGCCTTGAACACTGCCAAGGATGGAGCATTCACAACCTCCCTGGGCAACCCATTCCAGTGCCTCACCACCCTCTCAGTAAAGAACTTCCTCCTTATATCCAACCTAAACTTCCCCTGTTTAAGTTTGAACCCGTTACCCCTTATCCTGTCGCTACAGTCCCTGATGAATCGTCCCTCCCCAGCATCCTTGTAGGCCCCCTTCAGATACTGGAAGGCTGCTATGAGGTCTCCACGCAGCCTTCTCTTCTCCAGGCTGAACAGTCCCAGTTTTGAGCTTGGAAGACAAAACCAAACATCTGAATACTGATGTCAAAGAAAATTTACCTACACATTAGTAATAACCTCACTGCAAAGCCTGGATATTAAGCTTCATCTCTTCTTCTAATCCCCTGTATTATTCACTTCTTTCAACTGACTGTTTCTTCTCATTTGACCTGTTAACCTCACTGTTTAAGCTTTATACTCCCAGACCACTTCTGTTGCTCTCAGCTCACAGACAGGCTTTCATTAGAGCTATTCTCAGCCTGGAGGAATGTTAATTGTTGTAGAATTAAGCAGTAAAAATCTATGTCATAAAAAATAAATAACTGAACAACATAAACTCAACCACTAGTCCAACACATTCAGGTCCATTTCCATCATTGAAAACATGCAAAAGACAAATCAAAACAGAGGTTTTGTTTTCAGGTAGGAAAAAAGCAACACAACTGAAACAAAAATGGCACAATGCAAGTACACGAGGAAACCACAAACAGAAATCTTGGCACAGATTAAACTTCAAAAGACATAGATATGATTGTTTAAAAAAAATATGGTCCATCCTAACACAAGATGTTTATTTTTCCTTATTATGCTATTAGGCACTTGTCCCAGCTCCTTCTTGCATGTACAAACTATGGAAAGACACATTAATAAAAAGAAAACAAACAAAAAACATGTACAAACATGACTCAATAATTAAAATGTGTCCCTATGTGAAAAGAAAGGAAAAAGTACATTTTTATAGTATGGTTCTGGTAATCTCATTCAATGGACCTTCATGAACTTCAGTTAAGCACACGTGTCAGCGGCCAAGAACGCTATTCTAGTCATTGCACAAGTTGTGAGGACAGACGCTACCAGGAACAAGCCACTGAGTAGTCGAAGACAAGGCAACAATGCCAAAAGGACTGGTGGAGTCAGCAAACCAGACAAGAAGGCTCACCAAGGTTTCCACAGGAAAAAACAGCAAGTACCAAAGTGGTTTCTTCTGGGAGACCCAGTAGTTAAAAGCAAACTTTTTTTAAGCTCAGTGGAAAAGACACACGCATACAGCACCAGTAAATTACAGACGCCATTACACCAACCTGCCACAGCTGAAATATTGTGGCCTCTTTACTGGGCTGACTCCTCAGCTTCTGCCTCCACCTCCTTCCACCACAAAATCCTTTCACTTAATACTGGATGAGTTCGTGGCCTTACCACAGTCAAACTAGAAGTGCCCTGCTCTCCAGCTCCTCTTCAACTACAAGTACTACATCAGATTTTTAGATTGCCTTTGAGTTTGAGAAGAAAAGGTACTCCCACCCTAGATGGCAAATCTCCTGCTGCAATCCACAAGCTGGAACAGATCAGGAGGTCCACACCTGCAGCTCTGACCCAAGGGCAAGGCTCTTACAGACAGCTGGGACCTCAGCATCAGTGAAAAAACAGAGGGTGAAAGAACATGCCACTATCATGGCCTTTCCTATAACCTTATGACAAACAGTGTTTCAGACAGAAATGAATGTCTTGTCAGCAGAGGCAGTATTTCTCATTTTCTTTGTGTCAGAGAAGGCTTTATTTTAATATTCTCTTTTAACTGTTTAATGGGAAACAATTATATCTGCTATACTTCAATTCTCTAAACTTCCCCTGGTTACCATGCCTGTGCAGAGCACACTGCACACTGTATTCAGGAGCTGGCATGTTGATATTTTGGTGGGTTTTGACAAAGTTGAACATCTTCCTCTTTCATTTTCTTCCTTTGAAGTCTTAAAAGAAATACATCTATTATCTTCTTACCACAAAAATAAAAAAGTTCTACAGGTAATACGTTGACTCCCAGCTATGTGTTTTCTAGCCAACTTGATGCTCTATGGTCAGCAAAATATTTCCCACTCAAATCCATGTGGAGTTATCAGTGCTAAATCCAGAGACCAATTCTCTCTTTATTGGCAATTCACCTTGATATTATTTTGCCCCCAGTCGATCAGCAACTGTATAAACTTCTCCTCTCCTGCCCTCCTTCCCTCCTCCCTCCCCAAAAAAAGTAATTTTTACCCTGCCAATGTTTCTTCAATCACACAGTGAGAAAATGCACAAGTATGTGTGTGCATGCAAGGGAGGTTTAAATCCCCTCCTCCCACCCTTGTGTCCTTTATTAGTGCTGCAAAGTCAGAATATCAGCCAAGATGTTTCTTTGATCACATCACTTGCAAAAAATCAGTTGTACCCAAAAACAAGCTGTCATAACTTCTCCTTTCAGAAGGATACTGGTTCACCTTGTAACTACACTTTCCAACTCTGTCCAACCTAACCTTAAAGGTGGAAGGTAAAACAAATGGCATCTCTGCTAGGATTTTCCTTCAAACAGAAGACAAAGAGTGAAAAGGCTGGGAACTGATGCACCAAGATGTGAAAACATTAAGTGAGATATTTCAAACCTCTTCCCAGGTAACTTCATAAGAGACCATTTCAGACTTGAAAGCACTGTCTTGATTAAACTACCTCCACTGAAAAAAAGAAGTTACTTCAATCAAATGACTGTGGAAGCCTCTTTTAAATACCACTGCCTGCAATCTCACTAAGTCTCAGGCACAGTTCCCAAAGACTTCAATAAAACCTTTGTCTGGGAAAAGGAGTGCCAGATTTGGCCCACTTTAATACATTAAGTCTGTGGTAGGTGAAAAACTGAAATACAGAGCAGTTGTGAAACTACCCTCATAGCCAAGAAGATAAGAGAAAACAGCACCAATCCTTCCCAGCAGTAGGAGCATACAGGGGGCGGATGGGAAAGTTAAAGAGGAGGACAGAGCAGGAGTTTTAGGCTAAAAAGTATTTAATATCCTCCCAGCGTGGGCTGGAAAGGATTGCAGTATGCTTGTTAAAGAAGTTGGCTGGAATGGAAAGCTGAGAAAGAGTTCGAGGGCACATGTATGTGTGCGTTTGTGAGTATGCTAAAGGCCAGGCCTGTGCAAGTTCACAAAGTTTAGTCAATTCTCCTGCCAGCTCTTGGAGGCTTGAGGCAAATGCAGATAACCTCGGCTTAACCCAACTCCAAGTAAACCTTCCCTTCTCACCCCCGCCCTCAATTAGCAAGCTTCAATCTAAAGTGCCTAAAAATAAACTATGAAATCACTTCAGTTACAGCTCTAGTAATGTACTTTTCCATAAACTTCTCCATATCAGTGAAATACCCCAGATCTCATTTGTTAAAGACCTGATTTCCTAAAAAAAACCAGAAATTAAAAAAAAAAAAAATACAGGTGGGGGGGATGTGGCTCAGCTTCCAGCAGGTCTTTAATCTTGCATCACAGTTTTTCTACCCCCACGGTAAGTGAGGCACGCCTGACTGCATCACTGCTGCTGCTTTTAAGATAAGCAATGCCAAAATATGTAGCTGGATTAGTTTTCAAATAAGTTAGGTTTCTTGCACAGCAGAACTGAGGACAAGTACACCTCATTCAGAATTTCAGGATCTTTTTCCTCTCCCTGTCCCCCAGCTGGGAACATCCATCCTCATGGCATTCTCTGACATCAAGACCACCCAGATTCATCTTTGTCTCTCAGCCATCTGCCTGTGCTTCACTGAGATAAAAATCTAGACAGAGCCTTTATTATTATTTGATCCATAACTTGTCTTAACCTTCACCTGCAAAACACTGACTCACTCCACCTTTAAGTACCTGAAGAATGTAAAGGAAGAGAAATTAACTCATGAGCATGGAAGTATAAACTTGCAAGTCAATAAAATTCAGAGCAACAACATAAGCTTTTAAAACAGACAAAAATTCAAGTCCAAAAAATAGAAGCCAGAGGAAGCTTGGCTGATCTATATTCCTTTTTCCCGTATTGCTAGCTTACCATCAGATGATGATATCAATATTTACCTTTATTAACACCTCATCAACCCCCAAATTAATAGCTTTGAATACTGAATAATCACCTACTTGAAATCATCAATGCCCCTCCTTGGCCTGCAGCAAGGGGGGAGGGAAAGGAGAAGGAGGAGGAGAAAAAAAAAAAAAAAAAAAAAAAAAATGAAAAAAAAACCACTAAACACAATTTTAGGCAAGAGTCTCCCAGAAAAAGCAAGGTTTTGGCAAAGAGACAACTCTTCCACCTCAGGGCTTAGTAAAGAAGAAAGCTGATGCAAAGCTACAATGTTGCAAAACTTTCCAAATAAAAAGCTGGTGGCTCCCTGAAACTCAGCACTTAAAACTTACCAAATGAGCTTTAATGCTGCAGCATGCTACTTTTCCTTCACAATTGCTGCATCAGCCTCCATTGCCGAAGCTACCTCTATGACAAACTGGGGACATCTCTCCTTTGGGTGTAATTACATAGGCAGAGTCACAGAAGATTCCACTTAGTGTTAGGAAATTGGGAACAAAAACCATTGGCTTTCATTCTGACAATTAGTATTCTGCGTAAGGAAGAGCCTTCTGCCTGAGCATATTAGCAGATCATAACTTGGTGCTTGCCACCTTGCTCAGTGGAATCTGTTAATGGTGGCAATGTACAAAGCTTTTCTGCTGCAAAAGACACCAGCAGTACTGCTCCACTAAAAACAGTGTCCGACATCTGAAAAGACAGAGGAAGTTCTTAAAAAATATGTATTAAAAACCAAACACAACCCTTCAGAATACAGAAAAACCTTCACCCACCAGTGTGACTCTTCACACATCAGTGTAAGATGATCACACCAGAATGAGTGTGCTACGTTAGCACTCTGGAAGTGGACACTTGAACAGTTTTCTCCCAGACCTCTAATGCTGTTGAAATTTAACACCAGAATCAATTCGCATGTCTTGAATGTTCTAATAGTCAACATGTTTAAACTTCATCATCATAAATTATAACATAGTATCAAAAGTCTAGTGTCAATACCTTGACTGCGCAAAATATTTCCATAAGGTTATTTCCAAAACTGGTTTTGCTGAATTTTCAAATATGATTCAGTCCCACAAACACTGCTTCCAATCTAAGAACAGCACTGTCATTACCAGAGAGCAGCTGCTCCAAGCTGTGATCATCCCCGTGCCTCAGGTTCAGAGAAAGCAAAGCAAAATATATTCAAGTAGGGGTGAGTCAGGAATTCTCCGCCTTTGTCCTCAGTTATAGAAATGTAATTTGCTTTTCTGTTATTCAGATTATCATGAGGGGGTCATCAGTTAAAAATCCACTGTAAATCCATGTTACACAAAGCACTTATTGTAATAAGGTAGTACAATGAAGTCTAGTTTACTCACTGCTATCCGCACTTAATTTATCTTACAGTAAAACATAAGTGCTTAGTATCAATACTGGGTTTTTAAGCCAATAATTAATAGAGGTTCATTAATTCTTGATGCTTTGGGGAGGGGTTGAGAGGACAAGAAAGGAAAGGTAAGGCAGCTTTCGCTGTGTGTTTTCTAAATCAACACATTCCATGTCTGCTATTTAGTCTTCTGCAGAAAATGGATATGGTTGAAAGCGTTTGGAATAACAGTATCTCCACACATAGTGACAAATTCTGACTTTTTTCAACAGAAAGGAACACAATTCTTTCATAATTTTCTTAAGGAAGTGAAGTCCTCAGCTGCATTGAGTGAAACAAGGGTATTTAGCATATTCCTGTCTGCTACAAAATCATTTGCTACACATATATAACAGGATCCTTAAGTAATCCTTAAGTAATCCTTAAGCAAGGCATTCAGGAAAAGGTGAATATTAGCTTTCCATAATGCTTTCCCTTCCACCCCCAGTAAGTACATACTTGGACACTGTCTCTTTTCTATATGTGCTGTCCTTGTATTTGTAATTATGTATCTTGGGAGGAGAAAATACAAACATATTCAGAATAGTTCTCTGCAATTATTCATTATCATTTGTGGAATAAAGAAATATTTTCACCTGATTAGAAAACCTCAGTGAAATCAACATATCTTTTTCTTAATTATTCATTCAGTTTAAGTAAATAAGAAGGCATCATGTGAGGTTAGCTCCAGGGTTTATTCAAGTCACATCTAACATTAATGTTTTAACCAAGTCCATTAATTATGCAGTGATTTTCATGGCCTTCCTCAGGAGAAGTAAGAAAAAAAAAAAAAAAAAAAGATGGGAAGGCAACCTCAAAAGATTTGGGAAAGGCAGGCTGTGCGTTTTCACAATCCTGGGAAAAACTTGGGATTGTCCCACAGTGCAATTTAAAAAAAGCCAACACTCCCTCTAGGAGTGCTGTAGGATTCCCAGCCTCCCAGACCTTGCCTCAGCAGAGGGGATAAGTCCAGATGGCACCCAGATTTTCTGCTAGTTCACAGGCCCTAACTAAGCCCTAAATTGGAAAAAATACAGCAGGCCTGCTATGTACAAATTTCAGCCCTGGGCTACATGCTGCTCTAGCTGCTCCTCTTATAGTCAAGGTGATCAAAGACCGGTTACCACACAAAAATCCCAGCACATCTGTCACAAAGTATTCCCCTACAGAAGAAATGAATACTTAGACAAAGTGGGAACAGAAAAAGCAAATACACTGTAATTATAAAATCTTACTGTAAAAAGTGATATTTTCACAAGCAGCTTCAATAAGTGGAAAGACAGGTTTGCAGGAATTTGAAATCTTTCACCTGAAGTGCTAAGAGCACAAACAAAAAAGCACTGTTCTGGAAGGGTGGGGGGGAAAAAATATAAAGCAGAACCAGTTGCATTTCTTAATCCAAGCTGCCTTTGCAGGGTAAAGGTAACCCAGCAGGTAAAATGATTAAGTATATTACTGGAAAGTATTTCCTCTTAATAAGCCAAAAGAATTTTCAGCAAAGAATTTTAATAATGAATATATATGTTCAGATTTAAAGCTATATCAGTGTAAGCGTCCTGCCCAAGACAAGTCCTGCCCAAGACAAGTACCAGCTTCAGTGGAAATATTCCTTCAAAGGCATCATCTTTACCATGTGTTTGTCCAGGGCTTATCATAATTGCAACACAGTGAAAAGCCTTCTATAGCACACAATTTCTATTCTGCTTCCTACTTGTCATGAACTTTAGGAAAAAAATTACTGTTCTGATCTTTGTTTTCTTTATTGGTTTCAACTAATTTGCAGCTCACCAAAAAAACTGCAAAAACATCTTCTATTACACTGCTTCAAAGACTAATTTCTCTTAGCAAAACAGAAATGGTAGTGTGGAAAATCCATAAGGCACAGTAGCTTCCTTCCCAGTCTACAAATAGTGAAAACAAACAGGAAATTGAGATTAAAATAGGATGGGCAGAAAAAGACTTTTGACTCTAACAGAAAAATGAGCTGCTTTGTGAGCAATGATTTTCACAAAGTACATTTGATGTCTATGAAAATTTTGAGGGGTTTTGGCTTGGGGTTTGTTTTTTTTTTTTTTTTTTAAGACATTGAAAAAACACAGTATTTTAACCAGAACCCAAAATGTTTGCATTTAGAAGTTTGCATTTAGAAGTTCACGTTTTTGTCCTTCTACCAAGTAGCAGCCCATTCTTTTTTGCAGGCTAGGCTTCGCTCTAGTATATTAGATTTTCATACATGCCATTTCCTTTACGGGGCGGGGGGGGGGGGCGAGGAATGAAATGCTATGCTTCATCAGAGGTGTAGTTTGATCAGCTTCCTAATCTACAGAGCGAGTGAGCTACACTCCCATGGGGCACAGCTGCAGCAAGTTACAAATTTGCGTTTGCAAACACACTGCAGAATTTAGACAATATAAACACAATACTACAAACAATGTCAAGTTAAAGACATTTGAATGCTGAATTCCCCAAGGAAACTTCCTGCAGATCATCCAAACGCACCCTGATACAGAGGGGAACATGCAGCTGCCCTTCACCTTCTCCTTTTTCAATCGTTTCTTTCTTGTAATGTCAGCATGTTGCCTTTGGCTTGGTCCTTTGCCATTTCCATGCACTCCGGACTGGCTCAAAATCCTGCCTGCTTTAACATCTTTAGTGCCTTGCCTTCCCTTTCTATTCATGAAGCCAAAACGCCTATCCAGGCCCTCCCTCATTACTGCTGCTGAGATGCGAGATAATCTGCTTCCTTCTGGCCGTGACAGAAGCAATCCTGCCCCTTGAAAATCATTCAAAATGCAAAAATCATCTTTCTGGATTACTGCCTCAAGCACATTCTCCTTATTTCATCCTGCTTGGCCTCCTACTGGCTCCCCCTTTTTCTACTACATTAAGCACAAATTGCTTGCCTTCATTTTAAGAGTTTTCTTAGACAGTAATAACTGATCCAAATGTCCTACACATCAACTTAAAACCCAGGTAATGATGCCTAATAACTGTGTACAAAATCTCTTACGTAAGAAATAGATAGTGTTTGATGCTGTGCACTCTAATAACCAGTTCAGTGGAGTATACCTTCTCACAACAAAACCTGCGGCACATGGTAGAAGTACTCTAAGTCATCTTTTTGCAGGTTAAGCCCATCATACACTTTTAAATCAGCTGTCCTTCTGAACCATTTTACAGCAGGCTTCCAATAATACTCTTCTGGTATGCAGGAAGTGTTGTAGGGTCTTCTTGGCAAAAGAACAGCATTCAAGAGTTGAGAGCATTTACAATGAACCTCACAAAAATGACAGTTCGATGTTTCAAGTCCTTTCTCCTATCATACAGAGGCTCCCCAGGAAAAACTTCCATCTCTACACTGTGATACACTGCGTCTGCTTATAAAACTGATATATTTTCAAAGAGGTGATTCAAGCTCCAGGAGAAACAGCAGCATATCAGAATTCTCTACACAACAGCCTGTGGTTTTCATTGCACAGTAAGCAAGGTCCTCTGCCTGTAGGTATTAAAGCATCTTTTATCCCCAAAAATCTGGAGGATTTTTTACAAGGTATGTAATTTTTACAAAGGCATATAATGATAGGACAATGAGGAATAGCTTTAAACTGAAAGAGAGGAGATTTACCATAGAATTATAGAATAGTTAGGGTTGGAAAGGACCTTAAGATCATCTAGTTCCAACCCCCCTGCCATGGGCAGGGACACCTCACACTAAAGCATGTCACCCAAGGCTCTGTCCAATCCAACCTTGAACACCACCAAGGATGCAGCATTCACAACTTCCTTGGACAATCCATTCCAGTGTCTCACCACCCTCACAGTAAAGAACTTCTTCCTCCTTATATCCAAACTAAATTTCCCCATTTAAGTTTTAACCCATTACCCCTTGTTCTATCACTACAGTCCCTAATGAAGAGTCCCTCCCCCAGCATCCTTATAGACCTCCTTCAGATACTGGAAGACTGCTATTTACATGAGATATTAGGAAAAAAATCTTTATTATGAAGGTAGTAAGTCACTAGAAAGAGGTTGCCCAGAGAAGTTATGGATACCCCATTCCTGGCAGTGTTCAAGGCCAGTTTGGGTGGGGCTTTGGACAACTTGGTCTGGTGGGAAGTGTCCCTGCCCATGGCAGGGGGGTTGAAGCTAGATGAGTTCTAAAGTCTCTTCCGACCCAAACCATTCTACAATCCTGCGATCTAGGCAACTACAGGTCAAACAGCCCACACTTCAATCCCTGGGAAAGTGATGTAGCAAATGATCCTGAAAAACATTTCAAGAAGGATGTCAGCAGGCTGGAGAATGGGGTGATAGAAATCTGGAAGTTCAAAGGGAAATGTCAAGTCCTGCCACTGTGCAGGAATAGTTCCAGGCACCTTTGTCATATGAGGAGAGACCAAGAGAGCTGGGACTCTTCAGCCTCAAAGAGAACTCAGGGGGCATCTTAGCGGCAACATCACACCAGGGAAGACAATGTGTGAAAAATAAGGAGGGCAGGCAGGAAGGCTGACACAAATTTCAAGACAATTCTAAGTAATCACTGGGGATCTCCTACTTGAAGTACAAGAAAAGCATCCTAGAGCTTAGGATGAAGGAGTTTTCCATCAAAAATTAAAGCCATCAGTTTATGATTAGTGAAACTAACATATGATTGCAATGATTGCAAATAGAAATGTAATATTTTAGATTTTACTACTTCAGTTTTTTCTAATCGCACCTAATGCATGATTTATAAAGACAGCAATCACATTAATACAGCTTAACTGTGTTTCATATCATCTTATACTGGCCTTGCTCTAAAGAATCAGATTTCCTTATCTCAACATTTCTACAAAACTAACTTCATGGAATGGCATCCATTGGCAGCAAATGGATTGGAGCAATGAAGCAAGGATGCTATCTTATACCAGCATGAAAAATTTCACAGTTAACATAAGGTTACAAATTTAATACAATGTAAAGAGAGAAAGGAGTCAGCCCACAAAGAACACCACTAAACTAATATCTTTTTTTCTGACTTGTCTCCCACATGACCACAGAATAATCCCTATACAGGAATCTGCGGGTGAAACACAGGGCATTCATCTCAGGCAGTGGAAAAGAACAGTGTTTCCTATACACAGGGTAGAGATACACCATTCATTGACAATACATAAGACAAGAGAACTTTTTCACAGATATATATCTCCTGCTGATTAGAACAAATGCTTTGGCAAATCCAGGTGTTTATTCTAGCAGTAGGGAGTGACAATCATAACATTCCCTCTTCACTCTCAACTATAACAAATTTAAAAAACCTCTTGTGCTCCACTCAATTAATAAAGACATTTGTGAGCATTCTCTTGTTATATACAAGCAAAGACTACACTTAACTCATTGAAATTAATGTATTTATGGTGGTACTCTCCCAGGGACCTAAAGCGCACATGATAAAATCAAGGATCATAATTTACCTTCTTTGGTGATCTTCAAAGTCAAATAATGTGTTTAATTGTGGAAAATGTCACAGAAAAATGAGAAGAAAGGAACCTTTTAGAAAAGCTATCACAATCCCTGAAGTTTGCACTAACTTTCTTTGAGAGATACTTGGAAACAAGAACAACTAATCACCCAGTCAGCACTGACACAAAAATGTGTTAAGAGGCACCGCTGCTATCCTAGTAAATAAATTAATGTCTGATGAAAAAAACAAGCAGAGAAACAAACATGTAGTATTAGAAGCTTTATTTTGTTACTTTCTTAGACCCTGATTCTTCAGCACTTTCAGAAGTCAAACAGCACAGCATGTAAAAATCATTTGTAAATAGTGGTCATTATGGGCATAAAAGCTGACAGCACCCCAGCTCAAAACTCTGTGGTCTCTGACTTGGGAGAAAATAATACTGCCACTTACTTCACATCTCATGAATCTGGCTGAAAGAAGAAGTGTTTAGAAATTAAGATCTCTCCCATCCTTTTCAATCCCCCATCATTGCTCAAAAAGGTGCTACAAACCCTGCAGAACCTGTATGTGCAAAACAAATGCACATACATTTGTGCATCTCAAAATGAGAGCTGGCAGGATCAAGATACAATGGAGAGAAAATATCCTGATCCCAGATCTCACTGAATGGCCTTGTTTACATGCACCAATGAAGGTCCTTGGAGTGGATAAAAGGCCTTTATTAAGGTTGAAGATGAAATCATAAAGCACATGATCGGAGAAATTTCTGGCTTAATTCATTTATTAGTTGTTATTTTCCAGTGAGAGGGGGAAGGGCACACACATATTTTTAGGTATCCAGAACATAGGCTGAGATTATTATTTTTCAACCCCAGATATCTAGACAGGTTTCTTTTCCAAGCTATAAGCCAAGAAAACAAGCTAAGGAAAATGGAAATTCCTGAAGATTCTGAACTTGTTGGGTGGTAGTTAAATATTTACACGTTGCTTTCCTCCTTCCTAGCCATGACTTCTTGTTTCCATCATTTCACTGGATTTAATTTTTTTCCTACAGAGTGATTTATGAAAAACAACAGCTAGTCAGCAGCAGAAGCAACAACAGCATGAGCTCCAGGTGTTAGGAAAAATCACTACATAATTAATCTTTTCTTTGATATACTATCACATCCTCAAAAATATTATGCTTGAAGACTGAAAGACCTATCACATCCCAAAATAGTTTTATTCCGTGTATAACATCATCCTTTGTCTTGGATGAGAATGTATTTCCCAGGAAATACAGATAGAAGGATTCAAGAATGGATTGTTCTGTGGCAACTAAAAATATGTCAAGCAGCGCTTTGAGAGTCACACAGTCTGTTGATGCTGTTTTAAGGCAAGATCTAGTAAAACAGATGGCATTGGATTTCAAACTCCTTTGTCAACTCAGTTCACCAATGAGCTAAACATTGATTTTTCCATTGTTTTTGTCAACCTCCAAGAAGTTACAAAAACTCGAATCTAAATTCAACTACAAAAGACATTTTAGACCCCTTGGTACTATTGACGGTTTGAATGTGTTCAAATAACAGAGCATATAATTCTGCAAGCTGACTCACAGTGACTATAACAGCATTTAAAGTCAGGATGCTTTTTTCTTAGCTAAACTTTCTTACTTTGCAACCTCAGGTTCATACCTGGAATAAGTTAATTTTTCTACATGATGATATATATGTCTCCAAAACAGGTATTGTGATATTGTGTAACCTCAATTTACAATCTACAAAGTTACATCTCTTCCAAAAATATGGAAACACTTTAAATAAGATGATCAGCTGCCAAAAGTTGACTGGGACAAGGAATTTTCATCTCAGTCTGAATGTGAATCCGGAAAAGAAGCTAACAAAGTGCAATTCAAGAAAACAAGATGGGGTACCTGAGGATAACTTGGCACTGCAGCAAATGACAAACTCAAAACAGCCATGCCAAGAGATCCCTGAAGCCTTAGAAAGGATACTTAAAGCTGGTTTCAAAAGCAGGAAGGAATACATGGAAAGCTTTTGTAAAATTGTAACATAATTAAATGCTGAGAAAAAGCACCAGATATATCTTGAAAAACTGAATTTTATTTAAAGTCTAAATATTTTCTTTCCTCTCTGGTTTTTTTTTGTATCCAAAGAATTCCCAAGATACAGTACACAGGCTACTTAGAATAATAGAACAGTTAGGGTTGGAAACAACCTTAAGATCATCTAGTTCCAACCCCCAAATGCTTCAAATGTATATGCAGAACAGGAACTTCACATCACTTTTGTTCTCTCCAGAAAAGAGACTGGAGCTGCTGTCTCAACATGCAGATCTGGGGACTGCATGCGACTAACCTCAGGCCTGTGTAGGAATAAGACCTATGCTCCCATCCTTGCAAGAAGCAGAAAAAAAGGCAATGTTCTTGACCATGTCACTCTAATTTACACCCCAATGTGCCTGGAAACTTCTGTTCTAACCTCAAAAAAAAACCATATATACAGTTCTGAGAGTGCCTTTCACCCCAGTATTGCCACAATGTTTAGGTAGTTTTCCCTCTCCACCCCACCTCCAATATTTTTAAATCTATCAGTATCATGAACATGTGATACTGTTTATGAAAAACAGCAGCTTTCCTTCCCTGCTCTTTCTGAGGAGCAAAATTAAAAGAGCATCTCTAGTTTAAACAAAATGCATGAGAAGAATGAAGACTGACGAAGCACAAGTCCAGTTTCCAAAATTTGTTGCTGAATACATTTACATAAACACCGAGGGGCTATATAATTATGTTTTTATCACTGGAATGAGTGTTTCAAAGAACAGGCAGAACATTCTGCTTTATGGATAAAGAGAGAGAGATTGAAGAAAAACACCTTCTTCCTTTAATCTAGCTTCATTTTAGAAAGCCTGCAGATATTTCATTTGCAGCTTTCTCTTGAAGAGTGATCAAGTTGGAGAGATGCTGCGGGCAGCAGCTCTGAAAGAATGAGGAACTTCAACAAACAGCATATCTTCTTTTTTAATCCTAATGTTTTCAAATTGAAGGAATTAAGATTCCATTATTCCCCCTCTGAATCCAAAGGATGCTTTGAAGCAAGAAAGAAATAAGACAGTTCATTTAATATCCTAAGTGTTCTCTGTATAAGAGACTGCTTTCTCCATTCTTGAAGGAAAAAATGTCTCTGAAGGACAAGAGCTGGCAGAATAAGGTAACAGCATCCAGTGAGATATTACAAAATAAGATTCAGTGTATGCAATACATGCTCACACTGCACCTTCAAGACATCAACGCACAATACTTCACAGTAACCAGAGACTTTAATTTATGTCTTAGTCTTTCCTACGAGTTACCTGCCCTTGTGAAATACCTAACCACCTCCTGACCCTGACTGAGGAAACACAGCCAATGTCACCATACAGAGGGGTGGTGGAGGCACAGAAAGCCCCTTGCAGGGGGGCAGATTTAAGAGCTTTCATTAAATTGCACATGATATCCTGAGCCACTGGCAATATTCCTTCCTCTTTAAAAGGAAGATGTTAGTGCTTCTTGTAATTTTTGTCACCAGCTGAGGAGCATCTCAAAAAATAAAAGAAAACTGGCAACCACAGCAAGCATCAGCCTCCTCCACCCCCAGTAACACATAGAATTGTTTAAGGGCAGCACTATAGTACAGTGCTTTTGGGGTTTTTTTAACCTCCTCCTTTTTTTAAACATACAAAACCCGTGAAGACTGGGGAGGAAAAAAAAAAAAGGGGGGGGGGGCTATCTTTGGCCTGAAGATAAACAAAAAAACTGCCATAAAAAAATTCATGTAAAACCTCCCCGTACTGTTGTATAAGTTGTATATGGCCCAGTGTGGAGGCAGCCGCATGCTGAAAATCCAAGCAGGCAATTTTTCACCAAGAAAAAGTACTTTAAAATGTAGTAATAAAAATAATGGGGGGGGGGGTGTGAAGGAGAAGTGAGAAATCAAACTATGCTTAAGCACTGCAGTCCTAAGCATGACTTCATTCAAAGACAAACTGGGCTGCAATGTGTATTTTTAGCTCATAAGTGGGTGCTCGTATGCCATATGTAGCTTTTCACCACAAAGTGTTGTTTCCTAAATATAGGCTCATGCTCCTGTTCACAGTATAATTGTGGAAATCCATGCTCCAGTCTGAAGCCACAAGGGAAGCAGCAGTTCTTAGCAGCAATGACTCTGAGGTTAGAAATCCTTCCCCAAAACCCCATCCAGCTTTCCTGGAGACTTGTATTAAGGTACAACTTAAAGGGTTTTAAGGATCCTTTATTCAGCTCCCAGATTCACTTTAATCACAGCTCGTTTTCTTCCCTTACCAGCACTTCCTAAATTCTCTCTCTCAGGTCTTCTCTCCTAAGATACCCCTGTGGAGGCTGTCTCCAGTGTATTTTTCAGGGGGGTGGAGTAAAGAAGACATGGCAGTTTAAACCATTTACAGAACCATAACAGCACCATAAAAGCAGGTACCTTTCAGAAAAAAACAAAAGCAGCTTTTAACATAAGTATAGGGCAAGAATGGATAGCTAGAACTGGAATGAGGTAGAGGCGTCTGGCAAACTCAACCCTTCAAAAGGGGAAGGGCTGTGTCTGAAGCAGAGATGCAGCCAGCTGCAACATCCTGCCTTTCTTTTTTTTTTTTTTTGCTTTTTGTAGGCTTAAAATCACAGGGTAGAGAGAGGAAGCAAATAAAAGAACTGGCTTGAAGGTTAGACCACCAACATCAGTGAAAGGTGTCTGCTTGTCTGCAGTTTCCTCTCAGTTGCCTACATTTCTTACATAAAAAGTATAAACAACCCTTACTTAACTGCTTGTTTGAAAAGCAATATTCACCTCTGCAGGTCCCCAGAGCTGCTGCAGTGCTTGTAGCCCATTGAAAGGCTATGAAGGGGTAGAGGGAGAGAGGAGGAGGAAATGGCAGAAGAGCACAAAAGCTCCAGATGTGAAAAGTTATTGATTGTCACACCTCCTACCCAGGCCATCTGCAAGAACCCAGCTCTGCCCAGCTTTGCCATCAGCATGACCTTGAGGCCCTCTGTAGTTGCTCAAACTGCACCTGCATGGGATTAAGTATCCTGATAGTGAGTGATAGACTTGCCAGCTTGGTCTGAAACAGCTTTCACCAGATCAGACAGCAGGAGGAGGAGGAGGAAGAAAAAAAAACAGCAGAAGCAACAGCAGAGCAATGCTTTCCTGCCTGCACAGAATAAGCGATTATATTGATTTAGGTTGCTAGACTTGTCCAAGGCACCTCCTGCAAAAATCTGTGCATGAAATTCTTATGTATGTTTGGATCAGTGCTGGTTGCAGCTCACCCATAATTACAACCTGTCAGAGACATGGATATAGCCTGGAACTCAGAAATACCCCATAAGAGCCCATTGCAATTTATAATGACTTTTTTGCCTCCTTTTGAAATTTTCTGCCTCTTTTTGAAATTTATGGTCATTGGGCATTTGTAGTTCAGAAGTATATGGGCAGAAGAGATCTAGCACTAAGAAAGTTTCTAAGTTTGTTTCAAATTTTACTTATCCTAAAAGGAATCTGTAACATTGCATCAATCGAAATATTCCTGAGAAGTCACACAAGTTGATACAGCAATGATTTTTTTAGTACCTTGGGAATATAGCTCCGACAGCTATGCAAGTGGCTACCACATCATTTTAAGAGTCACTTCTGCTTGACTGAGAGAGACGAACTAGAGAAAGGGAGTGTTTAATAAAAAATAAATGGGAGATAAATGTTGTGATGACCATTTTCTAATATGTTTCTACTTAAAAAAGCAAATTCATTCTACTTAAAGGCTTTGTTTGGAAATAGTGTGTCCCAACTTTCAGAAAAAAAACCCAAACAAAACAATGTTATTGCCAGATCACAGCCAGAGCTTTCAAATGTGAGGAAGTCCAACTAATCTCAAACTTTAAGGGGTTTTCTGGGTTTGTGCCTTTCCCACTATTTATTAAAAGCAGACTATGACTTCTTAAAATTTCTATTTATACTTAAGAGTATTCGAAACACTGATTGATTTGGCATGCATGTCATGGAATATTAGCATGCTAATTAAACAACCTTGAAATGTATTATCTTGCAATACACGAGTACAGGGTAGAAAAACACTATAGTATTCAAACGTTGACCTAGATTTAAGAAGAGGTGGATGGAAACCTGATCATTTCCACAAAGCTACGTTTTATTCCACACCCACCCCACATTCAACTCATCTGTATCTATCCATCCTCCCAGATACACACTCCAGTTCCCTAAATTTGCAATCATAGCACGTGAGGCTTAAAAGCTAACTTGAATCTCCCACTTATTTCATTAGCATTTAATTCCAAGAAAAAGCAACTCCTCATACACACTGGTTAAAAGATAAAAAAAACAAAGAAGAAGAACACACATTTGTGTATGTGTATGGCGCCATACACACATGTATGGTAAGACAAAATATTGCCAGGCTTAAGAAAAGACCTAGATGCCCTCCACCACCTTACAAGTGCAATAATGCCCTAAAAACATGCTGCTATGAACTGGAATTAATACAAACAAATCAGGAAAACTAATCTGTTCATTTACTAGGTAGAGTGACATCAGTATGACATCAACAGCAGCCAATCACAGTGCTCCATATGTATCTGGTATTCTTGCACTATTTTGTGTGTGTGGATAAACACCAGGAGTGTGTTAACCCTAAACTGTGTTTTTTCTTCTCCATCGTATTCTAAATAAAGAAGCTGCTTCCATTCAGCGTCAGACCTGACAGAAAAAAAAAAAAAAGGCAACCTCTCATCTCAGAATGTTCTCTGTCAAATACAGAAACAATATGAGGAAAGCGGGGGAGAGAGGCTGGAGCTATGTATCACCATTTCCTGAAAACCTGTAGGCAGCCCAGAGCTTCAGCTCAGCTCTTCCCTGGCTAGAAGGTACAGAAACAGGAGGAAAAAAAAGCACTTAGAATCAAAGACTGGGTCAAGGCTTTTGTAGTCACTGAAAAAAAAATGCAATTGTTATTTCCATCTAAGGTACTTTAGGTTCTCTGAAAAAGTGAAGTACTTTTCCTCTTCCTCCAACATCACTGCCTCCCCTGACATATTATTTCTGGGAGCAAAAGAGCTTTTTTAAGGTAAGAAGTGAAGTCTGTTGCTCATGGACATAACACACAATCCCAGGCAGGTGAGCCGTGAACAGTTCAGGCAGATCACAAAAAGCTACAGCTCCTCGCAACAATGTCCAGGCTTTCACAGCTGGCCCTGGAGGCAGAGCAAAAGGTGAGAGACCTGCACATCTGTAGTAGGTATGCACATCTGTAGTTGCCAGAGCCTACATGAACCCAAGCTGCGTGTCACGGAAGGTTGGGCCTTTGGTGGCTTGCTGCTCTGGCAAAGCCAGCAACATAGCAAGGACGATGCAGAGTTTTCCTCACTGATCAGCAGCAGTAATCTTTCTAGGAGAAAAGTCTGTGAAGCTTCTTATAGCACCAAGCAAAACCAAAACCAGCCTGCCACCAATTCTTCTAAATACAGTTTAGCCCATGAACTGACTGGCCTAAGGCATGTGTGTATATGAAGGCGTATGCATCAACAAGCAAACACACACTCTCCAGGTATACACAAGCCTAGTAACAGACTCCTTTTTCAACTTTCAAGCCTTCACTGCAACAACAGATGAAGCAGCCTTGGCTGGAAGCAAACACAAGGCTGAGTGCAGCACACAAGCTTTGAGGTGAACAAGAACCTCTTACACCAATGTCCCATTCTCAATAACAGACTTAGCAAATTTTCAAAGAAAAATGAAATGGTCAAAGCTGCCTTCAAATATATCTCTGCCAGGTACTTTGAAACATACTACTACTCTCTTCATGCAAAATCCATGTGTAAGTATTCTGATGATGTTATGCACCACCTTATAATTCACATGGCTCAAAGAAGCAGAGGGCAAAATATAAATATAAAGCTAATAAGCTGACTTAAAAGGCAGAACATATAATGCAAAAACAGAGGTTTATTGGCCAATAATGTATCCTGGTGCCACTTAATCAAACCCAGCTCATTCTACTCGTACTATATTGCTCAGAGCTAAAGCCTGGCTAGCTGGCTCTGCTGTTTAACTACTTTTTGTTCAGCTACTTCTATTTCCCAGCTATGATAATACATGTATTCATTACACATAAATAGCACTACATCATAACCAAATACAACAGCATAGCATCATGTTATAATTATATATTAGTGCCACAGATGTATCTGCCTTCTTTCCTCCGAGACATTCTCTGTTAGTCCAGGAGCCTGCACTATAGCCCATCAAGATGGTTTTATTGCTGCAGCTAGGAAAATTCCAGCCTCTTGCTAGGCTTTCTCTATATACCCTTTCTAGGAGCTATTCACGTATAAAGGTACAGAAACTGTACCTAATTGTGTCTGCAACTCAGATAGCCACTCAGCATCATACATAGAGTATTATAGAATAAATACGAATACATTTGCAAAAGAAGCTGGTGGGGGTTGAAATGCATGTCAAGTGGTAGCCTACAGTTACAGTCTAAACCCCATGAGGGAATTCTAAGTACCTGACATAGCATGGAAATTTGATAGAAGAAGGGATATTGTTTCTAAAGGCACACTGAAATACAGTATAAGCCTGCTTTCTATCATGGGCTCTGCTTCCAAAGGATACAGCTACTTTCTCAGAAGTCACCAGCTCTGAGCAACAAGGTCCACTTATACAAGGAGAGCTAATTCTGAACAATGAAGATGATGTACAAGATCAATTAGAGATCATCTAAAGATACTAATTTTGCCACACTCAGAGGGCTACTCTGTCCATTCTTGTTCTCAGCATGTAAAAATCTAAAACTAAACCATGAAAATCCAAAAACACCTGTTTTGTTCATCATTGATCACCACTAGCTAACAATCATCCAGCTTTTGTGTTTTTTTTCACAATGCAAAAAATACTTTCAGTGATCAGAAATACTCAGTACATGCTTATGGTTAAAAACAGTTTAAAACTCAAGGCAAATGCCTTTTACCTCAATGGTTTATAATTCTTCATATTTTATACTACCTTATAAATGTTAGTACATAAAATCTCAAAATATCTCTCATATAGTATCTACCATTATGTCCCAGTCCAGAATTTTCTTATGGTTAAGTGATCTACAAACACCATTGTCCAAAAGCTGAGTAGCGAGAATGTTTAGTTATAACTCCTAGAGAGGAACAGGTAAGACCCTTGAACAAAGAAAAAGAAACAAACATACTTATTTGCTGCCTTACTGATCAGAACAACCTCCACCAGAAAGACACAGTCATGCACTTGTCCGTTATGTCTCTTACAGAACTGTGAAACATCAACAAATCACAAGTACATCCGATAAATTAAGTCTAGAACATTTAGCCTACCCTTATTTAAGGGTAAAATAATATTCACTAACTGAAACACACAACTTCTGACTAATATAGTCACTACAGCCATTTGACAAGACAGCTCATATAAAGAGGGCATGGTTTTCCTGACTAATGGGAGCAAGCATTTTGACTCTTTATGAGAGCACACACCCTCACATGCATGCTCTACAGTTCTCAGAACCTGCAGAAAACTTCAAAATATGGAAATAGTGATGTAGCTTATGCATTCAAACTTCTCTGTAAAACCCTCCAGTTTCCACCTTTCATATTATTTATTCCAACAGAAAATCGGTAGTTAACATTGGTGTAGCAGAAATTTACAGAAAGGCTCTTCAGCCTTTTTATGACCAGAAAAGCTTTTGTAATATGCTAAATATAGGCACCATAGACCAGTGACCTGGGCAGAAAAATTAAACGACTGAAACCTCAGGAAGGGTCCAAATTTAAGTAGGGAAGTATGCAACAGCTGCACTTCAATTACATAATAACAAACTTTTTCAATGACAAAGACCCTTTTTGTGCATTTTTCCATTTCCTGAACAAGCCTTCAGAAGAGACAGGAAGCCTGGTCAGTTCCTCTGACACTGGAAAGAATTAAGAATCACAGTCACTATTATTTTAGCTTATAATACCAGAGCAGAATCTCAGTTCTTTTACTTATAATGATTTGAACCAGCTCCCATAAACTTTTATTGAAAACGCTTTGGATTTAAATCACACGAAAAAATAAGATTCTGCCAGCAAGCCTGTTTTCTCCCCCTCTCACACTCACACACTCCCAGACACACCAATGCATCAGGAAGGGAGTGAGCATAGCTTCAAATGCTTCCTGTGATCAAGAAAGAAGGGCAAGACTGCATGAGGGAAGTTCTGGGTTATGTCATAAACACTCACGCTAAAAGAGAAAGCAATATGACTATTCTTACAAAAATATGCCTGAGGTCATTTAAAAGCATTAATAAATCTTATCATCCTTTCACCCAATCATTTTCTAATATTAGCTAGGCCAATTTGAGGGCATATATTACAGTATCAGCGTTCAGAGACAGGGAAAAAAATAAGCAGTTTATCCAGCTGTTTATCCATAAGTGCTCCCTGAAGGTCAGCTGCTGGACAAGCACTGGCAAGTCCACCTGCAGGCACACCAGCAGCCAAAACCTCTCCACCATGACAAAAGTTCAGTAGCACATGCATGGACTGGCACTACTTTGCAGAAAACAGTGACACACATGCTCCTCGCATGGTTTCTCACCAGGCTGACTGCATCACAGCTGGCACCTGGAAAAGCAGCAGCGTGACCTCGACAGATGCTCCAGAGGAAGGAGGAAGCCTCCGGCAACTCCCTCTGGCCTCAGACTGACAAGGGCAGATGCACAGAACCTCCCATCACTCCCTGTCACCTGGATGACCCACCACCAGCCCACTCACTTGCCCTGCCTTCAGCCTGGACACAGTGGAATAAGAGATTTGGTAGCTGGCCTGGCTTATTTGCTGTGACCAGCAGCCATTCAGCTGGCTTCTGACAGAATAATGACTAGCTTTTCAACCTATAAGCCCCTTTCTAACACCCACCTCCCACCCAGAAAAAGTCAAGTGAAAAAGCATTGACAAAGACACCTCTAATACAGTTCATTCTCACAAACCAGTGTCCTGGTATATGAGCCAAAACAAACTCAAAATACAAATTTGCTGTTATATGTTAGTCATTAGCATTCAGTCCTATAAGAGAACACACTGGCAATTCTGCTGGTCAGTTTAACTCCCTGTTCCCATTCAAAACAATGTTTTGTTATTATAAATAGTTACATATGTAATTTGAACATTATTTAACACATCTTAAAAGGCAGATTACTGTGACTGATTGAAACACCTGTTTTGGTCACTAAATAATTTCTTTAAAAGAAAAATAAGAAAAAAAGAAAAAATCTTTTTCTTTCCCAGCACCTTTTCTGTTTGCATCTTTTATTTCACATGTAACATCAGAGTTGGTGAGATGTGCAAGATGAGCCGCACAGATACAGGCTTACTCAAGAACACAGTTAACTCCCAAACACTGCAGCGCTTTAAATCCTGCCACCTACTTTCAGGAGGAGAAAAGGGTTATCTTCCTATTCAGGCTTCCCTTCAAGGATGACAAGAAAAGGTGCCAATTAACACCAAGTGCTTTGGCAGCAGGCAGTGTGGATAGATACTTGCCCACAGGCAATTAGAGAGGAGAAATTTGCCCCGCATCAGGTGATTGCTGAGTGACCTATATTACCTCATTAAGAACAGGATCCTGCTTGTCTCAACCTCATCTGCCCAGAACTGAGGCATCTCTCCAGCAATGACAGATGAGCTAGGCAGTCTGTCTGGTGCAGGTCACCAGCTGAAAACACCTCTTCAGAGGCAGCAGACAGAGCCCCCCTGCCTGCAGCTCACCCAAGGACGCCCCAATCTGCTTGGTCTAACTGGAGTAAGCTTGAAGCATTCAACATCCTGCACCCAAGAGCCTGGAATATTCAGTCTCCTGATTTTTATATGATTTTATTTTTCTTAAGGCATATAATGAACTACGTTCACTTGGCTTACTGAATAAAAATTTTAAAAGCATTTATTTTGAAGCAGTAGGGCTGTGCAATAAGTGGCCTACTGAAATCCATTCCAAGAAATATCATAGAAGCTTTATTAAGGAGAAGTTTTGTTTTCTTACCTTGATTTTTTTGTTAGTCTACTCAATCCCCTGTTCCAAAACATCTAGAGTATATGTCTATACTGAAAACTAATATATAAAATAAGTAAATTAATTAGGTTTTTGATTGCAATAATGATGTCTTTCTAATCATTAGACTAATAGTTTTCATTGCATTCCTTTAGCTTAAAAAGTCGAAGGTGGGGGTGGGGGTTGCTCCAGGCTTAGTCCTTGTATGCCAAGTTTCAGTCAAGAGTGAATTTTAATAGCAGAATTATAAACCCTTGAAAGCAAAAATTTATAATGGAAATGCTGACACAGTAACAGCTATAGCCAGCAGCACAGGTGACACTCCTGTAATATATTGATTCTCCCCTGTTAGCCTATTCTAGGAGCTTAAGATTTTGTGCATTTAGAAGCCTGACAAAAAGAATTTCTGTAATTGTATTCACTGAGGTTGGAAGTCAAAGGCTTTACATAGGTACTGCCATTCCCACTTTGTCATGGATATGAAGCACCTGATCAGTAGGATGCCCCAGGTTTGGGTGTTGTTTTCATTTGTTTGGGTAGTTTTATTTTGGTTTGGGTTTTTCTAGCACACTTATTCTTTTGGAAAAGTACAGGGAAGAGGAGGACTAACCAAGGCACATGTGCAGGGAAGGAGAAAACAGAGTGATAGATAGCTTGAAGAACGTAAGAAATAGCAGGAGAGGAGAGACACAAAAAAGCAAAATGTTTTTTATGAGACAAAGCAATTGTAGCTGTGAGCAGGAGGTGGAAAAGAAAAAACCGTGTTAATGAAAGAACAGAAAAAGTGCACAAGAGAACAAGAACACAGAAGAACAGACAAAACCAAAGAATTCAAAAAGAGAAGGAAGAAAAAGTAATTTTAATAATAAACAATAACAAACCTAACATAGACTCATTGCTTAGACAAAAAGGAGAGTACAAGCAGCAAAAAAAGCAAAGAATCAGACTCATAAAAGCCTATTAGTGGTGTTTGTTTTGCTGGGTTTTTTTTTTTACTTTATCCTTCTTCATACATTCAATTGTGCTCTGTTTCTCTGGCAGAAGTCCAAAAATTCTGTCAATGTTAGGAAAGGGGTGACCAAAACATTTCACACTTTCAGCTAAAGTCAAGCAGCTGCTTGTTTGGGAGTAAATGAAATTAATAAAGGACTTTTTTTAATCTGCTTTTCTTAATTGCAAAAAAATGTTGCTTGTATTTCAGACTGTTAATGAATGCCAGCACCATCCAAAATTACCATGTAAGTAATGCTAAGGTGCTTTCAAAGCAAGATGGAGAGATTCACAAATAATCCAAATCCTCTGCATGACTCATTTTCTGAACATACGGTCAAAAAAAAAAAAAAAAAAAATACAGCAGAAGAAACTGAAGCTCCAGCTCCAGGTGAGCATAATGTTTTAAGCAGTGCAGGAAGATGTTTGTTTTATTTTTTGTTGTTGGTTTTTAACAAACAACATATGAACAAACAAACAACAGATACATTGGAGAGGGGGAGAGGGGAGGTACCTGTAAGTGATCTGTAGGAATTCAGATGGATCTGAGTTGCAAAGACCAGCGCAAAGCAAGCTCTACCTGCCGAACTGTGAAGCTTTGAAAGCTTCAAGAAGCTCAAACTTGATCCTGAGGTTCTTCTGGATGCTGCACGTTCCCAGCTATTTTTAATACACTACCCAGAACTATGGGAGCCTCATACATCAAGCAGAAGCCTTTTCTCTTTCCATAGGTTAATGAAGCATTATTTCAAGAAAAATTAAACAGCCCCTTCCCTTTCCGCCTCCCCAGTCACTCTATTCTCTTTAGGGATATGTTATTCTGAAGTTAATAGCTCTGACAGTCTGTCAGGCCTAACAGTCTAAGGAGCAGTAATTCTTGAGCAGCTCTAAAGCTCAGTCTTAAATACCACTGGAGTCCTGTGAGCTGAGCTCTTCCCCTTAGTCAGGCTTATTCTATGCTCTCTCCACAATTAGGCTTCTGCTTTGAAGCAGTGTTGCAGGGTAGTGGATCAGGCAGCAGGGTATGTAAAGCCTGAACTAAGTTTTCAGGCAATACTGTTGAATGGCTACTCTATTTCCTCTTAAACAACTGTTGAATTTTGACTGCACTGGGCATAAATATTAGATGACAGGAAAATGATCTTATTTAATCTCGGGGAAAACAAATGTCACGCAGGTTTCTGCTGGTGTGCTACTGTAACATTTGGCACAATCTCATTGGAAGGATTGTGTCATGCTGACAGATTAATGAGCTCTAAGAGAAATGAACAGATAAATATGGAATAAGCAAGCGACTTGCACTGACAGAGTTACTGCAAGTAAAGGCTGCGCGTCTTGCCTTTATTAGTCTCTGCTCAGCAGACTCAACAGATGAGAAAACATAAATGAAACAAAGCCAGAACTTTACAGACAGGATAGTTTTATAAAACTTATGCTTCATTCTACCAATTAAACAGGTTTCTGAGAGAGAGAAGGAAAGTGATTGCCAAGCTACAAAGAAAAAACAAAACCAACCTAATGAATATTATAAGGAAAAAAAATAAAATCCTTTTTCTCTTCTTTCCGTTCCTTAAACAACGTTTTTGACTTGACAGTACTTAAATTCACTTTAGATTACTAATGCAACCTATCAAATTATTTTAACATACATTCTCTCATCTACAAGAAACTAGGAAGAAAATAGTTTAAGCTTCTTATTAAAGTTTAACCAGTTACTTATTTTTTAACACTTTACTTATTAAAAAAAAAAAAAAAAAAAAAAAAAGCAAGCAAAGGGTTAAACAAATGCTGGATGTTGTGTTTGCGACCCATTTCTCAGTTTTGTAAATGGACAAAATCCATTCCAACAGCAAATAAGGATTCTAAAGTTCACCAAACTTTCTAAACTAGTTCACAAGACCAGAGAGCAGTCTGAAGTTCTTCTGTCTACACTGGAAAACTGAGGCCAACTATCAAGCTGAAGGTTTTCTATTAAGATACAAGTAATGAGGGAAATGCTGAAATATTTCAGAAAGAATAAGATTTCAATTCCTGTCTCTTCCTAACAAAAGACAACAAATCCCAAAACCATAAATCTCACAGTCAGTTCAAAAAGTGTGAAAAAACCTGTATTGTTTCTTACTTCAGCCAAACCTGTTTGCTTGTCCCCAAAACAATATTTTCTATGATTCTTTGCAAAAAGCATTAAAAGTGGCATGCAAAAAAACCCCCAATACTGTACTTGTAAAGTCTTGGCATTTCCATGACTTTCAAAACATGCAGTGCAGCTGTGGTTTGTTTGTGTTTTCTTCTTTCAGGACAACTGAGAAGTTTCAAAGTATTATATTCCTGTGAGGAGATGTTGAAGGCAGTCACAGCTGAATGTGAGCAATACCCATGCAGAAGACTGCCTTAGTTATTCCCTTGACACAGACTTATCCTGACTCCCAGCAACTGTTCACCCAGCAGCAGGCTGGGTTAGCCTGAATATAAGGCTTCTCTGAACATAAAAATGCTGGCTTGGGTTTGTTGTGCTGGGCTGTGAGCTACTGTGATGAAGGAGAATTTTCACAGTGAGGGTTTCAGCTGCAAAGGAAGACTTCCCCAGGGGAGAGGAAGGCTAACGACACCAGGAGTTAACCATTTCAGTTTAACTCTGCTGTGATCCTAAATGGGCATGAGAGACACAGCAAAAGCAAAGCTTACTGTAATGACAACAGCAGGCAGAAGGCAACTCAGAGGCAACAGGAGTTATGCCAACCATTATCTCACCTAGTTATTTATTCAGCTTGATAAATGTAGAAAAGCAGCAGCTAGACATGACTACAACTGAACGTTGCTCCACACCATTAACATCTCCCCGCACTTTTGAGGACATTCACATCCAGAAGTCCAAGATTGCTTCAGCAGTTTGTGCATGCTCAGGAACTTTTCTAACACATTCTTCCACAACATTCTCACTGTAATAAAAGATTGCAATTTTTAAATATACACATATATATATAAAATACAGCATAAATATAAACATAAAACACAGCTAATAATCATTACAAAGTTACCTGCTTTTACTAAAAAAGCCTCATATTGGGGAGGGGGGGAAGGAGAAATGGAGAGACATGCTGCATTATCACCTGCTGTACAATACAAAAGAAGGTAAAGACAAAAACATCACCACAATGAAACCTTTCAGTTTCAGGACCTTCGAGCTTCACATAATATTTAATATTTCAATATTCCAACAGATTACCCCATATTTTTCATCATAGTTTACAACAATGGCAAATCACCCGTTCAAGGCAATGGGGCAAAGAGGGAGAAGGAAGGTGATTGCTAATGACATTTAGTTTTATTTTGTTAGGGCTTTTTAAGTTGTAAGGCTTCTTAGATGAAAAGGATTCAGGAAATTCATAGTACATGCTAATACAGAAAAAAGTTTAGTAGATCACCCAGTGACTTACTATATTTGGTAACTGAAAGTTTAGGCTCGTTTAGCCATGGTCTATGGTTATGCTTCATGCACACTATAGAACAAAAGGGACCCTGATTTCCAATTTGCACATATATAGACCACTGCAATAAGAATAAAATGGTGTCTGAGTAGGCATGATATTTTTAATAAGCTTTTTGCCTATTTAAATGTACTTAACTGCATGCTGCTTGTTCAAAAGCTGTCAAGTCTTGGGACATCCAATTCCCTTCCCCTGTCACAAAACTGATTTCCTTGTAGAAAAGAGAGACACCATCATTCAAATACTTCCTGTGTTGTTTTAGAAGGGGGTGTATGGAGATTGAGGGAGAAGCAAACACCTGGCAGGAACAGGAAACTCTGAGGCCACATACACCAGTGCACACCATCTAGGTGCTCACAGGAAAACACGCTAGGGCCATAACCAAAATCTGTCCCTGGTCTGCTGTGAAGAGCTCATCATACGCAGCAGAATACCAGTGCCATAAACACCATGCATGGCACAGGCCAGAGCTCCCTCATTCCCATTTCAGCAAAGGTATTTTCTGCACACCAGGCAACAGAAAGTACTTACAAGTTTGTTGGCAGAGATCAAAATTTCTAGTCAGATTACTTTTTCTGCATCCCCCCTATTACTTTAAATCTCTTGGTAACTTCCCTTCTGTGGGGAGAGGGGACACTAACTGAATTGCATTTATCTGTTTATCTTGAAGACGTGTTTATTTGCTTTTAAATGCTCTTTGTCTATATTCCTTTGAGTCTTCTCTGGCAACATTTTTTTTCTAGTTACTTTCAAATACAGCATGGGTTTTGTTTGTCAGGTTTTGGAGGGAACTGCCTTTAAAACAGTGGTTGAAATATATTCTGTTCTTCAAGCTATGCCTTGCTGAGTTTCCCACCTGAAGATGTAGTAGTATTACAATGGCTTTCAGTTTCCAGGGACTGGACTAAGGCAGTCTATTAAGGATTTAGGCATTAGAATAAGGAAAGTCAAGTAGCTTTTGCTCTTTCATTGCTATTAGAATTAGCAACTAGTTTCAAATCAAAGATGTGTTTGACAGACAGAGTTATTCTAACTTGTTTTTTTACCATCACTGTATCTTTGCCAAACAGCTTCTTCCCAAGCAGTAGAAGCTTCCAGGTTTCTAAATCTCCATCAGCTAATAAAAGTGAACCGAGTTCCCAAGATACAACAGAAAAATTGAAGCATGCATCCAAGTAGTATCTTAGTTTCATAATTTAATGAGAATAAATCCTAGCTCAACAATTACATGAAGTAATTACATGAGAAACAGCTTTCCCAAAGCTCTTATTTGTGGAAGAGAGTTCTTACAATAAAGATCTCCAGGACCACATCACCAATAGATCAAAGTTTTCCTAAAGGTATTTAAGAAGCAATACTCTTAACATGCACACACACAAAACGGACCAGACTTCTTAAAGACACAATCCTGAAACCGATGGCGCAGACACTCCTTTGACGAAAATCAGCACCCTGCTAAAAACATACAGCCTCAGATTCTGCTCACAGCAAGATAAGCCATTTGTGCACAGCTAATTCTCCTTGTGTGAAGGGGAAAATACAACAAAGCGAAAGAGAGCTAGTTAGTCATCATTCATTGTGTGCAGTTCTGGTGTCCTCAACATAAAAAGGACATGGAAGTGTTGGAACAAGTCCAGAGGAGGGCCACAAGGATGATCAGGGGACTGGAGCACCTCCCGTATGAAGATAGGCTGAGAAAGTCGGGGCTGTTCAGCCTGGAGAAGACAAGGCTGCGTGGAGACCTCATAGCAGTCTTCCAGTATCTGAAAGGGGACTATAAGGATGCTGGGGATGGACTCTTCATCAGGGACTGTAGTGACAGGACAAGGGGTAATGGGTTAAAATTTAAACAGGGGAAATTCAGGTTAGATATAAGGAAGAAATTTTTCACTGTGAGGGTGGTGAGGCACTGGAGTGGGTTGCCCAAGAAAGTTGTTAATGCTCCATCCCTGGAGGTGTTCAAGGCCAGGTTTGACAGAGCCTTGGGTGACATGGTTTAGTGTGAGGTGTCCCTGCCCATGGCATGGGGGTTGGAACTAGATGATCTTAAGGTCCTTTCCAACCCTAACTATTCTATGATTCTATGATCTACATGCCACATCCCTACAGCAAGATATATTAAAATAAGATAGAAAAACCTTTACAATGCCCATTTGATGACACTCCCTAACCTTGTCTATTGTTACTGCCATCTGTTTCTGGATTTGAGAAGGGTTTCTTCTTTTTGCCAGTTTTCAATTTCAGTCAGTGTGCCAACTTTTACAGACTAGTCCATTAAAATGGTATTGAGTTCTCACAAAAAAATATTCTATGTTACTCCCACAGAAAACAAATCACATTATATGACCTGGAGTCTCCTACTGCTACCAATAGTATAATTTCAACAAAGAAAGGATTGACAGTTTGTCTGGCCCAATTTCCATGTTTATGTAACTAAACTATGTAAGACCCATGATTGTTACCCCATATACATAGTCTCTAACTCATGTTTCTGTTAAATACACAGTTTCTATTTTTAAACCTGTAACTTTATTCACCAGTGTATGTGTTTACATAAGGACTAAAACCAAGGCTCGCTGAGCAGCAGTTCTTGGTTGCCCTTCCTCTGTCTGTTTGAGTGGGAGGATAGAAGATGACCTTTTCTTCTTGCTTCTCTTGCTCAACTTGCTGCTTGTTTCACAGTTTATTCAATAAAGTGGCCACTAGCATTTGAAATTCATTCAGATAATCTTCCCAAATCCTTCAGATCTAGGTCGTTTGAACCTGCTGATTTGTACAGCAGCTCTAATCTTTCAAATGGCACTCAAAATATTTTCTATGAGCAGCCAGGTTTGGAAGACCAGCAGTCCCTCTCTCACCCATATCTTGCATTCTCACTGGGAGCATTTTGAACTCACTCTTTATTGGTGAATGACTCCCACAGCCATCAAACAGTACAGGACATGTTAACTCACATGCATGCACACACAAGACCCCTTTCTTATTTGGGATATGTTAACTAGAGAAAAAACATTGACTAGCTCAAGCATGTTATTTTTCTTCATTTATGAGCTATCAGCTTTAGAATACTTTGAGCAGTACTAATATCCAGTCCTACTACATGCACATCTAGGAAAAAATTAAAGAAGGACTATAGAAAAGATATTATGTTTTGATGACTGGCTTACATATCTGCAGTATGAGCAACTTGTTGTAAAATAATGCAATTCCGTTAAAATCAAGAGTGTTGTGGGGGGTATTTTTGTTAAATTACACGTCACCACCAGTTGCATGTACACAGAGAAGAAGCAGTCCTGAACAGCATGCCCTGCAACAGACTACAAACAGCTCAGAAAGGAAGTCTTCAATTATCTCACTCCCAAGTATATAATTCCTACTGGAACAATATTGCAATCTGCAGATTAAACATGAATTAAATCCATATTAAAAAATAATATCCTGCATTTTACATCCTAAATTAAAACAGATGTAATTAAAACCTTTGAAAGTAATTTTGGCTAGTGCTTCATTTATATCTACAGCTAAAGCAGACAGTTTCTCAGTGATTTGTGCCAAATTTGACTAATTCTTCTGCTCTGTTTTAATTACTGTATATGCTTTCCTGGTGCAGTTAAGAATATCCATTACACACTTGAACAGCCAATGCTATGAGAAAATGTGCACTTTTTTTAAGCCTAGTAGTGTTTCAAATCATAACGTGAGAGTGGCAAAGCTCTATACCTCACAGCTGCTTCTGTTATATACTACTATAGATAGCCTGTACACACACACATCCCATGACCTGCATCTGACCTTGGCTGCAGCAACACATAGCACATCCAGAACAACCTTACAAATGGAAGACAAACTACACAATATCTCATTCAAGCCAATGTTGTACTTAAATATCACTGCACTTCTCCTGCTATGCTACATATGTTAAAGCCAACTTCAATAAACATTCTTCTCAAAAAGAGTTATTTGTTTGGGATTAAATTCCTTGCATCTCCATCCCTCCTGTGCAAATGCACGAAAAGCAACCCTGCCAAGAGCCCAGTTCATACAGCAGAGTCCTGTACCCGTATCCCCATAGAATCCCAGCCTCCTAATTTATGGGTTCAATTTCAGAGACTTGATAACAGTTATCCTTTAAGTGCAAGAATCCATGTCAGACAACAAGGTTTGGAGATTACCCCCTTCTAGAGCAAGTTTTAAGTTTCCAGGCCACTTGTAAAGTTAAACAGAGAGATTTTCAAGTGCAAAGAAAAAAATGTTAACTGCTGCAATCCATTCCCTGCTTTGCTTGGCTTAACTGCTGAGTTACATTCCCAGGCAGCCAGATGCAAGCTGTTAGTGGAACGAGAGTTTTATGTAATTGGATTTTGGTAAGATCTTCCTGAAAAACAGGCTGATTCTCCTCCTTCCCTTCGTAGACCAAGCCACACAAGTAAGTAATTTCTAAATGTATGTATTACATACTATAGATATGTGTGTACATACACATTGTCTATGGTTAATATAAAGATCTGTGAGCAGCAAGTTCCCCTTGAATTAAACCAACAATGCCTAGACCAACTGCTTCACTCAGTTTGAATTTCAAGAAAAAGAACAGCTGTGAGCAGGAAAAGGCCATTCCAGCTGTCTTAAAACTTAAAAAGTAAATTATGAGGGAAGATTTGCAGATAAAAAGTTTAAAGTGTATTTAAAATAGTAATTTATGAATACTGAAAATTGGAGATATTGAAAATAAGAATAAAATGTATACTTCTGCGTAGGTATGGATCAGTCTCTTCAGTAGTATAAGCAGAAATTTGAACCCATTGCAGAGAAATCAGCAGAACTGTTTATTGCACCTCTGGATTTGAGATAGAAGAATTTTTAGCCACATTATATTAAGAGGAAAATGTATTTTTGCGTGTTTACTGGTGAAAATAAGACAACCTATAGATAAAAGAAATCTTCACGTTCATCCTACCATCACTTACATGGGAGATACTATCTTCATTTCAATAATACTCAGAATTCTATGCAATAATACAAATTACTTTATTATTATCTTGAGGCGGAGAATACCCAAAGGCCCTAATCCAGCCTAGTTTTTGTCCTATGAAAGTGTTCAAGTTAGACAGTGCTTTGAGCAACTTGATCTAGTGAAAGATGACTCTGCCCATGGCAGGGAGCTTGGACTAGATGATCTTTAAAGGTCTATCCCAACCAGAACCATTCTATGGACCTACGAATAAACAGTAGAATGCACCTTTGCACTCAGAGTATATATTACAGTGTTCTTTATGAGCAGTCTGTATTAAAAAAAAAAAAAAAAAAAAAAAAAAAAAAAAATATGCTCTTTCAGGGGAATTTTTCAATAAGAACTGACAAAACAGGAAAAACAAAGGGTTAACCAGATTGTGTCACCTATTCAACTCAGGTCTGAGATTATCAGACATTTCCCTAATAAACAAGTCACACACATGTTCAGCCCACACTAAGCTTTACCATGAATGCTTGCAACTTTGCTTCATGAATTCCAGCACATCCAGGTCTAGATCTTGGCTTGGCCATAAAATCAGACCAGCACTGCAGGAAGGACTGATGCCCACAAGTCTGGAAAATGGTTTCAGGTATAGGACCCAGAGCTTGGCCTTTTTTGTTTATGGTAACAAAACATTACAGAGTTTATCTACTGAAATTCAATGTTTGCCAATACAAGCCAATCAAGTTGGGCAGAGGTCCCCTCCAAATAAATGAAGGCATGTGCACTATGTTTTGTACTCCTTTCCCAAAGAGCTGGCCAAATCCTTGATTGCCAAAGCATCAAAAAACAATTTTTTGCTTGTTTTCAGACTCTTCCTCAGAAAGTACAGCATGTGAATCAAAAACTCCCCACTTCACCTGCCATTTAGGGATTTGTTAGGAGATCTCTGAGTAGTAAAGTACTCAACTTTTCCTTCTGATGAAGGCTCTATTTTGAAAAATAGAGGGCTCAAAACCTGCAACACGGTCCCCATAGAAAATAAGAAGAGAGTTTTAAACCACTGTGCATTCAGGAAACTCTAAGAAGTCAGCATTTCAGCTCCGATGCATATCCCTATTTTTATCATATTCATTCCCTAGAAGAAATATCTACTCTCACTGCATTCCTTTTTCCACCAGCTTATCAATGCATGCCCTTGACCACAGTACAAAAAACGGCATTTACCAACACTCTGCAGGTGAAAGACTATTCTTTCGTATAAATTATACATCTTAGGAACTCATCATTTCTTTCACACTGAAAACCTATTCAAGCCTTCCAGCATCTGTGGGCTAAGTGGTTTGCTCCAGCTGGGGGGCCAACAAATGTTGATATTTCAAGCAACCTAATCTCTTAATGATTGAGATCAGACAAAGGGTATGGCCATGAAAGAGACAGCTTGAAACAGGCCTAATCTCCAGCATATCTGAACCTACAGATGGCAGAGATACAGCACTGCCGCGAGCACAGCTTCCACTGACTGTAATCTGCCTATCCAAGGGTGGTCCAGGCAGAGCAATTGAATTGCACACAGGAATCTCTTACACTGATACTTCCTGGGAAAAGTACAGCAAGGCTGGTGAGGCTGGGTGCCAGCACGAGCCAAGCAGGCACCATCTCCATCAGATGAAAGCAGCTCAAGCCTACTAACAAAACAATACTTCTGCTCAGTCCAGCTTTGATCATGGCAAAATTCCTACTTCTTGTTTCCAGGCTGCCAGTTTCCCCAGGTCAGCCATCTAACTGGTGCCTCCATGCCTGAAGATTTCCTGACCAGGCAGTCCTGCACTGCTTTTCCAAAGTCACAGACATACTGTTACTTTTCACAGAGACGCTGAATGTTTTCTAATTCATTTCCCCATCAGCTAAATACAACTCTTATCAGCCCTGGGGCACACAGCAGAGGCTCAGCTTTTCCAATCAGCCCACTCAGGGCAGTGATACGTAAGAGTGCATCCTCCTTCCTCACTTCCAACAGATCCCCAGTTATCTGCACTGCAAAAATAAGCCACCATATTCTTTGCTTCCTTGCAAAATACAAGTATTTCCACCTCAGCTTAACCTCTCCCTGCAACAGAGTCTGCATGCTAATTGTGACCCTCCAAAAAAGTATTTAAAAACTTGTGAGTTGTAAGCATCCAAAAGCAAGAGTAAACTTTCAAGTGGAATTTTTGGTTGACATATAAACTAAACTGATGAATCACTATATGTACTCAATGTACACGGCTACACGGCCCTCCTACACTGACCCCCAAACTAAAAGAAACCGCCCCAACTGCATACAGAGCAGCAACATAACCGTAATTAATCATTTCCAAGAGGGCTGAGAAGAGACACCACCACTTAGCTAACCCAAGGAGCGCTCAGCCTGGGAGAGAGTCGTCCTCCCTGGGACAGAGCACATCTGCAAAGCAGGATGTTTTCCAAGCTAAGTGAGCTGATGTGTTTTTCTGGTGGAGGAAACAGGAGCCAGGAGGATTACAGTTACTTTGAGGGCCCTGGGAAGGTGGGGGAGGGAGGTGAGACACTCAGGGAGCATTCACACAATTATCCAGGCACCAAGAAAGTGCTATTCTGAACCCTCCTTCAGCAGAACAGCAGCAGCCTTCAAAAAACCATGAATTTACTGCATGGCAGTTCCTTCAGCAATCTCAGGGAGCTTTTTCTGCCTATACTGGGTTAGGTGTCTGGCATATCTTGTTAGCATACAGAGCACATATATAAGAGGAGGCACATGAGGGCTAGGGAAGTGACAAAGCAAGGGTGATTAGCTGATTGTCATTTCAGGAGTAAAATTGAATTCTTCTGAAGTACTCATCAACATAGACTAATAATAAAATAACTGGGGGGGGGGGGGGGGAGAGAATGGGAAAAGAAAAAACACAACCAACCAACAAAAACTATCACTCCACATTAAACTTGTTTTAACAGGTTAAAGGGTGACCAGTCAGTTTTTAAATACCCCAGGACAGAAAGACTTTTGAGACTAAAGTTCCTAACACCCAAGCCCATTCTGGATGGCAAAATAATTGTGTCTATAGTGGAAGCGCAGATGACAATGAAAAACCAATCCAGAAAGCATTGAACATAAAATCGATAAGATAAAATTAGTTCCGCGCTCCTATTACAAATCCACCCTAAATGTCTGACAGAACCACCAACATCTAGCTGTAGCCCTGCAAAAACACAGCCATTCAAGTATAGAGTTTAGACAGGTTGGTCCAAAAGTCTCAAAACAACAAATTTCTGGATACTCCAGCAGCTGAGCCTTCATTTAAATATCTGTGATTGAAATAGATGCTTATCATTCAAAAAATTGACATTTAAAAATTTAACTGAAAGTGTTAGCCCAAAGACAGCATGGAAGAGAGCAAACCTAAACCAGTAGCTTCAGTGGCAGACTGAAATGACAAGGAAAGCATCACAGAAAAAGAAGTTTGTCATTTTTAAGGAAATTTTTATTAGTTCATTTCACCAAAATCTTCTTGCACATTGAATGCATGTACCCACAGCATTTGCAGTGGTACTTACTATCCCTGCTGCCAGTACCAAAGTGTGCATTGCGCATTCCCATCAGGATAGACAAGGTTAGCTTTAAGGATGAGGTTATATTTTAATTTCTGAATCTGAAGTTTACTGTACCTGTTCCAAGCAATTCCATTTTAGTAACTTATCATGTATCCGGAAGCCTGAAAGAATTTGGAATCCAGGGGTTCCCTGGAAAACAGGCCTCAAAAAATCTCATCAACATGTGTCCTTGTCACTATTATGAAGTTTGTGACTCACTCAGGGACAGGTCAGGATGCCATACTTGACAAGATTCCCACTGAGAAAACAGCAAGTCAGACTGAAATCTCGTGGCTGATTTAACCAAAACAGCCCCTCTTGTTCTGAAGATATAAGCTAGCAATACAGAACAATTTTCTTTAAAGTCCTAGTATTTGACTCTGCTTTTTATGACAGATCAATACAACTTTAAGACAGTAGTTCCACTCTGTGACACAGTAGATATATCCTGATTAATTTTTAGAGGTGAAAATGGTTGTGATGGGACTTCTGTACTTATTGAATAAATCTTAAATCCTGAGATCCTCAAATCTCAGGAAAACTATACATATAGTACTATTCATCAACAAGAAATAAGTATTTTCCAAAAATGAAAAGCTGGGCTTATGCCACAGGCACTTTTTACCCTCCAACTACCAGTACTGTTGAGGCAGTGTCTGAACAGCACTAAAGAGCTACTGCAAGGGGTGATCTTGCAGGTGACTATAGGAAGTTATGACAGGCAATGAAGAAAGTTTCTACAGTCCTCTAGAAGGTAAGAGGGTTGTGATGTTACACAGGAGGTTCAAAGTTTGGGAATTCACTTAAAACCTGTTAAAGGGCAGTGGAACAGAATGGGAGCACAATGGGAACCTCTGCCAGATCTGCTGGCAGTTCTGTTCTTGTGTTCTGTCTGCTGCTGCCCTGCAGCTTTCAGAGTCAGACTCTTGTCTTCATCAGTGGGAAGACACATCCATTTAATAACAGAAACAAAGATGTTTCATGAATGCACATGAATTGGTATTTCCCATGGAACAGAAGAGCCCAAGAGAAAACAATTCTGGAAATGAAGTTTGTAACAATGTTTTATAGAAACATTCACATTGATTGTCCTTTGCAAAAACCACAGTCTTTAAGGCAAAGCATGCCTGTGTGCAAGCCAACAGGCAAGCACATGACTCTCTCTCGAAACAGATCTTATGAGTCAAGAAATAAAACCCCTCAATCTGGTCTTTGGCAACATCGCCACCATCATCAATAGTCTTTACGTAAGTTAATTGACATAACAGCATTAATCCAAAGGAAAGCACTTGACATCTTATTCTATCCTTTCCATCCCAGGAATAAATCCCATCCCCTAAGACAATTGCATTCTGGTTTAAACTGCTGTAGACTACACCTTGAATAGAGCTGGTCAGAAAATTAATTAAAAATTTGTGTTCTGTTTAAATGTTTTCTTAGGAGAAGAGTTTTTGACAACTTCAACATTTTCAACCTCAACTGTGGGACAAGCGTGCCCCAGAGGGCTCCCCTTGCACATCCCAGCACAGCACTTGCCAGCTATGCTACTTTGTTCCTGAATTATGAGCAGTGTCTTGCCAGGGTCATGGCAAACAACAAAAAACAGATCTGCTCTTTCACTAACGATTACTGCTTCAATTCAGCTGATCACTGATAAGGCCAAAATAACTGCATGTGATAATTATGAAAGAGTGTAATATATATGCATGATGGAGAGAATGTTAAAATTTAAGACCTATAGTTCATGGCCGTTTGAGTGTGCCTTCCAACATGTTCTGGTAAGATTCAAGAAGCACTTCTGATGATTTTCACCACCATTTCTCCAGCAGCTGCAACACTTGAGCTGTTGAGTCTCAGACTTTCAAAGTAATAGCTGAAGTGTATTTTTCTACTATTTTCTTCTCATTATAAATGAAACGCCCAAGCCATATTCACTTAATACCGCAGAGAAAAGAGAAACAAAGAAGAAAAGGAAAGAAAGGTCACTGTCAGGCCAAGATCAAGTCTGGAAAACTTCAACTTGAGACATGAGCATTTCAGGAAGTTATAAGCAACTGGAATAATAAAGGAATTATAACTGAAACACTGTAAGAATTTTAACTATAGCTCTTGCTGTGCTAACCAAGTCTTATTTAATGTATTTCAACAGCATTCAGAAATTCTCCTTGGCTGAGACAGGAATGCTCTGTGCTTTCAAAAATCAATCCCTACCTCCTTGAAGAGACATAAGAAAGGAATAGATGGTGTTGATCACAGCCACAGATGATGGATATCAGCACAGCTGCCTTGCTTTCATCAGCATCAGTGAATTACAGGAAAAAGAGTAAAAGGGAGCAAAAACTGAATCCACCAACTTGCAACAGCTATCTTGTTTACTTCTGTGTTGCTTCCTCCCCTTCACAGAAATGTCATGCCAGCCAGCCTCTCACCAGGGCAGCTAATTGAAATGTGACCTGTTCTGGTGCCTCCTGCAAGGGTTTACGGAAACAAAGAGAAATGTTTATCCAATTTCAGAGAATTCGCTTTTCAAATCAGAAGTTCAACATTTTTGTTGTCACCCTTTCGCAGCACATTCCCCCTCAACTCTTTGCCCTGCTCCTCACAGGAAGGCCATAGATCGCATGAAGTTTAATCAAACTTTTCCATGCCTCTCTCCAAGAGATTTATAATCGTGAACAGACTAAATGCACTTTTTTTCTCCACTTCACTCTTCTGAAGGAACACAAGGTCTAGAAAGGCATCCTATAATTGCTGAGTTCCTGTTAAAATAATTGTGGAACAATTATTTTTCCAAACAGTGCTGTGCTAAAAAATTCAGACATCCTATGAAAATTCTCTATGCCAACACAGGCATTTAAATGTCTACGTCTCCTGCAAAAAACCCCTAATGTTTCAAGTTCAGTCCACTTGACTCCAATTAACAAGTATTTGCAAAGAGCAGGAATGCCTAACTATCTGAGTTTCTAATACAACACACCAGAGGCACTGCCACCAGCATCTTCATTTAAGTTCTTCCAACACACTGTGATACTGTGTTTCAGTCAGAAACTAGGACATAAACTTCTCTATTGGAAAGCGTTTATAGCTCTTTGGACTGGATTATTCTGTTCAAGAGGTTATAATAATAAAGGAAGCCTGCAAGCATACTTTTTCCAAACTCTCAGTATGTTGTTGTCAGTTTGAGAAATTGGCTCGTTACTTATCCTTGTTTGGCTCCTCCATTCTCCAGTACTTGTTAGCTTTGACCTCTTTCTGGACAAATATAAAACTTACTGTGTCACCTAATTAACATGAGGAAGAATACAGAAAACTCACTCATTTATTCCAGTTCCAGAATCAGTTTTACAAAAACACTGCCAGAGTTTCAAGAAGCATTCAGATGTTGAGAGTCCTGCCAAAGTTTACAATCTAGTTATATCCTGCTACAGAAAAAAAAAAAAAGCCTGCTCTGTTTTTTCGATTTTATACAAGTCTCTGGCAAGAAACAACCCACCTCCATATATTCACAGGCATTCAGATGATCTGTGGATAAACCTTACTCTCTTTAGTCTAATCAAATAGGCCAACTCACTTTCAAACACTTACAACACATTTTTCTCAGCTATTCCTTCCTGCACTAGCAAGCAAAGCAGCAGGTTTGCTCTTCTCCCCACCACCACCCCTTTTTGAAGACTTGAAACAGTCAGCAAACAGTTCAATGACAGTTCTAGTATTGCAAAGCTGTTTCATTTGAGGTTCCTCATCTTGCTTCTCCATTAAACAGCTAGACATTTTGTACCACAGGCAAGTTCAGTGTTCAGCAGCCTCCCAGAAGGTATTCAGGGAAAAAAAACAACTTTGCCCTTTTTCTGGGGACCTGGGGAAAAAGGCACTCAACAGTTTCTTCTAGTGAGAAAGCTGACTTGGCAGTCTTTTACATGCTTTTCCATAAGCCATCAGAACAAACACAGCGGAATCATCTTCAACTGAAAAAGCCTTAAATGATATGCTACATTCAACTTGCCTTTTATCTCATCAGCATTCAGCTGAAGGCCTTGCAAATCAAGGCAATCCTTCTTAAAGAGCTGCCTTATTACCTTCTGCCCCAAATATAAATGCAGAAGGAAAAATGTGGGCAGATGGGATAGAAATAAGTGTACAACATTAAGTTGGTTCTGTGACCAGGAGCAGATAGTATGTCCAAGATTATAATGTCTTTCGAAGAAAAAGGAAAGTGGAGAGCAAAAATGAACCAAACTTACCCAGCTGCACAAATTCTGTCTCCCAAATATTCTTTGCCAAGAAGGAGAATCAGTATAATGAAATTATTCTCCTTTAACTAGCTTTCAGATTTTAGCTGAAAGTTGGTTTTGGTTCTGCTTGCTTTTACAGAATTTTAAAAGCCTTTATGCTTAAAAAGTGTAGTAATTTGCACTTTCACAATATCAGTATCAAATTTTATCTTTTCAATGGGGCTCACCTTCAGCAAAGCCATAGCTTTTTCAAGCTCGGCAATCCTATCACAATAATTAATATCATATATAACGCATAGTGTATTTCTGTGACTCCACCTAAGAGAGACAGGAGGATTTATGCAATATTCACACTTCCTTCCATAGCCTTGACACATTAGCTGAGATGTGTGCACTCAGGTCCTCAGTGCAATGATTTAGCTGCAAAGGCGCTATTGGGTAATTACTTTTCCTCTTTAACCTATCTATCTAAAGTTTCTGCAAACATGAAAACAATGTTTTAAATGTACAAAAGAAAAACAACAAGATAAAATATAGTTCAATTCTGATTAATGGCCCTATACTTTAATGTGTTGTTAGGAGGCTCAGCCCATTAAGTGTGTGTCCCCAGGATAGTAGAAATTTACAATGGTTTCTTCCACACAATCTTGAATTTTGTCAGAAAAAAAAATTACCAGGATGACTGCCTCACAGCTCAGGAGATGGAGCATCTTCTCTGTTTGTTTGTGGAACTCAAGGAGGTACAGAATATAAAGACCACACAACCCCCAAGTTATTATTAAAAAAGGGGAAATGAGCTCAAAAAGAAAAGCAAGGCAGGTCCAAGCAGCTGTCTCATAACTATTCATTGCATTCGACACTGTCCCACATGACATCCTCGTCTCTAAATTGGAGAGACATCAATTTGATGGGTGGACCACTCGGTGGATAAAGAACTGGCTGGATGGCCGCACGCAAAGAGTTGTGGTCAATGGCTCGATATCCGGCTGGAGACCGGTAACGAGTGGTGTCCCTCAGGGATCGGTGTTGGGACCGATCCTGTTCAACATCTTTGTCAGTGACATGGACAGTGGGATTGAGTGCGCCCTCAGCAAGTTTGCCGATGACACCAAGCTGTGTGGTTCGGTTGATACGCCGCAGGGAAGGGATGCCATCCAGAGGGACCTCGACACGCTTGTGAGGTGGGCTGATGCCAACCTTATGAAGTTTAACCATGCCAAGTGCAAGGTCCTACACCTGGGTCGGAGCAATCCCAGGGACAGCTACAGGTTGGGCAGAGAAGAGATTCAGAGCAGCCCTGCGGAGAAGGACTTGGGGGTGTTGGTTGATGAAAAAATGAACATGAGCCAGCAGTGTGTGCTTGCAGCCCAGAAAGCCAACCATATCCTGGGCTGCATCAAGAGGAGCGTGACCAGCAGGTCGAAGGAGGTGATCCTGCCCCTCTACTCTGCTCTCATGAGACCTCACTTGGAGTATTGTGTGCAGTTCTGGTGGCCTCAACATGAAAAGGACATGGAACTGTTGGAACAAGTCCAGAGGAGGGCCACAAGGATGATCAGGGGACTGGAGCACCTCCCGTATGGAGACAGGCTGAGAAAGTTGGGGCTGTTCAGCCTGGAGAAGACAAGGCTGCGTGGAGACCTCATAGCAGTCTTCCAGTATCTGAAGGGGGCCTACAAGGATGCTGGGGATGGACTATTCATCAAGGACTGTAGTGACAGGACAAGGGGTAAAGGGTTCAAACTTAAACAGGGGAAGTTTAGATTGGATCTAAGGAAGAAATTCTTTACTGAGAGGGTGGTGAGGCACTGGAACGGGTTGCCCAGGAAGGTTGTGAATGCTCCATCCTTGGTGGTGTCCAAGGCCAGGTTGGATGAGGCCTTGGGTGACATGGTTTAGTGTGAGGTGTCCCTGCCCATGGCAGGGGGGTTGGAACTAGATGATCTTAAGGTCCTTTCCAACCCTAACTATTCTATGATTCTAAAGACATCAGCAGTGAGAGAGCCACAGAACCAGTATTCACCTTCACTTCTGAGCACTGACTGCCTAACAGCTCTACTTTACCAGCACTAGGTGATGTGTGCAGCAAAAGCTCCATGTAGCCCAGGGCATATCAAAGCTTTGCAAAAAAAGTACTCTGGACACACTATCTTATCTACGAGAAATGCAAGCACACAGGCATGTAGGCACTTATGTCCCACTAATAGGGGGACTAAAAAATTTGCTCATAGTTTCCCAGGAAGCTTGCAACAGAGCTAGAATTGAATCAAGACCAACCTTTGCTTGCATTTGTGTAGTCTTTAACAAGCTTGGATTAACTGCTAAGGGTATCAACAGCTTGACAACCATATCCTGAATTGGCCCAGCCTCAAAGAAAGAGTTACTTAAACCACTCAAGAAATGCTGAAAATGTGCGTATATTCAGGCCTTACAGTTGTAACAGCTAATGTGAAACGAATTTCAAAAAGAAGTTAAGGAAATGCTTCTATACAGTGCCAAGTGTAAAGGCTACAATAGCATCAGCTTGTTTGTTCCCACCATTCTAATCGATTACATAGGATAATTATGTAATAATAATAATCATAGTTCATCAACATCAAGCAAGATGACTGAGGATGAGGATTTACTGCTTTGTGCAAAGAAACACCCATTGACTGGCGTACATTCTCTTTTTACTGTACCTGCGTCACATAGATATGTTTGCTAGAAGTGGAGAAAAATGAATCTTATGAAGTCCCTATTTAACAAACCAAGACATACGGAGATGCAGCAAAACCTGTATCAGATTAGTCATGACCACTACAGATCCAAGTGCAAAATTTGAGTGAATAAAAGTGGATCACAAGAGGCAGAACAGACTACACTGGACAGCTAGAGCTTGGAATTCACTACAAATACACAAAAACACATTTTGTTTTCCTCTGTATGGAGATATTTTACCAAAGTATTAGCAGATTAACTAGTAAAAAGTTTACTAAGGGGCAAACCTCAAAAATTTTTTAGCAAGCCAAGTGCAGCTTGGAGATGTAAAGCCTGATGGAATACATGCTCCAATCTGGTATAACTTAAAGTAGATAGAACTAATTCCTACAGGAGCAGGTGGGTTGATGGAAGAATTAGAAATGACAGACCATGTTTTGCAATAATCTTTTGATCATTAAAACACAATTTAACATGCAATGTCATCTGTTGTCAGGATTATCAAATCTAGGAGAAAAACCAAAAACCTGCTCACAGTGATTTACAGAGAGACATATGTAAACATTCAAGTAGACAAGAGATTTATATTTTATATTCAGTGAGTTTTGATGCTACTATTGAAGCTTAACCAAAACAATGTGGGGAAAGTTAATGAACAACAATACCAAATGGCATACATCTGATTTCTTACCTGAAGGGTGTTCATCAATCATTACTGCTGTCCCAGGATAATGCTTCAGCAACCACATGGCGAAAAGATCTGGTGAATTTCTAAATGTTTAAAAAGAATTATAAATGCATTACACAATACAAAAGTCATCAAATCCACAACAACTAAAACAATAATACTTCAGAGTTCAGCCTTATGCTGCACTTGCAAGGATTTTTGCTATTGTTGTTCAGATGATTCTTTTTTTAATCTAATTTTTTATTTAGAATTTTTTTCCATGCATACAAATGAAGCTGTGGTACATTCATCTGTGGCATGACTAGAACCACAAGAAGTGCAGTTATTAAGAAGACTAATTATAGACGGAAAATCAACGTGAAATGCAAAAATAAAAGAATCAAAAAAAGAAAAAGCAGTCATCCCTGGTTGGTTTAATGATTTGGCAACTATGCTGTATCCACATATTGACTTGTTGATATTATTTCATGCTGTATATACTGAGAAATTTTTCAGTTCTCACATGAAAGGAAATCATATTTCCAAATTATTTTTATATTTTACAGAAAGAAAGACTTATGCTAAATGTGAAATGTGCCTTTTCTTACATGTTTTTTTCTATTTTCAATTTCTGTTGGAAAGCTCTGTAATTCCTTAGGTGTCCAGGTACAAAGACTACTTTAAAAATCCTGGATACTACATTCTTCAGAGCTGCATTTTGACTTTATAGGCACAACATGAGTACATTAAAGGCCCTGCTACTTACAGTAGGTATACTGTATCTCTGTGAAACCCTCTCTTTCTAAATTAAATACTAAAATGGTAAAAACATGTACTGCAAATCTTGCATGCATCTGCTTGATTAACAGAGAGTAACTATGCAGTAAGATAGCAAATTAACCTTTCAGATTTCATGTAGTGCAATTAACTCCCATGTCTGCAAGCATATCACCATAAACTTCATGGGCAGAATGTGCTTTCAAGGACACAGGAAAAGTACTTCTTAAGAGTATGCTAACAGTTCCGCCTTTATGAAGGATGTCACATTTATTGTGAATTACACATGTATCACACATTTTCTCCCCGTACACCTTAAAATATTATCTTACTCAAATCTAACATATATAAATGGAGAAGACCTGATAGTTGTGCTATTACCCACAGTAGCTTTGGTCTAAAATTTTCACCTTACAACACTAACTTTCTGAAATTCCAGTCAGATTAAACCAAGACCAGGCCACTTAGAAGTACCAGGCCAACTGTTTCTGTAAAACATGCTTTTAAACCTCAAGTTTCTTCCAATAGAGTTAGAGAATCATAGAATAGCTAGAGTCTCTGCAAAAGGTGACCTTTTTCTTAAGATCATTGAAAAATGCAGGAAAAACAGAGAATACTTCTAAAGCACAGGCTGCTTACCTGAACAGGCAGCTTCAAAAATCATACCAACAAATGGTAAAATGAAGTTGATGAAGGAGCATGCCTAATCTATTTAACTGCAATTAGTTTCCGCCTTTAGAAGATACTTGCCACTTGTGACTAATTAAAGCCACATTAGGTGGTAAACAAGAGACCATCAGAAATATTTGACTCAGAATGCTAGAGCAAGGTTATAACAAATAACAAAAACTTATGTGGAATTTTGTGCAGACTGTGGGTCCTCAGCCATCCCTATGGACTGCTGGTGGTCCCTACAGTTTCAGAAGGTGGTCCATAAAATTATCATGAAGAGGAAAAATTGAAACCACATTCATGAGAATGCAAACAACAAAACAACAGGAGGGAAATAAAAAAAAGTGGGTCAACATTTAAAGTTCGGTATGATGTTCATCTGGTTACAAATGAAAAACATTTTTGAAACACAGCACAATGCTGTCCATAGACTTTTGTTCTGTTTTTTTTTTTCCTCTGAAGAAAAGTGGTGTTCTGATGAAAGAAAGACTGAGAAATAATTTTACAAACTATTAAAAAATAAACATTTTTAATAATATTTTAAATCAATAAATAAGTTATATTTATTTGCAAATGTATACCAGACACAAACATTTCTCAAAGGGGCAAAATCTTTGAAGTAAAAATAAGGAACAGAAAATCACATGACAGAACCAAAAATGCTTCCCTATTCTTGACACTAAGCGCATGCTCAAGCAGCACCTTTGACCATTATTGAGAAGACGCTCATGTACCAGCCTCCATGTGCCTTGGTTCCAATACCAGGAGCTTCTGGCAAGCAATCCAGATAGGTTGGTATTTTCTAGCCTGGAGTTCAAGAGCATCACCAGCTTACCAACCAGGACTCACTGATCACTTCCAAAACCCAAATAAAGCAAAAGACAAAGCTAATATCAAGCTTTAATCTTAAAATTAGGTGATGATTTTTTTCTGTTTGATTTCTTATACCAAGCAGGGCAGTTGCATTTGTCAATTTTAGTTACTTGTTTTCCTTCCCAAAGAAATTGATGCAAGTATCCCTTTGACTACTCAGATAACAGTGCTGCCTGAGGCTGGCAGTCCTAAAATGATGGGGAAAGAGTTAAGATCACTGCAATCAGACTTCTACCCTCTCCTCATACTCTCTGTTAAAGACAGGAGAGCCCTCAAGGATCAGAGTATTGCCCTGAATAGCATCTCAACCTTTCCACCGCTTGCTCGAGTGGAAAGGGACAGTATCCTAGCCACCAGCAGCCAACAGACATAATACTGAGTGAGGAAGCCCCCTGCTAGCCTCTCTGCTCTTCCTAATTCCTGGGCAGTCTTGCCAATGAAGACAAGACAATGACGTTCATGTATGCAGCTGAAGAGAGTCATCCTGGAAATCCTCTCTTTCTGCCAGGAATCATTAAAATCAGTATGTGCTTGCTGTGGAAAATGTACAGGCTCTTCCAGAGCAATTAGATGTATTATCCGGGTGTTGCTGGCTGTCAGGCTTAGTCCCAGCATAACTACCCCTTAATATGATGCCTCTTTTCCCTTCACACCAAGCAAAGTTTTGGGGAAGAAGATTGTGTAAAATGCATCAGAAAATATCACTTCCTTCATAAATACGATCATTGCCTCATAACAGAACTAGACTAGGAATTATTTTTGAAGAAAAAGATTATTTGTAGGCCAGGGACTAAAGTACTACCATGAACTAGGTCAATCCCATCCTTTGTTACTGTTCCAAAAGTATAATAACAGCAGGAAGGGGGGTCAGGGTGGAATAATCATTTGTTAACAATTTTAATAGTAAAGCTTTATTGGTTTTCCCTATGGGTTCTCATACTTATTATGGTGAAATTAAGCATTTTTGCTCCAAGTGAACCCTTGTTAATCCTTTTATTTAGGTTCAGAGCTGCAGTACATGACCCTGCAAGAACATTCATCTACAATCACAGCTGGAGCTGCAGACTCGCTGGCTTGAAGGAATTAATTTCTTCACAAGGCAGAAGCAACTGAAAGGCCAAATGCTTATCTACAGGAAAATCTGAATTTCACCAACTTACACAAAGAACAGGATGAAAAAAACCCATGTAATCAGACACTTCATCAAAAAGCAGATGTAAAAAAACTTGGGCATGTCAGAAAATACTGCCAGAGGGGAGGGAATCTAAAGGTCTGCCATGCCATAAAACAATTCTTAGTTCAAAAAAAAAATCTAAATTTTAAAACCAGATTAAATTTACCTCCAATGAACTGCCACTAAGAGAGACCTAGACTCCTCAGACTTAACTGCGCTCAACCTCAGCCACCCAGCTTTTCTGTTACCTAATACCTTTGACAGTCACTTGCTCCCTTGCAAGATTTACCTAAAGCCACTTATAACAGAACCAAGTGAAAAGCCTGTTCTTGCTTCAGCTTGGTTATCATTTTCTCAGCCCATTTTCTCCCATGTAAGTAAATGACAATAAAAATATGAAGAATGCTGGGAAGTCAGAGGCCGTAAGACTCTGCATAATGCAGAGTCCACGCATAATGCAAAAAATTTGCCACAAACAAAACATCAACAAAACTACAAAACAGAAGCAAGCCATTAGGTCAACAAGTGTAAAAAGATATTGGAACAATGCATGGGTAGACAGAACTTAAAGCATGAGTGACAACCTGCATTTACAAGCTAAAATCTGGACCTTCCACTTTTGAGAGTTTTCAAGAAAATGCTTCAGAAACAAGTTTTAATCATTTTCTCAATATCAAGAAGCAAAACTGCTAAGGTAGTGTTCGGATTCAACACTTCTTACAACAAGCTTTAGATAAGCACTTCGTAGATGCATCACATAGCTGTTTTTCACAGAATGTATTTAGAGACTTATATTACCTTGAACATGCATGCATGCATTTTTTATCCTTTTAATGACATGAAAGTTTGGCCCATTAAATTTATCAGAAATACTTGCATATCCACAAACATTCACAGCAATTTGTTTTGAATGTATGGCACTGAAATTTTTACTTATGGTTTTTAAAAGCTGAGCATGCCTGACACTTCTGAGACCTCAATATCTTGTGCTCCTAATCAAGGAATAAAGGGACACAAAAGCTTCATTTAATGAAAATAATTTAGAAGCAGGGTTTGAGGCTTTTTTTGCAAAGAGTTTTAGCACAGAAAAATCAGGGTACTTTTAATTCTTGCACAGATTTTCACTCTTCAACTTGCTTGCATTTTCAAAAGGCATTTGCAGCACATTATCTAGGAGAAAATATTACAGTCACACTGGGACTCTTGCAAACCTCTATCTGAAATACAGGATAAGCAGCTTTTTACTAGAACTGTTAAATAAGTGGCAACTGTCTAAAAAATATTAATTAAATCATACCAATGTTTATTTTACCCTACTAGTCCATTTAGCATAACTGCCCTTAAAACTGTGTTCCCACAGAGACCCAACTTAGAAGATGATTCAGGTCAGACTTGACTGATTAAAATTTCTTTTTCACACTGGCATAAGCAATCCACTAAGGTATACATATGCAGGAAAGAGCAAGCACTGTTCAGCCTTTGGAGATTTCCCTGCTGCTGTTTTTTTGGATGAGGAGGACAACATTTCAGTTGGAAAGACCAAAGAGAGTACAGAGCCCCTCCGCACAGGTGCTGGAGAGGGGGCTGGAGCTTGCCAAAGTTACACAGACCTTTCCTACCACTATACAATTAGATTACTTGTAAGTACTACTTGCTAACCAGCTTTTTTCCTAAAAGATATGTCTATAAATTCATACTAAATTAATATTACTATTCATATTGTTATCATCACCTTATAAAGAATGATGCAGTAATGATGTTCAGATGCTTTTTCTCATCTAGGTTTTCCTTAATAGTGATAATTCCACAAAGGAATAATTCCCCAAGCAGAACCTAGAAGGTCACACACAGATTAGAGTGGTCTTTGAAGATGAGCCATGCCAACAGCACTCACAAGTAAGGATGTGAGCAATGAAACCAGAACTTTACACAGAAATATTAAGGAACCCCAGCAGTAACCCAGCTGACCTAGTATCCTCACATTGCCAAACAAAGTCAGAAAACTAAACCTATGTTTCTTTCCAAAGTACCAAAATAACAGTCCTCAAATTAAAAGCTGACTTAATTCACTGACAAAAGTCACCATAAGCTCTAATGGCACCACCTCCCCCTCCTTTTTAATTTAGTTCTTTTCATTATCATTATCCCAGGTGGCTTTCAGGAAGTCCCTGCAAACTAGTCACTATTATGAGGATGGCCTATTTTAATCACAGTCCCTTGACAAGAACAGCTAATTATCTAACTTTTCTGTCTGAACTACCACATGGTTTTAGTTCTATACTTAACTTGCTTTTAGTCTTCAGTAAGTAGTTACAATTGCATATTAGAAAATTTCTACAATGACACGGAACAGAAATAATACCAGTACCAGCACCAATACCTCAGATATCGACAGAATAGAAACATGCAAGCACTGCATTCTTCCACTAAGATAACAAAGCCGCTTAAGATGGCAGGTATCTTTCACATTTTCCTTTCTTATTTGACTTGCCAAAGGCATGCCAGCTTTCTGTTTTGCTGACAGGCCCACCATCTTCACACTGCCTTCCCCTCTGAAGCTGAAGTCAACCTAGTGCTGGGAGGCAGAGAAGAAACCTTGTGAGTATCCATTTCTACAGTACATGGCGCACTGCAGACATAGAACATCAGGGGAATCTAGCCCAAGTGCACTGAGGCAGCATTTACCCCCGGCATACTAAGAAAATGCAGCCGTGTCTGACTGAAGACAGCAGAGATCAACCAAAATCAACCAAAACCAAGTCAAGGCCAGAGATCAGCCCAGTGAAGGAGTTTTGTGCACAGACTATATTTCAGGCAGGCAAAAAGCACTGGATATTAACCATAGCAAACATATTCCTTATGAGTCACACTCATGAAAAATGCAAGCATTTTCCTCTTCTATCCTTCTCACTATACTCAAATTCCAGAGTTTATTACATATACATATTCTACACTGCCAAAAATCTTTTTTCCAAATAATAGTAACAATGCAAACATTGACTTTTTTCTCCTATGGGTTACGGTTCCTGTGAACAACTGTAACTATTCAATGATGTTGTAACATTCACTACAAAATAATTGAATAGCTTAGACTTGAGAAAAAATTCCCATGACCATGAGCAACACAGGAGTTACAAATTCATTTGTACTTTCGTTTTTTGGGATTTGTGTGTTGGTTTTGGTTTTGTTTTTTTCTTTTATTTGGGTTTCTGAGTTTGGTTGGTTGTTTTTTTTTTACTGAGTCTACTATCTTGATACAGAAAAAAATAGAAAAGCACACAACATATAAGAAAAAAAAAAAAACATTAAATTCAAGTTCCTAAAAAGACATCACAAGAAATGGTAAATAAGATGCCAAACAGTAATTGTTATTTTTTGTCTGTGTATCTTTAGATAGTTACTCATTTTTAACCACCTTCTCTAAAATGTTTAGGATGTATTTCTAGAACATAATCTTTTAGTCATCTTAACACTAATAATATATAGGCTTAATTAAAATTATGCTGGTAGCAAATTCAGAAGGGAGAATTATTGCCTTTTTTTAAAAAAGATGATATTCTAATCCCCAATAAAATCAGTTACTTCAGTGAAGAACTAGAAACAACATTATCATATTACCATAGTTTATACTATAGCAAGCATCATCAGAAAAGCATCTCTTGGTACCGTCACAGGAACATAAGGATGTCTAAGCATAAATAATAATCAGGGTGTCTTTCTTGGTTTTACAACGGCAACTCTCAGGCAGGGCAGCAGGACAGAAAGGCTGATGAAACACCTATCACTCCAGAGACTAAACTGATTTTTCTAGTGTAATGGCCATCACAGCTTCCATTTGTAAGACTTCTCATTGCTGAATGCATTGTAGTAAGGATGCTCACTGAATTAATGGAACACCTTTAGACTGGCAAATTTGATAGTTCTTAGGTTTGATTTCCAAAACTGATCTGATTTTCTCATCTCTTACTGGAAATTATATCATGTTTTATTTTTTTTCAATATAGTACAACCGAAGTCAGTTCTTGGAACGCAAATAAAAATGCAAAACAAACAAAATTCACTGCCGTCTTTTAATATTTGCTTGAAGGTATTTATGTAGCATTTAGATAAGCAGACCTTCCCAAATGGAACTGTAATTTACAGTCATAGAGTCCATAGCATTAATCTCGCAACAATCAAAGACTGCACTATTTTTGGTAATAGATAGCATTTTTTGAGCCAACTTAAGAGTCAGTGCTGAGCATAAGAGGTCTTGGGAACTTGAGAAAGACTTGCAATGACAAACTCTAGTTATATTTCACAGAGCCATAGGTCCTCCTGAAATAGAAAACAAGGTTGACTATTGCCAAGAAAACTAAGCTTGCCTGATTGTTCCCTTGTACTGCTGTTTAATGCCCAGTTAACCAACTTGGGTTCTGACCCATTTGTAACACTGCAGTGTCTGCTGCCATTCCTCAGTTTCAGATTCATAAAATCAGTGGGTGAGTGACTGCAAGTTACTATTTAAAAGGAGTTTTCCTAGACTGGTCAGCTTCTGTCACAGTCATTTCGTCAAGCAGCAGCATAGGTGAGATCTCAGCTGCCTGCATCCTGGCTGCTCAGGCAGCCTTAGGAAGTCAGCTCTAAGCTATGTCATTACTGAACTCAGCTTCACACCATCTCCTCACCTAGAGGAGCCCCTAGCTACATCCCAACATCAGGACAGGACAAGACCCCTGTCTTTTCCATACATGCTTGTTTCCACAGACCCGATGGAGTTTAAAACCACTGCTAACAGGGTTAGGGGACTGGGGTGTTCTGCAGCATGCTCCTGATAGCAATATCAGACACTGCTTGGATGTCCTGCAGCTTCAGTTCACCACTTAAACAAAAAGCTCCTTCACCTCAAAAGTGATGTGAAGTTCAACCTATGAATGAAAATAAAGAACACAAGTAATAACGCCTATTCAGGCAAATATTGACAAAGGGTAACAATTTCAAAGTGACTCTACACTGAGTCCTCCTGAGTCATTCATCAGAGGGATTTCCACACCATGGAGACTTTGGAAGAAAGTCTTGACTATCCCACAGCATCTCCTTATGCATATCTATGCTGCCTGTGTCCATTTGACAGTCTGAATCACTTCCTGTGTGCAACTTCATTAACTGGAAGCCTCTTAAAAAAAAAAAATGTTGATGAGAATCTTAGAAAAAAGAAAATTACAGCTAAAAATCACACAGATAAGATGATTTTTTCTCTTGACCAAGACCACCAGATGTTTCAACTGCAAGAGATAGAACCATGAACAGCATATGTAACCTATGCACATTAATACCAAACATTTCCTTCCTTTCTTCATGCAAGGATTCAACAGATTGAATGAGACAAGAAATAATTTTTTCCTTTTATTTTCATCCATTCTTAGTACATATCACTGCACAGTTCTTTAAGTGCCAATAGTCTGACATTGTGTATGTAAAGACCTGTGTTCCTCCAGACATCCATAATATTGTGTTAGAAATCTGATTTACAGCCATATCTTAACATCATCTAATAAAATGACTAACATGGGTGATATACAACAAAATCACAAGCCCTCCAGATACAAACCAGCCTGGGCAAGCCACATGAGTGAGTTATGTTTAATACTGGAAGGAACTGATGAGGTAATTCCTTCAATAACTTACCAAGAAAATATACAGCATTAAGCCCTAACTCACACTTTATCCTACATAGCAGCAGGATGGTCTTACTAATTGGAATCTGCAGAACATATGGACTGGAATACATCCCCTCATCCAGCACCTCAAACTATACACATTAAGTTGCTAAGCTTTAACACATTATTTGCAAATTGCTTTATGAATGCAAAGCTGTATTTTACATTATTAAAGTGTACAAGTAAGAAAAAAAAAAAAAGGAAACTTTATTAACAGCAACTAATGCAAACATCAAAAACATGCAGTGCAAAGAAATCCATGACTATACTGCCTTCCAATTGAAGCTAAGCAAGGATAGTGGCTCTATAATCCCTTTTTTATATAAAACAGATTCAGATTTTTTTTTCTCTGCCTTCCCATTTCCTGACTGCATCCTTGTGTAAGGAAGCCCACGAGCCTTTGAAGCCTCCACCCAAAACAAACATGAGTCTTTATAACACTTGCGATCTTCTGATTTTTGGCCACCCAGTGAGAATTTAACAGGATCCCTTGTTTGAAGGCCAACACAGAATAAAACTAACAGGGGAAAAGAAAAAGAAGATGTGGTCTAAATATAATCATTACGTAATATTTTCCTAATGAAATATAAAGCTGCTTTAATCTAAACAGTATGATAAGATCTTGATTAATCAAATTTGAAGAACAGGCAATATTCATTAATTTAGCAGACTGAAACCAAAAGAAGCAGAAAATCTTTTCCAGTGTTTAGACAAGCATTCTAAAAATCTTTCAGATAAGCAGGCAGTTCTATCCTAATTTCGACACCTCTCCTAAAAGGGCATTCATTGGAGACATATGGACCTGCAACCGTCATAACTGTTTTCAAAGGCAACCAAGCACTGTTGCCAAGAGCATACTGTATACAGGCCCAGGATGTTGAAACCCCAGAGAAGTAGGACCAAGCACCAAGAAGTGGCTGCCGAAGTTTCCAGAATCTCAGACTCATGCTTTGGGAAGTCCTTCTCACCCCAGCCACTGTTTCTGCTGCAAGTGGGACAGTATAGGAAGTGCCATTGTACAGGTAGCATAGTTCAGCATCAGAAAGTTACTTCCATCCTGTAACAGAATATGCCTCCCACAACTTTAAACATCTTCACTCTATATCAGGCATGGATTTAGCAGTACAGCTAAAAAGATATTATTTTACCATAATCTAATAGGGTGATGTGATCTTATTTATCTCACATGATCATGATATACAACTTCACGGCCCCTTTTTATCTCCCCTTCACTGACATTTCTGTGAGCATTTTAATTTCTAGTTTGCCAGGAAGATTTCATTCAGAAAGATCCTAAAACGCAGTATATGTTATTTTGAGAGAAAACCTGGACATAATTCCAGTTTAATTTCTCTTTAATATAATTTTATGCAACCCTAGGAAATCCTTCAAACACAAAAATTATACTTTCATGGGTTTTCTTATTCAAAACAACCCGTAACTTATAGGCATTTCAAACTCTTACATGCAGTTCTAGTAATTTATCAACATCTATATTTATCATCCTACAGCTGTTTTTCAAAATCATCTTTAAAAGAACCCTCAGAAGTGCACTACTATGTTATATCATAACAACAACAGCTTAATATTAATTACAGTCATCAACTGCAAATGCAGATACTGAAATAATGCTCAACCTGAAGTCGTCTCATAAAATAAACAGGAAGAAACACTGATCCAGGCATATGGATATATATCAGCCATAGCAGCAGCTCAAACTGTCAATATAATAAAGATGAGGAAAAAATGGCATGTCCGGAGAGGAAACACCCTAGGTGGAGGCCTTTTAAAAACATTCTCCTTTTCTTATGCTTTCTGATTTGTTAGCATCTCCTGGCAATATAAAATCCTTTGATCTCCATTTATTACTGCAGCACCTGCATCCCAGGGCTGGGGTTTCCCTTGGGTTCTTAAAAAAAAAAAAAAAAAAAAAAAAAAAAAAGTAGCACAGACACACTAATCCTGTCCCCCAAAGGTCACAAGCAGAGCATTACTGTTGAGAAAGCTCAGTTGCCCACTTTGTCCTGCTTAAACCTTGCTAACTAAGTGTTCATCTACGCAAGGAGAGTCTTACACATACTTATAAGCACCAAAGGTCTGCTGTGAAAGCACATCTATGTCTCATATCAGAAGGTATAGTGGCAACATATAGCCAAAATAATTGCAAAGTGTCCATGCGGTCTCTTAAGAAAACCAAGGTTCTTTAACAGAGGATATGTCTGTTAGACATACCACTTCTGCAATGAAACAGTACGGTATGCACATACAATATAGGTCATGTCAAAAGTGGGAGAAAGTAGTGATATGAAATAGTTACATAGAAATGAATGCCGTAGTCAAAAAACATGTTTTGAAAATCAGGGCAATGAATGTTTGATTCATAGTGACAACTCTATGCTATTTCTTTAAAGCGTTAGAACAACAATAACAGTATTTCATGTAAGAAGCTTCTGGATGTTAAATGAGCCAAAGGTAGGAAACTGTATATAGGAAGTACATTGTATGTACTGCAATGTCCTGACTCAAATACCAACAATATCAGGATCGAGAGTCCACTGACAGCAGGAAAGCATGCATATGCAAAATAAATCTGGGACCACTTGTACATGCTACTGAAAACACCACCTAAAGGAACAGACCTTTGCCTCATGCAATTAGGTTTGCAACAGGGTACAAGGCAAACTGATACACCACTTTGTATCCTCAGCTACCATCAATCAGTGCTATTATTAGATCACCTGATAGAATTTACTCAAACATAGGGTCATAGAATGCTGAAGGTTGGAAAGTTCCAATGCTGCTACCATGGGGAGGAACACCTCACACTAGATCAGGCCACCCAAGACTTTGTCCAACCTGTCCTTGAACACTAATATTCAAATAATTATTAGAAAAATAAATGAAACTTGCATACATTTTAAGTATAAATAGATCTTAAATTTATTTCATTATGCTTAAGGGGGTTTTATTTATATTTTTATGATATTTTATAATTATATATATTTTTGTAAACACAGCCTAGTATAACACACAGTAACTCATTGTGTGAGCAGACATGATACTAGGAAAATACTACTGTCATCTTTATTCCCCTATGCTGTATATGACTGCCACTCTCATGATACCAGGCAGTGCTGCTAACAGCTCATATGGAAAGAGAAAGATTTTCCTAAAGGAAACATCTTGAATGTATGTTAACTGCTAAGAATTTCAGAATGATGCTCAACAAAGTTACCAGTTTTATTAAAACCAGAAGACATAGAATGTGCACACAGCATGGAAAGAAGTGGCTAAACTTGTCCATTTCTTGCTAAATCTTTTTTTTTTTTTTTTTTTTAATTCTGTACAAAGAATAGGAGATTCAGCCTGACCCATTTTGCTGCTGCCTCATCTTCCCTCTATCATGTGGACAGTTCAAGTGAAAACACTCTCTCCTCATTCACTACATATTCTCTATAAAGCAATACATCAGCTGAACAACACACGTCATCTCAATGAAGATATTTGATGGCCATTTTTCAAACTGAATCTTTTTTCTGCTACTGACTTATATAGTGCTAGATACCACTTGCATGGGATATGAAAAATTACTGTATATATCCCATGAATAAGGAAGCCCTTATGTGAGGCTTTGGCTATTCAAAGACATCCCTTACCAATAACTGGAATGTAAAGTAATCCTCCTCCCCTGAAAATTTTCTTTTATTGGGATATTTGTTTCAAATTCATCCAAAATGAATCAATCAACCAACAAATCTAAAACAGCTAAACTACCATTTACAAATGCAATCTGGCCATGGTCAAACGTTTGGTATTTTTATTTGCAAAGATCAAAAGGACTTCTAGAGTGAAGCACTTTCAAAGGCCCTTGGTGCAAGCTCAGTGTATTGAAACTCATCACTAACAACATTAATATATTCCTTTCTGTGAGATCCAGTTCTGCATTCCACATAGAAAAGTACATCAATTTCTTAAATAAGCAATCCACATAGGGTTGTTTCCAGCTGCTCGTAAGCAGATGAGGCTGAAAATACTTCAAAACCTGGAGGCTGGAACCAGCTGCTGTCTTTAAAAAAACCCATTTGTTTCATCCCCACATCCTCATCGATATGATAAAAATAAATACTCTCACAATTTGAAAGAGTCTACTCCCTTCCTCAGTCACAGAAAAAGAATTAACCTTTTATTTGCAAGAAAGCATTCTTTGCTCTTAGAGACTAGGATAGTAATAAGAAAAATTTATAAAACACCAACAAATTTAATATGGATTAAATTAAAAAGGAGAGGAAAAAAAGAAACCACCAAAAAACTGTGCTATGTCTCTGGTATTTCCAAAAACCTTATTGAAATTGAAAGGAGTTGACCAGAACTTGTTCTGTGGGGTACTTAACACTGTGATATTGAAAGAAAAAATATAAACCGTCATACTTGAGATTCACAAAATAGTAAACTTCCTTGTAAGGTAAAACCATCCATCTTCTGTAACCCCATGCAGGGTTTACAAAAAGACCATATATGGAACACTTCATGTATTTTGAACACTGGAAGCTTTCATTTCTACACCAGAAGTCACTTACCTATTAATACTGGGGATAGGAGTAAGCATTAATCCAATACAAAAAAGCACATAAAGCATCATTTATTAAGAGGAAAAAAGTGCCAATGGCTCCTCCTGAAAGAGCTACCAGGGACCACTTCTCCACAGCTTTCATGTCCTTGGGAATTCTTCCTCCCACTCACAAATAAGTAGTAGGACTGTAACAGACAGCACTTGCTTACTTGGAAGAAAACAAGGGAAAAAAAAAAAAAAAAATTCAGTGTGTCTCTAGCTGCTTTTTGCATGATTTGTTCTCTGGCAAGAAGCCTAACAGCAGCTGCCACAGTGTGTCAGCTCCCCACAGACCTGGGTGATCTATGGGATCGTGGTTTGGGAATCTTCAGACCAGGTCATTAGGAAAAGCCATTACTAAAGGAGTTACGAATCCCAGCCAGCGATAGCAAGCAGCTTTAAGCAAAAACTTCCTTTCTAATTAAAGCTATGTTTGCACTCCAGTTAAACACTGACATTTCATGTCTCACACAAAAGGATCCTAAAGAAAAACACGCACTAAATATTTATTTTAATTTAAATATAGGATGACTCGGTTTTGGGTAGGTCTGACAGCAATTCCCTGCCGGCAGCCAGGTCAGAGATCAGCGATGAGAACGGCCGAGATCAGCGGAGAGTCCCATGGCGGAGGCAGCCCAGCGCCGGAGCTGCGGCCAGCGCCTCTCCTTCCCACATGATTCCCTCAGCCCGTGAGAATAGTTTGGGCTGGTCTGGCTTCACGATAGCTCATGCTCAAATCAGCATGAAATCACCACTGAAAAGGCTCCTCGGTACCAGGGGAAGGCATGCCGCCTCTTCCCCCATCCCCCAAGCAGACGCCTCTGCCTGCCCTCTCTATATTCTTCACAGCACAGCGACATGCTGCAAGTATGAAGCCTTCTAGATTAATAATGAGAACAGGGCAACGATCTCCCTGGACTGAATCCATTTTATGTGAACTATGGAACTTGGATTTCTTTCAGTAATGGAAAACAATGAAATGCAAGTAAAAGGAGGTTTTCCACACAAGAATTTACATCTCCAAGGAAAGAAAGGGGAAAAAACCCACACAAAGACATTTCTGATACATGTCATGGGCCAAATTTCTAAATTCTTCAACCTTTTTGCTTTACCAACTTTATGCACTTAACAGTATTACTCTTACTGATTTTACATACTGCTTTTATTGTTCTCTTTTATTATCCCTTGATGAGTCTACATGCTTGGCACGTAAGAAACATCTTCACCGAGGAAATATGTGCTCAGGTTTCAGTGTATACACAGTGATAATAAAAACGGACATTGGGAAAAAGTTTATGGTCATAGTTTTTTTAACAAACCATTGTGCCCCAGATGCAAGCCACACACATTCTGTTTCCAATGCTGTCAGTGTATTAAGCTTAGCCCTCAAATTACTTGGTTAAAATAAATGCAGGATATTGGCTTTCCTGAGAAATAATGCATTTAAGGCACGGATTTTGTCCACGTGAGAAAAAGGGTGGTACTCACTAAGAAAGCAAAAAATTATTCCATAGCATATACCCCCTCTATGATAACATTTCTTTCTTCAACTCTTCAGCCTAGAAATTGGCATGAGTATTCTGTAGTTCTCAGGCAGGCTACCAATTTAAAATGCAAAAGCCTGATGGAAACTGTATTGGAGATCCCTATAATGCATCTAAAGGTGCACAGAGGTTTAGGCTAACTTGTAGTCTCTTCTAATATTGAGTGAGTTCAGCCCTACTGCAGCTGCCAAGATGGATACATTCAGATTGGAAGTTTATGGAACAATTACATCTGTATGGGACAAATTCTCTCTTTCTCCCTTTCTGACACTACAGTATGTTGCTTTTTTCACTTTCTTTGATAAATGTTGCTCAAAACAAAATGTTTGGAAGCTTTTTTTCTCCCTGTTATATATGAGATTACTTTTATAAACAACAACAAAAGACATGAATCTAGTCTAGACACTGCCATAGTGAGAAGACTGGATAGGAGAGCTGACTGTCAAAATTACCGCATATGTCACCAGTTAATGAGAAGAATAAAATATACAAATGTAAGTGCAATGGGGACTTCAGGATTTCACAATGGCAAATTTTGAGAAACCAAGGAAACTTGTGCTCACTTTTTCTCAAATGCAGAAATATCTCATTTGAAAAATACAAATGCTATTCACACTCCCATTCCAAATGGGAGGGGAAAAAATGGTAAGGAAAGATTGGAGATTTGCTGGGATGAATAAACACTTTAAACAGGATATTGAGAAGAAGTCCAGACTCTACAAAGAATGAAAAGATTAATTAGGAAAGAAGACAATGTCTCAGGGGTAATAAGTGTTGAAGCTGTAAAAGAGGACAAGCTCAGCCAAAGGGAACACGGCCCAGGCAACCAAAAATGAGCTTGCCACGTGTACAAGTATGACTTCTGGAATTTCATTTTGGCTTGGGAGTGCAAGCAGCCAGGCACAGAGTCAGCACAACCAGGAGGAGGGACCCCCTTCTAGCAGCAACCGGCCCACAGTAATTTAGATTTATATCTACACAGCCTACTAATTCAACTAAAGCAATTAGTCTAGATGCATTTTGCTACCATTATGCAAAAAGAAAGGGGAGGGAAGCCCACTTGCACTGGACTGAAGTGTTTCACACGGTACTAAGCAGTAAGGAGGCTGAAGTGCTGTAAATGACACAGACTATTTTAGAAGTGGAAAGGCGAAAGACAACCACTGCCTACCCATTTCTATCATTGCACAAACAATGAAGGCCGAAGCAGTCAAACTGAAAGCTTCTGCAGGTCACAGGCTCAGTGTGGTGACCACCAGAGTATTTCTGATGCTCTCAGTGGGCTCTGCCTACTCCTCTGAACAAAATAATCTGCTGTATCTTCTCCCATGCATTTCCTGCCAAGCATGAGGCTACAGAGCCCAGGGAAAGTTACTCCTGATAGATTTTTCCATAAACATAAATCTCTTCTTCACAGAGTACTATGAAACAAGGGAAGCAAAAATGTACTAGTAACCTCTGGAATAGCCTTTTCTACTATCCTCTCTCTGTTTTATTATAGTTGCAGTACCTGTAATATTTATCCCTACACTTTCACTCCATAACCAGAACTCAATAGTTTATTAGACAAATCTAAATTTAGAAACATGGTCATTTCATCTTCCACCTACCCATGCACATACAGAACTACATTCCATAGAAATTTCTGTTTTACCAAACTCTCTAAATGTGTACATACACTGGAGGATGGAGTGGTCCGACAGATTTTTTTTGTGTGTGTTTTTATTTTTATTTTTATTTTTTTTTTTGGGGGGGGGGGGGGTTCGGATTTTTTTGATTGATTGATTTTTGGTTTTTTGGGTGAGGTTTGCTTGTTTGGGGGTTTGGGGGAGGGTTTTGTTTTGGTTTGTTTTTTGGTTTTGGGCTTTTTTTATAAAAACAACCATGTGAGACTAAAGCCAGCAGTTAGATCAGCTTGCAGATGTGAGGAACTTATTTATTTTGTTTTAGTTACTAATGATGCTAAGAACACATAAGCACATGAAATTACAAATATTCAAATTTAAAATTAAACAGTTTTGATTCAGTTTTTGAGACTTACAATTATGAACAGTTCCTTATCACTAACCAAGTAATCCGTATCCTGTAATCCTTATCCACTAACACCTAACACAGAGCACAATAAAAGTCCAACTGCTACCTTGCAGACGTTAACATGGAATATCTTTTTTTGCTTAAAAAGAGAGTGCTTTTGCCAGTGCTAGTTTGATCAGGTCAACAGGGCCCAAAGTAAAGAGAAAAATTTCCATATTCACTGTGTGTGGTTCCTCAAGCTTCAAGGATTAAAATGGAAGCTGTAGGTGAACTTGAAGACCTAGGAGAATTGCAATATCCTGATTCAAGAAAAAAAATACGTGTCATTTCTTTTTCATTTGAATGTTTCTATGTGAATGCAAAACTGAAAATAAAGTCTAGTGTTGCTGCAGGTGTAAGTCAACATTTCAGGTCTGTGACCTCTGATCAAACAGAATCTCATTTTATTAATCTCAGCTCCAATCTGATATTCTCAGATTTTCCTAGAACAACAAGTTGGTGATAAGTTAATTGAAAACACTTTGAAAAACATTCATTTACAGAAATTCATTCCTTCAGGGTGTAAGAATATGCCTGCCATGACCAAGAAACATGTATAATAATCACTGCAAAAAACATCCATGCACCAACTGAACCAACACAACTGGTGCTCCCAGAAACTCAAAGCTGCAGATACATTCCATGCCCTCCAGGAAATGGGCTTTGCAACTGGCCATAAAAGTCACTACATTTATGCTCTTCCCAAACCTGAGAGAAAAGTAAATTCAAGAAAAAAAAAAAAAAAGAAAGAAATACCCTTGCAAATAAACATACACTTGTAAATAAACACACATTCCACCATAGCATCAGCTCCTGTGGAAAACATGGTAAGTAACCCTAGAGTGCATCGATACAATATCAAATGGCAGGAGCTGACAATTGTATCAAGGCCTCTAAGCAACTAAAATCAGTTCAGGCTCTTTGCCAAGGAACACCTAGAAAAACACTGTAACAGGCTCTGTGCTATTGAAACACTTGACAGTTAAACGTACCAAGGCGTGCAATTGTAGATGGAAAACTCTGTGGGGCACGAAGAGATGATGCACAACAATCAGAAATATGAAAAAGTTGCCATTTTTCTGCATAATTTGCTATGAGTCAACAAGTTTCATCTTCATCTTAACCAAACGATGTTCAGCTATTTGATTCTGACAAACTCTAGCTTTGCCCAGGCTGCAAGAAAGACCAAACAGCTGCAAAAGCAGCTGTTCCTGTGCTAAGAAACACAGGACAGGGCAGAGAGTCTCAGCAGCCTTGACTCTCTGCTGAGTACAACTGGCAAATTGCTAAGATGGCTTTACCAGTTCTGCACTTTGCTACCTAAGAAATCACCTTCTTCCCTAAACCGCAAACATTAGGGTCAGGAACAATGATAAAGGCTGAAGAGCTTGCCAACACATGAGCACAACCATGGAAGTGACATTAGAGCAGATTTTTCCATACAGATCATCAGTTCTAGACCTCTCTTCCAGGCTTGTTAATCTCTCAAATAACTGCAAAGCTGACATTGATTCCTAAGTATTTCACTGGAAATCTGAGGGAAGGTTAATGGTTTGCTTTTATTGTTGTTCCCTTCTAGAATTATTCATCTGGACACCCAAAGTGAGTTATCTAAGTGTTTTCTTCTTGGTTTCTCATCCTCTTGTACCTCCTCTAAAAGCTAGTGATGTACAACTTATCTACAAATGGATATGAAAAAGGAAAAAAAAAAAAAGAAGAAGAAGAAAGTTTTGCAAAAAGGAGTCCTGCAGAAATGATGACGGAAAAACTAATACAGAAAATTCTTCTTGAGGAGTTTTTTTCAGGATTAGTTTGCGTCAGCTGAACACAACTCAAGTTTTTCTGCTGTGATGAGCAGAATCCATCTGTAGTCATGTTCTGCTTTCCCCATAATTTTACTTAATCAAAACTAAAACCCAGAAAAACCTTACTCCCAAAGTCCATGTATCAGACCTGTACTAGTCCATTGGCAGTAGGATTTAGTCTTGAAACCTGTTTAAAATCCAACAGAGAAGTAGATTAAAAATTTCCAAAGACTCAAGCCTATGCATTTAAATTATTGAACTAGAACTAAGAGAGATTATGATAAACAGTCACATCTAAATAATCCTCAGATATTTCAGCCACTGTAGCAAATATTTGCTGTTTCTATAAATCTCCTCTCAGCACCTGTCAAGAGTACAGCTAACAACACAGGGGAATAAATACGTTCAGCAGGCACAGATTTCCAATAAATCCAGTGAATTTGGGAGCTCACTAATTCCCTCTCCAAGTAAGAGAAAAATACACTAAAAACCTTAATCCCCCATGCGCTGATACAGCACTTCACAGTTCCAAATCACACCAAATTGCCCTCAGCTGCTAGTCCTGAGCTCATCAGGGGCACAGCAGAGGAGCAAGGGCAGGAGCAGGACTCATGGAGCAGTAACACATAACACAGATTGAAGGTTAATGTTGAAAGACAACAGCCACACCATAGTGGGAAGAGGGAAAAGAAGAAATCCATCAAAGCAGAGCAGCCACATGGGCTGTTTTGGTTTTCCCCTCTTACCTATCCTTTTAACATGCTTTTTTCCTGGGTTGCATCTGTCACCTTTTTGCTTGTTTTTTTGTTTTCTTTATTATTTACTTATTTATTCTTCTGATATCTTAGGCTCTAAAAAACCCATGCTGTTGAAAGAAAGTATATTTCTTCAGCTGGGCCCAGTTGTGTCAAAACTCACACAGGGAACCTGAACAGCTATTTTAGAGCAAGACATATTCAACAAAAAAAAAAAATCATTAAAAGAAGACACAGAGAAAGCCCTCTTGGTGTTTACAACCATGTCACATTAATGCTACTGTGTTTCCTGTACCTCTAAAGTCTGATACCATTTGTGTTCACAAGCAACTATCTTGACACAGATGAAGAGATGCACTATTTTTGTGAGGAAATGCAATATTTTCATGGTTGGATTAGACATACTGCTTTCTTCCTTTAGTCTGAACTCCAAAACTCTACAGAGTCATTTAGATTGGAAAAGACCATTAGGTCCAGTTGTTAACACAGCACTGCCAAGTCCACCACTAACCCATGTCCATAAGTGCCAAATCTACGTACCTTTTGAATACCCTCCAAGGATGGTGATTCAACTATTTCCTGGGGCAGCCTGATCCAAAGCTTGACAACCATTTCAGTGAAAATTTTTTTCCTAATATCCAACCTAAACCTCCGCTGGCACAACTTGGGGCCGTTTTCTCTTGTTCTGTTACTTGTTATTTGGAAACAAGAACACCTACCTCACTACAACCTCCTTTCAGGTACTTTTAGAAAGCAGTAAGGTCTTCCCTTAGCCTCTTTTTCCCCCATACTAAACAACCCCAGTTACTTCGGCTGCTCCTTATAAGAGTTGTGCTCTAGACCTTCCATGAGCTTCATCTTCCTTCTCTGGACCCACTCCAGCACCTCAGTGTCTTTCCTGTAAGCAAGGGGCCCAAAACTGAGCACAGAATTCGAGGTACAGCCTCACCAATGCTGAGTACAGGGGGACAGTCAGTTCGCTAGTGCTGCTGGCCACACTATTTCTGATACAAGCTAGGAAGCCATTGGCCACCTTGCCCCCTTGGGCACAAGCTGGCTCATATCAGCTGGCCGTTAACCAACACCCTCAGGTCCTTTTTCCGCCAAGCAGCTTTCCAGCCATAGAAAGCTTTCCAAGCTTGTAGAATTGCATGGAGCCGTTGTGACACAAGAGCAGGACTCAGCACTGAGCCTTGCTGAACTTCATGCAATTGGACTCTGCCCAGTGATTCAAACTTGTCCAAATCCCTCTTTAAAGCCTCATTCTCAAGCAGATCAACACTTCCACCCAACTTGGCAACGTCTGCAAACTTCCTGAGGGTGCATTTGATCCCCTTGTCCAGACAATTGATGAAGATATTAAAAAGAACTGTCCCCAACACTGAGTTCTGGGGAACATCACCATGGCAGAGAGTATAGGCACTGACCACATCCCACTGCAAAACTCAGTGGGGAATGGTGGCAGCATGCAGTAATACCAAAATTCACCCATTCTTCCTATTCCAGAAGTGGAAAGATGACTCAGGGGAACTAAAGAAAAAAAAATAATCAAAGCATGGCCTGAAAATGGCCAGTCACAGCTACAGGTTATGACCATAAAACAAAGAGAGTACAGTACATGTCAGTGTTTGACCTCTGCCACTTGCGTATTTGCATCCTTTCCAGTCACACTTCCTCATTTCACAGCCGTCCCATTACAAATGGCCTTTGTGTCTGTTCGGCACCTCTGCCAAGCTGACCTCATGCTCTTATCAAAGAAAAACATTTCAAGATGGTCTAGCTGGTGGTTATTCATCTCCAGGATTCAGGAAAGCCTACAGTTAAATTCTCTTCTGCCCACAGGTTTTCTTGAATGCTTTGTACAAGCCTCTTAAGCCAAGGCACTGGAAAAAAAAAAACTTTGGAAACCCACGAATGATGGGCTCAGGTACTTCGAATTCTGGTTAGGCAGAATTCAAAGGCCTGATGTGTGTCTCACATACTTCCCACCCAGAGGAAGCCCATGAGGTACTTCCACCGTTTACTTGCACTCAACACTCACCAAGAAGACAGGAGGACTGATAACCAGTATGGCCACAGACCCATTGCTGCCTGCTCCCGGGAGGCAAAATGCCCCCTTCCCTTTTCCTTCCTCCCTGCCACCTGGCATCTGTGATGCCTGCTCTGGCAGCCCCCATTGCCCCCATCTCCCACCACAGGCCCCCCTTGCCCTCTCACTGCCCACCTAGCTCCACAAAGCACCAACTCACTAGAGCAACAGAAGAAACACTGAGCTATTTTTCCTTCTACACATTTCACACTGCAAGGCAAATAGAGAGCTTGAGGAGAACCAGACAAAGGGAAGCTACAGGAGCAGGAAAGGGGAAAATGGAAACTCCTTGTCAACAGCAAGCTGTAAAACTGCTCAACATGTGCTGTTGAGCCATACCTGGAGCTTCAAGGAAAGTACAGCAGCAACTTGAATCATTTTCACTAGAAACAGTCCCAAAACAAAACCAACCCATGAAAAACCCACACAGTCCCACCGACAGGGAGAAAGACTGGGTGTGCACTGTAGGCCAAATGTGGTTCACAGATGCCACATAAGCCTCTCAGCCCCACAGTTCTCCCCTCACCGAGAGACATTAGAACCACAAAAATAGGCAACAGCAGAACTTTTTGATATTGTTCCATTTTATAGAATAGCACCCAGGATTAACTCTATCAGAGAAAACCACTCTGGTTTATCAGGTCAGGACACAACCTAGAAGGAAGACAACATGGTTTCCACTATCAAACTGCTTATGGATTTTAATCCAGTGGTGGTTAAATGTAAAAATACAGAAACTAATCTGATGGAAGTAACAAAGCCCTTGGGACAAGTACTTCTTCACTGTATGTCTGGGCTAAATGTAAAACTGGCACGCTAGCAGCTTTACATCCACTTCACAATCAACCACCGTGACAGCCAACCCACATTTGGTAGGAAACAAGTTTCACATGAAATCCTCATCTTACGTCAGGCCACAGGAAGTTAAAAGAGTTAAAGATGAAGCCATGCATTAGTGTAATATTACTCAGTGTTACTTGTTCCACCCAGGTACCCATTAGACAGCAAAGATTAGAAGTCAATAAAAAGTAACATCGTGTTCTTGAATTTTTTTTAAATATATATAAAAATATCTAAATGTCTTTCATATATGTACACACACTTCTATTAACAATTCAGTTTTTTCACTAACAAGTCTTGCTGTATCAATTAAGACTACAATCATTTTGACCACATAATTTTACTATAAAGATACACCACCACCCCCCCAAAAAAAATTAGTTACAAAACCAAGACCAAAACAGCCTACAACTCTGATTGAGACAATAGTATACATCAGTTGCAACCTCCCAGACTGAAAACATTCAAATGTGAATTTGGCAACACCTTCCCCAGTTCATCTCATTTGTAAGCTTTGACAGGCCAAGTTCTGTACGTGAGAGATTTGTTGAAATTTTACTCTTCTAATGTTCTTTTCAGCTGACAACAAGGCTACATGAATTAATTCCCTCTCACATTTATCAGATGTACTTCACTTTTAAAGGAGGAAAATATTGGGAAATTAATCAATACCAGCATCAACTGACCTCCTCAGGGCATTCCCAGCTGCTCTCCAGAATTTCCCATGGAGATGGCAGAAGTGTATCGTGTATGGTTGATGGGAGAGAAGGAACACAAAGTCAAAAAATCAACCTCCTTTGGCTTGTATATGCTAAACACAGGGCAAACAAGCCAAGACCCTCAAACAGAAATCCTACAGCTATAAATATTTTCTGTCATCTTGAATAAGACCTCCATGATTTCATTTATTCTACATATATATGTTTCTACAGATCATATCTCAGTAAAATGAATTTTCCCTAATATTACTAACAGGGCATCACAAAATTTTAGTAAATCATAAACATATTAAGATTTCTACACCATTAATTTATTGTTATTTAGAATTGCTGGAAAGAATAGCTGGAGTTGAAATATTTCAAAATACTAATGTATACAAAAAAACTCTACCGCCATGAAGTGTCACCCAACCACAGATACACAGCTGACAGGAGAAAAACTATGGACAGACTTGCTAAACAGAACTGAGAATAGTTTCCTGGGCTATTCTCACTGCAAAACCCTCCTTCATATAACTGTGTCAGAGTTTTACCACTTCTATAAAAATATTGAAATTAATATTCAACCATCATTTAAATACAACCTGTCAGGAGAGCACCTGCTGTGTTCCTAGTTAATAAGTAATGCAGATTTTAATCTGGGGGTCAACATTGGGTCTGCAATACAAAAAAGGGTAACACAGCAAAAACAAGGAGGAAAGATAGCAAAGGAAGGAATAGAAAATATTAGTACCATTTTACAAGCAAGAAATTAAGACACAAAAAGTTGCAAAAGAAGGTATGAAGGCCTCATAAAACATACATTAAATGAAATTAGAATAAACAGCAGAGGTAAAATGCAGCGGGAAATGGACAAAAGCAATTTTTTAAATACAAATATCTTATTTCTGAAGAGCTCTTCCTTGCATTTGGTGCAACATAGAAAAATATCATGAAGCTCAGCTAATTATCTCTAGCTGTAGCATCCCATGGGCAAATTCTGTGTTACAGACTATAAAATAAAATGCATTAAAACAAAACCAAAACATGTCACTTGTGGTAAACATTACTACACTGAAAAGTTACAGTAAGTTCAACAATAAACTTCAAGGAGGTTCAAGGAGGTAACAGGAGTGAGATAACCTCACTCCTACTGCATTCTCTTAGGAAAATAGCAGCTGAACAAGATTTTTTTCATCCATACAGACTTCAGTGCATTTCCTATAGGCACTCAGCATCACAGAATCAGCAAGCTGTGGAAAAGAAATGTTGCAACTGAAGTTCACTTAGAAAGAAAACTTGTTTTTTCCAAAGTACTAGGCTATTCTAGTGGTTACACCTTTTCCATCCCTCTGCTGGTCTGCAGATTCTTCAGAGTAAAGTATATTTCAAGCCTCATTAACAATAACACTTCTGACAATGTTTTTTAGCTATTAGTCTATATTAACTTTAGAAAAACTGTTCAAGGTTCCTTTTCTTTTATGAAGCAGCTTTGAATGCTGCACAGGTCTGAAAGAAGATAAGCTGCTTTATCTCACTTTTCCAGGCACTGAAAAGAATAAGGACCAAAAAGCTGACAGGACATATCTGGGTAAATTATGCACACTCCCACCACACACCACTTGGAAAACAGCAGAATCTGGCCATGGAAACATGTATCAGTACTTCATTTAATAACATTAAAACATCCTTTCTTAAAAATAGATAAATAAATAACCTAAGGGGGAGGGAGAAGAAACAGAGCTCAACGACAATACTGTTAATACATGAGGCTGCACAATCTCTTCACAATTGCAGTCAACACTGGTATCTGAACACTAGATTTAATATGCAGGGAGACTCTAATTGTTATATAATTTGTCCTTTTGCCTAGATATTTAAAGCTTTGCTTAAAAATAAATGAAGAGCAATGACTTCTGGTGAACTTTCCCTACTTTGCAGCCCATTAATTTCCTCCTCCTGGTGAAAGGCTGTTGTAGGCCTGTATGCTACACATCCTGCTTCAGGCTATCACTGAGATGGGAAAACTGTAGTTCCTTTTTCCTATTACAGTGTTTAAAAGCAGGAAATATATCCATTATTAATTTATTTTTTTTTTTTAAAGAGTAAAACAAATGTTAAAGACATTGGCAGAACACTGGAAGAAAATTCCCAAGACTATAATCACACATATGAAGAAAAAAACATTTAAAAATATATTAACAGATACAATGGCTTCAAATGTATCAGGAAACAGTGGTAGAAGTAACACCACAGAGAGCATAATGGCATTAAAATAAAATAAAGTTCAACACATGGAGAATGGGGGCACCAGGAAAATGTACTTCCAATTCAGTTTTCTGTTGCAGACTGTACACGGGCAGGAATGCTGTCATCCCAAGGGAGACCCATTCTCCCTCTTCCATCGTTTCCTTGGGGGAAGGGAGAGCTCCTTATTATCACACAACCCTACAGAAGGTCTTCAGAGGCCTTGCAATTTAAAAATAGCTTTCTAAAACTATCCTGAAATCAGGACAGGGCCTTAGCTATGGGCTGGTGCTCGAAACTGCCTCACAGCTACTCACACGTAAAATAGCAGCAGTTCTTCACGAGCCCATTAACAAAAACCAGAACAATTTGGAATTTAAGCCCTACAGTCTCAGCTTGGCAAAAGGAGGCACAGCGGTGATTCACACTTCAGCTTCTCGCATCCTGATACAGAGCCTCTCACTGGGAAGACTACCAAAGTGTTTTATAAGCAAACTACAGCACAAACCCCATTCATCACTGAAACACAGTCCTTTGTGGCAAGAGTCAGAACCTTCTCAGCCACACAGGGGGACAATTCATAAGTTCAAGAAAAGAAGTGAGATTACTACAGCATCACGCAGGTGAGTCTCAAAAGAGAGACTAGAGGGGCAGCACTCCCCTCCTGATTCTGGAACTGATTCCATCAAACAAGATTTGGGCAGACTAACAGCTGCTGGCAGCTTCAAGCAATCTTTCATTGATAACTGGTCATAAACACAAGTGGAGAGGCTCCTCATGGAGTCCACCTCAGCATCATAATGGGTTTTAGAGTCATTGGTGACTGCATGGAACAGCCTCCTACTGAAGTGAAGATAATACTCAGGAGAGCAGGGTACATATCCCTCTAAAGGACAGGTTATTCCAACTATGCTTCACTTCACACTCTGTGACACAGCTGCTGTAAGGGAAGGCCAAATACGATACAAATAGCCAAAGCAATTTATCCCCTACATACAGAGTTACATCACACACCTCAAAATAAAGAGGCAAGACAAATGGTTCTGAGACAAGCCTTCCAATTACATAAAGAACCACAGACATGTTGAGACTGGAAGGTACCTTCAGAGGTCAGGTTTGGCCTCCTACTGAAAGCAGGGCCAGCCATGAGATCAGTTTGCTCAGGACCTTATCCAGCTGGTCTTGAAAAACCTCAAAGGGTGGAGATGGCAGTCACACATGTCCCACCATATAGCTGTTCCTCCAGCTGTCACGGCTGTTACTGCACATTCAGTGCTAGCTCCTGACTGTTTCCCAGACTGCATGTGTTTCTGTACATGCACTGGCGGACATTTCTTATATGAACACTTTTCTTACCAAGCTTACCAGTATGTTTTTGCCTCATGTTGTCAGGTGGGAATACAACATCAAGCCTGTTTTACTAAAAACCACAACACTCCCTGCATCAAAGAGCTGGCAAAACAGGCAAGGAAGCGGAGAAGCATCATCACTCTGCTCTGTAAGGGGAAACAGAAGCATGGGAGAGAGAGATAAACAGGAAGTTTATAGTGGTGAAATCAGATCTCTTGACACCAACCAGTGCCTCAGCCTGTGGTGGGTTGACCTTGGCTGGACACCAGCCACCCACCAAAGCTGCTCTATCACTTCCTTCCTTAACTGGGCAGCACAGAGAGAAAATGATTAAAGGCTCTTCGGTCAAGATAAGGACAGGGAGAGATCACTCACCAGTTACTGTCATGGGCAAAACAGACACATCTTGGGGAAAAAGTTAAATTTATTACCAATCAAATCAGAGTAGGATAATGAGAACTGGAACCAAATCTTATAACATCTTTCCCCAACTTCTCCCTTCCTCCCAGGCTTAACTTTACTCCCAATTTCTCTACCTCCTTCCCCGCTCCCCCCCCCAGCAGTACTGCAGGGGGATGGGGAATGGGCATTGCAGACAATTCGTTACATGTTGCCTGTGCTGCTCCTTTCTCTTCAGGAGGAGAACTCTTCACACTCTTTCCCTGCTCCAGCCTGGAGTCCCTCCAATGGGAGACACTTCTCCAACACGGGTCCTTCCCAGGGGCTGCAGTTCACTAACTGCTCCAGCCTGGGTCCCTTCCATGAGTGAAGCTCTTCAGGAACAGACTGCTCCAGCAGGGACCCCCACAGGGTCACAAGTCCTGCCAGCAAACCTGCTTCTGTGTGCGTTCCTCTCTCTACAGGGCCACAAGTCCTGCCAGGAGCCTGCTCCACTGTGGGTTTCCCATGGGGTCACAGCCTCCTTTGACCATGAGGTCCTGCATGGGCTGCAAGTAGATATCTGCTCTGTTGTGGACTCCATGGGCTGCAGGGGACAAGCCTGCCCCACCATGCTCTGCACCACAGGCTGCAGGGGAATCTCTGCTTCAACACCTGCTGCATCTCTTCCCCTCCTCCTGCACTGACTTTCATGTCTGCAGAACCATTTATCTCACATACTCTCACTGCTCTCTCCACCTACAATTGTTCCTGTACAGTAACCTTTTCCCTTTCTTATATACACTATCCCAGAGGCACTATCACTGTTGCTGATGGGCTTGGCCTCGGCCAGGGGTGGGTCCACCTTAGAGCCAGCTGGCCCTAGCTCTGTCTGACATGGGGGAAGCTTCTAGCAGCTTCTCACAGAAGCCACCCCCACAGTCCCCCTGCTACCAAAACCTTGCCACACAAACCCAATACAAAACTGTTCTTTCTCCCTGTGACATAACTGTCTAGCAATCTGTGATCGCACATAGTGGTTTTGAGGGGGCTGAGGAGCATTTACAATCCCACTTTCTAAATGAGCTTTGCTTTGCCTGCTTTAGCCTCCTCTGATCACCCCCATTAACATTCAGCCCACATCTAGCTGTGGTCTTTGGTGACAAAGAAGCATAGAGTAGCCACATTGCACATCATATACATAAGACATCCAGCTTTCGCTCCATGCAGGGGATGCTCTTTACCAATCACTGTACAGTGAAAGGCAATTCATTGTGGGGAAAACCCACAGTACGAGCTACAAACTCATAGGCACACCACCCACTTCAGTGGCCTGTGTTTTTAATTCTAAGAGCTTTTGACATGCACCCACTTAAACAGCTGCAGTGGTTTAAGGCTTCAATACCTCTCCCACCCTCGCGTTTCTTTCTTGCTTGTTATCATTTGCCAGACCAGCAAGCCAAGCCCTGGAAGCAGCTGCATGTGTGCTTCATCACCAGCAGCTGTTGCTCAAGCTGAAGACACTGGACATTGGACTGAAGTAGTTCAGATGCATTCATGAGCCCTGGCCTCTCTGCAGTGACCCTGGGAAAGCAGCTTCTACTGTATTAGTTTGCTGACATTCGCAGGTGTGATACCATTAAAGACACTGCCTCAAGTTGGTGCAGGAGCAATGTGGCAACGTTTCCTTCAACTCAATTTCATTGAAGAGAAACGCAGCAAAATATGATGCTCAGCTGTTGATTCTTTTCACAACTCTTACTGCATACGATCAACAACCATTTAGGAAGTTCCTTCCTCTAGTAAATTAGAAAAAAATAAAATAAAATCAACTCCACAATACATTTCCCATTTAAAGAGTGTGTTTTGACTCTGCCACCTTGTTGAGCACATCTAAAACATGTTCTTTCAGTAGCTCCCAAAGTCTGGAGTATACAAAAACAAAACAAAACAAAAGAAAGAAAAAAAAAATCACTTCTTACTATTTCAGTTTAAAGCAGGAATGCACCAAACCACTGTTCACTGTCCTACAGCAACTAAACACTTATAACTACTTGGTAGGAAAGAATGTTCAGCTGAATAGCACAAATACTGAAATGCATTCATCCCATATTGATCACTGTCTGATGTCACTGCAGACCAGAGTTAAGTTCTTGTGACTTCCTGTAGCACAGAAGCTTTTCATTTCTGGAGTGTTGTGGGGTTTTTAACCTAAACTTATCTACATCTAATCAGAAGTACAGACTTGTTGCCCAATTTTCTGAGTTAAAATTATGACATGAAGAAGGGATTGTTGTATGGTTAATTTTGACTATTGACGTTCATCTTAAAACAATTTTAGGTGTAAATTCCAAAACAAAACAATACATTAAGTTAATACACAGAAACCCAGGTGGTGGATAAATGAGTCACGAATATATATCACTGAACACAGACTGACACTCTCCTATGGCTAGCAAAACAATGACCACCTCTTCTTTTTTCATTGCAATGGCATAATTCTGACAGTTAAGACTCTTGCTTTGGCACCACACTGTATGTTGCACATGCTGTTCAATAGGGGCATTTCAAATTTGCATTGTTTTTCTCATCTTGTCATAGAAGGCCCTGTGTGCCCCTCTAATGACACTTATTATTCAACGGTACTCAAATCAGCTATAACAAGAGTAAACTTTTTTCCTTACCTAACATCATAACATTTATATGAAAAGCATAGCTATTCATTTGCTAACATTGCAATATGATTTTTATTAAAACCCAGATGAGCCACAGAAAACTGATTTGCTATTAACGGAAATGGACCAACCGCTGACTTCTGCAGTCTAAAAGCCTCAAACAAAACTGCCTTAATCATCTGTTGTAAGTTTACATCATAAACAACATTAACACACACAAGCTGATTCCGCTACTGTGATTAAATTTGGCCAGCAAGGCAACATCCATGCCCTTTTAAGGAAAGTGAAAGAAAGATTCTCTGCTACTCTAAGGATAACAAAGATTATGTGAAGTTTTAAGAGTTCATAAGAAAATGTCACTTGCACAGATCACTGTGAGAGTTACAGTTTCAGATCTCCATCACTTAGAAATAAGGGTATCTGGTACTTTAATTTACATGACAACTTGGAGCTAAAGGCACATTAATTGTTCCGTGCTTTTTGTTCCATGATTTTTTTCATGCCTGTGATCCTGAGCACTTGCCCATTCCCACCTCAACACCTTAGCTAACTCAAATGGAGGAAAAAAAAAAAAATAACAAAAACAAAACCATCTACATGTACACACCACAGCCTTCAAAAAGCTAGTTTGAGAAATAATAAGGATAGCAGAATAGCTGCCAACCACCCCGCATACCAGAATGAATAAGTAGAATTAAAAATAAAAACATAAATAAAGACAAGCTGAAGTTGAGGGGTTACATTAATGCCTGTTAGCCAGGTGCTGATCAAGAAAGCAAGTGAACGTGTTTCCAGAGGCTTAGCATCCCAGAATGGAAGGAAAAATACAAAAAGAATAATGCATATGCACACAACTCCACCAAACGTCACTAATTGCTGATTTGCAGAGGAAACACAGAGGGAAGGAGGAATCTCTGATACTGTACTCCACCCTCACATTTCTGGATGCTATTGTGCTGTTGTCGGATGTCACATCTGGTAGAAATATACTAACACACACCACCCAGCTGTATCTCCCCTTGCTAGCGAGCACACCCAAGCAATCACAAGAAATGTCAGAAGAACAGCGAGAGATCTGCTTTCACATGGAAAGAAGCTGGCGCAAGAGAAGCTACGCTGATAAGAACACAGGAAACATTTGGAGAACCAAGCCCCAAAATCAACCTTCCCCCTCAATCTAAACCACATGTACTGAATTCATCACATGAGTATGAAACCTTGAACCCTGTTTGATTAGGGTTCCTGGCAACACTAATGATGTCCTAGCAACAATGATAAGTTTCTCGTGCCTGCCAGGAAAAGAGGTGCCACTGGGGTTGCAAAAGCAGCAGGAGCTCTGGCTTATGTATGAATACACACCAAGTAGGAAGCCCCACAAAGAGCAGTAGGTGCAATATACGCTCCACTGGCTCCCAAACTACCTCAAATGATCCAGTCTCAGCCTTCAGGGATTTGTAGAGGTTTGACATTAAACATATCAAAATCTCCCTCCCTTCATAGGCCACATAGATACTCCTGGGAAATTGCAGCTGTCACCACTGTAGGTAATGATAGCCAGCAAACAATGAGCCCTGCAGCAGCATCAAAAGAGCGAAAAAAAATTAGGGCTGGAAAACACAAGCTTTGTAATGGACTGTCCACAGAGCCTCTTATCTGAAATCTTTAATTTTCACATTCTGGGAAAACTTTACTTTTCTGCATAACACCACACAAATGCAATTGCCTTGACTGGCCATAGACTGTCCCATACCTTACAGCCTAATATATTCTCAAAGTGAAGGGGAAAAAAAATGCTCACAAACTTTATGACTTGCATTTCTAGCCTTTCTGGAAATACAAGCATAAAGTCAAGCTCTATTTTTAATTATTTTAGTATCTCTACAGGATTTTATTTTGTCAAGACAACTGACGGCAGAATGGAAGAAGTTTTCTGCCTATCTCTATCTCAAGTTATATATCAGGTCTACTTCAAATAACCATCAATAAAATTACTTAAAACAGGAACATGCCTTCATCAGAATTAAGTGCCATATGCTTCATTTCTCACTATTAAGAAGTTAATTGCTCTCAGAAGATGGAATATGAACTTCAGGTCCATAAAGCAATCTTTTTCATCCTCTTAATACTCTGCCAGGAAAGACAGAGGCTGACGAAGGAAATATCAGCAGATGCTACAGTAAATTTTATATTTAATTGGCATCTTCTGAGGGTAGATTTAGATTAGATATTAATAAAAAAAATCTTCACCATGTGTGATGAGACACAGGCACAGGTTACCCAAAGAAGCTGCAACTGCCCATACATGGAAGCGTTCACGGCCAAGTTGAATGGGGCTTTGGGCAACCTGGTCTAGTGGAAGGTACCCCTGCTCAAGGCAGTGGAACTAGATGACCTCTAATGTCCCTTCCAACCCAATCCCTTCTATGATTCTACAGTGTTTATAGACATAATACATACTATTATTTTGTTTCTGCTGCTGCTTTATAAAGAAAAGCATTCCACTATTCATGTGCAGGCTGTGTGACCAATATACACCATCATCTTAGACAATTTCAGGTAGTGGATCAAGTTGTCATTACAGCCTCAGACAAAATGCATTTTGATAAACACTGATCTTCTTTGTGAATGAAAATAAATGCTACCAGGATTTCATTAGGCTATTAGCAGCACCTTTCTTGATAACTGCCTACACAAGTCACTTGTCAGGAACTACAAAGCCATTAAATTGTTATTTCAGGAGACCTATATGAATGCCAGAGGACCATTAGAAGTCTTGAAATTTTAAAAGGAGGGCTACCTGTTTAAATAGCTTTGTAGACCTAACAACTATGAATGCCTATTAGAAGATCAAACTAGCTTGGACTAAGCAAAGTGTTTCTTAAATATCTTCACAGAACATTGCAGTCTTTAAATCCCAAAAGCCTACTCAGAAGTTTAGTGCACAATGAAAACAACTGCCTACCAGACACGCAGGTAGTATTAAAAAAAAAAAAAAAATAAAATAAAAAGCCATTTCTTCTCAAATTTGGAATACTAAGACTTTCATTTAATTAAATTGAGACATTTAATTAAATAGAATGGGAAAATACTACTATTTACAGTTTTAGAGAATGCATGGAAAATAAGGTAGGAAACAAACACATAAGGTCAACTTATCCACAGCCTCTAAAAATCAAGTGTTCATTCATTAGCTATTCAAAAAGCTAATTACACTGTTCCCTGTCACCACATTGGCATTGTATTTCAGTGTGTCAAAGATGTAATGTTTGCAGTCTTCCAGACGTGGAAGAAACTAATGTCATTAATTTCTTATTACTGCAATGTACTGATTCGCTAGTTTCTTTTTAACCTCTACCAAAGACACCTCCCACTATGAGCAAGAACGGTTACGTAGCAAAGTACTTACGAGACTTCCACAAGGAAGCTTGTTGCCTCCTTCAGCGGGTCTATCTCAGAATGGAGGCTATTTGCCTCCAAGCACAGAAATCTGAGGCTATGATAAAACATTTGTAACAGCAAAAAAGGATATTTGACTGCTTTCTGGTTGATGAAAAAGAGAAACAAGAAATATGGTTCCAAGAGTAACTTTACGTCATAAAGCCAAGGCAAAGCCAGTAAAGACAATGTTGCATTTCAGCAGGCTTGTTTCCTCTCTTCTAACAGTGGTTTTCTGCATTCAACAACTAAAGTATTTTTTTTATTTTCATTAAAGTTAACATATACATAGGATTACATTATGAGATAAGCAGTCACAATAATGTGCCTTTTTTTTTTCCCCCACAGCTATAATTGTCCCCTAATTTTAACAGGTAAGACTGAAAATTACTAGAGATTTGCAAAGGCAGTCTAGCAAACAAATTCAAATTTAAATTAGAGCATATTAAAAATCAGACAGTGACAGAACAATCAGGCACCAAGACAAAGCATTTGATAATCATGAAGACATTCAGTAAATAGCACCTACACCTCATGCATTGTGGCACAGACACTGCTTCATAGTGTTTGAGACTGCAAGCTGTTAAGTCTTAATATTTTTCTTAGGAGACATTTTAATTACTCCAGAGTCCTATAAACCTGATGTATTTGGAACCGTTAAAATTAAATCTCTTAATTCTGAACTCAAATGACAGTCACTTACCAAACAATATATTCAGCTCCCATGTGACGCAAGCTTGGGTCCTGTTTTCTCTGTGCCTGACCGCTGACCACCTTCCTTCATATTGTGTCACATGGGAATGAAGAACATGTCCCTCTCTCCCTCTTTCAATGCAAACTTTGGTTAAAGAGTTCAAAAGCAAGGGCAAAGAGCAGATTAAGAATCAGTATGCAACAGGAAAAACCTTGAATAGCTGAATTTATTTTTGGGTAAGCAAGATGGCCTGTCAGTTGTGTACAGTACAGTGGGTTCTAAGGTCACCCTAGAAGGAATTTAAGATGCCTCTTCAGCCTGGCCTTGTCCTTAGAGAAAGGTATAAAGCAAATCAACACCAGCCAGTGGGCCTAGTATTCAAAGGATCTTTGTGGTGAGACAACAGCTACATAAGGACACACGCACTACAACAGTTGGCTTAGAGAAGCCTATTAAATTACGTAAGGATGAAAGAGAGGTCTCATCTAAGAATCATATCTTTAACAGAGTAACTAGCACAAAAGGAGACCTTTGATGAACACTGATATTGCTGAATGCTTTAATAGACTAAACAAACTACAGCAATGCAGCACATGACAGCAGTGATCCTCAAGATTGTTAAAAGATTCTAGCCATGCATCCATACAGCATACAGTCAGAGAGTTTTGGAAACAGAGCCACTCAACACTGTCCCAAATTGCCTTCTACAAAGCCTCTTCTGATTTAATGGGGTAGATTTCACAGGTTAAATGGCTTCACTCAACAGTGTTCAGCCACTGTTCATGGCAGTCAATCAATCTGCACCCAAGCTATCAGGTGTAATGTCCGAGAACTGGGGTGCACTCCTTGCCTCCAGCTCTAAGATACTTTGTCAGTCCAAAGGGTTCAGTGGGGAGAAGGGTGACTGAACACTGTTGCCTGCACCTTTGGAAAAGGAAGGATGAGTCCACGTCTGTAAGACCTGAGGCAAAGCCTGCTCAGCAATGTATCTAACACAGACTGCCACATAACCCAGGAGTCTCAGGCGTGTTCACAGAACTGCAGACCTCCAGCCCACATTCTGTTTGCCATCCAGATGGCCTGGAAGCACTCTCTGCAGAGGACACTGCTGTTGTTGACTGGAATTCAGCCACAATTCCTATGAACCAAGTCATGTCAATGTGTGAATTCTACTTATCCATAGACCACAAGGGCTGCTATTGGTAAAGACAAAAGACACTATCCTAGGCTACTTGCAAATATTATATAGTCAGGTAGGAGGTTGATATAGGTTGTTTGCCTTCTTGAAACCACTACCATCACAGTAATGCGCTTAGAGTTATGAAGAGCTATAAAGGCCCTTTGTATTTTCAACATTAGTTTGTGATTCTTAACTTCTAGGTTTCACTAGTTGGAAGTCTCAAACCACGTTTAAGACTGGAGAGATGAGCATCACCAACCTGAATCAGTGACAATTTTCCTGAAACAGAAGAACGCTTTTCGTCTAGACAATGACAGAGTCACCTTTCTCAAGTAGCAAAGCTTTATGAATTAAAACAAACAAACACCCCCACAATCCAAAACTAAAACCTACAAACAACATAGCTGAGTACGTATGGAGTAAATTAATCCAAAAAAGGGTTAAACTGCACCCACAGACCATGAGAGCTGGACTTAGTGAATCCTGAATGTGATATGGAAATTATGAAGGAAATTAGATGTTAGAACAAAATAATACAGTTTCTTCAAAAAGACAGAATAATTACACTTGTGACATTAAAAAGACAATGTCATCTCTATCTCCATTACAAACCACTGGTCTAGGAAATATAAAACAAGCCTTTCCAGGCTGAACTTTGACACGAGTTCAATCTGAGATAGCATCTCTATCTTTGAAAGGTTAGTGGAGTTGGGCAAGAGTGAGGGGGGTGGCTTTGTCATGTGTTGTTCACTTTAAAGCCTTTATTTTACTTTAAAAAAAAAACTCCAAGCATTTGCATGAAATTAGTGCTGGTTGATTTTCGTAAATATGCTAAAGATGGCTGGGGTTTGGGTATTTTATTTTTAAATAAGAGGGACACAATCAATGGGTAGTAGAACAGAAGTTATTCCTAAGACACTGAACGTGTAGAAGCTATGGTTTTTTCCCAGTTTTGCTTTGCAAAATGAAAGCCCTTTGCATGATTAATCTGTTTCGCTGCTTTCTTGACGGTTACTTGCATTTGCCTCCTAATGCATTAGCATAAGGCAACTCTTTCATATTGTTCTAATGCAGCAAGTCCCAAACAAGGGGTCATGACCCCCAAGTAGGGTCACAGCAGTTATGACTGAGGTCATGCGACCAACAGAAATACACTTGCTTATAATGGCATCTGGAGTCACAAGACCAACAGAAAAGCAAATCTCATAACCAAAAGGCTTTGAAACAGCTGGTGTAAGAAAGTATTCAAGGCAGGCTTTGCATGACAGTCTTACCTGATACCAAAGTAAGAGAAATGTTAACTTTGCTTAAGTGGTTGTTAATAATTAATATTTTGCGCTTTATCTGCATTACTGTAGCAGCTATGGTGTTAAATGTTAAAATACCTAATTTAGTAATGAACTTCAAAAAAGTCAGAAATAAAACACATTATATCTACCATCCCAAAAGAGAAACCAGCTGGCATTTGCCAAAATTCACTGAAAGGAGCTCCAGAAACCCCACAATCTAGTGATTCCAAATAAAATAAATGTGTGGTCTAATTTAAATATTGTTACTTAAAACCAAAGGAGTATTGCAAGTGAGGCACTGATACAACTTGAAAAAATCTCAATAAAGTTGGGGGTGGGAGGAACAGACACCACACACATCAAACAACACAGACAGTGAGGTGAGAAACCACAAAACAAAAACTTTCCCTGAAAGGTCCTCCCAGGTGGATAAGAAATCTCAACCTATTCTGCTCCTCTTACTCTGTTTCTAGGCCACTCAGAAGGCCTTCTGGCTACACCTACATTATCACATCAGGCTGCCCACTAGAAGCAGATGAGTAGAGCAGCACAGTTGGTGTTAAGGAATAGGCATCTAACACAGTGCATGTTTCAGGATTTTTATTTCAGATCAGCTCAAAAATGTCCCCATAGTGGAGAGGGATCTGGAAGATGAGGTTCTTAAAGTACACTCTGGGTGTGAATCTGCTGGATTGGTGTTACTTGAAATTAACGCAACTTGTGCTTTCAGGATTTCCCCACAACAGGGACCGACAGAGGCATGAGCAGCCCTGACACCCAGTGCCCTGACTGCAGTGCAAAGCTGAGCTCCTGCGCCAAACTAAAACACTAATATGGCAATGGCTGACTGTACCTTGCAACTTCAATTACAAAATGCAGCACCTACTACACATCTTCACGGGATAAATTGAAGATACTTTGATGAGTTGAAAAGACACTCATTTTTGCCAAACACATGAAGGAAAACTAAATACTCAGTACCTCAAATAAAACAGAATGCATAAATCTGGATCCTTTCTTCCCTCCTCCTCTTATAGCACTGCTGGGAATTATATTTCTATGGCAGAAAACATACTTCATACTAATATCCACTAGCATATGAGAAGTGTGGGTTGCTAGAAAATGGAAAGAAAAGCCTATGCTTTCTGTCACACATTGTTAAATAAAATATGTTCATGCTCAGGATTTAAAAATGTTAAAAAAGGTTGGTAAAAGCATGAGCAAACTATTGGGAGCTGGTCTAATTTTCACTCTGCCTTTATTTTCCACATTTAGGAGCATCAGCCTACGCAATACTTTATGCTTGGAGGCTTAGAAAATATATGTGGGGTTTTTTCCTCTTTAGCTAGAAATCACATATATTACAGTCTTGCATATTTATTTTTAAGAAATCATAAGTACTTCTCACTGTGTAAGACAGCTAAAGAAAAGTTTAGCAAACAGAGTTTAGCAGCTTCTTTCGAGACCTTCACAGAGATGATTGCTGAAGCTCAAATAGGAGTGCCAAGTTCTCCCCAGCTCTCATAGTCAACTAAGCATCGTGACCTGATATTACGACATGAGGGATATTTAACAATTATTTTAGTAGGAAATAAAGTGTTTCATTCATTAACTAGACCATGAAAAATGGAAATACTCATTTATCATACTGAGGGGAGAAGGGGGGGGGGGGGGGGGAAGAAAAAAAAAGAAAAAGAAACACCAAAAAAAAAACCAAACACCACTACAAAACACCAAGTATTAAATTAGTGTCTTTTCTGAGCAGTAAGATATGGAAGGTATAAAAATAGCAGACTGTTAAAAGCAGGAGGGCCATACACCAAGTTCTCACTAGATAAATTACTCCCTTATGTCAACCACCTTTCCTTGAATACAACAAAACCTCAAGATACTTATTTTAAAATTGGCAATACAAAGACTTTGGCAGCACAGGTGTATATCCAAAAAGAAACAAGGCCACAACTCTGATACTTCCAATTGCACATCCACGATATGCATACATACGATCATGAAAGACCATGAAAATCACACACAAAGTTACTCATTTAACTTTAGGGTGATATACGTAACTTTGACATCTGCTGACTTCTTCCCCAGGCAGAAAAATCTTAGTTTATGCATTGTACTCCTAATTTCTGTTGCTTTGAAATAACACATAACTGCAAACCAATAAAGTTGCATTCCTAGGGCTGCTGGCTTGTCTGAAGCAATCAGCTGAGGTATGAGCTGCCTTAGCCATCTCAGTCATTAAAATTCACCATGCTCTGAAGTGTCTTTCAAAGTCTCTACAACTGTCAAAACACAATTTACTTTTTTCTGAGTGCCAAGGTCTGTAGGTTCCCTCCATTAATTTATACAAAACAGTGAGCTGTCAATATGAAAGGCTGCAGTACACCACAGCTGAGATATGGAAACACTGTCAAATACTTGGAAATTAAAGACATCTTATACTACATTGAAACTAGAGTTTCAACTGTTTGGTAAAATAAGAGGAAAACAAAAGCATGCTTGGAGGAGGAAATTATATACATATATATATATATATAAAATTTTTAAGGCCTTTGAACCACAGGTCCAGCCTATCAGAGAGTGTGAGTCCATATCATCTGTTGAGCTTTGTTATTATTTTTCAATAGAAAGAGCTTTGTACTGATCAAGTTTACAGAAGAAGCAAAGGGATTTGATATTCAGAAATTACAATGGGGGAACAGAACGCACAAGAATTCAGACTGGTTAACACTGGTGTTGTGCTTGCTCCAGAAGTTGAGAGCAGAGGCAGGAAAAAAGGTGGATAAAGTGCAGCCAAGTCTCAAAGCAAAAGCAAATTCTATTTAATATATAGATAAATATAATCAAATAGCAAAAGCTATTTAATTTCCTCTCTCCAGGTAAAAAGGTGCAGATCCAAGACTGCAGCAAGGATTGCTGAACCTCTATGGAAACACCACGTGCTCAGAGAGGAACAGCTACACTCTGTCCTCAGCTCTCATCTCCACAACTGCAGGAAAGCCCTTTCAAAACATGTTTAATGCACATAAACCACATATGATCCAAAGTGAAAAATAAAGTTTTAAAATAGTTTTTATATGGGTCTTACTGAACTCAGAGAAAAACAGATAAAACTGAAGACTTAGTCCCCCACTTAGAATCTACCAGGTTGGAAAAGACCTTTAAGATCATCAAGTCCAGCCGTTACCCCAGCATGACCAGAAGCAGAACAGGTAAGTTACATGTATCTTTAGATAGAAAACTAGTATTCTGGTCTCTGTTTCTAGCTTAATACACAAGTTTTACAGTATCACAAATACCCGTCACACACTTGCCTCAAGGCAGCAATTCTGATAGACAAAACCTGTACTGCTGCCACCCTGCAAACTTCTGCCAGCTCTCCCCAAGAGAGATCTCTTTCTGAAGCTGCAGTAAAGGAGAGCGGCACTGGAAACTCAAAAGGACAAGAAACCACAATTCCCACAGCTGTTCCAAGTCAGAGAAAGCACTGTTAATGGCCAAGAAATAAGCACAGCAGGAAAAGCTGCCTGGGCGGTACAGTTGCCGTGCTGCAAACTGGGAAACTCAGGGAAGAAGGGGGAAAGTGGGCAACGCTACAGTAACGCTGACTTGCATAGAGGCACTTGTGGGTGGAGTATGGTATTTGCAGAAAGCTACACTCTCCAAGAAGCCCTCTGAATAAACACAATAACCCTTTCCTGACAAGGTCCCAATCAATTGCAAATGCAGCACCAGTATTTACACTGTAAGCTCCGCAGGGAAAGAGTTACCTTTAAAGTTTGTAAAGTTCTAGCAAAACTACATCTCTGCCCACAAAAAGAGTCTCAATGCCTAAAAAAAACAATACGCAAGATTACAAGCAAGTTTGAGTTTACCTATTTAAAGATTCCAGTTCACTAAAGGAACATCTCCATAGCAGTAAAGTCAAAGACATGCAGCATTAAAATTAAGCATATAAGTGGAGATCAGGATCCTACTCACTTTGGCCAGAGCAGATTTCCTGAATAGTTCAGTTATCACTACATTAACCTGACATAAAACACAGAAACAAGCCTGGAGCTCTGCCTCTGTTATTGGTCACCACCTTTTGCCACTTACAATGAAAACTATACCTTGTGACTAACCCAAGATCAAAAAGAGGCTGCAATACCGCTAAGGTATGCTGTCTACACATATGCTCTATGCATAAACAAGTACTTCAGTTTGTTTTAAAAACTGAGAAAACACCTTATGCTAAATGTGGCATTCACTGAGGAGTTTTATTTAGACTGGAAATGCTTTGTAACAGAGAATCAGTTTTAGTCAATTGAACACCTAATGGACAATATAAGCAAGACTTACTAAAAGCATAAGCACTCATGTATCACAAAGTGCTATATTTTGTAATGTTGCCTTGGAAATCAAGGTACACTGAAGTGGTTGGTATTATCCTGGTATGCAATTGTGGCAAGAGCATTAGCTAGACACAGAGTTAGTTACCTCATGTATTTCATATGCTTCTGAAGACAGCTTGGCTTTTCTGGCTATTAAATTTTTCTCACAATTACCTAGATTTTATTTCATGGTTTTATTCAGTTTCATGCTTTTAAGGAATTTTGCAAGTACCTTTCAATTTTCTATACACTGGAAGCACCTTCATAGTCTTCAAAATATTTGTGGGTTGGTTGGGTTTTTTTTCTGACAGTCAATGAAAATTTTTCGCTAAACTGCCAATCGGATCCAGCCTGGTTTAACAGATTCATAGTGTGGATTTTAGGGCAGCTTTACAGAAAGCAAGTTTTCTTACATCATTAAGTGAATGCTAATGGGTTACACTTGCTGTGATCAAAATGGGTTTTGGCGTTTTCTAGTTAGCTTCCTAATTTTATGCTATGGCAGTGTTTGTGACAGTGAATCATGTCTGATTCACTTAGAGCAAAAAATACAATAATCATTTTCAAAGTAGTCTGCAAAAAAAAAAGAACTCAAAAATCATTGAAAGACAGAAGAAAGTAAACTCCAGTTCAGATAGCCACCAAGTCCATCATGCAGTCACTCTAGTGAATTCAAGATGGAAAAAGTTTCAGCTTTAGCAGTGGAGAACAGTAGTATCACTTCTCAGTATTTTTTCAAAGCTCCTAGAATATACCAGCCTTTTGCAATAAGGTTTTATAAACCAAACTCATTGATGTTTTACCTGATTAAAATAAAATAAATAATTAGACAAAATATTTATAAGTCATAAAAAAGTAGAAATAAAGTGGAACCACATTACAGACTTGGGGTAAATAAAGCTAAGTTTATGTATCTGAAGAAACAAGAACACCATAGTTTCTAGAAATACTACACTAACATAGTAGAAATGTCTGAAATAATGTAATATGAATGACCATGACCTACTAGAAGGAAAATTAAAAAAAAAAAAAAAACCTGGAAGAAGGATGAAACCACAAACTCTGGCTTAAAAATCCTTGAAAATTAATGAATATTTATCACTCAATCAATCACAAGCAACATGCCCATTTCAGACTTAGCATCTTTTTGGGAAGCTGCACCATCAGGAAAATGCATTATTACATTGTTTGCCACCCTCCACCCGCCCAAGCGCAAAACCATTTTTGTGGGCTTGTTTTTCCAGAAGACCCACATGAAAAATAAAAACGCGGTTTTGCAAGCAATTCCTAACACAAAGCAGGTTACAATCTCCAGGTACTGTCTTAAAAACATGAAATACTCTTCAGTTCTAATCCTGGTAGCTTTTATATTGGCTGTTTGAATGCATTATTGATTAAAAAAGTTGCAACATTCCTTTTTAGACTCTGGCGGAGGTCAGAAGTTTACAAAGTGAGACAATAAACATGCACACACCCCTACAAACACCCACACAACATTAAGGCTATCCAAGTAAAGGAATAATTTACTAACAGAGAGAAGGCAGAGTTTGCTGGGGCAAGGTCAAACCCCAACATTGATATTCAGCCTCTAGCATCTTCTCCTCTCCTTTCTGGGGACTGATGTATGTAGAGGCTACCCACATTGCGATACAAGAGCAGGCAAGTTTCTTTTGGCACAGACCTGCTCTTCCACCCTTTATTGCCACACTACAGCCCATGAGCCTCCTTCAAAGGCAAAAATGATAACTTTTCATAAAACCACATACACAAATACCTACAGGCATAAAAAGGAGGTGCCACTTCCAGGAAGCACTTTCTTGGAACATCTTTCCGCAAAACAGGGAAATCATTCTCCCCATTCTCACTATCCCAATAGCAAAAGACCATCTCATCTCAGCCCTCTTCACTTTGGCTTTGCCACATCCCCTAGTCAGGCCTTTCCCCTCCCCTGCAGAAGTTCACAAGCAGCTCTCAAGCCCAGAACAGAGCAGCAGTGATGCGGGCAAAGCCCTCGACATATCTTCTGCACTGCTGTTCACAACTCAACTGGGCAAGATGTTCATGTGGTATTTCCCACATGCACAAACATACAAACCCAGAGATGTGCACACTTTTCATAGTGGCATAAGAAGACCATCAAGAAACAGGTAGTGATATTAACAATCCTTAGTGAGATTTCATATATATATATATAAAAATTAATAAAAGTGTTATGATGTAAGGTCTCCTTTTGAAGCTGATGAATTGCATTATCGTTCAGTACATATAAAAATCAATATATGATATAGAAGGATATTTCTGATGCACTTCAGTTCGTTCAGAAGGAACAAAGTTAGTGTGACAGATTTTTCAGTGGTCAGTAATTCCTGAAGAACTGTCACAATCTTGATGGACTCCAAGTCTGATGATGTAGGGAAAAGAATTCATGTAAGGAGTTACTAAAAGCATTTCAATCACAGTTGATCTTATTAAAAAAAAAAAAAAAAAAAAAAAAAAAGTGTGGCATTCCTATTCAACACATTTCCAAACAAGAACATCTTATTGCAACAAGAAAAACTGAGTAAGTTTTGTTTTGAAGACAGCACAATGACTGAAGCCATGCCTGGGTAACAGATTATTATGCTTATGTTCTTCTGCTGTGCTTTCCAAGTGACCTACAGGTCTAAAAACCAATTCATTTTGCTATAATGGTAGAACTGGGACAGAAATGCCTGCAAGAGGCAGGCAAATATCCCCAGGCAGTCATTTTCAAGGCTTGGAGAGAAGGGCCGTCATTTCTATTCCTTGTACAACATCACTTGCTCCTGCATTTAAACTCACAGGTGAGTATCATCATCGTCAGGACAAGAGTGGAGTTTCTCAGTTAAAAAGAAAAGCACGCTTGTGTGCAAGAGGAAAAAAGTGTGCAGACCAAGATGAACAGTGGCAGGGAAACCAACTGAGCTGCAATAAACACTTGGAGGGGGAGGGGAGTATTGTCACAGCATCATCGTCTTGCTTCTGCTGCAACAGCATCATCTAGCTGATCTCACTACAGAGCTGAATTGAATAAACTGAACAGGAAGTATAAAGGAAAAAATAGACAAGATATGATTTATTGCATACTACACAAGAACCACTGGTTTAACTGTCTGCCTTTCAGTACATCCTGACAGAAAGGGGGGGGGGGGGGGGGAACCCCAATATTTATCATAAAGCAACAGTACTTTAATTAAAAAAGAGAAGCAAAAAACAAGCTGTACTTGAAAATGAAAACATATTTGGCGGGAAGTAATATGGAGGCACCAGTACATCTTAGAAATTTACAAGTTTGTTGCTAAAATACTTAAACAAGACAGACCATCTTTTAAATGTTATGAGAATAGCACACGTGTCCTTCTCTAATGAATGGCAAGACTGATAAATCATGAACAGTGAAATCATGAGCTCCAAGGGGGGTCTACCTCTTCATCTGTGACAATTAATGTGTCGCCCTCCCAGCAGCCCAGAGGCAAATTCCTTATGCTATTTTTTTTTATGCATCTATTGTTTTGAAACGTATATCTTCCAAAATTACACTTGACATTTCTTTAATGGACTGAATTGCACTCCAGCATCATAAATTTAAAGACATCAGACATTTCAAAGATTGTATAAAGTTCACCTAATTCTCTGTTTTCCTCACAATATAAAGGGATAACTTCAATGCCTTTTCTGGAGGAAAAAGTATTTTTACTTATTACTATTTACTTATTACTTTTTTACTCACTACACAGGGAGACATTCTTCTTCATGTTTGTCATGAATTTTTCAGGATTAAAAGCAGTGCATAATAGTTTATGGTTGTGATCTATATTCACAAAATAAGGGAATGTAAATGTAAACAAAGGAATAACAAGGGAATGATGAAATATAAATACCAGTTCCACAGTATGCACAGAAATCAAAAGGCTCACTTTGGGATGAGCTCATACTATGACTAATTTCTACATTAGCCCCTAACAAGGGCTGATAAATATCACAGCCTGCACCATTTGCTAGCACTTTAATGTTGCTTTGGTGCAATTTTCTTTAGCACCTTTGTACACTGCTTGTGTGTAAAATTACTTCAACTCATGCTATTTTCCTGGGGGTTTTCCTCTCTTTCATCATACATTTTGTGACATCTGCATACAAGCAGTACTACTCACATAAGTTGTCTTACTAAAAAAATCAGTTGGATCATTCAGCAGACAAAACCTGAAAGCTTGTCTCTCCCTATAAACGAGAGGAGAGGAAGAGGTTTATAGTAGCAAATGAGGCCTCTGACAAGGAAGCTGCAGCAGTTTTCTGCCAGGGGGTATGACACCGTCCTTTCCCATCCCACTCCTGCCCAAGGACTTCCATCTGTATAGCTGAGGGAGCAGAAGAAAAATGAGTGTCCTTGCTACCCTCATCACAGTTCACCCTCAGCATGACTACACCAGCAACGAGGACACCAAAATGTTAAATCCTAGGATGGATAATAATTGCCTGGATTTTGTATTGATTCACCTAATAGAAAACAGCGACTGACAATGGCACTTTTAATGTAACAGCACATTAAAAACAAGGGTGCCTTTGTACCTCACTTTTAAAGCTGGTAATCTACAGGGTATTTTTTGCCATGCCAATCTGCACCTAGAAATAAGAATAAGTCAGTAGGCATGCTACTGGAAAACTGTCTCTCTTATTCAGGTACTATCTAAAGTGGGAGGTGAAACAGAAATCAAGGATTTTTCAACACCTAGGTTTTGCAACACTGGTATCATACATCCAAGCCAGGAGATGCACAAAATGGGAGCAAGTCTGCATCTGATAGGGAAGCATTAAAAGGGTCTTCGTACTGTGAGTTCTGGGAGCCAGCACATGCCTCCTCCTTGGCTACTATTAGAGATCAGAAATGAAGATTAAATAAGAATTCACAACCTGACCCTGGCGTCCTATCCAAAGTCTTCAAACTCAAGCTTTTTCACAGCAGAAATAATTTTGTTGCTTCAATGACAGCAATCTCCACAGACACTGAACAACAAGAAACAAGAAGCGCTGTGACAAATGGCTACAAGGTCTTCAGCTATCATACAAATTAGTTAGGACTTTAAAATTAATATTTGAGATACACATCATGGAGTTCTGAATCAAAAGAAAAGAAGTGCCCAGCTTTTAAAGATAAGCAATGATGGAAAAGTATCTCTGGCTACATTTCAAACTCTTACTATTATTTGCAATATGTTAGAAAATTCACAGCACCTTTCTTCTTGCATCAGGCACTGTGGCTGTTTCTTTCATTCCAGGGACTCTAGATGTGGCTAACACCATAAGCATGCAAATGCCACACTACAACATAACCAGTGCCTACATGCTGGGACCTGAAAGACTTTGGCACTGACCAGAAAATGAGGTGGTTAGAATTGCATTTGCATGTCAGAGGCTGCTATCAAGTCTCTGGGGGCTATTCACACACTTTCCTAAATCCCTCTATGAGTACTAGGAACTTGCTGCTGGCTACTCCTTCAAACCATGGAAATCTGTCACCCAGTGGAGACGAGACAGCTGCCTTGCAGACTGCAAGCCCAGGAGGATAGATACTTGCCATAGAAAGCGAGGTCTTACTTTTTACATCCCCCTGCTACTCCAACAGCAGGCCACCTGGCACCAGCTGGCCATGCATTCATAAGAAGCACAAGAAGAATATAATTTCATTGAGTTGTCTCCTGCCTCTAGTCACCTGCCTGATGTCCAGGTACTTGTTGCACAGGTACTGTAGCATTCATGTGATTCCTGAGGCTTCCTATTACAGCCTAAATAAAAAAGGCAACAGAAAATCCTGGTGAGGATCCTGTGGAACAGAAGCAAGCTGAAGGAACTGAAAAGATCATTATGAGTTTTATTTCTTCATACTTACATTAGAGAACTCTAGTGGACTACACAAAATTAATGAGGACCTGTATTAAACATGTAGCCACTCCCTCTATATAATGAATACACAGGCATTAAAAACCCCTGCTGCTCTACTCAAAGCAGATGGGGTAATGCTCGGCAGCCCTGGTTTTGAATGCATCTGGTAGCCAAATGTCATCTTTCACAAAGCTCCTTCTCAGTCTCAGAGAGAAGCCACTGGTGTGGCTCTTCAAGCTACAGCCGACACAATGCAAGCCCCCTTGTAAACATCACGGTATAGAGCTCTAACTCACTTAAAACCTTAGCAACAGTTAAAACATGGTTTCTCATACTACCTTGCAATAAGAAAACAAGATACCTTGGACTGGATTTGCAAAATTGCTGAACAAGCTTACTCAAAGAAATTATTCGATGTGAGCCATGTACCTGCAAATACGTTAGAGATCAGCAAAGCAAACAGGACTAGTGACCAGAGCAGTCCTTTGTTTAAATGCTTGCTTTATCACCAGTGAAAAAATAGTCACTGCCACAACACCAGAGGACAGTTTTAATTATGCATAACTTTGCATTGAATATTTTGCATGATTATGCTCACTCTGACTTAAGGATTTTCTATGCATTAACTGTTTTTTAAATTAAAAAATTATTATTCTTGGTGCACCACTTTTTTTATGGAAATAGCAGTGGCTAGCAATTCTGCACTAGAAGTGTTTATAAAGCCACACTTGTTAATGAATACCTAGGGACTTTTCGTTACATGAATCCGTGATAATAGAGTAATGGCTGGTGCAAATGCATATTTAAGGACCCTTTCTTATGCATAAGGTCCTGCTTACACCAGGGGTGAAGCTGGGGCTAGCCCAGCCCCCCAGCCGCTTGGGGGGACCCTTTGTCCGCTGACTCATCCCTCTGCAAGCAGAGGGTTGAGGCAATGCAGCACAATGGCTCTTACTAAAGCACATCCACAAGGTTCAGGCCAGGCATCTGTACAGGACTCCAGTAAGCTGGATACATGTGTGAGGAAAGAAGACACTTCATAAAACAGGGATCTGGCTCTTCAGATGTGAAAGGCAGGGAACTCAGGGTCTTCATGTCAATTAAAGTGTATTTGTGAACCCATGTGCCATGACACGGGGGTGGAGACAGCCACTGTGAGCTGAGAAACACTGTTCAAAATGACAGTCTCGTCCCCTGTACAATTTGACCAGGACAGCAGCAATAAAGCAAGTTTGTACTTGAAATTAAATACCTGAAATTAAATACACTCAAAACCAGGATCTTTCTCACTCAGCTCCCAGACGCTGCAAAGAGGCCTCTCAGACAAAAAACAATGCAAGTGTGTGAACACAGCGGGACCAAATGTGTAGGAAATGCTGTCAAAAGTGCTGGTTAAACTAGCAAAAAAATTAAACAATTTTTTTCCTCATCTTGTTTTGGGATAACAACAGCGCTGCAAGGGAGAGGAGTTTAAAATATTTTATTACTCAAACAGAAGCAAAACTGTAATTTTAACTTGATTGCATGCCTTTAAACCACCAATTTCTGTAACAAACTTGTTCAGATTATCATCTAAATCCATACCACAAATGCTCCCCATGCTCAAAATAGCGTTTATCAAACATGCACAAATCCTTAAAAGGAAAAGTAATGTCTTTAAGGGATAAATTCAACTAAAAAACCCCAACCATTTACAAACGTGTTGCCTTCAATTTCATTTGCATAACACTACTGACTCCAAAATCTTCAAAACACAACAAAATCCATTAATTGCTTACCTATTATCAACCCCCAAAATGTAATGCACTCCTTAATTTCATGCCACCTTGTACTGGTAAAAAAAAAAAAAAGAATATTTCTTTGAAATATTAAATAATTAAAATACATGGCTCGCTGCTGAGGTCCAGACAAGATGTTTGTATCAAATCCTGCAAGTTTATTGCCTTTTCAGCTGGTTACAAACAGGGATAAAGCTTTCAAAAAGATTCTTCAAATGGTTATATTATTCAGCAGTTTTCTGAAACTATTAAGTTATACTCACATTTCTCAACCCCCTTACAATTGTAGGCCTTTGTTAAAGATTCTATTAGCTTTTACCATGGTAAAGAAAAAAGCAATGAATTGTGGGATGCCTCTTACTCTCGGGGAGAGGTTTTGAATAGGACAGCTGTCCAGACGCCAGGCAAAAACGCACTCCCCTCTGAGAATAAGGAGCTTTTTGTGGGGAAGGAATAGGAATTGAGAAAAAGAATTTATGGAATTGGGTAGATACAATAGGAGGCTGAAGAGACGTCTTCAATCAAGACGAAGAGAATTTAAAAAAAGGTACTGCAAAAGAGAAGGGAGACATCACCAGCTAGACCAGCAGGCAACAAACAGCTAAAACAGCTGTTTGATAAAAATATATAAACAGTTGCTGGACGAAGGAGAGGAGCCTCTGCCTGTACCATGGCTGGGGCTCCCTTTTGCTTTCCCTTCTTTGGGCTGATACCATCTCAGCAAAATGACACCATCATGCTGAATACAAACTCTGTGAATGGGAGTGTAAGGCCCTCTCTGGGAAGGTGAGAAATGGAGGCTTGACTATTTCTGCAGTGAAAAAGGGCACTGAACCCAGCATTCACTTCAGAAAAGCCTATTTTAGAGGGAAACAGAGTCTACGGCTCAGTTTATGTGGTCCAGTATTGCAGACCCTCTCTGGGTCCCGTCAACTGCAAAACGTTAAAACAAAGCTTTTGTCAAAGCATCACATTTGCCTCTCACATGCATGTTTCTTGCCTCAAAAAGATAAAAAAAAAAAAAAAAAAGAGAAAAGTAGCTCTCAGACAGTGAATACCAGTATTTGAGCTATGCAACAAGCAGGTCTCACACTTTCAAAAGGTGTTATTAACAAACAACACCAAAAAAGCCTGTGTTGCAATGCTCTTGAGTAGGTATCCTTGTTTAAGGGTTATTTAATGCTAATCAACATCAGATGCAGGACGATACCCAGGTGGAAGGTACTTCACTTCTTAAACCTTTTCATTTCCCAGGAGCTTGGCAGCTGCTTACACGACAGGGAGGAAGCACAGCATCCTGTACAGAAGGCTTGCACACCCCTATAGCTACATTGAAGCTACCATAAACACAACAATTTTCGCGAGCTTACTTCATGTGAGGTACCTCATCATGCACTTACGCAAATATTTTAATCTAATGTTCTAATAGAGATAACAAAATGTTGATGCAGTAATTATACAGATATAAGCCTGCACCTTTGTGTAACTTTATGCTGTGATTAACAACCTAGTTTTCAGTTAGACTTCTTCATATTTCTCAGCCGAAACAGAAATAAAAGGAAATGACAGCTACTGGAGCTTAGGAACTTCCTTAAATCTGGGCTGTGAGGTAGGATAAACAGACAGTGCTCAAATGTCTGAAATTGGATTTTTTTTTTTATTTTTTTTTTTTTTTTTTTGTGGTGGCTGAAGGTTACCCAGCACTTACTGCTTCAGAGACAGTATTTATTTCCCCCTGACCCTGCTTGAACAGTGGGACTAAATGCAGTACTCCAGACAGAAAGTGGATGCTATCCAAATTAAAAAAAAAAAAAATATAGGAAAATAATAGAAACCGCCACCCACCAAAAAGAAACCCCACCACACAACAAAAAACAACCAACACCACACACACACACACAACCTGAGGCCCTGACTCATTGAAATATTTCCACACCAGTGAAGTCTGATATTATTTAAGCACAAATTTTCCATACTTTGCTGAAACAAACCTGGTACACAGTCCATCCAAAATGCTGAGCAAAAGAAATGAAGCTTGCTACCTCCGTGCATATCTGGTACTCAAAGACTTAACCCATCAAGAGTTCTGTGAGACCAGCCCCCAGCTGTTCCTGCCAACCACCCAATGCCATCAGCACCTATAACAGAGCTCTCCAATCTCCTGAAATAGGCACTGGACTAAGGCACTGGACTAAGGCAGAGAATTCATTTCCCTGCACCTGCACTGTGCAGACAGGAGATAATTTACAATAATTTGTCAGGATTAACCTTTTGATAAGGCATAAATTTTTCTAGATTTAAAGCACTTTATAGAGGTGGAAAGGTTCATTTATATTAAGCAAATGCTGCACCACAGTAGCAAAAATTCCAATGCTGAGAACAGCTACCACTCTGCTGGCCTTAATCTCTATTGCAATAAAATGAAGCTTGGCATTTCAGCATGGCAAGATAGGATCCATAACTAACTATCACTCTTATTTAGCTTTGGAAATGTCAAACAGCATAATTAACAGGAGATACTCGTGGGTTCACACATTCCATATGTAGAGATTTATGTGGACTTTGCATCACCAAACACTGACAAGTTATTTGTAGGCACTTGTTTTAAAACTCCCTTTGTAATTTCATCATATTCAGTGCAGCCAAACAGAATGAGTCAGATCTGAACAGTGTAGTTAGCATCCATGACCTTATCCAAGTAAATGAATAACACACAATGTTGATTCGTTATCTTCTTATATTCTAAATCCAGCTGTTTATAATCAATTAAAAAAAAAGTTTTATGGTCTGCTGTTCACATGCAACTTTTATTCTTTCTGAAAAAGCAGCCCCTAGAAGCCTACAGCAAATACCACCCAGTTCTCAGCCATTCACACCACCTACATTTATATTTACAGCACTTTTCTTCACTCTACCGAAGTAGGCAGGTATTTTTAGCCATGCCATGATGCATGTTTAAAAACTGATTAAAATAAATACTCCTACAGCATTTCCATTTCAAGACTACACATCCCACATGCTCTTCTGCTGGACCAAACCACATATAACATGATGCCAATATATTTTCTTGCAAAAGAGACACATTCAAACATCACCCAACCTGATACTTTGCCAAGAACCCAAAGTAACAACCAGTAACTATGAAATGTAGTCATCTTCCTTGCTAGTGCAGAGAGGAAGCCCTTCCACACAAGAAGAATAGGTCCTGGATATGACACTGCACCACATTTTGAATCTATGCTCACCACATACCGTATAATAGAGATGCAAGAAGCAGGATCGCTCGGTTGATTATCATGTGCTTCGTTAAACCTAACCTGGTTCTAGTTCTGGTGATAAAGTAAAATCTACACAGGAAAAATTTGACACCTAAAAAGCAACTCAATATTTTCAGTTTAGCTTTCCAGCAACAAGTATTTTTAATATGTTAACAGCATTAAAATATTTTAACAGTATCTAGACTCACACATAAGAATATGCTTAACTGCTAACAACATTAATTTTACTAGCCTTCAAACTTGCTGCTGTCTCTGTTAAGAAAAGTAAATGTTATTTTCAGTACTTTTTCTTTCAAGTGACTACCTTGCTCTCTTCTTTGGAGTGTACAGAACACCTAAATATACATCTAGCTGTTAAAATCACATCTGCAAATCAGTAGAATATCAGAAGTAAAATCTCTGGACAGACTACACATTCATCTACCAGCTATGACTAATGCCAGACACTGCACACGCCTTACTGCAATTCAAGGAAGTGCTTTTCATTCAGAAGAAAATCAGCTCCTGCTAAGGCCTCAGTATTTGCCTTAGTAGGAATGAATGTAACCATGCACTGAAGTACTGTGCTAAAACTAAGGTCTTAATACTTATCCCCACTACGTGGACAGGTCTACCAGCATGCAGCACAAATTCAGAAATTAAGATGTATAGGTTCTTTCTTCTTGTTTGGAGGGGAGTTTAATTTTGTTTTAACTTCTGGGTTGCAAAAGGAAAGACAATAGAGCAAGCAAAGAACAGAAAAAGAGACCATCTGGGGGTTTTGTGGGAGAATTCAGTTTTTAATCCTCCATTTTTAAAGAAAAATTTGTAAGAAAACTATTAAATTTTATTTACTGTTTCTGTTCTTGAACTATAACTGTTCAAAAGAAAACATCCTATTACTTGAAAAACATGGATAAAATGCTGCTAAACAAAAAGAAAGTTCTTTATTAACAAACTAGAAGTGAAGGAATAAACCTCCACATATTGAAAGCATTCATTCCTCAGATGATAACTTGGATACCAGATTCATGACTGTTGCCCAACAGTAGAATTTCTTTCTAAGCAAAGAGAAAGAAATCATGTTCATATGCTTCAAATATTTGTACAGATCCTCAACTCTTGCCCTATTATTAATGTCACTAAGTTCAGAAGCTTCCACAGGCAATTACAAAATACAGACTTGAAGACACACATTTTGTTTGTCTCTGGACCCATTTGAACAGGTCTCTAACTTCAAGGAGAGAATGATAAAATGCAGCTAAAAACAATGAAATAGTGCTTATCTACAGTCTTATGTATTTTTATAAGTATTGGGGGGAAGAGAAAAAAAAAGGAAAAGCTGTTCATAAACTTTTATCTTGATCACATAAAGATAGTTTAAGTCAAGTGACTTAAGCAATTTTAATTATCATTTGCATCAACATAAATAAAAATTCAATCTTGCTTTCTATTCATGCATTGTTATCCTTAAAAAAAAAAAAAAGTATTTTTCATATTAGTGACCTTCAAAGCATTTTTATTTGAAATTAATTATCCTCACAATAACTCCAGCACATTACCAGAAGTTCTATTCATATTTAGTGAATGTGATAGACTCTGCTGGTGACCGTGCCCCGCAGAGCTTAGAATTAGTAGATCTTCACCTACTACACCCACTGCTGTTTGTGTCAGAAGATGAAAAATAAGCTTGCCTGTCTTCTCTTCCAATTTGCTCTTAGTTTTGAATGGAATAGCTACTATACTGAAGTAAATAGAAAGAAAATATCCCCTCTGTATGTACAGACTGCCTTTGTCAAAAGCTCACACATCAAGTATAAATACAACAGCCTCCCACCATTCAGCAAGCTGATTTTTCTCTATACGGTCAACAGTAAATCTACATTTTTTTCTAACTTACTGTAATTTCCTCAATCCTAAATAAGCTCATGCCTCACCCTTCAGTCAGTTTTAAACTCAATACTATATCAATAAAATATTGAACTATTACATGTGTTTTCAAAATAAAAACACTTCATCAACAGAGTTTTTCAGAAAAGGGCCTAATTAATAGATTTCTTTTTTATCTCTAAATAAAATGGTAAGTATATATTTTACACCTTTTCTCTCCCTGTTCATACAATCAGCCATTAGGATTTTATTAGATCATCTGGATATTGAAAAAGAATTAGGAAGTTAAGCCTACCCAACCATTTCGTGCAAAAACCACCCAAATCTTGGAACCAAATTACCAACAATTCCTCATTCTGTTTCTCTACGCATATTTCTTTCTACAACTCCACCAATTTAGCCTTTTTTAAATGCAAAAATGTTTTCTGAAATGGACAGCAACTGAAACAAAACTGCTATTTCACTGGTTTTTATACTGGAAAACAAAATCCAGCAACACACAAAACTAATGGGATTAACAAAAAAAGCAGGGTAGCTGTATTTACATACTACAGAAGGTGAACCCAAAATAGATAACACCATCCCACCCATATCTCCATGACAGCACAAACACGCTTAATATCTTGACTGCACTCCTAATACCAGAATCCTTCATTGGAACTATTTCCACTACAGACATTTTATATGCTCTATGTATCCCGATCTGTCTGTAGGTATGGTAAAACTAGGTTTTCAGTTACTCCATCAATAAAGGGAAAAAAGAGGGGAAAAAAGCACATAAAAGCCCCAAACACACAAAGGCCTGCAGACAACAGCCTGGAAGGGAACAAGGAGAGTCTTCAAAGGCTTCATGTGCTGCTCTGCAGGATTTTCATTGCCAGGTCTGCACAAACAAAAATCACCAAATGGAATGAGAAGTGCATTTGTTTTCTAGGTCCTACAGCTCATATTTCAGTGAGGAAACGGATGATGTGGAACTGGGGTCTGTTCTTCTCTAGCCAGTGCAGGCTCAGGCAGCAACCCATCTTTAATCTCCCCAAACCAGCCTCTCACTAAGCTTGTAACATACTTTGCAGAAGAAACAGTACAGCAATGGGACTCAAAAGGTGAGCAGAGCATCACTAGAGCCTTTGGGGACAGATTAGATGGCACAGGAAATGCTGACAACTCATGCTGACATCCTAGCCCTACTCTCACCGTAGAGCCTGGCATGGGCCAGCTTTGGGAGTGCCACCAGCAATAAAGGCCCCTGCACTCCCCGGAAGGGCAGCCCCTGTCTCTACACCACACATCCCAGCACCTCCTCTCCTCCATCAGCCCAGCCACCACCATCTCTTTCAGTTCAGATTTCAACATCGAGTCTAGTGAAAAAGCAGTTAGGAAACCATTTATTTGCACTGAAATCATCACACTGTGATTTAGAAAAAGTAGGCCTTCTCCTTTTATGGCAGAGCAGTAGGTGACAGCAGGATTACTGTGCCATGTGGAAACCACATAAGATGACAGCTACTTTTAGAAAAGAAGTAACTCCTCCTTCAAACTCTGATCCAAAGCATTTCTTCATCTTCTACTTCTACCGAGGAATTTTCCCCATCATGCAAGAACACCACAAAATAAAACCCACCAAATTTAGAAAGTTTCTCAGTTTAAGCAAGGTGATTTTGCAAGACAGCACTTGGAACGAGAAGTCCAAATCATCTTCTAAATAGCTTAACTGACCTCTATTTATAATTACATTATTTTTAGCTCAATTAATACATTTCTAAGTTCCCCAGAAATACATTTTTTTTCCCCCTAAGAATTATTATGTACCAGATCTGGTTTATTCTTCATACATAGCAAAGAAGCAAGATCTCAGCTTTAAGTGTCAAATCTAACTGTAGAGGTGTAAACCTAACATCGTGTCATAATTTCTCATTTCAGACACTTGTCAATATGTAAAGACTCCACCTAGATACAGACTAGTGCTGGAAACAGAGGGCAGACTTCATTTCAATTTAAATGGGCTTGCCTGAAAAGGATATTGTTCTTCTTGGACAAGGGAAAGGAATGACAAGTAGAAATATCCTACTAGATTATTTAAGCATTAACCGTAAAAATTGAGAAATAAAGCATTGTATGGATACAAAAAGACAGAACTAGTGGTGAAATTATGATCACTTATAGCACAGTGATGCATGTGTTAAAGCACTGGACCAGAACACACCAGTCAGCCAGTGTGTCATGACTATCAAAAAATAAATTTCTTATTTGGACTCCTTTAAAAAGTACTTACAAATAAATAAAAAAAAAAATAAATAAAAAGGAACACCTAAATAAATCTCCACTAGGTACTTTCTTTTAACTGGACAGAGAAATGAACTATGACTCTCTCAAGAAATATCTTTTTAAAAAATGCTCAACTAATAACTCTCCATTCCTTCATTGAAAATAAATTAGGAAAAAATATTATTCTCTCAACAGATCTTTTTCTTAGGAAATACCACCTTTCAAAATGCAGTCCTGATATCTTCAAATTCAAGAAGACTGTTATCAACAGATTATCCTTTATTCAACACAAGAGAATCATTCTTTAGTATTCACTGAATAAGAAAACAGCTCTTAATAAATGTAATATTTATGCACTATTCCACTCCAAATGATACCATGGACAAGACCCAATTTATCAGACATATTTGATACCACCTGCATTTCAGCAAGTTTAGCAGGTATTGTTTGAACACACAGGGCTCTGTATTATTCTCATTTTCTCCATTCAGTATTGCTCCAATGATCCAGCACTGAGAGGTTTCTGTACAGCTATCAAGTGCTGATAACTTCTCAGAAGCCCTCTCTTTCCCAGGCTGACTCTGAAGGAGAAAGCGCAGCTTGCAGCAAAGCCATCCATCACTTTCCCTAACAAGAATTTTGAATGCAGGCACTTCTTTCAGGCAGACTCCCATCACAGACAGCCTGGAGTATGCTGTTTTCACTCAGAGCCAAGCACTATGGCAAAAGAGCCACATGCTCTTGACTTGCTCTTCCATTTTGGCATCGGCGGGGGGGGGGGGCAGGAAATGTGCATTGGGGAAAGGAAGAAAATGAAAAGCACAACAAGCAGCATAGATAAGCTGCTCTTCCAAAGCCACTAACTGAAAACAGAGGCATCTTCTAGCAACCCAAACCCCAGTGGAACATGAGCCAAAGAAATTTTGCTCCCCTTGCTGAGTTCTGCCCCTTTTTATTTGAGGGCACCGGCTACAGAACAGGGACCAGAAAATGCAGAAACTAAAACACCTGTGTAAATGATTCCTGATACTCAACACAATTCTTTACAAATAAGCCCAGTTTTGCAGCTCACGCTAAATAAACGTGCATGTGGAATTTGCAAAGCCAGTGCCAGAGTATGGTGCCTGTGGGACCATTGCAACCTCACTCACCCAAACTAAAGGATGTCCTAGAGAGGATAAAGAACTGGCCATTCAAGAGCCTGCTTGACAGAAAAGAAATGCCAGCACTGCAAAACACAACTAATTATGTTAGCACTCTAGGTAGGGATAACTATCGTATTAGCACTGCAAAACAAACTCTGAGAAGTTTCTGCCAAAGTCAGAATAGTTCCCTGCATCAGTCTTCTCAAGTTGAATACAAACACTCAACAATCACCACTGACAGACAACTCCCAGTACTTCTGGAACCAGAACCAATGCTCAGTTTTGAGGTCATCTGTGCAGTAAGCAGAGCCCTTTATCTCCTACAGGAGATCAGCATCACTGGTTCTACACAACAGAAGTGCGCTACTTCTCTCTTTTCCCCTTCCCAGTTTGTTACAGTTATTTCCCAAGGACTTCTAGGGCAAAATAGCTCAATCACATAAGCATTCTTTCTCTCCTCTTGTTTTAGGACTTGAAGAGGTGACGCTTATTTTCCTAAATTGATACACAGATCTAATAAAACTGTGTTGAAAGACCTCCCATCTTGGAAACCAAAGTTTCCATTTATAGCCAGACAAAGTATCATTTTCATCATGGAATGGAAACACTCAAGAGCTGTATTTTTGTTTTACCTTACTTTTCTCTTTACACATCTACAAGCCCCTGGTGACTGACATTGGTTTCTAACAATGCAGAGAAGGTTTCTTCTGCCACTTCTTCTTGAAGAGAGTGTCAGCTGGTGACAAACCATACACTGTTGATGCTGTTCAATAATTTAACACAGCTAATAGACATCAATCTGATTCCACATCGTTTTTAATAGGTACTTTCTATTTTTAACACAGATGCACCAACCCATTAGATGTGGCTACCAAAGGATCATTATTACATATTTAAATCCATCAAGCCGAAAAACGAAGTTCGCTGAACTTACAGAACTATTTGTACATGCTATCAGCAATATTATCTGTACAGAGGAGAAACATTTTTAACAACCAATTCAACTAATTTAAGTCCACTCTACTCAAAGAGCTCAGCTTTTCCCTATACAACTAAGATGGGCTCTTTGGTATTATCTGTATTTTAGTTCTAGGATACACATGAAGAATTAATAGCTTCTTCAGCCACCTCATTCTTCTGGAACCAATTTAGAAGAGCCTTGTTCTTCCTCTTACCTTTTGCTCCTAAGTGACTGTCATACCCCTTTTTCAAAAATTTTAATATCTTTAGAATCACATCTCAAATGGCTTTAATCAAAGTCCTGTCTAGAACAGAAATAGTTAAATTGGTAATGCAGGATAGGAATACATTGTCCGGCTGTCCTCTGTATAACTCTCTGAAGTAGCTGTGATTAAACTCCACGTTTAACCAAACTTTAGGAGTATTTTTAATTTGTCTTTTAAAGAGCGTACAACATATAACTCATCTGATTGCTTTGGTTTACTTTTTTTGTAGTTGCAGATGTATGTTCTATAATTCATGACAAGATATCGCTTGGGTCTGTAGGAAATCTGGAAATCATAAACTGAAAGCTGATAATAAAAGCACTTCAATACCTGTAACACACAAGAGGATGCTCCCTGTTCCAAATGCCTCTCCTCTCAGTTGCTACATTGCATTTTCCATTAATCCACAGACCCCTTCATGTCTATAATCCAGGCATGATGACAGCAGCCTCCATCTTACTGTGCTGTACCTGCACGTATTCCTCAGTTAACTGAGAAGAAATAAGGTATTTTCATTGACTTTGGCACAGTTTTTGGACAGCTCTTTCCAAATGCACTTAAAGCATCTAGTTGCTTTCTCTCCTCCTTGTCCTCAGGACATAAAATCTATATGAAAGATTTATGTTGATTGAACATGAGAATTATTTTGCATTTTTTCTGTGAAACTATCAGGAACCAAAAACAAACCTATGGCTGCCAGAGAAATAACTTTTTTTGAAATAGCAATTAGACAGGGAACAAAAAGCCACACACTAAGTTTCTGCTACAAATACTTGTCAAAATACTAATGATTCAATAATCAGAGGATTTGCTAAAAGTCCTGTTCCACCAACACCTGTAAGTAGCAAGCAATATTCTTTTTTATTTAGTTATATTAGATATAAAAATAAAAAAAGAGTTTCTGTATTTTTAGCCTACAGTGAGGACAGACCGCCGGTACTCTCCTGATTCTTATACTCACTATCTGACTTCCAGTGAAATGAGTCCTTCCAGCTCTTCTTTGGCCTGAACTGTCAGCTGGGACAGCTCTGGAAGAGCTGCAGCTTTTTAGCTTTATTCTGACGAGTGTTTCTTTAACCTCTGAACTTCAAAAAAAGAAAAAAAGTTTTCAGCATTGTCAGTGGCTACAGCATTTGAGTTTTAGGTGAAATTGAACAAAAAAACAAAACAAAACAAAACAAAACAAACAAAAAAAAACAAAAAAAAAAAAAAACAAAAAAAAAAAAAAAAAAAAAAAAAACAACAAAGAGATTCGTATGCGGAATGAGAGTATGACAAGGAACACCCAGTATTCCCTTTACGTCAGCAGCCATGAGTCATACCATTAAGGAACAAATTTGGGTGGCAACAATAGATTTTAATAGATAGTTTAATTCCCTGTAACAATCCAAAAGGAAAACAAACAGGAAACAGAATACTATAATTACAATTACTATTATGGAATGCATACAGAATAAAACAAAAAAGCTGTATTACTACATAAACCTGGTTTCTTCTGTCAACAGGACACAACAGAACTCGAAAGCACAGAACAAAAGGCAAAATACTCAAAGGTAAAAGGTAGATCCTATGTGTGGCTCTTTTAGCCTCAATATCTTCTAAGAGACCACTGAGGGCGGATGATGCAGATTTCTGCAGGATCCTAGCTGGCAGAGAAAGGCAAGCAAGAAACAATTACCTTTCCTGCTACAACAGCAGAGGGGCATTAAAGGAACCCAGCTCCTGAAAGGTTCAAGCCAAAGAGTAGATTTCTTCATTGTGGAATTCAGTGCCACTGGGTGCAGTGAATACTTCCAGTTCCCATGGGTTCAAAATGTAGTAGGAATAAAAATCCTCAGGTTATTGTTAACTACAGACATTTTCAGTCAGTCCAGTCCAAGGCTCATAAGCCATAAATCACTACAGACTGTGAAAGCATAATACAAACCTGCCCTGTTCTCACACTCTTCCTGAAGCGCCCATAACAGCTCAGTGCCGTTCTAATGAGTCTATTCCTTCTCCACAAGAAAGACAAAACTTAAGCTTGACCAAGTATCACCATTCCTGCCCCTGAGCTCTTCCCCCTCCTTACCAATACCGTAAATAATTCCTTTTATAGGTAGGCAAGATAATTTTCATATTCACACTGTCAGAGCAGTCATAGATACAAATAACCATCTAAAGATTGTCATGGAGTAGACAATATGAGCCCCAGCTAATACAGACGTTCACTGAAACTTTCACTCCCAACACATAGGGAAACATAGGAAAAACTGATACCTTGTCTTTCCCAGGTACTGACTTTGTGGATTCCATTTACAGCAAACCAGAGACCTTCAAAGATTTCAGTTCCAACAATGATATTACAAAAAAGCAAACAAAATCACCTCACATAACAGCCAGAAATCCTGACTATAGAGCTCACAAGCTGATATCTAGACACTGCCAAAGTACTCAACCTGAAACTAAAAATCCTGGTATAACAACTAAATAGTTCCCACAAAGAAATGACACACTAGAGAGGACTGTCTATTACCTCTTAGAGCAAAACAATCAGAACTGAAGGAGGAAATCAAATTCCCATCAGAGAGGCAAGAAAGAAAAACCTCAAAGAGGAACGTAATGCACTCTGCTCAGATACTCTATAAGACAGATCCCCAAATGACATTCCCATACCAACTGACAAAACTGGTGCAGAGGGAGGGGTGGTGGGTCTTTCTTGGGACTTCATTGCCCTACATTTCAGAAACACCTCTTAGTCCAGAGGAAATAGAATTCAACTACAAAAGCAATACAGGAAAGCCTAGGCAGTGCTGAAAGCGAAGGAAGTTCTTTACTGTGAGGGTGGTGAGGCACTGGAATAGGTTGCCCAAAGAAGTGATAAACGCTCCATCCCTGGTAGTGTTCAAGGCCAGGCTGGATGGAGTCTTGGGCTACATGATTTAGTGCGAGGTGTACCTGCCCATGGCAGGGGGGTTAGAACCAGATGATCTTAAGGTCTTTTCCAACCCTAACTATTCTATGATTCTTACCAGCACCACAATCCGCTCAAGGAAAGGATGCCTATTTCCTACAGCCATGAAAAACACAGCTATGTCTACTATAGCCCAGCCAGGGATAGGTGCCATCAGCTGAGCACATTTCAAATAAATTGCAACTTTAGTTATCACACAGTGACAGTTCCATGGACTGGTATGTTCAGTTTAACTGTTTCCTATCAAGGCCTTCCTCTTCAGCAGTAATACTTCACTCCTCCATCACGCAGCCAAAGTCTCACCACAGAGAGACTCCATGCCAAAACTTCACCACCCACCCCCACTCCCTTTTTAGGTTGAATAAGTTTGCACTCAAAATTATTAAAATATATCAGGTTAGATTTATTGCATCCAAGCCTGGACCAAGCAACCTCAAGCAACTAAATCAAGTCACCTGCAGTATCACAGCACTCATCAGTGGTATTGCCAGATGCAGAAAAGAGCTTATGATGGGGTTACCTGGGATTATCCTATCAGAGTCCTTAGGAAAATGAGATACACTGACACAATCTCAATTGGATTAAACTGCTGTGAAGGAGTTTTGTTTTCAACATGCACTTAAAAGAAAAAAAAAAATAAAAATCATACTTCTCAAAACCAAAACCAGAGCCAAAGTGTCTGATCTGCTCACCCTGCCCCTCTTCAACATAATCAGAGCTATGGTCTGAGACATACTAACAAATACCAAAATAAGTCCCACAGAAGAACTATGTTTTATGTGGATAATACCCTGATTCTACTCTCCAACCCTCAAAAGTAAATACCCAAATTATAAGAACTCATCGAAAAGCTTGGGCACTCACCCAGCTGCGTGAGTTTACTGGAACAAGTCCCAGGCACTGGGATTAAAGGCACATAAATCAGGACTTGAATATTCACTGCAGTTTCAAAACAGCAGTCCCTGGTATTAAAACACCTGGGAATTCTAATCCCCAGAGATTACAAGTAAATAGTTAAACTTGGACCCAGTCATCCACTGATCACTAATTACTTGGGAAGTGAAAGGTACATAGACACTCCCTAAACCTCAGGACAAAAACAAACCTGAGAGAAAGTGCACATACCACACAAACAAATGGTTGTACTCCAGGGACTGCCAGGCCTAATATTTCAATATTCTTTTCAGAATGTCTTGCATGGGGGTGTGTGCGTGTGTGTGTGTTTAGTTTCTAAATGAGAAAAAGGCACCCAATTACTTCAAGAGTCTTTGACCAGGCCAAGAATAGAAAAAGACAGAGAAAGGCTTAGTAAAGCAGCAACACACTACTTTAGCAATAAATTAAGACACAATAGCATAAGCTAATTATGAACTAAATCCAGTAAGCAAGAAAGTTATTTCCTCATCTTCTACACACAGCTCTCTGCACTGGATATTTACTACCAAAAGAAACCAGATCCTACCCCATATATATAAACAGTTAAATAAATTCCTGATTTTATATACTGAAACAATTTCCATCTCACCTCAAACAAAGGCCTCAGTATAGTAAAATCCAATTGTTAATGAAAAGAAACAGTCTCAGGGAGAATATGTTAACACTGAAAACCAGCGGGAGAACAACACACCTGAAACTACCAGCTAAGAAACCAAAAAACATAGAACCATGTTTACTCCTTTTACAGATACATTGTTTTTGTAATCCAACTACAATACCAACACATCTCCAATACATTCACTAAACTTAATATAAACTAAAACAAACCCATTTCTCTCCAAAGCATCAAAACATCTCAAAAATCTAGAAAATGCTAGTTTTCTCTGCTAAGCAACTACTTCATAAGGCAAACTTTTCATGACCCTTCAGAGATGCAAACAAGTCTAATGAAGCAAAAAGGTAACAGAGAACTGATAAAATGCTTAGCAGCTAAAACAAAAAGAAAAATGAAAATTAAGAGAATACCACACTCATCATTCAGCAACATTTCTACCAATGAAATTAAATCTGAAATGCTCAGAGGTCCCAAAGACTTTTTTTAGAGCATGTAAGCACTCTTCAATTAATGCTAGAGGCAAAAGGAAAGAAAACAAGAGCACATGTATTGTTATAAGCTTCTGGGATTATATAAAAATCAAAGTGAATGAGATTCTTGTAGCAACATTTGTCTTTACGTAATTAACTTACACTCCTGGATTTGTATTTAGCAAACAGCCACCCTCATTATATTAAAAGGATGGCTAGTAGAAGCAGCTTCAGGACATGAAATTTTGCTATAGTAGAAATTAAATTCTCATTCTTTTTCACCTACATCCTGCTCTCTTATCTTCACCCTACCAAGCAAGGCAAAAAAAGATGACAAAATTTTCTATGGGGCACTAGAAAAATCTATTTACAAATGGAAAAAGCCCAGACAATTGACAGAAATACCCAGAAAGATAAGTGCTAAAACAATTTCCCAAAGCTCATCAGCTAAGGATCCCTGCATGAAATGCAAATAAAAGGTCAAAGATAAACACACAGTTTCTTTAAGGTCCCGTGCTCCCCTCCACCACCTGCAATGCATGCGTGCACATACATATACAGAGGTACGCTCCCTTTTGCTTGTATTTCCAATTTATTTTGTGCTTTGATATGCATCATAAAATCCATCTGCTGAAAATAGTGTTTAATGTACTCTAAGCTTTCTCTAGAAATCCATCCTCTCTTAATTCTAATTTATACAATATTTGTATCTGTCTGATATATTGGCACTTAATTTTGAGATTTGAAGCACGTAATAAATGCAAAAATATACCTCCAAACTGCTTTGGTGTATGACATTCAACCAAACCAAGCCAACAAAGAGGCACTACAAGAAATTAACTTTTCTCTTATTTTACACTCCCATATTTAATCACATGTTGTTTGACATAATCTGTAATATATTAACATAATTTAAGAATTCAGGCAGAAAAGAATCAGAAGCACTTTATTTTCACTATCAGGGAACACCACTGATCCTCCCACTTCCAAGAAGATTGGAGTACAACATTAAACCAGCCAACAACAAGTTGCACTACATTTCTTCAGAAATGTTTCAGTCTGATAGATTTTGCTAATATGGACATGACAAACAGCAGTAGTTTAAAGAAGTGCAGCTATTTATTTGCAGATCTTGGGTTTATTCTGTAGCCCTTAAAACACCTGATGCTTCACATTATACCACTCTGACAGCAGGCTGTTGAATCTGATACACAGAATTGCTCAAAGTAATAGTAATAGCCGCTTCTAGCATAGTTTTTCCTAGACACATATGGGATCACAGGCTTCCACACAGGCACATTCAAGCCATCTCCTGCAACTACATATATCAGCCTGACAAACAAAGGGAAATTTTAATTTTCCCCAGACCAATTCCACTAATTAATACATTAAAACAAGAAGCAAAAGAATGCATCAAGATTACTGCACTTCTGTCCCAATTCTAATGTACTGTACATTATCGGGCAATGAGTATTTCAGGAGATGCACCCAATTTTAAAATAATAATAATAATAATCACCCTCTAAATACAATTGATATTCACAGGATTTTGCATATGATTTTCTAGTTAAAGTTGTTAATAATCACAGTGAGATTACCAGCAAGTGCATTACTACTCTGCATGCAAAGATGCATCTTTGTCTGCTTTTTTCTTCTGCTTATCTACACTGTTTGAAATGTTAAACTTCAGTGCTATGTAAATGAAAATATTTAATTATGCATAGCAAAAGGAAAAGGTTTACATTATTATAATTGAGTTAAATTCTTTCTGCTTTAAGCTGAAATACTGAGAACATAGCTGAGCATCTGTTAAGAATTTCAAAGTCCTAAACTGCTGCTTTATAAATTTTAAGAGCAACATGTGAACAATTTGAAGCCTTTTGATGTTAATAAAATTACTGTAATATATTCATTTTTCATGGTTAAAATTAAAGGAAGCCTGAAAGCCTACTGCAAATCTAAGGTGAGAAGCAAATTCAGAAAGAAGTCACTCATTTGCTACAATTTTTCAACTCCTGCGGTAACCAGAATTTATAATTGCAAATGAATGAATGAGCAAATGGCTAAGAAAGTTAAAAGTAAAATCATCTCTGGAAAACAGCACCTTAAGAGCAACCTGTTCATAGAAAGAAGTCTCCTTCAGTTAAAAGAAAACCTAATATTCATAGTGAGTATCTCATTAAAAGGTCAATGCGACACACTGAAGATTTTTAGGACAACTATCCTTTCTTGAAGTGGCTATGTCTTCAACTAACTATTCTGAGGTACAGTGATAGCTGTCTTATGTTACACCCAACTAGGCTGAGACACTTGAAAATACATCAGCATTATGAACAGTAAAGCAGGGTGTCTAGGAACGGTACATTTTCATGAACAAAATTTCATTAAAACTTCACACTAAAACAAATGATCACCAGCCCTTGGTACAGAAATCAGCAGCTACTGAGGTACAGAAACACAAATAGTCCAAAGGATCTTAAATGCTCACACAATTTGAAAGGAGGCAGAAGAGCACTCCTGTTCTTCCACCAGCTCTATCTGCTGCCAAGCTGACATTTCTCGGATCTGAAACACCAAATTTAGCAGAATACTTAAAAACATTAAAGAGGTAACCCAGTTTCTTCCAGTGTTCAGACTGTAAGATGACAGAACATGTTGGCTGTTTACTTACTTCTTTTTTACTTGCATATTATTACAAGGTAGTAACTCTTCTTGTATCAACCTCCTTAAGCTTACCTGGCCACAAAGCTACAGTAATCTGCTCCACAGGGAAACAAACACACGGTCTGCAAGCAAACTAATCTGCTTGGTTAGTTTATGATTTCTGAGAAGCACTGGTAGGTGCCCTCCAAAGTATCAGAAATTCTCTGCCACATGCTGGTGGGATTGCCTTGCTCCTGTGCCATGTAAGTGCTTATGGCCTTTAGCAATGGAGGAGGTTTAAGCACTTGCAAATTAACATTTCTGATGTAATGTCCCTGTCTCTTGACCATGCCTGCCTGTGCTCCTCAAGTGAAACTGCACCGACCTTCAAGACCCCACACATTCCGTTCACCCAGATTTCCTCAGGCAAAGAAAGCAATAGCACTCTCAAATGTCTATTTGATTGCTCATTGCCATTCAAATTCTGATGCTTAAAATAAATATATAAATGTAGGCAGAATCTTTTGATTAGAGGTCTGATCAGACTAACTTGCCTTGCCTGTCCCATTCTCTGGAACACCTGTAACAGCCAAGCACAGAGACTCAACACAGGCTTTCAGTTGTGTTGGCAGTACTATATCACTATATCACCACCTCCTCTGAGAAGCCGAGGGATTATTGAGGAGAGGAGGGAAGAATGACGGGGGGGGGGGAAAAAAAAAAAAAAAAAAAAAAAAAAAGGGATTATGGAGTCACACTAAACACTCCACAATTACAACTGAAATTTGCTTTCCACTACAGACCCAGTTCTGTTTCTCTCTGGGCAAAGGATGAAACTACTTAGCTAATTACAAGCATGCATACTTGTTTAGCTGTGTTATTAATATCAAATTACTCGGTTTCTGAATATAAGTAAATTTAAGCTTTTTTACCACTGTTTATGTATGCTTTCTTTGGGTAACCCAACAGTGGACAGATTGTTTTCAGGTTAAATCAGTGTTACAGTATGCAGCCCTAACCCCAGCAGGTGCCAACATTTCTACATTTCTCACTTGACACAGGCTACATAATATGCTGAACTGCATAATCTGAAAGGTTTGCCCCACTTGCTTATCCCCCACACAGCCCCCCAGGAAAAAACTTCACACCACTGAACGCATTAAAATGCATTAAGCTGGATGACTGCAAAATGTCATGAGTCCTTACTGACTCCATGATTTAAGTGTGGGTTTTAATAGAGGTAATATTTCTTCATTGCTAGCCAGTGCAAGATTTGTTACCTACACAATGACTCAACTATGACATCTTTTATGAGCGATATGTTAAACTAATTAACATTAACCTAGCAGAAGAATCAAGCATAAATTACAGAACATTTCTGTTAAAGACACAGAGAGCTTCTATATGGATAATTTTCCCCAAACAAAAGACTTTGGCCCTTGAAGTATAAGATTTCATTTTAAAATTAACTACTGCATAATTCTTATGCAGAATTTTTTTCTAATACCTTTTCTACTTATTTGAATTTCAACATAAAATAATGCGGCATGTGCAGCTAACAGCAATTCTAAATCCAAGAACTGAAGAACCAATACAGAACAATAAGTACACAAAAAGTATATGACAAATTAAATATTCTATTATGCCTAATTTTTTTTTCCCTTCCCACACAGGAAAACAAAAATAAGACAGCCAATAATACCTACAGATTTTGCCAGCTCTGCTATGAAGCCTGGATAGCCCTACACCCAAATGTACGCATCAACTGTTCACAGCAATATTCCTGGGTCTGGATTTCTCAACTTTGACTGCCAAGAGGCAGATTAAGCCAAAATTCACTAAAAATGCATACAACAACATTTGTTACCAACAGATAAGCCAATATTCTTCCTGGGTTCTCTTTAGAGACATACCTAAGTGGCTGTGTCTCCCTCAAAAGCTTAACTACTATCAAGGATCTTTCTGGCAAGTGATTATCATACTAAATTTAACTGCTGCCTCTCCAGAGATTCTTTTTTGGTTTTCCATAGAAGGAATTGATCTTACCTAAGCAAAACTAGAGATACCCTATTTCACTTATTGTGTTTTGCAGTGATGGCAATATATGGTCTGTAACAAGTTTTTGCCAAGAAGTTAATACAGGCACTGACCTGAAATAGCAAAGTCTACTTCAGTTCTCTTCAGCCTGGAAGCATTCAGAATAAAAGAATAAGAATAAACCCACCCTACTCTTCTTAAACAAATCATGGCCATAAACCACTACACATGGTAGAAAACAACGGAAAACGTTATACGCAATAATGGCTCCTGGCAGTCCCTGGGGTGTTTGCACATCACTATTCACACTAACCAAACAGAAGCCTCAAATGTACATCACTTTAATTCAGTAACCACCGCTTGAGTACACCATTTCTGATAATTCCTTCTTTTTAATATTGCTATATACATTTTTCAATATCTAGAATATGCCCTCCTACACAGTTATTGGACCATAGCCCAGCTACACTTTACAAGACCGTGCCAGCATTTTAAGAAAAGGCTCAAGATGCATAACCCTGGGCAATAATCTCAAACACACAAATCTGCAAAAGAATTCTTATTCTGCTTGTTTTCTGTCCTACTCTCACTCAGATCCATCATATCTTAACTTACTGCCTTCTGCAACAGTGTTCAGGGCAAAAATCTATTTCAACTGCAACATACAATTCAAGGTCAAAGCAGTAGATTGATTTCTTTGCATTTGCAAATGTAAAGAAATCAGTCTGGGAATAGTTCTGCTCTTCCTTTGCAAACATCCTTTTGCTTGTCTCAGAGAGCCACCAGCGCATCTATTCTGCATGAAGTCTACAACATGCAATGCTCCACACATAGCTTTGATGGCACACACAACAATTCTTAATGAAGATGCTAAAACTAGATAGAAAATTTAAAAATATCCTCTAGCAACCTTGAGTATTACACTATGCATAATTTAAAACAATTAATTACATCCAACCAACACATATAGGTGTGTACATGCACATATAAATTATACATACACAAAGAAAGTTAAGTCAAACTGATCACCAGTTGAAAAAACTAATTTTTTAGTGCTTGTCATAGCTCCACTTCAGATATGCCTTGCTGCCTTTTAGTGGTGTCTTCTGTGGGGGGAAGAGAAGGAGTGAACAGTAAGCATGAGACTGAGATAAAGTGGTTTACAACTGATGACACTGAATTCTTTCAGAATATACCTGACCACTATTAATTCAATAAACACTTTTCCATTATATGTTTTTTGACTGACCAGAATTTACACACAGGATGTATTTTAAGTGATTAAATTAGAATTAAATTGGAACAGGGCATGTATTTTATTTTAAGTAGCTAGCAACCAAAACAAAAAGGAAACACAGCAAAGAAGGCCACCATAAAAGACAGCAAAAGCAAGGTTTGGGAATGCAATAGACACTGCTTCCAACAGAGGGGAAAATCTACCTGTCTTCTACATAAAGCTGCATCAGGCACCACACCTTTAGTTTTGGATTGTGTGGTGTGAAAGTGAACATCTGTATATACATATATTTATGTCTAAAAAATAAGCATGTAATGTATGTGTATACACACACACAGAAGCTCTGACATCCAGCTTGCTTTTCCAAAAACCCCAGTGGTCCTTATCACCACAGAAATCACTAACTACTATTATTTGGCTCTGCTGAAAATCCACCTAGGTGACTGGATTCAGTCACAGTAGCTCAAGTGTTGGTGGCTAAACAGGCGAAAAGTGCACTGGTTAACTCAAATTGGCTGATGAAAATATTTCAGACATTATTTTAAGCTACTATACACTGGAATACATACAAGGAAGGTGCTAATTATGAGTTTAAATAATACATTTAAAACAAACTAGCATCTAATTAATCTTGCATCTAGATGCATTGTGTGGTCCAAAACCAACCTCAATGGACATTAAGCAAATTGTCCATTCATTTCTTTAGAGAAAGGAAACAACTTTCTCTTATTGTTGCCTTTAAAACTTCCTTTCCAATCAGGGGATAAAAATACCTCAAAAGTATTCCAACTGCAACACACAATCCAATGTCAAAGCAGTAGATTGATTTCTTTGCATTCGCAAAGATAAAAGTACTATTCCTAGGTGAACTGCTGTCATGAGCATATACCAGGTTACAGCCCCCCTCTTCCACTACCCAAGTTCTGGAATTCATGCAGGAGATATACATCAAACCCTCCCATAGCTAATGTATAGAGAGTAACTAAGTTGACAATATAGATTTTTATAGGAAGAGCTAATTTGGTTTTGCAAGCTGTGCTCCCATTTATGCTTTAAAAGCAATAATCACTCAACTGTTCTCTCAATTTAAAGGAAGTTTTTCACAGTGTATTCAAATAGTCAACTAAATTAGGCTAGAAATGTTCATGCATCAAAGTCTCCTGAAGATGGATGATAATATTCAAATATCAGGTGTTGATACCATAGAAAAGAAGTTATTTGAAAAGGAGAAATGGCAGTTAATCCAAATCTGATAAACCAAGCCATGATCTAGGACATAGATTTTTACCACACACAAAAGGAAAGCTTTAAACTGATAAAGCCACATAACGCACACTCTTAAGACTATAAAAATAATGCATATAAATCCTGAAGCTGAAAGGTATCTACATGACAAAGAACAAGATTTGGGGCTAGAATTACATTTCTTTCATTTCTTCTTTTGCAAGTATAATGAATTTCAATAAAAGGAAGAAGAAGAAAAAAGAAAAAAAAAAGAAAAGAAAAATACTGAAACCATGAAGTTGTGAACCAGAGCCACCCTTTCTTCCACTGTCTGTTTTTCAGTAAGGACTCATGCATAAATATGCTCCACAGGTCCAGGCCAGGAGATTGAATGAATAAAATTACTACCTGTATTGCATCATGTAACTCTGAAAATGGCAAACTTAAGCCCCACAGGTGACGCACCCTTCATCATCTGTCATATCTTCTGGTTTTTACTAATAGGGTTACACATCTTCTGTAATGGAAAGAGTGTCTCTCCCAACACCTTTCCAGCTTCCAACACTTGAAACCCAAACCTTTTAAACAACAGCCTCTCTACAAAGCACAACTGAGTCTATGTTAACACCCCACAAGGCAGCCCAGGGAAGACTCCCCAGGCTACAACAAGCTCAGGTCAGCTCCAGCACCAGCAGAGATGAAGTGACATCACATGCAATCTCAGCAGAGAAGAAACAATTAACAGATCAAGTCTATCACCATTAAACAGCTAAAGTAGCTTACAGGCCTAAATTAATACCCTGTGTGGCACTACACCAGCATCCACAAAAACAGCAAGTTGCTTAGATACACCTCAATGTTTGCTGCATAATCTAGCATACCTTCTTAGGTATTCTGGAGCCGTTACAACTTTTATTATTTTCAGAGCACATGCACAGAGCAACACTGATAGCAACCAAAAACCCATTTGCAAATTCTGAAAGATTACTAAACGAGCAGCCACACAAAGTCTTGCATCCGAGATAATCTCAAAACAACATATGCAACTCCTGAACCACTTACCTAAATGAATTTTTGCCTTGCACAGTATTGTGAAGCCAAACAGAAGAAGCTGATTTGTGTCCTCAGCTGAAGACTGCTATTATCTGGGGAGAAGATATAGTTCAAAATATGCAAAGCTAAAGCTAACTTGGCTTTCTTGCACATCACTATGTAGAAACAATTTTATCATACACCAAAAAAAAAAAAAAAAAAAAGCCAATATACTGATTCCCAAGATACTTATAACATATGCTATGGCCACTGAAAGATTTCTCTAGATTTTTCTATTAGAAATGCTCTGATGGCACAGGACTCCAGACAAATTATGACAAGCAGCTTCTTACCCATTCCCACAAATATCCACCTCTCCTTTATCTATCACATTAATCACCAGCCCTCATTTCCAAGATGCCTCACCACGTCCTTTCCTCACTCATCATCACTGGCTCACAACTACAGACTCCAACCTTATCAGCCCAGAATACCTGCTTCTGTTGTCTACTCATTAATGTTTATGACAACCACGTGCCTTCCCCCTCCCTCCACACAGACCTGCCTCCCATGCCTGCAAGGAATCCCATGCAAACATTCACAGTTCTAATTCACTGCTCTCTCTTATCTCTGACGGAAAAGTAATACCAACATCCAGAACAACACCACATTCTATGGCAACTAATTTCATGTGCAAAATGCTTTAGGAACAGTTTAAATAAATAAATAAATACATACATAGATACCCCCACACAGGAAAGCTTACAGACCTTGAAAATTGATACGGAAACATTCGAACTGTATCAAAATGCGGTTTAGTTTATAAGATGGCAACATTGTTGCTAAATAGAAGTAGAGGGTCTGTTTAGCTCTAAGTATAAACAATGTAACCGTTTTGCTATTTTTGGCAGAGACACGCACAGCTACATGAGGTAAAAGCATTTTCTTCTTTCTTCTTTGTTAGAATTAAACACAATATACTGTCACTAATCTACAACATTCATAGATATGAAAACAGAATCCACACTTGCAGTAGCCTCATAACCTTTCAGGAGAAGCACTGTGTCTGTCCTCACACAAAGACTACAATTAATTTTGTGTTAAAATATTCTAAATCCCCCTAGCTTATCTATTTTCCCCTACCAAAACCAAACACATCAATGCATTTTAATCAAGGAAAGGTCAAGGTATCAGGCACAATAGCACTCTACTTCAGGCTTCACAAATAGTTTGTGACAAATTTCATATTATGACAATGCAGGTTAAAAAAAAAGAATCAAGATAAGATCCATTGGTGAGTTGGAAAGCTTCTTGCTACATAAAATAAATCCAATCAAGAGAAAGAAAACTATTCCAGACACCATATGCCTGTGTCCTAACATAACTGATAGCATCTCACAGAAAGCAGCTTACATCCCACAAGCTTCCTTTTCATTATAAGTTTTCACGTGAGTATTTCCCAATCATAACTGTAATAGAATGGTGGAGTGTAACCTCCTCCAGCCCACATATTTCGAATGGCAATTCTCTCCTTCAAACATTGTTTGACTTCTACTTTTCTCACAAAACTTGCTCACACCAGGTAAAAAACAACAAACCATACGGCAATGCTTATACTGATTCTCCAAGAGTGTTGTACCTCGAGTTACCTCATAAGGTGACAAACAAATAAAAGCAGAAAAACAAAAATTAAAAAAAAGTCATATTTTCAATTATGATTTCCACTCTGTGAAGCTAAAAACTAAGTCCTTATCACATTTTACTTTCTACTTTCGTAGATCTTCATTGATAGGAAGTTATTACATATACCACTTCTTGCATCTACTACCTAAAAATCCAGCAGTTACAAAATTTGCACTTTTCTCCTCTGTTCATTCCTTACAATACACAACTCAAACACTGCCACTCAACTATCCACAACACATTGTAAAAGCTCTTCTTGCAGCCTGGTGAATCTTTTCTGCACTTACACTCTGCTAGCCCGAGAGCATGGCCATGGTTATTCTCACCACAGTTACATGGAACAAGACACTTTCTCATGCTCAAAGTACATTGGCTAGAAGACCTTCTTAACTGACAGCACAGCTCAAAGGAGGAACTGCTTCTTTGATTGCCTGAATTTGGTTTGAAGTGGTTTTAGGTTAGGTATGAGTTCTGTTAGCAGCTTAATGACCACACATCCCAGGGTGGGCTTGTGAGATGCAGTTCAGAGCTCACTGCCAAGCCCATATTAACCAGGAAACTTGCAAGGAATTCCATTCTCTTCCAGGACAGTCACGAGCAAAACAAGCAATTGTACCCAGAGGTAAACCACAAGATCAGCCCTTCCACACACTTCAGAGCTACAGTGTTCAAGGCCACTTACCTGAAACATTTCCTTCAAACAACTCCCAACCAACTCACCACCAGCCCCCCACTAAAAGTAATGGGGCAGGTTCCTGCCCCAGTTAAGACAGGTGATTCCCATTACCTCACCCAGGGCCCGTGTGCTGCTCCTTCCCCACAGCAGTCAACCTTCCTCCATCTATCTCACCTGCTGTTGCTGCCCCTTTTGCTGGGACTGCTCCCAGGAGAAAGTTACAGGACATTCTAGCTAAAGCCTGTAAAATGTATTTTTCCTGTCTCTGTGCAAGTCCTGCAAGGGTCTCACCTCCCAACAACACAGCATACCTTCCATTTGAGAACCACTAAGAATTTCCTAGCTGGCCCTACTTTCCCTCTCACTGTAGATCTTATCTCTGAATATGAGAATGCATCTTTTCATTTAATTGGAAATAGTCCAAACAAATTTGAAGACAGCTAAATTATATTCCCCCTCTTTAAATCTTAACAGTTTTGTCACCAAGTTATTAATATTTTGAAATGTTTCAGGTACAAAACCAAATGTATCTAATAATTCACATAATACATGCTGAATCCTATGAAATGATGAAATTCAACCTACGTGAACTCTCACATTGAGCCAAAATCAGGAGTTTTCTCTATTTGCCTTAACTGTAAGTAAAACTTCACTTCAGTTTTTAGTGTTGATGAAAATTAATGGCTTTCATGCAGATAAATGAAGTGTACCTCTCCTGTCCAGTTTAGTTTTCCTAAAGAGTGGCAAATGTCTGTGTCTGAGAAGAAACTAAACAAGAAAAAAATCTGCACATAAAGTAAAATGAATCACAGTTTTGGTTTCCTTTAAATACAGAAACCTAATGACTGGGCTTCTTTTCCAAGCAGACACTAGACAGCAGCTCTAAATATTTTTCTCCAGCACAATCCATTTTTTATTCCTTTTATTCTTCCTCTTTCTACAAACAGCCTCACACTTTCTTTTTTTTGAGATTTCAAAATAAAGACTTTCATATGGCTAACTTAAGTCATGCAAAGTTCAAAAATAATATAAATGCAGAACATTAAGAATGGAAATCTAAATGTACATTAATTGCAATCAGTACGCAACAAAAATCTTATCCTCAATAATCAAGAAAATTAAGAGTATATATTTATTAAATCACGGTCAGAACCAGGAAATTAGGAGTGTATTGCCTTTTCTATCTCCATTTACAACTAGAAAGGATAACAAGTGATTATTTGTTCAGATTTCTATTTTGCTCTAAAGTAGGCCAGCCAGCTCAGCACTTTTCTTAAGATTATGAATACTTGTCTGCCCTACATACGGTATAGGCTAGAACCAATCAGATGATCTGAAATATGCAACAAACGCAATTATTTTCATGTCATTCATTTCCAGCTATGAAGAAGAACTGCACAAAGTAGGTATAAAAGGATCAGATTTTAAGTAGTTTTAAATTTTTCTTCATAATTTTCATAGTTCACTAAGGGGTTCAGTGATTTCCTTACTATCGGATTAACAATCTAGATTAAATAATAATTTGTTTTTCACTAATAACTCTTTAACAGCTTGTTTTCTCCACTAGTTCTCATTTTATTTTTGTGCATTGGCTATCTCATACAATAACGAGAAAAGTCAGTACTGTCTGCATTCAATAGACTTTCACAGTACTAGGACATTCAGGATGCAAACATGTTCTGCAAGTAACCTTACATCAAAAGTTTTAAAAACATATGAAACAAAAGAATCCCTCGAATTTTTAAGTGAAATACTTCTATTTGTTCTCTCCTCCATACAAGCCATCCATTAGAGTTTTGTTGCTATTCAGAAAAAGAGAGGTTAAATAATAGAAGGCTGTTTTCTTGAGTTCAACTCAAAATAGCAACATGTCTTTAAACAAAGTCAGTTATTTGGAAAATCCCAGTTGTGGAGAATGTTTTGCTTAAATTGATTTTAACTTCTTTTTCTTAAAGTTAACTAGTCTGATTTTCTAGAGCTGCTAAGCACTCCTAGATCAAGTGGAGTATTTACATCGAAAATATCAGTTAACTCTGAAAACAAAAATGTTCACTTCTTCCTTCTACTTTTAAGATATAAACATTGCCAAACCATTAGTAAGGCATTTCTGTCAGATTACACGACTCAAAACTCTTGGTAGGCATCCACAGCAAGGCAAAGAAAAAACAGGTAGAAAGTTACAAAGCAAGTTTGTTTAAAATGAAGACAATATGCTGAGTATTTGGATGTATGAGGCATAGCATTTTTTGCAACAGAGGAGAAGCATACCTTTCATTAGCTGCAGAACCTTGATGTCAGATGGCAGTATAATCCAAATGGGTCTCAGCAGCATTTTACACAATATCCTCAAATTTCGGCAAGAGGCTCCTCCACTTCTTCCAGAAGTTATGTATGAATCCAAATGGTTAAGACATTCAGCAGCTGTATGGTACAGTTTGTACTGTGTTAGCCACCCCTGAAGAATCCCAAGCTGTATTCCACCACTCGGAGGATAATGCAATATGGCACCTATCACACACTGATGTTTTGGCAACCATCCCATTTTCTCTGACGACCATGTTTTGACCTGTTCAAATAAAAGGAAGAACTGTTAGTTCGGCACAGTAACTCTGCCACACTGCTCAGGGACTAACGTACAAATAAAAAGTTACATTCTTCTGAATAATTTCAAACACATATTTCTTCACAAATTTAGGCACATCCTAAACTCAAAGCCTGGTGACAGCACTTCACTTTAAAAACATCACCAGGCTGGAGTGTAATAGAAGATGCTTTAAGAAAAAGGTTTTCATATTTCTCTACACATTTTACAGTCTTACATTACAGAAAGCACTGAAGTGACAGGAAAGGAAGGTAATATAAAGGCTCTTCAGCTGCCCTGGCAGGTACTTCAAAACTCATGAAAGAATAAGCTGATAAAAAAGCCCCAAGTAACAAAAATAAAACTCTTCAAACCTTTTGAAGGAAACATATCAGGATGGTAGATATAGTGAATTTTTCTTCCTTCTTTAGCCCTGGCTCAGCATTCCCCCAAGGCATCTCCACTAGCAGATGTACTACTACAGCCAGGACTTCAGCAACAAGCATCATTTTTGACACTTGGCCCAGCAAGGAGCAAGCCAAAGGAACCAAACCCGTGCCTGTCTATACTGGTACTCCTGCTGTGCCGCTCCTCCAGAAGTACCAACAGCAAATTTTTGCTTAGGTTGGGAAGAGGAATATGAGGAATGGAAAGAAAAGTTTGAGTATTCTGTCCTGGAGGGAATAACAATGTGAAGAACAGTATCAGGTCTACTACAAAGCTGGAGAGGGGGAAAGGGAAAAGAACAAACTTCCATACCAAGGATGACAAAGAGGAACTAGAAGAAACTCTTAGGGACTGGAAGATGCATGTGCACAGAGATAAGGAACAAGAAGAAAGGTTAATATTGATGGATGCACAAGAATTTTTGCTAGAAGCTCTGCCTGCATAACTGAGTAATATGCATGAAGGGCAGACCACAGAAGAAAAATTTTAGAAGAGGGAAAAAGAAGAAGCTTCTATGTTTGCTTTTCATCAGCAGAAACCTGAGCATATTTACGCATGCATGAAAAGAAAGATCCTGGCAAAAGAGTTTTTCATGGGAAATACAAGCAAGCATACAGGTAGAAGAATAGGTGGGAAGGGACCAGGAAAAAGGAGAATGAGCAACATAGAAAGTGGAAAAGTAGAGACCTCAGCAATTCTGAAACAGATCTAAGGTTGGTGAGGGACAGTTGGCAAATTAGGACAAGAAAATAAAACAGGAAAAGGAAAGTAGTGAACTGGGATGAAAAAGGAGGAAAAGTGGCTGTTGTAACATAGCACAGAAAAATGGAAGGGGAAACAATAAGACACTACATTAACCAAGATAATTAAGCAAAGTACAAATAACACTTAAGTAAGTTTGCTGAAGTTGTGATGCTCACTCTAGAAAGTGGGAATACCAAAAAGAATGGAACAAAACCCAAGACAACTACTGCTCTTTCAAAGGGATGAAGCGGACGGAGCTGTGCAGGGGAGGCCAAGCCTGGGCTGACCCTTCCTACTCTCCCGCTCTGCTAGGATCAATGTCTTCAGAAGAACAAAGTTCTCCCTCTAGTCTCTTCCTTCCTAAAATTGTCCTTCTGCACTTCTGCGCACCTTGCTCCCCTGGGATGGTCCCACAGCAGCGATGTGTGACCCTCTTTGGGGTGTCCCCGGTCTCCCGGCCCTGGCTGGCACCCGACAGAGCACCCCTTTTGCCCTTACTGCACCTTGCCCAGCCCCGCAGCACCCACTCCTTGGCCAGGGCCCCCAGTACCCCCTACAATCCCAAGAAGTTTTCCCTGTCTTCAGCTTTCCTCTGTCCCAACTCTCAAAAACACTGCCCGACGTAGAAAGCTCTTTCAGCCCACTTCCCTCCTCCCCCCCGAAAAAAGAAATAAACCACTGAAACAAAATACAAAGCAAGCAGAAGGAGGAGGCAAGACCCCCCTGAGCAGTGCCCCCCAGCCTACATTACCGCAGCTAGGGCGGAATGATTGCCTTACCCTCCCCAAAATACCTGCATGTGCTCCGAGAAGTACAAAGAAAATGCTCGCTGGCCCGTACCCCCCCACTCCCAGCCCAGAGGGCAGCTTGCGGGCAGGGAGGAGGGGGGGGCAACGAGGGAGCCGACGAAGAACAATAACCCCGAAGTCCGAACTTACCTTCGCCTTTCTTTAAACTCTGAAACCAGATTTCCTCACGAGCTTCGGCGGGGCGGCTCTCTTTTAAGCGGCGGGAGAGCTCGGAGAAAGTTGAGTAAATCTCTCTGGATAAAGTTGCCGAAAATGAGATAACCCGGGAGAGGAGGAGAGGGAGAGATGGAGAGTTCATTCGAGTTTCTCCTTTTGTTCAAGTTGCCCGAGCAGACAAAGAGCCGGCAGCGGCGGCAGGTCCCCCGCGGCCCGGCCCCCCCCCCCTCTCCCGGGCGCAGACGGGGTCCCGCAAACCCCCCAACCCCCCTTTCCCGCAACTTTCCGCCTTCTCCATCCCTCTTCCTCAGCCCCGTCCCCGTCTGTGGCGCAAAACTTCCCTCGAACTGAACCTCCCGGAAAAAAAAAAAAAAAGAGAAAAAAAGAGAAAAAATTAATTCAAGGCGGGGGGGGGGAGGGGGGGAAGGGGGGGAAGAATGGAGAATGGGGGGTGGAAAGGGAGAGAAACATCTCTCAAATCATTATTTCCGGTAGATGCACCTCTTTGTTTGGATTCCCCTGACTGTCAGTGAGGAGAAGCCTCTGGGTATCTGGTTTCGGTCAGTTTGATCTCTCGGAATGAGACGGGCAAACGCAGGACATAAAGAAAAGTAAGTTTAAAAGAGAAGGAAAAAAACGAAGAAAGAGGAAAAAAGGAAAACCTCCGGAGTTGCGAAACGAACTCTTTTTGCATGGACACGGGAAGTACATAAATAAACAACTAAAGGGGAATTTGGGAGGATTGTTGCTTCTTCTTCCCCTCCTCTTCGCACTTTTCCAGAGATCGTAACAAAAAAGCCCCCGAAAGCTCCTGGCCACGGCTCCGTGCCACCACCAGCTTCTGGCATCCCTACCTGTTGCGTACAGCGCGAAGACGAGGCCGACCGCATCCGTCCCAAAGAAACAAGGGAAGGTGGGGGCCACCCGCAGCCCCGCGGCCCTTCACCTGCCCTCCGGCCGTCCCCACGGGGACAACCGCCGCCAGCGCTGCCGGCAGTCACGGCGCGGCCCCAGGCGGAAACCGCGGCTGCCCCGGTACCCTTGCCCGGCCCCGGTCCCGGCCCGCAGGCGGCCGTCGGGGCGCCGAGGTCCCCGCCGAAAGTTTGGCGGGGCGGGGCGGGGGTGCGCGGCTGCCTCGCACCGAGACAAAAGAAATACGGAGCAGAGCTGCGACTCACCTTGAAGGGAGAGAGGCTGGAGAGACACCTTCCGCCTCAATTCTCCTCCTCCTCCTTCCCACTCTCCGGCCCTGTGGCGACGGCGGGGTCGCGGGACCGGCTCATGCTGTGGTCGGGCGCCCGGCCCGCCTCGGCCCCGCCGAGGGTCCCTTCCCCGGCGCAGAACAAAGGCGCGGGGGAGCGGCACCTCCGCCCCTCGGTGCCTAACTTTGTGGTGCCCGTCCCGCACCCCGGCTTCCCGGCCCCGCGCGCGGGGAAAGGCAGCGGGAAGCTGGGCTGCCGCCTGGAGCGGGACCCGCACGTCGGGGTGGCGGGGCCGGGGCTACCGGCAAGGGCGGGAGCAGTGACGGGGGGGTGCCGACGGGGAAAGGGGGAAAGCATGGATCTGCCGCCCTTTGTCTGCACATGTGTATGTGTGCACGGTGGCTGTGCTGGCACAGGCTCGGGGCAGCTCTGAGTCGTGTATGTGTCCCCCCCTCTCCTGAGCCCCAGCCATCAGGCCACCGTGCTGGAGCAGGCTGCTCAGGCCTCAACGATGCCCCAACTGCAGCTTGCTTTTTGGGGGGTTGTTTTTGGTTTTTATGGGGTTTCTTTTTGTCTAAAAAAAAAAAAAAAAAAAAAAAAAAAAAAAAGGAAACCTTGAAGAAGTTACCAGGAATAGGTAACTAATAGCAGCCCATACCCAACATGGTAGGGCTAGTCTTTCAAAGTCAGAAACCAGAGGATGATGCTCAGATGTGGGGTTTTTTAGAAGAAGGAAAAACAGGATGGGAAGGGCACAGCATTTAGCCTTTGGTGTCCTGTTGCCATCTCCTACAACCCCTGCTTACCTACATCCTTATTTCCCTTCAGTTCATTCTAGTTTCATGCTAGCAACCCAACTCGTCCTTCTTCCAGCTTCTTTCCTACCGGCCCATCTTCACTAGTTTTGAGGCTTATTCAAACCAGCCCCTGCTACCCAATGCCGTCATCCTTGAAGTCTTGTTCCTCAAAACATTTTGCAACTCCCCAAGCAGGATCAACCTTTTAATCTTCCTGCTCCACACTGCATGCTCTGTACATTGCTCTCAAATATTGCCATCCTATGTTCTGCTGCAATGTACTTTGCTGTTGGTTTTCAGTCTAAATTTGTGAAGTGAAATGGTAATACATAACAGTATAACACCAGGAATGTAAAATGCCTCCTCGTAGTCATTCTTCTTTATCACTCCTTTTATCTTCTTCTGCCCTTCTTCATTGTATGCTCTGGAGCAACTTACACAATTTCCTCCTAAATTATTTTCTATAGACTGTTTCTCCTTTCCCTCCATTTCTGACTGATCCTAGATTTTTATTCTCTCTTCTACACTATTTCCATGGTTGTTTTATCCATCTTTCTTTTCCCTCCTCCTCACTTTTTTTTTTTTTTTTCCTTAAACCTTCAATTTCACAGGAGGAAGATGAATGTTGACTGTAGCATAGCCCTTTCATTACTTCCATTCTTATTTTCTCTGCTTTTTGCACATACTCTTTCAGTAATGCACATTGATGGCCAACCAACACATATTCTTCTGCTAACACATATACAGTTTTTGCAGGATCTTTCCCAGATGGGATGCCTCTACCTTATTACTTCGTTATAAACGACCAAGATTAACTAATCGTTGGACCAGAAGCCATCCTTCGCATAAAGTCCCATAACAATGACCCGATTACATCCAATATACACAGAAGATAGTCACAGCTGATATATAGCTGAAGAGCTACCTGAGCAACAAGAAAAATTAGAAAAAATAATAGAAAGGGCAAAAATATCAGCAATATTTCAACAAAATTTACTGTGTCTTAAAGTAGAGTTTATTTGATGGATAAGAGGCCATCTGCAGTCAAGGCAATAAAATCTGGTTAAAGTCCCTTTGTGGTTCATTGGCCAGGTAAAGGCAAGTATTAACAGTAAAAAAGGAAAGCATAAGCAGCAAGAAAAAAAGAAGCTATTGATGATAAGTAACATGAAACAGAAAACATATCATGTAGAAAATTATTTGGAAAAGATAAAGACATAGAAAAAAAATTTTGTCTTTGGAAAAGACAGAAATATAGAAAAATCCACATCTGGAATAGGTGGAATTCAAATAATTTTACTGCAAGTGAGGAATGAAGCATCTCCTAGCAATGCTCATAGGCCTGTCAGTAGACATAGTAACATTTTTAATTTTAATGATACAAAACGTATTGCTAACAATACCTGTGTCCTGTAAGTGGAAAGATAAATATTACACACAGATCATGGCCTACTCTTTAGTCTTTGGGCAGCACCTAGCTCCAGTAAACATTAAATCCTTAACCCCAGATGCCTTGCATCCATGGAATCAGAAAATATTTAAAATTTTATGTCACAATGATGTTCAGTTTAGTAAATCCTGGAATGTCATGGAAATTACAAGAATCTATTACCAACATTGTGCTAATTCGAAAAAAGAGTGTAAACCACATGACCCAGATTACAATACTCCATTTTCCTGACATTTATCACTTAAAAAATAGCGGGAAGCCTGACACAGGGTTGAACTTAAGGAGAACTAAAGATAAGAATAAAGATTCTAAGGCAGTGTTCATTCATTTTTAATTCTTCTTTTTGCCTTTGTATTTAGGTTTTGCTGCATCCGTAGGAGGGATCTGAGTGTGCATCTACTGATAGCTGCACATGCTGACAGCTGGTTTGAAGAAAGCCACAACAGTGATGAAATTACCCATAGAGTACCAAAATTGAAACATTTCAAATGACAGTGACCTAATTTATTCTGGCTCCCAAATAATGGGGACAAGTGGCCCAAACTACCTGTGTTTAGCTTTTAAATCCTTGATTCCCCCAGTGACCAATCACATTCTTAATTCTTTCACTCTGAGATATCTGATGTCTTTCTGTCTCCATATCACTTTTATTCTGCTTCCCAAGCTTCCTTGATGAAGGGCTTTAGTGATATTCACCCTAGACATAAATTTAGGCATTTTATGATCAAAAAAGTTCATTAAATCATCATATAAAAGGTCAAACTAGGCAGAGAATGTAATCCAGTTTCTCCTGTATTTATCCTGTTTGGCCATATCCTTCTGAAGTCCAGCTTCAGAAAGATTTCCTGTTTTGCTAAAACATTGTGTGATACACAGTCAATCACTTCCCGTAAGAGCTAAGTCAGCTATAACACTACAACAAGAAAAGCTGTACTTCAGTTTAAATCAGAATTTGTTTTTTTAGCTTCTAGTTACTTTTTTTAATTTATGTCTCGCCACCACATTAGTGTAGAGCTAATTTTATAAATAGGGCCCTGAAAGCAAGACTGGCTGCACAAGACAGGAAACCTTCCTGCAGAGCTAATGCACTTACAGGATTTTTTAATCTCTTTGAGGGATTACTTGCATTAATTTGTTTAAGTTCCATTACATTTACCAAGAAAACATACAATTGCTTAAAGTTCACCAGCTGAGTGGGTTTGTGAGGCTGTGACACTCATTTAACATTTGGTTGCCAGCTAATGGCAATGGTCATTTTGGAGCATGTGGTGGTGCCACAGTGATCATGTGAAGACTGGCACCCCAAAGCCTGGAATTTTGTGCAGACGCTGTAAGCACCCACTATGCAGATCAATGCAAAGGGAAGCCCAGCCTGGAGGAGGGAACTGGGGGTGCTAATTATGTCTTACTCCCATTACACAACCTACATGTGGCTTTCTGACTTCCTGTATAAGTTTTGTTACACTGGAAATGGGGGAGTCCAAAAGCACATTGCCTGCAGACATTTCCAGACTAAACAGCCAATTGTTCTTTACCTGTAGTTTCCAGGAGGTTGGATGTGAAGACCCACATGGTCCTTCTGATCCTTTTTTCCTGGCAGTGTCAGAAAAATTCAGACTATGCAAGATCCACTAAACCACTACCACAGAGCTCCCCAGAAGACAGGATTAGCTTCAGTTCTGTTTTAATAGATGCCACAGGAGATGACAAACTTCAGGAGGGAAGTCAGAAAAAAGTTAGCATGTGTCAGCTACAGTAACAGTCTTTACTTTTACTGTGAGAAAAGACTGCACAAAATGTCATTTATTGTTTTTTAACCCCACCTCCCAGAGAAGTGGACTATTCATCTTCCAAGGGCATCTGACCATTTTGACTTGCTTATAAGATTCTGGATGTTACCATGTATAGGAAGGCAGGCAGCGGAGCAGAATATCAGCAAAAAGGTGGTCTTTTAGCAGATATTTCAGAGCACCTTCTGGGGTTTGTTGTCTTAGCAATTTTTTGTTTCTCCTTCTGGTTTATTGTTCTACATACAGAGGCTGATTTCACCATTGCTTTCTTTTGCAGAAGTATGAATCAAATCATTAGGTCAATCCAATCCTGCAAATGTAAAGACCAAGACAGACAAAGCTGCAAATGAAAGAATTGTTTTGGCATGCATATATTCTTGTCTGGTGACACATACTCAGCAAATACATAGGATGTTTATTTTAAAACAAACAAACAAACAAAACCCAAAACCAACCCTGCGTTTTTTCTGTCCAAAAGGGTATCAAAGCATGAGCTTTCCACCACTGCATTCTTTTGAATCACCAAAGAACATCCATACTCTAGAGAGAGAAAATACTATTTGTAATTGATTCTCATCTGCCTGCATTTTCCTTATGTTTTCCCCCAAGCCAGAAAAAGAAAGGGTACTGATGTCAGGTCTTGTTTTCCATCAAGTGTCTATCTTGATCAAACCACAGAAAATCTCAGCTCAGAGACCCCATTAAAACAACTTTTTAGGTATGTACACCAGAGCCTCTTTGCTACCTCCCTTTACATCTCCCCATCTCCCCCACCTACCTGTGTATTTAACCCACCCTTTTTATTTGGCAAATCAGTAATTTGACACAGATTTGGTTCCATTTTAACTGTTTCTGCCACTTTTCCCTCCAGAGCTTATGGTTCTTATAACACGTCTTGTACAAGGATCTCTTGAGAAATAGGTAATTCCCAAACAAATTCAAAGAAGGCTTTATTTCAGCAGTATGCTCATATATGATGGTTGCTATTGCAGTTGCTATTGCTCTCAAATAAAAAAATTTATTATGAAAAATGAAAGCTCCTTTGCAAGCTGAACAAATGAACAGGCCCATTTTATGTTTTTTTTAATGGATGGGGCAAAAAGATTACTTTTCCATATTCTTGTTCCCATTTACTCTACATACAATTATGAATACTACTCGAAGAAAAGATTATTATAGTCAAAATAAGACTATGCTTGGGAACTTCTCGTTTCAGCCTTACTTTCTTCTTCCTTAAAGTTTTAAGACATTAGCTTGGACTTCCTGAAAAATTCAACCTGAGACATAATGAGTTTAAATATAGCTGCAAAAATGAGATGTATAAAGATTATCTAATATACATACACCTTCAAAATTACTAGAAAAATATGGTAGACTTCAATGTTCAAGGCTAACATTCTGAATATATTATTTGATAATATCCATTCTTATCACTTTTTGAGACTGTTCAAGCTATTTCTAGTCCCTTTTCTACATATTTAATTCATTATCTGCCTCTCTGGCTTATATCAAAAAATGTCACCCTTTCTAGTTCATCACTTCTTTTAAGAAATCACCTCTCCATACTGACAAAGGCACTAGACTAGAATCGTAGTCAGCATGATCTCTTTGGTTCATAAATCTGTTTGAGCAGTCAGCTGAATATTGATGAAGCATGGAGACTAAAATCCTTGTCTTGAATTCCCTCATACCGAGAGTATACAGGACAATGCCAGGAAAAGGGTCCTAGTCCTACTTACAGTCTTGGCGTGGTTTAACAGGCTTTGTGCACCTTGTTATCATATGAAACACCTGTTTGTAGCTTAATAATATATCTTTGTGCTGTCATAACATGACCGGATATATAAGCAGACAGATAATAGACAGAGGTTTTGCGGCCAGCCCAAAATCTAATCTGGGACTTCCTCATCTCCACAGCAATAGGCAGTCCTCTGAGAACATGCACTTCTGCTTCATGTGGCATGGGTGAGGTTACGCAGTTTGCAGCCCTCAAAAATTAAGATTACGCCACAGCGCATACTTCCCCAGCTTGCACAAAGGGACAGGAGAAAGATCTAATCCAGACAGAGAAAAGCCGCTCCTCTTCTCCTGGTTCTAGGCATCCCCAGGTGCCAGCAAGGACCTGGGCACAGGAGGCTTGTGGATCCAGATGGGTCAGCTGTTGCTCAAACAGCTGGAAAACACTAGATGAACGAGGGAGCATCAAAAGAGAGGAAAGAGGATGAAGGACAGACTTTTCCCCATCATCCTGTCAGAGGCTATGGAAGCAGGCAAAGCCTCCTCTGAGTACCAGGCTGCTAGGATCACCACGGGGCTGCCCTGCAAATTCAGCCCACACCAGCACAACAGTTTTTTTTCACTCTGTACAATAGCACGTTCTCCTGGCCACAGATCCAGCAAGCCAGCCCAGCCTCCCTGATTTGATTTTAGCTTATATGAATGCTGACCTCATGTATCTTTAGGTCTTATGAGTTCGACCCTTTTTGCATGGAAATAGGTATGGCAAAAATGTGGACATATACCTGCCAATGTGAAGGAGGATGGAATATAATTTGTTTTTGCAAGAAATATCAAGGTCACCCTAAGCACAGCAATATTATACCAGCTCTGGTAAAAACAGCATAGTAAATATAGACACGAGATAAACTAACTGTCTGGTTTTCCATTTGCCTCTGACCTCTATTACTGTTCTTTGTTTCTTTGCCTATAACCTCTATAATTGCCTTTTTGGTCCTTTAGGTCAATATGATTATCAGTCTCAACACTACCACTGCTCTCAAATTTTTCAGATGAAACCTCATCTAGAAAGTTACAACCCCATCCAGTTCAAAAAATTGTGCTTTTGACTAATATAGAACACTTTCTCTCAGAAATAGATCCATATTCATAAAAGGATAGTTATTCAGTCTTACCAATTTATTTTCCTTTTGTCATTTTCTACAAAAAATAATTTACCTACCATTACCAATTACATACCTTAATATTTTTTAAAGCATACCCTTTTTTTAACCACTTACTAAAATACAAACTGTATACTGAAAACCAGTATCTGGAGGAGTCCCAGTCTTGGATAAAATTACATGGCTTGAATGAAATAGATGTAATAAAGATATCAGTCTGATAAAAGTTAAATTCATCTCTATCTAACGAGAAAGAAGAATACACAGAATATATCACAGTATCACAGTATCACAGTATGTTATATAGAGAGTCTGAATGAGATATTGCTTGTGCTGCCTCAAGAAAGATGAGGTGTATATTTGTCAGCATTGGTTAAAGTTTATAATTTTCCCTAATCCCATGATTTCTAAGTAGCAATTCAATACAGCTGTCAGTGGAATGACTGAAAAAACGTCATTGACACCAATAGTGATAATGCCCATCCAGATGCAGACCCAAACATAATATACAAGTAGTATATAAAGAAAAGCATGCTTTCTCTAGTCCCACTCTTGCAGTCTCCCATGCAATCATCTTTATGCACATGCGTCTGCCCACTATATGGAAGCCGTATTTTGAGAGCCCAAGTCAAGGCCATGGCAAGTTCCAAAGGCAACAGTTTCAAACATTTAAACTTATCCACAGACTCTTCCCTCTGCACCCCCCCCCCAGCCCCCATCTCCTCTGCCTGGTGTTATTTTTATGTCAAATAACAAGAATTTTGTTAATCAAATTAAAAATTAATAAATAAGCCTATTCTCTTCAAATTTGGTGCTTCACACAATGCCAGTGCTATCATGAAAGGAAAATATCCATCATAAGCGACTGTTTGGAGTCAGATCAGAGACACCCATCATCTGACAGTAACATCTGACTGTAAAGTCAATTTACAAATTCTATACTTATTACACATAAATGTTTATTATTTATTTTGTTATATTATTTATTATGTACTTATTACACATTATGTTTACAGATTCTGCCTCCACAGACATTGGGTAATTTATGGGGTCCCTCAGTCAACAGCTATTTTATATTAAACTCCAACTATAAGTACGTAAATAATTTCAATGATACATTCACAAGGACAGCAATCAGGGTTTTTTTGTTTGGTTGGTTGTTCTATTTTGGTGTTTCTGGGTTTGGTTTTTTTTTTTTTTGGAGGGAGTGGTGTGTTTTTACAAAGTGAAATAAAGTGTGGGACAGGGTAAAGAGGGGCTGCTTCCTCAGAGATGACAGGAAAATCCTGGAGAAATCATCATATACATAAAAAGAGGCAAACATTTACTAGATAAAAGCAAGGCAGAGGAGAAATGACTACCTAACAGCTGCAGCTGGTTGTCTCTGCAGATTTAGAGGATCAGCTACCAAGACTGTAATTCTAAGAAAATCTCCTATTAATGGATAAAACTCAATTGCGTACTGTTCAGTGCAGGCTGGGCAGTGAGAACAAGATAAATAAGAAAAAGAAAAGCCCTTGTTTCTCTAATTGCAGGCTCCTGAATCTGCTTCGCAGGTGTGAAGCAAATTTTCTACATCCTGTTGGCAACTGGTGGCTCCTGTTACCAGTTCATTTCATAGGTCACCAACCGGCTGTCAGATTGTAATGACTTCTGGCTATTTCTAACTGGGATTTAAATCAGTGACCTGAAGTAAAGACACTCATCCTATTACGAGCCTCCCGAGCCATGTAAATTCCAGTGGAGCATTTTTAAATTCTTCTTAAGCTTACTTCACACAGATATAAATGTTCACAGAAGATCCAAGCCGATGAAGAGTCAGGCCATAACTATTGATAGGAAGCCTCATTCCTTTTTAGTGAAAACTCCAGGAACCTCTGGTTTGCATTATTCATTCACTAAGCTACCAATGTATGCAATGTGCACGTGAGAGCTGTTTCAGCAATTTATCAGCTTTAGTGATAGCTGAATATGCAGATTTTATATTCTAATACATAGATCAGAAACACTTGGATCCACATATCAAAAGAACTTTGAATATTTCTTGTGGTGGTTTGTTTTATGAAGTCATACTGTACAGAACAGGCTAGTTTAAAAGCACTGGAAGGACTTCTGGGAAATTCCCTTTGCTCTTAAATCATCTATCTTTATGGCAGTGACACTGCCCATAAAGTTTACACTTTCATTACCACAGATACCTAAAAATAAATAAAATAAATAAATAAATAAACCCCAGTGTGACCCTATTTATCTCATCTTCATTTAAAAACAGAAATTGAAGTTTCTACTCTGGGGCAAAAAAAGGTCCTGCTAACTCAGAATATGAATTGCAGGAAAACCAAAGCATTAAAGAAACCCCCCAAAAAACCCAAATCAAAACAAAACCACCACCACCACCACCAAAACCCCAGCCTCAGACAACTGCACATGAAAAGTTTAGGTCATCATATTTAATCACATCAAATGAACAAATAGCTGTGAAAAACCGAAATTTCTGGAAATCATGCCCATAGCCAACCAGCCGCAATCAGAGGCTGCACAGAAATTATTAATCTGCTGTTATTCAGCTTCCAGCCACCACAGGATGACCAGACTATTTTTTAACCTATTCAGTTACAAAATGTTTCTAGTTATATTGTTTGCTTCCTGCATTTGTTTCTGAACATCACCTAGACAACATCTTTTCCATATCCAGTACAAAACAACTTGTTATCTCAATAAAGATTTCAACAAAAAAACTCTGAAATCACAAATCAGTGTGAAAAGAGATACTTTCCTTGCTTTATCATCAAGGAAAGAATTACAAATGTGCTAATGCATTAACATTTTTAAATTATTCAAATTTAAAAATTATTCTTGATTTAAACTAATACTAAGCATATCTGATGAGGAAAATGTCCTTTGAAGTGACCACAGACAACACTGCTTTCCAGGTACCAGAAACAGGAGATATTTTACATCAGGAGACTAAACACTCAGTTACATAACAGTGAATAAACTGTAGACAAAGTAGAACCTTACCAGATCTGTGCTGATCTCTGTATAAAAAGTGTTACGCACACACCAGATAGTCACTAAGCATGGAAGTAATTTTATATGAAGGGTTATCAGAAATTATGATGTAGAGAAGCATTTAGACACAACTGCAGCCAACTGCAACAACTTCAGCTTCTCAAATGACCTCCAATTTCAGAAACAGAAGCTCTGACAGAGTACAAAAGAGTGGCATCAAGTGATGTTGTGGTTAATTTTCCTTAGCTGACTTTTCTCCACTGCCCAAAGTTGCTGTTTAGGCACCTTAAGAAGGGTTCCTGCTGGGAGAGACATTCTCAAGACAACAAATGAGAGAAATGGGGTTTATTGGCAAGCATCTGAAACCCACTGTGTCCATCGGTTTTGGCAGTCAAGACTGCTTATTCAAGACTTCCTGCACTACAGAAGGCTCAAACACGACTTTCTTCAATCCCCCCTCAAACACGAAGTGCTCATTCTGAAGCCTGTCCAGACCTTTGCAGAAGCAAACCACCAGCTCAGTGAATTCAGTGCTTTCCAGTAAGCACCTGGCTCTCTGCTCATACAGCATACGGGCATCCCAAGCCCACACAACACCTTCACTCATGGGGAGGAGAAACAACAGTGGCCAGTCACAGCCAGCAGCTGATGCTGTCGGATCTCTCCAGCCTGCATGCTGGTCTGGGCACTGCTACCTACCACTGTGGTCGCCATGCACGTTAACTGTATGCATGGGTGCACAGAGCTGATTAGCTGGCAGGAAGTGGATATTATTGCAGATTGCTATAATGCTTCATTGCATTTGATTTTAAAAGGTAATGAGTAGGATTCTTGGAGTCATGGGATTGTGACCTGCAGCTGTATGGCACAGGTACAAGCACCTACAGAAGTAGCTTAAAATATGCAATAGGTTCTATTAAAAATAATAATTAAAAAAACCCCAGGATTTCTCTTTCTGAACATTTCTGCAATTCCAGCTTTATCATGTACATTACCCTTTTTCATACTGACTCAGACAACCCTAGCTGGAACTGTCAGGCGGCTTATATTTCATCCTGCAAGTTCTCCGGGAGACTCTTCTCAAACTATTCCTCAGTTTTTCAATCAATTCTGAACAGAATTATCTCAGATTTAACTGATAAAGACAAAACAAAACAAACAAGCAAACAAAAAAAAAATCTTTAAAATCAGGATGTGCGTGTATAAACAAGGCCTATGGAACAAAGCAGTCAAGTTCAGAAATGGAATAGAATTATTTCAGAAGTGGAATAGCCAAGTAGAAAAGTTACTTTACCTCCCACTGTGGGCATATTCCAAAGTAGATGTAAATCACTGGTGCCTTTTCCACCTGGGTTCAGTGCACTTTGCATCAAATTTCATAAAACATCACTTCAGGTGTTGTCATTAGAAAAGTATGAAAGATTAAAAATCAACCAGAAACACCAAGGCATACTTTTACAGTCTTAGGGTGCACTGTGGATGATAAGATGAAGCTGGCTGATTAACATGTGAGCCAATCTTCATTTTCTCATCTCTGCTGTTGCTATTTGAGTAATTTCTGGATCTCATGGTGCCTCAGCTGAAGTGCAGAATAGAACAAATAAATAGAGCAAAAAAGGGCTTTAGCTTTTCAGGAATGACAAGGTAGATCTGGGGCAGGGATCACTCCTTCTTGAGCCTTCACAGCCTTCTTCAGGCAAAGCCACTCCACCCAGGAGCAGAAGATTAGGAATTTTATTCAAATATTATGCCATTTTGAAAAGCTTCTGTCAGCTCAAATCCAGCTTCAAGCCAGCGTAAGATGGCAGGGCTAGGATACGTAAGTTCATTGCCTTGTGAGGTTTATCCTGTCTCTCTGCCATTGCCTTTGCTATCGAATCCATAAAGTTCAGGTTTGGTTTATATGCATTTGAGAAATTTTAATCGTTTCACTTATTCAACAAGACTTCTATAACTTAACCACAAGTAGTCTCTTTTCCAGCTTAATTAAGGGCAGCTTAGCTTTGTTTACTTTCCATGATAAGCAATTCGAACAGTTCGAACCACTTTATTTTGTGAATACAGTTTCTAGGACATACTTACATTCCACTGAATTATGACAGGCAACATTTTATCACAATAAGGAATTTCTGTGATACCATCAGAAGTAACACATTATCCAATTTAACATGTATTACTATAAAATAATAAACTAATTTATCCTTTAATCTGATCAGCTACTTTATGAAAAAAACTCTTTTCACAAAGGATAAAATTAAATCTAATCCCTGACATGACATACAGTAAAATAGACTAGGCTGAAAGCAACTTATATCCTCTTTCATATCTTACACTATTACATATGGCAGGAAAACTTAGAATACTGTTTATCAGCTGTTAATCAGAATTTACCCCACAAGCAGGGCACTCTTAGAATTTTAAATATTTCCTATCTTCTATTTGCGCATGTATTAAAGGAATTTATATTCCACCTGTACAGAGGATCTTACAAAATCCTATTATAACTCACAAACATTGGGTACTTTAGCTTGTTATGGAGTAATATTTGGGGCCAACTTTGAATTAAAGAGAGTGAGAGTAAAAAACACTTGGTGTGAGAGCTCTGAGGTGTTGCTCAAAGATATGCAGGGCTGGAGATAAATCAAGATCTTGAGCAAAAAGGCAAGAAATTCTCTAAAAGTAGCTATTTGAGGATCAGAGGAAAGGGATGTTTTGAAGTAGAGAGGACTATGTTTATTCCTCTGAAGCATAAAAATAACGGATTTTGCTGGAGGAAGGGAGGCAATTTTCCAGCTTTGTAAAGTACAATGGATACAATAATGTAATGTCTTTTTTAAAACCACCTACACACATAAATTAAGAAATCTTTTAAAATTAACCAATTTGGTATTAAGCCCACTGAACTTCCAAAGTACAGAATCACTATGCTCAAATTTGTCTCAGTCGTGGCTATGGTACATCAAGACAGTCTCATTAACATAATTTTCACCACTATATAAAGTGGGTTTTCATCTTATTTTCTTGGGTTGTTTTCTGTATGTCTCTTTCAACATTCAAATACTACTATATATTTGAGATTAAAGTGTCAGGCATGACTTGTCCCTGCCTTTACAGAGATAAAGCACTAATAGACACTTGGAACCACAGCAATGCTAACACAATGCTAGCAGAAATATGTGAAATTAGTAGCTTGTTCTGCAAGGGCTGAATTAACAATTCCTTTTTCCCAATTTGCACAATTGGCTTTACTAAATGATTAATGCCTTTAAAACCTGGGAAAGTAATTATGAGCATGGATGGCCAGATAAGACTGAGATTAGATAGGACTTAATTAGTACTTTGCTACTTTTCCTAGGTCTGACTGTCACCTATTATTTTGTTAATAAAAAATAATAATAATAAAAAAATCCAGTTTACTTAAGCAGAAATCAAGAGGTAGAGTGATAGTCTTTTACTAAAAAAAAAACCAAAAAAAACCCAAAAAACCCAAAACCAGACAAATAAAAATGTTTTGACAATATTACCTTCTTCATACTTTAAACTACCTTTGCCAAAGTAGAAAAAGAGGACCAAAAGATTTTTAGACAGATCATTATAAGGAAAGTTTCAAACAACTGTTATTTAAGCTTGTCCTTTTATAAGTAAAACCATCTATTTTGCATACACCTTAAAATGTTTTGTAGTATATTTAGGGCACCTTTGCTGTGTTCGGTTTTATTACATATAGAGATTTATGAGTAACACTGAGGATCACACAGACCTTCCAAATTTTTTTATTCAAAACTCCCTACGGCCACAGTAGCTTCAGTACCTAACGGAACACTCAGTAGTGAAAGAGTCAACACTCACAAGTAATCTTTTGTTATAAGGATGAAAGGTTAAAAAAGAAATAAAGTTACCTATTTAATCAACTAGACAATCAAGATGTTCAAGGTATAGCTCTTCCTTTGCTAACTGGGATATCTTCCTCACTACTCCATACCCAAAAGACTGTTTAAGACCCTGAAAATGCATTTAAACCTAAAAAAGAAAGTATCATCACACTTTGCTACATTTTTTGCATATTAATAAGTATAAAAGCCTTCTTCAGTGTCAAAAATGAAATAAATTATACTTTGCAGCACAGCAAATCAAGAACCATTTCAAACGACCAGGTCTTCCAGGAGACCATCATAGTAATGCCAAGACACAGAAATCAAACAACAGGGATTAAAAGTAAAATGGTCCATTTTTCCTGCTCAATTAGGCTAAAATGCATTATGAGCCACTTAAATCTGTTTCTAAAATATTGGAAGTCACAGTGACAGTTCAGCTCTACAACCACAGACCATTAAGGTAATTTAACAATCAAGTTAGGACACGCTCTGCAGAAGCACGTTGGCACTAAACTCCATGATGGTGCAGGGGTAGAAATCACTTACTTTGCTCAAAACCACTGTTACAAGTTGCCTCCAACAAGCTGTGAAGAAGCTTGTCCTTATCCTAGGAGGCTAAGGATGGTTGGTGGCTTCTCCCCTTTCCCACACTCTCCACTGACACCAGCTCAGATGGAGAGGCTGCAACTGACCGTGCAGGAGGTCATGTCTTGGGTGGCCTCCTCTTCTTGCTCCTGTCGCAGATCTCAGCTTCACCACACAGTCCTTTGAAAGAGGTCTGTGAAGGTTTTAGCGACATAGCCCTAGCTGGTTGGGAGACTCAGACAACTAATACCTTAATAAAATAACTGATCACAGCTGCCAGTCTGAAGTCCAAGGCCGATCTAGACCTTGCTTTTTAAAACAAATGCATTCTAACAAAACTACTTTTTAGCTACCCAGCATGTTTTAACTAACACCCCTTCTTCTTCCAGATTTTATGTGTTTTTCATGAAAGTCTAATTACCATCCAGATACCATCTGAAGCAATGCTTGAAGAAAAAAAAGCATAATTTAGAAATTCAGAAAATACACATTAATTATTTTTCTAACATGATTAAAGTGTATAAATTTAGAATTTGTGTAAATATATGTTAAAACACTTTAATATATACAGACATAGAATGTACATAATCCTCATGGTTAGCAAAAGAAAATACTGAATTACACCAGCCAATGAGAATCAATCTTTCTCTGGAAAAATACTTAGGAAGCACAAATGCAAAACAAGATGAAAATCAATTATTTAAATCAAGGTTTCCAATTTCACAATTAAAATCATGATTAAAATTGGCAATTTAAATGACTTTGATCTAAATCAATCCCCTTTCTGTGAAACCAACCTATTTATTTTATTTGTCATCATTACTGTTCTCAGAGCACCCTGATGCAAAAATTGTTTGTAAATGTGCAAGTGTCTATTTCTTTGTGAACACACTTTGCTTTACGTTTGTAATTCATTTATGACAAGAGCATTAGCTACACCTTAGCACACCTATGACACAACTCTATTTATGACAAAATAATATTAAATGGTAATTGTATTTTGTAAGTGATGTTATTTCCCATTCTTTCATAATATTGCATTATTTCAGGACAATTGCCAATTAACTGAGTTTTGGATCACCAACAGACATGCCAGTCACAAACACAGTGACAAAAACTATAAACCTGCCATTTGGCACCCAGCATTCCTCAGAGACAACAAAAACCTTACCTGATCTGTAAGGCCACAGAATGTCAGGTCCTATGTTGGGTGCTAGGGTCACCCAAAGTAGCACCAGCACAACTTTCAAATCCCTTCAAAGCCCATTTCACCAGCTGGAGATGGCTATAGGCAAAGATTCTTTGGACTTGCCTTTTTATCCTGCATTCCTGAAAATGTGTCATACACATGTCTTCATTCACTCATCCATAATGTATTCAGAAAGAAGCTGAGGTCCCAAAGATGCTATATTTCTACAGGCTTTACAAAGGGAAATGCCCAGAATAAAGGTTGGAGGCCTAGGTCTCAACTTAAATGACCTCTTGACGGGTGGGTAAGAGTCGCAGGTGGAGCTGACCAGGGAAACAAAGTTAGTGCACTCCAGGTCCAGCCAGGTATGTTGCAGCAGAGAGTAACGTACAAATTAGACATCAGAGAGTCCACCCATGGAGATTTCCTGAGATATATTCTGTAGAAACCAGGTTCCATTGGCTTACACAATGATTTGCTGACATCCTCACCTCAGAAGAAATTAAGACCTCGGCCTTTGTCTCTAATGTTGCCTGTGGATAATGAGCCAGACATATTGAGACATGCCAAACCATTGCATAGTTTATCTGAGTTAAACAAAGATACAATTTTCCATCTCCATTAGGCTCTTAAAGCCTTCCTCCTGACTCTTTCTCATCTACTGCCATGAGACACCAGTTTCTTGTTAGTCACCAGCAATAATTCTGCTTTGATATCCAGACTATCCTTTAATAGTACTGGCTTTTTTCCTAAACTTCTCTTTTTGAACTTCACACCACACCGAGTCCCAACTACTGGACTATTTTTTTCCTCCTTCTTCCCACGCATCCACACTTTCTGATTCAACAACAATTTTCATGGCCCATAGGCTTCACCACAATAACCTGACCCATGCTTTTGTCCTAACCCTTTTTCACAAGTAAGGCTATGTCAAGGTCCTTTCCAGCACCACCACATGCTTACTGAGTACCTTACTGGTCCTGTGCAGCAGTAATGAGTTGGCTGTGATCACCTCATAATCCCAGCCTCTTAACAGTTTGCTTGTTATGTTTTGTATTTTCTCTCATCATGAAAAATACTTTGGAAGAGGTCCCAGTTCACTGGTGCAAACTTATGTGTGTTCTCCAATTCCCTTGTTAATACCCATCTTTATCTGTGATACCTGCAAAGAACAAAAAAGCAGCTAGCTCAGGCTGCTGCTGTAGTGAGATGGGTGCTGCCAAACTGAATGACAATATTACTTTGTTTTCTGCTCATATCTGTGGCTTCTTTTCTGTCCTACGTTTAAACTGTAAATAATCTAAAGCGGGTCTTCTCTTTATGTCCTGCACTTAAAGTGCACCAAGGACATGATCTGCTGATCTATAATTGAGGGCACCAACAACTACGTAACAACAATAATAATACAATAGAAGAGGAGACGACACTATGATTTCATTTCTATCTAAACCTGGAACAATTTGTTAATGGAATTAGGAAGCTTCCTTTATGTAATTATCACTGAATACGTCAGCCAAAGTCTAACTCTCAGTGTGTATCTTTCACTGTGATAATGCAGTCTTTCAGAACTACATGAAATTACTACCATTTAGATAAGCTGAGCTGAAATTTATGACCTTCCATTTGCAACCAGCTCCAGAGCAGTAGTGTGCATTTTCAATTCAGGATCACAGAATTACAGAATGCTTGCGTTTGGAAGGGACCTTTGGAGATCATGTAATCCAACCCCCCTGCTAAAGCAGGTTCACCTAGAGCACATTACACAGGATCATGTCTATGCAGGTTTTGAATATCTCCGGGGAAGGAGACTCCACAACCTCTCTGGGCAGCCCGTTCCAGTGTTCTGTCACCCTCAAAGTTTTTTCCTGATATTCAGATGAAACTTCCTGTGTTTCAGTTTATGCTCATTGCCCCTTATCCTCTCAGTTGTTTCTTCTCCAGACTAAATAGGCCCAGCTTTCTCCACCTTGCCCCATAAAAGAAATGTTCTGGTCCCCTAATCCCCCAGGATAGGTAAACAAAGCACCCAGTTTATAAGACTTCATGTCTGAGTTCTTAAAAGCTAGGAGGGACCTCAAGCAAAGAATATTTTCATGCTTCTTTTCTCTTGAAGCTGACCCAAAAGAACAAAACCAGAGTTTTAAAATACCCAGGATTCCTCTTTTTTTTTTTTTAAAATGAGAATGTATAAGTTTGTTCTGATGCTGTTCCACTACCTTGTTTTCTAGAAACCTCATACATTTTAAAGTTATTAAAAATCAACAGCAACAAAAAAACCCTCACTCAAACCAATCCAAAGGAAAGCAGCATAACAAAATTTTCTAAATCACATTGAGTCTTGGACAAAGTTTGAAGGAAGACCTGGAATTAAAATGAAGATGCTTATTTCTGACCTCCTGTTTTATCCACTGTACCACTCGTTTCCCTACAGCTAGAACTATGTAAGTTCTTTCACTAGAAAATAGTCATGTTGCTTTCTTATTACAGAAAGAAGGTTTTTTCTGAAACAATTGAATATTTACGGAAAATGCATCCCTCTCTGGATATTAAGCCCTAAAGTTACATATATAATGTTAAATTAGTTTGCCCTTCTTGGTACCCTAAGCAAGTCCAAATCAATGTCACCACAGGAGCAATACCTCAAATGCCTTTTTTCTGAATCACAGCAGTTCCTAGTCCCGAGTCTGAAGACATCTGGATACTCTTTAATGGATGTAAACTGATCCAGACCCAGGTGTTCAAGTCTGGAGAAATGCCCAGATCCCCCTTTAAACTGCTATTCCCTTTGTCACTCACCGGGTCCCACACTGTCCTCTGTAACCTGCTGTCATCAGCATATCGGTCACCTGTGTCTGGTCAATGCATCCTTGTTACCAACCACTGTGGCTGCAATTACAGCTTCAACAGTTTCAGGGTCCTGAAAATAGTTGGATGTTTGCTTCCCTTTCTTGAGAAGGACAAACCATGAGCTGCAGGCAGTCGCAAACTTCAGGCAGGCTGCTACAGCAGAAACTCACTCTACTGTGTTTTCTCTGGCACATCTAGAATTTGCCCATTTGAAAAATGGGGTTGGGCTTTAACGCAAGTCTACAGGTTTCGGCGAGCTGTGCTGAGATCATGCAGCCAGATCTTGTCTGGCTTTATAGCAAACCCAGTTGTTCAAAGCAGTCAACCTGAGCAACAGCCTTTTAAATTATTCAGCTAGATATCAGCTGTTGTCATTTAGCTTTCAGAAATGCAGTCACAGTTTGTACCCAGCTTGATGCTATTTTTGAGGCAGACAGTGCGCAGAGATACCCTCATCTGAGAGCCTTGGACAAAGTCAGGATGATGAGGTAGCATGGGTAAATCTTGGATACATTGTAAATCAGATTTCATTCTACTGCCACACATTAGGCAACATGCCCTTTGCAAGGGAAGGAGATGGATGCTGAAACAGATGAAAAATGGTATCTGGAAAGCAGGAAAATCATAATGTTCTGGGTCCACTGAATGGGAATTTTCATCTTTAACATAATATTACCAAATGCCTTGTAAAGATGGTTAAGAAGACATTCATGAAAAAAAAAGGCCAGAGGAAGGAATGTAAACTGGAGACTGGGTGGGGAGAGCCCAGGAAGAAACTGAGGAAAGATAAGAAAGACCAACATTTTTTCTTCCAGGTCTACATTAGAGGGGCACTGCCAAAACAACAAAGCATAGCTTTGCCAGTATAACACACGTTTTGTCTAGTATTTTGCTGCCATAATGGTGCCAAACAGAAGTCAAAGCCCACAGCTCACCAGGCTGATGCCCAGTCTGAGTTTTTCCTTCTGTCTAATTCCCATAATTTTGAAAGACTCATAGGCGCCTCTTGAAACCAACCTACCTGTCTTGCTCCTATTTCTGCAAGCCCTTTTCCCCCTCCTGTTCAAGCAAGCTAACACTGCTTATGATGAGGACAGGTTACACAGGGGTGCATGAAGAGACTGATCAGCATTTGTTAGCTATCAGCAAATGGCATCAAAGATGGGTTATGGACAACTAACCTCCTCTGTCACAAACCAGCAAGTGTCACTCCACCAATAGCTGCTGTTATATTGTCCTTTTCTTCAAATAAACTCACTTAAAAGGGAAGATGAAACAGGAGCCATTTGGAGTTTGTGGATACTCTTCTGCCGTGTGGGAGAATTAAGCTTTGTTTGCAAAAACATGGAGGAGCTAGTACAGGAGGAGAAAGGATACTAGAAATGAGTATGTTGGTAGGAAAAAAAGGCATAGAAGTGACTCAGAATAGGATAGTCTAGCCAAATATGTAGTGTTAGGAGATGTTGCATAGCTGTACCTATGAGTTATGCCTAAATCACATTTCAGGGAATTCTGTTAGTGTAGGTTGGTTACTGTGTGTTCAGTAAACACTACTTGCCTTGAGATACTTACATACAATGCAGAGATCAGAGCAGTTACTGACTGACTAAGTCCTGAGTAAGTCACCTTTTGTGCCATGGTATGCCCATCTTGGAGACAACTACATTTATTTTCCTCATGTTGGTGACAAAAATCATAGCTGATGTTTAGAACTCATTTGAGGACTCCGGAGAGGAGAGGGTGATATGGTGGGAAGTGGATAATAATTTCTGAACTCTGGCATATCAAGATGATCACAACATGTGTAGACCCAGCAGGTCACATTGTAATACCTTGCTAATGCCTTCAAAGCTTTTCAGAGACCTTTATGGAGTTACTCTACATGAAATATTAACCCTAACATATGCTTTCAAAAACTAGATTCAACGTGCACAGTAAAGAGCCCTTGAGAGAAGGGTTAAGCACTAATCTGCTTTTTTCACTTTCTTGTGGAAGGAGATGTGGCAGTGAAGGGGCTTGCCAGCCTGAAGGCTCTGTACTCATCTGGCTCCTACTGCATCATGTATCACGTAAGTGTATGTCACGACAGCTAATGGGGAGGCTGCAGAGGCCTCTCTCTCTTCTTGGTCAGGCCATTTCTGCTGGAAGTGTAACAGGGGAGTACAAAGCTTGCAAATGTACTCAGTATTGCTGACTCTCAGGGAACCCTACTTTGGTGTTGGAAAAGAAAGAAAATACAATATGGCCGATGCATGCAGTCAAATCACCCGCTGCTTCACAAGGAAGAGAAGGAAATTAAATGATACACAGGGGAGACAGGCCTGATTACTGAAATTATATATACATTCTTGAGGTGAATAGTCTTCATCTAATTTGCAGGTAAATTAATAATTTACAAAGAAAATAATTACTTAAAATTAATGTCTATTAAAAATAAATTTTAGTGACAGACATGTGCCCTGTTACAGTGACTTTTTATTTAAATATTCCACTTGAATTCTTTTCTGTATCTCAGTGCACTATGAGATAAGCTGATGGAGAAACAGCAAAGAGTGGCTTAGCAAAAGCTGAAGAAGAGACAAAGTTGTCACAGTATGAGAATGGACAAAATTATTTATACCAAAGTTGAAATAGAAAACAGAAACTTCATTTTTTCACTCAGCACACAAACTAATTCACTCAGCATTACCACAAGATACTGTGGAGGCCACAGGCAAGAAGGGGATGCTGTGGAGGATTTAATAAATTAATGGAATAGGATATACTGGTGACGATGACCATGTGTGACTGTAGAAGTCTCTAAAATGCTGGTTCCCAGAGTGAAGGCTTGGCAGGGTAGGAGCAATTTTGCTTTGCCTTGCTTGTTCAAGCATGGTTGCAGCTTACAGGAGCAGGACTGGGGCCTCTCACACTGGCTGTGGCAGAGGCCCCGGCAGCAGCAACAGCAGGGCAGCAGGAGGAAGAGTAGCAGATTTCTTGATGCTGTGGAAATGCACCTCTTTGTAGGCATCCCCCACTGGCCCATGTCCAAGAAAGGATACAGTGTTAGGCAAGCCTACAGTCAGGCACCAGCTGAAATTCCTAAAATCTAGTTTTCTTTTACACAGATCTCCATTAAAAAAGCTTTGCAATAAATTTGCTAGCTTTCACATTTGCTAAAGGGCTACTACTTTTCCTCCCAAAACAATTATGTTAGAAATATGGTCTATAAGAAAAAAGGCGTACATATGGTGACATATCCTTGTTTAGCTTAATTCTAGGTGCTGGTGAGAGATGTGCCTTGAGCCATATTGCAGGCAGCTAGGAATGCATGAGTATTTCCCGTTTGTGTATATTTGCACATATATATATATATATTTTAGCCTGACTTCCACTTAGCTATCTGGAGGCAACAACTTGTGTCACCAAAGAGTCCCCAGAGAAACAATAGGTTTGGCAACACTGGACTTCATTATAATTGAGAAGAAAAACAACGTGTGCAGGAAACCATAAAACCCCTCAAGCTAACTGTAGCCAACGGCACACGGGCCCGGCTCCGGGAGGGGAGGGCATACAGTCCAGGCCTGTTTCTGCGAGTGACTGCAGTTTGGTGTTGGTGCTGTCGCCCATCCCATTACTGTTCGCTCTCGTCCTCGATTTTGGCTTGTGGTCAGACTCAAGAACAAACTGACCGATAACCTTAGTTATAAGTGAGGTTATTTTTCTGAGTTACAACCTTTGCATGCAGGAGCCGGGGAGCTGAGGCACACACCCCCAGCGGGGAGCCTGCTCGCTCTCAACCCCCTCCCTGCATCCCAGGGGATGGGGAGTGCCGGGGGGGGGGTCAGCAGCAGGGACGTCTGCTTTGCAAGCGACCTCTGAAAGGAGCGGCCCTGCATGAAAAGAGGCTAACCGGGAAACCTTCGGGCAATCGACGGCATGGGTTTGCAGGTGGGGGCTTTTTGCATGGTAAATATAACACAGGAATTCACGAGGATAAAGTAAGGCAAACATTAACCTCCTGTGCCGGTGGCTTTGCAAAACAGCCAGTACGTCTCCTTTCGTTTGCTGCTCTTTTTCATGGAAAAGAGTTTATGGCTCAAAGCCAGCTGTAAATTACCAGCTAAGTGAAACCATTATGTCAGTGGGATGCTTTAATCGGTTTACAAAATACTGTTCAAGATACGATGCATATCCGTGGGCAAGAGGGGAACGCAAGCGTGTATCAGGGACACCCCCAACGGGGTCACGGGTTTTGGCCCAGGTCGGGACGCACTCAGCTTGGAGGCAGCAGGGAGGTTGGGGCAAGGACCCCTACACACCACCCCGTCCCTCAGTCCCTCCGACTTGCGCATTCTCCCTCCTAACAGCGTTGATGGCCCTGGGTTTGCAAGCGCTTTCATTAGAAAGACTTCATTAAAGGTGCCCCGGAGAAACTGGTATGGATGGAGGATGGGCGGCGGGACCCCGCAGCTGCCCGGGCCCAGCGGCTAGCTCGCTCCGGAGGCTTTCACCCGGAACGCCAGTGCAGAAAAGGAAACAAAAGGAAAAAACACGTATTGTATAAGGGAAAATGACCTCCACCTGCGCTACCTGAGGAGCAGCACCGGAAGGAGAGGAGCTGCTCGCAGTCTCCCGGCTAACGCGCTGCCGGGAGCTTGGGGGAGGCAAACCCCACCCGGCCCCAGCTACACGATCCCTCCATCAGGAGCCGTCCGCGCAGCTGCACACCACCGCCGAGCCCGGGTTCCGCGGCACCCACCCGCCACGGCCCTGGAGGGGGGGGCGGTTCGGCGACACGGCCGCTCCTCCTTTGGCTCCTCCCGGCAGGGCCGGCCCCGGGGCGGTGGCTCCTCGCTGGGACAGTGGCGGCGAGCTGGAGGCTCCGCTGCCAGGAGGAAGACAGATCGCTATTCGGAGGGGGCAGGGGGCGTACGAATGATGACAAGAGCAGTCCAGTGTTAGGGTTCAGTTCCAGCTGATTTTATTTCCTTCCCGAAGAACAACAACAACAACCAAAAAGAAAAAAAAAAAAACAACCAAAAAAAGAGAAAAAGAAAAAGAGAAACCAAAATAAAGAAAAAACAAAACAAAACAAACAAACAAAAAAAAACCCAAAAAACCAAATCAAACAAAACAAAAAAACCAAAACAAAAGAGCGGTTATTTACAGAAGGTTTATCAACAATCTGACAGGCAGTGAACTTGACATGGTTAGCTGGCATGATCTTTTTTTTTCCTTTTCTCTCTTTTCTTTCCCAACATTGCGTTGAGGGTGATCGTTAAGATTTAAAAAAGAAAAAAAATAAAAATCTACACAGCATATTGCACAGGATGGATGACCAAAAAAAAAAAAAAATAACAAAAAATAACAAAAAAAGTTAAACCCTTAACGGAACCACCTCATTAGGCAGACGTCCTAGTGCCTGTCATGTTATATTAACATACATAAACACACAATCTTCTTTTTTGCTTATTATAATACAGACTTAAATGTACAAAGATGTTTTCACTTTCTTCATCTTAAACACAACAGCTATAAACCTGAATACATATGCTATCATCATGCCATAAGAGACTAAAACAATTATATTTAGCGACAAGTAGAAAGGATTAAATAGTCAAATACAAGAATGAAAAACGCAGTACATAGTGTCGCGAACTCAAACCGGCATTTCGATAGATCCAGTGGTTTAAACGGCACGGGTTTGCTTCTAAAAAAAGTGCAAAAGATGTGGTTTACAAGTTAAAGGTACAGGATCCCTTCTCTGTAAATGCACCAGTTACTGTACTTCATTTCGGGACAGGCGTGTCTCCCCAAAACGGTGGCACACGGTGTGTCCGCCTCAGTCCTCCCCTGCCCGCTCCCCTCCGGACCCCCTCAATAAAGGCGGGGGGCTGCGGAGCGGCCACGGGCGGCGAGGGATGCTGTCACTTTAAGATGCCTGCAGATTGGAGTGTAAACATGGACAAAAGAGGGGCTGACTCGTGGGTGCGTGAGAGTGTGAGTGAGCGTGAGCGCGCACACGCGGGTGAGATACTAACCAGCGGCCCTGTTGTTAAAATCAGGAAATCCAAACAGCGATTTACACCGATTTACACCCCCTTTATATATTTTTTACAAAAATACACTGAGAAAATAATCAAACGTTTTAATCTCTCTTCTCTTTTTGTTTGTTTTTTTCTTTTTTTTTTCTTAAAAGTGTCAAAAGTCTACATTTAAATATAAAAAATTAAAAGTTAAAACTCTAGCCCTTCAGTGAAGGAGACATAAAAATGGTGCGGGTAACAACGAGAACTACCAAAAAAGGACAAAGAAATACAAGTCAAAAATGTTTGGCCAGTATAAATACGTCCACTTATAAAATGGCATCCGATTACATTTACAAGGAAAAATAAAAACAAAACCGAAAAACAACACGAGGATGGAGCATCGGTGAGAAAAACCAGTCTTTTCATTTACAGCTATAAGGAACAAACACATACATACTCTGAGAAAAAAATTTGGTCCTGAATTTTCTTTTCTTTTTTAAAAAAAGTCCAGCACAGATTTGAGTTGCGTTTGAATCCTTTAAAGAGTTAAGAATGAAAAAAAGCTGGTGATATTTTTGTAGGAATCAAACATAGCGCCATCTATCTGCTTTTATATTATCCTAACACTAGGGTTTTTTAAACTGTTCAACAGTCTTACAGAAATCTTAAAAAGATAGACAGGATAACATGCTATATTAAACCCCACCAGTGAAATAATCCAACACCATCACAATTCTGAGTAAGAAGAAAAAACCTACTTTTTTTTTTTTTCCGTATTTTCGTGTTTGGGACTTTTTTTTTTTTTTTTTTTTTTTTTTTGCAAAAGCCGTCGCCCTCAGTTTCCCCTGTACCACATCACGACAGAAACTGTTCCCATTCGGTCTCTGTTTCCAAAGAACTTTTCAGTGTTCTTGAAGTTTCGGCCTTATTTTTTCTTTCTACACATGACATAAGGTGACCGAGAAAAGCGCTGCCGCCACCTCAACCGTACGTGCAAATCCGTTTCAGTTTATTATTATCTTCCCCCCACCGTATTTTCAAGACAGCTCTCAAGTGTGAGTCTGGCTCTTCTCCACTTTACCGAGATCTCAGTCCAGCTCCCAGCTCCATCCGTCTCTTCCTCCTATCATCGTCGCCTCCTCTCACCGCTTAAGAAACCGGGACAGGATTTCTCCCCCCAGACGCGAACCTTGCAAGAGCTTGGGTGGTTTTTTTGTGTTCGTTTCCTTCTCTCCGTTTTTCCAAGCAGTTCAGCTCGCTCTTTCACGCCAAAGGGCGAATGCTCAAGACATCCAGCGTGCGTTTAGCACAATGCATCGCTCCCCCTCCTCTTTATTCATATAAAGTGGGCAATAACAAAGAACCCAGAGGTGTGTGCGGTTCACCCACCCCCCTCCCCCCCCCCCGTCTCCCTTTTCAGTAAATAAAAAAGGGAAAAGGCAGCATTTAGCTCTCGCCAGTCTCTGAAAATGCAACATCGGAGGAGGGGGGTGTGTTTGTGTGTGCGGGTCCGTCTCCGGCTGGGGGAAGGGAACTGCTGGCCTTTCCGCAAGCAGAGGGCGATCCTGCTCTCGCCGCCCAGCTCCCCGAGCACCAGCAGCAGTCTCAACAGCCCCTTCCCGGGGAAGGCGGGGGAGAAAGGGAGTCAAAGGAAAGAAAAGAAAAGAAAAAGGAAAACAAACTCGAGAAACGCGCCCGGCGGTGCCTCCTCCTGCAGCGCCCGGCTCCTGCCTCAGTACGTGAAGACCAGGTTGGAAATGCTGGACTCCAGCCAGTCCCCCGAGATCATCTCACTTACCTCCGGCGTGCAGTAGTCCGGGAACTCAAAGTGAGAGCCCGAGCCGGGCTCGAAGTTAAAATCCAGGTCCCGGTCGAGCACCGAGGAGCTGAAGCTGCCCAGAGACATGCTTTCAAAGCCGGGGCTGGGGTTCAGGTCCAAGAGGTCGTCCTCAAACTCGTCGTCCGACGAAGAAGAACCAGAGGAGGAAGAGGAGGAGGAGTGGCAGGACGCGGAGGAGGAATGCGCCGTCGAGGGGGCTGGGGAGGAGGCACGCAGGCTAGTATAGCTGCGGTGATCCGAGGGCGAGCCCGAGCCGGAGGGCGAAGGGCAGGCAGCGCCGCCGCAGTCCCCGTCGGGCCGGCCCGCCCCACCCCCTCCCTCCTCGTAGAGGCTCAAGGGGTCTCCGGCCTCCGCCGAGCTGCTCAGCGTGGGGCTGCCGGGCACGGCGCCGCCGGGGGAGGCGGAGGCGGCCGCCGCCTGCCCACTCCCGAAGATGTAAACTCGCTTCAGCTTCTTCTCGGCCAGCGGCTTGCCGGGGCCCGAGGGCGCGCCCGCCGCCCCCCGGGGCTTGTACAGCGCCTGGTGCTCGGGCGGCAGGAGCGCGGCCGGCGGCTCTCCCGGGAAGGGGGCAGCTTTGCCGCCCGCCGCTGCCTTGCTGTGGGGCTTGCCGCCCGCGCCGCCGCCCGCGGGGGAGGGCTTGGAGCCGCCGCCGCCGCCCTTCTTCGGGGCGGGCTTGGCGGAGGCCGCGGAGCCGCCGCTGCCGCCTCCCGCGCTGCCCCCGCCGGCGCCGCCCCCGCCGCCCTTGTCCGCCTTGTCGCTGGGCTTGGCGGAGCTGTTGCCCGACTTCACCTTCTTCCTGGGCCGGTACTTGTAGTCGGGATAGTCCGCCATGTGCTTGAGGCGCAGCCGCTCCGCCTCCCGGATGAAGGGGATCTTGTCGCTGTCCTTGAGCAGCTTCCAGCGCTTGCCCAGGCGCTTGGAGATCTCGGCGTTGTGCATGTCGGGGGACTGCTCCATGATCTTCCGCCGCTCGATCTGCGACCACACCATGAAGGCGTTCATGGGCCGCTTGATGTGTCCGCTGGGCGTCTTGCACCAGCTCGGGTCGTCCGCCTTCCCCCCCGTGGAAGCAGTGGAGCCCGGCGTGGGGGAGGAGGCGATGCCCAGCTCGATGCCGGCCCCGGAGTCGGAGGTCTCGGCGGCCAGCAGCGCCTCCGTGTTCTCCGCCGTGTTGGTCTGCTGCACCATCGCGGCGGCGGCAGCGCGGGGCTCGCCGGCGCTCAGCGCCGCACCGGCGCGGGGCAGGGCGCGCAACTTCTCACAGCGGTACTGGGGCGGCGGAGCCGGCCGCAAAGCCCCCCGCGGCCGCGGTCCCGCTCCCCGCACCACTTATACTTCCACACCGGCGCCTCGTCCCCGGCGGCGCGATCCTCTCCCCCTCGAGGCGGCGGCGGCAGCGGCGGGGCCGCCCGCGGTCAGACACAGTGACAGAGTTTTTGCAAAAGCCGCGCCGCGAGCCGTCCGTCCAGGTTAGCTTTTTCCTTGGTGAGTTACGGGTTTGGGATTTTTTGGAGGGGAGGATGTCCTTCTGCTTTTTTTTCCTCACCACCTCGGGTCTGCCCCCTCCCTGAAGCAGCTGTGGTCCAGCAGTTCACAAGTGCTTTCCGCCTGCTCGCGGCGTTTCAGCAGAGTAGCGCGCCCGCCGCACAAAGTCTCTCAGCGCTGGGCACGGCCAGCATGCACCGGCGGCGGGAGAGGGGGAGTGGTGGCAGGGGGGAGGCGGCTGCGGCGCGCCCCCAAAGCCCCGAAAACCCCGGCTCCAGGACTCGTGGTGGTGGTGGCGGCGGGTTCGGCGGTCAGGAGTTAGTGCAGGTAGGATTTGGCAGTTACGAGGCGCTGAGCGAAAACCCCTCAGGCAAAAAAAAAGAAAAAAAAAATAGAAAAAGTAAAAAATAAGAATTAGGGAAAAAAATCACGAGGAATTAAAAGAGAAAAAGAAAAGCGCCCGTGCATGAACGAGTGTGTACGTCCCCGGCAGGAAGAGCGGCAAGCCGGGCTCACAGCCCCGTCTTCCTCCGCCGCAGCCGGTGGTGGTTGTTCTGGTTCTGCTGCCGCTGCTCCGCTCTCGCGGAGCCCTGCGGAGCTGCTGCTGCTGCCGCCGCCCCCCGCCCGCCGGGCGCTGCCCCGCGCACAGCCGCGCTCGGCCGGCTGCAGCCTGAGAGCGGACCCCCGCGCCCGCCCCGCGCCCGCTTTATCCTTTCGCGGCCCGCCCCGCGGCCAATCGGGCGCTGTATCCAACGCCTCCGCGTGCCAAGCCCCTCCCGCCGTGCGGCGATTGGCGGGCGCGGCGGCGCGGTAATCGCGCCCCGCGTGCAATGGGAAGCGCCCGCGCTGACCTCATTCCCGGCGGCGGCTGCGGGGAGGACTTTTTGAAAGGGGGCAAAGGAGGGCAACCCCGCGCGCCGCCCCGCAGAGCACGTGCCCGCGACCCCCCCCCCCTTACCCTCCCCCTTCCTCCCTCCTTGCAGGGTAAAAATTAGGAAATCAGCAAAAATCATTATAATGCAAATAATTAAAGGGGGGGGGGGCGGAAGGGACACCTGCCCGCACAAAGCAACGCACCGCCCCGGTGATCCCGCTGCCGGGGGTTCCGGGAGGAGGGGGCAACATGCCGCAGTGTGTGTGTATGTGTGCGTGTGTCCGTCCGCCGGCTACACGCGGGTGTTGCTGCGGCGGGGTCGTCACCCTTCGCGAAGTGGCCGCAAAGCGCTACCGTCACGCCCCCTCCGACATGGAGAGCGGCGCCGCGGGTGGGACGGAACGCGCGGCCGGCACCTCCTGCGGAGCGGGGAGCTCCGCACCGGCAGCAGCGCTCGCTGATTGCCGCCACCCATCCCATCGCCTAGCCACGGAGTAAGAGGGAGGGCAGACGTGTTGCCCTCGCTACCTGCTTACCCTGCGCTTCGCCAGCGGCCGCTCCCGCATGTCGCAGCCCCATGCCCCTTGGCTTAGGGGTCCGGCCGGGCCCCGCCGGCTCCGCTGGGAGGAGGAGGGGCCGCGAGGGGCGGGGGAAGCGGTACCCGGCCGGTGGGCAGGGACCAGCCTCCCGGGCGCGGAGGTGCAGCCGTGCCTAACCCCGGCCCCCCATCCCCCGCCGCCTCTGGGGCCCTTCGGAGGATGCAAGGTGCGTTTTGAGGAGTGCTGCTTCATCGCATTTTCCGACCCCTCCGCCCTGCCATGGTCAGTGATAACAACAGGGCGGCATCAAACAACCCAGTACTCAGGTAAAGGATTGGTGAGGCCATAAAAACACTGGCAATGTTACTGCCCCAACGATTCCTCACACTATCCGTCAGGCCAGGGACCGAAAAAGCTGCTAGACAAAACAGCTGTGAAAATTTCTGTTCCACACACCACCAGTTAAAAACACTTGTTAAATCAGAAACAAATAACAATGGTTGAAAACAGCTGAAAATGTCTGAAAAAGAGGTCTAAAAATAAGTTAGATATTTGTGCAAGAAAATTTACAGTGGGATCCTTTAGCAGGGTTTCTAACTGGTTTGAGAACAAGCTCTGAATATTAAGATCCCACATGGGCCTCAGACTATTACACTGTCCAGAGGTGCTGAGAAAACTCCTGAGTTCCAAGTACCTCCTTGGGTAGGTCACCTGCAGGACCAAGAACATTTGCAAAGATACAACCTAAATTATTGCTTTCCTTACAAAAATAATACATCGTTTCCTCTTTCAGCCTCTGGTAAGCACTGGATAAAATACTGCTCTGTACTAGATTGATGAGACTCAGTGACATCAGTGGTGTTTCTCACTTTTACACTTGGTGTGTAGTAAATCATGCTATGTTTTTTCCCCTTACTACCCCAAAGCTCACATCAAATCTGTTCTACCATACACCATCAACATCTATGGAAAAAGGGGCTCGCAGTTGTTTGGATGTCAGGAGTAAGTACTGGCTTTATCTATACCCCTGGTACCCATGTGCAGCAGTGGGAAAAACTGAGTCTGGGAGCAGCCAGTGGCTCCTGGCTGCTCCACCTGTAAACATGCTATCCAAAAGGATTTCAATCCCAGCTACCATGTTTTACATATAAATCTCAATTTGTTTAAACTACAAAGCAAGTAAAATATTCTCATGTTTCTAGATACAGGTTAAAGCAGGAAAAATACAAACTAAACTCAGAGACATGGAAAGAAAAAAGCTTTAGAGCTTTTCACTCAGTTGTGTAACAGTGTGCCATGGCTAAAAATTATCTTCAGGTGAGTTAAGTGTTATCTTGATGAAAGCGGCCACCTCAATTTAATCTTGCTTCAAAAAGCATGATCATGGGATGGCCAGAAGAGTATTATTTCCTGAAGGAAAGAACACTTTACAAAAGGGCAATTTAGAATTGCTTAATAAAGCAAGCACAAGAACCCTATGTGAAACTCTATAAAACCATTTTACTACAATTTCTTGGCTGTTTCCTTGAAGTTAATTACTTCCACCCCTAATCCTCCAGTGCAGGACTGGAAGCACCTTCCAGCTCCCCACATTTTTAAGCCTAGGTGTAAAGTGTGAGCACTCAGCTTCCACCTAAAAGGCGGTTTGAAGAGCACTGGCCAGATTTCTCCACGTTTTACAAGTAAAAAAAAAGCCCTCGAAACTTCTTTTCCTGCAGGCTTCGTAGGGCCGGGGGACGCGAGGTGGCAGCGCTGAGCCTCTTCTGCCAGAAGTGGGAAAACGCGAGACACCCAACCCGGGACCTTTATTTTATTATATTATTCTTACAATTATCATTATTTCCCCCCATGGTTGTACTGAGAGGCACAGCACCACAAGTTTCTAACTGGAATTCAGTAGGTTTGCATGACAGAGCGGCCGTGCCCACACATTCACACGCACTTAAGCGATCGACGATAAACCTCGGGGTGGGGGGGCTAAGGGCACAGTCACCGTGACTCCGCTCCCACGCGTGGGACTGCGACCCGACACCGGCGGCTCGCCAGCTCACGGAGCAGGAGAACTTGATCCGAGGGAAAGAGTCCGAGCACATCTGCCGCAACAACAGCAGCAGCAGCAGCAGCAGCAGCACCGGGCGCCCCGGGCACCGACCACGGGCTTCCTGTGCAAGTCGCACCGCAGTCCCCACCGGTTAAAATGCCTTAAGAATACGCAGATTTAGCAACGAGGCAGATTCACACACACACCCCCCACCCCCCCCACCCCCCCCCCCTTAAGCCGAGGATTATTGGCTCTCAGGCGTATTTAACTGCAGCCCTTGCCGTTGATCTTTTCCACACCCCCAGCTCCGCAGGCTGTGAGAAACGCTCTGGAGTCGACTTTGGCTGAGCTTTCAGAAGGCAAACCCTCCCTCCCGCGAAACGTGTTCCTGCATGCCCTCGCCGGCTCCTTTCCCGGGAGGGAGAGTTGCCCGGGCGGCCGCCGCACCGGGCCGAAGAGTCACCGCAGCTTCACCGGCCACCTTTCGCCCCCAGAAACCAGCGAGCTCGCCCCTCCACCGGACTGGGCGGGTTAATTAACGCTCACATTAACTGCGCGCTGCGCACAAAGTGTACCTCCTCTCCCTAACCAGTCCCTCCTCGCCCAGCGCAACTCCGACCTCCAGCACCTCCCTTCACCCCGGCGCGGGGCTGTCTACACGGGCGGGCAAGACCCTCCTCCCGCGCAATGACCCACTCGCGTTGCAGGGGATGCGCGGACGCGGAGTGCGGAAGAGAAGCCTGCCTCCCGCGGGGGAGGGCGCTCCGCGGCAGCTCACCGCCCGCAGCGGGGTAGTGAGTAAAGGGGAGGTGCCGGGCGGTGTGCGGCTCTCCGCGCTCCCCCGCGGAAAGGTCCCCGCGCAGGGCGTGCTTTTCACGCAACAAGCGGGGCCCTCCACCTGGGCATGTCCTGAGCAGTAGCTAGCAGCAGCGGGGCATAGAGCCACCAGAGAGGAAACATTGCGGGCAATTAAGGCGATTCTCGTCACTCTGTGGCAGGCATCCTCAAGGAGGGGAAAGGCGGCACCTTCTTTTCCCTAAAAAAAAAAAAAAGCAACACAAAATCCAAACCAACCTGTATTACTTCTGAGTGTTTTTTCTGTCTGTAACATTCACCTCTGTAACATATATTTTGCCTTGACTCTCTATGCTGAATTTAAATAGGTGCAGTGGGGTGATTTTAGCCTTTTGAACTGGAAAGGACTAGACCACTGCAGAGGGATGCTGCTGAAGAACCTTTCCTACCATCTTTCTGTTGCCTATTTTGATCCAAGGAGAACAAAGTTGGCAAGATACTTGCCAGTAAGGGGAATAAAATCCTGGCTTTTAAAATATCATGATGATAGTGGGTGATCATGTTCAAAGAAGATGAGCGTGCTTAAGGCTCAGAGGTGGAAGCTGAGATGAAAGTGGGCTCTCCTTCTTCATCCTGTTTGCAAGCAGAAAACTCCATTGTACAACTGCGTCACTCAGGTTCACAGAGTACCTTTATGCAGCATGATTCATAAACACTTTGAACTCTTCCCAGTGGCTTTGCGGAGAAGAACTTTTATTACTGGGAAGCATTTTATAGAGGATATTTAGGAGTGAAAATCTGTTGCCTAAAGTTGCATGGTATCGTTTCCTTCAAAACTGTATATTCACTTATGTTTTATCTGAAGACAAGCCTTCACAGAGATACTCAGTGCTCTTGTTATGAGAATGCCAAGACATTTCTAGCTCATTTAATACAATAAGTAGGTAAGAAGCCATTTGCGTATACATATTTATATTAATTCAGATATTAATCACTTTTATGGAAATGTCTGGTTTGGGAAGGCAGAAGCACCTCTCCAGAGATTTTTAATAAGAAAATATGATAATACTGTCTATCCTTTATCCACGTTTGGGACTTTTGAAGTTTTAACTTGTGTTATTCTTAGAGAACAAGTTCAAAAAGCTCTGTTAAAAACAAAAAAGGGGGGAGGAGGAAGAAACTTGGAAAACACATTGTTTGCATTCACTCTAAAAGGAGAATTGCAACCCCTATCCAATCCTATAGGATTTAGTAAACTTTTTTTTTTTTTTTTTTTTTGGGGGGGGGGTTAAGCTTCATATAAGAAAAGGTTTTTCTTCAGTTTTAAAGCTCTTTTGGCAAGGCTTTTTTGCAAAGTGAAAAGCAGCACAGCCACAAGGTTGAAGAGGAATTACTGATCTGCTACATATGTAGCAGCAGATTGCATATTCATGACATGCAGCTGCCATGAAGGCCACCCCAGGCCAAGCTGCTCGGAGCAGAGCCAGGGGTGGGGAGCAGCGGCTGGTGGCTGCCTGCAGCCATCCCTCAGGCACGGCCAAGCCTCTTGCTTGTGGAAGGACTGGGGAAGGAGCACTCTGCACCTTCTGAGTGCTGCGCTTTTTGAGCATGCTCCTCTGTTCTGCCCCTCACGTTCCCTCCCAGTCACCTGTACTTGTCTTTCCTGCTTGCTCTCACCTTCCCCTGCCTTCTACAAGCTGATCACTACCACATTCATAACGTTCAGCTCATCTTTTCCTGCCATCTCTATGAACGAGCAAACAGCTGCAAGAATACAGTTTGGCAGAAGCCCACATATTACCAAGAATGAAGTAATATTGCTACCCACTTCCACAGCATCATGATGTCACCCAGATGTTAGTGTCATCGATGAGCTGGAGCTACAAAGACTCTGCACTGAATTAAATTTGGGTTGGTTTTAAAGATCATTTAGTGGGATGTTGCATGCTATTTAATTCAATGTATGACTGATTTCTTGTGTTGAGCAAAATGTTACTTATACTTAGTACTCCTGGAAAGGAGGCAAGAGGTAATCCCGGTGCACACAGGAAAAAGGGTTCTCCTAGAATTTAGTATTTTAAACTTGTTTCTTGCAAGAACATTTCTTGAGTGATGTCTAAAGACAGTCCTGGCAGAGGCAGACAAACTCTGGAGCAGCACCTGGCTTTTGACTCACCATAAAATGGTCACCCAGGCAGATCCAGGGCTGACATATAAGCTTTGTGGAGGCTTTCTGCAGAGCTTTCTCCAGAGGAGCCTGTCATCAAATAACACTGTTTACTGTTCAAAATAGAACGGTGGAGGTAATAACTGTGATTATTTTAAATGTCTTTAATTTTAGGATCTCCTGAGGCACGGAAATAACTGTGACTAAAACCAGCAGCATCATGCCATTAAGACTGGTCTTAAGAGTGGCCTATCATTTTCTGATATTTCAACTTTAGGCAATGTGTAGTATTTTTCATCATCAAATTGCCTTTGTACCCAAAAATTCACCCCTTCATTCAGCCCTGTAGTCTTCAGACATAACGAGTTTGGTAGGTAGGGACATAGCAGATTCTGGTAGGAAGAGGAAAAGATAGATTTTGATCTAAAAAGAATGAGATAAAAAAGTACGTTTCTTACAAATTTTTCCTTTTGTGCTCAGGACACATACGAGTCTGGCTTTCTTCCTGATTTCCTTCCTTATAATTGTTCTTAATGATGGTGGTGGTGTGACAGTTACAAGTAGTTTTGGGGTTTTTTTTATTAATCTTTTCTGAATAGATTGCTCAAATGATACCATTCTGTACTTGCCAGGGCCTGTTCTACAGTCTCTGTCACCTACCTTGCTTATGCTGCTTGTACAGAAAATGGTTACTGGTTTAATCTTAAATATGAATATTTATTTTAAAAATAAATCTATTTCAAAAGCTTGTTTTCTCTAAGAATTGTATTTTTCTGAACAGAGTGTCAGAAAAAGGTGGCAGAGTTCTACACTACCCTATGTAATCCTGATCTAGCTGTCACACTCAAGAAGCATATATATGAGTAATATCAACTTGCAGGTGTGTTCAAGTGAGGCAGGATGTCTGAATTTGCATTGCTTTATAGAGTCCGTATTTAAGTTTGATTAATTGGTATCACAAATAACAAATTGTCTGTGTGGAACCTCAGGAAGCTAGAATATTATATGGTGTTTCATAGTACAAGAATCATGCAATTTCCATGTATTATTCAAAAATTCTAATCCTTGACTCATGTGCTTCACCAATACACAAAGTCTGGTATCTAATCTGAGTGTCTGAAATGAATTTAAAAAAGCCTGAACTGTTGAGTTTTGGTTTGTAAAACTACTGATATATTGAATACTGTATAAGAGGATGCTAGTGTATAGTCATTTTGTGGATTATAAATACAATAGTTGAAAAATGTGAAAAATTTTGCACTCCTGCTATTCAAAGCTTTCCTGTGAAAGAGCTAAACAGCCCTTAGTTTGGTTCAGCAGGACTGCCTTTGAAATTCAAGGTGTTAATCCTGTTGATATGTTAGAAAATATCCCTGTATTCAAGAAAGACCATGTGTGCCCCAGTGTGGGGCGGAGGAGTAGGGAGAGAAAGGGTTGAGGCACTTACTTTATCTCGATGCAGATCTTAGGCTTTTCCTCATGCTTTCAGCCCCATGACATAAAGTTCCTTCTCATGCCTCTGCTGGTGTGGCACAGAAGTTATGTGGTTCTCAGGGTAGATATTTTGTGCAGGGTGGAAGTAACCAGGGTACAAGACTGCATCTTGTGTATCTTACACCAGGTGTATAAGTAATGCTTGTTCCAGAGGTGTACAACTGTCAAAGAACATCTCTGAGGAACTGCAGCATGTTGCTAATAAGAGCACATACGTACGCACAGGCATTGTCCTGAAGACTTCTGTGTATGACCTTTTCTCCGTGTATATATAAAAAGGGGAAAAAAACCTAAACCCACTGGCAAAAGCAATAGCGAGAGCACTGGAGAAAAAACCCCAATATTTAGACTAGAGAGCTAAAAAGGACAGAAGATGACCAAGTTACTATAGACACTGGAGACACTTGCTTTTTAGGATAGGTGTACACTGCAGACTATAACATTAAAAATATCTGAAATTGTAATCAAGTCATCTTGCATATCAGGACATACATGCGTTTAAATTTTCACCCTTGATCTATGTGTCCCATCAGCTGTGATTCAAGAGTGGCTCCTGTTCTCCAATGTATTTATAAAGCAGCTGGGAATGGGTTGTGGTACAGGTGTGCCCTAGTCTACTTTTGTTCTACTGCTTCTCTGTGCAGAGCTCTGCTCCCAGCTCCTTCTGGGGTGAAGGCTCTTCAAGGCAGGTGCCAGCAGACTTTTTAGCTCCTTTGCATAGCTCCACTAGCCCACAGCTTACCATGTCTTGAACTTTCTGCTTCCCTGTTCCCAGCATCACTCTAATTTGTTCTAACTTCTGCACTAATTTGGTTTTAAATCATGTAAAAGAAATCTGAACAGCATTCACCCTCGTGCATTAGAATATTTCACACAAAAATATCTTACATGGCAAAAAATTTACCTATGGAGATTTCATCTCCAGAATCACATGGAGCAAGTGAGCAGATAAATTGCCACCTACTGATGAAGATAAAAATCATCTGGAGTTTAAGCTTTCTCAAGTAATCTATTTTTGGTTTTCCATTTTCTTATCCTAGAAATATAATACCATCTTTACTGCTATAAATGGAAGAAGCTCTGCTGTTCTTACATAGATATATGCTGATGTATTTTGTAATCTTATATACTCCATATCTATATTCAGTAACTGAGGTTTCAAAATGCATGCTGCTGTACATTCTAGTGTTAAATGGGCTGCTGCTCAGAAAAGCTCAACATGTAATGCCAAAATCACTGCAAGCTAGGGGAGCAGAAGTGGTATCTGATTGCTCTTTGGATTGTTCAGAGATTTCTAAGCAAATCCAGCCATGAAAGGATATCTGACACCCAACTATCTCACAGCCATGGTGATCCTGCAACTAAGACATTTGATTGCATTTACAATTTTTTGACTGCAATTGTTTTCCTTTTGGAAAGCAGGGTAACAGCACTATATTAAGCACTTGCTGACAGGAGCAGTGGAATCTGTTGTTTAATGAGGCTGTAATATTGCATGCATACATAAATTGGCTGTGTGTGATATGCCACTACTTAAATGAGAGCCTTCCATACTGACACTGTCATTTGTAACAGGGACAAATTATAGCACAGGTACACTTCCAGCGCTACGGTAGAACAGTTTTTCAGGTTTGGTTAATACAGTAGAGGACAGTATCTAGCTGGAGTAAAAAAATCATTAAATCATAGAATGGTTATGGTTGGAAAAGACCTTAAGATCATCTAGTTCCAACACCCCTGCTATGGGCAAAAAGCTCCTTATTTACCATTCTGTTTTTTGATTCTTCAAATTGACTTGTGTGTGGTCTGGTTGCACACTTGGTAAGTCCAAGTGGCCCTTCAGATGCTTCTCAGGGAGCAGTGCTCAGTTGCATCTTCCCGCAAGAAAGCAGGAATACTTCCTGCAGGTTTAGGAAACGGTGCCTCACTGTCCTGCACCCAGGAACAGTGGTCAGTCATCCACCAGCTCATAGCACTGCCTTGCTGCAGAAGAGCAGGCCCTTGCCAGGTGCTTCCCAGCCTTCTGCGTGCTCTCTGGGCCATAAAAGGTTTACTGCCCCACAGCTGCCTTCCCTGGGGAGAAGCCAACCCCAGCAGTGATGTGGGGAGTGGGACAGAAGCTCTGGAGGGGCGGCTGCCGCTTTTGGGGGGGGGGCGTGCCAGAAGTTTTGCAAGCCTTGGCCTGTGTGATAGCCCCACATTCCTCTTCACAGCAGCCCCTCTGCTTCCTTTTCATTTTGACGCCTGCTCACGAGTAGGTGAAGCAGCATCTGCATGTGGCATGTGCAATAAGCCTCCTCTGTGGTTTTTCTAGCCTAAAAATAAGGGGAGCTGTTAGTCAGGAGCTGCTGGTGACTCCCTCAAGGGGTAAAAAATGACTGCTGTAGCTGTTGGTATGTTAACTTATATTTCTATTGTATTTTTGTTCAAAACCATAGAAAGTCTTGCAAGGCCTTTGCAGTCCTGAAGGCAATTTCATGACAGAGTGCCTTTCTCTCTCTCCATATGAAACAAACACATTTAGATGACTTGTTCTGTCCACACTGGTGAGATACAGTCTCATTTATTCGACTTACTCCTTCTCCCTTTCAAAGCTGGCAAACACTGGGGCAAACTCTGCACAAACTAGAAAAACAAATCTGCTACCTACAAGTTTTGCCTTATTATTTTGTCTATTATTTACCAAAAGAAAAAAAAACAAACCAACCAACAACAGTTACTCCACATTTATCACAGTGACTAGTAGAAAGCATGTGATTCTTATGGTAAGCAGCAATTTACAGATGGCCAGGTGCAATCAACATATCTAATCTTATCGTGCATTTGTTTTATTCACAGCTGCAACAGTTGGTGTCAGTTAATAGGTTACCAACCATGAAGTATACTTATTTCCTTTTATCCTGCTTCAGGGCTAGAGAAGTGATTTGTAAACTGTCCTAGCTGTTGAATTTACATTTAATTATTGAGTGCGTGGCTTTGTTGTTACTTAGTTTGTGCTACTTAGAAAGAAAATGAAAATGTCTTTCAGAGAATCCATTTGATTCATTTCTTTTCTAGGGATTTAGAAACTTTAAAACCATGTGCTTCCTCTCTAGGTTTCTAATCTAAGGTAGAACACAAGTGATTTGTCAAGTATAAATGTTTTTTTGTTTGTCTGTTTTATGAGAATGATCTGTCATTGATCAGGGCTCAGTTTTGCCTACTTTGTTCCATCAAGTCACGTAATGGATTTACTGTCAGCCCTTCTGAATAATCAAACACAATCTGTAAAAGCTGAATTTTAAATAGCAGTCATAAAAAAATAAATATTACATTCTCTTAGTTTTATAGCTCACACTGTGGACACTGGGACATATAGATCACAGCAGTAAACATACCACATAACTTCCAATGCTCTCTATATTCTGGTACAAAATTAAAGAGCTCGTTTAAAATAAATGTATTTCATCCTTACAAATGAGTCATGTCCAGTTTTTGTAATGGAGTCACAATCTTGTGTCAATTTTCTGCTTTCACTCACATCAAGACGACTTTGTGTTAGATAAAGAGTGATACAGTAGTAATTCCTCTACAACTTAAATGCTTCTGTATCTTTTGCTTACATGTATCTTCAAATTTGCTTCTCAAAAAAAAAAAGGAGTATTAATAGTAAAGAGTACAGCTATTAGCACTTGTCAATGCAAGTTTGGTATTCTTGAAAGTAAAGAAGTTGCATATGCAAGTGTGTTTAACAAAAAAGAGAAATAAAGAGAAAAGAATCCCAGGTTTTGATCCTGATTATGGTTTTAAAATGCATGACCAGCAGTGTCTTATCATTGGCCTAGAGCAGCATACATACATAGTAATTGGCAACCATTAAATGTATTAATTTAATGGTCCTGAACAAATAACTGCAGGGACTAATTTGCCTATTCAGATTAGCTCCTTTCTCTGCACACAATGTTTTGTGGTGGATTGGAATTCCCTCTGACTTTTTATTCTGAATTACATGTTCAATTTTTATCACATTTTTGTTGATCTGATACATAATCCTAGCACTATATTTGCATTGCTGTATAAAACCATGGAAAACAAGATCTTTGTTCAAAAAGCTGATTAGTAGTTCTTCATAAACTGAGGATCTAAGGTGAAGGCTTTAAAACATTTTGTAATTTATAAATAATGACTGCATGCATGCAGACTAGATTTTGTACAAACTGACCTTTTTTCTCCACTAGCCTGACCTCCAAGACTTGTGTTCATGCTCCTTATTGCTCATCATATTACTGCAGGCAGGAAGGCTTCTGCCATTGAGGCTAAATCCTTCCAGATATATCCACAGCAATTACTCTGTCACTGGGGTTGGAGACAGGATTACCCAGACTGATTAATACATTGTAAAAATGTATGAATTTACAGTTAGGCAAATAAAGCCTTAATAGCAATTTTTAAGCTACCAGCTTAAGGAGCTTTTGTTGTTGGAAGGTGAAGCTACTGCCTTACCTGATCTATTTGCTAAAACTGAACTTAACTTTCAGAGGTGGAATATTTGAATAATTGACTGCTTATGCATGGTTACACATGCTAATTCTACTCCAAAGTAGAAGATATTAATACATATATGGATGTCTACCTGTTGTAATGGTTCGTATTTCATACTGAGTTCACTCACTATCTGCATCGCAGTGTGGGAGTTGGGGTGCATTTGATCTTGCTTAGTAAAAGTAATCCATTGAAGGAAGACTTAGTCTTAGGAAGCGCAGGGTTCATATAATTTTCTTTAGAAACATGGGTGAGTGCATGGCTGAAAAGGGTTCAACTGTGACAGAAATGCTATGCTCTGTCTCCCCATATCAGTTCAAAGTTCAGAACAAACCACCTGGTACTAAAATACTTATCATCACCTTCATGTCTAACTATTCTGTTACTACTTGAATGTGGGCAACTTTCTAATGTGAGACAATACTTCATAAAACTGCCTAATCTGGTGTATTCTCTAGGGAGTGTTTTATTTTGTTTTAACCTTTTATAATGCAGAGCACAGTCTGACTACAAACATTATGCGATCAGTCCTCAAAGCCATACTTCATTTTAGTGGCAGCAGTGACCTTGACCTTGAACTCACCTGGCTTTCCTGTGCCACAAGACTTCTGGCTTTTGCCCTTTGACTGTAGGTGCACCTGGGCCCTGGATTTTCATCAGTTTGGGACTTGCATTACTTATATTCAGTAATCTTCTCAAGTCAGTCTGAGATCTTTCTGCAAATTTGCAAGTTTAGAACTTGAAATGGAATTGGATTAATTTTGCTTTTTAATGACTAAGCACACCATTATTTTAATAATGGCAGTTCAGGCACCCAACTAGTAATTATTCCTGACAGTTCTACAGGTGAGCATATCTAGCTCAGAATATATTACTGAACACATGTTCTGGTAGACTTCAGAGCAAGCAAACACAACTGACTTCTTTTACCCTCACAGAACCTTATTTTCTATTAGAGATTATTTTGTTGAATGACAGCATGTAGATTTGTGAAGCAACCTTCTTTCTTTTGGCTTTGGGTTGAGGTTTATGAGGAAGGGCAAGAAAAGATCTTTCCTTCCTTAATCTGTTAAAAGACACCTAGACTTTGGGCCTTAAAACAAATGCTACCAGTCTCAGATGCTGCCTCTGAAGCAAATGGGCATGAACTTAAGCATTAGCCTCAGATAAACGGAGTGAGTGCTGTCATTTGAAGGATACAGGAACTTCACTTCTATGATTCACTTTCTATTCACGGCAAATCTGTTCGAGAGAGACTGTTCCTCCTGCACTTGGCATCATTTATTGCCCAAGGTGGCATGTAAGAGAAAATGTGGCTCTCACTGGTCCATAAAATATAACAAACCTCACCAGTATCCCACAGCAGGAACTCTTTTTGTGCTCCAGACTTCAGGCCTCATACTGTCAGCAAAAGTCCTTTGCTGGAAATACCCTCAGGCAGGAAGACAAGATAGGCCATTGGAGCCAGGAAATAACTTTCCTCTTTGGCACTTAGAGGTCTAAACCCCGACACATGGAAGGGACAGATGATAGTATTGGTACCTTTGGTACTATTAGTAATAATAGAATTTTCTGAACAAAAATAGATCAGAGTGGTAAAAAAAAAAGTCTTTGATCCTCATCAGCACAGGCAGTATAATGCACAGGTGGAAGTAAATCGTAGATGGGACAAATACACTCCTGTCTTTACAAAAGGTGTATTGTGGCCGCGTAACTCAAAAGCTGTGTTAGATAAGATAAAAAATTCTCTAGAGAAACAAAAAGAAGTATTTAGAGGTCAGTTAAGTATTTATATAGTGCCGCATAGGCAATTATTAATTAAACTGGAGAAGATGGGGAAATTTCTAGTGTTTGTGAGGTTAGTGAGGCACAGGGTCAGGGAGATCAGCTCTGGGGGCTGCTGAAAATGGGAGGTTTGGGCTGGAAGGAAGCTTGTAGTGCAGTCATACAAGGATTGGTCTTGGTGTTGTTATTTCATTAATGATTTGGAAGCACATTAGAGAAATCTGCTCATAAGACAAAGAGGCACTGCTAATAGAGAGGAAGATTGGGATAACAAGGAGAGCTGGAGTACTGTATGAATGGGGCAGGAGAAATGGGATAAGGAAGTACAAAGTACAAGTTCAAACTGGTACAGATTACCAGTAATCATTGTTACTGAGGGATAAGTGTGCAGTGGCTATAAACGACAAAGGCAGATGGAGCAGTCTGGATATACAAGTGTGTCACAGCAAGATTATAATCTACCAAGGTTCTGTAGCCATAGAAAGGCAGAAATTATTAAATTTCATAAATCACAATGATTCTAAGACCAATTTATGAGGGTTTTTTTCAAGAGGTTGTAGAAACGATTAATACTGTTGTAACAAGGCCCTTGGTAAGATACTAATGAAAAAAACTGGGATACTTGTGATTCATTTTCAGAAAAGATTAATTCAGACTAGTAGAGATTTAGACACAAGTTATTCTCCATGGGAGCAGAGAAATCTGATGTATGTATTGAGGTAAAAAAGGATTGGCTTCTTTATTTTGTTGGACTAAAGGTGGACAGAGGATTGGACTTCTGCCTAATTAAAATAATCAGCAAATAGGAAAAACAGCTCTAAAAGAGCTAAGCTAAGAATGGGGTTACCAAAAGATTCAATAGCTATAAAACAGTTATGAGCAAATTGAGAAGTAATTATTAAATCCAAAGTTCCATACGATGAAATTACGTGGAGAGAGCAGGACTATTTAAAATGTCAGCCCAGCAGTCCTTAAACTACATCTGTAAAGCATTTTTTTTATTTTAACCTTAAGCTTAGCATTGTATTTTTTTTTTTTTTTTGTACATATTTACTTAAAATACACGCTTTTAATATAGAAGAAAAAATATTTTCTCTTGCCAGACAGTATGACACTGTTGTTTGTATTGCAGCAGCCTTCAATGGTCAGGAAGTGCAAGTACAGGGAAACGCTGTAGCCTCAGGCTGGTTCTTGCTTCCTCAGCATGTCTTGTGCATTGGACACACCACATACCCAGAGCTGCAAGAGGACAAACCACCATCAGTCACTCTGGAGGTGGAAGAAGCACAGCCTGGCAGCTCCTAGTTTTCCAAAACATTGAATGCCAGACCTTAAATCCCAAACACATGTGAACTTCAGTATTTCAGAAATTCATAACTAGGTCACATTGTGGAAAATTTTCACAACAATGCAGCTCTTTGGGCTATTTATTATGTATTAAATTATTTCTTAAATTGCCAGTCCATGCTTCAATAAAGCAGTTTCCCAACAGAGCTGCCTGTAAAATGTGGTGGTGCTGCTAATGTGGGCAAGGCATGCTCTTCCTTGTTCATGATATCAAAACAGATTTAACCAAAACTTTCCAATAAAATCCTATCCTTGGCTAGATGTGTGCCAGGAAACTTTTCAGCCCTTCTGGGATTCCTAGTCTATGCGGATGTGCCAGCATGCATGGGACTGGGGCTGCAGTTGTAACTGCTGTGTTTCAGCACCTGAGGCATTAGTCTATTGATAGCAGGAACAAGATCATGTGATTTATGAATAATAAGACTGAGAAACGTGAATGAACTTTCAGAAAAATAGTTGACAGTGATCAGAGAAACCTCCTCCCAGAAAAGTGTTTAAGGCACATTTTAAACATATGTTTAAACAAGTTAAAATTATTTTCTTCAAAAAAAATGTGAAATGAGGCTTCTGTTACTTTTGAAGCCATTTAGTTCAGTTTTTAAACTACTCCAGAAAGGAAAAGGGATAAATTCAAGATGAATGTTAATTGTATCTAACAGCCCAACTAGAAGAACTGGTTAAGCTTCATTTGCTGATTTATTTTTTCTTTAAATCATTCATGATATTGTTGTTTAGCATAATAGCACTTTATAGTTTCAGATAAGATCAGAGATACACTGCATTTTGTGTTGTGTCAAAGACACAGAAACACGATTCCCATCCTCAGACTGCAGAGCAAAGGCCATTCTGCACATAAAATCCTGGCCATGTTAAGCCAATGGGAAAAGATAAGCACTATCATTTTTATTAGGTTTGAAAACAAAATGGCACATTTTTATTTCCCCCTATGAAAGAAGACTTAAATACTGTTTTCTTTTTGATTGAGTTATATTTGATTTACAGATAGAAGGATAAAAAATTCTCAAGGGCCATAGGAAACTATAGAAATCATTAAATAGAACGATATTGAAAATTTAAAGCAAAGAAATCTGTAAGTTGTGTGAGACTGTGAAGCACTTTCAGATGGCTTGTGAAAGAGCTGTGGATTTAAATGCATATCTGCTAAGTGATGTGTGCTTGTTATGTACTTAATATAATTGTGTTAGAGTTCCTCTGAATGGGTGAGAGTCCATCAGGCATAGTTTCCTGCTTCCCAACAGCAGATGCCAATGAAAAACAACGCGTGAGAAGCTGGCTAAGTCTAGGGTGGTATTTCCACAGATTCATCCCCCTAGGCCCAGCAATTGGCAGTTTACTTGTCCTACACGGAGAGTGGTGAGTTGCCTGACTGAATTTATGTCAGTGTGAAATTTAAATGTGGTTTACCTCCACAAAAAAGGTGGAATGTTCTCTGGTGAAGGGTGAAATAGAGAGTGAAGGTCATTTGGTGTATGGTCCTTATCTGCACAGCAGCCTCCAGTGCTCCAGGTGCTCAAGTCTGAACTTGTTTGCATGTGTGCAGTGTTATCCTTGTAATCATGTGTGGGATGGGCCTATCAAAAATCCAAGTACATGTATAGAAGATGGTCCTCTAGATGTTACCTTCTGGTGCACTTGCACAAAAGAAATGTTTATTCCTTTACACAGGAGCTTATGCACACCATTCTTTTAAGCATACACAATTAAAAACTAAATCATAGTGGTTGTCTTCAGCAACTACATTGAATCCAGTTTTAATCATTACTTCTGAGTAATAATACTTTATTCTATAAGTAACTTCACAGGTTCAGAAGGGTGAACAATGCTGTAGGTAGTAAAAAGTTGCTATACATATGCACGTACTTTCACAGATCAACAGTAAAACAAGTTACAACTCTGCCTGTAAAATGGTTTCTATTAAGCTAGTGAACGAACTGATAATTTGGTTAATTCTAACTAACTGCATTGCCAGAGCTTCACAGATCCCAGCAGACCCAACATGAAACCTGCATTACATTGTGATTTATTGCCCTACTTATTCTAGAATGTCAGAAAGATAATTTGCCGAGAAAGCTTGCTAAAGCTCATTAAAAATACGTAATTCAGTGTTAGGAAAGCTAAGCTGACATCCTGCGTATGGGAAACCCTGTGTCCAGAAAGGAGGATTGTGCTGTATGCTCTACCAGTTCGCCTGCAGCCAAGCCAGTTCAGGACATCTTCTTTTGACCCTTCAGTCTTTTCCTCAGAGGAGATGGGGATTACCTCCTTGCTGCCTTGCAGCTAAGTGCTTCTTTTGATGTTCTGCAAGGCAGGGTATTTAGACCCTAAACCTTGTACTGCATACATGTAGAACCTCAAGTTGTGACTTGCCAAATCAACACACCTGAATGGGTGGGACAAAAAGCTGAGCTCTTGGCCCTCTAGGTAGGAGAGGTCAGACCAAGTTGCAGTTGTGCCTGAGGTGGGAAAGTGAAACAGGCCACATGGCCACCAGAGCTGTGGAACGAGGGAGGAAAAGGTAAGAAATATGCAAGTTAAAATGAGAAGAAATAACATAGTGTTTAAAGTGCTTATTTAACAACTTAATGGGAACAGAGAAAATTAAATTACTGTGTTAGCTGATTATTTAGCTATGTTACACAAGCCTATGTAATATTATCTGAACATTCCTATGCAGATTTGTTTTTACTTTTACTCAAAATGGCAGACACTGGTATTCTTTGGGTATTGGATAAAATACACAATTTTGTACCACATGGGGCCTGATTGTGAACACACTGCAGATAAGGGCTGGCATGGGAGTAGAGGTCAAAATAGCAGATCTCCAGTGGCTGTTACATTGAAATAGTTTAGTTTTATTACTGACCACAAGATGGGAAGAGAGTCTTTGTGGCTCTCCTATCACTCCATCTTTGATCAACAGGGTACTTCTGAAGCACATCTTTCAGTTGTTTCCATTTACATTGCTGATGTTCACATTGTGTAGCCCTTTTGCAGCATGCTCACTGGCTTCCTTTTGGATTACCCTGACCTGGAAGACATGCTCCAAAAGCTCACCTAATGTCCGTCTGCTCCTGTGGGGTCAGACCACAGTGCCAAGTAAAGTTACTACCAAGGAAAGCTTGGGACTAGATGATCTTAAGGTCCTTTCCAACCCTAACTATTTTGTGATGATTCTATGATTCTAATACCAAGTACCAAGTAAAGCTTCAGAAATTTATACAGGGTCACTACTGGGCGATTTGCGTGAGCTAGTAACTAAATAGTGCTTGATTTGCTCTATTACTCGGCAGTAAGTGGGCTGCATCACTCGCTAATGCCCAGGAGCCCAGCCTTTCCCCATCACAGCCTGTATGTCATATACCGCCTTCTATAAACCTAGTGAGTTCCATCCTGAGGGATAATAGGGGCTTTTTTTTAGCTCAAGTTCTCTTGACTGCAAGTCTTTTCCAGACTCCCACTGCTACCTGATTAGGAACACTCCACCACCATTTCAGGAGCCTGATTCCTTAGGGGTAGATTTTGAAACTTAGTGCAGAGCGTGTAGAAAATTAAGTCAATACCTCTGTTTCTTCCCATTTTTAAGTGAGTGAAAATAGAAGTCTGGAATGACTCTAAAGAAAACCACTATTAACAGTCGTGAGTCCATGACCACCCAGTAGTGGAAAGGGGGTGTGTGTGTGTGTGTGTGTGAATGTGGGGAGGCTGTTTTAAATCTGGAACTGATTGCATTCACTTTAGCATTTCCCTGCATGTTAGTTTCTATTTCCAATTTTTAATTTCAGTTTTTATTTTTAGCTGGATGTATTTTAATGGTTTAAATGAAGAAATTGATGTATTTTCTAACTGCAAGCAATAGTGATGATTATAACTGCACTAGGAGCAGGGCAATTTTAAATAAAATCATTACATATCAAACACACAAACATAAACAACTATGTAAGCACTGACGAGAGCTTGGGGTTCCGGATATAGGTGTGAATTGTTTCTGTGAGAGGATTAGGTTCCTGAAAGCTTGGGGGGAATTTCAGATTTCTGGGTGGGCTATAGCAGATCGATGGCTTTTTATCTGCAGACTGCTGCATTTGGCCAATATATTCAGTGCTGTACACTCAGTTTTGTCCTTTTATAGAGGTTCCCCTACTTTATGCCATATTTTTAGTTTTTTTATTTCCCTCCAGGATTGTTTCCTCATTCATCCCTGGCACTACTGCAGTCTTTCTCAGCAAATAAAAATACCAACTGAAGCACAAACCCAAGCTGAAAAAGACAGAGGCCCCAAATGGATAATCTCATAGATTATTCCATGATTAATTGTCCCAGATTTATCAAATGCCACATCCAAATAAGGTCAAAGATGTAACCTTCCTCAAGGCATGCAACCACCCCTTTGCACAAGCCTTGGTTTCAATCACAGAAAGTTTAAACTGATTTCCAGTAACAATAGAAAAAACAAGTAATGTTGATACATCCTGAGCTATGTACTCAACATGCCAAGAAGATCATTAGTGACTGACACCAATGATGTGCCATACAGCAAGATGTCTCTTTTGTGCCTGTCCTTTACTGACATTCCTGTCACATCCTATTCACCAACCTCCTGCAGTGATCCTCTCGTGCTTTGGATAAAAAAATTTCCCTGTTATTTTTAGCGGTTTATGCACATTGCCATTTTGCTCTGGTTCTCACAATTAATTTTGTTTGTATTTTAATCACTTGAATGAAAAAAGTTATTCATAGCAGAATAATCAGCATTGCAATATATATGTATTTATCTGTACCTGGTTAAATATCATATTTTTAAGAGGTTATAAGCCTTAACTCCCAGAGGGAGACTCACAAATTCACTTAATTTCCCTGATTTCACATTTAGGTCTCTACATTAGCTATAAATGTGCAAAACCACATGGAGGTGGTTCCTATTTACTACATAGCTGAAGAGGCACATGGCTCTTTTTTCTTTCACCATATGGCTGAAGTAACTTGCACACAAGCAATTTGTTCTGATTCAGCTGTTTCAGCAGGAAGGATTTGCAGAAGCAGGATTGGGAAATACACAGGATTCTCTTTCACTTCTGTGGCAAGAGTTATATTTTTAATTAGCCCCTGCTAGTCTTCTGAGGGCAGCTTGTAGAAGTTTAATTCTCTAGCTCAAGTTGGAGTCTGACTTGATAAGGCCATTTTTTATGTGTGAGTAGGGACCAGTTCTGAAAGCATTTTCAGGTTTTTAGAAAAGTCAGCTCCTTGGCAAATTCCACTGAAGAAAAGTAAGAGTTTGGGATTTTCTTTTCTCCCAGTAGACTTGACTTACATGAAGCTTATTGAAGATATAGGAAGCAGGGAGTGGTAGTCAATATGCTACTTCACTGAAATCTTGAGAGAACCAGCTGTTGGGAGGATTTTATAAAATATGTGTATAGTAATTTAAATATCTGAAGGCCCAGGGTTTGTACAGTGGGAAGGAATAAAAACCTAGGCCAACTCATAATGGACAGAAAAAAACTGTAGATTAGTGTATTTCTTATTACTTGTTTACACAATAGTATAATTAAAGTCAAAGCAATTGGATTTCCTAAAATCTGACATGTAAAAAAAAAAAAACCAAACCAACACCCAAAGAGGTACATTTGAAACAAAGTTCAGTTGATTAAAAAAACCAGCATTTAAGAATATGGATTGACTAAAAACTATAACCAACTTATAGGGAATGGAGAAAAAAGAAAAAGCCCAGAACATAAACCTATTAATTTGAAGCAGTGCTCTGAGATTTTAAAATAATATCAGCTGAATGAACATGATGTTGCACATATTTAGGAAGGGGGAGCACAACATCCAAATGACTTGAAAAATGTTGTGAGTTTGTAATTTAGCATTATATGTGGGATATATGTGGTGGTGCCTTTAAAATTCAGCTCTAATACAGCATCCTGTCAGCAGTGCTATGGTTAAGAGCCTGTGAGAGAGCATCCCTTTAATGTCATTGGTCTTTCAGCTTTCAGTTTAAGCTGTTTCTAATTGTGTTCAGCTAAAACTTGGCATACAGTTTATGGACTTGGATGCAACTTTCATTTCAGTAAAAATAAAATGGGAGAAAAGAGGCAAAATTTTAATCTGTTCCTGGAGTTATTAAGTGGTAAATTAGGTAAAAGTTTCAATGTTTTAGTCACCTTCCGGAAATTTGTCCAAATATGATTTCTTACTCTAAACATGTAGTTTACTCTAAAAATGTAACAGAATATAATATAGGACACACACAGTTACATAGCCAAGAACTAATCAAAACACTCAACTCTGAACCTTCTGCGACGGACTTTAAGAAAACCAAATTAGGATCTTGTTCATGGGAAGAGATGTGTGTGTTAATGACTAGAAAAGGAGCTCTGAACACATTTCAGGAAATTGCATTAGCCTTCACCAGCACCAGAAAACCAAACTGAAAAGTCTGTGTTGGAACCAAACCCTAATGTTGGTTTTAGGAGAGCTCCTGAAGTGTTGTCAGTAGATACACCCCATCCTGCATTTTGCACATCACTGACCCCCAGGGCACTGTCACCAGAGCCAGCTGGCTGCCTTCACTCTTCAGCAAAGAGTGCAGGTTCTCCTCAGCCTTGCAGGGCTTTGAGGGAGTGAAATGCCTTTGTCTATTCCCAAAGAGAAAATGGAATTACAGGAAAAAAAAAAATGGGGAGAAACTTTCAGTTTGTGATTTTTGCAGCTGTAGCTGGTCCCACACAGCTGGTGGCTGGGGAAGAGAAGTACCCGCTCCTGCCCTCTCCCTCCCAATGGCTGCAGTGGGTGGTGGAAATGCATCTTCTGCCATCTACAGACCATGTTCACTTAGGAAGAGCTGCCACCTGCAAGACTCCCTGAAGGAGGAATGGTCATCCAGTTTATCTTGAAGCCAGAAAGTGAGGCCATGGAGAACAGCTCAGCAGAAAAAGACACTTCATTAGCACAGTCAAGACACATTAGTCATTCAGAAAATCCTTTAAGGCAGGAAAACTGGCATCTTTGGCTTCCCAGAGTTTGCCTAGACTTCATGCTTCTTCCTGTCTTCTATCAGAGATCTCAGAATAGCAAATAGCAATATATTCTTGAATATTAAGCATATGGGGCTCTGGAGGCATAGCCCATAATTGAGGAGCACAGTCAGTTGGTTGTAAAGGGGAGGAGGAGGGAGCAGACACCTCCCCACTAGATGTCTGTGCTAATTTTGCTGACTGCAGGAATAGTGGCCTTTGGGGCATTTAATAAAAAACGATTAAGGAAGAGACAGGACTGTGGCTATATTACTCATCCATTAACTAGCTACGCATGAGAACAGACACTTCTCTCCCTGAAGCAATATAGCAATGGACATACAGTCTTTGCATGGCTGCTCTGCTCTTTGTGACCTCCAAGAGAATTGCACCTTAAAAATGCAGCAAATTTTGTTCTGGCTTGAGCAAATACAGCATCTCATAGAATCATAGAACTGTTAGGGCTGGAAAGGACCTTAAGACCGTCTAGCACCAATCTCTCTGCCACGGGCAGGGATGCCTCACTCTAGACCATGTCACCCAAGGCTCTGTCCAACCTGGCCTTGAACACTGCCAGGGATGGAGCATTTACCACTTCTCTGGGCAGCCTGTTCCAGTGCCTCACCACCCTCACAGTAAAGAACTTCTTCCTTATATCTAACCTGCACTTTCCCTGGTTTAGTTTGTCCATTGAGATCAGTGGAAGCTGATCTGTGCTAGGCCAAAGGTAACAGAACATAATATAGATTCCTTCAGTAAGTGACCGACAAGTCGGTTTACAACAATTTCTGACGGAGCTGCTTTAGCTTTAGGTATAATTAAGTAGGAAGACACGTGGTGAGGTTTTTCAAGAGTATCCCTGATGTTCCCCAAGGGAGCTTTCAAAGTCCCGAGTGGCAGTGCGGCACTTGACTCCTGTTGACTCCAAACTTTAATCAGGTCCCGTAAGTGTCAGCTGTAACTTTAATGTTCTCCCATCTGATTTCCCAGAGGCACAAGCAACCAAATGTTCCCAGTGAATTTAGCTGGGAGCTGCAGAAAGCCGTGAAAATCAGTCTAGGTAGTTAGATGCCTCCATGAGAACTCAAAAACATGCTCTTGCCAATTAGGACTTGCCTTTCAGGAGTGTTCACCCAACTACTTTCTCTTTCCTGGAGCATGTCCATAGTCGGGGGGGGGGGGGGGGCAGGGGAGGGGGCAGTTAATAAAAACCCACCAGGACTTCTTGTAGAAATGTGGTTTACAAGCAACATCTTAAAAATAATTTACCTAACCACTGTTATTAATTGTAGCTCTTGTCATCACCTGTACCATGACCATACTGACTATTTCATGACATAGAGAAAACTGCTCAATAAACGACAAGTTCTGTTTTGAAAAGAAGGAGGAAATAAGGAAGGGAAAAGACCTGCACACTCCTGAGTGCTATACATCACCTCAAAATCATTTGCAGGTGTACATAAGTCTTGCCAATCCTTCTAGCCCAATTTTTGTATGCATGGTCATCCTCCTGGTGCTACCTTAGAAACTGGCCTTATTCTACAGAGGACATTGAATGATAACACTGCGAGTCAGCTGACTGCTGTGTCACAGAGCTGCTGCTTTCTACATTATCGCAACTGCCAGAGCTCTTACTGCTGCAGTTTTCTAGTCGCAGTGCGGCAAAGCAGACGCATAGAACCAGGCACAAAGCAGCATAGTTTTTTTTATTCTTGTCTTTTTCATACGAAGGGAATTTTCCTGGTGTTAGCGTAGGAACAGACACACAGCCTGGATGTGTTGGCTTCAGCCTGGCAGCGTTTTCAGCTGAGCAGGGACTGCTTGGAGCTCTGCACCCAAACTGCCTCTGAGGAAGAACGCCTGGCTTCCCACTTTATGTACTAAGAGGGTTTTTTTTTTTATGCTACGGTGATATACCTGCAGCAATAGGACAAAGGAGATGGTACTTGTCACTGTTTGTCCGACTGGGGCCTTTGCAGGCACTTCACTGCCGAAGCTGTGCCAACATCCCAGGGTCATATAGACTGGTAATACAGATTGCCGCAGTTTCTTACATCAGTTAGAGCAAAGCTCATACAAGAAACCAGACTCTCTGACCTAAATCAATCCCACTCCTTTTGGATACAGGGCAGCAGTCGACTAGCAATGACACAACCAGCCATCAAGTGGAGACTCTCTGGGACTGCAATCTGTATCGGTTGGAGTCTGAGAGAATGAAACCTTTTCGGTTATCCAGTCGCTTCTCCTTCTTCTAATACAACTACTACAACTACAACTACTACTACTACTACTTCTGTTTTTCTTGCCTGTAAGAAGCTATAAATTGTGCTTGGTCTCTGAGCATATATTTGCCTGGATTAGTCTGTCTATAATGCAGTTCTTATCTGCTCCTGCTGGAAATCAGGGCACGAAGTCAGCCTGCTTTAACAGTTTTTTCTTTCTGCGTGATGCTATGCAACCAGAATGGGTTACACTGACAACAAAGGAACAAGCACAAAGCACCACTTTCTTTGCTGGACTGTTACAGGAACATAACTCTTCTTCGATATGACACCCTGGTCTCTTCTCTTTGCTGTTCTATTGTTGTTGGGTATTTTTGTTTCAAATTCATCTAATCGAAGAGCCTAACAGACACCATCGTGGATGTGGGTTTTAATGCTTTGGAAAAGACAGCCTGTGGAGACTGCGATTTGAGAGAGCAACACGTTTAGGTTATTGCCAATTTGAAATACTTGGTTTGTGAAGCACAGCCCTAAGGGACGAGCTCAGTAACTGAGAATGAGATTGTAGATAAAGAAATAAAAATGACAAGCGTAATGGAGGCTCTGCAAAAGAGACTGTCAGAGAATCAGTTCATGGATGGCAATTTCACCAGTCTGAATCTGAATAATTCATAGATTGAAATTACCCTGCTTTCACCTTTCCATTTAAACCGGCATGATCTGAATCTCTAATAAATTTTCAAGATAAAGTAAAATGCCAATTTGAATCTGAAGAGCTTTTAAAACCAGATGCTACACCCTGAATCTTTCGATACCTTTCACAATTATACTGTGAGAACCGCACTTCATCATGAAGCACCATTACCAGTGAAAATTACTGTGATTACAATAGCAACAATAGAATACCATCAAATGATCTCTAATTTACCTAATTTACCAAGGCTGACTGTGTGCCCATTGTGTTTCACTACGTCTGGCATTGGATCAATATCACAGTGGAACAAAAATGCCTTAGTGTGTGCTTTCTTTTGGCACCTTTAACTTTGACAGTACAGGAAAAATCTATCTGCTGTTAAATGTTTTTACAGCCAATCTGCATGCCTGCTGTAGGGTCTGATTGATTCTCCATGATTTTCTTTAGCTCTTGGGTGCTGGATGTCATTGTGTTACTAATTTGTTTATAATGTATACTCATGCACAAAGACTGCAGCATATGAGTACCAGCAGAGAGACACTGCACTGCTGCTGCAGTGGCAGCGCTCTTGCAGGGAAAGCCAAAATGAGTTCAGTGCCTTATGTTAATAGTTACTCGTGTCTGAGTTAGAAATGCTTTCTAGCATCACCTGGCCTTGGTTGTATTACATGAAAAAATTATGCAAAAGCCACAGTAAACTAAAATGATCATGTGTGATACTAACAAGATTTTTTTTCCCCTATTCAGCAGTTAGCATGTGGTTGTGAGACAGGCTGCAACTTCTGTAGACGTGCATACGTAGGTACACACGCACACACACAGACATAAAGATACTGTGCTGTGTGACTATGTGCCGATCACTGAAAGTAGCAACTTTTTCTGACAAGCCAGGTGCAGTGTTTTGCCACAATCTGCTCACTTGTAACAAATCCCTGGTTTGGAGGTGTAAATTTCCTATAGGATGAAGCATGCCTTCTGGAACAGTAAGTACCATTTATGCAATGTGTTGGTGCCTATAGCTACTCTACAGAATCGTATTTTAAGCACAGTTTGAGTCCTTGTAGCATAACTACGATGTGGAGAAGTGAGAAACGTAGAGAAGGCTAGAAACAGGCATTCTTCAGGAGACGACTGTATCTGCTGTCTGTATGTGTGTGAGTTGTACAGTTCAGGCTTGTTTTTCATTTTATAACCAGATTTACTCTGCCTTCAGGGAACAGTTTCTAAGGAAGGAAGGTAAGCAGTATTTATTCTAATTTATATGACTGTACTGTATTTCTTTTGTGGAAAATGCATGTTTATAGCACATAGTTATATGAAACAACATGATCTCATGACATCTAATTAAATGTTTCTGTATTCATGTTAAAACTGGACAAAAGAGCGTATTTAAAATATGGCTTTGTATTCAAAATAGACTTGCAGAAATGCTACGCAAAAAAAGAATTTAAAGATTGGGTTTGTATTCAGCTTTGACTCTTTCATGTTGTTAAAGAAAAGTCTATTATACCTAAATAATAATGTTCTCAAAATATTTGTATTTTAGATAACTTATTTTCTTAAAATACAATTTACTGCACTTCTACATTTCCTGTATATGAGTGGAGACTGTTCTTTGGAGGTAGGAGAGGCAGAAGGTTTTACAGCTTTAGCTGTAATAACAAAGGAATTTGAAAGGGCACAAAATATGATTATACAAAAATCTTGAATTTTCGATTGTTCAGTAATGTGATTTAGCAAACTGTTTTTCTTAGACAACATGTTCTCAAGTTACTATGCTATCTGGAATTAATTAGTGTTATATTTATATTCTTCATTTTCACACAGTATTCAAAACTTAACAAAGAAAAAAAATCCTTGTGTAAAGGAGAGACTGAAACTCTGGTGAAAGTGTAAAATCTACATTATGTTACTGTGCTAATAAAATCAAGAGATTCAGACCAAACTTTGCTGAAGAGAACTAGGTAGTTTGGTGTAACTGTTTTATGATGAGTATTTTATAGTTTTAGGTACACAAATATAAGATACACTGATATAACTACTATGCTGCAAGGATCATGCAAACATGAATGTAAATGTTTTGCAAAATACCATACAAATACTTGCTAGCATTTACAATCTACATTATTAGTAGCATCACAGTCTTATAGTGTTATTTACTGCTTTGAAATCATGGTCTATTAACCATTTTGATTCTATTTGCAATCAGAGTTTCTTTATCGGTATTATCTGCTGCAACAGTCTGTGGAGAATGGCTGGTCATGGGGTGCTAGATGTCCTCATTAACAACTGCAGAGCAGATTATAACATAAAGTTTACATTTAAGGACTGGATCCAAAGAATTCTGTGAATCCCTGCTGGAGTCCTCTAACTTAGTTTATGTTCCTATCACTGAATTTTTAATGTGCCTCTGGCTTCCACCCACTGCTCCACACTGGCCTCATGTTTCAAAATATAAAATGCTGGTCAGGCCTAATGCTATTTCTCAGTGTAAGCCACTGCAGTGGTTGCCAGAGGATGTTATGACAGTGCCCTCAGGAGGCAAGGTTATCTGTAAGACTGCTACGAAGTATCTGAAAAAGTTTGAAAAACCCAGGAAGTAAACTCTGCCTTTTGGGTTTATGTTTCAAAAAGGGCAGGACTGCACTCTGCCAGCAGGACAGATTGCATGTGCAAATGGGGAAAAGAGCATTAAAATCAGCCACAGGATCATGAAGTGAATATTAGCAATATTACCTTGCAAAAAGCATTAAAGGATAGTCACCTGTACTATCCATGTATTTTCTGATATGGCTATAGTTAATCAGGTGCAGCTACAGCTGAAGTGTTTAAGATGTATAATTGTATGTGCTGAAACAAATGGCAGACTGTGCAATATTTAACTTCTAACATAAAGCCACTAATTTTAGCAACAGTGATTCAACAGTTAACCTACACTATATCACAAGATGTATTGGTCTGGTTTTGTGCTTATGATTTTCAGTGTTGCACTTGTCTATAGATAGATCTCCAAAGGCAATTAAAGGCCAAAACACTTCTTCACATGATTTCCCAATTAAATGCCAATATTCAATTAAGGAAAATTCCCTCTATGAGTTTGGACGACCCATGCCCTCATCTGCAGCTAGGCAGTGATTATAATCCAGTTGTACATGTGAAGAACATACTGAAGCCCATTCTACTGTCGAACAGAAGATGCTTTCTGTTCACCAGGACATGTGGCCTGAGCTAAACATACACTGAAACCACCAATTCAGGATAGGTTTGTCTGTGAATTGAAGGGACTTTTTGCCTATAATTTTGTTGATATTATTTGTTTTGTAGTATATCTGCTCACTTGCTTGTCAATTCTGCATTCTTATCAGCTGCTATAAACCACACAAGTTCTGATCTGTAATGGTTGTATCTACCTGGACAAGAGCACTGAGGATAGGAGGGTCTGTTGTGGGTTTGTTTGTTTATTTTTTCACTTTACAGTTGCTTTGAATTAATTGTAGCTGCCTATGGAAATATGATCCCCTAAGAATGTAGAGAAATGCATTATGTATGTATAAAGTATCTCTAGATTCCTCTGCCTCCTGGCTGCTAGGAATCGCACACTATTATTCCTGGACAAAAATGTTAGGAGGAAAGTAAGACTGAAGTAACTTGAAAGGATAACAGTAGTATTTCCAAACCAGCCATTTTGACAACATGAAATTCAGAGTTAAACAAAAGACAATATAAATGTTTACAGATATCACAGATACAATTAAAATAGCTTACTCCCTTTCTGATGTCGTGTGAAAACTGCAGGATGTGATAAACAATTTTGCTTTTTCAGTTCATATTATATAGATACAACTAAAATCCACCTTTGCCTTTAGAAGTATTGGAACTGCATTTCACAGTATCAGTTCACTTTCTTTATGGACTATAAAGATACACCTGCTCTGTGTTTTTAGCTGCATAACTGTAATGTAGCCAAAAGTTCTGAAAATTGAATGATTTCTGATCAAGTGAAAGTGGGAAATGAATTCCAAAATGGGAACTGCAGTGGAAGCAATGGGTTTCTCAGGTCTCATGCCAGTCCTTCTAATGGTGCGTTTTCTACATCAGCATAAACTCAGTTAGAATTTATCCTAATGAGCACAAAATTAAAATAAAGCAGGAATTCAAAATATGCCCCTGTTTGAGCTTGAAAACTGCATTCAATTCTATTTATGCCACAGGTCTTGTTTCAAAGTTTATCAGGGAATTGTATCCAAAAGCATATTTGCAACAATATACCTCATTTGTAGCTAGTCATGCATAACCAAGAACACACAATGAATTAGCTTTGAATGCTAAATTGGGAAATGCTGTTAAAATGAAATGAAAAAAAAAAAATAAAAAGACAGTGAAATGTTCAGTAGAAAAGCCTTTTCTCATACTCACCCATTTCTGTTTCTTGTGCCTCCTATGTTCATTCCAAAACCATCTCCAATGGCATAACAATCACGGAGACTTGTCACCCCTCCAACCTGCAGGTAGTAAGTGACGGTAAGAAGCTTCATTCAGATAAGACCCCTAATCCTCATCTCCTAAAGGCAATACCCTGGTTGGCAGGCCTAGGGGAGAGGGAGGTATGCAGAAGGGCCTTGAGGATGGGAGACGATCTATATGCTACATACTTCTGACTCCTATACTAAAGCAAAAGTGGAAAAAAGTCATTATTAAGCGATTAAAGAGGAGTAGTAATATCTTCAGTTTCTACATTTTCACAGGCAGCTCTCCTGTAAACTTGTCATATTTGTACCTAGCATGAGCGTCGTGTATCAAAATTCTAAGTCACCCAGAAAATTTAATTTATCAATCAAAATTGTGCCTGAAGAAAAATTTCCATAACCCAATCCACTATAATGATGCTTACTCATTTAAGTACCCATAGTCCCAGCATTACTTTTCAAAACCAGGTTTAAGGCCTTCTCATTTACATGTAAATGTAGCCACCGATGCCACTGCACCTGTAATATCTGTAAATTAACCGTATATTTCATAACAGCTTAAGCAGCTATATCCCATTTAATTTGTCATTTTGGGTAATGGTATATTTGCCTTTCCTTTGAGTGATATAGCACGGCACATATCATACATAGAATTAGCATGGATCCTTGCAATTCCTTTTCTAAAAAGAAACTATTTTCTTCCAAGCTTGACTGTACTAAACTTACCTACCTTTTCCTGAGGTGCAGTCTGTCTTTGGCAAGCTGAGGGGCTTGATCTGGTTATGAACTGCTTACAATTTCTGCTTGTTTGGTGTTTGTTTCATTATATTTAGGAATTGGAATGCATCCTTTCCTCTGCCACAGAACTTGATGCTAGGTAATTACTCAAACCAAACTTTCTAATGGTACATGCTAGATCTTCTGACAGTCGTGTGTGACTTGCTGAATTGCTGAGCTCTTGCAACAGCATCTGGAGTCCATGGGAGTATGCATAGGATGGATTTCTCTGTAAAGAAATAAAGAAAAAAGTAACTTTCTTGTGCTTTAGATTGTTTGCTCCAGTTTAGACAATACTTGTGACCTTAATCCCTGGGTCTTTGTTTTATTTTTGTAAATGAATTTCACCTTATAGATCACTTTATGAAAATAATTTTGTTATCTGTGAGTAAGATAATGAATAGGTAACTGTTACGGGATCCTGCTGGAAATGCATGCTCCCATCATCAATGCTATGTGGCAGATTAGGAGCAGGCTCTTCAGAAAATGAGGACTAAAAGACTGAATTGCTGTTCATTGAGGGTTTGTCTTGAGCACAGAGCAAGTTTTGTACCCCATGCTGTTGTTTTTTCTGTCCATCCCAGCATTTTCCCATTTTGAAAAGCAACTTTCTTGTCACAATCTCTCTGCCTACTGAAGCCACATTTCCCTGGGCTCACTCCTTTCCCAACAGCTTTGCATCCCTACTACTTCCCACCCTAGGACCCGATCTTAGTCTAGTCAATCCTAATCCTCCCCAGAGACTTCATGTTTTTTTTTCTCTCTCCCACTTTCCACTTTCCACTCCCCTTTACTGATTTTACACTCCCCTTCCTGACCTCTGAGCTTTTGTTTCCAGTTGCTTGGCATCAAACTGGTTCTTTATTGTTCCAGTCTGGCCTTAAAAATATAGGCAGCTCCAAGCACCCAAATGTGGGTGTATTTTCTAGAGAGAGCAATAGGCATGTCTCTCAGGGAGAACATTCCCTTAGCTGTTTTCCATCTCTACTGAGTTCTTCAAGGCACACAGGCACAAGAACATTTCCCGTATTTTTAAACAGGGCTAAGGCCAAAAGCTTACAAACAACAGGATAATAACAACCAGCTAATATCAAGAACAGTAGAAACAAAGAGGGGGAAAATCCCTCGATGCAAATGCCCTGTGTGGAAAATACCAGCTGAGTACTTAAAATCTGTCAGGATTGTAAGATCAGAGAACAAGATCATATAAATGAAAAGTGCTGAGAAGCTGAACATAATCAGAGTTCCCTGCATATATTTCCCATGCCTATGCCACATACAGATGTGTGTGCATACACCTTCATATAATTGGGAGAAGAATGACTTTGTTATGCATATCTTTTCTTTAAGATCAATAAGAATACCCTGATTCTGTATTTTGGAAATATATCAACATAACTTGGGGGAATTTTGGTCACTAGCTAATGCACAAACGTTATAAAATTGACTACTCCAAAGAATTTTAAGTTTCAGTGGTACTCTGTGGTGTCAGGGGCAAAAAACAACATACAGTTGTCAAGGTGTATCATAAATGTGTGAAAAAGACTAGATACCTAACTATAATTGTTTGTTTGTTTGTTTTAAAAAGCATTAAAATGCTGTCTTAATTCAGCACTGAAAAATTTCTGGCCTTCCTATGGTCTTGGGTTTGGAGATGTCCTTTCATCTTCCACTACAGCAGTGAACCAGAGACTCTTGGTGAGCACATACTTCTGAACAAATAGTTTATCTCTTTGAGTAGTCCACTTCCACAATTTCTGGACATTCACAAGAATAGGCTGGAAAATATTTGCATTGCTACATATCTAGCCACAATACCTATCAAGAAAAAACAAGTCTATTGTGGAAAGTACTGTATGAAGGGAAAATGTCTACCCTTTGGAGCTGGGGCTTTTTTTTGACTGAAGAACAGTCATTGACAATTTGAGAAAGCAATGTGCCATCTCAAGATACTCAGAGATAATTTTTAGAAAACACAGAAAAAAGAAAGCTATAAACTATGAACTGAAAGATTCACATTATATATGCAACCCAGTTTTTTAACAGCCTCATTGCAGCTCTCAGATCTATTTTTATAAAAAATGCAAATGTACTTGTAGTGATGAATTGATGATTGGATTTAAAAGAAAGAGCGATATCCCCTCCTCCCCAAAAATAACTGTGGTTTCAGGCCCTGATTAAGTGTTGGAAAAGAATAGAATTTCAATAATAATAATAATAAAAAAAATAACCCCCCTAACCAATCACCCTTGGAGCATTCATAAATTTACATGTAGCAGAATGTAATTTGCATATAAGTCTTGAACAGACTCCAATCTGCCAGCACCAGTTTTTAAAGCTTCTATAAAGATTTAAGAACTTATCAGGCCTGTGTTGGACTGACTACTAGAAATAAGGTAGCTAATACTGTGCATATTTATCAGCAATTACGTAAGTATAATGCAAGCTGATCTTTTGTGCTCATGTAACAACCTACCATGTACACAGAGAAGTTTCTGGATTTTCATTTAAACAACTCAGTAAATTGCTCATTTTCTTTACCCACAGACAAAACACTGTATTTTTAAGAGAGGGATTAGAAAAAAAGAAAATTTAGAAAATAAGCTAATGTATCCTGGAATATTAGAAGTAGGTAAACTTGTTGGTTTTAAAGGTGATTATGAAATGCATCAGGGCTGTTAGCTCATTTAAATTCCTTCACAACCCAAGCTTAGTCAATATTGCTTTATCTGCGTAAGAAAACTACTATTTAAATGAGTGAGCTGAAGCTGAAGTTAGATGAAGGAACATGATGGCTTTTGCACAATTAGGAATGCAATTTTCATTGATAATGGACAAATGTCTAGTTGTTTTAGGAGCGACTGTCACCAAATTTCCTAATGGTATGATACATTTACCTTTTCCCCCAATCTTTGCAGATTTATTGATATTTGCATAGTACTTTAGTTTAATATTCTCCCCTACTCCCAAATAGGTTTATTCAGTTTTCTGAAATTAATCTGTATAGACACTACAGAGGATATTGAAATGGTATTTAATAGCTTTCCAAATATTAAATTTTCCTTTTTGATTAAAATGTAGTCTATTGGGAAAAACTTACTTTAAAAATCAGCACATCCAAATGTGACAGAGGTGGAAGAAGGACCTGCCAGAAATTCAAGGTAGTATGACACAAAGATAAATCAGAAATCATGGGTTATTGCCTCTTTGATATGATATCTTAACTGTTGATGACCACTAGAGCTGTGCTACTAATTTCATTCTTTTAAGCTCAGTTTGCTAGTTAAATCATGAATCCTTTCAGGGCTGGGAAACTACCTGAAGCATAACTTTGGATCTTTCCTGTTCCTTTGCATCAAAGCAGAGACACAAAAATATCTTAAGTAAAATCTGGAGATTATAAATTCAGAGAAAATCTAAATATAGTAAAGAGAATGCTAGGAGTAGAGCATGGGGTGCAGGATTGAGACAACAGGTAGAAGTTAGAACGGATGGGACTAAGGTCTGATCTTCATTGCTTCTTAAGAATAATCCTTGGCAGGGTACTCTACGTAGTGTAAATCAGATAACCTCTTTGAATCCCTGTTGATCTTCTACGCTCATGACCTCTTTGACATCAGCTAAGGTGTAAAACTTAACTAAGAGATACCTTTGCTTTCATCTACCTGAGTATACTAATTGTACTCAATGTGTTAAATTTCTTCCCATATCCGAGCCGCATTTTCATTGTGCACAACCTTCAGAAACACACAATAACCTGAGTAGGGCTGGTTTTGTTTGGGTTGTTTGTTTGTTTGTTTTCCTACCTGGGAATTGCAGTTTCACTTTCAAAAGCTAAATCAAGAGCTATTTATTTACAAGTGATAGTAACACTTTACCTAGTCCCACCTGGTGACTGGGTGCCACTGGGATGGGCAGATTGGAATTCAGAGAGTGAAAACACATTCCTCAGCAGTCCCTTATCACTTGTTCAACAGACAAGTGATGGTATCCTCCTAAGAGCTACATACAGGGAGAAATAACAATTCCTCATCAGCAATGTGTCTTTCTAAACCAGACCATAACGCTATTAAAAAACTCATTTGTACTCTGCAAGCAGAAGTAAAAAAGTAAAGAAAAAAAGCCTGAAAACTGACAGCTATCTCATAAGTGTCATGGCTGGTATCTCAGTGCCAACTTCAGATATAAAGAATTTGAAATTGCTTTCTGAATGATGTGGGCTCTTTTAATCCCTAAAAACCTTACTGAGGCCTTCAGACTTGTAACTACAGTTACCTGTTAGTTGCAAAACTACTGAATACAGTAGCTACTAACTATAAGTAAGAAGGGGTTAAAAAGGAAGAAGAGAAAAAAAGTTTCATACAAAGGTGAATTAAAGTGAACTGAAAACTGAGTTTCATACTTTTAACTACTTTTCATTATTTTTAATACATTTTTGCATAACTTGGTCTTGGTCAGTAACAAAACTAGAAAAATGGCTATGTTTGCCTGTTTATCTAAATTTCTCCAATAGTGCTCATTAGGACTATTGTAATTTTTCAGCAAATGGGCTGAGATCTGTTACAGCCAGCCCACATAATGGTGCTTTTCCTTTTGAGGAGCAAGGTGGGGAGGTTGTATGTGCCCTTTTCCTCTATGATGATCAAGGGGCTGGAGCACCTCCTGTATGAAGATAGGTTGAGAAAGTTGGGGCTGTTCAGCCTGGAGAAGAGAAGGCTGTGTGGAGACCTCATAGCAGTCTTCCAGTACCTGAAGGGGGCCTACAAGGATGCTGGGGAGGGACTCTTCATTAGGGACTGTAGTGACAGGACAAGGTGTAACAGGCTAAAACTTAAAGAGGGGACGTTTAGATTGGATATAACGAGGAAGTTTTTTACTGTAAGGGTGGTGAGGCACTGGAATGGGTTGCCCAGGGAAGCTGTGAATGCTCCATCCCTGGCGGTGGTCAAGGCCAGGTTGGACAGAGCCTTGGGCAGCATGGTTTAGTGTGAGGTGTCCCTGCCCATGGCAGGGGGGTTGGAACTAGATGATCTTAAGGTCTTTTCCAACCCTAACTATTCTATGATTCTATGTGATACACCCAGAGTCCTCCAGTATCTGGTCAAGACATTTACTCACACGATTTTTCATATATTGTTATGTTTTGATATATTTTCGCAATATTTGGTGAGCAAGTACCAACTATAAGCTAATAGCTATGAATATTGCAATTGATAATACAGTTTCCTCCATAATAAATCTTTTGCAAGTGGGCTCACAAAGCATATAAATGATAACTTATGATAAAAATATATTTATAATTGTTTACATACATATTTGTACACACATACTTGCAAATAAGAATTTTTAGCATGACTTTAAACTACGCATATGCAATAATTTCACTTTGATTTGAACTCTTGTCCCTTGTTTTTATTTTGACACCAATAGCGGTATACCTCTATTTTGCTTTTGCTGCTTGGCTTTGCTGATGAAAGAATGTATGTTAGTTTTTAAATAATTGTAATGGTTCACATGTTATAGTGGTATACCACAGATCTGAATTTCAAGAGCCACTGCAGTGTTGGGTGAACCATACTTACTAGCTATCAATAGTAGGGCTATTACAAGCATCAGAGACTGCACAAGAAAACCTTAAGAAGTGCTTTAATTTGGGTGTCTAGGCTAAACTCCTGACTGCAATCTCAGCAAATTCTGTGTTTGTAGAAATTAGTTTCATAACATCTGCCTTATTTTCTTTGGACACACTTCCTGAATTCCAAGTTATTCTTCTAACTCAAATATCTTCGGTTTATGTTTGCTTCTTTCTTTCTGATATTCAGATTACATCTTTCCATGATGATCATCAGGTTTTTTTATTTTTCCTAAAATTATTTTAGACTAACTGCAAATGCACATCTGAGGAACTCAAAAGCCAGATTTGCCCAGATTGGTATAAATAAACAGACATTACTTTCCAGCTGTCTCCCATTTCTGTCTACACATGCTGATAAAACTGTTGTCTAGAACTTTAAAGACTAAAAGAAGACAACAAGGCAAAATAATAGTAGAAAGATACACTATAAACTCCAAGAAAATTAGCATGTGACAAATTGCATCTTTCCATTTGAAAGAATTAGTTTCCAACCACTGAAGTACAATGTGATACCTATTTATCAAGTTCAATTGTTTTCTTGTTGCAAAGCACAAACTTAATTACAGAAATCATTTACATATTGATGGCATTTGCTTAAGCAATATTTCTAATACTGTTTGCATAAATATTATTTAATTTAATTTTTTTTAACCCCATCCTTTCAGAAAATAGGCAAATATAACACTGCAAACACTGTCCTGGATGATCAAAATGCAGTCCTTTACTTACTCTGGGAACTATGCATGTAGAGTTTTCCATAAACTTAACAGCCTTCATCATTAAACAGTTTGAGCTGTTATTTTTTTGTCCCTGCTATTTGTATTCCAAAACTACTCTGGAACCTCACCACTTTCATGGTCAGAAACTTTCTAATTTCCAGCCTAAATTTATTCATGGTAAAATTACACCTTTTTGTTCTTGTGCCAACATTGTCTGCTAAAGTAAACAGTCCTTTTCCTTGCCTACTGTTTACCCCCCTATTGTGTTTTTAGAGAGTAATTATTTCCTGTATCAGCTTTTGTTTCTGCTAGACTAAACAACCAAAAATTTTGCAGCCTTGCTCTTAAAATGACTCCTCACTGGTAATCTCTGAAGTTCTTTTCTTTATCTGTTTCATCTTCTATGAAGATGATGAAAAAAATCTGTGTTGGATCTCTCAGGTGCTTCAAGTAATGGTGCAGATGTTTTCCTCTGCTTTGCTAAGAAATTGCTTAACTGGTTTGTCCTTGGATGGCATTTGCTTTTTCCTGGGTGTATCCCACGGGCAACTTAATAACCCTGTAGTCAGCTAACATGCATACCTAAATCCATCTCCTATATTGTTTACAAGTGGTATGCTCCTGTTTATAGCAGATTTTTTTCATTCATCCTTGAATGCATGTATCCACTGCCAACACTACATGTTTAAAAGTGAGTTTAGCAGTGTTTATTTCTAATGTGCTTTTTCCATTGGTAACACGTTTTGGATATATTACTGTCAAAGATAATAAAAAAATAAGAAGGAATAATGTTGGGAGGCAAAGGGAGGTACCCAGCACACTGACAGCACCAGGAACAATGGATTAAGGGATGAGAAATTTTCACAAATGCTTCAGTGTAATATGATAGAACATAAAATTTTGAGAGTGGTATGGTGTGTGCAGGATCTCAGAAAATGATTTTCTGGTCTTGTATACTCACAGCTGCTTGAATATTGCATTTTAGTTGGGGCAAAAGTGCTTGGATGCATTAGAGCAGGAGCTCCCAAAGACACTTACAGAATGTTTCCAGGTGGCATGGAAGGAGTGTGGGGGCACATGCAGCCCACTGCCTCCTCCCCAGAGAAGCTGGGGAAAAGTTTTCTGTGTTGCATTTGCTGCCCAAGGAGTTAAATGTCTTTCATGGTGTGTATCTGAAGCTTAGCACACAGCTGGCAGCTACTGTGCCTACCACAGTAAGAGAAAAGAAAACAATGGTGGTATCTAAAGCAAATTAATTTGGAGAATCTCTGTATTAGAGTGCTTTGTAGTGGTAGTATTATTCACATAATTTCCTAGAAATCACACATTACTGTAGATTTGTTTCTTGGTTTTGCTTATTTTTTAAAAGTTGGGGTAACAGTTATGGACTTGAGACTGAACAGTCTGTATCTTTGAAACAGCAGTGCAATATTTTCTTTGCATGATTATTGCATCAATACTTCTAGAGTTGTTCAGAGTAAAAAAACTTTGATACTACCTGGTTGTAAAAGTTCCATTTAAGGGCCAGACATTTTGCAATGTAGAGTACATTATTCTTAGGTTTTAAAACACATTGACATTTTCTGAAGCATGCTAAAGATTTTGGACTGCAAGTTCAGCTACCTAGGAATTTGGAAACTTTGAATCCTTAAGACAAGAATTGAAATTTCCTTATTTTCTCACTGAAACCAGCAATTTATAAAACACCTTTAGCTGTACAATTGTATAAAGGAGAAGACTGGTGTATTCCCATAGTTACTAGCAAGAGCTTCACTATTTCTTAGAAAGATGAGCTAGGTTTCTGAGGGATTTTTTTTTTTTTTTTTTTTTTTTTTTTTTAGGGAGAAAGATTATGTAAAAATCATGTAAATTTTGGTTGGCTTTTTTTTTTTTTATGAGTGCTGGAATGAGAAAATATATTCAAAAGAGTTATCTGCTGGTGCATGCAGCTTTACAGAATTCTGGAAAACTCTTTTTGTCAGTTTTAAATTTGATGGAAATCTGCTTATTGGGAAGGGAATCTGCATCTCTTCAGGATTACTTTAATAAGTTATTAAAAGGTGGGTTTATTTAATGTGCCCTCCTTGACTACTGCTGTATAATACCTTCTTTGATGTTGAAATGGGGAAGTGAACATATTAACCTTTTGGTGCATTATTAGTAATGTTTAATATGTTGTATTCTGGTTAGGTCACCCCTGTGGAGCTGATAGCTGTGGACTAATGCCTAGTATACTTAGCAGGTAAGGTCTGAATGTCTTTCAGTGGTAACATGATGAGTTTCACCAAAGGAGGAAGAAGACTTGATATTTTTTATTTTGTTAAGCTGAGTTTGGAAGGCTTTGATTTTATAAATCCCAAGAATGGTGTCAAGTAAACCTAGCTTATTCAAACAGTTGCTTCAGAAAGTAAATGAATTGATATTTCTGTCAGAATAGCTTATTTGTCTTGATCCATAATTCACTATCTTTTTAAAAATATTTGACACGTGTTCAGACACCAGGACCTTGTATGCCTCCACTGCAGCAGGGTGTAACCAAATGACCATTTTGGTTTGACAAAATTAATTTCCAAGTAGTTCTTTCCCCTAAATTACCTCTTTCTTTTTTGCTGTTGCAGTCAGTAAAAGTATTTTTCAAACCGGGACAAAGCTCTGTCATTAGTCTCTATCCTTTAGACTTCTTGTGTTGCTGAAGGAAGTGGATTTGCAAAATGCCCTACAAAGAGAAACATGTCACAGAGAGTAAAACGTATAGTGGATGGTAACATTATCCTGCTGATTTTAATCTGATAGAGGTGTTAGGCTAATTAACAAAGAATTAAGCTACGCATGACAGATACCAATCATATTGCTTAATATACTGCTGAAGGATACACAGAACCACAGAGATGATGAAAGCATTGCAAGAACTTATACAGAAAAGAGAGAAAACACAATTTTTTGCTGCATGCAAGTATAGGGTATTTTGCAGGTAAAGATAGTATACTTGTTTGACAAGATGTTTGTTTACTCAGTATAATTTTGCCATTAATACAGATTCTATACAGAAAACAGTTGTTAAGTAATTTAAAATAGCTTGGGGCGGGGGTGGTGTCAGTGAAGAGCAGAGAATAACCTTTTTCATTTTTCTCTTAATATAAAATAATTATTTTTCCTTTTGTGCAGTATCTTCTGGTGTTATTTTAAAATCAAAATCAGTGACATTTTTCCAAGCTAAGAAAATTAATTTTTCTGTGAGAAGCTGGCTTCATCAATAAGTTAATATAAAACATTGTTTGGCGTCTATATGAACAAGCATTCAGGAAACATTTTCTACGTAAAAAAGAGATATATTTTTTTCTCATTTACTTTCCATTTCTTGCTTCAGTTTACTTTCCATTAAATCTGATTCAGGGAAAAATAGATCTACTGCTTCCTAAAAGAAATTTATTAGTATGAAAACATAGAGAAAAAGTTGTGTAGAGGCATGCAAACTTTTGGTCATCTCCATAGTTTTATACTATTTCTATTTCTTTATACAGTCAAGTCATATAAATCTGTTAGGCAATGTAATTAGATACCTCATTATCTAATGAGATTAATCTGTTTAAGAGAAGAAGCTTACGGTTTATGTACAGGAGAAAGATATGGTAAGTTTCAATTTCACATTGTAAGGAGTTCCATGTTGATTCAAGAGCAAAAGTGGAAAAATTCCATTCTGGGAATTAGGGATGTGCATCAGCATAGACTCTGCTGTGCCATGCAGGCTAACACAGGAACATGGCACCTGTCCAGGAAGCTAGGGATCAGGTCAGGAAAGCTAAGACCCAGTTATAAATGAGTCTAGCCAAGGATGTCAAAAATCTTGGAGCAGATTCTCCTGGAAAGCATCCTGAGGCACACGAAAAAAAAAATGAGGTGGTTGGTGACAGCCAGCATGGCTTCACTAAGAGGAAATCCTGCCTGATCAATTTGGTGGCCTTCTATGATGGGGCTATGGAACTGATGGATAGCGGCAACAGAGTTGAAGTCATCTACCTGGACTTGTCCAAAGCATTCAACACTGTCCTGCATGACACCCTTGTCTCTAAATTAGAGAGACATCAATTTGATAGGTGAACCACTTGGCGGCTAAAGAATTGCCTGGTTGGCCACATGCAGAGGGTTGTGGTCCATGGATCAACATAAAATTGAAGATCAGTAATAAGTGGTGTCCCTTAGAGGTTGGTGATGGAACCAGTTCTGTTCAACATCTTAGTTGGTGATATGGACAGTGGAATTTAGTGTGTCCTCAGCAAGTCTGACAACAATACTAAGCTATGTGGTTCAGTTGATATGTTGGAGGGAAGGGATGCCATCCAGAGTAACCTTGTCACACCTGAAAGGAGAGCCAATGCCAACAAAATTCAACAATACAAAGTACAAGGTCCTAGACCTGGGTGGGGGCAATCCCAGGCACAGCTACAAGTCTGGCAGAGAAGAGATTCAGAGCAGCCCTGCAGAAAAGGACTTGGGGGTGTTGATCAATGAGAAAATGAACATGAGCCGGCTGCAGTGTGCGCTCGCAGCCCAGAAAGCCAACCGTATCCTGGGCTGCATCAAGAGGAGTGTGACCAGCAGGTAGAAGGAGCTGATCCTGCCCCTTTGCTCTCGTGAGACCTCACTTGGAGTATTGTGTGCAGTTCTGGTGTCCTCAACATAAAAAGGACATGGAACTGTTGGAACAAGTCCAGAGGAGGGCCACAAGGATGATCAGGGGACTGGAGCACCTCCTGTATGAAGACAGGCTGAGAAAGTTGGGGCTGTTCAGCCTGGAGAAGAGAAGGCTGTGTGGAGACCTCATAGCAGCCTTCCAGTATCTGAAGGGGGCCTACAAGGATGCTGGGGATGGACTATTCATCAGGGACTGTAGTGACAGGACAAGGGGTAATGGGTTTAAACTTAACCAGGGGAAGTTCAGGTTAGATATAAGGAAGAAGTTCTTTACTGTGAGGATGGCGAGGCACTGGAACAGGCTGCCTAAAGAAGTGGTAAATGCCCCATCCCTGGTGGAGTTCAAGGCCAGGTTGGACAGAGTCTTGAGCGACAGGGTCTAGCGTGAGGTGTCCCTGCCCATGGCAGGAGGGGTGGAACTTGATGATCTTAAGGTCCTTTCCAGCCCTAACCATTAAAAAAAAGAAAAGATCAATTCCTCCTTTACTCCTTATATAAGTATATATCTGCAAAATGATAAAGTTAAAGAGAGATAAGGTTGCTCATATTCTGTACTTGAATTGCATGTGGGTTACTCCTTTTCAGGTGTGTGGTCTAAGCTTCAGGTGATGGGAGTGGTTCCCATCCCTCTTCATCATGTTTTTTGAAGTTCTACTTTTTCTTCTTTTTTCATCTTCCTCCCGGCATATTCTTCTGCTTTCTCATGAATGGTGTTACTAATAGAGATTAACCAGATGTCTCAGCGGGGCTGTTTTCATTTTGCTACCATAGTATATACTTACCCTGGGTTACCATGCTTTCTTTTGTATTGCATATTTTCCTTCCTATCTGAGCGTCAGCTGAACAGTCTGTTTGTTTTAAAAACACTACCAAAAATGAGAGAGAAGAAAAAAACATCCTTACAAATCACTTGCAAGTTCACCTCCAAATTGGGAGTTGCTCCTTCTTTTTTCCAGTCCTGTGACTTTATTTTCAGCTTTGTTGAGCCTTTGTGTCTCTTCCAGACTCCTGCAAAGTAGATCACTATAAATGAGAATAGACTCTTAGAGGCTTTCAGTGTGAGTATCTAGGTTGAAAGTCCTTTTAACAAATTTAATCAGGTAAAAAAAAAAAAGGACACTTCCAAACCATCCTGCCTTCAGTGGCAGCACAAAACCCCAGGTGCTCAAACAAAAAGAAAATAGCAAATCCATTTGTTACTTAAAAGCATAAAATGTTAACAGAAAGGATATTTTTAAAGCAATGTGTGAGTACTATACACATGAACACTGAATATATATTCCCTTAAAATCATCTAGTAAGGAAATAAAATATCCATTTGCATTTTACTCTTGCACACAGGTTTATCAAGATAATATATATATCTTTTTGCATGCTGAGCCATTGTTTTGTCTCTGCCTCAGCCTGCCCAAACTGTATAGATATTGACTGTTGAATGTACAGCCCATGGTGTATTATTGCTTACTGAAAGCATAATACTGCATGACCTTGTTTTTTCTGTTAATTGTATTTTTCCCTTGTAGGAAAGTAAGTTTACTCATTCTGAATTGTGCCAAACCACATAATCTGGAAAGGAATATTGTGGCTCTACTTGGAAAGTACTAATTGGGCTCCAGCCATCACTGGGAAAGCTGTATAGTCTTTTATTATTTTAACTGGCCGAATGCCCTTTGTTACCACATTAACAGTCTCCCTGTGGTGCCTGTAACTTTGATATTATTTTCACTTTTACGCTAAATTTGACCAGATGAAAGACACAAACCCTCCAATTTTGAAATAAAAAAATTAGCATGTTTTGTTAATCCAGTACTTCAGAGGTAAAGCCCTGAAAATGATAACCTATGTCTGCTGGCCAAAGTTTTTGTTCAGTAAACCCATCATGCCAGCTGTTCTCATTGGCAAGAGGAAAGATAATATTTTGGTATCTTTAATTTCTGCTTTTTAGAGCAGAAGTTTTGCTTGTGTCATCATTCAAATCATGCATGCTAACATCAGTCTGGCAGACAAGACTGCACTTTATAAAGACCTCAGTTTTGATGGTGTCACTGCAATGTTGCAATAAAGCTATTTTAGACTATTAAATACAACTTAAGTCACTTATTGACTACAAACTATTGCAGGTGCTCTGGTCTGTGCAGCTGAAGAACTGCTTTGACAGTCCTAAAGACATTAAAGCAGATGTATAGGTGCTTTTTAGTCTGATGTCACTGGGAGCTAAATACGCAAAATACTTCAAAAGACTGGGCTTTCACTTGCATGCCTTTGATCCTCATCCCACAGAGTAGACTGGACAAGGATCAGCAACTTCGGTAACTTAGGTCCAGTACTTAACAAACAAGAAGGATGGCCAAACAGGAGCAATGGCATTTCTAAGGGAGAAAAAGCAGTCACCCAAAGCTCTAGGCTGAGATAGATACACTTCCCACACTGAGACTATCCAATTGAAAACATGTACAGGAAATGTTCTCTCTTCAGCTTGATCTCTGACAGCAAGCTTTAGTTTCTGTTGAAACAGAAAGGTTGTTCTCATCATGTTTAAGAACGTTTAAGAATGTCTTTCTCAATTTCCAGGCAACCTGAAGCATGAGTGGTTCCAGGCACATTGGATTCCCACACCTTGGCAGGGGATTATTTCCGCCTATGTTCCGGAACAGCTCAGCACTAAAGACTTATAAGGAGAAAAAAAAAAAAAAAATCTTGATCCTGCAACATTTTTTTTTTTGATACCTTGAAAGTTTCATGGATTTCTTGAAGTCCACAAGAGGCAAGACAAGCAAATTGACCAGGATAAAGCTGGGTTTCAAGTCATTGCTTGTCTAGATGTAAAGCCTCTTCACTAAAATGGAGCATGGGAGAAGAAAGACAAGTATTTTAAAACAAGAATTTCACTTATTTGTACATCACTGCAATTACACTACTGTCTTAAATTCTCTGAGGTTGATGGTGCTTGTGACCTCCCCAGTATGTTTCATAAGAGGGACAGTATGACCTTGCACTTCCCCAAAACAGAACTGAGCCCTTCTATCTATTAAACCTGTCTTTAGGCAATGGCTCCTCTACAACCCTCTACTCATACTTGTCAATGTAGGGCACATTCAAAGGAAAATGGGGATTGTTCCTGTATTTTGCCTCCTTACTACTGTTATAACAGCTTGATGTAAGAGCTGATAACAAAATAGATGTTGCATTTTGTTAGCCCTGCTCAACAAACACACAAATATCATAATTATTCCAGGATACTTGTTTGCTTTTAAATATATTTCTCCTGGCATCTCCAACATGTAAATTTAGAAAAAAAAGTATTTTTTCAAGTTTTAATTTCCTCTGGAAGCATATAAAATTCATTGCCTTTTCATTTCCTTCAGGTTAGCTCTCATCACTGCAGATACATACAGCTACAAGTACACATCGTTTGGCTAAAGTTTTCTTGCCTGCTGAACTGCCAGAGCCTTTAAGAGTACCTTTCAGGTAAGGTAAATCCATTAATCAAGTGCAAAAGCACTCGGAAAATATATTTTAAAATGACAAATACTTTTTGGTAGCACTCTCACAAGTTACTTCCCCCGGAATTTGGCTTTTTCAGTTAGCATGCCTCACGCAACAGCCTGCCCAGTTCCCACATGTCTCTAGGTAATTATTAATGTGTACTGCAGTTTCACAGAAGAGTTCTGGGTGGTACTTGTCCCAGGGAGCTTGATCAGAGAGAAACTGTAAAGCCAGGCCTCCCTGGAAGGCCAGCATTCCTTTGCTCCTGATCCAAACTGCTGCGGTGGGTGGCTGAGCACCCCATGCAATGTTGTCCCACACAACATTGGCAGTTGCTGGGGCATCACTAGGTGATGAACTAGTCTCTGCCCTCTGGGTTAGTAACTGACGCTCACCAGCTGCTAGCTGTGTGGAAGAACTTGAACACCTTCCCCTTATCTCAGAAAAGACAAATAGTTTAAATTGTATATCAATTATACCAATAAACAAAGGTCATGCATGAAGAGAAAAAGTAACATTTTCCAGTTTTAAACTTTGTTCAGAACAACTTGAAAAACGTAGACAACCTCATCATCTTAAATGGAAGGAAAAATAATTGAGGAAAACAAAAACCATTCACAGCCACAGAATTTGAAACAGGCCAGGAAAGCCATCTCACCTGTCATTTGAGTCCTTCTGTATAAAACAGCTATGTTAACAGTAACTGTAAGGAAGTTAGACTTATGTATACATGAGCAATAAAAAAAAAATACATATTAAAAAAAAAACCTCAACAAACAAAAAGCCAAACCAAAACTAAACCCAAAACAAAAAAAAACCCACACTCAATAAAACCAACAAGAAATCCACTATGGTGGTAATCAGGTTTAAGAAAAAGAAAGTGGAAGCCTATAAAAGAAGTATCAAAAGTGACAACACCAAGAGGAAGATACTTCCCAGAAGACTAAAGTCTCAGTGTAAATAGTTCAGAAAATGCTGCCATGGTTAAAGAGAGGAAGTGTATTTAAAAAGATTACATCCCTCAAGAAGCTGAAGGTGAAAATAGGACATGAAACATAAACACATCATATGCCCAAAGAGACATTAATGGCCATCAACAACTTGTAGTTAAGCCTTTTCTGTATAAGCAGGACACCTGTCAAAGACTTAGCAGGAGCTAACAGGAAATGGAAGGCAGTGAACAAGGATGAATTGAATCAAAACAAATAAACCAGAAGTATTTCTTCATATAGCATGTTGGTAACTTTGAATTGCCTTGCTACAAAATGTTGTGGTTTACAGAATTTGACCTGAGTTAAAAATCTCTTGGGCAATCTCATCCATTAGGAGCTATTAAATAGAGAGACTCTACCTCTTGACTTTGGAAGTAATATCAGTAGAAGCTGGGAATAGAAGGCAGGTAGCTATCATTACACACTTGTTATTTTATAATCATCCTCCACTTTTAGCAATCATCCTCCACTTTTCACCACTTTTCCTCACTTTTGGAGCCAGGATACTGGGCTAGATGTATCTTTTTTAGCCTGAGCTGGGACAGTCCTTCTTACCATCCTACTTTTAAGCAGCTCCTGCAGTTTGTGGAGAGTTTTCTGTGGATTCATCTGGTAAAACCTGAACAACAAGAGTCAGATAAAGGACTCCAAACAGAGTTAAGACTGAAAATACTAAGAAGCAGTAAGTAAGCAGGGTCAGCAAGTAACATAAAGAAAAGATAAAGCAGAATTAAACTTGCATGTAAGAGTCTTTAACTCTTACAGTAAAAAGTGGCACCACACATGAAATGACAGAAAATAACTGTTCATCCCCATAGAAGGAAAAAATACTCTCTTCCTCCCAGCAGGTGAAATGACAAGAAAACTGGAATTGTCCTTAAAGTGAAAAAAAGTTACAGAAGGTTTATTCTCAGGACAAATCTATAACAACACAGTTAAAAAAACCCTCAAGCGCTCTGCAAGTGGACAAATGTGTATGCATAGATAGAAATAAGTTATTAATATACAGAAGTGCAAAAAATCACAGAAACCACAATTTTATTTTATTTTTTTTTTAACTAACTGAAGTAATCCCTACATAACTCATATGAAAATGGTCTTGGTCATGTTAGTCCTGTGTCATGAAAAATGACTGAATATAAAATGGTCTTTCATATTCATTCTGTAATTGAAATCCTCACACAGCATGAATTGCTCAGGATTGACTGACTTCCACAGAACTATGACAAGTCACAGCAGCTAAGTGTCCATTCCCAGCGTGTACCATGTTGGCTGACACAGCAAAGTCATAAATGTAGTCTTTACAAAATCACAGTTTTCAATGAGCTAATTGCACTTATTAACTGACCATTTACTGAGATTCTTATACTCCAACCTCTACCAGCAGAAGGGAAGGCGAAGAGAGAAGCAATTGTACAGAGTCTATAGTTCCCCTCTCCTACAGCCCTTTGCTTAAAGGGGGCCTCCTAAGACCTACACAATAAAGCAATAAAGTAGGACAATGCAGCTGTGGGATCTGCAGCTTTAGTTTTCATGTATAGCAGTACACTATTCAGACACCACTTGGGCCTGAAGTAACCTAAAACCTCTCTGAACCTAAGCTGGAAAGGGAGGAGTTTCTCCCACTACCAGCACCTATGAATGGACATCATAAAGCCTGGTTGTCAATCCCCTCCTTAGTGAAGTGGTGGAGGATTTATTCACAGTTAAATCCAGCTGTTTTCTAAATTGACCATTATCATAAAATTATCTCAGCCAACAGCAAAGATAGGACTGAGCTGCTGTCCAGAGATTTTCTCTTTCAAGTACCTTCAGAGATTCTTCCACTTGACAAACTACTCCAGTGACAGGAAGCTCTCATGAGATCATGAGATCATGATCTCATGAGTCAAATAACTGCATAAAGTAATTTAAACTTTATAATTTATAGGAAAAGTTTTGCTTTGAAATAAAGTGCAGATATTTTTTGCATTGTTAACCACTGAAGCAGAATTGTAGTTGTTCAGCAGACATCATAACTTGAAGTGAACCAGGCTTTTTTTTTTCAGTTTTTATGCTGTAGCTGTATGCTAGAGAAAATTTTTCCATTGCAATGCAATTACCTAATGAACCATAATTAACATACTAGGCTGCTTCCTGTGTCACCTTGAAAAAAAATACAAAAGGTATTTCATCATTGTATGAAGAAGATATTTAAACATGCAAATGTTTCCTGTTGTTATAAGTTTCAAGGAATGACTTCTTTAAGCATTTACCTATAGAACATCTAAATTACACAGACCTGCTAAAAGGAGGGTAAAACATTTTGTTTTCATTTAGTCATTAAACGGAATCAGGAACTGTTGCTAAAATAATAGATACCGATTATTTATTACCATTATGCCTTACCTGTTGGAATAGATACCCTGATAAGAATCGTACCAGAACTATAGCTGCTAATGAATGATTAAAGGCTAGCAGATGTGAAGATAAAGTAGAACAACAATACCTCATTTGGTTTTTTTTGGAGGACGCTTATGTGGTTCTTCTTCATTCTGTTTTCAGATCTCTGCAATATAATGGACAGAACTAGGATGGATTTGGACTCTTTCCCATCTTGTGGAAAGCTCTCTTTCTCGGATTGTGGCAAAAAAAAAATAAATCAAAATCTTGACAAAGTTTATGAACTAAAAGTAATAATGACAAAAATTTAATTAGAAATATTTTGATTAGGTGATTTTTAAAACATTTCAGCTGTAGTAGAATTAGTTTATGTGTTGTAATTAAAATCCATTTAACAGAAAGCGTCAAAATCCTGTTTTATCAAATTTAATTTTTCAGGGCCTTGAAATCTGATTTATTTCCTACAAAGTTTTGGCTTAGAAAAATGGAGGCATTTTTGGATCAAACTAATTCTGTCAAAAATTTTCAAGCCAGCTTTGCTGTCCATGGTAGTCCATACAAATATCACAGGAAACTTCTGGTATATGCAATAGCTTAATCAGCTGGAACTTGAATAACATGCAGACACGTATCTAACTGATCCCCAGATGACTAGGACATCTGTGGCCCATATGCTGGTTAAAAAGGGAAGGCTTAAAATTTAATTAGACAGGAGAAAGAAACAGAGCTTGCTTTTTTAAAAATCGTAATTCAATTTCTTTTTCACTTTATCTATTTAAACCCCTTATATTCACCTAATCCACAGATAGCTCTGCAACTGCTTACAAGCTTTGTCGTGAACTACCTAAATTCATCTAGAATTTTGCTGTATTTGCATCCCAAGAATTTAGGTCACAGAGAAAGCATCTTGAGAAGTCAGGAGATGAATAAAACCATCATGGACAAACACACATGCTTGCCTGCATGGGAAATTAGCATGCAGCCATTTGTAGCACAGATGAATACTGACAAATACTGACACCAAATCAGTGACTTTCAGACTACATCAGCCTGCAGGCTCCTAGTTTTCTTTTTCTTCCTAGTGGAAATGCAGAGCTTTATGTAGCAAATCAAAGCTCCCTGACTCTTCAAAGGTAAATTTTCACAGACCTCATATAAAAAGCTCACAGACCTCCAGGATCCATGGACTACATGTGGAAAGCACCACCAGCACTGATATTCTAGACTGATTCCCACATAGAAACTCTTTATAGTGCACAAAAACTGTGAAGTACCTTTACATGGCTTTCAAAAAAACCATCTTTTTCAAGTTGAACTTGAAAGCTCAAGTTCAAATTTCTAGTTACAAACACAGGTTTGTCTTTCTAAGTGACTTGTGCAAGTGGCAACAAGAGATCTACAGACTATCATTAGAATGCTGATGGATTACACAGTCCCCTAGTCCTGTCTTTTCTGGTTCTAATTCAGGGCATTTTGCCCAAACAGTTTGAGAAAATTTCCCTCCTGCTCAGTGAAGAATTATGTTTGTGGTACAATAGAAACGTTACTACATTTCTTGGGCATAATGAAGTGCTCATGGTACCAGCAAAGACTTTGACTTCATACATAAGCCTTACTAAGATTTAGTTACCTTTTAAGGTGGTAGGAAAGCAAGGATAGAGCATGAAGTGCTCTGCCAGAGCAGCTTTATCAAACCGTACAGTGGCAGTTCAGGGGATTCCCAGCCACAGCTGGCTGCCTTTTGCAGAGGAGGATACCAGTATTCAAGTGCTCCCATTGCTCTCCTGACTGCGGAATGTGTACAAATGCAGTTGGATCTCCTTATGACACCCTTATATAAAAAGCAAGAGGAAAATTCAGTGCCTGGAAAAGACCACCTCCCTGCTTGCAGGGCACAGGCAGCTGGTTTCCTCTAGCAAATGTAGCCATAGTCATCTCTGCATTGAACTGGTCCTGAGAGTTGGCTCAGATTAAAAATAATCAGAGCTCTTCTGGAAGTGCGGAGGGGCAGGGTTTGGATCCAGGTTGCTGTAAGGCCTCATAAACAATTTTACAACTGAAGGAGGGCATAGGCTGGGAATGAGCAGGTGGGGGCTGTTAAGGTGGCACTGTTAGTGAATGGCACTGTTTCCCAGAATTTTCACTGAAACAGGGCTTGAGTGTTTGGATAATCAGCCATGACATCTGAGATATGGGAGTGGTACCAAGCAGATGGGTCAATACCTGCTGAAAGTGCTCTAGCTCGAGTCACTGAAAAGGACATCTGTCTCTGCTCTCAAACTGGGTGTCTCAGTGACCCCACTGCAGCTGAGCAGCAAAAACGCTTCTGTTATGCACTGGTGTTTTTCAGAAGCCTGTGCTCTGAGTGGTATTTTGAATTAATTTTCACAAAGCAGCCAAAACCACTGCTAGAGTCAGATTGCTGAATATCAATCAAGTCCTTGTTGCAGCACATGGAGTTACCACAGCTCCTCAGAAAAACAGTTACAAAAATATTTTTAAAGATGCCAAAAGCAGCACCCTTTTCCCTAAGCCTCGTTCACTAAAATAATTTCATCTGAAACTTTTCACTCTGAGGCACACAATAGTTTTGGAGATTTCAGCCCCTAGAATGAAAGTTTAGCACAGTTAATCTGAAAGTTGAATTCCTGAAGGCAAATGCTGGACACCTGCGGCTACATTCTCATTTAGTCTAAAATGCCTCTCCTTTCCCCTTTTATTGTACCAAAGCCCAGACCATTGTACTTTTTTCAGTATCACTTGGGCCAGCATCCAACACTAAAAGCATATAGAAATGACTAATATAAAAAGGCTGAATAAAATGCATTTTAAAAATCAACCAGAAATAAACCATTACTTAAGAATAATTGTTTTGTTTGCTTGTCATTAGACATCTGTTCATAGATACTGCAAACGTTTCACTTTGTGCCTGGGTTTAATAGCAACAACTTTGCATGGATGCCTTCTCCTTCCTTATTGTTTTCACTTGGTTTCTAGGGCAAACAATTTTTTTCAGCCCTTTAATAGATGAAAGCTGTTATAGAGTTGGAAGTAAATAGCTGCACAGTATGGAAACTTAAATCCATCAAGCCTCAGAAAGTATCAAAGGTCACTATACGCACAGTATCAAACTCTTTCTCGCTCCCTTTCCCCTGATAATCCCCAGGACCTCTTTGCAGTGACTGAGTAGAATCCAGGGCAACACTTGACCTGAAAAATGTGGAGCTAGCCCTCCTCTTCCTCCCTTCCCCCTGTCATCTGCTAACATTTCCAGACAACAAATAGCATACTGAATCTGAACTGTTTGTTTTGCTAGGAATGCCATCTGCGTAGTAGCAGCTGGGGTGGAAGGGAAGGCATGGAGTCAAATGAACAGTGATAAATATAGACAGTAGACAAAATCAGGAGAAGTTCTGCTGCTTTCCAGTGTTCTGTATCTTTGCATGCTTCCATTAAGTGGATACAGCTCTTCTTAAACTGGTGTTTGAACATCTGGATTATTTAGCAGCACAGCAAATTCAAAACATTTGAACACAGATGTCAAACAAGCCAGTTTGGGCAAAATGCTAAGACTACTGAAAATACTGAAGTAATTTATGGTTGTATTCCATTTTTGACATCTTACGGTATATTGGAACTAGCAAGAGGGAAAAAAAGAGGATGAGAGTAAGTATTGTCAAAAAGAAAATGTCAGAAATCATCCAAAATGAAAAATCAGTGAAGATCTGGAGACAATGTTTCTTGCAGACCCAAGATAAAATCAATGTCCAGATCACTGGCAACTGAACCTGAATTCTACAAAAGAATTGCTGGCATAACATTTTAATTTCCCATTGCTATTCAAAAGGACCACTTACACTTGAATCATCCCTTTTCACTGTATTACAGAAAGGATAATTAAAACACCATCTGTAAATAAGAGGATATCAGAGGAAACCTCAGAGATCAAAATTTTGCTCTATCTAACAAGCTCTTGTTTACAGAGAATGACAGCAGGCTAAGGTAGGAAGGGGCCTCTGGAGACCATCAGGTCCAACCCCCTGCTCAAAGCAGGGTCTGCAAAGCAGGTTACTCAGGCCATGACCAGCTGTGCTCTTAAATACCTCCAAAGACATAGACTCCACAACCTCTTTGGGCAACCTGTTCCAGTGTTTGACCAACCTCATGGGAAAAAAAAAAGTTTCTTCTTCTGTTTAAATGGAATTTCCTTTGTTTATGCCTATCATCTCTTATCCCCTCCCTGGATACCAGTGGGAAGAGCCTGGCTCTGTCTTCTTTGCTCCCTCCTATTATGTATTTATACAAATGGATAAGATGCTCCCTAAGACTTCCCCCCCCCCCTTTTTTTTTCCCCAATAATATATTAATAAATATTAGCAAAACAGTAATAACATACTTTAAAGTATGTTTACTTACCTTGGAAACACTTCAGAATCATCTTCTCTGATTTGTCCACAGTTTTCACATTGAATACAGCTCCCAAGATATTTTTTAGCCAAGTGCTGTTATTATTAGGAGTTTCATCAACTGCAGAAGAAGACTTTACTTCAGCAATGTTGTATACTTTCAAGCTATACCTAGGCGAGTCATATGGTAAGACATTCTCTTCTTCCTGTAAGTGTTTAATCAGAATAGATGCACATTTCAACCTTTTTTATCTCACTCTTGGGGTTTTTCTAAAGTTCATTAAATTTAAGATTAATCAATAGCAGAAATCAAGCTCAGACCTCACGCAAGTCTGCAGCTGCACTACACCTGAAGAAACTAAACCACACAGAAGCCTTTAATGAACTTTAATTTATGGAAGCTGGTTTTACATCCCTAATTTGATTTGCCTTAACTGTCTTGGCTGTTCTTATTTAGAAGTGCCTGGAAACAAAGGCTGCATGTTCAGTGCTGCGATTCTCCATGCGTAAGACCTAAAGAGAAGGAAAGGACACGTCAAACTGATAAACAAATTTAGTTGATGTTGGTCCACTTTAACAAAATCTGTGTAATCAAAAGTATAAAACTGCATACACTTGACATGTCAGCTATAATAAATTTGTCACTATCTCCTCTTCTGATTTTCTAAAATGTAGTTCTATGTTGCAGTAATATTAGCCTGTAGTGCAAGATAGGACTTTCTCTGTCATGATAATGCATAAACATCTTATATTTTCATTTAAGCATTACATCTTTCAAAGATGATACCACATGCTGATAAACAGGTTTCTTAACAGACAGCATGAAGTTAATCTCATCAGCAGTACATATCTAAGCTAGGTGTGGAAAACCACACAGTAACTACCCCTACAAAGTTGCAGTTCCATGCCTCCCTTCAGGTGACTTAACTGGTAGATGATTAGCTCCCTCTTCCCTTCAGGTAGACTTGTCCCATCTTCACCTTTGCATCATCTTTGACACTGTTGAGACATTCCTGCATGGTCACCTAACAGAAACCCACCAGGTCTCTCCCTGCTGGATCAGATGCCTGCTGTCTTAGCACACTTGAACAGCTCAGTGACCAGGGTCAGCCAGCACCGAGTCAAACCACAGTGTCAAGACATGACTGTCTTTGCACTCTGGATGACGACCCTGAAATATTCCAGGGTAATTGGGAAAATGATCAGGAAGTGTCTCGGTTCAAAAATGAGTTCCAAATGCCTGGAAAACGTGGAAACAAGAGGATGGCATGCTAACAAATTAGCTAATTGTAAGCATTAGTCAGTTTATAAATACTCTGCCGTGTTAGAGTAATTTCAAAGGAACTGTTTATTTGAAATACAAGCCACAGATAGCTTTTTATGTAAGCTTTGGAGGCTCATTTCTGAGAGCAAATCACATTTCCAGAATATCCTTAATACATCCTATTGCATATAATTCTCCTCTACAGTGTTCCTGCTGAATGGGTAAAAGAAGGTGAGCTAACAAACATCCCATAAAAATGAAGAATAACCAACACTGCCAGTCTTCTATAGAAGATACATTACAATCATTCAGCTAATTCCTGTGGGCTCAATTTCTGGCCTTGGTGGAGCAATTTTCTTTGTCCTTTGCAGTTTACATTAAAATCTTCCAATTCTATTAATAACTTCTTTGAATTTTTCTTGAGGAAGAACCTGGAACTACAGGTCATCTGCAATAAAACAGAAAAATGTTTTCCACCACCTGCAGTGAGTGGTTCACAGAACAGGAAGTAAAGTGCAAGCAGATTATTATTACCTTAAAAAAACTAAATCACATTATTTTGCATAAATCTGTATAAAATTCTTAAAGTCTCAAGTAAGCATCTGAATTCCATTTAAATAAAATTAACCCCAACTGTGTTCTTAGTCTCATAATTTTTCAGATATCTTGAGATTTAAGACCCCTTTCCATTGAAAAGTTCAAATACACTCATAAGAAATTAAAGCTTATTGTCCTATTTAAGGTTATGTGAGGAAATGGAGAAGATACATGACTCGATGTGTAACTAAGAGAGAATCATTTGTGTGAACTAGTTCTTATTCTTAAACAGTTCATATAGTTCATATACTCCCAATTATGCAAATGGAGTCAACGCAATCAGGATCAGATTTTGATAATCCAAGGTCATATACATCACATTAGATATCTTCAGCAGGCACTTCCACAAACTCCACAGTCACCTTCAATACTGTAATTTCAAATTTGCATCAGAGAACACATGACAAAGCAACAGTACTATAAGTATCCTAGTTTTCTTGAACTCTTTTCTTACACAAAAGCTTTGGTCCTCAGCAAGCACTTTCACATACCTTGGTGTTTCTGGACTTTTTATTTTTTAAGTGACAGGCAATATGCATCTGTTTTGTTCTTAAAGAAATACCTGCCAAATCAGAAATGGAGCAATGGTTGAGCTGGGTGAGTAATTTAATCAATGAGCAGATTTGGTAACAAGAAAGATACTAAAATGGCTACAGAGATTTTTGTGGAGGTCCCAATGGACTTTGGAAATGTCTCCTCTTTTGGAATAACCTCTGGTAGATGGTTCAGTTTCCACTTCAACTACCTGTAGTTTCTTACCCCAAAACACTAAAATCCCAAACCAACAACAACAACAACAAACACCAGCAAAACAAACCACAGCCCTTCTTGCCATGAGAAAGATCTTGGTGACACCATTTTCCTGGAAGAAAATCTGCAACAGCTCAGGATTTCCATAAGTATTTTGGATTCCTGGGAAAGGAGCAAAGCTGATGGGTTTGTTATGATTATAAGTAAACCAGAGCAGGAATGCTGATTTCTTAGCACTCTTCTCCAAACATCATTCATACATTTGCACGCACAATAAGGATGATAGTCTGTTTGAGAAGCAGCCACGGAGGACAAGCATGTTTCCTGGGACAGTTTGCAGAGGTACACTGTAGCACAGCAGACAATGCAGACATGCAGGAAAAAAGCAGTACATCTAAATGCCTCAGTCCAGGCTTTTCCTGGGCTTCCTGGCTCTGAACTGTGTGTAAAGTGAAGCCCTGTACGCACTTTCATATAAGGCAGTATTAAGGGAATCTGTTAGAAATGGATTTGAACTTTTGTCCATTCTCTTGTCACCAGCATGCACTCTAATTGCCAGGCACAGACAACTCAGTCCACTTGTTTCTATTTTCTTCCGTCACAAGTTGGAAAGTGCACATGATGTGCTAGTAGTAGTTTAGAAGCAGTCAGATTAGAGAAAGAATAGGCTTTTAATGTAATGAATAAGCTATCATTCAAAGACTGATTTTTAATTATCTTTTACCACTGTCCAGTGACAATATACCATGAGCAGGTATACCAGAAACTAGCTTATACTAGAATTTAATTCCCATCTGAATTAACTACTTCATCAGGAGGTCACAGTTTACAGAGAAAGCAGATAAATAAGTTAAAAGAGAAAAGATGGCAGTACAAAAAATGCCAGTGAAAAACAACATTGAAACAGAAATTCTGTGATTCAAATTAGTTTCTCTTGTTTCTCTTGAGAGAACATTCATTGAACCTGAGCAAAGATGCCTTCATTTTACCCTACATGTCTTCTGAGGTTTTTCCTCTAGCACGTGGAAAGTAACTGGGTCCTATGAGAGGCAGTGAGAGTAGAAGCCTGGAGTAGGTGTGACAGACACTGCCGTGAGGAACCTTCCTCTTCATATGCTGCTGAAAATTTGGATGCTGCCTGGTTGAGTGAAGTCCTTCATATTGGGTATTCCACAGTAAAAAGATTCGTTAGCACTTTAAAAGGGAAGATAGCAGTGTTACCTTGACAGCAATTATTACAGAATTCTGGAAATTCAGATTCTTGTTTTTACACATATTCATTCATGCAAATGTGGAACCTGACCCAGAAATTTTATTCAGGTGAGAAATCGGCCTTTGACTTCCATGGGATTCTACTATATATGAACAAACCAATCAAATCAGCTTTTGTGTTTGCACAGTAGCCTTCATTTGTCTTCCAGTAGGACTGTCATATTGCAAAAATTCCCAATCATGCCAATTTGTCCAGATGAGATTTCAAACCTCCTTTTTAATATTCAGCTTCAGCAATATGGAAAGCAACAGTGCCAAACACTCAATAAACATTTTACTGTGATTACTTACATTTTGATTTAAAAATTCTCAAAATACCATTTCACATGGGTGTTGTCACCTGTCCTGTGCTAGATACATAGATACACAATTAATATATAATTAATGCAATTAATTACACAAACATAGAAAAATGAGTTTATGACCTGGAATGGAGTTTTGTTAAACTCTTCCGAAGACATACCTGAAACACAGCCCAGGAGAATCCTCAACAGAAATTATTATAGATATGAAGAAGCACACACAGCCTTCAAATACTCCAAAGACCTGCCAGGAGCAGCAGTAATTCAATATCTGCTTTGAAATAAAGAATGCAAAAGAGACCACAAGTGAGTAATGAGGCACTGACTCCTCCAGTGGACGAAAGGTAAGAAGAACAATAATCTGGGAGATTCTATGATTTACAACACCTCTGTACTTCTTGATGGGCCAAAAGATGAGAAAGGAACACAGAACAGGAGCGGCTTGGACAACAGACATGGAAAGTTGCTCATTGACAATGCTCTGCTGTTCACCTATTTAGGCAATTCATAGACTCACAGAATGTTTTGGGTTGGAAGGGACCTTAAAGATATCTAGTTCCAACCCCCCTGCCATGGGCAGGAACACCTTCCACTAGACCAGGTTGCTCAAAGCCGTGTCCATCCTGGGCTTGAATACTGTCAGGGATGGGGCAGCCACAGCTTCTCTGAGCAGCCTGTGCCACAGCCTCACCACCCTTATAGTAAAGAATTTTTTCCTAATATCTGATCTAAACCTCCCCTCTTTCAGGTTAAAGCCATTCCCCCTTGTCCTGTCACTACCTGCCTTTATTAATGTCCTCCAGGTTTCTTGTAGGCCCGGCTTTAGGTACTGGAAGGCTGCTCTAAGGTCTCCCTGGAGCCTTTTCTTCTCCAAGCTGAACAAGCCCAATTCTTTTAGCCTGTCTTCACAGCAGAGGTGCTCCAGCCCTCTGATCATCTTCATGGTCTCCTCTGGACTCACTCCAACATGTCTATGTCCTCCTTATGCTGGGTGCTCCAGAGCTGATGATAATACTTATTTTTCTGAGCCACAGGTCCAATTCACCTACCACATGAGCTACACCACTATACCAAGAGTGACAATAACACGCTCCCTTTTTGCCTCCTCTTCCGCAGAGGCTGTCTGCTGACTGTCCTGCTTACCTCAGTTGTGCTCGGGCAAACACTGTCACTGTGCTCAGGTCAACACTCTGGCTTTCCTGTGGCTGAGGTTGTGGTTTTAAATTGCAGCAAAGCTGACATTGCAAACAGCTGCCACGATAACGGGTGTCCCCAGACTTCCCCTCCTGCATATCTTTACCACCTCCCTAGCGCCAGTGGTGATGGTCCTTGTTTGACCCCAGGGAGAACTGGTTCAGGGACATGGACAGCAACAAGCCAACCCTCGCCAAAGAGGCAGTTCATAGTATGGTGTGGTGTTAGCTAAGTCAGTCAATAAACAGCAGCAAGCACAAGCAATCACTAAAAGCTCTCTGAGTGCTTTTTCACATGTGGGCTAGAAAAGGAGGCTGCGGCATTGCTGTAGAAGCCAAAAGACAAAAAACGTCCAGTATGGTGAACACTATTCTGAAAACTCCATATTCTCTTATTCCTTAGAGCAAATCATTGTGTGCCTCATATGAAAAAGAAATATACTAAACAAATCAAAACAGTAGGTTAGAAGCAGGAAAACAAAACCAGCTAAACATAAACAAATTGTGGACCTCTCCTAACAGTAAAATTCTTGAGCATTGTCATCTGTTGCTTATTACAATTTCATTTACATTGGAATTTTCTTTGTTTCCCTGTGACTTTTGTGTATCCAAACATTTACAATTGTATTACTGTATTACTTTAAATCTAGTCAGTAAAGTGAACAGAAAAGCCTATCTCTGCATTATTCTGGCCAATATTACTTTCTATTATATAAGAAATGGGAATTAAATCAATTTTAATGCACCACTTTAATAAGAAGACAACCACAGTTCTAGATTGCAATTATGGAGATAATTACAATTTCATTGGTACTGCTTTAGATTAAGAATACAAAATTTACCTTGGATGAACAGTTTATTATCTAACATGAGCCCAAGCTATTTTTCTGCTAAATCATATCTTGGCTTGTTTTATTTCTTAACTTTGACTGTTTAATAAAGGCATAAAGAATTTTACAGGTAGAATATATCAAAACAGGCTAGCTGGTTCAATGTCAAATTCCTGGGTTTTTTTTTGAGAAAAAAAAACATTAATTTTGAAACAGCTCTGAGGCTGAGTATAATGATCACTAAATATAAGTTTTATATATGCAGAAAAATTGCTTTTGCATGAATTCACTTTAAAAATGTTAATATATGCATAAGAAAATTGTGTTTCTTAATCTCTGAAGAAACACTTATCACAAGGAACTGCTTAATTCTTTTCCTGTGCTTGATTTATTAGCTTATGAAATTATGCTAATAGGTTGCATGTTAATGGTTTTGGAGCTCAAATGACCTGATTTTAATAATGAAGTAATTTATGCACTAAATGTAATCAGCATCTTTGGATCTCACTTAAAAGAACATATCAGTGATTACCTACATTAAAAACAAATGACTGTCAGCATGGTATACACTATATGCTATGACAGGGAACTGGGGTGTGTTCAGCTCAGCAGAGCCCAGAGCTGGTTGAGTCTCACTTCAATGAACCACACTAAAGCCTGCAACTGCTGCTCTAACAACTGTTTACAAACTTTCAGTTGCAGACTGACTTCCTCACATGATCATCTGCTAAGGAAAAAGACAAAGGTAGGAGACAGCACCAGAACCGAATAACGTGGGGCCAGTAGGAATTGCTCCATGAATGACCTCTGTGGCACAGAGACCTCACACACCTGGACAAAACGGGTTGCAGGAGAAAGGGAAAGGTTTTGTTTGGGGAAGAAGTAAGTTTTACCAATGACAAGAAGAAAAGGCACTTTTATAAAAGATTTGACCTGCATGGCATATAAAGGATGCACCTCCTGCAACATTTGGGAAGCCTATGTAAAACAGATCCTTCACAAAGATTTGTTGCTAAACCGTCTATGTTTACAGACCAGTTCACTGTCAGGATGTATTTGAACGGTGCCTTTGTTCCTTTGTATCATTCGCTGTGCTGTTCCCCAAGATGAGAAGAAATTCAAGACTGGATTTTCAAAAGTAAACAGCAATGCTTTCTTTGCAGCAACATAAACTTGTGGTTTGATAACCTGCTGAACATTGATATTCGTTTTGGTAAAAAAAATCAAACATATATTACTAGCTGCCAAAGATGATCTAACTGTTCAAACACCCAGACAGAAGCTGAGGGAGGTCAAATTGGACATTAGCCAAAATGTATAAAGTCAATAGAAAAAAACCCATTGATCAGCAGAACTGTATTATTTCTTCCTCAAAGAAATGATAAAGGCCAAAAGTCCTCTACCATTCCAAAGACCAAAACTGAACGACTATATTTTGTAATTAATAAATACCTTGCTTGCAGCATCTCAAGCATATGATAAAAAACTGTCTTCAAATACCATTTCTAGTTTGCTTCACAAAGCAAAAAGGTGATATCTAGAGTGTGACTAATGCTCTTTATTCCAGAATTCAGACTATTAGCTTTATGGAATTTGTGTAACATCTTAAAGAGGAAGATATACCAGATACTTTTTGCATTTTTTATGCCTTATCCCAGCCATAAACAGCTTTTGTGTAAGCTCAAGGGATGTATGGACCATGCAAAAATAACTCAACAGAAGCTGTTCATACCCTGCTCCTTCCCATAGACCACAGAAACCTCACTGCGTATTCAGGTACATCCAGCAGGGCCTCTGAGAACCTCATTAAGGGTGTCCTGGTAGAGAAGGCAACCTAACACCCCAGGTGATGCCTGCACACAGCTTCAGAGGATGGTGAAGCTGACCCTCTGCATCAACCCTGGGTAGATACTGGGCACAGCAACAAGAAACCTGATGAAAGTGTCTCTGTAGAGGCATAGGCAGGGCTTATTCTGCAAGCTGCAAAGTTTCCAGCTCACAAGTAGCCCAGGCTGGGCTGAACTCCATTACTATAATAAGAGCAAACTTGATCAAAGCCTGTGTGCTTGCTTTAGATGTGAATGCCATACACGCTGTTACCATAGAGCTGTGACAGCTTAATGAGCTATCACCCGTCAACCAGGTTGCTGTTACTATGTTCTCACTCCTACCCTGCCCCCCCTCTCCACAGAAATGATCTTGCTCAGCGTCAGGGAGAGTCTCGTCGACGAGTCCTAGCTGCACCGAGCTGCCTGCTGCAGTCCCTTTCACAGGCCCAGACATCCTTGTCTTGCCAAACAGGATTTCTGGAGGTGAAAATTCCCCTCCTGCATTTCCCTGTGTTGTGCCTGGAGGATATTCCCCTGACAAGAGGGACCTGCTGTCGGCAGAGGCAGGGTCAGGGAGGCAGAATATAAAAGGAGAAATTTCAAAGCTCAGACAGTTTTCTTGGCAAACTGTAACAGCTCAAAGGGGTAAGTATCTGTCTGCTGTTTACTTGGAAATCTGACAAAAATAACTTACCGCTGACAAACTTAGGCTCACAAACGCCACAAGCCCAAGCCACAGAGCCCCGAGTGCTAGTGCACACTTCCCATCAGACACACAGAGAAACACGCGGATAGCTGGCATCTGTGCTTCAAAAGCAAACAGGAAAATCCCAGCATGCCCTCTCATCCCCACTTGTGGGAATCTCAGCCTCCCTGGCTGGGTCAGGACCTGGGGCCCTGTGGTTTCCCTGGCCGTGAGAGGAAAGGGAGTGCTGCTGCCACAGCTGCCCTCTGCTCTCAGGCAAGGGCTGGGTGCTGGAAGGATAGCTGCTGGGGCTCCATGTGTGGCAGCAGCCTCGCCTGCCCCACCTTCAGCTCCCTGCAACACGAAGGTGCCATCCCAGCCCCTTCTGCATCAGCACCGAGGTGGTTGCCAGCATTAGGAGACGCATGTTCATCTTGCTGCGCTGCATTCATTCTGGCTGAGAACTTTCTGCCAAGGGGGTGTGAATGGAGGCTCATGTTTGGTGGGGGAAGAGTGTGAAATCTGGAGGGAAGAGGCAGGGGACCTGTGGTGCTTCCTCCTCTGCCGTGGCTTGGGAAGGGAGGCATGAGGAGGAGGCGTGTAACCATGGCTACATGGCTGCAGCATGGAAGGCTGGCTGTCTGTGAGGTTCAATACTGAGGTTTAAGGTCCAAAGTATGGTTTGGACTCACAGATTTAAACTGAAACTCACTATTTACAAATGGACTAACCTGCCTTGGCTGTAAATCAAACACTGCAACTCCAGAAATTAGTCGAACTGGTAGAAACCATTCTTGTATTTACTTAACTGCATCAAAGCAGAACAGAAACATGCCACAACACACACAAAGTGCTAGATGATTTGAAGCTATCAAACCGTTCATTAGCTGGCTTAAATAACAGCAGACTGTTAGCATAACCATCTTCATTTCATGCTACTTTTGTTCATTACATTGTGTCTTGATTTAATATTAGGCTTTAAGTCTTCTGGGCAAGGATTTTTTTCCCTATATACTTGTTCTACCCCTAGTAAATGGGCCTTTGTTCCAACTAATGCCTGCAGTTTCTAAAAGGCAATCAGCAATATCTATCGCTTTTTTATGTGCCTATCCAGAAAAAGAAAACTATTACCAGAATAACACTTAGAACAATAACAGGATGCAAATGTGCACCCTATTCTTCCAGCTTTGCATACTTTACTCCAGAATCATGCAAGTTCATCTGGAAGTCAGCAGGAAAACTGACCAAATGAGGACTTCTGATTTGTGTCCCAGGCATGTTTTTGCTGGATTTATCACCGTTAATACCCTTTTGCTTGTCTCTCTTCACATATTGGGAATATAAATAGGCCATAACAGCAAATCTGCACATTTGGTCAAAAAAGTTGCTGTGATTTCGAAAATAGGTGTGAAAAACACCATGTTGCAAGCTGGGAGGAGGATAAAAATATGGGATTCAATGCATTTGATTTTTAGAAACAAGAAGGAAAAATAAAGCTCAACTTCCAGCAACACCCCAGAGCCTTTCCTGAGTCTCAGCACTCTTTATTTTAATTCCTGGAATCTAAACAGCCTGCTATTCTTGTACCAGCCTGTGCTCAACACAGAACACCCTGATCCTGCCTAGGAATGGTTAACCATAGGGATACTGGATTTTGCACATCTCTCCCTTCTTTTCTCCCCCCTTTTTGCTCCTGAACCAAATGTCTCCTGCCTCCTTCAGTGCTGCTTCACAGCTCTTTGACTCCTCTCCTCTGCCTGTGGCCTTCCTCTTAGAGTGTCTTTCCCACTTTCCCCTCTCCAGCAGAGCAGCCCCAGGACAGGGAGACCTCTTCCTCGGGATCTTTTGTTTCGTGGTCTCTGACAGCGTGGGGTGACAGAGAGCAGGAGTGACAGCAAGCAGGATCCCCACCCAGGCGCTTCCCTAATCAAGCAGCGCTCACACAGCTCACACGCCTGCCTGCAGGCTCCTCTCTTTAATGTGACATTGATCATCATGACACAAAATGGTCACAGATATCACTTCCTAAAATTCAGGAATGTGACAGCTAGAGACGGAATCGCTAGTCTGTGGCCTGAAGACTATATGGATTATTCAGGTCAGGATAAATCAGGATGGATATTTGCCCTACTTCCATATTCTAACTATTAATAACCAAAAGCACGCCAGATTGTGGCTTGTTCTGTGCGACTGCACAAGGGAGCAACGCTCCCTCCCCCACGCCTCCACATACGCATGCACAGACTAATATTTTTGGCTAGTGTTTTAAAGCCGTTTGCAAACCCAGCCTCTGCACTTGGAGTCAAGCCCCAAGCATGTGGAGGCCCTCCTTCACCAGGCAAGAAAGGGAAGCCAAGGCAGGCTGTAAAAAGATACGGGAGACCTCTCCTGGTCTACTGCCCCAAAAACCCTAAGGAATACAAGCTGCTGCTCTCCCCAGCTTTATTCAAGTCACAGCACAGCTCAGTCACTCAGGGCTCACCCCCTTTGCCACGCACATTGCTACAAAAGGAATGTCCTTCTGGGAAGACCTGGCAGAAAAGCTGCTGAACACCTACACAGAGAAGCATACCTTTCTGTCTATCACACCTATACAGGATTTCAGGATGAAGAAATAGCACTTCCTCTCCAGTACTGAAACAGAGAGATCATATAGTTACAGAATTAAATGAAGTTGCACCTTCCCCAGCTTTAAAATAGCAAGTGAATTATTCTACATATAGAGTTAGCAATCATCTTTAAGAATGATGCAAGACAGAAATTGTACAGTATCTCCTTGTGGAATACTAGCTTTTATGAGCCATTATTAACATTTCTGAAGATTAAGCCCTCAGAAGCCTGAAGCTCTTCTACACTTGAAATAGCCTTTCAAAAGCTGTCTTTTGCTTTTAGTTGCAAAGGGAAAAATAGAGATATTTTTCAGTCCACTGACATGGAAGAAGAACTGCCCTGACAGTTGAGACAGCTTCTCTGAATAGGATCCCTCCACTCTTGGGAGTTGTAAAGTTATTCTCTGCCATCCCTTTGGGTCACTTACACAATCTGCTCTAGCAACTGGTGCCAGCGCAGTTCAGCTACAGAACAGACTCTCTGGACTGTCTAAACACCATTCCCTGGATTTGACTATGAATAAAGCCTTTCTGCTTCTCTCAACCACTCTATTCATGGCCTATTACTGTAAAACATTACTGCTAGTACCAGTCTGTAAAATGCCACCAGTTCCCATTTTAATTCCAAAAAGATAGCTCTTAGGTGGCAACTGCAGCACACAGCAGTTAGGCAGTAGTTGAACCCTCTTCTGTCTGTGTTTGTAGACAGTACTCCATATTTTATTTATCAGCTAAAAGCCAAGCAAAGTAACAATAACAAAAGCAGGTTGAGTGCCGATAGCAGCACGTGAGCCTCAACAACACTCCTGTCCCCTTTCTTGCTTCTCTGGAGCTGCTGTGCCCACTGTTGACTTTGATCTTCCTTAGTTGAGGCCTCAGTGAGTGCAGGTCATAATCCCTGTGTCTTTTGTCCTCTGCTGAGCATAGTGCTAGTATTTTTAAGCAGTTTCAAACAGGCTTTTCCTGCTCAGCTCATTTGACAACCAGATTTGCTAGATCTCTAGCCATTATTTGGCAAAGGACATAATAAGTACTTGCTAAGTCCTATCTTGGGTTACTTTTCCAGAGTTTTAGGCTGGGGAAATAAGAAGTGTCCTTCACTTTGTTTCAGTAGGCAAACCTATTTTTTTTCTGCTTCCTTTGATTCTGGTCATAATATTATCCTGAACAGAGACATCTTCAAGTAAAAACTGGTCAGAGGTTTTCTGAGGACCTAAACTGAGAGCATGTTAATAGCATAACAGAAAGTTCACCCTAGTCTCCCCCCTGCATTGGACTGTCCAGCCAAAGTAACTGTACTTCTAATTATGAGGACACAAGTTGGAATAAATCCACCACAGCAGTCCAGGAATCTGGATGTGCTGACAACTGCTTGGAGTCACATTCTGATTAACATGGGTACCTCCATTCCCAGGAGTACTGGAGCCTCCCACTGAAAACATGAACAATCTCCAGGCCTGTTACCTTAAAATGTTAGCAAAAAAATGAGAGGCAACTTGGGGAAAGAAGAAAAAAAGGTGTAGTGCTCCCATATTACAAACATAATTTTAAATGGACTTTCAAGGAGGTAAGAGAATGAAAAAATGATTCTCTTTGCACCCTTGCTAACAAGATAAACAACAATCTGGGTTGCTGACCTTTCTAAATTCAGGGACTGAAATACATCATTAATGGTGGCAGAGGCAACAGCCCCTCAGAGGAAGTACAAAGAAAAGACATAGACAGCTCAAGGAAGTAAAAGGAGTCCAAAGGTTTTGAATAGAACTCATCTACAAGCAGAGAGAAGGTGAGAGGGAGATTTCTCTCCTTATTTCCCCTCCCTATTAGTCAAAATCCAAAGCAGGAGATTTGATGTACCCTTCCAACATTTACCCTCATCATCTCACTAAAATAATCTGTGGCATAACAGACATGATAAAGCCTGACACTCCTAATAAGGTAAGTTTCAGACCTAGGTTACATTATTTAAGACTCACTGTGGGGCCGACAGCTGAAACTGTAACAGGGAGTCAAAAATTTTGGAAAGAGAATAAAGAAAAAAGGGATTATGTGCACCTACAAGTGAGATTCAGAAACAGGAAAAGCCTACTCTTGAGCTACAGTCAGTCTCTATTCACTGTAGACGCTTATTGCTGTATTGGATCCCACATTATAATTAGCAAATGTAGCATCAAATGATGAACATTTGATTTCGTTTGCAAACATATATATACACAAGATGATGTGCTGTCAATGTAAAATACAAAGGCTTAACAAATTGTGTAATTATAAATTTCCTGCAGATTTTCTGCTACTTTTCACATAGTATTTGAACATTGCTCACTATATTATCTACAGCTTTTCGTTATTTAAATATTTAAGCAGCTGATTACCATATTTCTGCATTACACAACTATTATATTTGGTACTCTCATACAAAAGTTACAAATATAAAATTGACATTGTATGTGAGGGCCTTTTGATCAGTATAATACTGGCTTTGTGGATAACAAAACCACATACAAAATCTGTGTTTCTCTATAATCACTACTTATTTTTATTATTCCCTGTATTATACAACATGTGACATATTTAGGGGAGCCTGCTGGAGCTCTTAAAGAGATTTTTGGTTTTCTATTTGAAGTTACCAGTGTTATTTTCCTCTATACATATTTCAGAGGAGCACTAGTCCAATAAAAACCTTACTTCCTAAGGGAAACTCCCTTGCAGAGCACTGTCAGCAAGAACGGTTACCAGACAAACGGGAGGAAGACACATCAAAGTCAGCTTCCCAAATACATCTAAACTCACCCTCATTTTCCAAGCAATGTGAACGAGAGATACAAACGTACTAAAACATTTCCTGGAAGACTAATGGGAGACAAACAACAATTTTGCAGCAGCATACTATAGACTTACAAAATATATACAAGTATTTAATACAGTAATATTAAATGAACACTCTGCTTCTTTCATATGTCTCTGCAGCTTGTGCACAATGGGAGCCTCTTTCTGTTCAGTGTCTCTGGGCACTACTCCTTGATCAAAAAACCCCCAAAATCCAAGCAGCAGCCTCTCCCTTTTCTCCCCCTCCCATGAGTTTTTCAGATTCACATGGCTTTGTTTGCTTCACTGAGAAATGGAAAAAAGACTAAAAGGAGGGTCAGACACTCAGAACAGTCTACATCTTTTTGTTCTTATGAAAGGGTGATATCTATCTAAAATAATTTTATTTACTCATATAGCAAAAGGTAGGAAGGGCTTTGGAGGCAGAATGCAGAGTCAAATCTGGATGCACAGAGGTAATCAACAAGGGCTCTCAGAAGATCATGCTGAGAGATCAAAAGTCTGTTTAGCTCTTGGACACAACTTGGGTGTTCCTACTGACAAGCATTGTCACCTAATTCCTGGGAGGATTTCATCAGCGTTACAAAGGATAGCAATAATCCCACTTAAAATGTGTTCTACAAAAAGGCTTCTTTCACCAAGGAATTGATTCAAATGAGGGAAGTCTCATTTCTTTAACGATCAGCAAAAATCCAAACTCATGCTTGTCTGATATATGTCTATAAAAGTGATATATGACACATGCATGCATACCCTTATTAGTTGTAGCTGTCCAAATATGCTAATCCAGGAATAATTCATGTTCCTATTGGACCAAACAGGAAATCAAGGACTCGAGGAGAAATCCACATTGTGCAACCATTATTGGGCAGACTTTGGACCTTGCCTAGGACTTTGACACTTAAATATGAGCATATTCAGTGAACAGATTTCCTAGATGAGAAAAAATTGAGAAGATTCTTCATTAAATATCAGTCATGTCTTGAGAGTTCGTCACACATTTTGACAGTAACTCAGCAGTCCCAAGTAAAATATTTCATTTAACTACCTCTGTTTTGAAGCTGTAAGCAGTAAATATATCTTACTTAAATGACTGATGAAGAACCAAATTTGGTCACAGCATGATGCTGAGCTAGCATGGCAAAATAGCAAGAGCATCAGCTACCACTGCACACTGGAGTACCCAAGAAGTAGAATTGGATTTACAAGGTGAGCTAAAAGCTTAGTATGTGTTCCATATAGAAATGAAACACAGTATCTCCAGGTAGGTGGTGGGATTTTGCTAGAGGCTTTATTTTTTTTTGACCAGATCAATCACTGGGAATTCAATCATCAATATCTAGTGACTCAATCACTAGGGTATATCAAGCAGATCTAATAATATATTTTTGGACCCTAGAGGAATGAATCTTGAAGTTTAGATATTTAGAGTTCAGAGACTGTACAGCAGAGAAGTTTAAGAAACTTTTTCTACAGTTATTTTTCATCCCTTCATCAACCCTAAGATGGATGCATGAGGTTAGAATAACAAACAAAACTAACTACACATCAAACATTGGAAATTAAAGGACTTGCACCTTCATATTTTCCTCTTCTGCCCCACATGATATACAGCAGGCTAGGAAAAAAAATCAAAGCAAATAATAACCAAACTTACGGGCAAGCAACCTCAGCCTTCAGGACTGCTGTGGGCTAGAAAAATAATCTTATATCAGATATGCAGACAGTCCTTCCTGAGGAGACATCCTGTATTGGGAAAGAGACCATACCTTGTACCACAAAGCCATCTCTTAAATAGCTGATAAAATAACGTTCTCTAGATCAGCTGGCTTATCATCCTGGAAGGCAAACTGCGGAATATGAATTGAAGTCGGAAAAAAATAAGCTATTCTTGGACGATCATTGCCTTGCAAGTAAGCACACTTGGCCTTTGAACTGGTTAAGCTTTTTAGGCCATCTACACTCCAATTCAAGGGTTTAATAGTGCTTTGGAGATGCAGTTATGGACCACCCACCTTACAAACTATAATGATGCTGTAATGAGCACAGTTCACTCTCAGTTCCAGTGCAGATAGATAGGGACAACATCCCACATATCGATGATGAGAGAACTAGAGAACAGTAACAATACTATATTTCCTTAAAAGCTGCTCTGGCTCTACTTGTCCTAGTGTGATAAGATTCAGAGGCACATAATATACCAAGCTGATTTCCATGTTAACCCTGGTATATGGACGCTATGTGATATGCCACGTATTAAGGATGAAAAACCTCCTTCTGAGCAAAATGAGCTTTATTTTCAAAACAGTGGTTTGGAGGGTCACCCACACAGGAGTGAAATGATCAAAGCAAGGTCAGTGATGTTATTTGGGACAGCCCTAGACCACAAAGCACAGGCATGACTAGCTTCTCTTAAAGTTTAGGAGTGCCTGGAAATGCTCGGTGCCCAAGCTTCTTCTAGAGGTAAATTTCAACCACAGATGTGAAAACGATCCAGGGTCAAATATACAGTGGAATGGATATTCTGGAAAGGGAAGAGGAAGGAAAAGACAAAAATATTACTAGTGTACTGGAGAGTAGGGAGAGTTGACACCCAAGAAAACCCACCAGGTAGGGCAGAGAGCTTCCATGACTTAAAGCTTTGAGTTGGGCATCCCAGGAAGGCCTGGATCTCTTGCCTGTGTCTGGTGCTCTGAGCTAAAATCTTTAGCAATGGAAATAAAATGAAAACCAAAACTTTTAATCCTCAGTTGTACTTTCCTGAAGTTTGGCTCAGGACATATAAAAAGGCAGGAGCCAAATGTTTATGGTTTCAGGCTTTTTTAACCTGGGGCATAAACGCTGGCCAGTGTTCCTGGTGACTGTACCTCAGACGGCACCACCCCATTTGCCACAAAGTGATCTGATGAGCTGCAGTGCAATCTGCAGCATCTATCCTGCAGACATCCAAGATGATAACAGTAGAGGCTGCAACTGATGAATGATGGCAATAGGTGTCTTAGGAATAGTAACAGAGGTGTAGGTACTATGCTATCTGCCTCTTCTTGTGTTAAGTTCAGCTCTGTTACTATCAGTTCATCAGAATAATACAACTTTATTGCACTCATCCACAAAACCAAGGAATTAAAAAAAAAGAGGAGAAAAAATTCTCCCTTTTTCAGACACTGAAGATGGGACAAGAATGAGCCTGGTACAAACATTTCAGCCAAATAAATAGGGGAATTCAGTAGATGCAAGAAGTTTGTTGCAAAGAGTCTCACTTAGACGATTGTAAGAGCCTGCATAGCAGGCTTCAGCATAGTATTTTCATATGACATACTAACAACAAAAACTGATGAAATTTCACATTGTTCACAGTGAAAAGAAAACATTAGTTCTTTTTCCACTGTCTTGGCTTTGGTTTAATCTTGCCCTGGTGTATTTTAGCTTAAGCCAATTTGGGATGTTAACAGCATACAAATATGCTTTTCCCATGAGCTGCCAGGGAAGGTTTTTTTTGAGCTGGAATTGTGTTAAGCTGATTACTTCTTTTAATTTCTTCTTAGTAATAGAGCATTTTTAATTGTCTGAATTCTAACAGCTGATATAGCTATTTAGAGTCAGGAAGTGCAAGTGAAGACTAAGAGATCCTTTAAATATAAAATCAGAACTCTCTCTATGCCATGGCAACAGCAATCTTTCATTAAATTATAGATTCCTCAGGGTTGCTCTCTCCATATTGACAAGATCATTTCACAGGGAGAGGAAGTAAGGGAAAAGAGAGATCTTACTGAAGAAACGGATTTGTTATGAGGAGCAATTAACAACATATATCCCACATGTCACAGTGGGTCTTCTCCTTTAATTCAATGAAAAAAACTGATTACCAAAATGCTTCCCATTTGAATACCTCAACCGTAATGCAGTTTGCATCAGGCTGCATTTTCCCTCAGGCTGACATCAGCAGGAACACTGGATATGTTGAACCTGCCACTACCAGCCTGAAAAAACTCTGTCCTCACTATTGCTCATACCTTCTAGAGAATTGCCTGCTCACAAAGATGGGGCCAGCTCAGTTCCACTAAGGGGTCTGCTGTCACATGCATTCATACTTTGCCGTTTTACCCAAATATTTGCATTTTCATGTGTTGCTTTTTTTAGCATCATGTCTTCCCTTCAAAATCCATGCAAACCAGTTACACCAAAACCAGCCCAGAAGTCAGCAGAACCTCCACACCACAGGCACTTTAGGTAAATGATCCATAACAAGTGGCAGGTAAAGTCATATTTACATGAATATGCTGTCTGCATTTGCAGTCACAACAAAGGTGGCATTGACAGAGCTGTGACAAAACATGCTTGGTATATATATGACACTAAGTTTTTATTGCTATTTTTTTGCTATTTTCATTGCTTATAGGAACTGTTGTGTCTTCCCCTCTGAATATCACTACATGGTTTCTTAATGGAAAGCTAAGTGGGTCCTTGTATTTCCCCCCTCCTTTTCTGAAATTCCATTCCTGGACATAAAGAGCTATCCTTTACACAAATTAGTGAGTCAAGGTGTTTCTCTTTTAACCACATATCCCAGATTAAAGAACAATACTAAGCACTTAATCACAGCTCAGTAGTAGGCTTTCTGAAGGAGTAGTATCTAAATTGAATGTTAGGCAGTGCAACCATGGGGTGCTAAGGGTGGCCTATGGTCTGGATTTCAGTGACCAATCTGGGTACAGCTACAACTTGTACTAGTGGGAGGTTTCAACTAGAGCAAAAAGTTTACACAGACTCTACTGTATTACTGCCTCAGTCCTCTGTCTAGACCTCAGTTCCAGAAGGCTTTCCTGTGGGGAAATGGTAAAAACTAACCCACACAGTTTTCTTTACTTCAAAGCTCCTGGGGTATCTTCCACCTTTGAAATCATGGCTTCTTCATAGCAACTTAAAGAACTGCATAACATTTGCACAAAAAACCAGTGCCAAACAAAAATCTAACTGAAAAAAATTCTCATTCTGATTTCTCTCCAAATTTAAAAAACACTTAAATGGCAAAAAAGTGGAGGTATTACAGAAACAGTCATGGAAAGAACATAACCACTTGTTTTTTGGTCTAGAAAATCAACCCTGTTTCCAAAATCAATACTTTAACAAGACTTCATATTTTATTGGGCAGTAGCTGAGCACACTGAAAGAAAACAGGCCATATTCTTGATACTGTTGGGAACGTAGTAAGAGGAAATCCCATACTTGAGAAGAATCAATGATGATTTCTACTTTGCATACCAGGATTCCCAAAAACAAAAGGTGCTTAAAAGAAAGCACACAAATAGGATGGAAGATGAAATTTGATTTTGTGCTTGCAGTGCTTATATTCTAGTAATGAGCCTCAGTGATGTCATGGTACTAAAGGCCTTAAACATCCAATGTAGAAACAGTATTTTTGAAGGCTGTAACTGACAGCTAAACCTGTTTTCTTTCTCTATTTTTCTTAAGATTATCATAGAAAAAAAAAGGCCCTATCTTCAGCAGATATTTGTCAGAGATTTGCATATAAAAGCTGTATCTCCAAAAGTCACATATCTCTTCATGCACAGAAAGACACATGTGAGCAATGGGCTTTCTAGTATAAGCAAGTACTAGCCTGACATTACAACACAGGCATACACAAAGAACCAGCAAGAGATATTAAATCTGATGTTTCCAAATGTTTAGACAGGATTAAATTTAGTTTTAACATTAGGAACTCCTTTTTGGTACTACCTTACCCTGGCCTCCCTCACCTTTGAAGCCCCTGTTTACCAAATCTGATCAGGGATTTCTTTGTCATGGTATCGTAAGCCTAGCCCTTATCATAGCACATGGAATCCTTCCTCTCATAGTACTTGCGTGGGGTTTGTTTGGTTTGTTGTTGTTGTTTGCTTCTGATGGTTTTGAGGCATATGCGTGTGTGTTTGGTTTTAAGACTCCCATCAGCCTGACTTATTCAGAAACCTGGTAAAAATGCCAGAAAATGTTAGCACAGTGATCTTGCCCCTACATTCACTAACTTCATAATACATCTATTTCTCTCCTGGGTCTTCCCTGGGAGATGAGTGTCTCAGGCTGCTAGTGAGTCTTTTGTGGGCCAGGGCGGGGCGTCAAAGGAAAGTCCAGAATCACAGTTGGTTTGTGGTCAGCAAAACCCAATCTTCTGCTCTAAGTCTGGCGAGAAGGGAAGAAGGACAATGGCTTGCTTTAATTTTCCTACAAATTCTGCATAACAAGCAAGATAACATAAACTAACACTTGCAACATGTTTCTCTCCTCCATGTGTTTTCCAAATGCATTTCTCTAACATTTTCTAACCAATATTAGAAAACTAAAACCAGTTTGCTAATGATGGAAGATTCACTGATGTGTTTGGAAAGTAGACACCTCTCTGTGTTTTACATCTAGTGGGTCAATTATTTTATTTATTTATTATTTATTATAATTGACTTCAGGCAGAAGCGCACAAGGGCACAACTTCAGATGAAGTAGTGGTTTTGCCTCGTTTTATAGGTCAATCATCCAGTACTTCAGCCTAACACATACTCAAAATGATGCATCTCATTTCTGCTTCAGGTTATATTTGCTTTGTTATTTCTACTGAGCCACCTGCAAAGTTTCTGGAAGCACAGTTTGGTGGCTGTCTACTCTAACAGTATGTATAAATGTAAATGAGCTGTTTGGCACATAAACTGTTCTCAGGAAGATTCACTAACTAAAGATATAAGATAAGAGCAATTGAAAAAAGCTGTTGATTAGACAACAAAAATGGCAGGAGATCTTTGCTAAAGGGTCACTTCTAAAAACTGTTTTCTAAGCGTCCCACTTATCCAGAGCACAGGAGGTTTGGCTGCCTGTTGGCACTGAAAGTTGTATATAATACTTCAGAAAAGTGAGGAAAGAAAAAGTACGAGCTTGTTCCCCTCTATGGATTTATTCATCACAGAGAAAAGCCACTGAAAATGGGGTGTGTTTTTCCCAGACTATTTTACATTCAAAACAACAGCCCTGTCTGCACTGGAAAATTCCACAGTATGTGGAGACCTACAGAGGGACTGAATGAAGGGACCTGGAGAAAAAGGTGACTGCTTTAATTAGACTGATTAAGGATAACTATGCTCGCAGCAAACTTCACTCAGCCCTTCTGAATTTTCTTCAGAAAAATAAAAAAAGCCAGATTCTAATTTGCCTGATATTTCTAAAATCAGTAATATTGTCAAAAAGCCAAAAAGCTTCCACATGCTCCTCCACCTGTCATTTACCTTTTTTCAGACATTCACATGTAAGGAAAACAAGTTTCAGACTGGAGGCACTGCGCTGTTCTGAACAGTCTTTTGTGGTGGCCAGCGCTCAGTTCCCTATAAAAAGCAATGCCATCACTGAACAATATGCATACATACATACATACACTCACATACACACACTGTAACAAAGACACAGATATACCTCTGCCCTGTTCATCAGGTATCCATAAACTCATCAGTGCTGGTTCAAGCTGTATTGCTCTGAAATCATGAGCAACCTGAGAAAGGGTTTTATATGAAGTACCTATGCATAGAGTACTCTAATGCTTTGCATGAAACACATCTGGCATAACACATGCACATAAACACAAACTGTCCATGCGGGAAACATATTCACTACAGTTATTCAGAAAAGTCATTAAAAATAACAAGGCATGTACAACTGTATCTAAATCTTCGGTTTGTTCTTACGATTCAGATGCTAGTAGAGCTGGGAATAAACCCTGAGAGCTGTAAGGGCATTCTGGGAGCTAGATTGTAAGCTAACCAGAGCTTCCACTTTGCTTCTAGAATAGCCATGTTATAAAAATTTTACTCTGATGTAAAAGAGCCTTTCCAGATGTAGCTAGATAATACTGAACTCTGTTTCCACTAAGAGCTTTAGGAATAGTATTAGCTCATATGGAAATAATTTTTTAACTAGCTGGGAGTGGCTCCCTAACAGTTCCTGAAGCTGTTCCCCCATGCTCATATCCCCTCCTCTTTGGCTCATTTTAGGAGCTACACCCAGTGTGCAAAATAACCTCTGCACCTAAAGAGGCACAAACTATTTTATGCATGGAAAGAAAAGAATATTATGACTGACTGGATAAAAACATCACAAGAGCCAAAGCAGAGCTTTGGATGGTTTTTACTTAACAAAAGCCAGCAAGATTCATCTGTCATAATGACGCAATGATGCTGTGATGAAATACAGTAACTTGAGCCTCACAGGGTCTTGGAACATAGGCAATGACAAATACAGCTTCTCATATGATGATGCAAGAAGCTGAGAAGCGTGGTTAAACTGAACTTGTATCTTCTTGAAGTGTGCAAATTTGAAAGTTCCTCTTCGTATAGTCTGAGATCAGAAAAATAGAGGATTGTATAAAAATCAGTGATGGTGGAAGAGTCAATTGTATTTAGACATGACAGCAAAGATTCAGAGCTTTAGCCTGTGTTTCCTGAACCATCAGGGTCACTTTTCAACTGATTTTTCTCTCACCTTGTGTCTTAGCAGATTCTTTGGCCTGTTCACTTTTTTTTTTTCCCTAACATTTATCTATGTGTATTTCTGTGATATTAGACTCCAAAATACCACAGCAGTCAGAATAGTTTATACTGGGGGTAGTTTACAGATAATGAAATACACACATGCAAGATAGGGAACGGAGAGTTTAAACCTTCAAATTCAAGTGGAACATAGTTATGTGGATGACAACCCTAATGCTGCAAAATAAGGAGGAGTAAGGGGATCAGCCAGAAATAGTAAATACACAGAATTATTTGCCAAGTAAAAGACTACTCAGGTAGATAATACTGATTAGTCAGAAGAACAGAGAGAATAAAAAAATACAAGAAAGAAAGAAAATTCTCTCTTCAGTTCAGGAATTTCTTAACCACTGTAAGAGATGTATCCTCAGCCTGTCAGAAATACACCAATGCATTTTTACTTATCCGTGAACTCCAGGTTTTATTCCTGCAATGTAGCGACCAAGTGTCTTTCACACTGCTTTGCCAAGAATTCCAGAAGGTGTAACAGGCTTAGTAATTGCTCCTGACTCCTATGCTGGTGTAAGAAGAATACTTAATAATTCTGGAAACCTTGTGTATTTTTATAAAACATAAAAACATTTTATAGACTTCTGTGGATGCTCTGGTGAACCAAGACAGCTGAAGCTTGCCCTAGTTACAGGCAGGGATGGGCATGCCAGAAGTGGAAGGAAAGTGGTTTTATCCACACTCTTCTCTACTTAAGATCTTGCTTATTATAGGAAGCCATACACCTTGAGGAATCACATCACTTACCTTGCAAGCTCCCTACTCTCTGCTTTCGACCACTGTAATAGAATAGGGGTTTCTACACTGATATTTTGTGCCAGATCTATATCGAGGACCATCACTGTGTGGCCATGGTCTCCCACAACATGTGTGTTTCACTATGAAAACAAACCCATCAAGAAACATAGGACGTGAAGCAGACAGAGCTTACACGGACTCTGGGCTTGCCTTGTATTGTCAGTACTGCAACCAACACCAAGCTGCAACCACAGCACAGATTGACGTGTATTTCTCCAGCTTAAATTCCCTTGAACATGTTTCTATACGTAAATAAAACTGACACAAATGAATGAAGTTTTTCCTCCTACAGGCTGGAAAGAAAACTATTGTGAAATATTTAGAAGTAAGACTACTACTTTCAGGATGAATGAATGGATAGAGATATTCAGCTCTTATGTTATTAATAATTTACACATTCTTTCAAACTGCATTAAATCTCCCCAATGCTTAGCATCTACTCAGAATTTAAAATATCAAATTACTTTATTAACTTATTTTTTCTGCTAGATACAGCACCTCCTTGCATTTCAGACTGAAGCTTCATTTCCTATCTCTGTTGTTAATCTTTCACTGGAAAACTGATTTCAGAAATTTCATTATTCTGCAATAATATATAGCGTTAACACCTATTTGAGTCTCAATTCTCAGAATGCAAATACAAAAGCTGTCATAGCTATTTAATTGAATTTTACATGCCAGTTTGGAGTCACTTTCATTTAAATCCAACTTAGATGTGGCTGACAGTTTAAATATCACTATGCTGTAAGCCAAGAAGACAAACCAGTCAACCACAGCACTGCTAACTATATGGATTTCCCATTTTGCTAATGTAATTCCCTCCAGTTTACATGTCTTGTAAGCAGTATCTTTGGAAGTAAACAACTGCAGGAAGAAAACACCAGATTCAAAGGCGGCTTCATTCGTTCCCTTTGAAGAAGGTGGCCACATGAGATCTGGGGTCATGCTCTGGGGACTGCAGAGCTGGCAGGCACAAGACCTTTATTATATCTGGACCCACTGCTTATTTCCCTGTGAGCTGCTAAAGCATACTTAGCTCCAAAGCAAATAAATACAAGCTAGTGCACCCCGCTGCCTGAAACCATGCAAGCCAATGACAATGAATATGGTGGGTGACACATACACCGCAGTGCCCCAAAATGAGGGGAGTCTTTCCTTCTCCTTGTCAGAGTGGCTTAATTCAAATATTGATCATATGCAGCCTGTTGAAAAAAACAGACAGTTCTTACCACACACACTGGGGAATTAACTGCCCCTCAGAGTTACATATCATGGAACAACCACTGCCAGTCCCTCTTCTTGTCCTCTTTCCCACTTATGTTCAAAAATTACTATTTACTTTAGTGTATGAAACAGCTGCTTCATAGTAAGACAAACTTGGCAAGTCTGAGGCATCAAAACCCGACCAAGTTTTGCAAGGCATGATTTATAGTTCCCTTTTACTTGTACAGTATGTGGGGAAGCCAAGAGTGAATAATCCTTTTGGGTATCAGGAATCCAAGTGCCTTGTATCCTAGTGATAGCCTGCGTGAAACAACTGGTCTAAACGTATTTTTCTACAGATAGCCATAATTCTAAATTCACACATTAAAATTACATATATCCTTTATTTTTGTTAAATTTTGGCAATACTGTTTCTTACCAGGCTTCATCGAAACCTGTAGAGATTATAGTATATTCCTACTTCATATAAGTGGTCTATATCATATGGTATTTCACAAAAATTAAAGAATGGCACCAATGCCACAGATACAGAACAGTTTTTAAAGAGAAATCTATTTATTTTTTAAATAAAACCTAAAAATAGAAAATCCCATGTACACTTGATTTTAGAACCAGGGAGAAGCACAGTCAGTTGGAATAGTTTTGCATAGCCACACAGGTTAGATTTTATTAAGCAAAAAAAAAAAAAAAAAAGGTTGTATCTTATAAGAGCAGTACTTTTACAAGTGTTCATTCGTGTTGACACACAGGTCCCAACCCAACTGCCAAACTTTTGTTTTTTCTTTTCCTTTTTTTTTGTTTTACAACTATGTCCTTATTTAGCTCTTTTCTTGTTGTGCTGGTTAGAAGCAACATAAAGCAATTCCAGCTGATTTTGGCCAAAGAGATAGAATACGTGCTGTATTCTATTTCTACATACCAGAAACCAGTTTATTTTAAAACCAAACAAAACAAAACAGATCAGCAACCCCAGTAGAAAAATACATGTCAAAGAACCAAAATCTGAAGTTTGAAGCAGTGCTAGTGATTGGTTTTGGCATCTGGTGACAAATTTATTTCAAAAAGGCTGTAAATCACAGAAGTGAGTCTCAGCCTCCACTAGTGCCAAACACGGCACTGATGTGAATGGCTCATCATTGCTACTCTTGTTGCTGAAACATGATCCAGCCTGTAGACAGTATAGCAAAAGCACAGTTCACAGTGAAAATTAATACATGAAAAGATTTACTGAGCTGAGTCCCATTCTACAAATACCTGAGCACATAGGCACAGAGAATTCTCCCGTGTCTGTGGTGTCAAGGGCATCCACCGCTCTACTGAACTCACCAAGAAGTGTGGCACATTGCTCAAAAGACTCTTATTTAGTCTGTCTGCAAATCTTTGTGGGACACACGAACAAAATTATTATCTGCAGATTCCCAAAAAGTTCAGTAAGAAATAATTTCTTAAAACTTGGGGCATTGGAACTGATTTTATTGTCTGATTTTGCTGGATTTTCACAGAATCACTAGAGCTGGAAGGGACCTCTGGAGATAATCCAGTCCAACCTGCCTGCCAAGGCAGGGCCACCTAGAGCAGGCTACACAGTAAAGTGTCCAGGCAGGTTTTGAATGTCTCCAGAGGAGACTCCACGGCCCTCCTGGGCAGCCTGTTCCAGTGCTCTGTCACCTTCAGTGTAAAGGCTCTCTAGTAGATCAGCCCCCACTCTGTAATGGTACTCGGGGTTCTTCCTCCCCTGGTGCAGTACCCTGCACTTGCCTTTGTTGAACCTCATTAGGTTTCTCTCTGCTCAATTCTCCAGCCTATCAGGGTCCCAACGAATGGCAGCACAGCCTTCAGGTGTATCAGCCGCTCCCCCCAGTTTTGTACCATTGGCAAACTTGCTGAGGATTCACTCTACCCCATCATCCAGATCACTGATAAACTAGTTGAATAAGACCGGACTCAGCATGATCCCTGGAGAACACCATTGACTATGGGCCTCCAACTGGATTCTGCTCCACTTATCACAACCCCCTGAACTCTACCATTCAGCCAGTTATCAATCCACCTCACTGTCCATTCATCTAACCCATATTCCTTATTCCTAAGATTACCTATGAGGATGTTATGGGAGACAGTGTCAAAAGCCTTACTGAAGTCAAAGCAGATAACATCGGCTGCTCTCCCCTCACCAATCCATCCTGCCATGTCATTATAGAAGGCTATCAGATTGGTCAAACATGACTTACCCTTAGTTAATCCATGTCGACGACTACTGATGATTTTTTGAAAGGTACACTTTACATGCAGTCCTGACCCTTTTATCTGGATCCCTGTGGAGCTCTTGAAAAAAACAACATGACTTTCAATGCGGATGGAAGGAAGTTCAACATCTTTGTCAGTGACATGGACAGTGGGATTGAGCGCGCCCTCAGCAAGTTTGCCAATGACACCAAGCTGTGTGGTTCGGTTGATACACCGGAGGGAAGGGATGCCATCCAGAGGGACCCCGACACGCTTGTGAGGTGGGCCGATGCCCACCTTAGGATGTTTAATCATGACAAGTGCAAGGTCCTACACCTGGGTCGGAGCAATCCCAGGCACAGCTACAGGTTGGGCAGAGAAGAGATTCAGAGCAGCCCTGCAGAGAAGGACTTGGGGGTGTTGGTCGATGAGAAAATGAACATGACCCGGCTTCAGTGTGCGCTCACAGCCCAGAAAGCCAACCATATCCTGCGCTGCATCAAAAGGAACGTGACCAGCAGGTCGAAGGAGGTGATCCTGCCCCTCTACTCTGCTCTCGTGAGACCTCACTTGGATTATTGTGTGCAGTTCTGGTGTCCTCAACATAAAAAGGACATGGAACTGTTGGAACAAGTCCAGAGGAGGGCCACGAGGATGATCAGGGGACTGGAGCACCTCCCGTATGAAGACAGGCTGAGAAAGTTGGGGCTGTTCAGCCTGGAGAAGAGAAGGCTGCGTGGGGACCTCATAGCAGCCTTCCAGTATCTGAAGGGGACCTATAAGGATGCTGGAAAGGGACTCTTCACTAGGGACTGTAGAGATAGGACAAGGGGTAACGGGTTCAAACTTAAATGGGGAAGTTTAGATTGGATATAAGGAAGAAATTCTTTACTGTGAGGGTGGTGAGGGCACTGGAATGGGTTGCCCAGGGAAGTTATGAATGCTCCATCCTTGGCGGTGTTCAAGGCCAGGTTGGATGAAGCCTTGGGTGGCATGGTTTAGTGTGAGGTGTCCCTGACCATGGCAGGGGGGTTCGACCTAGATGATCTTAAGGTCCTTTCCAACCCTAACTATTCTATGATTCTATGATTCTAAGTTCTATGCCATTGGAACAAAAAACTTCATGTTGGTCTTTCTTAAGTAGCAATTCCAAAAGTAAGCCTGTATTGTTTATGAGGAGGACACCTGGAAGTCAGACATTCTGATGTGAATGAGGAGTGATGAAAACAGGAGCAAAAAGCTTTCACTGTTGCCAAAGAGTGAACAGAGATTCATGGGAAGAAAGATGTAAATTTGGTGTGTCTGTGTGGATGTCTCTAAACATTGTCATCCCAGTTGAAAATAAATAAATAATCAACAAATCACATTTTAGAGGACAGAGCTCCTGTGCTGTCTCTACAACAATGAAACAAAGACATGGAAGAACAGAGCTACACAACCAGGGCAGATACATAACCCTGAGGAGGCTGTGTGGACACTGAAGCCTGACTTTTTTTTCTGCTTTCCAAGTTACGCACTCAGTGCTTCACAATATTAAATTAAAATACACATTCTTATAAACCAAGTCCCTTATAAGGTACGAAATATTGAAATAATACCATTCTCTTTACAATGAAACTCTATTTCTTCACTAAAATGAATTTTGCTTAGGAACTCACGATAAGATAAAAGCAGTGAGATGCGGAAGAAATGTAAAATCTGGTCACTAAGGGAATTTGCCTTTAGGACTTTATTTCACTGTTCATGTATAGGGTTTTACACCTTTCTCTGCCAAACATTTAGCAGGGAAGCTGGCACAACTACAGTAAAACCAGTCTCTCCATCTGAACCTGCAAGAGACACCTGATGATAAAGTATATGAAAAAAACCCATGGTGTGCAAGTAAGTCCACAAATGAGACACAAGGCACTTTATAGGACATAGAAGCCTTTCCCACTCCCCCTTCCACACACACCTTGGTTAATTGTGAAAATAATCAGTCTTTATATTACAAAACCAGAACAATTTCTTGATCAAAAAAAAAAAAAGAAAAAGGGATGTTTCTATGGGAAAGATGGGTAGAGTACAAAAAATAAATGAAAGAGGGAGAAGAAAAAAACCCAAGAAAAAGATTTAGTTAATTAAAAAGAAAACTAGTAAAGACCAGGATCAGGAAATAGCAGTTTGCATCCATCTATTTAACTGATGGATAATAAGCTCCAGAGGGAGAAATTAAACTAGTAGTATGAGCCTTCAAGTCTCAGAAGAGAATTAAAAAGCATAATGTCTCCTGTTGGGAAGAATGAATCTTTCATTTGGTTTAGACAAAATACAATTTATAGCTTTGGCAGCAATAAGTATTTTTTTAAAAACTAAAATACACATTTAGATTTCATATTTGCAGTTTTCATAAAAGCAAACTTTGTGTTTCAGCTGATGGGAATACTTCAAGAAATAATATTGCCCTTCATCCTACAGGTACGCAGACAAACATACAACTGCAAGATCAGCAGCTGCCCACTTTTCTCAGACTTCTGAGACCACAGCCATTAAAGCTGCCCCACAAAACCACATAACTGAGAAACTTAAAAACAAAACCAAACAAACAAAAGGAATCCAGACAACCAAGAAAACCAAAACTGCCCAAAAGAAAGAGTATAATCTTTCTCCCTTTAAATGGTGGCCTAAGTGCACAAAATGTCACAAATCCACACTATCTAAACACAATTAAGGAATATATTGATGCTAGATCTCCTTAGGCCATGACAGGAAGCAGTAGGGACAGTAAAAAAATTTTACTCTTCATTTAAGGCCTCTTCTAGCAGAACAGTGTGAAGCAGATTTGGTGCAAATGAGAAGGACAGTGAAATCAGACACACTTTGCTCCTCCTGAGCCAAATCACTGCTGAGAATTCATCAACAATCCATAATATGCAAAGAATGATGGAAATGATTCTATGCCATCTATGATGTACAGGTGTCTTTAATTACATTTTGCAAGCATGAGAAACAGCAGTCATTGGATAGATACCATTAAAACCAAGAAAAGGTTAGAACACAAGAAAAACTGAAGTTTGGCAACAAAGAACTCCTGTGTTCCCAAAGAAAGAGGCACATTTAATCTTAGTCAGTACTGCCTGGACAAGTATGTCCTCTTCCATTTAGATTAGAGTGGGAGGAAGGCTGCATGAACTGCTCTTTTGCACAGGCTTTCCCAGATGCCCCTGATTATCCCCCCCAGATGTCAGAAATGCATCTATCTGATGTGAAGAAGGATGAAATCAGGAGGTTCTGTAAAACCTCACTGAACTCTGCCACTGAATGAAAAGATTTGTGCCTAAGTTTATCATAATAATATAAAAAAAAAAAACACCCTGATTTTTACTTTTTATTAAGTATCTGAATAGCAAGTAATGAACAAGATGCTGTTAATAAACAGTGTTTACAACATATCCCTGCAGTAAACCTCAAATTTAAAAAGGCAGCTTACAGAAGGACTAAACATTTTTGCTGATAAAGGAAAGCAGATTTTTCCTTCAGCAACTTGAATGTATTCCAGCTACAGAAATCAATAGCTTCAGAGGTCAACAATGCAGAGGTGCTGAGGCTGAATCCTGAAGTGAATAGAAGGCAGCTAATACTGGAAAAATGCCAAAGCTACACTGAAATTATTGGTGGCACCCTGACCTGACACAGCAAACAGAGGAGGAGATGTTGGTTAAGTTTTCAGTAAAAACGCCTGCAGTACTGGAAAAGGGCAGAGCAATAGCAGGAAAAGCAAGATATTATTAGTACTTTCAGCCAAAATGGGTTCTGTCAAGGCAACATGACTGTTACAGTTTAGAAAAAGCAAGCAGTGCTTTTCCTGGCTGATACAATCTGTGAAGAGGAGAACCAAAAAGTACCAGGTAGTAGTAAAAAATTTTTAGTTCCAAAGCTTACTAAAAACCAGCTGGGTCAAAGAGCAGACATGCAAACCCCATTTGAAAGGGTGTGTTTATTCAGGAAAACCATGGCAAGATGTGCAGCTGAAAATGCAGAATGAAAGCAGTAGAAATTAACAGAATTAGAAGGGGGAAAAGTCCTTCCTTTGTAGTGTGACTCCTTGACTATGTAGACAGCAAGGAGTGTCAGATCGTGTCTGCTTGCCACTCTGTTTTTACAGTGCTCTGCAGGAAGGACACCACTATCCTACTCACTTAGGACTAATTCTCCTGCTAGAAGATTCTCTCAGCAACCCAATTCCTGAGGCCAATTATCATGCCAAAACAAATTATCCCTGTAGGATGGTAGTACCAAGCTGTTTAATTCTAGGCAGGTCCATTACTTCCACTGAGAACATGGAGAAGGACAGTGCCACAGCCCTTTTCCCATGCCATGACAAAACCCTTGCAGCTGTGTGCTGTGGCTTTTTGGAACATCCACCAGGTCTCCAGCCTTGGTCTGAAGCTGCCCCTCAGCTGCTGCAAGCAAAAGAGCCATTTGTGCTCTTCTGTTTAGCCACCACCTTTGCAGTTGCTCCTGAGTCCTACATGGGGAGCATGAATTTCTTCCTTTCGACTGGGACCCTCCCCAAACTCACTTCACCAAAGCATGACTGGCTTAAAGTCCCTCAAACAGTGAGGGAAAGAGTGGTGAGAGAGAGGTGCTCACTTTCACTGGAAAAACCCATTTGATCAGACTATGGAAAGAAGAGGAGGAATAAATTACCCTAGTAGGCCAGAGTGATCACACAGGACATAAACTGGGCAATCCTGCTGTGGAAGATGTCTTCAATTAAAAATGAAATTGAGGAAAAGATGCTTTTGCCATCTTGGTTAAACTGAGCAATACCTTTATAGACCCACTGATTTCACCGGGATTTTCCCAGAAGGCAGACAATACTTAGCATCAGGAAGACAGAAAAAGTGGATTAGGACACCACATCCATTTGGGTTGCAGCAATATTTATGGATGCCTCATAGATCAAAGACACATTATGCTAGGCATTGAGCAAAAAAACCCACAAAGCTCACCCAATGAGCTGCCACTTGCACACTTGCAGAAACACTGGTAAATACAGATGCCTGAGTACAGCAGTGGTAATAACAAATCTGCAGGATAAGCAGAAGCCACAACATGCAATTTTTAGATAATGATTAAGTATTTTTGCATTTTCTTAATAGAAAATAAAATGAATCACCCTAATTTCCTTTAAATACATGCCAATACAACTCTTGCCCTCAGTTTTCCATTTTCAGTCAGTGCTTAATGCATCCCTCTCCCCAACACATTCTCCCAGTTCTGAATCCTCTTCTTTTTGCACCTTTCCTCAGCCACCCCCTCCTCCCCCACAAAAAAAAATATACCTTTTTTAAAAAAAAATAATACTGCATTAATGTTTGAAATTTCCTTTTTGGTTCCCCCTACCAATGTGCCCAAGGACCTCCTCAGAATGCAACTCCATTTCAGGATCTGACATTAACCTCTACCAAATCACAGCCACAATAACTTGGTATTTATTTCATTGCTACAAATACGAAATTTGTCCTAAATAACACGACGAATGGTTTGTTCTGTTAATTAAAGACACTGTTGCTACTGAATAAGGCAAGGCATATTTTCTGACTTTAAAACTCAATATCATTAAACTGAGAGGTTAATATCAGATTCCTAAGTAACATAGCTCTGCTAATGTCAATTAATCTTTGCAAACACAGCATGAGTTTTGATTAATGAAACGAATCAGTTCAACCTGCACCAGTATGTAAACCCATAGTACTTTGTACGACCTTGAGGTGACTGACTGCATGTTCCTTTCCCCAAAGGGTATTTTCAGTTTTTTCACTTTCTTGTTCAGCCTTTTCATAACCATGGACTGTAAAGAGTCACTTGGAATAGTAATACTCAAAGAGGAAAAAAAATAAGCACACAGATGGCTTATAGCTCATGCATCAGGGCTCAGACTGTACTACAAAAACAAATAATCTTCCCGAAGCAGAAGTCCTGAATGTCAAAGAAGAAAATAATGTATCCTCCAGACTAAGATGCAAAGTGGGAGGCAACACAGCACAGACAACACCTGTTTGCCTCCTTAAGCCTTCAGACTCTCTGGTTATCTTCTCTGATCCTGTTCCTGCTTTCCCTAGGGAAGTCAGTGCTTCATCTGTATTAAATTCACCACAGAGCTTTTACTGCACAAATGGGCCTTGCTGCTAAAGTGCCTCTAGCAATAGTTTGAGGTAGGTGGCTGCATCCCAGCAATATTTTCAACATTACCCTACTGGGTAGGAAAGGGCAACATTCATGCTTTTTTCAGAGGCTGTCAGGAGACTACAGCACTATGCTACAGAAATGACATAAATCTTACATGTATGGCACGTTAGATATAAAAGAAATGCTTCTACTGGCATTTTCTACATTGAGCTCTCACTAAAGCAATGTCGCAAAGAGGTAGAAGAGGCCCTTAATTTGATTTCTTCAATAAAAACCAAGAAAAGTCTGAAAGCCTTAAAAACCAGATTTTTTTTTCCTACCAAATAGTTGTAATTAATTTGGACAAAAGAAGCTTGCTTGAATGACAGAGTTTACTTAGCTGAGTGCCATACAACCCTTCTACTAATCATGACTACGGGAAGAGCAATGTGTATTCTGGGACTGACTTATATAGAACACAGGGCTGATAGGATTACCTGGCATTTTTCAAATGCATGTAACCTCACTGAACTTTTCCATCTTTCATGAAACTGAGTTTATTCGAGTGGTCCAGCCAAAACTGTTCGGCAATCTTTGGAAAAGTGCTGCAGAAAACCACTCCAGCCTTGCTGCTTTCTCATTTCTCTGGGAGAAGGGAGGGGAACACTCACACTGGTACTGCACAGCCAGTGAACTGCCTGACAAATTTAATTCAGCAACACAAATACAACGCAGCTCAGAGACATGCCCAAGATCATATTTCCATTCGATTAGCCAAAGCATATGGAGTTTGTGCTTACTGCAGGAAGACAGAAAACAACTTGATCTGATAGTAAGGCCAGCAGTTGAAATACTAACCCCTCAACATTTTGGAAGAGATTTTAAGTGCTAAAGTGAGTTCATACCACATCAGCACTCTGCATTACATGGCTGAGGCATTTTCGATCTAGAGACCGTGAAATCAGACTTACTGCCAAAACACAGACCCATACTGAACCCCTACTGCTACTTCTCCTAGCCATCTCTTATCAATTTCTGGTTTGGAAAGCTGGGAAAGGAAGGCTTAGAGAGCCTTTGTTCAGACTTTATTGTCCACAAGCATGTTCTTGTTCTGGATGCCTGTACATCCCAGCAATTGAGCCAGAGAACTGAGTTATGCAGTTCCCCTCAATCTCAAGAGCTCCTTGTTGAAGTAAAGTATGATAGCATCCTGAGGACTTTGTTCAGAGGGAAAAAATAACTGTGCATTTTCACAATGCAAGTGAGTGTGTGCAATTGCTCACAATAACTACCTCTGTTTCCTTCCACAAAATCCCAAGCAAAAACATTTTCTAGAGCACAGGGAACACAAATTCACCTGTAGGTGAATTTGACTGAGAGACTCCACAGATGAACATGGTTCTGTCTGCTGTTCTCTCCCCTCTCTCCAGACTCCAATACAGTGCCAGCTGGGCTCAAAATGCTACAGTGATATTTTCTTGGCAAGGCTTTTTACAACATGTTTAAGAAAGCTAATTATTAGAAACACAGCCCACCTGCTGCATATGCTCTTCCTCACTCCAAAATTAGTTGGGGTATCAGACAGAAGGGAAATAACAGTAGGATAAACTTCTAACTTACAGGTAATAACAGCCTCATCAAAACTAAGGCAATTAACACCATCATGGATAATTATGAATCTAGCATATCCACTAAAAACCACAAGAACACATGAGCTGTAATCTTCTTAAGAATTTGCTTCCCATTGAAATAAAAGCATTAGACTTCTAAATAGTAGTTTAAAATAAAGGCAATAATTTGTTTCCAGCTGGTACAATCATTTAATAAAATGCCTGCTGTGTCTCCGGGAATATTCTTCTTTCCCTGGCAACAAACATAATTACACTGGTTTTGGATCACCAGTTAAGTCCATCACCAAAGTGTTCTCACTGTAAATACAAGACATTCAAAAAGAGTAATTTGTCATGTGGAAGATAAGGAATTAAAATAAGCATCCCAAAATGTGCAAAAAAATCTAGCAGAAGGTTGAAGTCACTTCGCTATTATAACTATTCATCTAACGGTTTAATAATAAGAAGAAAAAGCACTCATGCTCTCTTCTCAACCAAATCTAAACTCCATGTTTTGTAGGTGTTAAAATTAGCACCTTCAAGCTGCAAAGAGGTAAAGAGAAGAGACAGCTTCTGAACAGCAATAGGCCAGATGCAAATACTACCTGGAGCTGTAGTTAATTACCACACTGATGTTAATTGTCCTTGTTTGTCAACAGACAAAAAAGAATGAGGTGCTAGGTGCTGCTGAAGGGTTAAAGGAGTGCTGTTTGTATAGCTCCTTTCTTTAAAGATATTATTTACATAATGTATAATAACTGCTTCTCTTCTTCAGGCTCCAGTGCAAATATTTCAGTAATAAAAATAAAAGTGATTATATTGTTATTTTTTTCTTTTTTTTCTTTTGTTTTTTTAACCCTAAAGCAAAAATAAGAGAAAAGAGAGGAATAAAACTGTCCATGGCAGAACTGTCCAGTGGTATAGTACAATTTTCAACATTTTGACGAAGCAGTTTGTTTGGACAAAATCGCTGTGTGTTTATGAAACAATGTTATTTAGCACTTTAAGCCTGTAGCTGACATGCATTGTTCCCAAGCAGAGTGATCAAATTTGAATAGTAAAAAGAACACGATTTGTTTTCTTTTTCTCTGATTACTTTTATAAATCGTAGAATCATAGAATAGTTAGGGTTGGAAAGGACCCTAGTTGGAAAGGATCATCTAGTTCCAACCCCCCTGCCATGGGCAGGGACACCTCACACTAAACCATGCCACCCAAGGCTTCATCCAACCTGGCCTTGAACACCGCCAAGGACAGAGCATTCACAGTCTCCCTGGACAACCCATTCCAGTGCCTCACCACCCTCACAGTAAACAATTTCTTCCTTATATCCAATCTAAACTTCCCCATTTAAGTTTTAACCCGTTACCCCTTGTCCTATCACTACAGCCCCTAATGAAGAGTTCCTCCCCAGCATCCTTATAGGCCCCCTTCAGATACTGGAAGGCTGCTATGAGGTCTCCATGCAGCCTTCTCTTCTGCAGGCTGAACAACCCCAACTTTCTCAGCCTATCTCCATACGGGAGGTGCTCCAGTCCCCTGATCATCCTCATGGCCCTCCTCTGGACTTGTTCCAACACTTCCATGTCCTTTTTATGTTGAGGACACCAGAACTGCACACAATACTCCAAGTGAGGTCTCACGAGAGCAGAGTAGAGGGGCAGGACCACCTCCTTCGACCTGCTGGTCACGCTCCTCTTGATGCAGCCCAGGATACAGTTGGCTTTCTGGGCTGTGAGCGCACACTGAAGCCAGCTCATGTTCATTTTTTCATCGACCAACACCCGCAAGTCCTTCTCTGCAGGGCTGCTCTGAATCTCTTCTCTGCCCAACCTGTAGCTGTGCCTGGGATTGCTCTGACCCAGCTGCAGGACCTTGCACTTGGCATGGTTAAACTTCATCAGGTTGGCATCAGCCCACCTCACAAGCGTGTTGAGGTCCCTCTGGATGGCATCCCTTCCCTCCAGCGTATCAACCGAACCACACAGCTTGGTGTCATCGGCAAACTTGCTGAGGGTGCACTCAATCCCACTGTCCATGTCACCGACAAAGATGTTGAACAAGACTGGTCCCAACACCGATCCCTGAGGGACACCACTTGTTACCGGTCTCCAGCCGGACATCGAGCCATTGACCACAACTCTTTGCATGCAGCCATCCAGCCAGTTCTTTATCCACCGAGTGGTCCACTCATCAAATTGATGTCTCTCCAATTTAGAGACAAGGATGTCATGTGGGACAGTGTCGAACGCTTTGCACAAATCCAGGTAGATGATGTCAACTGCTCTGCCCCGTCCATCAGTTTTGTAGCCCCATCATAGAAGGCCACCAAATTGGTCAGGCAGGATTTCCCCTTAGTGAAGCCATGCTGGCTGTCACCAAGCACCTTGTTGTTTTTCATGTGCCTTAGCATGCCTTCCAGGAGAATCTGCTCCAAGAGTTTGCCAGGCACAGAAGTGAGACTGACTGGTCTGTAGTTTCCTGGGTCATCCATTTTCCCCTTCTTGAAAATGTGGGTTATATAAATGAAACATAAGATAACGAGAAACTCATCCGATAGCATTTCTTGCAGAATCAGTCAACAGCAGCTTCATAATAGCAAGTGTGCAGCGAGGTGATCATAACTCAAGCACACAAGCCTGACAAAGTGAACACACAAGTACAAGGAGGATGGCAATAGCTGTAGGTACTGCAATTTGAGACAAGAACCTCATGAGGTTCAACAAGGCCAAGTGAGTGCATGGTCCTGCACCTGGGTCAGGGCAATCCCCTGTATCAATACATGCTGATGCTGGGGGATAAAGGGATTGAGAACAGACCTGCAGAGAAGGACGTCGGGGTACTGGTGAATGAAAAGCTGGACATGAGCCGGCAATGTGCATTCACAGACCAGAAAGCCAATCATATCCTGGGCCACATCAAAAGAAGTGTGATCAACAGGTCCAGAAAGGTGGTTCTGCCCCTCTACTCCACTCTGGTGGCACCCCACCTGAAGTAGTGCTTCCAGCTCTGGAGCTCTCAGCGCAGTAAAGACATTAACCAGTTGGAGTGGGACCAGACGAGAGCCACAAAAATGATCAGGGGGCTGAAGCACCTCTCCTGTGAAGACAGGCTGAGAGAGCTGGGGTTGTTCAGCCTGGAGAAGAGAAGGCTTTAGGGACACCTTATTGAGGCCTTTGAATACTTAAAGGTGGGTTACGAGATAGATGGGGATAGGCTTTTTAGTAGGGCCTGTTGCAATAAGACAAGAGGCAAAAGTTTTAAAACAAAAGATGGGAGATTTAGACTAGATATAAGGAAGAATCTTTTTAAAGTGAATTGTTTTTACAACTGTAACAGGTTGCCCAGAGAGGTGGTAGATGCCCCGTCCCTGGAAACATTCAAGGTCAGGTTGAATGGGCCCCTGAGCAACCTGACCTAGTTGAAGATGTCCCTGCTTACTGCAGGTCCCTTCCAGCACAAACAATTCTATGATTCTGTTAATAATCATATGAAGTTCTCAGCAAATGCATTCATTACTCTGTTAGGAAAAATGTAGCAGCAATGTAAAAGCAGCAGTAAATAAATAAGTCAGGAAATTTTGTTGAGCAACAAAAAACTGTACTGTAAAGTGAGATGTATATAACAAAACAAAAGCATATTGAAAACCCAGCTATTTATTACTGACTACAGCTTTACTAGGGGAAAAAATAACAACCCCAAATGTTGTCCTGCTCACTGTCAACAGTAAGGTTTTTGATTAAATAACTGGTATGACTTTTCCTGCTCCTAGCAGTCTGAGAATAGCAACAACTTAAAAATTTGTATGCATTTCCCAAAATGAGTAACACCTAGGTTGTCTCACTAGCCCATTATAGACATATGCTTTTGCCAAAGCAGCACTTATTCTCACAGACTGTCGATATTGCAGAAAACAAAGGTCCCCAGGCTGTTCCAAGTCAAGACTCACTGCAGAAAGGTAACTGTGCTCCACCCTTTGTAGCAGCACTCAGTCCCTCCAGTGGTTACACTGGGGTTGCCATTGCCACATTCTTAAAGGCTAATCACAGGAAAACAGAAAGGACCTACCTGAGGTGTCCTGTGCTTCCTCTAGCTGGTCCACAGCAATGCTTGTGAGCCACTGCTGAGGATGGTGGTACCCAAGCCATCTGGGGGCTGTGACACCTTGGCATCCAGGTGCATCTTCCCAGCCAAGACACTCACGGGAAGCCACTTCCACTACTTGAGCTTCAGCACTGAACGCAATCTGGAGTGTAGAAATTCTCTCAAAACCCTGGGCAAGCTCACTGTGATCTCAGATGAAGAGATATTTTCCATAGCGTAACCTTTTCTCAATAGTGTTTCCCACCCCTTTTCAAAATGAACTTGTCACAGGCCTATGACACTTATGTTCTTGCCTTTTAACAAAGTTCCATGCACATGCCACCTTTCTTTTTATTATTCAGATTGACCCCTCCTTGAAGTAGTATGTAGAAACTCCAACAGACATATTATGGGATAACCTTTAATTTAAGATGGAAAGGTCAGTAAGAAAACCGTGGATCAGACCCACAGTTCTGCTTATTCCCAGTGACTTTGTGTTTACCAGGTCTTTTTAGAGTAGAGCTGGCCAAGTAGAAAACACTAAGTGGGGCACAATTAAAATATTTCATGGGAATGTATCCATTTTCTCTAAATTAGGAGGAAATTATATAAAAATGAATATTCATATAAAGGTCAAAATGTTTTCTTTCGACATATGAGCTCTTCAGGATAAGTGACATATATTTGTGGGGGAATCACAACCAATTGTATGTTGTACATATGGAGAAGTCATTCTTTTCCAGGGAGCTCCAAGTCTAAATGGACAAGAAAAATAAATGGGAATATAACATCCAAACACAGGACTAAACTGTAATACTTTCACTCACATTAAAGAATAATTTTTTATATAAATAATCTCGCTGATGTCAGGATCATTGATGAAATACAGGACCTTGTTTTCCCCCAAAAAGATGATGGCTTGGCTTAATGCAATCAAGTTTAGGAAAGGCAAATATTCCATGCAGCTTGTGATCTAAATATATTCAATGGCTTTACTTGTTTGCTACTTTTAGTTTCATCATAAACCCTGAAGATTCCACTTTGTATTTACTTTGGCCAATTCAGTACAAAGCCTGATGTTTCATCCCTTCCTAATCTTTCACTAAGTGATGAGGTACAGCTGTTCAGATCTGTTTTCCAGAGTTTTGCTAGTCCTCCCTCTACAAAGTCTCTTCTGAATTTGATTGAGGAGAAATAATTAGCATTAAATAACTTCAGGAAAGGAAACTATTCTGGATAGCTACAACTCATGAACTTCTTGCAGAAGGCACAATAAGCCCCCAGCCACTTAGTGAGAGAAGGATAGTGAAATTTGGCATTTGCAAGTAACTTTTCAGGGGCTTTGGCATCCAGCAAGTCTCTAATTCATCATAGGCTTAGAGCTGTTTTGTAGCTTTTCACGTCTATGGATTTGCGTACTGCCTTTGATAGGGTTTTCCAGTCCAATCCAGTGGCCCTTCTGGAGAATGACTGATCTCTTCCAGCAGCCTTTTTCTTTCATGTTTGTATGAATTTGATGTTCATGACAGCACCAGACTTACAGTTCTTGAAACCAAGCCTCCCTCTTTGTGCACTGAACAGACATAGCTAGCTCCAGCCTGCTTGCCTGCCTGGCCTGGAGGCAAGCAAAATCCATAACAGTGATAATCAAGCTCTTTAAAGCATTCTTTACACTTGCACATACTAGGAAGAAATATGAGCAAGCGTGAGGCCACCATGTCACTATGACAACTCATATCCTTGGCTCTGCTGCTGAGTTACGAACCAATTTCTATTTGAGTGCTGTTTGGTCAGGACTTCTCTTCAGTGGGAAGAACGTATATACATCATCCATCTATTTCATAGGGGTCAACAGCTCAAACATGCCAAATAAGCTACTGTAGCTGGTATCCATCAGTTCCAAACCTGGAGCATATAGAGCCTTTCACACCTAAATTGCTTTTCCCCTGTTGGATACGAGTTACTACAATCAGCACTCTTTCAGGATAAGATTCCAGCTTTGCTGACATCAGGGGTGAATGGAGCAGAGATTTTACCTTCAGTACTCAAAATCATGGAATTGCAGACACGCAGGTTTGTGGGGACCTCCCAAGGTCAGTGAGCCCAGCCCCCTTGTCAGAGAAAGGCCAGGGCTTGGTCAGCATAAAATCTTGGCTGTACTAGAAAAAGAAAAACTGATTGCTCTGTCTTCTTAGAAGAGGCTTTCAAATTAAGGCAACATTTTTTTGAATTTATTTTTCATTATGTTCTGCTATCTACTCTCAGGTATACAGAACCTTTCAGTCCAAAATCACTCATCCTCTTACTGCAGTGCAATCACCTCCCGAAACACAATTTCCACAGCCTGTTTTCTGCACACCCTCCTGCCCCAACACTCCTTCAGAAGCTGCTGCTTTTTGCCTCCAGCCCTCAGCAACCGAGATTCTGCCTCTCTGCCTGCCCACGACTGATTTCCTTTTCTGTCCCTCAGGCCCAACGCCCAGCTTCTGCCCTTCCTCCCCCCGAGTGCAGCAACATCACCGCAGAGCCTGAACTAACAGCGGATTTATTAGGCTGGCCTCTGCTCCACCGCAAATTGCACTTTTAATATTAGTGTGTCTCATTAGTGTGCACACGTGGCCAGCTGAGAACCAAAGGAAACACAGAAATCACTCAGCGCTCCCATTAACAGGCATTTTAAAATCCTGCTTGTAGCATAGACATGAGGGGGAGACTAAGGCATTTTATCTCTACCTAAAGAAATCAGTGGCAAAATTTGCCAACTCTAATCTATGCAGCATACAAGTCTGTTATCTACTGCAAAATGCAAGCTAAAACAAACAGCCCCCAGCAGAAACCCTGTGAAGAAACCCTCCAGTCAAATGTGTCATGAGAAATACAGCAAGGAAAGGTTTACCCCAGATGAGGGGAAGGACAGAAGTGTAGAAAGCAGGGTTACACTTCCTTTTTTGGGAATGGTTCACTGTGGTTTTAAAGAACAAAAAATGTGGTGTGTCAGCCACTGGCAGAGGAAAATGGTAAGTTATACTATTTTCAGCTATAGATCTAAACCTTTGTTTAATTTGGCTTCTTCCCCAGCCAGGTTACTCTGTAACCTCCTGTCCTCAGCAACACTACTCCCTCCTCCTGTACAGCTAGACAGCAATGCATTTAAAGCAGAAGACACTCTTGGCGGGGAGGGGTTGGGGGTCTGTGGGATGTGTATGTCATGCATTATGTCTCAGAAACAGTTTTACACTTTTAAACTGTTCATTTGAGACACCTGAAGTTCAGGTTGACTCCTACCTACTGCATGCACTTGAGGAATCTCTTCTGCTAGCATTAGGTTGCCTGTCCACGTAACACAGAATACTGGGATTTTCTCATAAGGGCTGCTGGGAGATGCCATGTTTACTCTAACTGAATTCTGAATACTGATTCCACTTACATTATCACTACACGTTCCAGAAATTAGCACCTCTGAATTCTTGTATTGACAAGCCTGGCAAGCATATTTTTGGTAAAGCATTACTGCTTATACCACACACCCAAAATTTGCTGTCCATGGAAATTACAGCTAATTTCAGCCTCAAGGCTAAACAAACCAGGAAACCAGGTAGTAAAATAAATGGGAAAAATTCAGTGTAGGAAATATTACAGACAATCACCATTCTCTTATGCTCTTCTCTGTCATATACACTCTCCTCTGGCTTTAGCCATGTGTTTAGATTTTGATGACACAAAAGGCAAGAATTCCTGCTGCTGCTTCTTCTTGCATGTCAATACCATTAGTAACATCACTGTCTCATCACTGTCTACAATCTTGTCTCACTGATGACACCAAATGCCAGTTTTATAACAAGCATTCAGTTAACATTTTCTATACCACAAAGGCCTTAGGTTACTTTTTAATGTAATATACACACACACACATTCTCAGATAAATTATTTTATCTGCTTTTATGGCAGTATTGGAGCTACCTGTATCTCATAAGCAAAAAAACCCAGATCAACAAATTAGCTATGTAAACACAGTGAAATCCACCAAAGGACTTTAAGATCAAAAATGCTTCTATTACCACATGTAGCTTCTAGCGTTCAGCTTTGCTGTGGAGCTCTTCCCCTCTCCAAATTACATGACCTTGTTTCAGGCCTTGGCTTTGAAGACAAGCATCCAGCCTTTGGGAGGAAACCTAAAACTCTCAGAGTTATGAGTACCTGGGGGTTACTACATCTCTACTGCTTCTGCAGGAACCCGCTTTGAGAATTTTAATGATATCAAAGAGACAGTTCAGTTCTACACAGCAGGTTTAGCTTCTCCAGTAACAGACCACTGCCTAAAGCAGGGGTCCCATTTTATGGCCTAATATGCTCCTGGGGCTAAGCAAACTTCTAAAGAGACATAGACCTTCAAATGTTGAGTCCTTTCCTGCCAGTGTAACTTCATGCACTGGGTAACTGCAGAAGCAAAGTAAGGTAGTAAGGTAATAGCGTCTTTGAAGGCACTAAGCCTTTAGAGTGGATTAACATTATCCACAAAGTGCACTCTCAACCCTTTATGGACTTAGTACTTTTACACCAGTCAAGGTCTCTGGCCCAGGAGCTTTCTACCCAGCCCAGCCCTGCACTGCAAACTTAGCTCATGGGAGGTGAGCAGTGCTAGCACAGGACAGGGTTTATGCTTGTTTTTCCCTGCAGTGTAATTCTACATTTTACACCAGGGAATACGTTTATTCTTCTTATTGGGACAGATGAAAAGACAAAAGGGTAGACCTTTCTTCCTTTTTTTGTCTGTTTTGGTTTTTTTTTTTTAATAACCAATGGACAACAGAGTTATTAGACAGATGCTTAACACTGTCAGTACCTGTGATGTTGACCTCTTTGCTTATTCACTTCATCTGCTCAGTTCAGTGTCTAGAGCCCAGTTTGGAGGCTTTGCACGTTGAACATTTGCTCCAATCTCTTCTTAAGCTATTGCTTGCTTCTTTTCTTTAAGTTAAGCTTCTCCCATTTCATTCTTCCTGCTAGGATTGCTTTCCTCAGCTGCTTCTGCAGAGAGCTCTGGTGGCATCCAGGAGACACAGCTCCATTGCCCGCAGTGACAAAGACATGAAGGGGCCTCCACTGCTCCATCAATAGATTAAACCTCAGGAGCATCCTGTCCTGTCGCCCATGGGACCTCCATGAAGGCTCCACATAACTGGCATTCCAGACAACTCGAATTTGAGACTGCCTCCCACAGAGCCTGCTGTGAGTCAGCTTTGTGTGGTGAATGCTGGAAATGGGGCAAGACCTGCATTAACATAGCCTTGCAGTGTGCACAGGACTGAAGTTTCAGATAGGTAGCTTACCATGGCCACATCTATGATCTGCCTGAAAAATTCCCAACGAGTTCTAGTTTGGCATTTGTTTTTCAGGCAGAAATAGGATCTCTTTGTGAAGGAAAAGCAGTCAAAAAAAAAAATACACAGAGGCCAGATTCCAATGACAAAAAAAAAAAAGCTTTCACAAGACCATGAATGGTAATTCTCCAAACTGGAGGTGATCCTGTCTTTAGAACAAGATGTTTCATGTAGTCTTTGGGAAGAAAGCATGATGCTGATGGACATGCATCAAGCCATCCATTGAAAGGTGGTGTGGGGGATGATGAACCTTATCACCAGCTGGATGAGGCATAGGGTGTCTTAAACATCAGAAAGGATGGGGTAATAAACACCACTAATACCACTACCACCACCATAGGCCACAATTTTGAGTCACCACCAAAGTTGAGCCCCGAACATCTTTTACCTCCTTTACTTATTCTTTATCACTAAACACATCTTGAATAGACTAAAGACATGGTTGAGCCTTCTGAAGTCACTACGCTATGGCTGCATCCGCAATGGTGGGAACAGGAAATACATCTGTTGATCAGACAGATAGCTACACTTGTGGTGTAACAGAGAGTATTGCATGGGAAGAAGGATATCTTCCAGTCAGAAAGGTAGATGCTGGAGGGCTGACGATACAGAGCTGGTGCAGTCAGCACTAGCACTAGGGGGTATAAATAATCCATGATGACCAGGAAGACTTTGGAGTCTGACAGAAAAAAAAAATCATAATGGTTATTAATAATTGAGTACATTCTCAAAGTGCCCTGGAGCACTATGTGTATTCCCTCAAGGACCATGACAAAGTGTGGCAGTGATCCTGTCCTGCACATCTAAAGCAGTGACTAGCTGATAATTTGCAAGAGACCGGTGCTGGCGCCGGGGTTATCAAGTCAAGTCCCAAAGATAAGGCGGCCAACTGGCCCTGCAGCAATCACTGAGAGGCTGCTGCTGGCTGCGCTCTGTTTGCCTTTCTGCCTGCCTCCTACTTCTCCCCTTTGCCTGGAGCTGCCTCAGCAAGCTGGCAGGGCTGAAGGGTGACAGGCAGGTGCAGCAGGCATGTGGTGCAGGCAAGGCACCAGTGGGCATCATTGTCACTGCTTAGTGTCAGAAGCACTCCATGTGTGCATAGCACTGGGTGCCCCAGGTGCTGCTGGGATGTCTCAGTACCTCCTCAAACTGGCATACATGGCACAACAAGCAGGGCATAACTGGCATGGTGTGACCTAAAGGGGCAATACCACCACATGCACACACTTCCCATAGCTGTGTGCCTTCATGCAGCTGAGTTCAGGAAGAGACCCCCGTCTCTTCATTCTCTCAGTCTCACCACTCAGCCCAGCTCTCTAAATATGTTTATTCCATAAACACTCACTGACGTATTACAGAGGGAAGGGCACATCCCAGCCTGTCACAACTAACAGGTATCACACTACACAAAATCAGGTCTGAAGTCCGGGTTCAGTTTAAATCTGCAGGGCAACTCACATTGTTATATTACACACAAACTAAGTTTTGCTCTTTTTTGCCACCCTTCATTAATTTTACCCTGGGTTTGCTCCTTTATGTTGTACCTTTTTTTTTTTTTTTTTTTTTTTCAGGACAGAGACAGCATTTTTTCACCACAAAAGGCCATTGTTATTTCAACAGTCACTTTTTCCCCATGTGCTCTAACACAATCTCACAGCACTCTCATTATCGCAACAGCAACAGCATCTCAGGACCCATGTACAGACAATGTCTACTAACAGGTTTAATGGTTTTAACTACCAAAAAGACAAAGGTTTTCCCACCCACCCACCTTTTTTTGCTATTTGTTCCATTTGCTATCCAAATGCCAGCATTCATTGTCTGCAAAATGACTGCTGAACCAATGATTATGGTGTGGCGCATTTCCTTTGAGTGACAGTGCCTGCACAATGACTTTTCTCCAACACACTCGGCAGTCGGCATTAAATATTCTTGGCATGTAGCCTGAATAACAACACACATACTGAGACCTGCCAGCATTGGAAAGTCCCTAAGTCCCAGGAGCTAAGATTAATTGCCAGCTATTCTTAAAATTTTCTCACCACTCCACCCAGTTTCTCGGGTCTTCCCACCCACTGCAGTCTGACAACTGCCTTTGTGGAGTTTCATAAAACTTCCCGAGACAGTTTCGGATGAGTGGAGAGCACTTAAACTCCCCCTTGAATGGACTGGCTTCCCATGCCAACAGTGCTTTCCTTGACTTTACAGAGGGAGGCTTGACTGGGTAGTTTTGCGTCTCTTTATTACCAAACAGGACTCTTCCCAGATTAGTTTGTCGCTAAGGCAGGGGGGTGGAAAATATGACATTTAAGGAAAAGACAGCAGAAAGCACTCCTGTAACCTACTTAACCCCTTTTTTAAACCAGGGTATGAAGGCAAGTCCTGTGAGATGCTGACATCATTAACTTCCAGTAAGTATAGATGAGATGTACTAAAGACTTGCATTTCTACTAAAGACTACAGCCTCAGTACTTCTCACTGCTAAGTCTAAATTTAAGCCAGTGGTGGAAAAACACAGAAGGCATAATAATACCACCTCTTAGCACAGATCACCATTCTGCTCATGTAACATTGCTTTCTGAACGGCAAAGAGGTTTCACAATCACAAACCGCAATCCCCTTTTCACCAAGAACTCTAAGAATGATGAGAAACAGGGGAAATAACCACATGGGAAATGAGAAAGCTCCTCTTCTGGCATTTCCAACTAAAAGGAAAGCAGGAGGCATGAAAAACCTTCACATACTTTTCACTTCGTCTTTCCACCCACAGTGGTTAGGATCAGCTTTGAAGAACCACCAAAGTTTTTGATCAAAGTTTTTGGATAAGACAACTTGGCCCATTCATGTAGAATGGATTTCTTTTTTTTTTTTTTTTAATGACAGGTGTGGGTTTTCCTTAAACAGATACCTGTAAAAGCATCTAACTCCTGCAGGCTTCAGCATCCTGGTTTAACCAGTTTTAGTCAGTGAGTCAGTTTTCTAATGGATCTTACTAAGAAAAATGCAGCCCATTTGCTCTTTCTCTCACATGTTTCACTCCCCTGTTCACCTGCTATTACATTTAGGATTGATTGGAGTTAGGAAATCTAGCAGAGGTTTTATATTAATCACCCAAAAAGCCTGTTATGTTGCCCATTCCTATTTTAGATCTTTGGCTCCAACCCCAGGCTTTCAGCTCTTAGAGTGAGCAATCATAGAATCATAGAATAGTTAGGGCTGGAAAGGACCTCAAGATCATCCATTTCCAACCCCCCTGTCATGGGCAGGGACACCTCACACTAAAGCAACGCCAGACTTGTTTTTCTGTTAGCTTTCTTTTTTTTCACAGGTGCCCTTGAAAAACATTTCAAGTAGCTGCTCATGCAAAACATATTCCATGGCTATTCTGTGGGTACAATTTCAACAGCCTGACTACAATGTTCACAACTGCATTTGTATCTGTGCATAACTTGAGTATCTACAGCTGAAATACCTCTCCAAATTACACAAGCAACCCGACATCATCCAGCTAACCTCCACACAACTTTCCAGCACAGTTTCCATAACGGCCTATGTACTCAAGCAGCTGTAGATCTCTATTGTTTTACTATCAGATTGAAATACAATGATTTTTAAAAATGGCTGTTCACAGGTAAAGAGACATGTCCATCTAAACCTTCATTCAGCCTTGGTTTATGATAGGTGGCGTTTTGAGGACACTGTCAGTGTACCAGATCTACCTTCATCTCTAACACTTTAAGTTAACGGATTATAAATTACATTAAAGGCACACTCCAGACTGAGTTACAGTCACAAGATACTATTTCAGCATAAATACTGAAGCAACTGGGTGTTGATTAACATATTTAAGGTTCAGGAAACAGATTTCTTCTTGTGATGTAAAACCACCTATGAGGCTTCTCTGTAAAGCAGTAGTAAGAATCACTTACAAAACAGTCAGGGCTTGGAAGACAATCAGGTTGAAACACAATCAGGTTGAAACACAGCAGTAATAAAAATAAAATTGTCAAAAGCCCACAGTGTAGATTTTAGAAACAAAACACCTCAAATATCAGTGAAGTGGTGAAGTCAAAGTACCAAACTGATAGAAACTACTGGACACATTTTGGAAGTGGAACACATTTTTGTAGCAAACTGATCAAACAGATGCTGTATTAGCAGAACTAAAAACTACATTTTGTGGACAGCACTCCCATTAGCTACCTGTCTTTTGGCATGATGTGTGTTGCAACAGCTTCTGATACTTCGGAAGTGCCATCTTTGCTCACCGCAGTGATTTCAGCTGAAATAGAGGCCTATTCTATCTTCTGTCCTACACACTCCAAGATTTCAAGGAAGCAGCAGCCCCTTTTTCAATCACAGGCACCCTGGCAGGAGTTAAAAAACATGGGACACAGGAAGCTTCCAGTACACCCCTTCCCTATCCTCACACACATACACACACTATACTAACAGCCAGTAATATGCACTATAGATTTAACTTGTATTTTGCAATTCCCTGGAAATTCCTGAGTTGCTGCCTCGCTCCTCCTTGGCTGGTGGAGAGCACAGCCCTGAGCCCAGCAGCTCACCTGCGAGGGCAGTGGATGTGGGTGCTGACTCACAGGCCACCCTCAAGTAGTGCTCTGAGAGGCAGTGGGCATCCCGGAGACCACTCAAGGTACCCGTCCATTGCTTCCCTACAGCTCTCTCTTATCTCATCAACTGAGGCATTAGGAAAAAAAGAACCCTGAACCCAAAACAGAGCAATAACCTAAACCTTCTCCCAGATATATCTCCATATTAGTACAAACAACCAATTTTTTAAAATGAATATTCTTAAACTACACCAATTAACATAGCCCTTCTTCTGCAGTGGCATTTTCTTGGGAGAGGTTTTTCTCTGGGGAAGACCACAGCAGGCTTGACCCACTGGACTTAATTTCTAGGAAGGGCTCTTCTAAACATCGGGTCATCCAAAAGCAGGGGAGGCTTGTTCAGAGCCAGGGCATTATAGACTCACATACCACTGATGTGAAAAAATGGACCTTATTGCAATTCACACTGGAGAAATGGCCTATACGCGTTGACACATTTCAAGTTAGTCTTTGAAAAATAAAATGGAAAAAATGTTCTGTTTTCCTGTTTTCAGTTTAGCGGCCATTACTGTCCTTTCAATAATCACATCACAGATGTTTTCAGAAAGAGTACATAAACAGCGTCACAAATTGTGCAACATTAACTTCTCTTGAAATAGCGCTATTTCTGTAATGAGACATGAATTCAGGAAACTTGACAACCATTTCTGCAATGGAAGATGGACACAATTTTCCTTACAAAAGGATCCAAAGCTAAAGTACGTCAAGGCCCACAATTCTAAGAGTATGTGAATATAATAGATGAGATTTTTGCTCATAATAAATAAAAAATAAGGAATGTTACAATTACAAGCAAGGCCACCTCCCTGTTCAAGTTCTTTGTAAGTAATACAATATGAAAAGAAAGTATGAGACCTTAGAGTCACTTACCCTCTGGCTCAGTTTTTCTCTAATTAATTAAATGGTGAAAAGCAGGAACTCGAGGCTCACAGACCAGCATCAGCACAACGCATTTCATAAGTGCTCTGCAAGGACAACTCCAAATGCCAGTCACAGGGTACTTGTTAGAAGGGCCTTCTGATGTAGCTCCTTATAGCAAAAACCTGCTGGATGCCCCAGATTACTCAGTTACACCTCATTAAATTATATCAGTTGTTTGTTGCCAGCATATTCTCCATGCAGCCCCAATGGCTGTGTAACCAAAGCTTCTGGAAACCTGTTCAATTGCTCAATTGGGTTTTTTTAGACTTCTGAGGCAGTGGGTGGAATACTGTAATTTGTTAGAAAAAGCACAGAGGATGTATTAAAACAGAAGAAGAGGAAAGAAAACAACAGAAAAACACAAATCAGAAAATCGATGCCATTACATTTAGGTTTTTACTAGATTTCTTTCAGCTACATTTGCTTTCATGTCCTTGACCAAAGAGCTCTCAGGAAAGGAAATGTTCATAAGCTGCTTCCTGAACAAGTCTCCTCAATTACTTTGCTGCCTCTGCAATTCAAACACTTTCAGAATTCTTTCTAAGGGCAGCAGCAGCAGCATTAGCAGAGCAACTGGGGTGGTCTTGTTACTTTAAACCTCTTTGAAAATTCACAGCCTGCAATCATCTCACATGCCAGTGTCCACTCTGGCTTGGAGGCAGAGGAAAGAAAAACTTTGGAGAGGCCTATTAAATAAACTCTGTTTTCACAACAGTAAAATCCCTAATAGCTTTGATTCACTGAAGCAGTGCTCCCAAACAACTCCCTTTGTTTTCAATCACTTTTATAACAGTCTCAAACTAAAAAGCCAGACCAGGATACCTGTCTGCGTGTGTACACACACATAAATTACCTCAGACTGAGTTTTTAGGACTTCTTGTCAGCATGGAGTAATTTTTTATTTTTTTATGTTCCAAGAAAATTTATTTGACTCCAAAAATAGATCTGAATCTATTTACTCCTTCACACTTAACAGCACTCCTTTGTTAGCATTTCTGTATTACTGTGAAGACATACATCACTTAATGAAAAACACAGACAATAAGGGCCTTGGAGTTGTGTGGCTGCAGATCCATTATCAGCCAGGCACTCCTGTATTTATTCCAGTTGAGAGAGGGAAAAATAATCTCTAGCTCCTCTTCACTGAAAACTCTGAATATAATTTACAAGAAAAATAAGAAAGTTTGGGGCCAAATCTAGTTAAAATGGATGGGCTCTGAAAACATTTCTTTCCATTCAGCTTCTGTTCTCATGCTTACCAATCTCCAGCTGAAACATTAAACACTTAACTCACAAGATGCAAAGGGATTTTGAAAGACCCCTCTTCAGGGATGGAAATAATTGTCTCCCAAGCTTTAGGTTCCAAGGGCTTAGAAGTGGGACTGAGCAAAGAACTAATTAAATTAGAAATGGTTTCCCTAAAAGGTGAATTTATGAAATGCAGCTCATTGATAGGAAAGAATATATGCTGCTTGTGCAAACATAAAAGAGCACACTGGAAAGTGACAGATTTGTGTTCTCAGCCCTCAAACTCAAAAGTGTCACAAACATGCTTGCAGGAGACATAGAAGAAAAACGTTAGTATGCGAAAGCCTAATTTTACAGAGTTAGGTAACCCTGAAGGAATACAGAAGAAACCCCAGGAGCCCTCCCCAAAAGGTTATACAAACCAGCCGGATGACATGGGATCCAGCTTTACTGGGTTACAGATAGCTCTTCTGAATCTCTCTTTCACACTCTCCAGGGTCCTATCTGGTAAGCTAGCATTAATGAGACCACAAAGATGCTCTGAAGGCTGGAGCACCTTTCTTGTGGAGGCAGGCTGAGAGCTGGGGTTCAGCCTGGAGAAGAGAAGGCACCGGGGAGATCTTAGAGCAGCTTCCAGGAGCTAAAGGAGGCTTCAAAGAAAGCCAGAGAGGGACTTTTTATAATGGCATGTAGTGACAGGACAAGGGGGGAATGGCTTTAAACTGACAGAGAGGAGATTTAGATTAGATATTAGGAAGAAGTTCTTTCCTGTGAGTGTGGTGAGGCCCTTGCACAGGTTGCCCAGAGAAGCTGTGACTGCCCCATCCCTGGCAGTGCTGAAGGCCAAGTTGGACAGGGCTTTGAGCAACCTGGTCTAGTGGAAGGTGTGTCTGCCCATGGCAGGGGGGTTGGAACTGGATGATCTTTAAGGTCCCTTTCAACCCAAACCATTCTGTGATTCCACGATACAATTCTATGATTAAGATGATAGCTGGCAAAACATTGTTATACAATTAAAAAGTACATTTTTAACATAGGGAAAAGGAAAAAATAAGGAAATGCATAGATGTTCAATGAAATGCTTTTACATCCTCTTTCAACACCAGACAGTACTCAGTAAAAATTATGACGCAGAAGACCAGCAACAGCTTCTTTTATATCCTTACATGTATATATGCATGCAACATATGTGCTTTACTGCAGCACCTGCATAATGAAGTATTAAGTGAATAAATTTAATTCTATTTCACAAAATGGGCCAGATCTTTAGTTGAGACAACACAGGGTCATTTCCACAGTGTTCAGTATCAATCCTCTATCTCTGCCATGTTCTTCAGATTCAATGTTTTTGTTAAGCTTGACAAGCAGGAGGAAAGAAGCTTCCACTTCTGTTATCAGCACAATTAATCACCACACAGCTTAGGTCAATGAAAGCTAACTAAAACTGTGTCAGGAACTGTTGGCCATAAACTCACTGAAGATGAGTCAGCTATCCTTAGTAAATATCTAACAGGAGGAAGCAGGAAAGGAAATGGAAATTGGAAAAGGACTTGAGACTCCTGTGGACTTCTGTGATAAATTAGAGGTGCATTGCTTAACCAACTTGTCATAGAAAGTCTGACATTTGAGTATCATTTGTCTTTTAAGTATAAGCCATCTTAGAACTTACAGCAGTTAAGTAGAAAACAATGTCAAATTTGCTGGAAAATTCTGGGGAAAAACACATTGCAAATCATTACATATCTGTGCAGTGAACCACATGTTCATGTGATATTTATGCAAGATTTTACTTAAAAATAAAGAATACAAGAAAGAGCATATTTGTGCTGGAAACAAAAGCATTTCAAGTAAGAATCTACATGGAGCCAGGTTAGAAAAAAAGGATTGTCAGCATCAATAAATTTACTTTCCAGTTAGGTGAAGTCCCAAAGTCAAATTTAACTGGAAGTCAATAAATTTCACTTCCATCGAAACAATATGGGCCACAGCAGTTGTGTAAAATCACACACTGGGCACACAATCATAACAGATTCAAATAGCAATTTGTTATCAGCTGGAGAGTAGCCATGACGTACAGTCCAAAATATGCAAAGCAATCTTATCTTCAAGGTTTCACAGAAAGGCATAGTGTATCAGGAAAAGCAATTAATAAGAACAGAGAGCTAAAGTTATGCTGTCTTGTATATCCTTTCGCAGTGTGGCTCCATTTTTTCTCTACAGCAAAGCTTTTCCAAGGATCAAATTGGAACAAAGTTATTTCAATAAGTGGTGCTCATCACAGGAACTTGATTTATTCTTCGTACTGTACCAAAAAAGCCTACTCTCTGAAGACTAACTGGTGTCTGTGATCTATCTGTATGCACCTGATTTCTGACCAATATACGGTGAATAATAGGGTTTATACAGTTATTTACCTCATTATCAAAACAGACTTCCAGAATCTTAAAGCATCAAAAGTTTGCAGGAAAGAGTAAGTAAAATTGTTTGATTGAGCCAGACTGCCAGCGCTCCACCGAGTCAAGGTCAGATAGCTACCGGGTTCTGTGTGGCATGGTGGTTGCGTCTTCTTTTTGTCTGTGCTTTGGTGAAAATGTTTTTCTTTGCTGGGGGAAAAAAAAAAAACCAACAAACAACATATTCTGTCCCTCTTTCCTGATATGATGTTAAAAATGCTGAGTAAATACATGCACAAAGGATGGGCACAAGATCCTGGACACGTAACAATGCACGTAACAATGACAAGGTACCACTAATGATTCATGATGAGAAAAAATTATAACTCTGACCTTTTAGCTGAAACAAAAGGTAACAGAATCTTTAGAGCAGTGTAACCACTGGCTCCTCTGAAAACAAGAAGCACTGATTATTTATCCTAGCCTAGGGGGGAAACAATAATTCAAAAGTTGCTTGTTCTGGTCACTGTAAATCTTAAATGCTTTTAATGAAACTTTCTCTCCTTCATGAAGTATTTCTAAAAAAACAGGACAGCACATTAATACAGCACTTCAGATATCCTTAAAGTCAGGTTTAATTGGGGCAATTCCCTCCTGTGAAGGGAAAGATGACATTCGTCTCCAGTGCCTGGTTGGAATGCTAAACTGAAAGCAGGGCTGAAATGTCAAGGTAAAATAATGCTAATAATTATTCTGAATGCTACATTCCCCTTGACCTTGGAATTTAAGAGGCTGAGATGAAGGCCTTTTGTCGAAAGTCAGGAAGTCATCTGGAGACTTCATTGACATTTATGATTAATACAATCTGGTAACATTAAGGGAGGAGATAGATAGAAAATATGCAATTTCCAGCAGAAGGGTAATTTCATCTTATATTGTTGTGAAATAAAGGGTACAAACCAACACATCACCTGTAATATCACTGCTAGTGTTTTTAGGGGAGAACATGAACAAGCTTAATGCAATAACCACCATCTCTATAAAATAAAATTCATACAACTGACACAAAAAAGAAGAAAATATACTCTATTTCATAAAAGTAATCATTTCTTGTAAGACACGAAAAAGAGGGCACAAAGCCCCAAATCCAGTTGCTTTACTATTATGTCTGTTATCACAGAAGATTTTCCACTTCATTTGCAACTTAACACTAGAATGGTAACTCTGTGGGGTGAAGATTTTATATATTAGTGTCCTGAAGAGACTCTTGCAGCCTTTATTTGCACCTCACATGTGACAGAAAATGCCTCCCCCACTGATGGCAAATGCAAGGCAGAGAAAGCCTGAAGTCTTTTATAGTCAATGTCAGAGGAGACTCTGTACACTCAGTTTCCATGAAAAACAGCGGAAGGGGACAGCACTCCTTTGTATTCCTCTTTTGATCAGATCATACTCCAGGCAAATGGAATGCTGCAATTGTGGACAAAAGGGAGAATGAAGGCAAGTATTTGTCAACATCTGGCATTTGCAGAGTTAACCCTTGCCACCAGTCCAGTTTCCTAAGGATTCAAGGAGATAATTTACTGACACCTCAGGCTTCACAAGTTACTGCTTTAAAAATATCTCATAAAATCTGGCCATTTTAAGTTTATATACATAGGTGCATTTCAAGATATAACCCTATTGAAGATGCTGGCAAAAAAAGTCTCATAAGAACATGCCCTAAACAACGACATGCAAGTCTCTTTCTCTGTCCTGATTTAATGGCAGACCTTAATTGTTAGGCTTGGAAATAAAATAAGAGAGGGAAAGTAAAGCAACACAGGTATTCATAATGAAAAATGTAATTTTCTTAAGTTTCTTTGGTGCAAAAATAATTTGAAGAAGTGGAGATACTTCACTTTGCAGCCTGTCTACTGGGCATGTAAAAACCAACACATTTTATTCAGCTATGCTTTTAATTGTGGCCCATACAAATCTTAAATAGGTATTTGCATAATGAATCCTTAACAGCTCATAAAGCCCATTATAGACTATTGAATAAATGGCAGAACTTTTAAAGATAGTTCAAATAATGAATCTAGTCCCTAGATGGAGTGTTTATAGACTTTAGCTTATTAAATTCTCCGAGTGAGTATCCTACACAACATCTGAAAAAGTCCATTGATAAATTTTATTAAAAGGAGCTTGTAATTATTTCAGCATATTGAGGACTTTTCCATCTGATATATCCTCTCTGTGTTAGACATCTTTTTGAATGCTCTTCTCTTTCAAAATATATTATTCAGCTTGTGAATTTTCTATTACATGCAAGCAAGATAAGACCACAGAAATGGTAAGTGTGCTTTAATTTGTGAAAACTGAATTCATATTTTGGCTTATGAATTCAGTAAATATTGTACAGACGTTCAAAAAAAAACAAAAAACCAGTAATACATTGCCCAAATAAAGCAGGCCAGATTTTGTAGAATGAGGGAAAACACAGAGTGCCGCATGACTGTTCAATTTTCATATTTAGTTACTGTTAACACATATGCACATGAAGCAGTTATCTGCATACGCCAATACAGCGGCAGACACTATATCAGCTATTTGTATATTCTATATCCTATTTACATAAGAAATATAGTAGCTGCCCATTTATAGTAGCTGCCCATTTATTTTCTAGAAATATTTGCCTGGTTTTACACCTTCCTCTCTAAATTCAGAATACAACTGTATGAGGGGTTTAGTATATACAGGCCACAGTTTATAATTTAAAATCTGCATTGAAATATCAATGCTATCAAGATTTATCCAATGGAGGGCTGATCTCCTCAAGGACATGTACTTCTCCAGTCATGGAGCCACTCAAGAATAAGGCATAAGCTACCTTGTGCTCTCCCTTCCAGCACTGGCAGCCTGAGGGCTTGGAGTATAGAAGAGGTCAACTGCACCTTCACGCTTGATTCTCCAGGAAACTGAGATCACAGGAGGATGAAAGGATGAGATTAACTGGAGCTGCTCAGAATGTGCTGCAGAAGTCCTTAAGCATAGAAAAGAAGTTGGCTGGCAAAATGCATGAACTGCTAAGTGAAACGGTCCACCTGGCCCAGTCTGTCAGGCATGAAAAACTCATGGAAGCCACTGCCAGACTTTTCTAACCTATCCCAGTTAGAAAATGGCCAAAGCAAAGCTTCATAAGAGATGACTCTGTCCATAAGAGACTAAACGCCACAGACCCACACATTTTTTCTTTGTGATAGTTCTTGCAGCAGCAGGGACCCCCATTGACATGGGAGCATCAATCTCTTCTCCAGCCAGGTAGCATTTTGAACACACTTGTGTGTCATAAGCAGCCAGAATACCACAGCTTTGAAATACTTGGATATTCAAGCAAGAGTAAAAGGCAGACATTTAAGTCAATAACTGGTTGCCCAGATCAGAAACACTCCTGGGAGCTGAGCAAAAACCTGGGTGAGGAAGGAAGTACAGGTTTAGTGCTCAGGCAGGGCTCCCAAGCCTGCCTTCCTAAATGACCACCAAAAGCAGGGGCTAACAAGTCCCGTAATCTCTAATTCAGGCATCCTGCAATACTTACACACGGGCATCTTAACATGTAAATAGTTGCAATACAGAGAGAACAGTAGCAGGGCTAAAAACTTTTATCAAGCATCTGCAAGTATATTTTGACACAAACCAAACATGGGCTTAATGCGCATTTTTGTAGAAAAAAAATACCAGTGAAGGGATATGACTGACAGTTTGCAGGGATGAAAGAGGTAAATGGGAGTATAGGTTCATGTCCCCTTATTCGTGTGGAGCAAATACATTGGCTGGAGTCCAATTTTGAGGGGTGAGATTATGTACGAGAAGAAGGTGAGGGACACCTCTTCATGAAGATGGAATAAAGGAAAGAGTCCCTGGACCACTTTTATACGTGGTATCTGTGGCTGCTGCCATCTATGGATGTTATGGGTACATTTGGCCATTGCAGGACACAGTAACTGAAGAAATTAGGACTGAGGACTCCAGGCCTGAATTTCAGAAGGTACATATTTCAACAACTCCCTAAGAAACTTCATAGGACCCAAAGCAGAGGCACGGTGGGAGGGTGGGGAGGGACAAAAAGCATTGGCAAAGCACTGCAGAGCACAGAAAAATCTGTGCATCACCTTCTCCACAGCAGTAATATTTTGCTACATGTAAAGATCTAGTCGGTTGGGGGACAATCTAGATAAAATGAGATCTGTAACACCACTTGGTATAATCACTCTATCAAGAAATTTCAAAGTACCAACTTTACTACTGAACGTATCATTCAGAAATGTCTTTCATTGATGAAGCTTACTAGTTTCCAAGCAACACACTGGGCCACACTGCTGTAAGAAACTAAGGCACTTGTTTCATAGAGGCTAAAACCACCTCATATCCTCAGCAAAAGAACACTAAGCGAGAAACCCTGGAAGTGAAGCTTGAATCTTCTGCTCGCAATCCTGCACTCTATAGGACATTTTTACAGCCAGGAACATAACTTTTGGGATCCATATTGAAACATCTGCAAATTCAATACTGACATCGGTCTGAAGATTAGTTAAGAGACACTAGTGTTGAAAAGTACCTGCAGCCAGTTAGTCAGCCAAATCTTGCTTTAACACCTCTGGCTAAAACAGAAAATAGCATCAATAGACAAAAAGTCAGGATTACAGAAACGTAAGTTTCTTCAGTGTAACCAGTGCCAGGGCATGCAGACAAGTAAAAAACCCCCAAATATAATTTAATGAAAAAAAAAAAAAAAAAAGAATCAATGCCAACAAAGGTATTAAACTCTAAATAAACACAGGCTGGGTTTTCTAAAAGATGCTGCATGCTTCTACAAGTTCCCTAAACCATACCTATCCTGGAGGCAAAAACCTGAAACCATTAAAAATATATGAAAACGAAAACAATGCCTGTAGGGCTTCTCAAACACCCATGCCCTTCATAGTGCCCTCATTATATCTCCTCAACTGACAAAACCTGAATCTTCACCAGTTTTCCTGGGAACGTCCAAGTTGTTCTCTGCTGCTGTAGCATGGGTTGCAGCGCCCTAGATGTCAACAGGGCTTACCTGTGTGGGTCTGTCAGGGTTCAGTACTTCTGTTTCTTCTCTCTATTTTTCTAACAAAGAGCAAGTACCACAGTATTGTCTGTCTGAACCGTAAGAACAGGACAAAACTTCAAAGGAAAAGAGTTTTAGAGCTACAAATACTCTCTACACAACTCTCCTACCCTATGAAAAGAGTTTAGGATGTTCAAGCTCCTCAGACCTTTCAGTAAGGTTTCTACATGAGGAAATAGCTTCTTAGCGACTCCTTTGCCCTCATCTGAAAGACATTTGAAATTCTTTATAGTCCTTCTGCTTTCCAGTAAAAACAAAACAAGCTGTTTAACTTCATTGCAGTCTGACAGTTAATAGCTCCTGTATTGTCTCTTAATCACACTGAAACGTCTGTTGAAGGATGTATCATTGTTTTAACTTCCTGCTAGCTTTTTTGTTACACAGCCTGCCATTAAACTAAATTAACTGCAGTCATATTGTAACCATAATTTACAACATTTTAAAGAGACACGACTCAGATCTTGAAAATCATAAGTGGACCACAAAAAAAGATGAATGAAAAGAAGGGCTATTCTATGTCTTTCAGAAAAACAGAACTAGGGGAGTATCAATGGAAAAGACAGGTAGGGGTTTCAAAGACAGGAGAAAAGGGATGTTTCTGCACACAGTGTGTCGAGAGGGTTGCTGCACCCTCCTTGCTGCAGGATGTTACAGAAAAATCAGGGAAATTTCACGGAAAAGAGTTTACACCTTGCTTTGGCTCAGAAAGCCCCTGAACCAGGAGCCACTGAAGACAGGGAAAATACTGCTGTGAAATACTTGCCTTGCTTATGCACTTACACCTCTGCATTTGCCAGCACTCACTCTTCCCATCACCCAGTTCTGTTCCCAGGGGCAGTGCATTGCTAGGTCAAGGCACAGAGCAAGCTCCAAGTCGACCTTCCGTTTCCCACACCCATTTAACATCAAGTCCTCAAACTGAAGATATGTCTGGCATAAAATTGACAAGAATAGATATTACACTTGATTTTGGATAAAAGGCCAAGGAAGGGATGTGGAGACAAGACAGCAAGTTAGTCTGACCCAAGAGACTCAATATCCAGAGTTTGATATTTGTGGAGGAAAAAAAAAATGAGCAGGTACCAAATTGCTTGTCCTGTGCTCTATCTCTAACATATTGCTGCATCCTTCAAAATGGAACTCACAGAAAAATCTTTCTGTTGTTTTTCATCTGAAGGCAGTTTCCTTCATCCCCTTTCCTGAGCAAACGATGGCAAATCCAGCAATTCTAGGGTCCCGAACAAAGCAACAAGGCTCAAACAGTACACCACGTTCGTTTTGGAAAAAGGATTTAAAAACCCTATAACTTTGAGTGACTGCTTGGTAAAATATCATACATATCCTAACACCATGGGGCAAAGCAATAAAAGCAGGAACTCCTTAATTCATATACTCATAAATGCTCCTATATTCTAGGCTGAAACAAATGGTCAGCAAAGGTGGGATGCAAGAGAAACCCAAGGTGTTTTTACTACACACCAATGATGCTGCAAGCCATAGTTAGCTGAACCTGCAAACTCCATATACTGCAATCCACTTGTGGAAATCATATATGTCCATACTCTGTGAAACTTGTTACACAAAACATGTTCCAATAATATTAGTTCACTTCATCTTTTTTTGTGTGAGGCAGTAAACATGGCACCAACTTTGTACCAGATTTGCCAGCAAATATCCCCTTGACATTCCTTTTTTTTATTTTTGAGGTTCTTCCCTACCAGACTGAGGAGGAGCTACCTGCAGATGGTAGTTACCTTCAGATAAATCCTGATATGTACCAGATATCTCCAGTCACTGTGCCATTTTCATTCCATGAGAAAAGACAAACATCCAATTTAAAGGAAAACTAATAACTTTTGAGAAAAAGGGATGGGCTTGATGAGATGATACCACACTACAAGCTTTTGTTGTGGGCAAACAGAATCCTATAGTTCAAAGTAATTATCTCATCAAGTTCCACCTCATTAGGATTGAAACTAGACATCATAATGAACATTGGACTAATAATTCACCAATGAGAACTTGGTTTTACTCCAGCTTGCTATCTTTTTTGTAACGTATTAGTTGGTTTCAGCTCATCACCCCCAACTTCACTGGACAAGATGACACACCTCTTCATTTTCGATTCATCATAAGCCTATGGGTGAATTAGTAAATTAGATTAAATTTCCTTTCTCAGTGCCAGAGGGGCACTGGGAAATTTGCATGAGCTCCCTTCCCAGGACACGGCGCGTGGAGAAAAGGGAGAATCAGGAATTGTCAGAGCAAGTTCAGTTTTGCCCCCTGGACCTTCTGCATTTTTGTGGAGGAGGGCAGAATGTATCAACACACCCTCTCCTCCACTCCAAAAAGATAGCGCTAGGATGATAAGTGGGAGATCACTTCATAAATTAAAGGTGGCTACAAAATATTTTGGGACATTAAAGACTATCTGCAGCAGGACAATCCTGTTGTGGATGAGAAATGGCAGAGTAGAGATTATGGAGTCATTAGTCATGCTATCACTCAGAGGATTAAATTTTAATACTTTCTTTTCCTTACTATCCTTCTCCCCACTGTGATGTTTTTTTACCCCTGCACCTGCCCTCTAGATATTAGATAACCTGAACATGAAAGAGTAGAACCTTTTTGACAGTAAAGTTGAAATCCTTCTGTTTTGTCATGCATTCAAATGGGAACCAGACCAACTGAATCCTGACCTACTTATCAAACTGAAACGCCTGCTGGGAAATATCAATAAAAAGGCCCACTGGGAGGTCATTCATCCTGGTCATGGTTATTATGGGAATTGTGAAAGAGAGGGTAGCTATCTTAATAAAAACCCATTTTTATATATTCTTACTTCTTAAATATCTACCTATACGAAGTGTGATAACTTCTCATTGTAGTTTTCCATTAATGAAAGCTTCCAGGGCAAATTCCAGTGACAATAAATAAGTCTGCTTCATTAATCAGACTAGAGTACTTAATGGACCACTAAACAGAAAGTGTTTCTCTGAGGGTGGCCAAGGGTCTTCAGTGGCAATAAACATGAACAGTTGAAGGTATGCACAGTATCCCATCAGGTTTATCATAGTCCTTAGAGCAAGTGAAGTGATTACAGCCTTTTCTAAAGATTGCTTCTAGCCCACATAAGGTAAACTCATCTCAATGGAGCTTTCACCAAAAACTTTCTGAAGCAAAACAAAAAAGTCTTGCAGCTTCACTCTAGCACAGATGCAATGGGTAGCAAACAAAGCAGCTCCACACTTGCTTCTCAGCATGAATGTTTCTACCCAGCCTTTTCCCACAGTAGGTATAGGGATGGAGTTTTTAACTTCCCTGCATAGGGCTGAGCTCCTGGCCTGCTTCTGCCTTTTTAAAATGAGCCCCAACTGAGAGGTCTCTGTCCTACATTACATTTTTGGCAATTTCTTCAAAGTGAGACAAGTCATTTCTCTCTGTAGGCCTCTAATCACTCCCTGTGTTGACTTAATGTCAAGTATAAACACTTCACCAGAGACCCATGATGACTTGCATGTGAAGGTCATGCTACCTTCTGCCATCCTCTTCCTACCCCAATTTTCCTATGAGTCTGTCTATCCTTTCAAATCTGAAGTCACCTCTATGGTGGTGCCAACTATTACTACAAATGCAAACCATTTTAAATGTGTGTCTGTACATACAACTATGTATTTTTATATATATATATATATGCATATTCTGAAAACAAAATATGAATTAATATTACAGTCTCTTGATTTTAACAAAGAGCCCAATTCAGGCAGCTGAACACACTGAGGGATCAAATAAAAAACCTAGAAATGAATAAATCTCTCTCCACTTTTGAAATCTAGCCCAAGGGCAGCAATCACTGAGTTGAATTCTCTGGTCTGTGTTATGTAGAAGGTCAAACTACATGGCTGTAATGGTCCCTCTTGGCCTTAAATACCTATGAAAAAATATGGCCGAGCAGTGCGTTTTTAGCAGACAGTAGGACATTCGCTTTACCCCTCTTGTTGGGAACCTGTGCCTGAAATCTGCCAGAGCAACAGATATTTTTATTAGTAATTTCAGATAAAAATATTAAGCACAGCAGGCAAGAAAGTCACAGAATCATTCGGTGCTGTTTTTAAAGCCCTTGTCTGTGATCTCATCGTTGCTTCTAAAGCTGATGCTGTTTCCATGGCATTTCTGATTAACTAGTGACCCAGCTTCTAAACCATTTCTTTTTTATGGATATATATCAAAGTATATTTGTGATTGACACCCTTTTCACCCATTTATGTTAACCAGAGCTGATAAGAAGCATCTTTCAAGCTTATTAGTTGAGGGCACTGTACAGGCCTCTAAGGCACAATTCTGCATCCACAGCAGGAAGCCCGTTCTTACAACACAGGTAATGTCCTAATGCATCCCAGCTTCTGTATGTCTCATGATACAGGTCTCATGTTGGCAAAACAGGCTTAGCTAAAAATGTCTAATACCATCTAATGATATATAGTTTACCTTATAATTAAAATGGTTATTTTATATTCTGTTCACAGGCCTGTGGGATCCAGAAAAGTTTGTCGTAAAATCAAAATCTACAGTATTTTCTTTCAAAAGGGCTCTATCAGCATGAAACAGCACTGCTGACTTGCGATTTGGCAACATGAGTTGTTGATTCTGAGTGATTTTAAATGTACATTACATAAAGGTTTATCAGCATTTTATCAAAGATTTATAATTTTGCACCTAATTTTAAACACCCTCCTCCACTGTGCTCTGCCTCAGAGGCATGAGCATACCACATAAAGGTAGTACTAGTTAAATAGCAGGAGAAAATACCACAAGACATACATAAACCACAAATATAAAAGATTTTTGTGCTCGGGGAAAACGGGAGAAGTGGAAGAGATAAGACCTGCAAAGGGGCCAATATTTAGTTTAAAACATTTCCCTCTTTCCTTTCGTTTTTTAGAAGTGAAAAACAAAATCCCAAGCAGGTGGGCATGAGCTGTGTTATTTGAGCAACACTACTTAAATGCTATCACTCATTCAAGTAATATGTTGCAGCACAAGGTAATGGAAGACATTAAAGCAGTATAGTATCATCTTGAAGGAGATGTTCAAACAGTTTTTTGCCTGGAACTTGGAAGATACCACATGAGTGGTTATTAACATATTCACTCTCAGGTCAAAATTCTTTCAGGGAGAGGACAGACCACTTTGAGAATCTAATAATGACATCTTTGCGCGAGCTTTACTTTTTGGTTATACGTATATCATCTCTTCCCTGTTCTTTGTGAAAAAAGGCTGATGAACAGGGCAGATCTTGAAATGATTTAACACTTCATCTAGCAGTATTGCCAACTCCTGGCATTCAAATATCATGAGTCAGCCTCTCTAAAATCATAAGATTTTATTAAATGTAAAAGGTAATTAAGTTGTGGCTTTGTATGTTTTTTTTGTTAATTCACTTTAAAAGAACTCTTATATAGGCACTTCTCCAGTGTTTCCAAGCATTTCTTGGCAACCACAAGGCAAAGAAATGTGCTTCAAGAAAATGCAAGCTAAGATACTCATACATTTAGGTGATAGGTATTGGGACTTGGTGAAAAATATTCTGAAGTCCAAGCTCACAAGGAAATACAATGCAATTATGTAGGCAAATAACTACAAAACTCAGCACCTTTAACACCCCTCATCTAGCAAAGAATTCAATTTCTTCTTTTATCCTGGCTAAGCAACCCCCCCGCCCCAGTTCATGCTACAGCTTATGGCACTTGTGTCCCCAAACACCCACAGCTGAGATTCAAGCTAACAGAGATGTCCCTGATTTGCTGTTCAGAAAGCTCGCTCTCCTTGTTAAAACAAATTTTGTAAAAATTTCTGGGAATAAGGGAAAAAACCCACAAGTGCCCACAACTTAAACCCATCAGTACCACAGTGGCAATGCCAGCTCAAGCTTCCTTGAACAACATGAAGTACTACAAGATTTTATTGAGCAAAAAGATGGGAGTAGCAAATGCAGGTATGCCAAACCAGCCACTCACACTGAATAGAGCACATAGAGTGCTGTCTCTAAGTCTGCCAGCTGATGTGCCTTGATGGCCCATTGGACAATACAGTCCATTAAGAATTACCTCTCAGCACCAGACTAATCAATGACACCTCTAAACTTCTTACTGAGGGTGCCATAGCAGCCTTCCCCAATGGAAAGTGCAATGCATTCATGCACACATTAAAGTGCATGTATTTTTAAATAGACTTACTGAATTTTCTAAAGAGCCCTTGCTGAAATATTCCATCTTTTTCTACTTCTACTTATTCTAACCAAGTTTCAGTAGTTGAAAAGACAGGATAAGAATTAAAAACCAAAAACCTCCTAACAGATAGGAGCAATTATAGATTATAGTTTTGGGGTTTTTTTAATTGGTGGTGGGTTGGTAGGTTATTTTAACTGTAAGCCTGATTGACTTAGAGGCCACCAAACAGGTGGTTCTCAGGCTGATACTGCTGGTTTTGTTTGCTTGCTTTATAAAGCTGCACAGTCCAGAAGGGACTTTCCCCCTCACAGATTTGTTCCACAGTCCACCAATAGTAACTGGCTGTGGGTACAGAACTTATCAAATCTCTGGCAGATGCTGTGCTTGTGAGCAAGACCCACTTGTTAGACCTCCTGGGACTGAGAAGCCTGAGGAGGAAGGGTGTGCAAATTCATTTTGACAACTCTAATATTATCAGCCTGTTAAGAATTTCTCTCTGAATTATTATCTAAGGAAATGGTGTGAGTGTGGATGAGGGATGGAGAAGTAAGGTTACCCTTTCTTCATCAGGGACTGGAAGGATCTGGACAACAATGGAGGCTTAGAGAAACAAATCACAGTCTATTCTACTCTCTCGAGAAGAAGACTACAACATCAAGTCACCTTGCAACATGAAGTCGTACCTTAAAGATGTCAGAAGAACTGGAAATCTCTGGAGGGTCAGATATGCCTTAACTAAGTCTACCACAGGTGGGCTTCTTCTGAGGAAATGTATGACCAGAATTTCAGCCGTAACCCCTTCCTCAGTGCCATACCACTGAAGTAAATAGGTGAAAAACAATGTCCTGTAGGAAACCTAGGCATTACCATCTTGAGGACTCCTTTTCGAAAGGGATCTTAATGAAATACAGGGATGATGATCTGAAAGGCCATTACAGCATGGGTAAGCCATCTTCACAATGCCATTTCACAAGTTCTGCTGACTACGGTATGATGATGAAAAAATACAAAAGTACATCTTAAGGAAAAAAGGGAAGGCAGCTTTTATAACCGCTATTTTCAGAAATCTGAAATTGAACCACAAACAACTGTTTCAGGACAGCTAACAGACTGGAGAGATAGATTGGAAGAGGAGGAAATACCCCAGTTTCACAGACAGAGACAGCCTCAGCTTTCACTAACAAGAAAGGAAACATATATGAAATCCAGTGCCAGAGATGAGGAGAAAGATATTTGAAACACAAATCTTAAATACTCCAAATCTAAATAATGACAAATCAAATGGAAAAATATTTCTTTCTGATGCTATTTTCTTATAATTACCTGAATAAAGGTATCCAAGCAAGTTATTTTTTAACATAGAAAATTAGCCACAATGTTGACTTCAAAACTAAAGAGAAAGGAACAAAGGTAAATTTTTGATAAGATGGTGCATTGTGTTTCTTGTATACTCAAGGCTGCATGTCTTTCTCAGATCAAAATGGGCATTTGGTCTCCACACCTGCTGAATCCCTGATTTGCAATGCGCAAAAGGAAACCCACTGAGGGCCAAATGGATCCCTACTGGCATCTACCTGAACACCACCCAAAAGCCTCCAACTGTTCAATCCTCATGTCCTCAGTGCAGCAATGCCCCATGTACAAGCAGCAAGTGTACGTGTCACTTGCCAAGGACATGTTCTGCAGTCACTTTAACATGGTAGTCCATGAAGAGTTCCTGTTAGGCATTATTACCTCTTGTTAATTTGATTTGGCCATGCTTTCAGAATGTGAGTGAAGGGTTTTGGCTGTATAAAGCCCAGCTTTTTTGCCAAGCCTGCTCCTGTTCCCCACACCTCCTTCCCCCCTGTTTTTGGTATTTATAGCTGCAACACTCATTTACAGTTGCATAAGTGTAAAGAAGGATGTCTTCTGGGTTTTCACGCATCTGCCCACGTGAAATTACCACATTAGTAATTACCTCATTGTTTAAGTCAAAATGCAGCTAACAGAGATTGCTTTTGTAACCTTGTCACTTCAGAATGCCTTAAGACAGTATAAAAGCACCCATGCCAGTAAAACGTGTCTTCCAAAAAAGGAGACTTTTTTGGGGTATATTCCTTGCAAAAGCTTTACCTCCTCCCCTATTTAGCAAAGTTTAATATAGGATAAACATTTTGTCACTTACTGTTTTAACTTACATTGAAATACTGCATGGCTCTCGCCCTGGGGATGCCAAATAATTTTTATCAGATGAAAAAAAAAATAATTTTCTATTTTATTTCTCAGAGGCTTTTTAAGATACCAAGAAGCCAAACCTTTTGCTATTACTTTTCTGCCCAGTATGGCTGCAGAAAACATACAGGCCCTGATTTCAAACTCATTTATACATATCTAGCAGAGAAGAAAATGGAGGAGTCAGAAGTAAAGAAATGATTTTCCACGGTCACAAAAGCCGGTCATAGAAGCACAGCTGGGTGTTGGATCAGGATCTCTTGGCAGCCAGCCACAAAAGATGCACAGCACAGAAAAAACCATTTCCTGTAAGGAAGCATTTGACTTTCAAAGCTGCATGAAATGTTCACAAGAAAACCATGTAAATGCCCAGCGGACTGGGGGGTGGGGGGTGAAGAGGATTTCATTAGAAACTGGAAGCCCTCTCTTGTTTCACCCAAAGATTTGCTCATCACAACCACTGCCAGCTAGCCTGAGGTGATTTTCATGTTTTGTATCAAAACCAAGCAAAAATTAAGTCTCTAGTAGTTTCGATGCGAGTTTGCTTTGAAGTTCATTTCAACGCGACACCAGTCAAACTCCATGGATAACGAAGGATTTTAGTTCATAAAAAATGAAGGCAATATTTTCCCAAGTCTCTGCAAAAGGAAAGCACTACTTTTTTTTTTTTTTCTGAAGCACTAGCAAGTACAATGCTGCTGTAAATACAGCCTTACACTGCACACAGCTTCAAGGACTGAAGACATTACAATTGTTCCTCCTCTTCCATCCCACGGCTGTTTCCACTACCCCACTGCCAGGATTTAATGTCTCAAAGGCACCGGGGGTTTGCACGTGCCCCCCAGTCTGCAACACTGCACACCCAGCCCAGCCAGTTAAAGCAATCAATACAGTTTGAGATAATCTGATGAATCTGTGCTGAAACAGATGAAATGCCCACACAATCCTTTCCATCAGCATAGCGGTGGGGCCAACTGTGAGTCCTTAACTGCACTAGTTACATTTGGAGGTGCTGGGTGCTCACAGATATCTCTCCCAGTACACAGCCTAACTAGAGGTGTCCTCCAAGTGACGTTACTGAAACTCGCATCTTCAGGTTTCAGCATAAGCTATGTCAGGTAGGAGCAGAAAAAATATGTGGTCTCTATTGAGTGCAAATAAGCTGAACGTGGGTGTGAAGATACCAGCCACTCTGCTTTTCTACTGGATTGCTCATTTCACTAGAGGCAGGGTGACAATTTTACTATGCTATTATCATGTAACTCTTTGCTTTTAGAGGTGTTCTGCTGCTGCATAAGGATTTATTACTGAAGTGTAATAGAAGCGTAGAAGCCCATTACACAGACCACATTTTCCCTGTGGTATGTGCTGTACCTGGACAGAACAGGGTGACAGTCCCAGTCTCAAAGCATTCGTGACCCGAGAATAAAATGTTGGGGCAGTATGGCCAGGAAAGGGAGCAAAATAAGACACGGGCAGCCAGCACATTAGCCATATATAAAGTCTTTTAAGAGGCAATGTGGAAAGGAAGAGTTGTACGAATGGAGGCTAAAAGCCAAAAGAAGCCGCTTTGCAGAGCTTCACAGGACACTCCTTTCAAGTATGAAGACTGTTTCAAAATGGAATGACTACTCAGGGGAGGCCAAGACTGTGTGTTATTAGATGTGGAAGCTTACTCTTCAATACTGAGGAGGTGATGATAGGTAGGGAGAAGACAGACCATGATAAGCCTTGAAGTAAAAACAAGCAGCATAATTTTCTAGAGCAAGGCAATGGGAAAGCACAGAGAACAGACAACACGGTTAACCTTAAGCATTGGGAAAATTATCTTTGCAGGAGCACTGGGATTGGGTAGCGTACATCTGTCAAATTTATGACAGGATAAGTACAGTGACTGATCCATAAGATAACAAGAGCTGAAATTGTAACAGCAAAGATGTAGTTGTCTGGGTAGAAAGAAAAGGATGTATTACATAGATGGCATTCAGAATGAACTTCTGAGACTGGGTTATAAATGGTAGGGGGTGTTAAAAAGCATGAGGCTACAAGAGAAGGAAGCAACTCAGATTCACATCTTTCCTAATAAGGAAGGTGTGTGGTACTCTTCATGTAAAAATGATATGCCTTGGTTGTGCAGGTGTTGCCATGGCTGGCCACTGGAACACAAAAGATCAGAGAGTTCTCTGGCTCTTGGGCTGAACAGCATTGTCTGGCTTCAATGCCCACAAGGATGAAAGAAAGATATGGGCAGAGAATATTATGAAATACAAGAGTAGAGACAGTGGCAGAACTGGAGGACTGGACTGGAGGGCCCAGTGAAGGAAAGCAGGTGAACAACCCTATTATGGACAGTATGAGTTGCAGAGGAGAGGTGCTGAGGATATGCAAAGGAAGGAAGGAAGGAGGCACATCTGTTAACTTGCCCTTACAAGAAATTTGCAGAACCACATGCAAACAAAGGACCTAGTCAAAGGGACCAGGATCTAAAAGACAGTAGCAATAAAAATGTTTTGCCTGTATAATGCAGTTGTATCCTACGCCTGTAAAGCGTTCCTAATGTAAACTTACCTTAACACCTCTGTTTAAGACTGTCTATTCCAGCACACCTTTCCTGATACAGAAACACATGGCATAGTGCACTGTAGGTTGAACACTGAAATAAAGGCAAAGTGGCATCTTTCACCTCAGTACTACCCTTCCCATATCAGTCTTTCTCACATACAGCCAACACAAAACCTGGTAAAAACAGTGTTCCTCAAGGGTTTTTTCTACTTTCTGGGTACTAGCTGTACAGCAGTGTCGGTCAGAAGCAGTACTGTCACAGCCCTGTTCAGGTCAGACTTCTAACAACATTGCTCTGTCACAGCTTTCACCCCAGCTTACCTCAATTGCATTGGTGTCGTTGCCTGCCTACACCTCCTCTCCCACAGTGGTATGGCCAGGCTATGTGCTGAGAATGAAAAAGCATCTCCTGTTGCCTTCACAGGCATCCTCAGTTCTGGACATGTTATTGTCAACTCCATCTTACATGTTCCAGCCAAGTGGCAATATGCCTAGAGACCTGGCTTGTAGGTTCCTACAGGTATCATACACCTCAGGAGTTCATTAGTGCTGTGATTAACCAGGACAATATGCACATGGTAGTCAGTCACATCAATATTAAACTGAATTCCAGGCACCTGGTTCTCTGCTTTAAGAAACAGGGCTTCAGCAATTAATCCTCTTCTGCTCCACTGCTGTTCCTGTTTTCCAATGCTCCCCGCCCCATGCTTACTTCAGCATGATCCCAGCTAGAGAAAATAGAAAAGGGAAAACAGAAACTTCAATAACTAAATAACTTGGATATAAAACAAAGAGGTTGCACAAGATTTTACTTACCTTTTGGCTAAAAAAAAGGGGAAAAAAAAAGGTCTGAAAATTGAAAGTTTTTACCTTTTAGAAGACTTATCTCTTGATAAACCTGAATCCACACTACTCTTGGATAGAGCACAGGCATACCTGAGTAATCTGCACCTTGGCTTATGTTTCCTCAGAAGCCAGAACCTCATTCCCCCAAGTTCTCCTGCTACCTCCTGCAGCAAAATGGCACCAGAGGACACCTGGTTATGCCCAAACTCCAACTTCTGCCAGGAGGATGAGGAATGGAGTACAGTGCCAAAGGCATTGTTCTTATGTAGGACAAGAGATCTTTCTTTTGACTGCCTTGTATTTTTGGTGGGGTGTGAAACAGAAATCTGCCCATGCCTGTTCCCTTCCTGCTGCTAGGAGGCTGCTCAATAATTCAGTTACCTCTCCCCAAAGGAAGCTCTGCTGGCCTGCTGCTTGCTCAAGCCAGTTACTGCTGCTCGGCAATGAAGTCTGAAGTGCCACAGACTTCCAGGGGCCCCTTTGGCACCAGCTCTTTTGTATTCCAGTGGCCAGTAGCAGCTCCTTAACTCTCCAGCAGCCAAAGCTCATTATCATTTTTATATAATTAAACAGTGCTGCTCATTCTCCTCATTAGGTTATCACAGCAAATTGATGGTTATTTGAGGGAACTGACACAATAGGAGACAAAACACTGGCAACAGATAAAACAAAAGGATGCACACAAAGCTCTTTAATTAAACTCCGTGAAGGGATATGAATTCTAGCAGAGATTTTAGTTACCCTGCTGAGCCTCTTTCTGATTAGCTACAATACATCTGCTGGCTTTCCTAGTATCCATCTGTACTGCTAAAGAGAAATTCATTCTGGCTACAGAAGATGACCTCAAAGACGTCATTTGTGGATAGTTTAATAGCTTATGTATGTTGACAAAGTGGTTCTGAGTTCTTGATGCATTGACATGAAGAAGCATCCTCTTTACATATAACAATGTGCTTAATATGCATGCACACACATATGTATATATGCACACACAAATAACAATGAGAGGCTAACATGAAAGCCAAAAGAGGTTGGAAAATTATGAGGGAAAGGATTCTTTCTCCAAGAACTCCTTATCACCACAATTACTTTTTCTTTTGGCATTCATCATCTGTTCCCCCCCGGCCCTCTCCTTCCCTTCAGCATCCAGGTGCAGAAGCCACAGTGAAGGCTAATGGATGGGACAAGAAAAAAGTAATAGGATACATACTGTAAAGTATATTAATCATAAGTTAGGCTGCTACTTTGAAATTTGATTTTCTTTCAAAAAAAAAGAAAGAGAAAAGAAAAAAAGGAAAAAAGAAAGAAAGAATAAGAATTGAAAAGAGATCTGTCATGGAGCATTTGTAAGAGGCAGTGCCACAAAACCCTTTGGGGCTTTCCATTCAGGTCATAAGGGATCTGGTTAAAATCGCAGTGGTCCTTAATCCACAAGTAATTGACAGCACAGCTCCCAGTGACTCAGTGTGGTATACTGCCACAGTGCTCATTACTGCTGCAGACCTGTAATCACTATATTTTTAGTCATGTGCACCCTGTTGGCTCTATACAGCCTATTGATACAATACACAATTTGCACGTTTATCATAATTAATTACCTGCTGACATACTAAAAGCCATTACCATCTAGCATCCAATTCAGAGGAACGTATTTGATGGAATGAGGCCAGACTATATGATGCAGACATACAGCCTCAAAACGCTCAAGGGAAACAGTGGTTCCCTGTGCTAAACATGGTGCAGTTTTTTTCCCTCAGAGCCCCAGGAACTTGGGTGGATGAAAGACCTCTTCCTCATCTCTTACAGAGCTCTGAAAATATCCCAAGTTCTGCCTAATTTACACAACCCAGTCCTCAGGGTCCTTCTTGGTTGCCAATGTCCTACTGTGAAGGATCCATTAAATCTTTTATTTATTTGTCCATAGAGGCCACTGAAGAATGTCACAAGGTATTTCCTTTTCCAAAGTAGATTAAGCCAGACATGAATGAGGCCCTAACATTATTCTGGGTGAGGGTGTGCACTCATATTTGCCAGACTACTGAGAGTCTGCAGGGAGTAAATATTCACAGGCCCGAATTCTGACCACCTTACATGCAAGTAGGTGCAGATTTGTTACACTCATGACTTGGCAGTATTTTACATTCAGGCTTTGTAATGTCAGATGTAAATGAACACAAAGTTCAAAACACTGGGGAAAAAAGTTTCATACTGATTTTCCCTGCATATACCTCAGCCTCTGCTGTCCCACTGAGCAAGATAAAGTCTAAGGCCTTATTATTATTATTATTAATTGCAATTTAATAGTAATTAAAATGAAGAGTTCCAGCACAGTCCTGGCAGTGTGATTTCATTTTAGCATTAAACATCAGTTTACTGTTAACTCAGACAACTGTCCCCCTACAGAAACTCTCTAACTCAGTCATCCCCAAGGACGTCTGTCCTGGACTGCGTCTGAAAACCAGCAGAACAAGAGATTCTGACCAGTAACAAGTATCACCAGAAAGGACCAATACTTTCCCATTATGAAAATATAATTTGAGAAGGTCTCTATTTTTTTAAAAGATCACATGCAACTGTTATTACAAAAGTAAAATTAGGCTTGCATTTCACTCAGTCTGGGTAGAAAATGCAGTCCTCAGCTGACTCAAAACCAAGTACAGCCAACAACTCCACCTCACCCCCCAGAAGCCCTATGTGCATTCAAAGTATCCTCCCAAAGCTTGTCTTCCTTGCAGTTTCTGTCTCCAACTTCTTATTCTTTAAGTTACTTAATTCTTGGCACCTCCTGCCTCATCAGGTGTGAAAGTCCAATATCTGAAGCAGGGATCTAGACACCGTTACTGTAAACACCTGGAAGCCAGTGTGATGACTGGTTACTGGTATTTATTTAGAAGTGTTAACTGTGTAGAATCCCAGGTCTGTTGACATGGATCAGCACTGCTTTCTGCAAAATGCCATAAAAAAAGCAGAAAGCTTCTGTTGCTGACAGCTAATTCTTTTAAACTTGGAAAGTGATAAGCTAAGTGGTACATCTACAGGTCACAGCAACCTTCTACAACAGCATGAACTATAAGCATAATTTTCTCACATCAAGCAGTTTGAGGAAAATGAATCTGCTTCTTTATCTATTTTCAGCATTATGAAACCACCATACAGAAATAAGCCAATAAATGTGCGTAGCCCACAAACATGCTTGTAATCTGGAACAGCTGAAGTACTTGATAAAAGCATCTGACGACTTATGCATAATGTAAGTAATACACTTTCCATTATGAGCTTTAAAAATCAAGCCATATTGCTGAAGCAGATAATAGTGTAGATGATGTACACGATCAGTGGCCTGCGCTTTCCTCTTGGACAAATCTCTTACTGTTGTTGAGTATTACAAAATCCCACGAGCTGTGAAGGACATGAATTGTCCCTGGGACCTGAGAGTCTGTGGGATGCTGTTAACAAGCTAAAACATTAGGTTTTGCAAATACTGAAAAGTGGGATTGCAGTGTATTAGCCTGAGAGGATTTTCCAGAAGGAGGTTTGAATGTCGAACCGCAACAGGGTCTGAAGAAAGAGTCAACCCTCTTGTCCTGTTACATATCTTTCCAAGAGTGAAAAGAACGGGAAAATGAGTTCAGAAATTATGAGACATGGTTAGTTTCTTCCAGCTATAGCATGTCAGGTCTGAGTACTTCAGTTAGGTGAAAGACTGTCTGAAAAAGGACTTTTGGGAGGCTTGTGCAGTAAATTGTTTTTCCATGTCTTTCTGAAGAAGAGTTCCTAGTACTTCTTAAAAGTTGGCATGGAAGTCCCCAGGTACATCGATACATTCTGTAAGTACAGCTACAAGAGCTATGGAAGGCTTTTTTCTATAGAAATTTGAGTACCTAAGGCAACAACTGCTCTCTAGTTTGGAAACTAAGCAGACACTTTTGTCTGTGTTTACTCCTAAGGGAAAGTAATATGATCATCATAAGGCTGTGAGTTACATCAATTTTAAAAGATATTGCTTTGAATTAACAGAAAAGTGAGGAGGAAAATTCTTCCTTCTGGAAATTTAGTTCTCAGCTGACTATTTATGTGTTGATATTCATTCTTTCCAAGTAAACAAAGCAATAAGCTCTTCTTATGAGCCAAGTGAATCAACATTAGTGGAATGAAAATCATTCTCTTACATAATTGTTTTTCCCCAACCTCCAAGCCCTTAAAAAAAGGCCAGAAAATCCACCTTAGAAAAGAAATCTGGTCGTACTGACCTACTAAATTAAAACAAAAGGAGTGATAAAATAATAGGGAGAGAAGGATTTAATCTTTCATTTATAAAAAGAGAACAAAAAACGTATGTACAAAGGTTTGAACATGCCTTTGAACGAATTCTATCCTCCAATGGATATTTGCAAAGAAAAATTATGAAAACATGCCCTAACTGTCTGGTGGGTAAAAGAAATACAAAATCAGCAGATGTACCAAAAAACATGGGGGAACTAATATTTTCAAACAATTAACTTTGCATGCAGTTCTGATGCTGTCTCTGTACTGCAGGAACGTAGTCAGTGTAGCAATCCTTGAGTCAGATAAATTCAACTTCAAATTAAGAGGGAAGCAGGCCCTTACAGCACTTTGCTGTACTGGAATTAAATGAGCCCACTCAGACCTGCCTTCAAGATCATCTCATTCTAACAGCGATCTCCAGCAGCAACTGCTGTCTACAGTCTCATGCTAAGTTCAGACATTGGCAAGTCACTAAAACTCATCCAGCTGTATTTTAAGTAGATGCCAAACCACCACCACAACAATGAAGACTGTTTGTGAGTGATTTTTCATTGTCTGCAATGTAAAAGTCAATAATGGTCCCAGATATTGGTAAAGTGCCATTTCCAGTAGGCATAACTGAAGGGGGAATTCACACTGCCCAAAATGTAGGAAAACAGAGAAGCGTTCCTTCTCCCAAAACTAAAGGGGGTAGGGAGGAAACTGTCTTTTCAAAACCTGATGAGATTAGATGGCATCTTAAGATGCCAAACTTTTCAGTACGGGTCTGCTCCAATTCTGACTGCTAATTATGAAGGACACCATAGAGTGGAAGCCGTCTGTGCAATTCAAGAGCCACAAGCACAAGGCTTATTTTTCCTGTACATGGTCAGGGCAACAGGCAGTGGTATAACTTACATTAGGGAGAATTTTTCTTTTTCTTTTTTTATTAGGACCATGAGTAACTTTAAGAGTTTGCCAAAAATCCATGACCACTGATCTTCTGTGAAGAACTGTTTCTGCCTCACGCATTAACAATGCCAATGACAGCTAAAGCAAAGATCACCAGCTCACTGTCACTCTTGTGCTCTTCTGTAACATCTGATCAGCCTGCTGGCTACTACATTAGCCCTTACGTCTAAGGGAACTCCTGTTTGTAAAGTGGAAATAAAAGTTATCGTTTTTATAGCACTAAAATTTAAAAATCTGTATGCTACTGTACAGCTTATCTTCAGCCCCACCTTATGCACAAACTCCTGAAGAGTTGCAAAGTCCCCTGGAAAGCCTTTACAGCCCAGCTTCACTCAGTCCCACCCCAGCCTCAGACATGTGGAGTCTCCCAGCTTGCTATTTCCACAACCACACCATTACCAGGTCACCTACAACGCACATGCATCATGTCAGGCATAAGTACAGAACTGTGCTTCTGTAGTTTGCTCAAGTAAATGACAGAAAGCTTATGGCAGCACTAGGTTTTGAGGCTGGCTGTGGAAGAAAAAATGATACCTTATCTGGTATAAAGCCTACTGGTAGAAAGTTAACTCCTCAACATATTTTGAACTAGCAGAGTAAGTTTACACAAGCTCAGTGCTTTGTGTTTTCATTGTACCACCAAAACATGGTCAAAGAGTACACAACCCTTATCATTACTGACTCCTTATCTTCAAAATCTTCTACGTGTATTTGATCCAAGTTCTTTAAGCACCCACTCAGTGTGCGCAATCCTGACCTCCCAGGACCGGTGATATTTGCACACCTCAGAAACAATGGACCCATTTGTCTTGCAAGCAGGCGTGGGCAGGGGGCAGAGCTCTCTCCCTCCCTGGCCCCAACTGGGGCATTTGTTTCAAGAAATTGAAGCAACTGGATTTCAGAGCCTTATAACAAGACACAGTATCATTTATTTAACCTTATTTTCCTCTTCCTAAACTCATGCAAGCCTTCTCAAGCCAATGTTACAGAATCAACAGGAGGAAGACAAAAAAATACCATATTATATATTCATAGTAAGTGTATATACACTTAAATGACTGCAAGCTAATTCATGAAAAAGACTTAATAAAAAGCATAGTGTTAGAAACAGTAGAATGCTTGTAAGAATCCATTAAGGTTGTTGATGATAAACTGTTTTTTTCCTGGTGTTTCACAATTTGAACATCTATTCACTTGCTTTCTACATACTCCTGGAGCAGTGGACAGAAAGGCAAGCAAGGACCATTTTTGTTCTCAAACATTTCCATTAAGCTCTCACTAAAAGTCATTGTTTTCCTAAATTGCTCCCAGAAATCAAATTTGCATTTAATATCAATCTGGTGCAAGTACAGTGTTTCCTCCTTTACGCTAATTGTTTGGGGTTTTTTTGAAGACATGTTCATCAAATGCATGACAGAAATTTTTGGCATGTACCCCTTGAAATGTCCTGCTGGGTTTTTGCTAACATTTGGTAACAAATCTCATGAGAGCCTTTAATGAAAGTTTTTGCATGTGTCATACTGCAAGTCTTCAAAGCGGAAGTTTATAACAAAGTCTTAATGTGACTTTAAAACTCCAAGTCCTTTTCTAGATATCTGCTTAATGTTTACTCACATTGCTGACTGCCCAGAATTTGGCTGGCTCTGACCAGATCTAAGCACAAAAGCAAACTGAAATGACGCAGAACTCACTTTTTCCTCCTTTGTACTTCCTTAACAAGTAGAAATTTAGCAGCATGTGCATAAAGAAAGTAAGCAACAAAAGAAAAGAATCCCCAAAACCACAACCAACCAAACCCACCCACTCACATGCCAGTTGGTTTTTAAAGTGATTTCTACAGCTAACAAAGAGACAGATTGGGAGTCTTGAAACATGAGCCTGTTCTACCCACATAAACAGCACTTCCTGAAAGGCAACCAGCATGTTGTGCTTCCATAAAGGCAAAAAAAAAAGGGAAAGATAAGTCATATTATGAATGTGTTCAAAAAAGAGAGTTACTAGCCTAAGGGAGGGGACAGGTTAACAGTAACTTCTTTAAATGTCCTTTACAATCCACTAATCCTGAGCTGATCAGAGCAGATCACTGAAGTAAACCGTGTAGTTCAGCAACATCCTGCCTGCCCTGTGGGCCATGACCTTAGCTCTGCAGCTCCTGAGCATACCTGACCTCAGAAGTTGGTCAAGGTCTTCAAACAACTTTATGGCTTTGCTCTACAGAGCTTGCACAACAGTAGTCTGTGTTCAGTTACATATTTCTGTGGCTAGGGCATGCTAGTGCAACCCTGCAGTTGAAATAAAGCATCAAAGTAAGGACCTTTCCAAAGCTGTGCCAGCAAGAAGCAGTTTAGCTTGTAAGACCCGATCCCTGTCTCTGGCCCAAAGTGTGGCTTTCTGGCAGCTCAAACCAACATAAACCGGCCTTTTTCTTGCGAAGATGCTCATGCACAGTGAGACAGTTCAGTGACATGAGCCAGCTCAAAACAGACCCCTTCAAAAAGCTCTTTCAGTTAGATCAGCTACCTGAACTACTACTCTGGCAGCCTCTGCAAAAAAAAAACAGCTGATAGAAGGAGGCAGGACAGAAAGGAAACACCCTCAGTTTAAATCTGTTTGGGCCACTCTCTGAGGCTGCCACACTTATTCTAGTTTCTGGGAAATTAGCTTCAGCCTATAGAAACTATTATGACTCAGAATTTATCATCAAAAGAGGACCACATAAGCTACAGCTATTGTATTTTGAAATGAAAATGCTAAATCTGCCAAGAACTGAGGGGAAACATGAGCTAAAAAACCCCACCAAAGTAATAAAACAAACATACAAGAGAGAAAAGCGAGGAAAATACCATAATTGGCCTTTTCATAGATATAACTCTTAAAATGTATCTTACTTTAAGAATCATACCACACAAGGGAATATAGTAGCTTATTTAAAATTCCTCCTTTGCTTAGCTCTTTATATTGTTTAAAGCTTGTCCCATACTGACAATTGCAAGGTATGGGAAGAACCATATATAGCATTCCATAGCATTCCTCTTCCATAAGGCCAAAACTTTTGCTTTCCAACCAACCACAGAGTGCCAAAGAGAAGAAAAGTTTTATGCTTGTCTTTGGCCATCACACCAGCTTGTTTTTACTGCCTGAAACACGAATAGCATGTCTAGATAACTGAACTCTGACAATTGGAAAATCAGACTAGTTAGTACAGTGCCATTATTTTTTAGGCAAGCAGACCTTGTCAGTTCTACCTGCCAAGTGAGTTTGGGCCAGACTGTTAAACATTTCAAGAAAACAGAACAAAACATGCTCCCTCCATGGAGCAGACTTTCATTTACTTTCCATGCTCACATGCACACCATCAGAGACCACAGCACAAGGCTGTCCACAGCACTAGGCTTTATTGCCAAAACTATTCCAGGTCTTTTACTCAAACTACCACTGAGAATGCAAAAGACTAGAATTTCAGTTTCATGGATTTCCTGGCAGCTAAGATAGTATTTATGAGTTGCCTCAGCATTCCTACACTTGCACCAATATAAAGTACTATTGATAGTAATCCAATTTCATTATTCTTTGATGAGTCAGTAAGTGTAGAAAGAGAAATTAAATGGGCAGCTAATCAACACACACACACAAAAACATATTCTGAGGCCAAGTATTTATATGCTGATGACTCAACTTTTGCAGCAGTGTATGCAGCAAGAACAGGAAATATACTATTGAACCCTCTTATGACAACAACTTTGATGTGAAAGGCTGAAATAGTTTATTTTCTCTGCTGTGATTCAGAAAGCTGGAATCGTAACCCTGGATTACTGCAGAATATACTCACAAGTGCTTCTGAGCTCATTAAAGGACATCAGAGAATACAAGGTTTCTGCAGGATACATGGTAAAGGTCTTTCAAAGACTACGGAAAGAAGCATAGGTGACAAAAGGCTGGCCCTGGGAGCTCTGTGCTGTTTGACGTACTGCTGTATGTATCTAAGGCTCATCCACCTCTACAGTGGCAGACCGCTGCTGCTATGAGGTAGGGAAAGAGAAGAGTTCCTCCAGCCATCTATAATGGCATGAAAACTTATGTTTGATGGTGATTTTACTTCTTGTTAATCCAAACACAGAAGTTATGTTGGAATACAGCTGATAGCTATTCTAGAACAAACTTTCTGAATTCAGAATGTACTTTTTCCTACATGAACGTTTGGATAGAGGCACGAGACAGCCCCTTCTTTACAAAGTTTAGGAACTTCTAATCTGCTGCTTATTGTTTATGTTATTGCACAACAAATGTTCCACTGAGCACATAGTGAAAGCAATGTATAACACTACTGTCCTGCAGCAGTAATTCTTACAGCAGATATATGCTAAGGCAAGGCTATCAAATTATCTATGTGTCTGATCTTAGCAACACTATAAATTGGTGGAAACTGAAAACTTATCAGTGGGTTTAAATTAGTTAGCTTCAACAATTTTTAGTATTTAATCCCAGAAAGTCTGTAGATAGAGACAGTACATATAGCAAATTGACGGCCCACTAGGCATGATTTTCTTGATCTCCCTAGTAGTGCTTCACAGGCCAACTGAAAACTTCCCTTTTAGGTTCAAATCAATATAAAAATTAATCCCATCCCCCCTACAAGTAAGGTGCTGGCTGATTTAGCTCACAAGATGTGCAGCAAAACACAAACAAGCCTGATCTTAAAAACATGATTATAAGTGAATTATTTTGTTCAATATTATTTCAGATAAAATAGTAAAAGGTCTGCTAACATGAGTATGTGTTCACAGGGAAAAAATGCCAAACAAAACTAAATCAAAATGAGGTGTCTCTCTTTAGAGCTGCATGGGGAGGAGATATTGAAGTGCAGGAGGTTCAAATTCCTATAAAATAATTTATTTCTCACAGAGCCAAAGCTGTTAACTGCTGTTAGGCTCCGCTTTATCCTTTTGCTGGAGACTGTCATTCAGATTGCCCTTTCTGCCTACTAAACAATCCAAGCAGGACAGAAGCAAATTAAGGCTGCTGCAGCATAACCAAGCTGCTACCTGTCTGTTTTATTTCCTTAATATTGCCGTAATACTTGGAGATTAAACTGTCCCTTGAGAGAGAACATCCTTCTCTCTGTTACTGGTTATCTGTGGGGTTGACTCAGTAACCTGCTCTCTTATTTCCTTCTACTGTCTCATATTAATACTCTGCAGACCATGTCACACACGGCCCTTTATAATCCCTTGTACAGAGATCTTGTAGTTAGTGATTGCTACATGTTGACTTTTACGGCTCATAAAGCCGCTACTGGATATCAAACTTAGTATGTTCAACTGACATCAATGATGTATTCTATCTCTTGCTTCAAATTACTAGAATTCTGGGGTTTGCAACATTAAAAATAATATAACACGACAGAAGAGGCCTCTTTTAGTACTGCTTACTAGCAAATGGGAGTTTCTGACATAACCCAAAGGCTACATCAACCAGACACTACACAGTTAAAGCAGAGACACCACAATATGATAGCTTCCAAGTACAGATACCTCTGGCAAATCAGCTTCACAGGAGCAGCAGTATTTGTGTTTTCAGGGAAGCAACCATCTTGCTCAGACTAATACTTACTCTTCTGAAGACACACCATCTTCTGCAAGCTTTTGGTTTTTGTTTTTTGTTTTTGTTTTTTGCCCAGGGAGGTTGTGAATGCTCCATCCTTGGCATTGTTCAAGGCCAGGTTGGATGAGGCCTTGGGAGGCATGGTTTAGTGTGGGGTGTCCCTGCCCATGGCAGGGGGGTTGGAACTAGATGATCTTAAGGTCCTTTCCAACCCTAACTATTATATGATTCCATAAAACAAAATGAGGTGCTGATAGCTTGGATGAAGCAGCTGGAAGAAAGGATAAGACAGAATGAAGGCTTACAGGGAAGGCATAGAATGGTAATACTTAAAAACCAAACAAATCAAAGATTGCAATCATTAAATAGCATGTATTATTTACTGAGTGCCATTGGACTGAGCAAGTTTCTTTTGCCCTACCCTGCAATACGAAATGTAATGCTTTGACAAAACAGGGTGATAGGTGTCAACTAGTTGGAAGTGCCCTCCTCCATAAAATTGTATGTGCCCAGCTCACAGAGAGAGGCCTGGTGAGCTGGACTGCTTTTCTCCAGCTGTGATACTAGCATGCAGTAGCTAGTGTGGTGAAACAGGCTGCTCTAACACACCACAGTAACCTCAAGAGCTATAAGCAGTTAGGAAGGAGGTCTATGCAGCAAAGCCTTCCAAGCACCATGAAAGTTTTACTCTTCAGATCATACTACAAAGAGATCCGAACTATGCAAAGCTAAATTTCCCATGGTGTCACAATTTCAGGACATTAATTTCTCTCAGCTCCCCAACTCACACTATATGCTAATCATGGCCCTTTTCTGGTGCATTTTATCATCTCCAAGCTTCTCTTGTAATCTGTTACTCATTGCCAACTAACCATTTGTACACCAGTCCCAACAAACACCACCCAGGAAGGGAGTAGACACAACATTTTATGCTCAGTTAAGCACAACTAGCCTGTTCTCACACTCAGCAACAGATGGGACATTCAAAGCATGCAAGTTGTAGGCAGAAATCTGCATTACGCTCTGGCCATCAGCATGGAATTTCACTTCAACCAGTATTCAGCAAACCACCCAAGCCAGACTGTGCTCTGTCAGATATCGTGCTAACGCCACTTTTCAAGAATGGCTATCCTTGCTAAATAGTTTCCAATAAAGTAAAGGTTGGCAAAAAGATATTCAAATCTTATTCTTTCTCCAATCACACGACGTGATTCACACACCTTGCCTCTCCTGCCCTGTGGAAAAAATGCTAAATCACAACAATCAAAAAGCAGAGTTTCGCCCTCTTGATCTGTTTAGGTTTTTTCAGGGAGCTTTTCACTTCTCTGGAATGTAGATTATGTATTTAGGAGAAAGCAGCAAAAAGTGTGAAGAAGATATATGGGATGTCACTGTGTAGTATTTAGCTTCCTTCTGAACTGTTAATGCATCTCTGGTAATGCAGCTGCTAAGTAACACTGTCTTGTACTAAAACATAACTACTCAAGGTTGTTTCTCCCCACACAAGATCCCCTCCTTTCCTTTCCCCTCATCTCCTATTCAGTGGTAGCTCTCTGCATGTGGGGGGATTCTAATACCTGGAATTTGCATTTTGGTAACTATGATCCCATGAAAAACTTCAGTTGTGAATACCAGCGGTGTATGATGTTGTACTGCTGGTTTTTCAGGACTACATATACCTGCACATCTTAGTCATTGCTAATACATTACTGCTGTACTTCAATCTGCATGTAATTTTGTCACTCTGGATTTTTCCAGCAGTACATATGAAATGCAGTTTACTCTGAGTGATAATTAAGAGGGAGCAACTAATGATTCCAGCTAGAGAAAGATAAGGATGCAAAAGACAGACCTTACGGTTTATTTTAGGTGATGATGCAGCTGTTACAATGTTGCACAAGTTTCTCATGCTCTCTGATCATCATACCACCTTCATCAATGAACCACATATGCTTCCTTACCTTCCTTTCTGAAGAGGATCATATGGAAACTTAAACATGTTATCTAACTGTTCTTTAAACCCCTGACATTGAATGAGAAGCAAGTTATGGAATGAAGTCTATGCACAGATGGTGAAAAGGCATGAGAGAGAGGTGTGGAACAGTGAAACAAAGAGATATGAAGATCTTTTCTGCCATCAGCTTGACTAGCTTTCTGACTGGAACACAGGCACTTCCATGACTTTTCAAACACCCAACTTATCACAACATAGCACAAGAAGATCTACAACATAAATGATCCAAATCCATAACCACAGCTTACCATGGGAATTAACAGACTTTGGGTTACCAGCAGGTGCAGGGACATGATTATTTGTTACAGTTGGTTTTCTTGTTTTTTCGTGGGGTTTTTTGTGTTTGTTTTTTTTTTTTTTTTTTTTTTTTTTTTTTTAATTTGGCTTCTTTAAAATTAAAATAGGACTACTCATAATTCATCTCCGCTCTACCAGTCACCGAAACCATCTTCATTTAAACAAATAAGCATTCATTTCAATGTTAAGTGCATCCATGAATGAAATATGCAACTAAAAGACATTTAATGATATTTGCACAAATACTTTCTAGTAATCATTCTAATCTTCATTATCTGGTGGATGAACCCTGCCTCGGAACAAGTCAAACGGTGTTTTGCATCCAGTCCCTAACTCTGTAGGCTCTCTTTCCTAATCCAAACCCACTTCACAGCTTTTGCACTAACATTTTTTATTTTGCACCCTAGCTTTACAGCCTCTCATGTTTTCCCTCTGGTTTTGATTTCTAAATGCTCTTTGTTCCTATCTATACAATAAAACCCAGTGCACTCAAAATAAAATGTGGGGTATAAATATGTGAAAATAAAATTTTGGAAAGTTGCAAGCAATTTTTCCAGCAAAAACTACTACATGTATGAAAATACACAAATCAAGATTTTAGTGAGCCTCACACAGACAGGCACATGCCTACTCTTTCCTCCAAATCGTCAGAGCTTTTGCACAAGACTTCTTTTACATTTGTCTTAGTCCCTGAAGTTACACACATCTTAAAGTTAAAAAAGACAGACTTGTTAGTAACACACAAATGTTCATAGACATAACATCTTTACAGACATCCTCTGTGAGCAGATCAAGCCACTCTCCCTATGTATTTAAATGCAGTGGAAGGCTGGAGTTTTTAAGTTGTCAGATTTGTGCCTGGGTATGAGGGGCTCTATTTTCACTCTTCGAGCAACAAGAGATTAGCAGCTTGAAATCACTTTGACAGTTTCAGTTACTCTATTGCATACCGCAGGGAATTTTAATTCCAACCTGTGAAATTGTAATTGCTTCTCAAGAAGAGCAGAAGGATTCTGGGTAATGGCCACAGCAAAGCTCAATGTCAGAGTTGCCAGTTGCTGCCACTTCAGATATTACTTGCTGTTATTCAGGCATCACTCTAGCTTTCCATATGGGAAGTTGAACCGGGGAGTGAAACTAGATTAACAAAAACTGTCAGATGTTCAGAGATGTGCAGGCATTGATGTGACAGAGGTGGATGAACTCTTCTCAAAAAGGTACCTCCTTCTTTTGCTCTCCTGCTTTACAGAACAAGCTTTACATAAACCTCTTCTTTGATTTTATATTATATTTCTAAACAAGTGTACCATTACTAGAAAGCTATGATGAAAAGATTAAATGACAAAGTCCTCCACCATCCAAAACCATGCACAAGCAGGACATAAAAAGTGTGCATTTAATGTTGTTCAGGAGAGACTTAAGACGTCTTTGCTATTCAAGTCTTGTGGTTTGCAAGATTCCTCACCAAAACCAGGCAAAGACAACTCAGACCTATCACAGATATTTAAGAAAAATAGTCGAGGCTTCCTTGGTACCAAAGGAAATTAGACTCTATTTTGCTTTAAAAAAACTAAAGGCATTGTATGTAGACTGGTGTTTAGCAGGCACATTCTCTAGTGATGAGGTGTGTTCATGCACGTGTAAAAGTGACATCAACTGAGTGTGGGGAAACTTCTGCAATGACCTCATTAATGTGGAGCACAGTAGATTTCTCACCTGTTCTGATGGTCTGCAAGGAGAGAATGCTTGGTGCAAGTAGGCCTCAAACATAATGCTGATGTAAAAATCAGAAACACGACCTAGCAAGACGGAACCATTCAGGGAGCCAAAAAATCACAGATCCAATGGGTTCAGGTCAATACATTCCATGAAGTAGATGTACTTTCACAGTTCACTCTATGCTCACTAAGGTTTCCCAGCCTGCAACAGTAGCCCCAGGCTGCATGCACTTTGGGTTTTGCCTGAAGGACAGGATGAGCTGTTTGACCAGAACTGACTTGTTCAGCTCAGTGGCTTTGAGAGCTTCAGTTGCAAATAAACAGAAACAAATGGCAAACACTCTACTGCTCTGCAATACACAGTGTCTAAAAGCCCTCTCAAAATCTAAAGGAAGATAATAAAATACTTGACAACAACACTTCCTACTTACCAGATTAAAGTTCAGTTTAAGAATATACTGCATCTGTGGGCAATGTAATTTATAAAGTCTTCTTTGTCCTCTTTCGGTATATTGCATTATTTCTAAGAAAATAAGCTGGTCCCATTAAAGCCAATGATGCACAGAATCTAAATCACAAGCTTTGTAAATCTTTGTAACAGCTGATGCAATGAGTCTGTAATTGCTATGATTAGATAAGCTAGAGTGGCTGACAGAGTGCTAGAGGCACAGAACATATCTGCATAGTTTATTCCCATCAAATCCAAAAATTTGGCTCACATACGACGACTTTGTCAACTCATAGTTTTCCTGAGAACCTTGCGATATGTGGCACTTTCCTGAAAATTTCAGCTCCCAGAAACAAATGTGGGTTTTTTTTTTGTTTTTTTTTTCCCTGAGAATTTCAGAGTTGTTAAAAATGTAAATCACTGATTGTTACTTATTCCTGATTGTACAGAAAGGCCTGGAAAAAAAAAATCAACCAAAAAGAAGCAAATAAAAGCTCAGTTGTTTTCTCCTTTTGGTGTTTTTTGGTTGGTTGGTTTTGTTGTTTGTGTTGTGTTTTGGTTTTTGGTTTTGGGGGGGTGCTGGGTTTTGATTTTTTTTGTTGTTTTTTTTTTTAAATCTCATGAATTTTGACTGAATGAATTTTTTTAAATCTCATGAATTTTGTTCATGACCTTCAGTGGTTGCAGTAAGAAATATGATATCCAAGTCATTACACAGCTGACTTCCTGAAGACAATTACATCTGTTGCTGTAATTTACAGGCTGTACGGAAAGCATCATGGTGGAACTTCCTGATTAATTGTCTGTAATTATTATGAAACTCTAGTTTACAAAGTACGAAGCATTCGTCCTAGAGGATTATTTATCTGCACCGTACAGCCACTCTACTGGGTTTGGCTGGGATAGAGTTAATTTTCTTCATTGTTGCTGGTATGCAGCTATGTTTTGGATTTGTGACAAAACTCATGTTGATAACACAGGGATGTTTTAGTTACTGCTGAGCAGTGCTTACACAGAGTCAAGGCCTTTTCTGCTCCTCACACCATCCCACCAGTGAGTAGGCTGGGGGAGCACAGGAAGCTGGGAGGGGACACAGCCGGGACAGCTGATCCCAGCTGACCAAAGGGATATCCCACGGCATATGGCATCATGTCACCAATAAAAGCTGGGGGGAAAACAGGAGGAGGGACACACACACTCAGAGTTATGGTATCTTCCCAAGTAACCGTTATGTGTGACAGAGCTCTGCTTTCTTGGAGATGGCTGAACATCTGCCTGTGGATGGGAAGTAGCGAATTAATTCCTCGCTTTGGTTGCCTGTGTGCACGGCCTTTGCTTTATCTTTTAAACTGTCTTCACTCAACCCATGAGTTTCCTCACTTTAAACTTTCTGATTCTCAACCTCATCCCACCAGAGGGAAGTGAGCAAGTGGCTTCATGTTAGCTGCCTACCAGGGTTAAACCACAATAGCCATGTAGACAGCTCAGCAACAATGCACAAACGAATGAACAACATCATGCAGTCAGCTGTGAGAAGAGCTGGACACAGAGTTCAGTTCCTGGCTGACCAGCACAATCTCAAGATGTGTGGAGATCCTGTCAGAACAAAAATGGCTTGAAGAAAGTAATTAGAAATTTGCAGTGTGTGAAATGTAACCTCCTCACTAACAGAGCAGTATTGTCTTATACACAGCACAATGCAATGCACAGCCAGTACAAGACTTGTGTAGTTCTCTGAGCATCATACTAAATCTATACAGTATTAAATCCATCTTTTAACAGATCTCTACCACCAGACCTCCATATTCCCATTCAATGATAAAAAAGCAGTATCTTTAAAACTACTTCTAAGTAAAAAATAATTCTCATTCTATTAACACAGCATAGTAACTCATTGCGAATTTGAGAGAGGCAAAAGAGCAGGGCAAAAATTCTTTCAGACATGACAGCAAAATAAACAGCAACAAATGACAAACTTTAATGGCCCAGCAGTTTGATTCTAATGTAGAAAGACACACATCAAACCATAACACTGCACTAAGCAAAATCTTTAAGAAAGCTTTAAGTGTTCTGCCCATAAAAGATCACCAATGTCACTCAATAGAAATATTTCTTATAAACTACACACAATTTTACCTGCTACAGCAGTTATGAGTAAGCAATGCAAACACTGCATCATTTTAGAAAAAAAAGGAAGAAAGATGCAACAAACTGTTCTACCAAACAAGGATCTCAAATTTTAGCAAGAGGTCTTCTTAGAGGTTATTAATATTCTCTCCTACAAATGACAGGAAAGGCATAGGGTGAGTAAAAATTATTGCTCAATTTAAAATAGCTTTTTTTTACAAAAAAAAAAAAAAGGAGTTGTTGCTAAAAATGTTTCCTTTGAAGATTTTAAACAGCAGTTTTATTGTTTTCATAAAAGCCTCATTCAGTTCACAGTTCTGTTTTCATTCCACCATAGTAAAACATAACAAGGGCTGCCAGTAGAGCCAGGCTGACAGACAGTATCTTCAGTCCACCTCCTTCTTGTTGCCATGGGAGCTGCAAAGCCATCCATGAGCCGAGTGGCGTTTTCATTGGGATCTCAGCAGAAGGGTGAGCTTTCCAGTTTGTGCCATTCTGTGGTGCATGTCTGAACTCCTGTGAAGAAATGCACGTATTAAGAGTGCAACTGTGTTAGGTATTTCTGAGTGTACATACCAAATACAAATAAAATCTCCTCTTTATATTGAGGTTCAAATTAATGTTCCTTTTCAAGATAAGCAACAATTCAACTATCATTGCATCATCATTAGGTCATCAGCTTTTATACAGAAATCTTCCCAATGCCATCCAAAGTCAGTCTTTCTAATGAAATTAACTGCCAAATCAATGAAGCTGTTAGCAACAGAAACAAATCTGAAGACCTCAATGTCATCAGAGAGTTGTTTGATGATTAATATTTTTTTTTTTTTTTTTTTTTTTTGCTGCTATCTCACTACTCTCCCATTTTTGGCTTCTTCAAAAGAAATGTCTAGCCAGTGATAAAGGGGACCACAACACAACAATCCTTTGCACAGCAGGGATCTTCTAAAGTCAATCATCGTCTCCTGGTATGCCAGCTCAGTGGTGCTTGAAAATCCTCCCACAGCGCTTTTCCTTTCCTCTGACCCTCAGGAGGCAGCTGTGCTAAAACACTCACCTTCCATTCAGCATATTGAATCCCAGTTCCCTGCTGTGCCTGCCATTACCATTCTCAACCTGACTGCAAGCAGAAAGATCCCCCAGAATATGAGGACTTTCAACTGAAGCACAAGTTACAGATGTTGAATCACTATTTCAGCACAAAATCCAAGTGGAAAGAATAAGGAACTCTTCTCTTCTGCAGCCTTGTTCAGTTCAGCATTGTAGATATTCAAAGGTAAAAACATCTATTAAAACTGTAATCTATGACATTTGCAAGAGGTGTTAAGTGGTAAGGGTGTAAGTAAACAAAGGTGTAATGATCTTGCATCACAACATTCAATATTTCTGTTCATAATTCTTTTCTCCTCCATTTCAGTAATCCCTTAGGAATTCAACAGCTCAGATGGATTTTTAATTGGTTTGAAATTTTCCAGTTAAAAAAGGCTTTTGGTTAATCCATTTTCCTCCACTGCCCCCCCACCAACCCACTTCACATTTTGTATAAAAACAAGTCAGGGACCCAGAAAGTACCTATCTGGATAATCTTGTATTTCTAAGCAGCTGAAGCAGGGTCCCATGAAAATATAGTCCAGATGCCCAACTCCTTCTTTCACCAAATGTATTTCTGGGCAAACTCAAAGAAATATCAAAGCTCCAAGGAAGGTGCCTGTTCATGAAAGTGTGACAGCACAATTCAAACTGTCTGTAACTACCTCCTGTTTTCCATTTCATGAATCAGCTCCATTATAGTAACTGTAGAAGGAAAATAATGATTACTACTGGTTAGGTAAGTAAGCATCAAAGGGACAAATGACAGTCTGGTGTAAGTGCTATTCTAACATCTGAGGTATTGTTCATTTAGAGCACAATTCACACAGGCAAAGGGTTACTGAACAAGTGACCTATGAAATAAAGATGACTTCTTATATATACTGCACCTAGAAGACCATCAACCTGGCAAACAGAGGAAAGGAAGCAGGTAAGCAAACTGGAGTGTAATTCTCCACAGTTAAAGGTACAGTAACAACACTACCCCACAACTTTAATCTTGTACAGAATATATTAGCTTCATCAAAAGCTACAAAGCTGCTTCATATTGTGAAGTTATTAACTAAATCAATTTCTAAGCCATATGAAATTTAAGTAACTGGCTACAGTTATTCTATCCCTCAGAATCAAAGCTGATTAACCTTTGCCTGCAGAATAAACTGGAAACTGTACAGTATATTAAGGAGGTTTTATATATTAATCAAAACTCATTTGCAGTTTATTCGTTCTAGACATCTATAAAGCCTTTTTTTTCTTTGCAGGTCTCACAATCTCAACCAATCTAAGGCACATAATTTATGGTCATGACCATTTGTATATGTATCATTGGTACATTAACACTAAGGTTAAGGTGATTTAAAAGAATGGATAACGCTGTAAAAATATCAATACAACCAATGACTGAGTTCTTCTGATATTTAATTTTCACAGATTCATACCTAAAATTTGGCTGACTAGAACCAGAAGATTCCCAACTCCTTATTCAATATTTCTACATAGCTTGATAATCAGTAAAGTCCTGAATATTTAGTTGTAGAAGACTAGATGCTATCCCTTAGAAAACAGATAAAAAGGGCCAGTACCTTGCAAACGACTTTGTAACTTTCTCCTCAATGCTTCTTTTAATGCTTAGCCTTGGTTTCTATCTACCTGTCTCTGCTAGACTGGGGACAGCCAGCAAAACACCCCAAACACAAGTCAGATCTAGTAAAAAGTTTTGAGGGACTTCCCCATCCCAACATTAGTGTTTCATGCTCCTGTGCAGTAGTTTTCAGTAGTGATTTCACTGGTGCTTCATTTCTGTTTTACAGTTTTTCTGGTTTCGTTTTCCAACACAAAATCAAGTAGTCTCATTCTGATCATGAATATCCTATACCTTTTTTTTTGCTACCACATTGTTTTCTTAAACCCTATTGCCACATGTGATGCATATGAACTAGGCAGTAGGGAAATGCCACTGGCCCCACAGTCAGTTGTCCCAGTGGTATTTCATTTGACTAAGTCAGCCTGTAAAGTTGTGAGGCCCATTTTCTTCCTTACTTCATCATATTTCCCATAAATTAGGTGAACATACTGTTACACTAAACTAATTTTCAATTTTCTTGCTGTATGTGACCTTTTATAGTATTTTACTAATACTGAAACTTTACTGGGTTGGAGGCACAATTCTCCTAATATCTCTACGCTTCTGTTTTCCTTCTAGCTTATATTTTGAACTCAGATGCGTTTGTTTCTACTGGTAGTCACATTTTCTAAATTGCTAAAAGTTTTTTGATTTTTGCAGTATCCCAGATCATATAAAAGACTGCCAATTTAAACCAGAAGTTTTGCTTTCATTAAATACTCCTCCTCCTCCTGCTCATGAAATACTACTCCTATTAACTTGCTAACCTGCATTCTTTACAAATTTTCTTACGGGTTAAAGTGTTCTTATATGGACAAAAAGATCGCAATTTGCAAACGAAAATGGCCCTTTTCTTTAAGAGGTACTTCACAGTATTGCTTAAACCACTATTGCATTACTGTTTAACAACGTCTGTCTATTCAGATGATCCTGCCAAAGACTTCCTCTCAAGAAAAACAACGAATACGTTTGTCTGATCCATGTTTTCTAAGAACCGTTCTGTCGTTTGCCCCCAAATTCTGCCCTGCAACATTGACACATGGGTAATACCTCCGGCTTCGTTGAAAATGTCTGTCATTACTGTCACAGAAGACATATTTGTAAAAAAGGGTACATCTGGTTCCCTGCAAATGAAAGGCTCCTCTAGAAAATGGCAGTCTTTTGTGTCCCCTGCAATTCCTACAACAGCTTTTAAAACCAGCATAATCTCTCGGAGACACCTGCAGGTAGATGCCTCTTCCTAAGAGTCTGTCGTGCAGCTCTGTAAAACATGCAACAAAACTCAGCGGGAAGAGGAAGAGCCCTGCAAAGCTGACCATGTTCTTGCACTCTCTGAAGCCTGAGAAGAGGGCTGAGTGGCCCTCACTGCAGTCTAGACAACAGTGACATGCCTGTCTATAATATAATCAGTTCTTACTAACATAGAAGTGTTTTATTACCAGCTGTGCTAGTGAAAAACACTGTATATATTTTTTTTCATTTGGGCAAAAATCTTGTAGTGTCTGAGGAGATAGTTTTCAAGTATACAATATATATTGTAGTACATATTGTATACTCAGACGAAGAGAGGAGAGGATGAATCTACAGAAACTAAAACTAAACTTAAGCCTTCTAGGGTAGACAAAGCAAACTACAAGAGCTTCACTGGGCTGTCTTATGAGCTTCAGAATTTGCAATACTGTAGAGCTATATTCCGAGATCCTCCCCTATATCTTTTTTTCCCTAAAGCTTTCTACATACTGTGCCTTGGAAGAGCCATTCAACACACCTGCAGAAAAGATCTTTCATGTTTTGTGGGGAGGGGAGTTCTCCACAGAAAACTAAGTTTATGAGAGCTCTTTTATGAACCTTTGGTGTAAAAAAACTGGGTGGAGGCAAAGATCGCATGTGTTGAACTAGCAGTTACACTGGTCCACTCCCTGTGCTCTCACTTCATAGAAGTATTAATTCTGAAAGGCCCTTATTTGTATCTCTAGATAAAATATTGGCAGTTGCATTCACTTTTCAAGGAAATCTTCAAGGCATTTCTGCAATATTCTGATTAAATGGTGATATTTACTATACACTATTACTAGGCAGAGTGCAGCAATTTGTTAAGCTGAGCTCAGAAATCACACTTTTGTAGCTGCAAGACTGAGGAAAATTAGCATAATGATTCAGTTCAGTGGAATTTAGAACTAAATCCAAAGCTTCATTTCCTAAAAAATACTTGGAGGAAATCCTAGGGTAAAGAAGCTTCCAGAAATCTGTGTTTATACTAATTTAAGTCTTTATAAACCATAAACTCTTTGGTAGACTTGTTAGTAAGGAGCACTGCTCTCATTAAGAAGGACTGCAATGAAGGAAAAGGTACCATAAGATTTAAACCTATATACTATTAATCAAAATGAGGGGAGGAAGGGAAATTATCAAACTGAAATGCAAAGACAGACACTTTGAGGTATGCATCTTGTATTTCCATGGAGGCAGTCTTTCATCTTGTTTTGGCAGCCACAAAGTAAACATAAGACTTTGCTAATAAGGTATAATATAAATTATTAAACCATCCAGTGAATGATCAAATGCATTTCAGATTATTTTTTGAATAAATCTGCCTTGACGACTGCCAGGAGTAATATATTTTGTGCACTCTTGCACAGACCCATTGATTGCTGTCTTTCTGAAGCTCCAGTCCCAGACTTAAACCGCTGTGCATGAAAGAAATATATAATCACATCAAAACCTAAGCTTTGGCATCTGTCGATCACAGCCTAGCTTTTTGTACATCTCACTTCATGTTAGTCAACAAAGACATGAGAGCAACTCTTTAGCTCTGAGCTGAGGTTTTAATAGATTCAAAACATTTCTTACATGCAAATTTCTTTTATGGCTCAGGGGCACTGTTAGAGCTTGAAGTGTTAGCTAACTGCTGTGAAAAACTACTTGACTGAGCATATCTCAAGATAAATTAGACTTCTGAATTTTTTAGCCCAACCAAGTACATGTTACACACTTGTACTACTGGCTTTAAAGATACAGACTTTTATAAAATCACGCACAACAAGTCTGTGTGGCAAATTAAAAGAAAACATGTTAAAATATGCATTACATATCCTACTGCGCCATTTGAAACTCTGGGCTATTACACTTTGGAGGCATTTTTCAGATTTAAAAAACAAACAGTTACTGAAGGTCACATAGATTACACATCCAAAAAATATGTAAATTAAATTTTATTGAATAGATCCAGAAAATGCATTTAGTTCTGTAGGTATTAAGAGAGCTCATTTGATTTATTATACGTGAAATTCTACCAGCCTTCTGCAAATGTGGAATGCTGATCTTAGAGTAGAAAATAAATGGTGTACAAAATAATTTTTTCTAATGGAATTAACACAATAATTCCCATAAGAAGCATCCCTGCCACCATGTATTCCAGTGAATGCACACTGCTACATTTTTAAGAGAAAATTCTGTCTACAAGCATGCTTGTGTCAGATGTTATCAGCTGTACACCATTCCTAGGAATTCACTGATTCCAAATATGCAAGGAGTTTACTTACCCATTGTAAAAAAAGGGAAACGCTGGAAAAATAAATAAAGCAGACAGAAACTTTTGCAAAGGAATTTCATACTGTTTCTTCTTTTTGTTTGCATATATACATATGAGTTTGTGTATGTGTGTGATATCTGACTGTATGCTTTAATATGTAAGTAACAGAACTGAAGGATAAATACAGATTTCTTATTAATTTCTCAGTAAATGTTCCGAGTCTTAGCAATGATTACTATTCTTACTCTGTTAATCCCAAATCCTTATCACCAGAGTTATAGCAAGAAAATAAATTAATGAAAATATCTTGCAAATAGCTGCAGTCAGTTACTAAAACTGTCTTACTGTCCATCATAGGATCCTAGGATAATTCAGACTGCATCTCCATCCTCCTGCTCAAAGGGTCAGCTGTGGCCTAGTTTGCTCAGACATTTAATGAGTTGGGCTTTGAAAACCTCCAAGGATGGAGACTCCAGTGTCTTTCTGAGCCTTTGTTCCACTGCCTGTCTTCATGGGGAAAATGTTTCTCTTCATAGCCAGTCTAAACCTCTCTATTCAACTTATGCCCAATGTCTTTTGTCCTCCCACATGCACCACTGTGAAGCAGTTGGCTTAGTCTTCTCAATAATATCCCCATAGACACTGAGGGGCTTCTCTTACAGCCTCCTCTCCAGGCTTGAAGAAGCCTAGTCCCTTCACCTCTCAGGCCAAGTGCTCCAGGCTCTCACCATCTCTGTGACCCTATGTGATCTTGTTCCAGTTACTGTCCTGGGTTCAGCAGTAGCAGTCAGTTTTTCTCCTTCTTAGTAGCTGTTGCAGCACTGTGTTTTTGACTTTCAGCCTGGGAACAAAGCTGATAACACCGATGTTTAGACTGACCAAGGACTTTGTGAGTCTCATGCTCTGCCAGGGAGGAGGAGAAGCTGGGAGGAAGCAGGGACAGGACACCTGACCCAAACTAGCCAAAGAGGTATTCCATACCATAGCACGTCATGCCCAGGATGTAGAACTGAGAGTCCTCGGAAGGGCTGGATCACTGCGGGGTGGGGGCGAGGTACCGGTTGGTGAGAGGTTGTATTCTCTTCCTTGTTATTTCCTTTATCATTATTACTATTAGTGGTAGCAGTAGTGATTTGTGTTATACCTTAGTTATTAAACTGTTCTTATCTCAACCCGTGGGAGTTGCATTCTTTTGATTCTCCTCCCTGTCCCTCCAGAAGCGGAGGGAAGAAAGGTGGGGGGGGAAGTGGACTGCGTGGTTCTGATTTACGGCCTGGGCTTAAACCACGACAGTTACCAATTCTTAATTTATAGTAAGATCGCTACAAATGACCCAGTCAAGTCAGGTCAACAATGCTCCTAACAGCTGGACCATGGTCAAATACAAACATAAACCCTATTTAATAATGGGAGGACAGAAAGACTGATTGACCTTAAGCTCGGCTGCATCAGATTCGAGTTTCTTCCAGGTCTGTCATCACTTATGGAGATGCTACTCCTGACCTACACAGCAAGTCAGCAAAATTTTTTTTCTTTCCTAGTAACACTTGAATAATCTGTCTGATTCCTTTCAGCAGATTAGAAAAAGCATCTTTCTCATTACTCAATTACCTCTCACCTTGATTACTCCTGTCTGTGCTTTTTTCCCCTATACTAGTCTCTTGCATCATCTGACCAGATGACCTCTCCTAATAAACAGAAGCAGAGATGCCAACAGGAACACACTTAGGAATGACATACTGTGTCATGACTTTCTGTCCATGTCACACAGACCCAACTCTGGAACTTCCTCCCCCTATCTTAAGATTAAATTCAAACTTTAATATTCCTGTGTAAGAGTATAAAAGAAATAAATTCTCTCTCTTCAAGTTACTGTACCAGAACTTTCCACCACTACTGTAAGGCTCCACTGGTATTTTTCTTGCAGACATCTCTCTGCTCTTTTCCATATTCTTACCTATGGGTAGACCTAACTAATTCTTTTCCTCACCCGAACAGTCTTTAAGGATTATGCCTCAATGAACTCTCAAAATTCACGATGCAGTTAAAAGGCAAACAGAAGGCTGAGTATCTGGGGCTTATTAAATTACTTCCTTTTTGATGTACACTTTGAGGAGGAGGGAAACAATCAGAGATCAACTAAGAAAAAGAAACAAAAAGAAGAGAAACAACAAATTAAGAAAAGATAAGCCAAAAATCCCTCCAAAATGTTTAAAACACAGTCTTGTGCCACTTTCCATTATACTCATTTGTTTTAGCCTGTTTCCTTGTATTTACTTACACAAGCTTTCAGGCAGGAGTTGACTCTTTTTTATGTATTTGTATTTTCTGCTGCTATTAACTTGGTAACTCAGTTATCCTCCCCCTACAGAAATATTGCATTGTCAAAATAACCTGCCATTTGAGGTCAGAAGCAACATTTTGAAAAATAGAAGGTGTGATGTCTGGAGTCTGAGCTACCTTTTATTTTCTTTTGCAATGAGGTGTCTGGAGTGTCAATCATCATGCCAGAAACAAGTGACATGCAAGCGGTATTCCACAGGAGAACTGAGAGATCTTCTAAGCAGAAAAAGTGTGATTCAAAAGTTACAGTCTTCCACGTAATGACTTGAAATGAAGAATGAACCTATGGACAGATTCAGGATGGGGATCTGTCATTATTTGTCTCCTTGTGCGTAGCACAGTCTTATGACAGAGATGGCAGGTACTTGCTCTGAGCTCTCACCTGGTAATTTGTTGGTTAAATTACAAATCTGTTTCCTAGAGATCACCAGCACAGGCTTCATGGTTTTGAAAATATATTACAGTGAATTACAGGATGTACATTTACTTGTAATAACACTAAATGCCATTTTTTTCAGTGTGCATACCATGGCCTATCTTACAAGATATCATTCCACAGGATTCCAGCTTGGTCCTTCTGTAAATGATTGTTAAGAACCTGAACGTGCACAAGTCCATGGGACCTGACGAAATCCATCCGCGGGTCCTTAAGGAGCTGGCAAATGAAATCGCTAAGCCACTGGCCATCATGTTTGAAAAATCATGGCAGTCAGGTGAAGTTCCCGACAACTGGAAAAAGGGAAATATAACCCCCATTTTCAAGAAGGGGAAAATGGATGACCCAGGGAATTACAGACCAGTCAGTCTCACCTCTGTGCCTGGCAAAATCTTGGAGCAGATTCTCCTGGAAGGCATGCTAAGGCACATGAAAAACAAGGAGGTGCTTGGTGACAGCCAGCATGGCTTCACTAAGGGGAAATCCTGCCTGACCAATTTGGTGGCCTTCTATGATGGGGCTATGGAACTGATGGACAGTGGTAGAGCAGTTGAAGTCATCTACCTGGACTTGTACAAAGCCCTGCGGAAAAGGACTTGGGGGTGTTGGTCAATGAGAAAATGAACATGACCCGGCTTCAGTGTGCGCTTGCAGCCCAGAAAGCCAACTGTATCCTGCGCTGCATCAAGAGGAGTGTGACCACCGCTCGAAGGAGGTGATCCTGCCCCTCTGCTCTCGTGAGACCTCACTTGCAGTATTGTGTGCAGTTCTGGTGTCCTCAACATAAAAAGGACATGGAACTGTTGGAACAAGTCCAGAGGAGGGCCACGAGGATGATCAGGGGAGTGGAGCACCTCCCGTATGAAGATAGGCTGAGAAAGTTGGGGCTGTTCAGCCTGGAGAAGAGAAGGCTGCGTGGAGACCTCATAGCAGCCTTCCAGTATCTGAAGGGGGCCTATAAGGATGCTGGGGAGGAACTCTTCATTAGGGACTGTAGTGATAGGACAAGGGGTAATGGGTTTAAACTTAAGCAGGGGAAGTTTAGATTGGATATAAGGAAGAAATTCTTTACTGAGAGGGTGGTGAGGCACTGGAATGGGTTGCCCAAGGAAGTTGTGAATACTCCATCCCTGGCAGTGTTCAAGGCCAGGTTGGACAGAGCCTTGGGTGACATGGTTTAGTGTGAGGTGTCCCTGCCCATGGCAGGGGGGTTGGAACTAGATGATCTTAAGGTCCTTTCCAACCCTAACTATTCTACGATTATTTTTATATAAGTATTTTAATGTTGTGTTTACAATAATTTTCCCAGATTATTTTTTTGAATGATGAAAGAATGACAAAGTGCCAGCACTATGTGAAGGTTCAAACTGTTCTAGATGAGATTATTAAATGAAATAAGAGATACTTCTTTCATAGCCCAAGCTTTCAGAGAACATCACCTTTTTGCTTCCGTTTTAAATCTTGAAATAACAATGACAATTATATGGAGGTCAACGGTAGCTACAGGCAAAGACAAAAGGCTTCCATCAGAAAGAGTATCTCAGTAAAATAAATAGCTAGATCTGAAAACATATATTCAAGCCACAAGAACCACCAATATAAGTGAATGATATTCGCATACCAACAGTGAAATGAATAATACTGCTTTTACATGGAAGTGAACTCTCTGAGTATACATTAAAATACTACCCTTGAGAGGAATTCTATACTCCCAAATGGTAGAAGGCATAAAATACTAAAAGCCTTTCTAACCATTGTTATTTGCAAAGAACACTGTAATAAATATATCAAGGAACATTCTCTCTCAAAATCAGGAAAAGCTTTAAAAGATTTTTCATACTGAGCAAAGTAGAAGGAACTTACATATGTACATGTTCTTGGCAAAGTCCTGCCCCTATATTCTAGAATATGTCTTAATCCTGAATCTATGGTGTTTTTATTTATTTCTACAGAGCCAAGCATTACAAATGGAATGTTCCAAGGGAACTTCAACATCCTATTATACAATAATCACAGAGACAAACAATACTGCAACATCATCACACTCTAACAACATTGATAATAAACATGATATAAAATGAGCTTTTTAAATATTTAGGAGCGATACTATGTTGCAGAGTTTCAAATTCCATACCAGTAGGTAGGAATCTATATGCCTCCCTCATTTTACAGGTAAAGAGACAAAGATTAAAGTTTCCAGTGCCTTAATTAATGCATGCCAGCAATCGGGTCTCTATAATTCCTGTCTCAGATTCCAGTTGGCACCAGACACCAACATAGCCTCTGATTTTTTTCTTTTTGCCAAATTTAAGTTTTAAATACATTTTCTTAAAGCTAGGCAATGCCTTAATATGTATGTTCCTAAGAATGTCTTGCATTTTCAGAGACTTTTCTACCCAGTATTAAAGAGTTCCCGGCACTGTAGATGTTCACCAACAGCAGCTGGAATCAGACCTCGGCAAAAAAGGAGCATTTCATGCAAGCTTGACATTTAACACTTAATAAAATGTGACTGATCTTGACCAACTTTGTGGGTTCAGCGACAATACAAAGGTTTTCTTTTCATATTGTCATGGCCTTTTTCCTTTAAGTATCCTTAGTTGTTTTAGGAGGTCTCCCACAGTGCCAGTTAGCATACTTTTGAGCACCTGAGGGAGTGTCTTGAAATCTGAGTCTCTTTTTTAATTTCACACTCAGTCAAGTTCAACTGCAGTTAATGGAAGACTCTCTCATGGAAACATCAAACAATGGTTACTTTCTGTGATTAGCAAGCCTAACTGCTCTAACACAATCTCTATATCCCCAGTCTTTACAAATGACTCGTCAGCCCTTCTCCACAATAAAGATTACATGAGAAAAACGTTTCTTGGCTTGCTATGTATTTTATGCTAGATAATCATGATAGCACCCTGGCGCTCTAAGACATCAAAGAACAGTAACTATCCAATCTACAGGCTGTAATGAATATCTACCCTCAGGAGTGCACTGGTATCGTTCAGGGGGTGGTCTGACTAGACAACCAACTTTTGCATCTGTAAAGGACTGAAGTGCATAAACACAAACCTGCACCCTATCATGCTCAAATACTGGTAATTTGTTTCTCAGCTGAGACGTCACTCTTCTCCCACACAGGTTTTACATGGTGTGCTCTATCAGGTTGCGTCTAACAATTCCCAGGGTTTGCTCATGAAAAGAAGATTAGTTCCTTTGGAATTAACCAGGAAGTAATAAGTACTAATTTCCTTTTTTTTCTTTGAGACTTCATACCCTGGACTTAAATTCTCTTATATGCTGAACAGTCACCACTGCAACTTAAACACATGCTACAGAATTTTAATAATGTTAAGTATCTAGTTCCAAGCATTTTAAACTGGCCACTATCAGATTTGTTCACTAGACTAACCTTCTAGCAGATACTTTGAATATGTGTCCTGCCTTCATCTCTGAAATGGGAAGACAAAAGCTGCATTTCAGGAGGATAATATAAACATATTATCACTCAGAAATTTAGTCATGGGGGTCATAGGAAAGGTTAGAAAGAAATTAGTACTTCCCTTGAGAGTGAAGTTTAAACAGCATGTAGCAAATAGCAGTGCTATTACACAACAAACAATGAACAGGAAAAATATCTAAAAGCAGCTTATTAAATTGGATGTTATGAAAAATTTCTTCACCAAACAGGTTTTCAAGCATTGGAACAGACTGCCAAGGGAAATGGTTGAGTCACCATCCCTGGAAGTATTTAAAAGATGTGTTGACGTATCACTTGGGGACATGGCTTAGTGGTGGACTTGGCAGTGCTAGGTTAAGAGTTTGACTTAATGATCTTAAAGGTCTTTTCCAGGCTAAATGATTCTATGAATTGATTTTAAATGAATAGTCTCAGCTCTGTGCACAGAAGGAAACAAATCTTGCGTGTGTACGTGTGTGAAAATAGTGCATAAGCATGTAATTAAAGGCTGAAACATAATACAATTGGCATTTACCTAGGAAAGAGGAACTGAAATTCTAGATTTTTTTTTAGTTCAGAGTACTTCACTTTACATTCCAAATAATCCGTGCACATATGTACGTGAGAAATATCATTCTTAGTTTCTTCTTGTTATCACATACTATAGGCGTTCAGTGCCGTTCCAGTGTTACACTTTATTTAGAAAAGGATACTGGTTCATAGAACACAACCCACAGTATTTTAATACTGCTTTCTTTAGTGGTTTTTTTTGTTGTTGTTTTTGAGGTTTTTATTATTTTTTTCTCTACGGGAACACAGTAGTTGTAGGCCCTGTCCTTCTAAGAGAAGGAAAAGGTTAGGGTTTTATGACAGATTCACAGTCTTTGAAAGGAATTTCTATCACCTCTACTTCTCTGAAATCTGTAAAATCTTTCCTAAAAATTAAAGAAATTTAAGAAAATCTGAGATAAACACAAATAAAACAGGTGTCCTGAAAATGGCAAATATGTACAAGGTGTCTATAGGGGTGAGAAACACAAACCCACAGGATAACAATTGTGGAGCTTAAGTTAGTCTTTAACGAATTGATCAGTTTGGATTTTAAAACGCTTCATGTCTCCACATTAAAGCTTAACAGAATTTTTTTATCACACAAGATACTCTCCCAAGTGTAACTCTAATTCATTCATTTCCAGCTATCAAGAGCTCCACATCTTACTTTCCCCTGTGGTTCTGCGACAAAATCTGATTATGCTACAGAATCTTAAGCACTCCTCACTGAAAAAATAATGAACTAATGCTTCTTTGGACAGAAATACATGCTGAATAGCTGAAAGAGGAAAATAATTCCCGTCATTCTAAGCACTAGTTCCATTATTTTATCAAATTAAAGTTCTTGTATTTATAAAAAACTATCTGTGTCAGAAATGGATATTCACAGCCATCCTTTTTGTATTATAATTGTTAACTGCACTTATCAGAGATTTTGTATGTAAGAATTGCAAAATAGTTTCCATACGGATAAGATACAGCACAGACAGTCTGACTGAAACGACTTAAAATCACATTTGAAATCATGTCAAAACAAGGACGAGATTTAATAAAAACTCCTCTAGTCCTGATAGCAAGATGCTTTCTTGAGGACCAAAAACCCATCTGGTCAATATTATGCATAGGTAGTTTTTGTAGCTATGTGATATTTTGGCAAAAGGAGCTTAAACGTACTGACTACACATCTCTGTTCCATCAAAAGTTTTTTCACAAAAATTTCCAAGTCACCCCAATCCAAAACAAAGCATTTGTTTAAGTTCTACCACAGTATATGTGTGTATATATATATACACATACAAATATATATAGCTATGAAGAAGAACCCATCAATTTGAAAGCTAACATTTAGTGAATGATTTTCTCATATAATACTGTTTCAAGGACCCCATGGTTATACTAAGACTAAAGAAAAAGAATACTAATTTCCATGGGGCTTTTGCTTTTTATTTTGCATCTGACATCTGGTCTCCAGTCAGTCAGGTTTCATTCCTTTCACTATCTGTCAATCACACATCCATCTTCTGTTGTAGTACATAGGTGGTCAACCCTTTTTGAGAAGCCACATGAGTCTACTATGAGCCTTACACTACCATGTCTTGCCAATTACAGAAACAGACATAAATTCAACTTGTGATTAATAGCTATTAGCTCTCCTCCATGCATCACGTATGTTCCAATGTGTATGGCGTTGACCTGGTAGCCACTGGAAAAGAGAGTATTGGACACTACCTAGTGAGGCAAGTGAACTCTTCTGGTGGGTGCAGGCTGTCCCACATCAGAGGGACTAGTATAAAGACAACATGCTCAGGCATCTGTGAAGAGGGCTTCTTTTCAGGCCAAGTCCCACGGAAGAGTGTTTCTACCAGAAAGGCCAGGTAAAAAGGCAAAATGAAAAGTGTCAGAGAGAAGACATTGATAGCACAGCAACATCAACTTTCATTACAGCATTTGTTGACTTACACTGGGCCAGAAGCCAGAAAATAACTGTTTTCTTGTGGAATGATGAGCTACGTAGGTCAAAATGGTTTGCCTTCAGGCCCTTTTATTATTCTGCGTGATTGTCATCACCTAGAACAACTATAAATGCATATTTCTTTTAAGAAATGTTTATCAGAGAAAATTTTTTAAATTTATGTTTTCATTTTACAAATGATTTGACAGCTGTTCTCTGCAATAGTGAGAAAAATCAACATTATTTCTTGCATTTCTTGATAGCTTTGATAGCCATGTATCATATCTTTGATTTTGACTTTACACTAGTGTATCCTAATTAAAAATGGCTTCATGATAGCGCTTGTGACCTCAACAATTAAAAGGTGAAGCACCACTGAAGTACACACCTTTCTCACCATAATTCCAAAGTCTCAGGTTTTTATACCATCTAGGATGGAAGAAATTTGACCTAGTTTTCCCAAGATCATAATTTCATTATTACACCAAATAATAACCACTGGGTTATGGTCCTGACTCCAGTAAAAGAAATGAAAGTAAATATTCTGAAATTTTAACATCCTGTGGGCTTGAATTTCAAACACAGGTAAACTGGGCTTGAAGCCCTCTGACTCTTTTGGAACCTCAAAACATGAACTGCTTCTGATGCACACCTGTGAATCTGCTTAGAGCAAACCTCCAGTGGAAACAAAGAACAAGTTTTGGAATCTGTTCTGAGTAAAAAGAAAGGTATAATACCTAACAGACTATGCAAACAGATGTACAGCTAATTTTACTTTATTGGGAATGTATATGGGATTTGGGCTATCTACACTAATCATATCACATCACCACAACCTCTCATGCTATATTGACCAGATCTTCCAGTGCAGTATTCCTCCTTCCCAATGCTGTATCGGACAATTACATCAAATCCAGTTGTATTTTCTAGATTTTAGGTAGTGTAAGTGACTTAGCCTGGCACTGGAATAAGTCAGCAGAAAAATTTTCTGCAACTTTAGGAAAGGGTCTAACATCTGATATAATAAATTAGAGGTGGGGGAATCCTTCAAGTAATTTAAATGCAAACTGAGAAGTAGTCAGAGGAAGGTTATCAAGATCAGTGTACTGTACACTAACCACAGGTAAAGCTGTCTTTGAACAGCTTTAATGAAGTGCTTAAATAATTAGTTCCTTTTCTAAATGTTTCTTTTATTTAATGATCTTTGATAAAGCCCACAGGAACAGCTTGCTTTGGAACTTGTTATAAATCAGAACTGAATCTAAAGTCATACAAATTTAACAGTCAGGTCTCATGAAATCCTTCATATGCCAAGTTTCTTAGAGGTAGAACATAAACTTTTAAACCAATTATTCCTTTTGCAGTTTGAGAGGATTCCCTTAAAAAACCCAAACAACAACTTAGATTGGAGAGAGATTGTAGTAGGAGGGCAAGGGTTTATTTCTGTTGTTTGGTCCAATAAATCTGCAACAACATGCTTTAATGGCTACTGGCATGATCAAGACTTTGATCTGATTACATGACAAAGGATCTAGAGCGAATGTTAAACTTGATATGGAATACAGCCTGTCTAAACAGTTATTGTATAACGCCTTTGAAGAAGCATTCATTTATTAAGCTTGCTTAGATACTACAACTTTCTGTGGGCTGTCTTTAAGGATATTGTGATTTTAGCATATTCAACAGGAGCACAGTAAGTTCTTTGGATAATCTAGTGTAGTTAGGAGTATGTCCTTAGTAAACTTAACTTAAGGCTCTGAATTTCACACCCACTTCACTGAAGTATGGCATTTGGATATTTTAAGATATGTGTTCTCCAGTGAAGCCACCAAATACAACTTAATTCTTATTACTCAACTGTTAAAGATACAGCCACTGTAAATTTGGCTTTGAATTTTTATTATGTGGACATCTTCATACACAAAATATAACTGAATACTGATAAAAGCTTAAAAATAGTTTCTTTCTCCTACTGAAAAGCCTTTTCCTCTTTTTATTACATTTGACACCACATAAAAATCTTTAATCTAATGTTACTGACAAGTATATTAAAATCAAACATAAATCACTATGTCCAAATACCAAAATCTGAGTGGGAAAGTATGATTATAAATGGATCTTGATATTCTACTACAGCTCTCGATTAATCCTAATATTACTGGGTCAGTTCAACACTGTTTTAATAGATTTTTCAGAATTAAAAAAAATTTGCAAAATTTATATATAGCTTAGTAAATTCTCATTATCATAAGGAGAATCAACAAGAACAGAAGGGCTGATATTTAGTCTATTACAGAACCATTAATTTACTGAGCATCTAATACAATTTTAGAACATGCAATAATATTAAAGGATACGGAACATCCTAATTTGCCTTTTACATGGTTTGTTTGTTTTTTTTTTTTTTTTAAATGAGATACACTTTTTAAACATTTAAAGTTAGAAAGTAGCTTAAGCTTATGTCTGTAATTTTTATTTGCCTTCAAAACATCTCAAAGCTAATGAACCTTCCTACTTCAATGGTTTTAGCAAGAAATATGTTTCTAAGAGGTAGAGAAGTTCAATATTCCAATACCTTGCATGAGTAAAATCAAACCTCCTACTGACCTTTCATATGGAGACAGGGAAAGCTATACACCCTTCTAAACCTCTATTTCCCTTCATGAGCTTCACGTGCCTTTTTCAGGCTGTCCTGTTCAAGTATCCATGTAGAAAGACTGCTACAATTACAGCTTCGATAGAAGAGGAAAGGTAGAAAAATCATTTATCAAAGACATAAATATCTTACGACTCTATGTGTTTGCTTGCAGGGAAAGCAGGAGAGGAAAGGAATGTAGAGAGCAATAGTGCCTATGTGAGCTTTTTAGTTATCTAAAGAGTAGTAATAAAAAGGGACGATTAAATACTACAAGCAAAGCTACAAGGTATACATGGACTGAATATCCTTCACCTACCTTTGCATTAAACTCTGCTGGAGAGGTATAAAAGTCAAACCTATAATGACTTTTGCTGGCACAATAAGTTGGAAATTGACAACCTCCAAAACTACAGAAAAAAATGAGAAAAGTTGTGGCTGTTGCATTTTTTTCCCCTGAAAGCCAATTAAAACTTAGTGAATTTATAACATGGTACATTAAATAATAAAGCCTTACTAAAACCAAATGCCTTTTGATTCTTTCCAAAGAGTCCGTTTGTTAAAGTTTTGATTGAAAAGAAAAAAATACTTTAAAAAGAATTCCTAAATACGACAGGGAGTGTCAAGTAGTTAATATTATCATGGCTACACGCTTCCAATTTATCCCTATGCCAAGGGAGAGCAGAACCCACCCACTCATCCCACAGTGCAGTATCAGCAGGTCAGGTATTAAAAATAATACACAAAAATGGCAGAACTATTTTAGCACTTGGAGTTTTACCTCTGGAGGCAGGAGGGGTAGAACATTTCTGTTTAACCGTCTCTTATTCTCCACAAAATGACTTACAGTTGAATCATCCCAGTCATTTCTATTTCCATTTGCTGCATGCATGGCACAGGATTAAGATAATTAGGTAATTTAAAGTGATTAGACAGTGACATTCAGCCAAATAACACTGTCTGTTGAGGAAATTAAAAAGTAAATAAACTAAAGTTCAGATCTTTTCAACTGAAATGGACTTAAGAGAACATTTGTTTAAAAGGTGCTATGTAATATGTGTTGTTTCAGCTGAGCTTTGATCTCTAGAGTTGAAATTCGGCCCTGCCAGAAGGATAGGCAGAAAGACAGCATGCTCATTAAATTAAAACCCTCAGGATAAAACTATCTGGTGAAAGTCTTATGCTGGCTCTTCAGTTTGCTGCTTTAAATCATCTCTATGTATTTTAACATCTCTATGTAGTGTAGATAAATGTTTTGGATCAATTAACTACCTTTATTTCAGGTTGCTAGTCATCAAATGATTGTTGGCTAAATTAAAATGTTCATATAATTACAGAAGATAAGGCTGGAAACAAGCTTAAGAGGTCACCTGGCCCATACCATGACAAATGATGAATGGTGGATGACCCACATCTCAAGCATTTCTCACAGGTATTTGCTAAGCACGTTCCCAAAGACCAGCATTGATCAAAATTCCCCAACCACTACATGTGATCCAATCCAGTGAAGAATCTATTCTGCCCATAAGAAAGAATTCATCCTGAATTTCAGATTCTAAGCTGAGAAATGCTGGGCTTTCAAGCAGAAGAAAGATTCAAATCAATTCAAATCCCCAGACAGACAAAGCCAACATGGTGTTCAGATTATGTGTAGATCATGAAAATCAGCATACACGGAACAGCACATTACAAATTTTTGTCATTTTTTTTCAGGGAAAAATAAGACTTTTGAAGGTCCTTTTAAAAAAACATCAACAGCTGGCATTGAGCTCCACTCTTAGAAATTTTTCTTTTCTTATGCTAACTTTACAATGACCTCAGTGAAATAACTGAAGAAAACATATGAAAAAAATATTAATTAAGAAGGATTTAACACCATCTTTAATGACCTCTATTTACAACCACCAGGGAACAGGAGTAATACATTAAATAAAACAGATTAATAAATGCGAAAGCACTAACTACTTGCATGCCTCACACGACTAAGTTGTTTCAGAGAAAAAGGGAGAGAGAGCTACTGAGCCAATAAAAGGTATGTTCCTAAGCATTCAAGAGCACAGAATGCACTAAATAGTGCACCATATTTTCAAGATGTATTACCTGAAATCTAGTTTACATGGAAAATGTTCCTTTTTTTCTTGGCAGTATGTTTATCTTCAATAAAAACTTCCCACATATTTCTCAAATTGCTCCTTGTTGGACATCGTAATACAAAGATCCCTTTGCAAAGTACCTTTCCAAGACAGGTAAAAGGTGTGCTTTATTTTACTTTATCTTTCTTCTTTGGAAATGCCAGCCTTTCATTAGCATATCTCAAACTTTCTATAGTTTCTGTAATTTTATGGAAGATTCCTCTCCTCACACCTCTATGCCATTTTTCATACAAAATTTGCTTCCTCATTCTCTTTTTTTCCCTAAATCTCTGATCTGTAGTTCCTGTTCAGGAACCAACTTTTCTACTGCTTTGAAACTCCAGCATATGTAAAAACTGTGCTTAATAATTACTTCAGTTTTATGCGTATCTTCCACATTTCCTTCCAAGTTCTTGAAGGAAGTTTCCAACACACAGATCTCAATTCTGCTATCATTTCTTTCATTTCTGTTCCAGCAGAATATACTTTCTTCCCCCTTCTCCATTTTATTTTGCCTGCAAGTGAAGCACCCTTTCTACCTGAGATCAGAGAGTTTCCCCCAAGCTATGCTTTGTTGATTGTTTTTTCTGGCAGGCTATAAAGACGTGTTTGATATATGCATCTTTCCTGTTTCCTAACATCAGAAAAAAGGCTGGGCAATGTTTAGAGGTCATCTTTTACTAATGTAACTAGAAAACTCTTGTTGCTAACTGGGAGACCAGGGACATAAAGCTTCCTCTGTAGTAACCCGAATTACAATGCCACAATAACCTACTGCAAAAGAAAAAGAAAAAATGAAGGCAGGATGAAGATTAAACAGGGAACAAGCAGACTGACCAAGCAATTGCTTCCTAACTCAAAATCAGTGGCTCGCTCCTCATTTCCTCAGAAGGTTCTAATCACTTGAACAGCTATTAGCTTAACAGGCCAACTGTGGATATTATCACGGCTTGGGAGCCACAGAGATGTGCCCCAAGATCCCAGACTCACAAAGGAGATACTGCAAATGGGGAATGCCAGCAGGAGCTATTTGCAGGGGATGCATTAGACATGAAGAACGTTATCACATAAACCAATACAAAAAAGATAACAAAGATGTGCCTGTATTTATTTAAAAAGAAAGTCAGTCATAGATGCATTATAGAAATAGGAATTATGAACAAAAAATAATGACTATGTAAATAGCCTTTAATATTTTTCCTTGCCTTAATTTTCCATCTGATTAAAGTTTCCCACCAAAGGCCCTCAGACTTACAGGGCTTTGATTCTGGCGATGTATTACAATTCTGGCAGGTAGCCAGCCTTTTATTTTTATTGCCTGGTCCTTTGGTCTCTTCTTCATGTATTTCTCATCTTGCAATATTTTTTTCCCCCAGTCACAGAGCATATGTAAACAACAGGAATTATTTTTGGATTACAGAACCTACTCTATTTCCGTTTCTAACAAGAGATCATATTCTTGCAGATTCTTTTTTCAGCAATTAGGTTTGGGCAAACATTTTTCTATAAACAGGACATATTTATTAGGTATTATACTTTATGCTGCTGGGAAACTGCCAAGATCCCTAAACATGGCTAAAATGAATAAAAATTAAAATATTTTTATTCAGACCATTAACATGCATTGCTGACTTTTCAAAAATGTTTATTATCCAGTGACAATGTACTCAGTAATGCATGTGTTGCAAACCCACTTCCAGAATCTCAAAGACTAGTTTAACAGAGTGCTTAAGAACATGCAGACATATTAAACTGCTTTACTGAATTTCAAAATGCTGAAGTGACAAGAGCATGATAAAAAAAGATATGCTAGAAATATCCTGAATTAATTCTATCAATATTTGTCTCATCCTTATTTGGCACAGATATACAACATGTGAATATTTTATGGGGTCTGTAAATTGTCCTTTGTGTGATATTTTGCATTCCCTCTTTCCCAGCCCAATCTGCTGATTCCAGTTGGTGACCTGCTTCTTGTATTTCTTTGGATGAATTTGTTGCCCAAATCATGCCATCAAAAGGGTTAAAAAACTAAAAATAAAAAGGCCTACAATTGTTTGTTCAGGCACACCATATTGTTTTTGATGGCCCCTCTGAACTTGTCAGAAAAAATTACTCAGGAGCATGAAGTAGATGAGAAAGAACTCCAGTCCTTTTGAGGTATTCCTCATCACAGCATCTACAGAAGTTTCTTCTTGCTTAGGATGGGTTTGTGGCTTGCTTTGACATCCTCACATTGTGGTGCTCTCAATTTATTTTTTTTTTTCAAGTCATATAATTATTTTCCTCAAAAATTGTACAGTTTTTGAAAGCTTTCACCCTTTCTCTGATCATTCCTCATTACAGAGAAATACAGCTGTGATGCTTTTTGAAACATCTTTCATTGTGTCCTATGCAAGCTAATGAAAACAGTGTTAATGATAGCAAGTGATGCCCAGGATAGAGTACAAAAATAGCATCTTCTTAACTGCTACAGACTGTCTACAACCACATTACAGCTCTGACTCAGCAATCTATTCCTCCTCTTCATAGTACTTGCGCAACATGATGGACTGTAACGTGTGCACTGCAGCCCCTGTAATATACATGGTCATTAGAAAAGAACCAAATGCTTGGTTGAATGGGAATGGACTGAAGCATGTGTTTTACTGCAGTACAGCCCATTACCCCATTCCTTTGATCTATATTACATCTATCTACATTTAAATTCATGTATTTCTCTGAACCAGCCCTCATCATGGACCAGCAAACATAAACAAGTTAAGAGGAAGTCGCATTACTGACCATGTGAGACCAGAGGTCCATTAGAAACTTCATGGGCACTTCAGACAGCTTGCTACATACAGGATGCTGGTCGCTGCTCTAAAACAGCCTCTCCCCAAGGGGTGTCCAACAGAAACATACCTGCTCTTAAAAGAGCCAGCTGGCTACCCATCCTTTCAAGCCTGGGAATGTAAAGCAGACCCTAATTCTTGCTTATTTGTGAGCACAGTGGGAAGCAGAAAGTAAAAGGGCCACATGTGTTTCAATTTTTTGCTTTTATAACCTATGTTAGGTAACATTATACAGTTTGATTACTTAAAAATGTTATCCATTATTTGCACGCTGCCTCTCTGAAAACCTGGTGGAGACACTTGGGAGCTTGTGGAAGATTCAAGATCTTTTGCTACTTTTACAGGAGTATCTGAATACATATGTTCTGAGTTGCCTCCTCCTTCTTTCCCCAACTTGCCATCTGCACACATAACAAGCTATGTAAAGGGTCATATGACATATGTTGCCCTTCTATCTTGCTCATAGTCATCTTAGGCTATAATTACATGTCTAGAGCACACCTACCAGGAAATGCTTCCCAGCAGTCCAATCATACAGAACTACTTAAAGAGCATCTTTCACCCAGCCAAAAACCTACAGTGACTTAAGAAAGTTCCTGACTTGCCACATATGATTTGTCAGGACAACCTTCCCACTAACAACATCAGCTCATGTTCTACAGATTATGCATTGGCCAAGCATGATTAAAAGCTTTCAGCTGTAGTTTCCACGTACAAAAGATGTCCCATTTACTGAAGCATTGAGATTTATTTTTTTCTCCCAGAAAGTAAAAGTTTGTAACATGTCCAGTAGACCAAACACAAATAAGATACTCCCTTGAGGGAGCACTGGCAGCCACAAAAGTCACGAAAAGCAATTTGCCTTATTATTCACTTTCTGTAGCCATTTACTTGGGCATTCCAGGTACTTGTTCTTACCCACACTCAAAGGGCAGGAGCAGGTCTATACATCTTAGTAAGTTCTTATGGCAGTTACCAATATCCTCAATTTTAATAATTTCATCTCTCAGTTTTAACGTACAAAATTTCAGTCAACAGTCTGCTTGCTTGTTCCCATGCTACAAGCTTCTGGCAGCACACACTCAGTTTAATGACAGGCTTGGGTCTGTTCCAGCAGATTATTAAAAAAACCCCCCACATTCTGATGAAAAAATCATCTGTGTTTAAATAGCTACATAGTCCAACCAGCAATTTGAGGGTTTTGTCTGCTTTTTCCCCTCTTATGGACCCTTATCAGGCCATTATACACATGCATACAGACAGTATTCAAACAAGAGTTTAGCAATGTGTTTGTGCTTAAGTTTCATGACCTGCCAAACACATTACAGTAGGTGCATTATTGTTGCTCTGTGTTTCCATAGCCAGGCTTATTCAAGAGACCAAGTAGCTTAGCTGAACACTAGTCACATAAGGTATGCCTTGATTGTTTCTTTTAAATATGACTCCTTTGAACTTTAACAAGGATGCATATATACTTTAATACTTGTCAACAATTTACTGTAATAGCAGCAAGGTGGCTGATAAACTGTCAATTATCCTTCTTCCATGTGCTAAATTATTGCTACATATTTTTGGAGATCCTAACAACAGTGCAGGAGAAAGGACATCAAATGATGCTTAGAAATGTGATACACATTTTCATTTCACACTCCATCAGTTTTTACAACTAGAGCTCCATGAAATGCATGAGAATACTTGGCTAACAGCCATATCTACTGAGGTGTAAAATAAGGATCAGATCTCTTTTTAAGAGAGTTTCATTTTCTTTAAATCAGATGTTGACATTTTTCCAAAATATATTGTAAATATCCCTTACCTCCACTCATCAGTTAATTTTGAATCTCTGAGTCCAATTTTGATCTGTTCTAACAGCATGTAGCCAATGCAGGTTTTTTAGAAACAGCTTTGTAAAGCAAAATAAACCAATTCATCCTTCCGCTAAACTAGAACTAAAATACATTGAATTATATAATCACTGCTGTTAAATCTTTTCAGTTCTACCAAGCTATTGCACCCTGGAACAAGAAACAAGTGTATTATTGCCTTTAGAGTCAGCAAAGTAAAGCTAGGAGTATCAGCAAAAACATCTTTTAAATTCAGATTTCAATCTGTCACTAAAGATTAAAGCTTCATGCATATATAAGAGGGGAACTATAAAATGATAACAGATACATAGCATGGAATCATTATGCTTGAACAGCTGCTGTTTTACTAGTGTATTAAAGCAGAAAATGTCTTTTACTCACCCCTGTTAAACCAGAAACTTCTCCTTTTGCTAACGGTCTAGTGATGGATGCAGTGTAAACTCTGGCATCTGACACTGGCTGCCCCTTCATGAAATGTTTCCCAGCTTCATAAATATTCACTTCTACCATTTTACCCATTAACAAAGGATCCTTTGGTACAAGAACCTTTCAAATAAAGATAAAGACATAGTTACTAAATGCCACAAAGAACATCAGTATCTCCAGCTGCCACTCAGAAAACAGGTACTTCATAAACATCAGAGCAAACCCTAAAACTTTAAAAACGTAGTCACCAGCATACACGATAGCCCCAGACCACACACTTGACCGGTAACATCTCCAGCTTGCGTTCTTCAAGATCTGTGCAGTGTTATGTCAGCTTTTTAAAAAATAAAAATAATGTTTTTGAGTCTGTAAATGCTTTGGGACAGAAATTATGCCCTACTTTCTGTTTGCACAAGGCCTTATTTTGATTGAGCTGACCCTTTTAAGCTGAGACGCATGATTGACAATGAATGCCTGTAAAAATGGATGAGTGTTTCTTTGGTTAGCAACTAGTGCCACCCTTTCCTGAATATGCCATAATATCAGACAGTCCCATGAGAACTTCACAAGAAAGACACAACATAACAGATGTTTCTAAATCGTGTGTGTTACAAAAGAAATATCCCAACATACAGGAGCAACATTTTCTGCTGGAAGAGCAAGTGGCATAAAAAGGCTCTAAAAGGAGAGCCTCCACAAATGTAAGCTCTAGTTCTACCAAGAAATCTGTCAGTGTAGCTCTACTGATGTAGCTTTAATAGCAAACTCTTTTAATATAGATGAGGTCAGTGAAGAGAGAATAGGTCTGATAACCATTTGAGTTAACAGAACGTTATACCAGGTCTCTGAGCTCCAGCTTCCAAACTGTAATACAATATTTAGTGACTCAAGAGTGGTTTTTAATTTACTATCATCAAATTCACTGCTATTAAAGTTAAGTAAATAGCACCAAGTCTTGTACTTACCTGGACAAACAGTAGGATATTATCCTAGTCAAACATGCCACACAAGATTTTAGGGAAAAGGCATACATTTTAAAAATGGAAAGTATGTAGTCTGTAATAAAATTTAAAATTACTCCCTATGTTACCATTTGTATTTCATGTATTTCCAGTCCCAACCAGGAGTGGTAGTAGGTGCTGTACAAATGCCCCATAAAACACCTTCTTTTTCACATACTGCTTTCTCTTTAATTAATGAAACTTTCATAAACCAAGCAATTTCTTTTTAATATCTATATGGAAAACCATGTTCCTCAAATATGACTAATAAGCAAGGAACAGCAATACATAAGGCTTAGACAGTAGCTAGAGATTAAGTACAACAACAAAGAGATTTCAAAAAAAAAAAAAAAAAAGAAAAAAAAGAAAAAGAGGAAACCCAGATATCTAACAGAAGCAGATATTTCAAGAGCAGGAATGTTACTTACTACTAACCAAAACCAAGCAAAAATAAATAAATAAATGCTGTAACGTAACCCGGAGCCAGAAGAAAGCACTATTAGTGACTATTTAAGTACAGCCATCATCAGTAGCCTCTCCAGGTTCAGACAACTGAATAGCTAAAGGTAGCGAGAGCAAACTGTAGAGAGCTTTGTGCAAGAAAATGAAGGAGAAGCCAAAGGCAAAACCAGAATGAAATCATGATGATTCAGAAAAGCTGATTTTACTGATTTTCAGCAAGTCATTTGCTTTTGAGCAAAAATAATGATTTTGTGGAATAGATGCTGTAGTTCCTTCCTAGCTCACAGACAATGTTTCTGTGTGGAAGGAATTCATTATAGAAAAATACATAAAATGAAACACGATATATCAGGCTGAAGTATTAATCCTCACAAAGTTTCTGACCCTTCCTACTGTTTGAATTATTTTATTTTGGATTTATTTTTTCACATTGCATTGCCTGAAAAGATTTTCTGAAATATGCATAGAAATTATCAAGATTCAACTATTCAGAAAACAATGCTTTGGAGACACAGAAATGAAAATGACTGCATATCTCATAAACAAGTCTTGAACTCACATCAAGAAATTGTTTCTGGAAGAATGTTGCCTGCAAAATGTTTCTTATTTATTTATTTTTCTATTTTTGTTTTCACTGTGCCACACTGTGTTGAGATTATCAGAAAGCAAAGATAGAACAGAAAAATGTTACTTTGTTTATTTAACTGTACCTGCTCATAGAAAGGATTGTGAGCAACATAGTAATTGGAATCAAAGGATTCTTCTGTTACCAGAACTCTCTGCCTCTCACCAACCTGGAAAACAAAAGACAGAGAGATGACTCAGAAAACAAAAATAAAGAATTACACTCAGAAGAGAGCTGCAACTACAAACAGTCTTAGCAGAAATAATCCAATCCTCTGAAGAAATTCTGTGTCAGCAAGAAGACAGGGCAGAGAAAGCCGTAGCGGAAACTGTCTAAAAATGACAGGGTTAGAAGTCAGGATTGAGGGCTAGAACTGTGGTACTGTAATGGCTTAACACGAAATTCCAGTTAAATGATATTCCAGAAATATAAACTGATTTTGACTGATTAACACAGTAACAAATAAAAATATGAGATACGCACAGAATCCATGAAAAAAAACCCCAAACACAACAAACAACCCATCAGCACAAAATTCTGCAGTCACAAAAAGGGTAACATCATTGTCTGCCCCATTCCATCTATCCCTGCACCCTCCCAAAGACAAACAAAACTACTAGCAGCACCTGAGAGACACACTGCACAACTTCTAGATGCCATCAAGCTCATCTATTTGCCCTTTTTTTTTTTTTTTAAGCCACACTTGTTCTTTACAATGATAGGGCATCTCTTTATCCCTTCTTGGTGATTTCACTAAGCTGTGCTCATGAGAACACATTGATTTCCATGACAGCAGAGTCAAAACTGCATATTACAAAGACTCAGCAAAGAAGAGTTTTGAACAACTCACAGACACTGCATATTAAAGGCCAAATAAATACTGGGCTAAAAAGCCCAGTGTTTCAGTGATACCTCCAAACTTCCAAATGCACTGAAACAGTTTAAAGGAAGCACCAGTTTTACAATTAGTTAAGTGGGAGACCCAAGACAAATCAGTCACATTTAGGTGCCGAGTAGATACAAAACAAAATCTGACTTCCCCCGAAGTTCAAGATTCCCCACACAACACCTGAATTTATCTATTACTGAGATTTATAATCATGCTTATAACCTAATTTCTGCAAACCTAGGAGGGAGGACATTTAGCTAACATTTTCAGTCTGAGCCCAGTGCTATTTTTTTATTTGACATCTAAATGTGCCCTGGATTATTTCTAAACTATTTGACAAATGCATTCTGCAAATTACAACTGTCCAGCAAGTTAAATTTACCCCATGCTTCTATTGCTGTTTTGAGAATCAAAAAGATTTCACATTTTACTCCAAACTTTTAATATCTGTGAGCAAAGCTGCATTTAAGACTCTTCCCCTTCTGTAAAACATTTCCATGGCATCCTACGGGCAGCTGTTATGCAAAGTTTTAGGACCTCCATCATAAAGGCCATGTGAATGAGCAAGAAGATGTGAGATGATTTGATTCTTTAAGGTACAAGCAGTAAAAGTGAAAGATTGGGATTTTCTCAGTCAATGGCAGAAAAAAAGAACACGAAGAAATAAGAACAGCAATATCACAACTACGTTATAGTGTGTGTGTGTACAAATGCATACTGTACATATGCATATATATACACACAACCACATATATAACTCTCCACTTGCCAAAAAGAAAGACTTCATGGAATATCTCTTGCCTTCCTCTCCACATATCTGGAGCACTCCCAAAATAAACCCTGGAGAGCAGAGGAGGCACTGAGCAGCCAGCTCTCTGTAACCATTTACCACTCCTCTAAACAGTAAGGTGTGTTTTTCTGTCAAGAAAACAGTTAATGCAAATCCCCAAAGGAGTTTTGCAAATACATGTCAAGAAAGCACTGGAGATAATGCCAGTAATAAGATTACAGGGAACATTTCCCCTGAATGGAGAGAAGGACTTTTGTTTGTTTGTTTCTATAATATTTGAGTCCATAGCTTTTAAAATCACAACCCAGTATCTGCTATACCACTACAGGATCAAAGTCTCAGATGTCACACAATATTAAGAAAAAGAGGAGGAGGAAATGTTAGACAGGAAACATGCACCCTCAGGGAAACATGCTACCACTGAAAAGCACCAAGGCCAATCACCAAGTCATGTCCTCGTCTTGTATTCATTATTTATGGATACTATAACTTAGCAAAACCTAATCAAAGTAATACTGGGTCTGTAACTCATTTCACAATTGTCTTGTGGTTCCCTGGTTGTCTCTGGTCATAACACTCTGCCTTCACCATCTCTATGAATCCTGCCTGTGAGGTAGTCTAAGCTACGTGTGTTATCTTCATACTTTCAGATGACAGAATAGCAAGTATGATATGCAAAAAATAATTTAAAAATAAATCAGAGGCAAGAAGAAAGGAACACCTGTGTTTGATCATTTGATATAAACAGTGGTTTCTTCAGGAACACATTGCCAATTTTTTCTTATCTTTGCTTTCGTGAGCAAAACCAGTTCAGGTCTCCATGTCTCAGTGGGCCAGACAGAGCTTCTCTGGGCTCAGAATTTCTCAGGAATGGGAGGAAACCAGGAAGACTGAATTTGTCACACAGCATCAAAACCGTGGCATTAAAACTGAGTACCAGAAATGAAGAGCAGCTAAACATCCTATACCAATTTACAATACATACATGCACATACACACACACAAGACTAAGATGGCAAACTGCACGGAGTACAGGTAAACCCAGTAATTGCTTACATGGTTACTGGATTTGTAGCCTTGGCCAAGGCTGGACTTACAGAGAAAGACAATATTCAGCTATCTGCAGACTCTTTTGCCATAACAACAGAAAAGAAAAATTCCATTTAACGAGTTAGGCCACTGGGTATTCATGATCTACAAGACTAATTGGCTGCATGTATTTGTAAGACAGAAAATGACTATCTATCCTGCATCTAAGTATAATTAAGAATAAATATAAGGACGCAGAATGCAACTTTGGTATTGATATTTCTTCAAGAAGTAGAATATGTCATCATTTCTGGGATTATTCCCCTGGGATCTCTAAGTGCTTAAGTTTCATCTCTCTCAGAAAGAATTTAAATATGCAGAAACCAGACAGGATATCTAACAACAGTCATAATTATAATAAACTTTGATGATTTTTTTCAGGCATGTACCAGCAGAAGTAATTCAGTATCTTATTTTTATTCCTAGCCTTTCATCTGCTTCCACAGGTATGCACTAGTTCCAGCTCTCAGAGAACTACAATTCTGACAAAAGCATCCGGAACTGAAGAAACTCAGCCCTAGCATCTCAGTTTAGAAAGACTCCTATATAACCAGGATTTTTTTTCTTTACAGAGGATAGTATGAAAATAATAATGAATGACAGTAGACAACTTGTCTGGCAACCTCCTCCATCCCAAGGCGGACTAGTCACAAGCACAATTTGTTTTCATCAAAATTAACAAATGCTGCTGGTGCTACCACTTCCTACACTGCAACAGTTACCAGGTACTTTGTAGATCTTGGAATTAGCAATCAAATCACTTACGAACTTTTATTTAACTTTCATTTATCCTATGGGAAATTCTGACATGATAGTTCTATAACACAGTTTTTCCTTTACTGAATACTATAAAAAGCAGTTTTTCCAGCTGGCTGATTTTCTAGAATGAATGAATGGTAAGAAATGTCAAACATCTTTCTTGGCTGCAGTTAAATTGGGTTTATTTTTGAAATCCAAACTGACTGAATCATATAAAACACAAGACTGGATTTTAAATTCTACAGTAGTATGGGTACAAAAGACAGGCCCTGCTTACATGCTTTGACAGAATATTGCTACTTAACCTCAACAATGGTCTGCTGCAATTATATTCAGATAATCCATGCCTCTAATATTTTTTTCTTTTAGTTTATGAAAACTGTAATTGTTCCAGTTTGATTCATTATTTCTTCCAGCCAGAGCACGTGGCACATGATCTTTCTTACTGTTTCCTTACTGTTTTTTTGTTTGAATTTGCTAGGGTTTTTTTTAAGAGTCTCCATTTGGCTAAAAAAAATTAATATTAACAACCACTGTATTTCTAGACTTCTCTGATAGAAGGTGGCACATTGCACATACAGCTGTCCCCACTGACTTAGAGACAATTGCCAAAGTCGCCTTCAGGTTGAGTTCAATTCATAGTGGAAGCGATGAGCACCTCTCCATTTGTGTTGAAGGAGGCTGGCTTGGATTCTGACCCCACTCCCCACACTGTGGAACATACTTAGTACAAGGCTTGGAAGCCATACAAAAAGCTACTTTCCTGTATTTGTTATACACGATATAATTTGTATTTGCTGCCCGTCATAAAGCAGGCAATAAAAAATACACATTGTCATAATTTATGTGTGTATGTTTTAGCAGATTATTCTGGTAAACATGCATATTTTGACCTTTACTAAGTATATCAACATTTAAGCAAAAGTAATTAGAAAGTGTTCTCTCCCTGTTTTTCAGTTGTGGTCTAATTATTTAGAATAAATTTTACTAACTATGCAGATGCTGTGTCCTTCCCTATAAAGCAGAGAACTGCTGGACCTACTTTTTATGAATCACATGAATCCTTCTGTACTTAGAGGATAAATTTCTCAAAAATCATAATTAAGCATTCTCTAAGCCTTAGAGATTGTAGGTGTTTCCTTCTGACAGGCAAGTCTAGGTGTGACACAATCTCCCTGTAAAAAGTACGAAGTTTGTTGAAACTTATGGCACTGTTTCGTTTTGATGGCACCAGAGCACATCTCTTTCCAAACTTGCCTTTGTACTGCTTTTTTCTGCTATTCAGCACTGCTCCTCCAACATTTAGGGTGTATACATACCTCCCTTTCTGAAGGTAGCCCTGGAAACAAAGAATGGACTTGTCTAGGAGTTCTTCTACTGAGTTGTTTGGTTTTTAAATGTTGAGATTGGAAAGCAGTAACATGCGAACAGTTCAGCTCCTGAGCATGACAATTTTAATGCCAGGATAAAAATACTTTTCTAGCATATAGCATAGACAGCTGCCACTTTACTATGGCTTACGCTACAACTACTGTCCAACTCCAGATAGGTAGGTGTCTCCTTTTTATTATGTTATGGTTAGTGCATAACCCTGTACAGAAATGCAGCAACAGAGTGACATTAATATTTAGAGTCCTTTTACATCATACAATCAGAATAATCTTTACAACATGAGTCTGGCCCATTTTACACCTGAGGAAAGAAATAGAGAACCTGACCACCCCAGCGACGCAGAGTAAGGGCAGAATTCACATGCATTTTATACATTTTTAGTTCCTCCTCCCAACCCTCGACAGCGCTGCCTTAGTCCTACAATGTCACTTTTTACCAAGAAAAACAAAATTCTCAATCTCTTACATAGGATCACAGAGCTACGGATGAACTAGAAATAAATTGGTTAAAAGACAGGGGATACTACTGGTCCTACTTATCTGTATCAGACTGTTTTGCACTTAAAGTCTAGTGTGGCTAAATTTTACCATTTCACACTCACTATGAGTCAATGTTTTTTCCTTACTTGTATTGCTCAGGTTTTTAGCAGCCTTGGAAACGGCATTGGGTGGTCGTCTTTGTACGTAGAAAAGTCCTTAGCTCTTAAGCAGAGAACCTCAGAATCCCAAGTGAAAAACAGCCAGTGTTCATGGAAGTGTCTCATTTCACTGCCAATGAATACAGCTGACTGTCAAACCACCATTACTAAGCTGCCCATCTTTAGACAACATTGCACGATTTTTATTTTAAAAGGATTACTAAAATATATGATTTATAGTATTTAAGCAAGCTGCTTTGTTTGTTTTAGGCACACATTCTTCAGACATACTGCTCTTTCCACAGCATTCAAGAATTCAGAATGGACACAGGCAACAGATGCCCACAGGACAAACTCTTTCAACCATTTTCCAGGCTGGCTTGAGGCTGTGTGAGCAGGAAGGAAGGATTAGGTATAAATTAAAGACAGCCAGCTCTAATAGTACACAATCAGCATAACAAAAAAGTGCCTCAAATCTTCAGCAGCAGGCAATACAGCTCATTAAAAGCAAGTGAACACCTTCTCCTTGGTCCCCTTATGAATTTGTTGGCATAGCTACAGGGGAGGGAAAAGGTAGTGAGAGAAGGAGGCAAGAGATGGAAGTAGACTGCTTCTGCTTTCTTGGCCCATTGCTCGCACTTCAGGGTAAACAGATCCCTTCTATTACTGTGCACCTGCATCTGACTGCTTCATTTTGATTTGGTCTCCTGCTGTGAAAATGTAGCTTCTTCCAGCACATACAAACCCTGCCATGCAGCTCAGATGAAAATTATATTCAGAGATGTGAGCAGTGACCTAAAAATGACAACTGGTCCTCAAAATATCTGATTCCTTTTAAATTCTGTAAGTTTTCATTTTGCTTGTCTCTCCTTTTCATTGCCTAGAAAAGAGGTAATAGAAGTAGCACGTTGACAACTCTGTCCTATCATCTTTCTAAATTTTATTGTGTACAATATTATAAAAGGAAAATAGATTTCTGAAATGGAATATAGATATTGCCTCTTAAAGCTGGCTCTCTCATTTAGATCCTTCTGTTGTAAACCTGGGCTTCAGCAATAAAAGGATGAGGTGGCAGAATCTTGTTTTATTCTAGATCCGGCACAATGTCGAAAAGGCACTCTGACTGTTTCTTTGTGCTCTTTGAAACTCTGTTTCCACATGTGCAAAATCCAATTCAGACTGCTACACAGCTCACAGAATAGCGACCACAAAACTGGGGAAGTTGCTATAGCAATATAAAATACTCTATGCAGAACTGGTATATTTGAGACTACCATGTAGCAAAAGCACTCCAGCAACTGCATTAACGTAATACTGGCAAAAGCCTCTCCCCTCTTTTTTTCAGGTGATTTAACAAAACCCATGAAACTGTGACAAACATCTATAGAAAAAGTCTGAATAAAAAGATCAGTTCAAAATAGGAACAAGAAACATCTGAATAGGTAAAGTATGTTTAAGGTCTTCCTCTCATAGACAGAACAGTTCACAAGCAAAACAGAAAACTAGACAGTCTGCCCTTAAGGAAACTTGACATTTAGCATATAAGTATAGGAAAAGATCCTATTAATGCTGATCTTCTAGAATGGAAGATGGGAGTTTGGAGAAATCTTTTAAAAATATTAGCAACTTCCAGACAGTTTGGCAATCACATGAATTCTGGTGGCATGAATAAACAACTGTCTGTGCTCTCTTTTTTTTTTATGGTTGGGGTTTTTTTTTAACAAGCTATGCCTGTGGAGAAGTGAGGCTACCAAGCTTAAAAATATGATGGTCTTTGTTAGGAAAGGCTATCTTTTAGCTTCTTCTGTGAAATTATTTAGAATTATTTAAGATTGGCTGTTTTTGTTGGAAGCAATTCCTTAAGATACGCGGCATACTTCCAAGTGATTTAAGCACAATATGAAGTGGTAGTTGCTAAGGCAACAATATGCAATTCCTGTTTCAGTGATGTCTTTTAACAGCTGCATGAGCCCAGACAAGTATCAGTTATGTGAGAATTTATAAATCATCTCAGCAAATACCCCACCAAATAACTTCTCCAGAAATTACTTTAGGAACTTGCAATGCCAATCTGTTTTCTCAGAATAGAGTCTTGTCTACACCTTGGAAAGAAAACCCCTCTCCAGTGGCTCTGCCAGAAGGGTGCTGATGTAGCACAGGCCGATGTAATACTGTGTTTAGCACAGATTCGCCATCACCAGCTGTTGGAGAGAATTGCCAGTAACAATAAAAGGCCCTAACGTAAGCGTGACTTTAGTAAATCACAGGCAGAACTGCACGTTGCTTCCTCACAGACAGGAGAAAAAAGGAAAAAGCTTGGAGTAGATCAAAATACTGGATGCAAGAACACAGATCACAAAGTGAAGATAGCACTGATACAAATCATGTCTTCCCTGACATGATACTGGAATGCCCGCGGTAAGACTGGGTGCTCTTAGAATGTATCTAAAGCCTGGTATTTTTTTAATCAAATACACCAAAAAGACTGCTCCAGAAAGTTAGGCTTCTCTTCAAAATAGCAATATAATTTTTCTGCTCAACCTACAGCTGAAGCCAATGTTCTCTATTAATCTCATCTGAGAATAAAGGAGAAGCAGATGCAATAAAATAGAAAAAACAAAGGTCCAAAATGATCCCATATGCAAACCCAACCCAACTCTTCCCCAAAATCCACTAAAAGTTTTATCAGCACATTTAACAACACACAAAATATGTAACATAACATTGCTGCAATTTAACTAAGAATACGAAATAGTGGTGCTAACTGAAACAGTTAAAAAAAAAAGGGTGTAAATATGTATCAGATTTCTTTTCAAAAGAATAATAAAACTCCTTTTGCATACATGAATCATAGGCTTCTGAAAAAAGCATGTGAACATCATTAAAGCTGATAATGTTAATGAGGATACGACAACGATATTATTTTCTTTTATTTTGAAGGTAGCCAACATATGATCAAAAATTACACACTTCAGGGGTTTTCTTCAATCTAAGGCAAGGCAAGACCCTAGAACTGCTAAGACTTCTAGAGGCATAGTGCTGAATGACAAAAAACATCAAGGGCTTACAGAAGGACCAAAGTAAATGACTCATTAAAGAGAGATAAATGTAGTGTGACTTCATGTTGCTTAGAATTTAATAGTCACTACTGACAAACTAATTGTGATGCATTTTATTATTTTTAAGCAGTATTCCAATTATTTACATACAGGAAAGATAATAAAAAGAAGCACCTTTTCACCAGTGTCCTGGGTTCAGCAGCAGCAGTCATTTTTTCTCCTTCTTAGTAGCTGGTGCAGTGCTGTGGTTTGACTTTCGGCCTGGGAATAATACTGATAAAGCCGATGTTTTCAGTAGCTGGTCAGAATGTTTACCCTGACCAAGGACTTTGTGAGTCTCATGCTCTGCCAGGGAGGAGGAGAATCCGGGAGGAAGCAGGGACAGGACACCTGACCTAAACTAGCCAAAGAGGTATTCCATACCACAGCACGTCATGCCCAGGGATGTAACTGGGAGTTACTTGGAAGGGCTGGCTCACTGCTGGGTCGGGCTGGTTTTCGACAGGTGGTATCGTTTTCTCTTCCCTTGTTATTTCCCTTATCGTTATTATTATTGGTAGCAGTAGTGATTTGTGTTATACCTTAGTTACTGGACTGTTCTTATCTCAACCCATGGGAGTTACATTCTTTCCATTCTCCTCCCTGTCCCTCTGGGAGTGGGGGACAGGGAAGAAAGGGCAGGGTAGAGGAGTTGACTGTGTGGCTAACTTGATGACAGGGTTTAAACCATGACAACTAGCATATTAGAATAATAATTCCGACCAATTCTTTACTATCCATTAAAGGAAGTTAACAGAGATCAGTTCAAGAAAATTAAGATAAATAAGCTCTGTTTTAGAAGAAAAAAAATTAGTAACAACTAATTTTTTTCTTTCTAACATCTTCTTTATAACCTACTCCATTCTCAAGGCTATCCATAAAATTATCACATAAATCTCAACTGTGTGATGCTGGATATGCCTCAGCACACTACCTTTTGCATGACATCAGAAACAAATATATCAAATTAAAGGCCTCACTACTTTATAGACTCTCTTCAAAAGCTATGCCACTGCTTGCAACTTTCTCCACTTCAAAAAGGTCCTTACCTAGCCCAGACAACAAGAAATACTTAAAAGTTGGAAGACATAAGGTTTTCCAACAATCTTTCAAACTAAGCAGTAACATCCTATGCTGTAGCTGAATTTTAACAAGACAAAAAGTGAAACAAGCTGTCCAATTTAATTGCAAGTGAAATTAATTATTGAGATGGATCAACAAAAAACACTAATTTGTGATGCAGGTGGTTAAGACCATATTATAAACCTTCCTAAAGAATTAGTTTTTAATAAAAAATTACAGCTGCTGTCAACATTTTGGTTGCAATTTTGTAAATATATTGTCACTAATCAGTCTGTTATGTTTTCACCTAGCAGGTTTCAAATTCCACAACAGGAATAACTGGTTATATTATCAATAAAACCAATACAATGGTTGGATAAACACACTAAACAATATGGTAGCTAGATGGGTCTGAAACTTCTTACGGTACAGAGACTTTGCTAACAGAAGAGTAACAGAAAAAAACCCAGATTCTTCAGCAATTACATGACAGATCTTTTTAACCCTCTGTGTGGATATGGCAAGGGGAACAATTAGACAGCAGATTTAAGTGTCTTCAGTGTACATGAAAATGGGGATTCAAAGTGAGTTTTACACACTGCTCAACAGTCTTAAATAATCAAGAAAGGAGTGGCTCTGCCCATCTTTACAGTCTTTGCCAACCATCCTCAAAGGTTGACAACTGTGAAACAAGGCCTTGAGAATAAATGATCTTCTTATGCCTCTGTGACAAAAGCCTGCACATACAAATAGAAAGTGCTATGTAAATCCAACAGTTCTCCAATGAAAAAAAATATTTCAAATTTTTATTTATAGTAATTCCCTTTTGTAAGTAATCTGAATTAATCACAGTCAGAATACAACATAAAATCAGAGACATAGGAAACAGATCATCATTCATTAAATGAAATGTATTAATGTATGGGGCACACTAGGTAGAAATCACTGTTATAATCCTATTACTGCTGCCAATCCTGTATTCTAATGTTCTCAAACCCAGACCTATTAATGTACCAAAATTAGGTGGAAATACTTGTGAGAAAAGTCCATATATTTGTTTTTGCCATTGCCTTCATTCAATCTTGGATCATACCAGAAGGTCAATATAATTTTATTTTCTTACCCTGCTCTTTTTCCTCTTTTGTGCTTCCTTCTTTCAGAGTACTATTTTCCCCATACCTGAATAGAATGACAAAGCTGAGGAAGACTAAACAATACTCCCATTCCTAAGAAAAACTCTTCAGTAAGTTTAGAATAAAAAAAACAAAACCAGTAAGATTTCTTCTAATTTCTTTCCTCCTTCTGCCTACATCTTACTGAATTCAAATCTAAAAATTTCAGTATGATCAGAAGTAATGTGATCAACCATGAACATTTTCAAACTGTTTCTATCATCCAGGGGCATGCTCAGAAAACTCCACCATCCAACCAAACACGAAAGTTAGCTGTGCTGGTACCAGATTGTTTTCAGTGAGCCAGGCTGGTAGCTGACAGCAAGAGACTGTCATAGCAGGGGACAGTACATGAATAATTACTACTTTTGTATTTTATCATTAATAAGCATACCTATCACAAGTGTTATAAAAGGCAGTATCAGTATGAAAATAGATTATGGTTTGGAAAGCCTACAATTTTAGCACAACCTTAGATTTCTAGATGAGTACAAATAATGAAACAGTTACCTCCCCAATTCTTAACATACTTGGTTTGAAACCTATTATTAAATGAGTTTCCTTGCCTAAAGAAGTCCATGGAATAAAAATCTTTGTCCAAACAGAAATTCCAACCGATCTTCAAACCAACACTTCAACTTTGATTATCATAGAATCACAGAATCACAGAATAGTTAGGGTTGGAAACGATCTTAAGATCATCGAGCTCCAACCCCCCTGCCATGGGCAGGGACACCTCACACTAAACCATGTCACCCAAGGCTCTGTCCAACCTGGCCTTGAACACCTCCAGGGATTGAGCATTCACAACTTCCTTGGGCAACCCATTCCAGTGCCCTCACCACCCTCAAAGTAAAGAATTTCTTCCTTATATCCAATCTAAACTTCCCCTGCTTAAGTTTAAACCCATTACCCCTTGTCCTATCACTACAGTCCCTAATGAAGAGTTCCTCCCCAGCATCCTTATAGGCCCCCTTCAGATACTGGAAGGCTGCTATGAGGTCTCCACGCAGCCTTCTCTTCTCCAGGCTGAACAGCCCCAACTTTCTCAGCCTATCTTCATACAGGAGGTGCTCCACTCCCCTGATCATCCTCGTGGCCCTCCTCTGGACTTGTTCCAACAGTTCCATGTCCTTTCTATGTTGAGGACACCAGAACTGCACACAATACTCCAAGTGAGGTCTCACGAGAGCAGAGTAGAGGGGCAGGATCACCTCCTTCGACCTTCTGGTCACGCTCCTCTTGATGCAGTCCAGGATACGGTTGGCTTTCTGGGCTGCGAGCGCAAACTGAAGCCGGGTCATGTTCATTTTCTCATCGACCAACACCCCCAAGTCCTTCTCTGCAGGGCTGCTCTGAATCTCTTCTCTGCCCAACCTGTAGCTGTGCCTGGGATTGCTCCGACCCAGCTGCAGGACCTTGCACTTGGCATGGTTAAACTTCATAAGCAACTTCATAAACTTTATCAGCAACTTCACCATGAAGTCAACATGAAGTTGGGTATATAAGGCTTTTTTTTAAGACCATAGATTGAAACAGTTATAAGGTGGATTTTACTATATTCCATTAAGCTTTAACACCAGCAGATAGAATGGATTTTTGCTATATTTTAGAGGAATATTATTAAAATTCATCTCTGAAGAGTGCTTCTGATAAAGGAAATATCTGCCCTTTCTTTTGTTAATGTATAACCAAGGAGAGAATTTCCTCGGGTAGTATGAAATAACTGTTCGCATTTGTATTTGAAGCACTTCGAAAATACTTTTTCTTAGCTTTTGCCATGAAAATTGTGACCATTTAATAAATCTGTCAAACATTTTCCCAAATTCCTTTAAGCTGCAATGCAGTGAGATAAGCCAAAGTATGGGCCATAAGTGACCTGAAGGTCCTTCTAAAGGCAGAAAAAATGCTCCCAAACCAAGAACTCAGTCTAGGTTTGTCCCAGGTCTGTTTTCTTTTATCAAGGCCTGATCGTAAGGCAAGAGATATAAAGGCTTATGAGTGCTAGTACTTAGCAATCCTCACCAACAGGAATCTGACACTGATTGCTGAGGTCCAGTATTTACAAATGGCACTACCAAATGAGACTAATTAAAATACAGAGGCAAAGAAGGTGAGGGGGCCTCGTAAGTTACGTAGCCATTTCTCTGTCATATGAAGAGTCCATTGCTAAGAAGAGGCATTTAGGACCCACAGGTTTATCTTTTTAGATGGTTAGCACTGGTAATAATTGATCACAGCTGATATTCTCTCTGTCCCAGGGTTGAAGAAGAGGTAATGCCTCACTTACTAGGAAATTATTCATGACCTAGCTTCAGTGAAGAAGAGGTTAGCCTTTCAGAGAGGTTGAGATGAGTTATGTGATCCAAACTCAAGAGAGCATGAAATAAATGCAGAACCTGGGAGAGAGGATATGCCATTTAATTTACACAAAGAGAAAGGAGATTGAACAAGGAAAGAAGGTGGCAACACAAAATCTATTTATGAAAGAAGCGGATCAAGTAGAACAGACTACCTGGAAGGGCTTTTTGCAAAATACAGATCAAATAGCATTATCTGCTCATACTTCAGGTTTCTCATGCATCAAGTATAAATTATTGCATGGAAGAGAACATGCTTTCAGAATCTGTTTATTGAAGAGAGTCAGGCAGAGTTAGCTGCATAGCTCTCAGAAAGAATCAGCTTTAGGCCTTGTCACATCAATGATTTATAGGGTGACACTAGGGAAATCAATCAAGCTCTCTATGCGCCCCAGTTTTCCCATCTGTAAAATAGGGGCAAGCCGTTATTCAAGCAGAGTGCTTTTCTATTTAATAGCCTTTCTTCTTGTGTTTGGGCATTCATTATTTTGCTAGTTTCTACACTAGCAAAAATATCAGTCTTATGTGGATATATTTTTTATTTTAGCATTAGCATATATACCTGTTCTTGATTAATTTTAACTGTTTTGGTCTTACATAACTTCATAAGTACTACTATATTTTTAGCAGCAACAGGAAAAACATGGCACACAATGTGAAGAGAACACATATTTTTCCTAGAACATGGATCCTTGAAGAAGCAATTAAAGAAATCTCATGGTAGGCATAGATAGAAAGTCCAAAGATAATGAAGTCAGAGAACTGTGAAAAACTGCTATTTATTTTCACTTTAAATTGTTTAACAGTTTTGCTGTATTTTAGCACTTCAACATTTAATGATTCTTTGAAAGAACAGCATAGAAAAAAAAATAATTGCCAGGATACAGTCTAATCCTCTAAGGCATCATGGAAAAAACACATAGTTGTCCTTGTTGCATACATTTTCTTTGTTCTCTGGTGTCCACAGAGTATGAAATTTACAAGTCAGCAGGAACATCTAAATAAACACCTTTCTGAGGTTTTAGCATGGGAAAGAAAAATCATTCTGGGGCAGCGGTACTTTTCCTGTTCTTACAGACTTAAAATGCCCAGCCCATTTGGATATCTGGAGACCACAGTTGCCTTCACATTTATATTATATATTAATATAAAATATTAATTATATTCACATATTTATATTATTACTGCTTAAAAAATGGGGTAAACAATGAAAAAAAAAAGCAAAGTAGTTCAGAAGCACAAAGATCTAATTATTTATGAACATCTGTCAGAAGGGCTTCTATTTATACAATGATTTTGCCTGTACTAGGAAACTTACCCTTTTGCCTGTAGAGGTAATAATACATTTAACTTGCAAAGTGGGAAGAAAACAGCTGAGAAAAATGTTTTAAAATACAGTTTCAGTATCAAGTGCCGCACTGTCTTAGGAGGAGGCCAGTAAGAATGAGATTGGCAGATACAGTAATAAGGTTTTTTTCTGCCCCTGCCACCTGAGCCCTCTCTTACAGTGTGACTTGCATGAAGGATAATGATACAACCGCGAGGGCATCGGAGTCTGACTCCAACCCTTCCATGATTTTGAAATTCTCCAGCAGGCAGCAAAATTTCAACAACCAGGGAGGACTGGGAGATTAATTTAATGTGTTTAGATACTTGTCTTGCCATTGCAAATGTAATCTTCTTACTCAGGACACCCCAGCTGCCTTGCGCATTAGAAAGAAAATGAGTATTCTGCTATGCATGGAGTGATGCACAGGACATCCATTGAAAATTGAGAGAAAGGACGGTAAAGCAAACTTCAGTTTGTGGTTAAGTTTAATTCTTGGCAAATGGCAGATGACTAAACTGGCAAATCCTTTTATCGTTGCAGTTTTTGCAGTGATCTCAAATCTGTTATCTGCTTGTTTTCTGGCTTGCTTAACACAGAGACTGATGATGAGTGAAGCAAAAGATTTAGTTTAAAGGTGTCAGCTAATATCTACAACAGAGCTGCCATTGCTCTTCAAACTGGCTTTACAGATGAGAGTTGTCTGCTCACCGGGTGGCCACAACAATATTATTTGAGAAAATATCTTTAAGTGTTCATATTGGCAACTGGGCCACAATATACCATGCATGTGTCCAGAAATGTTATCTAAAGTCAGGGAGAGGTTAACAGGAAATATGTATGCTTTGTATACAAGATACTATTCCAGGAGAACACTGTGGCTGGGTGGTCTGATTTAAGCAAACTAAATCCAGTCATGTATCATCAAGCTGCCGCCTTTTTTATTTTTTTTACCTTAACACAGATAATCCTTTTAGCTTTGTTGACTATAAGGTACTTTCTGCTTTTAATCCTATGGCACTGTATTTTAAAAGAGAAATAACAGGTCTCTGATCTTTGTAGACTTCCACTTTGTTTAGTCCGCTTGACTGTAGCCCATCTTCCACAGGTTCCTCTGTTCACCAACCACTGTGTCTCCTTCTTGGCCAAAGCCTGTTGAAATGTTGCTGCAGCACATCTGTCCAGCGCAGTTCTATATATAATAGCAGCAGAGTAAGTTACAAACAAAGCCAGTTTTGAGTGTAATTCAGGGACCACAAGTATGTAGTTGACCTGGTGACACTATATGGCCGTCAGCAGTTGCCGGTTACAACACTACTGTATTGCATTTCTCATTGCCCCAACTGAGCACACTCTGCTCGAAGATGCACCCTAAAACTCACTAATTATCTCTGAGCTCACTGTTAAATGCAATTCTTAAAGTACTTTATTATTGTTACTGAAATAACAGACCACACAGTAAAACTGAGTTTGCATTAGCCATTTAAGTTCCAGTGACATTTTTGCTGTTTAGGATAAGATATCTCAACTAACGAGAGCCTATGTTTTCACAAAACCAGTCTGAATCAAGATCAAAGCAGTACCTACTTCTTTTCACTTCTCTCACTGTTTGAAATTGATTTCTGCTTCTTGGGTATTTGCTTAAGGCAGTTAAAAATAAATTATCAGTTTAAATAAACAATTTGAAAAGAAAAATATTTAGGATTTCCATGTAATTTGAAGAGAATTTGAAGAGAAACTCTCATAATTTAAATTAATTTTAATTTTATGAGAGACTGATGACAAAATCAGCAACCTTCTTAAGGATTATTTTCTTTATAGATCATATTTGTTGTAAGGAAGGTGTTTGGTACACAAAGGAAAATGGATAGTGAGTACAAAATTTTCACTAGTAAATACTAAGAACAGAGGAGGAAGACTGCTGTATTTTCAATATTTTACGTTGCCTATACCTGACATTCCAATTGCATAACAGATACTCATGATCATGAATTTACTCTAAAGTAATCTATTTAAGAAGGACATTCTATGCAATTACTTGATTTGAAGAATGTAGCATTTCTCAGTACAACTGTCTCAGAGCTGCACATAAGCTGTGCATATGGATGCAATGGCAATAAATTAGACACAAAAATGTGACACTTGAAAGTAGACAGATTGCTTCTTCACAGAATGTAATACCACATACTTCCCTGCTTTCCTAGAATTCCACTGACAACTTAGAGCTTTTAGAATAATGGGTTTCACACCTTGAACACATGCCACAGAAGGCTGAGGGAGGCACTGCACACAATTTATTATATAGGCTGGAAACCTAAACATTTGGTTGCATCATATGAAAGAAACACATGCTCAGCAGATCCATCCGACATTTTCACACATACTTCAAAAGATCTCTTCAACTTCCTCATGATTTCAGTCTACATTTAGTTCATTACTAAGTCCTGCAATTGTAGAACTAAAATTAATCAGAATCCCATTTACTTTCTGAAGAGCACTCAAAAGTCTATGATTTTAAATTAATTTATGCAAAGAGAAAAGCTCTTGTCTTTGTAAGTATAATTCCAAGCCATATAAATCGAAAGCAAAGCTTTAAACCCGTAATGACCCCTTTTCCATCCAGTCTTAAATGGAATAATTAAGCAGTAACTTCCATTCCATCTAAGTACATGCAGCAGTGATGGGTGTCTGCTTGCTGACTAAACCCTGAAGCATTTAATTGACCTGTGGGAGCTGATTATTGCAAGTACAGTCATAAGGCACAGAAGCTATCTACTTTTTACTAGAAGAAATCTTTCAAAATAATTAATGATTTTGGTAATTTAAAAAGATTATGTGCAACTATTCACTATGAAGAGACTTAAGCTGCAGTCAGCAAGCCTGCTACAGATTCTTAAAGATAATAAAATCTGTAGGTGTACTCATTTGGGATATAAATTTGACTCTTTAGAGTAATGGAACAAAAATGAGTCATTGGCCAAGGGCTTAGTTCAGAACTCATGAATTATCCCTGGATTTTCCTGGAGAGACTGAGAGTAAGGCATCCCTCACTGACTTTGCTACAATCTGGTATTTGCTATTTATATCCCAGCAGTAGTGTTAAGAAACTTGCTAAACTTGGTATGAAAAATGAAATTCATACAACTGCAAAAAGAATACATGCTCTTTCAGATACCCTTCAGAGATGCATACAAGAATGGCAGTCTTCTTGAAGCACGTGTTCAAAAGTCACGAGACTGCTGCCCATACAGAGAGATCGTGGTCTTTACAGTTAACGTACTATAAATATACTTGCCTTGGTCAACCACCACTACAGATTCCAAGTGGATATATAATTGCTGGGAAAGTAAGTGAAAAAAACTTTCGTACTACAAAGTCATGATGCGTAACAAGAATAAATATAGGAGACATTTGTTTGGAGGTTCTCTTCTATTTAAAGTACAACAAAATAAAGTACTGTGTTCAGCACTTCTGATTAATAGATACTTCTTCCAGAATACAGGAACCAAAAGCAGATGAATGTTTTGTTAGCATCTTCAATGTGCAGGTGATACTGAAATCCTCCTCAGCTAGACATCTCAAAAAACTAAGAGAAATTAAAAAAAGATTGGACTGCTAGGAATCATGGAGACTTTATATAAAAACCTGTCCTGCAAGAAGGACTTGAAAAATTACACATGTAAAAAAAATCACAATTAAATATCCAGTCACATTACATAGCGCTAGCATATCAGAAAATGAATACTACTTGTTTTTCTACCTACTAATCCACCTAAAAAACCTATCAAATTCTAAAACATCTTGGAAGAGAGGAGAAAAGTTGATGGCAATTTTCAAAAGAAAAGCAAGCTGCTCCTTCCAAACAACTTCCTCTGAACCAAACTTTTAAAATAGCTGAAAAAAGATCTGAAGGTCACTGAAAAGCCAGTTCAGCAGTCCTCAAAGGATTGCCTATCCTTTGTCACTAGCGCAGACTTTCAGATGGAAGCTGATCAACACAAGTGGCTACTTAACAGATAGCACTAACCACCACACGGACATGATAGAATTCAGATTATCAGAACTCATGCCTTAGAAAACTGAGCATGCTCAATTAGAAAAAGAAAGCTGAGCAGCCAATGGTTTCCTTTTGACTAAGGGGTGGGATGTGGGAGGGATGGGTACAGAGGGTGGGTTGGTTTGTTGTTTTGCCTTTTTTTTTTTTTTTTTTTTTTTTAATAGCTGTCAAAAATTAGGGGCCAAGAGAAAAGTCATAAAGTACAATAAACACGTGATGGCAAAGCACTTTATACGATGTTGCATAAATTTTCTTAGAATAAGATTTTGTATATATATTTTGGGACAAGAATATTGGCATGCCCTGGTAATGGAAGAATTGTTTATAAGAGACAAGCTGCAATATCTCAGGTTTGTTGTAAGCATCAGATGGAAAACTTCAGCTATCAGTTACACATTCATCTTTATTTAATATATTCATATACTATCTGGAATAAGTAATATAGTACTGAAATTCATGGAGGATATTAAAACGGAGGGGATATGCAAATACTAGTAAGAGAAAACAAATTGAACTATGTACAGGAAAACAAGATCCCCATTTTGAAAACGTTAACTAATCTATTTGGAAAAATGTAATCTGAAACACAGATGCTCTCTGGAAAACTTGGAAAGCAATAATGCTGAAAAGGATTGTTAGGAGAACAGAACCCTGGAGTTGAATTTGTAACATGATACACTAGTGGAAAATAACACAGGCCTACATTGTATCAGAATAAATACACACAGCATTTATATCATGAGTATGGCACTGAGCCCTTGAGCCTAAACATTCCTTCAGGGCCCTGGAAAAAAGAGTTGTATTTTCTTACACTCAAAACCAAAACTACTAACTCTATCTTGCCTCCCCACCTCCCTTGTTGAAAGTTTTACTAAATTAAACCTACACTAAATTAGAAATGCCTGCAATTTTGTAAGGTTTATTTTGCCTCTACAGAAGAGAATAAAATTAACAGAAGAATGGACAATCAATCAGATGTGAGTAATGTTCTGCTTTGTCGTAACTGGACCTGAGCTAATGCCTTCCTTTCTAGATGTAAAATTAAAGAAAGATTTTTGAAATCTGAGTTAAACAATTAACACTAGAAATCAGGAGATGACACATAAAGGAGGGAGATCACAAGACTGATAAAGACAAGGAAAAAAGAATAACAAGAAGCAATGAGGCTGCACAGCACCTTTGGCAGATACAGCTGGGCAAAAACACCTTTCAAAGAACTTCACTGTATGGGTCAGTTAAAATGAGACCAATCAAAATATTAGAAATAAGCTCTTTTAGGTGAGAAATGGATGCTTAATCCCAAGACATTCTGACCTCTCTTGCTTAGCCTCACAATTTATGTGGAGTGGAAAACGTAAAAAAACCTTATACAGTTATGTAAAAATAACAAGCAATACATTTTTTGGCTTATATATAGGAGAAAGCTTGGCAAGTATAAAGCAGCAATGAGATGGGAAGTTGGTGTTATGTGCTCATCTTCAACGGCTGATCCTTCAATATCAATGCTTCTCTTTTAACCTTATCTTTCAAAGAAATAATCATAAATGAGGCTTGTTCTGCATTTGCATTACACATACAGTTTTTCAGGCAGTACTGGTTCATATTCTCTGATGTGCTATGAATATACTGTTGGATGACAGGAGCTTTATAAGATGTCTATCAAGCAAACTATTCCAACTTTTAGATCATATATTCATTCAGCTGCTCAGACTATAATAAGTGTAGTAGTGGAAGAAATACATGTTCTGGCATTTCTAATGCTAATTTGCTCATCTGCAGCTGCAAAAGTCAACTTTCTGGATTTCAGGGGTAAAGGGAAGATCCAGTGTAGTATTTTTTAATCTGACATTAGCCAGCACTCAGATAGTGAAAGGTTCTAGCAGCTGGAGTTGCACTTTGCATTCATTGAAATGTTACTGAAATAATTTGTAAGAGTCACCTTCAACACAAAGCATTCTGCCCCAGTGACAACTACCTGTATCCCCAAGATATATATTTTTATACTTTATGGAGTAGCTAACCGTGATCCTTTGTTGGCAAAAGACTGCAGCCACTCTTGAAAAGTTATTTAAGCTACAATTAGTTTTGTTTACTCTTGCCAAGTCTGCATTCACAAACTGTCCTCTAGCCCAGATGACAAGAAAACAAAGGAATATTTTGGAACTTCTGCCTGCTTGCAATTCGTTTACCTAAAAATGCCTTAGTACTAGCCAGTATCAATACTATGCTGCCAGTTTTCTCATTTCAAAGACAGAAAAGCTGAGATGCAGGCTGAGAACAAATGTCGAAGACTTAAGAAAGACAGCCCAGATCCAGCTTCCCACGCTTTTGACTTCATAGGTGTGCTAAGCACAGGCAATCTCTGCATCCAAAGACATTTGCTCTGTACCCAACAGAATCATACAGTAGTTTGCCATCCTGAAATACTGAACCACTTGTGTGTCTCACTACCCAAAACCTGTGTCTCAGCAAGCCTTCTGAAGATAAACAAAGAAGTTCTTTCCTATCTTTTAATATCAGTCCTTTTAATGTATTTAATATCAAACCACAATAACTAAAAACGTTTTCAGAATATCTGATACGCAACTGAAATTATACTAAAAAATCAATTTACTTTGAAGGCACTGAGGAAAAAAACCCCAGCCCAAACACTCTGAAGTAGAAAAAGGGATATGTTAACAAATAAATAAATTACTTAGGATTGCCTGATTTCTCTCTTAATTGCATTTCTTAATGATCAAGCTCACACATAACTTCAGGGAGACTATCTGAACGCAAAGTTCATTTAGCTGTAATAATAAGGCCAACATAAACCTTTCTACATTTGTTGATCCATACCCACACATTTCAATTCAGTCTGTGTCTAAACAAGACATGTCCCTGTCAGTTTATGTTCACAGTTCACCCTCATCTTTAACCTTAAAAATCTAATGAGAGCTGATAACCTCTCTTCCAAGTCAACATATATTTCACTGGATTGATCCAACCCCTGTGCCTTTAATAGAACCCAGCAGCAGCTGGTTTCAAACTGCTTGGAACCTTAGAGATCAAAGTTTGATGAACCCCTGTCATTCTCACAAAGAATTAAAGCCTGTGAAGAGCATACCTCCTCAGGCTCAGATTTCAGAAATAAAGCAACTAAAATGAACAGAATTTGTTCCTTAGAAAACCATGCCAAGCCTATTAGGAATGCTAGAGTAGGTACTTTCAATTAAAACAAATAGATGCTTTTAACAAAAGATGTACAATCATCTTCACAACAATTTAATTTGCTGAATCTGCAAGGCAACTGAAATTCTCCACAGATTATACTGACGGAAATTACTACTAATACTTTACAAGCATAGCATGTGGCTGTGCAAAGTAATATGATATTCTGGATTAGATTCAGATTTTATGTATATGTGTGAATTGCTCTTTTCCCTTTCTGAATTATCACTCAGTATGTGGAAAACTGACATACTGGCATAAACCACATACAATAATTTGAGGTTTCTCTTGTCAGCCAGATGCTATTTATCATGCTACCTTTCATCAGTGCTCAATATACCACAGAGTTTTTTTAATAATCACGAGGTTGCCCTTCATCATTCGACAGAAAACACCTCCTACTTACCTATTTTGATTGTAACCTAACTAATCAAAAGCATGACTGCCAGGACCTGAAATAGTCTGATAACACAAAGAGTGAAGCAAGCCTCCATCAAAAGTACTTCAAGAAAAAAAAAATATCATAAATTAATCTGTGCAAACAATTCCTCTCTGTCCTATTTGAGGCTTTGTGGGCAGGGTAGACTTTTACGTGTTCAACTAGCAAGGATGGTGTTTTGCATTTGCTTTTGCTTTTAAATGAAGATTATTTTCTTTAACCCTATAGTTAAGACTTTTTCTTATATGATGACAACAAATGCAGTCCTTACAGATTTATTAAGTCCAAAAAATTCTTCTAGGTGATATATTACACAATCTAATTAAGATACATTGAAGGCAATGTCAGATTTCTCCATAACCATTTTTACAAATGCAAAATACTTTTGTTTCCTGCTACCTTCTTCTCTCAGTTAAGATATATCTGTATGTGTGTGTACAACTGATCAGCCATAATTTGAATCTGCTTTGCCTTATATATATGTACAAACATGCACACAGAGGCATGCACTCTAAATCTCACACTGAATGTGTAATTCTTCATCATCTCCATTTATTTATGATACGGTCCTGGAAGACCAATCACTCTTCAAAGTAATTCACATACATATGCAAGCTCCAGTGAACAAAAAAAAACCCACCCCCCAAAAAAACCACCCTAAGAAAACAAACAAAAAAGCCTGGAAAAAAGCACATTACCCTTAAAGGATCGCTATGTTAGTAGAAAGCCACGCAAGAGGAAAACAGGTACATCAGGTTTTTGTGTGCTGAACATTATGGATGGCCCTAATCCCCCTCTTGCATGCTATGCAGACTCAGTCACAACGCAAGAATGGAGTTGATCCATCAGACTGAATAGTATGAGTGACAGATCAGTTCCCTCTTCCAACACAGAGGACTTGCACAAAAAACCTGCACACACTTTAGTGGACTTCTCCCCCAAAATATTTTTTCTCCATGCAACGACTGAAACACAAATAGTTAGATGTAGCAAACTGAACATCTGCAGAAACACACTTCGCTCATAAACACAGCGCATTGGCTGTTCTGTTCACACATCAGGCAACGATTTGTGACAAAGTGGACTTTAGGTGGAAATTTTACTCCTTATATGAATTCCTTCAGTTAAAGCAGATGAGCATATGCTACGGGACACCTAAACTCCTGATATTCTTGACATACATGACAAATTGCACTGTTTATTTTTTCTTGATTTATATGCTGGAAAGTATTTTATGTGTTGCTAGTGTGCTGTTTTGACTAAATTTTGGAATTGGCTTCCTTGCTAAGGATCCATAATAGACAAAAAAGCAGCAAGAGCAAATCTTACCATATAAACTTTGGCAGGAAACAATTTCTAGCTCAGCAATCTCTACGCAGAGACATGTGAACAATGAAATCTTTATTCAGAATATCGAATATTTATGAGTATCAGAAGTTAACATGCTCATCATTTATACCTTTTGTCTGGTATTGTTTGATACCTCACAAATTTTCACACTATAGGAATGCAAAGTTTAATTTTAATGAATGTAGGAAGAAAACAGAATTATTAGTATACGCCAGATTTACTCAGCTCCTTTTTAGAGTGCGAAATCACATTAAACTGTGAAATGTAATCTTCCTCTGTGTTCTCACATCTAATTTTTTAATTTTGTGGAGCCTGAGAATTAATAAATAAAATGTTACATTTGTTGAATTATTTTCTATAACGCATTTCCCATACTGGTGATGTCTAAGAAGTTGTACACATGCCAAATACAGAAAGAAGTGCAAAAAAAAAAAGGGCAAGAAGGAGGACCCGGGTAACTATAGACCGGTCAGCCTCACCTCCATCCCTGGGAAAGTGATGGAACACCTTATCCTTGATGCCATCTTAAGGCATGTCAAGGATAAGAGGGTTATGAGGGGCAGTCAACATGGCTTTACCAAGGGGAAGTCATGCTTGACCAACCTCATAGCTTTTTATGAGGAAATAACATTGTGGATGGATGATAGCAGAGCGGTGGATGTGGTCTACCTTGACTTCAGCAAAGCATTTGACACAGTCTCCCACAGCATCCTCATAGCTAAATTGAGGAAGTGTGGCCTGGATGATCAGGTAGTGAGGTGGACTGCGAACTGGCTGAAGGACAGAAGCCAGAGAGTTGTAGTCTATGGGGCGGAGTCCAGTTGGAGGCCTGTATCTAGTGGAGTGCCTCAAGGGTCAGTATTGGGACCAGTATTATTTAATATATTCATCAATGATTTAGATGAGGGAATTGAGTGTACTGTCAGCAAGTTTGCTGATGACACTAAGCTGGGAGGAGTGGCTGACACGCCAGAAGGCTGTGCTGCCATCCAGCGGGACCTGGACAGGCTGGAGAGTTGGGCAGGGAGAAACTTGATGAAATATAACAAGGGAAAGTGTAGAGTCCTGCATCTGGGCAGGAACAACCCCAGGTTCCAGTATAGGTTGGGGAACGACCTGTTAGAGAGTAGTGTAGGGGAGAGGGACCTGGGGGTCCTAGTGGATGGCAGGATGACCATGAGCCAGCACTGTGCCCTTGTGGCCAAGAAGGCCAATGGCATCCTGGGGTGTATTAGAAGGGGGGTGGTCAGTAGGTCGAGAGAGGTCCTCCTTCCCCTCTGCTCTGCCCTGGTGAGACCGCATCTGGAATATTGTGTCCAGTTCTGGGCCCCTCAGTTCAAGAAGGACAGGGACCTGCTGGAGAGAGTCCAGCGCAGGGCAACTAAGATGATTAAGGGAGTGGAGCATCTCCCTTATGAGGAAAGGCTGAGGGAGCTGGGTCTCTATAGTTTGGAGAAGAGGAGACTGCGGGGGGACATTATTAGTGTATATAAATATATAAAGGGGGAGTGTCATGAGGATGGAGCCAGGCTCTTCTCAGTGGCAAACAATGATAGGACAAGGGGTAATGGGTATAAACTGGAACACAAGAGGTTCCACTTAAACTTGAGAAGAAACTTCTTCTCAGTGAGGGTGACAGAACACTGGAACAGGCTGCCCAGGGGGGTTGTGGAGTCTCCTTCTCTGGAGACATTCAAAACCCGCCTGGACACATTCCTGTGTAACCTCATCTAGGTGTTCCTGCTCTGGCAGGGGGATTGGACTAGATGATCTTTTGAGGTCCCTTCCAATCTCTAACATACTGTGATACTGTGATACTGTGATACTGTGAAGTGTATCTTTGCCATCTCTGAAACAGTTATACTAGTGGAATAACTCAGAATTTTGTAAGAGAACCTCTCATGTTAAACTCTGAGCTCAGATCTCCAAATTGAAGTTGTGCAGCAAATCAAGATCCTTAATGAAACAGAAACTTTTTCGGTTTTGTGTTGAGCACACAAGCTCAAAAGCTATGCAAATAAGGCTCTACAGTCATACCATATACTGCTAGAAAAATTTTAAGGTAATTCTTTAGATTCCAGTTTCTAAATCTAATTTTACTTTACTCTTCTAAGTAGATAACTGCAGTACAGTAGGGTGTATTACAGATATCACTCTTGGGAAGAGTCTCTTTAATGACTTTAGTAAGAACTACATGACATTTCTAAATCTATCTACACTGAAGAATAAACTCATTATAATCAGTTCTCAGTTACTTTTACGTAAAGGAATTGTCTGAAACACTCGACAACAAGCACAGGTTACATTCAAATTCTGTTTATACACATCCACATACATGGTCGTATTAGTCTGGAAACCTCAAATTCAGCCATGCTGTCCCTATCTGCATAACCAAGAACTATTTGGTAGATCCCTCAAGCCACAGATTATTGAAGTCTAGAGAAGATAAACAAGTCATCCATTAAGTGTCTTTTTGGGACTCAACATATTACAGTATTTCACAGCAAAAAAACACAGACAAGTTGTTGGGCAGGGATGCAAAACAGTTTAACACTTACTGTAGGCACAAACACTGTTTTCAGGTGCCAGCATTCAGGAGGTAAGCTCCTGACATGGCCAGTGGAGGGAGGCTGAGTCAGAGCCTGAGTGAGTCAGAAGTCTGAAGAAGACGATTTAATGAGAAACCTATGATCTTAGTAGATCCTTGAAGGCATTTGTGTCTATATTTCTGGACATTTTTATGGCAGAAGTTCCATACACAGAGACAGCTAGAGAGGGATATACTGCTAAAAACGGACATATGCATATAGATGAATTCTGTACACATGTAAATCAAAGTATTTTTTTAAGTGCATACACCCAGAGGTATACACCATTAGGTTAAAGCTACAACAATATTGAAACTTCAACACTGTGGATTCCCACTTCTGGTTCTCAGCTTGACTGGACAACTGAAAAGACATTCCAATTAATATCACCAGAAAAAAAATGAAAAAGGTAGAATAAGGCAATACAATAAAACTGAACACTTTAGAACAAAAGCTTCTGTCATCTAGAGGAAACCGCTATGTAAACCTGTAAGTGGAAAGAGAAAGCAACGCTAGTACATGCCTAGCAAAGCAATGCAGTTTCATGCCATCACACTTTGGACCATTTTAGTAAAACAGACAACAACAGCCCATCACATGGGAAGTCAGAAGATTTAGGAAACACACCAAAATGGCTTAGTGAGCGAGAAGGGTGAAATCTGAACCCTAACAGAAGGCTCCACTGCAATGTAGTACCAGAAGTTACCACGGCCTGCAGCTGTCTGGCTTGCTGCCTTAATCACAACTGTTTGACAGTTTCCCCCTGTGTAATGCAGAGGTGGCGTATCAGATCCCTGCAGATGCTGGAAGCTGAAGGCAACAGAAAGAAAAGCTTTGACGTTCTGTCACGGAGATGACAGGACAAAATGGCCTGAAATAAACAACAGTTTGAGCTGGATAATTTGATGCTTTGAGTCCTTAAGCTTTTCCAGATTTTGAACTTGGCTTGGGATGTGAGATAAGGGAGCAGCAATTACTTTACTGAATTGAGTGTGGTTTTGTGAAACCAAGAAAAAGGGACCTCTCTGTGAATGCAGAAGAAATAATCCACCTGCTCTTTTTTATCCAACAAAAATAAAAAAACCCCACAAACCCCAAACCACCACCAACCCAAGAAAACCCAACTCCAAACCAAAATCAAACAACCTCCTCTCAAAAATATTTTCCCAGTCATCAGCTTTTAAGAGTATTCATGTACAGGTCATGAGTCTGCAGACTGAAACCATCAATGTTTCTAATCAATTTTTAACCATTTTATGTACCATCGTTGCAGTGCCACTGCAAAACAAAACAAAAACTGCAAACCCAATAACACCTGCAAAACTACAATGAAAATGTCTTCTCCTTCTGTCTTCCAGTAATCAGATTTACAAAAGTAGCATTTAAACTTTTGCATACATTTTTAAATCTGCGTAAAGCCCCAGCTGCAAGCATCATTGTGGCAGTTTAGCATCTCTACACTCGTGAATATATGAGCGGAGTTAGGTTGCTCTGGAAATTGTCCCATTTTATTGACACATAGGCAGATTCACAAGAAAACCGCACTGCTGGATTACTCTCCATAAATAACAACTTGTCAAGCCATGCCTGTTGGGTCCAGTCCATCCTTTCTAAGTAGTTATTTAATGGTATTCCACATGCAGGGAAGCTGTGGGTAAACAAGCAGGGAAGCTATCCCTCTGCAATCCCAATGACAGCAAAATTGTGAGCCCCAGATTTACAGCACACTTAAAAAGCATAATGAGCATCATGGGTAGTTTTAGAGGGGAAAAAATGACTTTTGCAAGTCTGACAGGATTGTCTACGCTCCTGCAAATGAATACCCAACAGGCAAGGATCCTCTTACTGAATATGTGGACTGGCCTTTGTATATACAGCATTTGATACTTAAAATGTTTACTGATGTTTGAATTTTATCTTGTGATACAGAATTTTAAAGATGGTTCAACTCTGGTTCAATGTGCTAATTTTAATAATAGTATTTATTTCATATTATGAGTTTAATCTCAAAGGCTCTTCACGTATTTTAAGAGAAATGAAAAACATGCAGTAAAACCCAATGTTATCACTCTGTGAAAATACAGCTATCCTTTAAAGAAGCCTATCAAACATTTAACCCTATATTCTCATACTGCATTAGAATTTCAGGAGAAGAAACGAGACAGACTGCATTCACTTTAACGAATTCAGCAAAATGAAAGTGACATTAGTTATTACCTAAATGGCCAAACTCAGATCACATCAAACTGTAGGAAGTTTCACAGGACCAGGTGAATATAACAATTTAGAATTTATCTTCCAAATTACAACTGCTCAGCAGTTATCACAAGGAACAGCTCCATCTGTGGAACATCATCACTAATATGTTGTCTTTCATCAGAGATTATATTAGGTAAACACTTGCCTACGTCTAGAAAGTTGGAAATTGGTAAAATCAAAATACATGAGAACTCCATCTTGAATGGTGTCAGAATGGACAGACTTCTAGCTTTCTGAATGCTAAATACATTCACAATAACCACTAAAAGTACTTGACCACACAAGTGCAATATCATAAATTCACTGGTAATACGTTTTCCAAAATGTATTAATAATGACGAATGCCCTAAAGCTACTAGCCCCAGTTCTCCCCCAAAAACCTTGTTGTCCACTCTCTGCTGAAGAAGCTTGCCAGAGTTTTCAGATTTCAGCACCTTATTTAAGGTCAAAGCCAGTATTGCAAGGGAAATGAAATATTTCAGAGAATTCTGAGCAGAACAGTATTTGAAAATAAATGCTACACTTCATTTGTCAGGAACATCTTCAGATGCTGTCAACACAAGAAGAATAATTTTCTAGAGACTGATCTTTCACCACCTCAGTTCAAAATTTCCAGAGATGGAGAAATTACTCATAAGATGAATACGCTAGCTAAGGCTATGTCCTTGAATACAAATTCCTGAAAGAGAAGAACAGGGTCTCCTTTCTATATGAGACATACACATTCCTGTATCTCCTTTCCAGTGGCTGCTCGCAAATAAAACATTTTAGTGCAATTTTGCAAAATGGGCAAACATTCTAATTGTCTCCACTTTTTTAAATATTTGAAAGATAAACAAAGTGTATTACTTCAGGCAGTTATATATAATACATTATGAGATAAGCAAAATGGATACATTACCCCCTCAGAGACCTAATATTCTACTTCAACAGTTGAATGCTTTGCTGTTCAAAGTTTGTGTGCTGAACATTATGGATGGCCTTGCTCCCCCTCTCGCATGCTATGCAGATTCGGTCACCTTAACTCAAGAATGGAGTTGATCCATCAGACTGAATATCATGTCTGACAGATTTTCCAACACAAAGAACTTGTACAAAAAACCTGCACACACGTTAGTGGACTTCTCCTCCCAAATATTTCTTCTCCATGCAACAATTTAAACACAAGTAATTAGTTAGATGCAGCAATAGCAACTATAGCTATAGTTGAACTGCTATAAACAGTTAATTTATAGAATGCATTCAAACTAGAATGTTTCGCAAATCCTAAGTGGCAAAGGACTGAATGGCAGATATTTGAAAAGTATTTAAGTGGCAAATATTTAAAAAAACAAAACCAAAAGCTTTTTTTTTTTTTTCCCCACAAAGAATAGCTGGACATAAACAAGTTTAAAGAAATGTCATTTTTATCACCTAGTTTCTTAAAACACATAGCACTCACCTCACACAGCTGTGCCTAGAAACACAACACTAATAAAGACCGCTTGGCTACTTAATATTGCTTAATTATACTAGAGAGCCAAAATCAAATATTTAAAAATTACCTAGTCCTCACCATGAACAATAATACTTCAGGACTGAGTCAAAACAACAGGCTGATTTAGGATTTTCTGCTTTTCCCTAAGTAAAGACAGCAGCAGAGGAAAATGATGCTGAGTGTTATTAAGATTTTTATTTGCATTAAAGACCTTATTTAGATATCACTGAGGTTTAAGAGATGAATAAAACCAACCGTGTTATTTTTTACCAACTCAGCAGACTAAAGTTTTCTCCTTTCTGAATGACTGATTCCCTGCCAAATGCCATTGTGACTCACTTCTATTTCTGTAAGGAAATAATACCATTTATGCACTTATTTTTTTAAGAACTCATTTGGGACTAACATTTATTAATTATCTTTCAATTTATAAAATATTACTCCATATACATGTGCAAATAAATTCTGAAAAATGCAGGTTTTGGCCACATATATGAACGTATTCATGCTAATACATACTCTTAGCAATGAGCAAAAGCATTTAGGTAAATTTTAGTTATCAGTTCCCCGTGCCTCAGATCCCTGGTTTTAGATCAGTGCTTTCCTGCTACTTCCTAAGTACTTGTGAAAAACTTCTGAATACAGATTTGGCTGATGTTCATTAGAAATAGGCAGGAAATCACATGCTGATAAAGTAGTAACGGACCAAATTCCTCCTTCAATGAGTACTGTGCATTCTATGCAATACATATGATACCATGTGATCACATCACCAAAAGACAGCCTCATAATCCAAATAAAAAAGGGAGTAGATATAAAAGTTGTCAGGCAACCATGAATTTGGTCTTGCTGATTAGAAAATCAGACTCTGTACAATGTACCAAAGCCAGCAGAGATGAACTTCCTGCATCACTGAACATTTGAGCCAGACATGTGGTCTCAAGGTTCTTTTACACATCTCCTATAAAATGAAGACTCACCAAACCCTGAAGGTTACCCATTCAAGTGTAAGCTTGGTGAAGCAGTGGGAAGATGGAAAAGCTGGCCAGCCAAGCTTGCCTGAAGAGGAGGAAGTCTTGGGGTATTGGACTACACTTAAAAGCAGAAAAAAGCCTACGTGCTACAGCTGGATCCTATACCTCAAGGGGCCCAAATGACTTAGAAAGAATACATGAGAACTAAAAGAAAGAAATGAAGCTTAGGCAAGGGAGGGAAAGAGTTTCACACTCTCTTGGCAAAGGTTTATAACTGCAGAATCAAATAAAGATGAAAATAACCGGGTAAAATCAGAAGAGGGCATACTTCATGATGAAGAACAATGAATATGCAGAAGAAACTCTGAGTCCAATAATACAGTTCTTCACCCAAGTGTGGTAAGGAAAATGGAGCTATAAAATGGAAGCAGCCATTTATTACTTTGCCTAGGCTTGTATACTACTTCTATGAAGAGCCTGGCATTTGGAACCTTTACAATGTCCACATGCTTATTAGATTAAAAGGTTGTCCAGCACTGAAGAAACAAAATTTCTGAAGAAGCGTCTGCAATTAACTTAAAGCATGACAACATATATGACATAGCTTTAGTAAAAAATATATGTTTATATATTATGCTTATATAGATGTACTGAGGAAGAAAAAGAAAAAAGGCATGCTTCTCTTAGTGATATTTATTGTACATATGAGACGTTCCTTGTATTTGAAATTTTTCCTACAAACCCTCTGGTACAATTCCGAGGCCTCCATTTTAGGATATTATTTCTGTTATTCCTTCTTACCAGACATCACATGTAATTTACCTTCACATGCTGATACATTTTCTTCCTTTCTCTGCCAAAAGCTCTGCCATTCTAAGAGCTTTTTGTACACTCCTATATTTTGTTTCCCTATTTCTCCCTAAGTAATTCTTTTGTTTCTTCTCTTCCAGGGAACCACCATTGCAAAAACACTGAAGTAATGAACAGAATTGAGCTGTGGGAGTTATTCTACTAGAAGATGTAAACAAAGCACAATCTGGGTGAAAGTAGATGGAATAACACATGGGGAAAAAAACCCAAGCTTTCCAAGCACTCATCTTCAAGTCATAAAGGTGTTAATAGCTGCTATCAATCAGGTCTTTCCTTTACAGACAGCTACAGAGGTGAGATGTTTATCTGCTAATTAGGTATCAGTACCTCAATGTGTTCTACTTTTTTCCTTCCAATTTTGACTGAAATAATAGAGTTCTGTCCTCCAAAGCCTAAGAAATCCCTTCACAGGATCAGATACCACACTCAAAATTTGTTTGTGGTATATACAAGGGTCTGAACAGAGAAATATCATCATATTACACATACTGAACATGAATGTTTGGTCAATTATGACCCCTATCAATACTACACACATGTTGGCATGATCTATACTTAAACTGTTTCTCTTTCACTAGATTTGTAGCTACTATCATTGTAATTACTTGTTGCTCTCCTTTGATTAACCTGCCAGCTTTATGTAAAATATTTTTCCTAGGATCATGATTCTTTTTTCACATCTAGTGAGACATCAGCTATGTTGGCACCTGAAGTGTCCCACAATAGACTTAGATGAGAATGGAAGATATAACTTGCTAAGAGGTTTACACTGCTCTTTGATCTCTCTGAATAAATCTGTAATGGCTCTAGCTCCATGATAAAACCAGCTTGTGAGCAATTAACATTTTATTTTAATTCATTTAATTTTCACTCAGAGGGAGTATTCACCCAATTTTGTACTATAAGCACCTGGTACAGCTGTATGATAAGATGGGAGAATTCACCATAGCAAAGCAAACAAAAATATCCTCCCACAGTTGCCTGCTAGATCTAGATCTACTGTCAGCCACCATAATACAAACAATTTTTGTCTGCTTATCCTTCTTGCTGCATCTGGTACCATTTGCCAGAATTTCATATTCAACAATGCTGCAGAGGATAGAACCAACCTGCTGGGGAGTAAAGCTTTGTGAAAATTGGATGATACAGTAGCTGGCCAGTGAATAGAAGTACGTATAATGTGAACTATCTAATTACAAATAGAGACTGATTTATTATGCAAATTTCACTTTTGTCACTCTCTCTGTTGCTAGTAAACTCCTGCACTACTGCAACTGCCAAGGGAAGCTTTAGCAGCCATTGTCCCACCAACCCACATGCTTTTTGAAAAGGAAAAATGTTTCATATGAGCCTGGCCACAACAGTTTTGGGGGCTTCCTTACTACTACTGCAAATTCTGGAGAAAGAGAGCACTACCCAATTACTTCAATATTTGCCTTGATGGACAAGAAAGATGTAAAAAACTTTCTTCGTAAGATGTCTTTCTCAGTAATTTACAACAGATAAATAAGGTTCACTTCCACCATGGAACACTGTATTTTCGGTTGATTTTTTTGTTAACAGATTTCAAAACGGTGGAAGAGATTTATATACTATTTCTGTTAGTAAGGACATTACACTGATCAGTCCTGCTGCAATTGAAATGATAATACTTAAGTTTAGGTCTAATAGAAGATATCTGCTGTTGATAAAGTGCTATAATTTGTACCAGTGTTATACTAATTTCTAATAAAAAAGAAAAAAAGCAGTGCTTGGTGTCTCAAACACTGTATTTGTTCTATAAGCATAGCTTTTTTTTCAAAATCTCCTTAATGCTATGTTAATGTAGCTAAGCATTTTTCCTCATTCACTGTAAGGTAAATCACCATGAACTGTTTCTTATGATTGAATTGCTTATGCATATATTTAATTTATACCACCATTTACCTCCTTACTGAAATCACACAAGTCTTTCAAAGTTGTAGACACCTAATAACAATCTAATTTTTCCCTAACTGTCAGAAAGCCACTCTGAAACCTGCATTGAGTGCATCAGAGGTGCAATTATAGAGTATCTGTAATAAAGCACTGGGATGCATCTTTGAACTGAGGCCTGTGGTTGGCATATCCAAAGGTGACAAGGCCTGTTCCTATTGCTTTCACTCAGCAGAGCCAATGGAGTTTTACCCACTGCAGCCAAGCAAAGCCTTCACAGACAGCTTCAGATTACGGAGGGAAATTTCCTTATCAGATGTTAGTTCATTTATAGTGAGAATTCATGTATTTTATGATCACTTCTAGTTCCACTTGACAGATTATGGAAACTGCCTAATGAGTGAATGTTGACCAATTACCAAGCTGTCAGTATGGGAAGCAAGACTGTAAACCTCTGGCATCTGAGTCTTTTAAGTTTTCACACAGAAGGGTCCCTTAGAGAACCAGGTAGGGGAATCAGTCAGGAATGACTGAAAGGCACATGCGTGCTTCAATTCTTAAGACATGCAAGAGTAAGAACTACTATGCTGCCATGACAAATGAAACTTGTAAGGCTGAAGCAACACAAACGGAGTATTTAAGCCTGCAAGTGAAAAAGAGCATGGTTTGTAATGAGAAGTGCAATGGACTGCCTCAAAATATTTACATTAAAACCTTGATCTTCCATTAAACTGCTGCTGACTTTAGAAAAAAAAAACAGACAGCAAATCCTTAGCAGTCCTATCTCCCACTGCCACTAGTAATACAATAGCTCTAACTGTGAATTAACAAAAACTTAACAAAAATTAACAAAAAATTAAAAAAATGTGCAACTTAGTAATGAGATTCTTAAAATTTTCTTTCAAGGCTTCCTGAATATCTCAGATGAACCTATTACAAACCCTATCAAATCACTTAGCTTGAAACAATGATCCAAGCTGCTCTCTCACATTTTTGTATTTAAAGGGTTTAAAGATAACAGCCATAATGTCTTATTAGACACAATGGCATAATTTCAAGGCTGTCCTATCAACTTCATCCTGACAGCTTTTCTATTTCCCACAGCTGCCTTGCTCACTTATTCCTCAGCACACAGAAATAAAAGTATAAATCCCAGTAATGAAAACAATCAAGCTGCTCATAAAATGTCATATTAAACTGAGACTGCACATCACTTCTCAAATAGTATCCTGTCAGTCACATGCTTGTTCTTCAAGTGACAGAATCACTGGCCTGAAACATGCTTGCAAAAAAACCCCAACCATTTCCAAAAAAACAAGCAAACAAAAAGCCACCAGCAGTAAAATTTACAATTTTTCCCCATAATCCAATACTGTACAAGGTATGCAATGCTATTTAAACATAATTTTTAAAATAGCCATATACAAAATAGAGGGGGGTGGGAAAGGTGACAAGACATCACTGTGCTTATTGTGTCACTGACAAACCCATAACTGAGATGTGAAGATACGAACATACAGCTTTTATTATTTTTCTTAGGGCTATGAAAGATGGAGGATGTGACACTTCTAACAAATGTCACTGCATTCCTTCAATAGACATTTATGCTGTCAAATGCAGAGTTTTAAAGTTTTTTGTTTGTTTTGTTTTTTTAATCTCAGGAAAGCAGAGTTAACAAGTATGTAACTGCTGTACTAATCCGTAAGCTTCTGATTATTTAATATCTATGGTATTCCCAAAAAGATTCAACTTCACTGTATTTATTCAAAACCCCCAGCTTTACTGCAAAATACAGCCTTTAAAAGATTAAAGTGTATGTCTCAAAATGACATAGATTTGGTGGCACAGAAAGGCACTCTGAAAACTTGCAAGATTTATGAACCACTCCTGAAAGCACAAACTAGCCAGTGTAACCCACTTCATTTTTTCCTTAGAGAAACATACTCAATCTTCAAGCTGGTTTGGGGAACAGTGCACCTGCTGGAAAGTAAGTAGCTCAAGAACCAAAATTTACCTCTATGCATGCCTAACACAATTATAGTGTTACTCCAATTGGCATTGTACAGATTTTGCCTTCTTGGTTTATTTTACAAGTTGAACATGCTAATAAAGATAAAAGCACCTCAAAGTCAGGACCAGAACTACTTCTCTGGGCAACCTGCTCCAGTGCCTTGCCATCATCACAGTAAAGAATTTCTCTGTAATATCTAATCTAAATCTACCCTCTTTCAGTTTAAAGCCATTCTCCCTTGTCCTGTCACTACATGTCCTTTTAAAAAGTCTCTCTATAGCTTTCTTGTAGGCTACCCCCTTTAACTACTGGAAAGCTGCTATAAGGTCTCCCTGGAGACCCTTTTTTCTCCAGGCTGAACAAACCCAACTTTCTCAGCATCAACTAAAGGTTTTGCAACACCAAAGCACGGACTCAGGAATATATTCCCAAAGTTACTTACAAGCTTAACAGTTACTTAAATGCCTCCTCTTCACTAGAGTTCAGAAAAGGTGAAAGATATTTTTAAGGGTCTTGTTACAGATGCTACAACTCTTCTGTTTTGAGTTTAATCTAGCATTTCCAAGTAGTGCCTATGGACTATCAATAACCTTCAAGTCATCTCTTAGCAGTCACGTGAACACAAATATTTAAGAGCCAGGTCTCTAAGCCTGTTGTACAGAGGAGATCCAAATATAAAAAAGATACTTTTTTTCTAAAGATCTGACTATTAGCAAGAATTCTTACAGTAGGCTTTGTAATACTGTCTTGCACAGGTTTAAGATAATGCTGAAATGTTCTGCAGGATTAAAAATCAGTGAAAACAGAAATACTGTTCTGAGCAACACATATGACCAAAATTATCACTGTGAAATATAACTGAAGGGTTTCACAGTAGTTGAGTTATCAAATGGCCATCAAATTCTTTTATTTATGAACTTGAAAAATAGCTTTGGCAGATGAGCTTGGGCTGGTTTTCTTCATTAATAAAACCTTATCACTTCTACTCCGAAGAATAGAGCAGCTTCTCCTTCACACACAAGTAAAATATCTATCTATATATATATACACATTAAGAATGTAATAGACCTATATGATAATTTTCAAAATTTTCTGTATTTTAAGACAATTACTGTTGCATGAAAGAATCCTTTGACCAGCAATGTAAAAAAACCCCAAAACTTGGAGTTAAAATTTACCATCACAAGCAACTTCTCAAGATGCTTCTTTTCTTTCTTCTCCCTGTTATCTACAGACCTTACCATCTCCTATAAAATCCACTGGCAGTTGCTGGCAAATTATTTTTACTTTTGTTTCAATCTCATTTCCTAATTTAACATCACCACATTCACTGCTTTATCCAGAGTAAGTAAAGGTCAGCCAAGGTATAAGAGCCTTACCAAATCAAGTAAACTTACTTGATTGTAACCATGCTAGTAACTTGGAGAAAAGAGAAAAACCTCAAAAGAAAAAAGGGTCTCTCAAGGAAGTGCAAGCCTCTTGCTAAATAAACTCCACCTTCTCCACTGCAGACACCCACTGCAAGATATTTCAGCTATCACAAGAAAATCTCTGTTCTTCAGAATAACAATAAGATTACACTGAAACACAGAGCTTCCCAGTAAGCCATGTAGAAAATAGAAATATTAAATACAAATAAGCAAATGAAAAGATGTAAAAGCATAAAGTGGTACCCATATAATGAAAACTGAAGTTTGTTAACAACGTTCTGTGAATGAATAAATTAGAATAGCAAAATGCTATAATGCTTAAGTGATCTTAATAATACCTGCCTATGGTGAATCCAATATTCCCTATGTCTCTCACAAAAATTTAATTCAATTCATGGAGCACTCTGAAGAATGCTTAGGTAGTTATTATTACTACTGCATGATATCTATAATACTGATTACACATACACACAGAAAATTCTCTAAACATTGTACATGCTTTGGACATAGACTGTACAGTTTTTATTCTAGTTCATACATTTACACAGTAAAAGATTTTCCTCACCAAAAGCAGTCTTTGAACAGTGAGTTTTGCAAGCTACCAGTTAACTATTTAACACAACTTACTGTATTATATTCATTCCCTACCTCAATGAGTTAATATGTAGACTCTACAAGGTAGCAGTCAATACATCAGTGCCTAGTGCTACTGCATTAGTGGCTCTGATCCTGCTTGATCCTAGGCTCTAGCAGAGGTTTGAACTGCTAAATAACTTATAAACAGACAGCATGGACGCACTGCCAGTGGTTTCCCAATACATGCAGCAATTTACAGCAGATCAGAGGGCTGAGGCACAGACTTAATTGGGACAGTATTTAAATACAAAAGAGAAAGGTGATAGTTGGAAAAAACCCAGGTAGGGATAGGAGTAAACCATTCCCATTACACTCTCCCTAAATCTACTGTAAATTAACCCAATTAGTTCAAGAATATTTTCCCCTCAATTCAAACACCTCCCTAGATCAAAATAGAAAACATTTATTAACTGATGCTTCCAGCTGTGACAGAAATTACAGTCATTTTTGTAGTACAGATGGTGTAAAAATGCAATCTAAAAATATGATTAAAAGCTCAAAAGATGAGTAACCCAATATCATCTTAGAAATGGCTGTTTGGATGCTGCTAAGAAATGTACGTGGAGTTAATTAGCTTGCTTTTTATCTGTTCCTCAATTAAGAACTTCTTACTTTCCCTTAATCATGAAACAGCCATTAACAGATCTGTCTGGCTGACCTTATATAAGAAGAATAAATTAGCTGAAAATTTCTTTTCTTAAAAATATGAGAATGACATTTTGAATGTTTCCTGTAACTCTCCTAAAATGAGTATTTTGGAACACTGTTTATTCACACACTTCCTGAGAGCATATTAATTCTTTTCGCCCTTAGTAAAAAAATTAGAAAACAGGTGTCAATTCCTAACAAGCAAGAGAGCACACAGAGGTAAAAGAAGTAATATTTCAGTCATTAACACTCCCTTGTAAAGAATCAGCATAATAGGAAAAATTGTCTGGAAGACGTGATTAGAACATACAAAACAAGAACTCATCTCCTCAGTGTCATTCCTTTAAATCCTGCTGTGTTGGAATAGTTGTTTTCTGGTTTTGTTCTCCCCCGACCCCAAAGTCTTTATGTGTCAGAGCAATTCCTCTAGGACTGTCTCCTTCACGGAGTCATTTCAAATTCCTGTGCTGCACTTTCTCCATGTGCGAATATGGAAATAATGAACTATGGAGGACTATAAAGCTGTACAGTGATGCTCACAGATACATGCTCCCTTTTGATATATTTTAGAAATATTTTTTTCTTTCAAAGGATAGACAAACCACAAAAGTAGATCTTGCTGTGCCATCTTTATTCACTCCAGAATTAATTCACTTGATTAGCAGGTGAATTACTCTGTTTAAATGTCAGTATTAAATTACAAAAATGGTAACCATTTTTAAATAGAGATCATGTTTTCTCAGATCTCAGATCTTTTTAAAAACATACCATATATTTTGGTTTGCCAAAAATCACGAAAATACTGCTGCTTAGGCTATGAGGATGGTGGTAATGGGGGAAAAAAGCACACTAACATCCTAAACAAAGTCCAAAGCTACTTTACCCAACAGGTGGGTAAGCAGAAACTTAGATGAGGAAGCCCACCTACAGTGGCTCAAAGAGGATGAGACATACTACAGTGGAGATCTGTGAAATGCTATTTTGCATCTATTTTGTAAACAGAGGCGTTCAGCTGCCCATTAACCACATCTGCCATTTTAAGACTTGCTCAGAATGAAGTTTTGTCCATCATACAGCAATCGAAAGGCTAGATATCACTGGTTTAATACGTCTACAAAGTTTATTTTCAAGCACACAATTTGATAAGATGATGCTTTGCACCCCAAAGAAATATGTATTTTAGGAGCACTGGCACCAATCCTGATAATAAAGTGAATTCAACAGTGCTGTAAATAAGATTATCCTTATGTGTCCTCTAGAAAAGAAACAAGGTATTAAATATAGATGAGAAATGAACTGCCCTTTTAAGATTGGGGTGAAATGATAAAAGAATGTGTCAAGATTTTTAATCTAGATGCCTGACCTCAAGGCTAATTGAGAGTTCCTGCTGTCTGTACTTTCAGCTCCATATTATACAGGAAACAAAAATAATAATGAAAAGACAACAACAGTAAAATGGTATGCTATACAGACTTACAAATTTCACCTATTAAACAACTGCCCCTGTTAATGTTCTAAGTAAAAAACTAATAGTGCTCTTCACCTCAGAAAAAAATCATGATACCATGCAGCCGTGCTAGGCATTAGTTACACTGCATTTGCCCAAAGGTTAAGAAAAACCAGCTTCAACAGTTCCTTGACTTGTTTTACAGCAGTCCAGCACTGCTGACTACCAAAATAATTCCTGAAAGAGCATGATAAAAATGAAGAGAGATTTGAAAGTTTTATTAAAATCACTTTCTTTTTCTGAACCTAACCGCAGTGTTAGAAGCCTGACTTTGATTGCTCCAGTATCATCTTCCTTACCAATGCAATCAATTCTTTCTATTTAGAAAAGATACTGTCATAATATAATTGTTCCACTCCCTTGCATTTGATACTATTTGATACTGTGATACTCTTTTGTATGTTGATATCTATTCACAAAAAACATGGCTGAACTGAGCTACGACACTAGGATGATAACTTTTTGTAGTCAGGACAAGTCCTTAAGATATAAAATCTGTAAATCCAACTCAGCCCTTATGGTTCAGGTTATGAACAGTACTGAGTATTCAATGGTAGTCTGAGCTCTAAGCCACTATAGCTAATTTTTAAGAAATATGATTTGAAGGAGATTAATAGCATTGCACCATCACACCCCTAATAACCAGCTTAATTCAAAATCCCACTATGGAGGGTGTTACTGCTATTATTTTAAACAAATGAGTAGTACCCTGGAAACACCTGGATCTAAAAGTACTTGCAAATCTAAACAGTTCTATGGAATTTACCTCATGGCTTTACTGTTAGCAGAAATAACTGACCAGCGTAAAAGGGATGAGCAGGTGAGGTCACATTTACTTCTTGAGCTTTGCAAGAACTGGTGATACGAAGTAAGGCCTCCTATGCTTTTTAGATAGATAGAGACAGCAATAAATACACACTGTTAATATGAGAAGCAAAGGTACAAGAATGACAAGAAATTCACCCAAGTCTCTAAACAGACAAATGCTGGGGACACAAGGTTGCAGGCTCTCGAGTTTCAGTCTAGAGAGGATTTGCTAACTTAAAGCCCAACAGTACTTTTTTGAAAGCAATCTTCTGATGCAGAATTTTGCTTAGTGTTCTGGCTCACTCTTTCTACTTCCCCAGTGTGTGCATCCCAGTTCTTTCTTCTTCCTCATTTATGCTCAACACTAAGAGGATAAGAGGAAGCTTTTGAGGAGAGGCAGATGAAAGAGATGGGAATCTTAAGGGAAGACTCAGCCTCCAGCAGACAGAATTGTGGGACTCTTGCTCTCATTGCTCTCCCGCCAGGAGCGCAGGACACAAAATAATTGAGCTATGTTACCAGTATCACATTTCTCCTGTGTATTATTTGTGGAAACCAAGGGGAAAGGAGTACATATCTATCACATATATTCAAGGACAAGTGCCTCCTCCTACACTTTTTTAACAGTTCTCATGTGATCTGATTGAAAGTCTCTTTTGAAACCAAACTAAAGCACTGACTGGCCTAAGTAATCACCCTAAAAATTCACCTTTACAGCTTCAGAAGTTGGCAAGTATGAGAGAACACACCAAAGATAAAACATACGGTTTCTACTCCAAGAAAAAGAAAAGGTAAATCAAGCCAAGTTGTTTCCATATTTTTTTAATATGATTTAAATAACAGACCTGTTTTCTAGCCCTGGTCGTATTCACCAATGCACATGCTAGTATCATTTTCAAACTGGGGGGGGGGGGAAGAGGGGAGGGCAAAAGACTATTTAGAAACTGCATTCCCTACCATCCACCCCCTTTTGAGAGTTTCTATCTGCTCTGACCCAATGCCAGCATGATAATTTCCCATAAAACAGGAGTGTAGGAGGGTATTATTGGCACTAAAGCATGGGAATAACCTGCGGGAGGAAAAGTTATTTTTCTTATTCCTTCCTCAAGCATAACTTCTGAAAATAAAATGGGGAGGATGGTGTGTGTGTGTGTTCACAGAAGTAAAGTCTCTTAGTACAAAAGGCAGAAGATAAGGAGGTGAGGTGAGAAATAATAAAATATGGGCAGAGTAAAAAGTTTACAAGACAGTACTTGGAAAATTCATTCAAAGCATGAAATTTATCCTAAATTTAAATAAAGGAGAGTTTATTTTTTTTCCTTCCTTACCTGTAACATAGGAATTAGACGGCCTACAGGGATTTAGAAAACGTGCTTATTGAAGGGAAGAGAGATGGCCGGCTGCAGTAGGCATATGAGAATGTCAAATATGGAGCACAAACAGAAGCGTTTAGAGCAAACCATTACTGCAGAGTGCTGGCTCTGCCTGGAAAACACACGGCTTTCCAGACCCCTCCAATCACCAATGCATGAGCAGCCCCACAATCCTGGTAACAAGAGATCAGTCCTCCAGCTTCCATCAGCTGATGAAAGACAAGATGAGATACAGAGAAAGTTCTGAATTTTGCTCCCTTGTTCATACTTCCGTCTATTAATGCCCAAGAATGAAACTAGCAAAGGCAGAATATGGTGATAAAAAAGAAGGGAATATGGAAACCAATTACTGACTTTGTTTCCCCAAACCACAAAATATTGTGTGTATTTCCCATCATGTTGCATTCTAGCTACCTGCACCTATTTCTTCAACTGTCACCAAGATGAGGCCGCTGACACCCCAACTGTCAGGATTTTAACTTGGCACAGTAAAACCCTCCTCCATGGGAGAAGCAGACATTTTTACAGAAGTCTGCTAGGAGGCTGCTAAAACCAAAGCAAGTTTTTTAGGTACCTCTTAGCTTTCAGAATACCACCTGTGTATTTATACCACTCCTCCTCGTTTTGAGTATTTTCCTGGCAGGAAAATTCTCTACACAGAAACATGGGGAGGCTTCTTTTCCCATATTATGAGTTTTTCCATTTAAAGGAGCAGCTGGTCTAATGAGTGGGGTTTAATTAAATGCACTCATTTGTAGTTCTAAAAAACATATATAAAAGGCCATACTGAACCAACATAACTGCAGTCAGTGAGATCTATATTTCACAATAAAACAATAAGTACTCCACAATAGTATAGTTCTAAGATTAAAAAGAGGGAGGAGTAATTTCAGTGAGTTATGATCTGTGGTTCCTGCTGCTATTTAAAAAAAAATAAAAATTATATATCCTTTGATCTTTGTTATAAACAGCAAACAATACTTGTGCTGCAGTGCAAAGAAAGCTTGGATTTCTACTGGTTGAGGCTGTATTCATCTATTAAAGAAAGAAAAGGTGACTGCACAGAAACAAGTGTCATGAATCATTCCAATAATTCAGAACTACACCACCCAGCTGCACATATCTCTTAGAACCATATACAAAACATTAATGTACTCAAGCAGGCAGATTAGTTCAAATAATGTTCTAGCCCAGCAAGGCAGACTTCTTTTTGTTGGCTTGAAAAGCTCATACAACTTCATAGCATGCAAATCTGAGAGCAGCTTAATTGTACTTGACTGCAGGAGATGCTCCATATAAGAGACAGAGTTGTCTCTGTTCAGGAAAAATGTGTCGGTTACACTGAGATTCATCCATAAAGCCAAGTGTACAAAGTTGAAGGCTGTGACAAAAAAACCCCAAACCTTATAAACATCCGGAAATCACTGGTATGGCTTTAAGTCAATGAAATACAAGCACAGTAGGAAGCTCCCCTTTAACTACCTAAATGCAGTATGTGAGAGCAGCATTAACTGTCTTTTGCAGCTTTGCAGAGGTTTGGTGCATGCAAACACACAGATGATTCGGAACAACTGAAGCATGCCTGTAAAAAACAGGTAGACAATGATTCGAATGACATATAATCTTCTTGGGATTTAGGATTAGGCAGAAGCAGCCAACTAATTACGCACTGTTTGTTTTAGCTGAAGGAACAATGAAGGTTTTACAGTTGCTACATTCATCACACATTTTTCAGTGTTATGTGGCAAACAATATTTATGTCTTTCCTCCGAGTGAAGCAGACATTGAGCCTAGCAGGACTGTTTGTTTGGGGTTTTTTTATTTTTTTAAGCATTTATTTCTTCACATACTGGTTTTCTCACATATAAGTCTCTCGAAGTACATCTGAAGACACATTCACCTTGGTATTCATAAACAGTGTTCATAGGATTTGCAACATTTACAAGGGCATTTCCCCATTCATATCACTTTTTGAGGTGAGGGGACACATATTAAAAAAGTCTGTTTATTATTATATGTTTATTATTGACTACAACAGTTTCACTTGGAGTACTGTGTACAGTTCTGTGTCCTCAACATAAAAAGGACATGGAAGTGTTGGACAAGTCCAGAGGAGGGCCACGTGGATGATCAGGGGACTGGAGCACCTCCCGTATGAAGATAGGCTGAGAAAGTTGGGGCTGTTCAGCCTGGAGAAGAGAAGGCTGCGTGGAGACCTCATAGCAGCCTTCCAGTATCTGAAGGGGGCCTACAAGGATGCTGGGGAGGGACTCTTCATCAGGGACTGTAGTGACAGGACAAGGGGTAATGGGTTCAAACTTAAACAGGGGAAGTTTAGATTGGATCTAAGGAAGAAATTCTTTACTGAGAGGGTGGTGAGGCACTGCAATGGGTTGCCCAGGGAGGTTGTGAATGCTCAATCCTTGGCAGTGTTCAAGGCCAGGTTGGATGAGGCCTTGGGTGGCATGGTTTAGTGTGAGGTGTCCCTGTCCATGGCAGGGGGGTTGGAACTAGATGATCTTAAGGTCCTTTCCAACCCTAACTATTCTGTGATTATGTGATTCCTTTTTTTTTTTCCATATGATGCTCCACAAATGTGGGGTTATCAGCATCTGAAGGGACATAAGATTTACTGACTATCTCTACCCATTCTATCTTATTAAAGCGGCTATTTTATTCAGTCAATTGTTGTTAGGCCTTTTTATGGAGATACAGAAAGAGCCCTGCACCATCTCTGTCTCAACCTCCCTGCTCCATTGAGAATAGCACCTATTGTAGGTACACAACTGAGCGTGCAGAGCAAGAAAATCACATCTAAGAACATACCTTCTTATGTTTCAAAACAATCTGCTCCCCAGCAATTCTTGTATAAAATTATTAAAACTTTTTTTTTATTTATTTATTTTAAATTTTTAGGAACAATAAGGACTTCTCTCACTTGTGTGCGAAAAGCACTTCATTATACTACACTTAAACCACGAAAAAGTATTCACAAAATTTTCAGTGAAAATTCTAAGTCACTGAAGAAGGTAATGATGCCCCATTTTGTATATTTGAGCAAATACAAAAGCTTTCTTTGCTTTACATATAGGGCATCTAATTTCATAAGATAGCTTGTGTTCAGCTCTTCAATACAGTTTTCTGTCATTTGGTAAATAAAACCAAGCACTGGATAATTGGGATTCATGGCTTCACACACTGCTTTCATTATGCATGCCCACTGCAAACAGTTTCAGTGTGGGTATCACTTACTTAAAATAAAGTGTTTAAAAATAGTTAAGTCTTTTACGTGAGGTCACCTTTTCTCAAGGCACAATGTAATCTTTAATTAATGCTGGAGATCCTGTATCTCTGACAGAAAGACTGTGACCGTGTAGACTTCATAGAAATGCTAAAATTAAAAACCGAAGCAGGTGCTTCAAATTTCTGCAGAAACGTGCAGATTTTTGGTTACAATTTTTAAGTGCCTATTCATTAGACTCTTTGTAAGACAAAGCGGTGCACAGAGCCAGCTGGCATTCAGGTGGTTTTGCTGCTGTCCAATGTATAAAACTGTGAAGTGGTGCAGCATAGTAATTAAGGGGCTGATACCACGAGTACAGTTAAACAGTAACAAAACTGAAGATGAAGAAAATGTTTGAAAGTGGAAAAAGCAACAGTAAGCCAGCTGGAAAAATACAACTTCACTGGGCATTCTGGAAAAAAAGCCATCTACCCAAAGTGAATTGTGTTTACATGGAAGAAAACAGGAAGGTTGCATCTGAAAAATTATCCAGTAATTTCAAATTTCACTATGCTGAAATTAAAATTAAAAAAATCTAAAGACACTGTCCACAGCATAGCACCAGCAAAATCCTGAAAACAAACATAAGTCCATCCTAATCTCTCCTATTCCCCATAACCATTAGAATACCTTGAAAGTCTTCAATTCTAGATAAATTAAAAACAATTACTTTATTGTGGGTACAAATTACTGTGCTTGTTAAGACTATTTTTTTCTTATATAGCATGCCTGTATACAGACTGGTATTCATGGCATAGCACACCACACACAGCAATAAACCTGTAATATTTATATACACACACTTAGGTGTAAGCCCAAATTTTCATCCCCAGAGACAAGGGATATCACTACTAACAGAGCCTCACTTGGAATTTATCCAGCTTCTGAACTGTAGATTAAGCACTATTTTTATTTTCTTGGAGAAATAAGGTAAAATTTATCATATTCAGGCAAGAACAGAATGGCAGGGTTCACAAGACAGATGGTGCCTGAGTGCCACAGCAGTTGCCACTTTGTTGTTCGCTGCTGAGGAAATACAGCAGAACAATAACTTTGGGCTGGTATTTGACTTAGACATACAAATACATGTCAGCCAAGCCTTCTCTGTACATCCATACATCCCTGCATGCCTGATATTTTTCTTATGAAATACAAATTCCTTTCCCCCCCCACAAATAAGCTGCTAGTGATTTTTAATTCCAGATAATTTATAGGTGACAGCTTAGAAGTTAAAAGCTATCTGTCTTTCCAGACAAAACTATGCTGACACCTGATTTTAAATATTTCAGTGGAACCTGGATTTAGGCAGGATTCTGAAAGGGGAGACTGTTCCCCAAAAATCACAACCACCACCACAATACACGAACAAATATTAATTGGTAATTAATTTTATCTTCTACTTGGTTCTAGGTTTTTCTTTTCATGGAATTACATTCTCAGAACCATGGTAAGTTGTAGTGAAGGAAAAAAAAAAAACAAAACACCAAAGCACAGCAGATCTCTTTCTAAAGATAATTTAGAGAGCATTCTCAATGGAAATGACGTATATGCATGTGATATAATGGCATATTATCTACCATTAAAAACAAAATAGGTTTCTTGGCAATAACATTATCCTATTTCCAATATCAATAATTGTATTACTTTGATTTAGATATGTGGCATTACAAAGGTTTTACAGTAAGTACTTTAACATTCCCTACTTCCACGAAATGTTTTGATACAGAGGCCCAATTTCTTACCAGACACACAGAGCTTGCACAGTGTACACAGTTGCCAACCATTAACAGAGGATTTTATGCTACACACCTACAGAATATAATCAATAAAAGGCTCTTCTCTGTCCTCTTCCTCCCCCCCTTGAAACTACACACATCACAAGAAAAGGGATTAATCGAAGACAATATTCATAAAGAAGTTTAAAAGCACCAAACCCCTGTATGTAGTCGCATGGAAGAAAGAATCCCTTGAAAGAATTTAAAGAATCTTCACATGTATACTCTCCCATATTATTATTCATATCAAATCCTGTATATTTTTAAATACAAACAGAATTTGAAATAAAATAACTGCCAACAGTATCTGTTTTCAGAACCCAAACATTCTACAACGAATTGGCATTATCCTTTGATACAATGTTACTAACAGTCAGTATAATAGCAAAACCAGATACTAGTATATGAAACAGCCCTAGAAAGCACTCATCCCATGTTTTGATTTGTTATTGGAAAGCTCCATAAAGAATGGAATACACATATAGAAGCTGGTAAACCTTAACAAATTTAAAAGTGTTTACCCCTTGCACTTCTTTCAACATAGGGATTGACAGTAAAACTAAAAGAGAAAGTAAAATTCAACAGAAAATTCAACTCTGTTCTCCATATGGAAACAGAAACAAAAAATACAAGTGGTGATAAAATAACATGCAGCATCACTAGAGCAATGCAGGACATATTTCTACAGAATTAATTGACTGGCATTGACTTCTAGAAGCTAAGTCATTAAACCTGCATAGACCAAGACAAGATTTCCTGGAGTTGTTCAATTGAAAAGTGTAGGTAAGCCTTGCATTTTAGAAAAGTATGGTAATAAATTATTGTAAATAATTTTATTGTAAAATATGGTAATAAATATTATTATCAATAAATATGTAAAATATGGTAAAAATATGGTAATAAATTTCTTCTTGTTGAGCTGCCTACTGAAAATCACCAGATGAAAACACTACTAGTCTGTATCTGCTGATGACAAGTTTTTGTGGGCAATTTTTCTAACCTGGCATGTAAAACTTTGGAAAGAGATGAAAGGAGATCCACAGTATAAATGTTCCGATTTTTACAGATTTGTATTAACCATCTTTAGACCCTGAACTCACCCTTTGACACTACATCCCAGGGTTTAAATCACAATATTAATGATTTTTCATTCTCAGGAAGACAACAGCAAATGTATTTTACTTTTTCCTCCACGTTTTGAAGTGTAATGCAGACTGAATATATCTTGTTCATAGCTTGAAAAGTTCAGAGGATCCTTTGCAGAATGCTACTATAAATGACTGTCATTTTCACCACAGAACTTTGCTACTATCAATGTACTGGGTTGCTCCAGCCCCACAAGCCTATATGGTTATGCTGCTACTCCAAGTTAGAAGCTGGATAATGAGAACACTGGGGAGCAGTATGCATACTGAAGGCTTCTTCCGAGCTTGACGTTCCCGGCTTTTATGAATAGTCAACAGGGAGCCTAGCAGAAGATATAGCTTATGCCTGTTGGCAAGACTTTAACTTCCATAATGCCTCTGAGGTAAACTATAATTACAATGACTCAGGCAAAATAATGTGGGAGTTCTATATCTGGGAGGAGCAAAGCAAAATTACTCAAGATCAGTTCTTGACTTATTAGAGAACTGTAATTCAACACAGGGCACAGTTGTTTTTTTTAAAATCCTCCTTGGCACACAAATGAAGATGGTGCTTTCGTAATAATGATTAAGCAGGTTTTGTTTATCCATCTCAGCATCTATACTTAATTTAACACAGATTATTGGTGAATTATGACTCTCTCAACCACAGATGTCTATTTTAAAAAGCTGTGAAATTGTAAACAAACAAACAAGTCTTGTCTTTAAAATAAATGCACGAGAAAACATAGATGCATTTAGAAGAAGAACACAGAAAAAGCAGAGTTTTGCATGAAACTGTGGAAAAGAACAAATGTAAGACAGGGTGCTCTCAGTGCTAGACCCTAAGGAGCTTTATATCTTTATTAAGTATAGTGGTTGAATTTTCTAAAATCTTCCTCAAGAACTGTTTCTTGCTATACTATGTCAAACAGCCTTCTAACATGCCATTAGTTTTCAACCCTAAGTACAGCTTAAAATTATAAAGAATTCATGCTGGATGTCTTGAAATAAACCTCATCTACTCTGGAGAGAAGCACCATCAAGCTCAACAGAAATAACAGGAAAAAAGAACAGGAAATTTTCCTGTAATTGGTGGGGTTATGGACAAATGCTGCTCCACCCTCCAGAGGAGTTATACATGGAATTCTTCTTTACCTCATTCTTAAGGTATTTTCAGAAGCAAAGCAGAGGGAACAATACATTTTTTAAAAAAGATTCAAAGTACCTGCAAGCTCTGCTCCTGGGAATACTGAGGAAAAGTGAGAAAATGGGGCAAAAAAGTAAAAACAAAGTAAGAAACAAAACCCCACAAAACCCCCCTCAAATCCAACCAACAATAATGCAATTTATAGCTGCCAATGAAAAACTGGTGGCTGTGATATTTCCATACCATTTGACTGGTGAGGAACCCCTAAGAAAGCACACCCAGCATGACCATGCATTTCTTATTAAGACTATGAAGTATTGCCATGTGCCCATCATTTCATGGAGTGTTATATACATAGCAATATAGGTAGACAGGAATCCTGAGCAGCTTCTCATCCCATGGTCTTTGAAAATTCAAATGGTTAAGATTAAATAGCTTCTGAAACCTAACATCCACTTCATGGCTCCAATGTGACAGGGTATACCATAGGACAAATTTTTCCCTTAAGGCATATTGTAAAGTATCACTGAATGAAAGCAACCTAATGAGAAGGAGTATAGGTAACTGCTTACTTGTAAGTTAGAAAAATAAATACAATCTGCAACGCTTATCAACTACATATTGGCTGATCAGTTCCTGCATAAATATTGGGAGATTATTAGTTTCGCTAATTCAACAATACAGTAACTCCAATACGCTATTGTCAAACTCTATTAGAAGCCTTCACTATTACTTATTACCGACTTTTGCATATTGTATGTATAATTAAGATTCTTAAATTTTCCTCAAGATGTGAATTTAAATATGCCAATTTTAAGATGTTCTGTGCTTACAGAACTTACAACCTGATGATACTTTGTTTCAGAAACCATTATCTCAAGCTGTGTTTACAAAGAAGCAAGGAACTTCAGCATATCACCAAAGCAGGAAAAAGAGAAATTTTAAGATTTACTTAAGCCAGTTGAGATGTACCTCAAGATTCTTTAGACAAAATCGCTGTCCCTAGCAGAAAACCAACATAAGGCAGTGACTATAAACAACTGATAGAAAGCAAAATAAAATAAAGTTAAAACAGTAGGAGTAAAATCAAAATACAGGCATTTGTAAGTAGAGATTTATTTAAGGATCCATTTATCTCAACTCAAGCTGTATGACAGGATTGTTGCTCTCTTTTGTATGACTGTAACCTATAGGAATTAAATATACAAGCACATATATACATGCACTTTTCCATGTATGTATACTTATTAAAAAATCCTTACTATATTTTCTTAGTCCAGAATATGATTAATGCAGCCTATCAGAAGCCAGATGGTGCAAAACCAGAGCCATCAATCAAAATGAAAAGACCAGTGAGTGCTACCCAGAGCAATGTGCTCTCAAATGGAATTTCTGGTCACAGACCCTAACACACGATGTGTAGGGGAAGCCATAAACATCATGGCACTACCTCTGAGGAATGGCCAGAAACACATCGGGCTTTGTTAAGCAAAAAAAACTGGAAATGTATTACTTGCTGCTGTAGACTCTGACTGAGAAAGGCTCTGCAAGCCAAATGTATGTACTTTAAATAAAAAATTAAAAGAAAGCTCTTTAATGAGTTTAATAATGTTTGCACTGATGACAGTATCTGTCAAACTGTGCACTTGCCATTTGATTTAATATGGGATTGTGCCATACATAAACAAAGCAGCTGCCACTGTCTGTCTGACATGTGAATTGGTATTTAGTGTCTGTTCCTGCACAGGACTTACAAATGGCTCATATTTTTAGCTTTATATTACTCATTTTCAGCAAAAATTCTATGTAAAACAAGCTTGGGGTTTGCAACATAAACCGGCAACAGCTTATGTCTTGTACAGTTTTGTACCAGGCAGGCCTTTTATATAAAAAATAAGCTTGTAAAAATAAAAGGCATGAAGGAGCATAATTTACCATAGGAATATTAAATGAGATGTGAAAATGAGCAGCAATACGAACACATAGGTATTTTTTTCCCCTGGAAAAAGCATGACAGTATGAAATAAAGGATTTGTCAGCATGACTGCTTGTATTTGCAACCTGAAGTTTTTTATCACAACACCTCTCTTACGTGTGCTACATATATCAAATTTCACAGAAATATGTTTTTTGGGGGAAAAAATTAATCTTGTGCTACATTTTAAAGACTTTTGTCAACTACCTGCAAATCCATTTCTTTTTCTACAAGGCTAGATGACTAATTGTAACTACCATGACTGTATGAGGGATGTCTGAAAGAAAAAATTAAACATGACCTAAAGCAGCATTTATATGAACTAAAAAGTCATCTTTAAAGATCAGCCTTTTGGTTGCTTTCAGTAATATTACAAAATGGCACAGTAATCATTAAGAAATTTTAATGCTCTTGTTCCTTTAAGGAGATAGAAACCCCCACTTTTATCCTGATGAATTAAGAGATAACAAACCTTAAATTCACCATCAGCCCCACAAGCCTCTTATACTTCAGATACTGCAAATCAAATAGAGGCAGTCTCTAGAATTACAGGAAGAAGCTACAACTTCCTGGAAAAATGCTTTGGTGTGGTTTTTTTTTTTTTTTTTTTTTACATTGGAACCTTTGCCAAAATTTGAAATGATGAAGTAGATTCCAGAGAAGATGGCTGCCATACAAGCCCCTCAGACTGGAGCCTTTCCCTCAAAAAATCCATCGAAGGATGGATAATTGATTTTATGCATCTTTGGATGGATACAGTATTTTGGATGAAAACTATATTCTGTGTTCATAAAATACCAAAATATAGAGGAAAAATAATATAAAACCCATGTAATATTTAAGGAATGAAAAATGCTCTTTTAATGTGCATTTATAAGAAAATTCAGGTTTGTTCCTCTCTTCCTACTGACAGCACTCCTGCTTCCTTCTGATACATTAAAGCTCAAATGCAGCTGAAATCAGATTATGTCTTAGAGATCCTTTCTTCAACCCTGAACTGGGACCTAAACCTCCATGGTATGCCTACATTGTAGAGTGAAATCAGTCTATCAGCTCTGAGCTTCCACTCTTGAACTAGGTTTGGAAGCCTTTTAAGCCTACCCTAATCTACATGAGACTGAGTGCAAAACCACTGACAGCACACTTGTAAGCACACTAAACGTCACAGATAGGTATTTTGCTGCAGGTGACTGACACCTAGATTAACTATGCAAAGTCCACATAGCAGATTCTGAGACTCCTCTTCTAGCTGCCCTTCAAAGCTGCAGCACATGTTGAGAGTGAACTAACTGTGCTGTGCTGACAGACAGCAAGACAAGTTTCCTGTGTAGAACAATATAAAGTCCAAATTATATCAAATTATATATATAGTTTTACACAGTCACTTTACTCAGACTTGTCTTTTCAGCTCTGTGATATCCTTACAATGTTTCTAGTTTCAAGATTTTAAATAACAGCAGAGGATGGAATTATAGCCAGTCCTGACTCGTCACTATTTGGGAAAAATGTGATCCCATCCTTCCCTCATTTACTTGAAAAGTGCCAGATTGTTTCTGGAGGATATTTGAAATCATTCTCAAATCAAAGTCCTGATGTGTGTTTGTGTGTATGTAAGGCTATGCAGAAGATTAAGAGGATAAGATCAACATTTCGATACTCTTATTATCAGACACAAAGGCAAAAAATACACACTTGCTTCACAGCTTTATATCAAAAGGTCATTAAAACAAGTTTTTAAACAGGAATAAGGAAGAAGAAAACTAAATGGAATATGTTCACTCCATGCAAGAAAGTAAAAACCATACCCAAGATTTTGGATACAAGAAGATTACCCAAAATCTGGTAATAAAAGCATTGATGCCAACTTGGTTAGCATCTAGAACTTTAAATAACGTAACAAATGAGTTTAAGTACACAGAAAGACTATCAGTTTTATGAGCACACTCAGCTATTGTTCTCTAGTGAGAAGATATGGAACAGAATGTAAAGATTGTTAGCATATCCATTAGCAAAGTTCCCAAAACTTGAAGTTCTGCATATGTAATTAATTAAAAGCAAGCAAGCTCAAGAGCTTGGTCATACGAACATTCTGGTCAATAGCAAAGTTTAAATTCTTTAATAGTGAAGAACTCTGCCACCACATCCGCAGGTGGGTTCCCATGACATTGCGCTCATGCACTGCTGCACTAGATGATCTTTAAGGTCCCTCCCAATCCTAGCCATTCCATGGTGGAATGACCACAAAACTATTAAGTTATACGCTCTATCACACTGCCAATGCAAGAATAAAGAGAGTTTAAAAGGAATTTTAACAGGACCAGGCCTGTTTACTTTTTGTGATGCCAAGGTTTTCCAGCAACGAATTTTAGAAAACCTGAAGTACCTTTCTTTTTCATATTTTTGTGCCAGTACCACATAACAGTGAACAAGGTACATAAGTGATACAAGGCACGCAGCAAAAGGTAATGCTTTTCTCTGGAAAATAACAAGAGAATCAATGTGCTTCAAACAATTTGTTTTACTTGAGTTCACATGACATATATTTAATGTCACCATAAAACTGGTCTCCCATTTTATATTTCAGTACCTTTTGGAGCTAGAAAATACTTACTTGAGGCAATCTGTTATATTAGGTAGCATTTGCATACTGTATCAAGGAAAAAAGCTGTGAAGTAAATGACAGCTATTTTCATGATTATGTAACTGAAAAAAAAACATATAGATGCTTTTACATGAGGGAAAGAGGTATATAATGGATTACATCATCTTAGTTCTTAAAACTGTTCTCAAGATCACTAATAAAGATATTTCAATAATATGTTCAGATCTCTGAAACCTTGTTCAACATCCAAGTCCATGCATCATCATACAGCATTACATCTGTGTATGGATGCAAATGTGATTTGACAGGCTACTATTAATTGTTTTTCAGAAAGATAATTTTAAAAAGATAGAAAAAATACCTGTTTAACTTAAACCAGGAAATACCTCCCTTCTGGTTGATAATTGAGGTAACAATCCCAAACAATTTAGTCAGCATCAGACAGGGTTGGATCCTCAAAATATCCAATTACAGCAAAAGTTACTAGCTTTGAATACAGTTTTAACCAACGGCATATATACATGACCTGTTTGTATACAATTTACATTTTGTGTAAAATAAAACTAATAAATCACTGTTTTTATAGCAATAAATTCAGGAATTCATTTGTTTGTTTGTTTGTTTGGTTTTACATTTTCTGGATGCCATATACACTTCAAATAAGATTGCAAGTCTTTTATCCCAACACTTCAGCTATAGAATTTACGCAGAGCAGATACGTCTTTTTCTCCACAGCATATTCAACACACAAGTCCTTTCATTGCTTTGCTTTTCTGGTTTCTTCTTCTTTCCCTATGGAACCCAGAAACAACTCTTGGTATTTGAACAGCCATTTCTAAACTGCCTATACATTAGCTCGGTCTGTGTTAGAGATGGCATTAACTTCAATGCATCTAAGAGTTAAGTCAAGAAAAAGCAGGAGCTTTTCAGGCCATTAGATTTTCTTCACTATCATCAAGTAATGTTCAAGTGTGCCATTAGCGCAAGGCCACTGCACTACTCTTCCAAATAGAAATTGCTTTTCTCTTTCAGCGGTCTTCTCTGAAGCCTCACATCATATCAAGAGCACAAAACAACTTTATGTAACCTCCTCCAAAAAGCAGTTCTGAACACGAGGGAAGGGAAAAGAGAAGAATGGATATAGGTTACAGTAAGAATATTTCCATAAAACGTGGTCATATCTGACATCTGAGCTATTAAATTAAACCTGAAATCTATTTGGAGGCAGGAGATAGCAAAAGGCTCTGTCTCTTTTCAGCAATAACTTCTAAATCCTTTTCATCTTACAGAAGAACAATTCAAAGCACCTGCTTTAGGAAATTCAGACTATGGCTTATATCACAGGCATTGCAACCTCACAGTTGCCTTATGATTTAGTACAATGCTGCTCCTGGAATAAATGGAAAGCAGGTTAAAAGGAATTTTGTTATTTTCCAGAATCATATACCCAAGTCATTACCAAAAAAAAAATCTGAAGGCTGACACAGTATCTCAAAACTACTTTCTCTTTTTCTGGCTCGAAAGTAACACCCTCACATTCACAGCACTTTTACTGCACATGCACATCCTACAAAACACAGTAATATCTGAGAAACAGCACTGTCTTTAGGAAAAATAACACGAATTGCTTGTGTTTTTCAGCTGTTCTGAAATTTCCCATTTCCAGACCCCAAACCTGGTTTACCTCAACATGCTAGCTGCCACACCTCACACGTAAAACAAACCACTTACTCATGCCAGTGGCTATAAAAGATGGCCAGCAACAAATGCATAAGCAGAAGACAGCAAAGTCTGGGAGGTCAGGAACTACTAAAAAAGTACTAGCACAGATTACTGGAAGATGTAAATCTCACCTGCTAGATATGTTTAATGATGCACCTATGGTTTAGTCTTTCACTAGCTATTTAAGAAACTACAATCATTGAAACACTTCCAACTCTAAAAGTTTCCAACACTTCCATTTACATGCCCTCTCATGTAATCACATCATACCACAGTCCAGACACATCTTCAAAACCAAAGTTGTCATGATCTAATAACACAGTTGCATGGTGACGCCTGCCATTAGAAAATTAGCCAACATCAGGTGTTTTTAGAGTTGTTTCTTTCAGCAGACATCAGAATTTCTTTTGTTCCATTTTGTTTATTTGTGAAGGATGCACAGAATGTCCAGCTTTCCTTAACGTGGGAGAAAAATAAAAGGGAAAGGCTCACTGGCAGGAAAACTGGAATCAGCAGAAGTACTTTACTTCCCATCTCCTCCCGTTTTTGCTGTTTAACTAAGCAATTCTCACCAGGGTGAAGGGAGATCTGCTGGTTCTCAGTGCCACCGCTGCACCCTCCATTGCCCTGTCACAGCCTGCGGTCCCCAAAGGCCACCAGCTACTGCACAGGGGCCAGAAGGAGTGCAGGACTTGACAGGTTTTCCTACCAGAAGCCAACTGACTCCATTGTCTCACTCCTAACTGGGATTTTCCTCTTGCTTTTGGATACTTCATTTTTCACACAGGTGCCCATGACAATTTCAAGACAGTGCCAGACTGGGAATTGCTATGATTAATATTTTGTATTACTATTAATGGAAATCACTTAGACCATACAGATATGCCTCCATAGGCAGGGCCAAAAGAGATCCTACCTATTTGATAGCAGTTCAATGTCTGCTTCATTACAAAACAAATTTCATACCTTCATTACTTATAGCCTCCTTCAATGTGTGGTAATATTATTTTTAATTTGTTCTGACTTAGAAATGCCTCAAACTCTCCAGGAGCTACTGAACCCAGCATAAGAAAGCGGAGCCCTACAACCACAGTTTAAGGATGCTGACCTTGGATTATTTATTTTCTGTTAAAAATTGGAGCAAGACTCTTGCACTACTGAAATAAGTGGTTGAAAACAATTATTGCGGTAAGTCTGTGACAGCAGCCATTAGAACAGTAACTTTTAGAATGATCATACATAATCTTATTAATCTTTCTTGAGCCAATTATGCACACATCAACTTTATTAAAGCCAGTGGAATACAGGACATCACCCCCTGCCTCCCAGAACTGATCACCACGTTAAGAGCTAGCCAAGGAAAAAAAAAACCCCACAAAACAAACAAACAAAAAAAAAAAAAAAAAAAGAAAAAAGAAAAAAGAAAAACAACCCCCCTCCTCCACACATAAAAAATCCCAAGCCCACCCCTCAAAACCAAACAGAAAAAGAAAGCTTTTTGTTACTTAACTGTGTACCTTAGTACAATGGTCCAAAAACTTAGCTGTCACACAGACACTGTCTATGAGGCTTTAGTTTTTTCAGTGTTTTAACATTTCCAGAACACATAGAAAAAGAACATTTTAAAGCATGAGGCTTAAGGAGTTTACAATTATTTAGCAGTATTGCATCAATTAGAGTAGATTTTGAAATAGAAATTTATGTTTTTAAACCTGAGCACTTTCAACTTGGAAAAACATTTTTCAAAAACCTCTCTTCAAATCACACAGACTTTATTTCTTACTCGGTTGGACACAGTATATGCTAAAATAAATCACTAATGCTCTAAGACATGGCCTTACTTTTTCAGAGATCATGACCCATTGTTGAGCAAGAGATTCAGATTGCAAAAGGCAGAAATGAATCCAGAGCTGAGTTTTAAGCCCAACTCTCAGAGGATTTCTCACTGTAACAGCAGAAGGCTGCCAGAGGCATGTATGGACATGCACTAAGGTCTCTGGCTATCCTCTTCAATGAGGCACAGCAGCAAAATGAATAGTAGTTCTGCTATACTGTGTTTACTATATGTAAAAACATTCCTTTTCAGTGCATAAATTGAGGCTTATAGCTTCAAACAACTGCCCTAGGGTTAGGCTGAATACTTAACCCATCTGACAAAAAGAAGAAAAGGAACTAGGGCTCTGTGCTGCTGAATTTGGACACTTGCTGCACAGTGGATCCTGAAGCTTGTAATAAGCTTTTCAAACCTCTTGTTCTGACCAGTTAACCTCCTATCACAACTGCCTTAACAGCTTTGAAAAAAAAAAAAAGGGTGAAGTTTTAAAGGGCAAACGTCTTTTGAGAGAAAGATACTAAGGGAGTTAAACATACACTGCAGGCAGAGTAAAGTTTTTGCTATGTGCAGTGTGGAACCTCACACAGTGTACACACAATAAAGAGAGCAGAAATTACTTGTGTGCAAACATAATCTTTCATTAAATGAGCTAATAGAAAACTTGCCAGATTATAGCTAAGGGTAAAAAGAGCACTTCTCAACTATTTTCTTTTTAATTTTAAATCACTAAACCTGCTGCTGGTACAGCTTTATATCTTATTTTCTGATGATCCTAGAAAAAGATAAACTCTACCTACAAGTGGAAGAGCTGTTCTCTTGATAATGAGATTCAGAATTTCACTCTCAAGAAAGCTAGACTACACATGCTCCTAATAAATAAATACATACTCTACATAAACACAGGAAAAAGTATGTCAGAAGAAGGGACGGCTTCATCTGCAAGTAGAGTTCTGTATATTTTTATACATGCTAACTGAAGTAAGTATGAACAAATGGCAATCAAACATCCACGTGGAACAGCTTTCATAATCAAGATATAACTCAACATCTCCTGAATAATTATTTACTTTTGGAAAGAACAAATTTTATAAGTTATTCATTTTAACAACAAATTGGAATGATCTTTTTGTATGTGTCTGACATGAAGAATTCAATATATTCACCAGGTGTTCAAGACTGATGGTACAATGAGGTTTTTCAGTGGCACAGTAGCTGAAAGACAAGTTCTGTGGTTGGAGGCTTTGTAAAGACTATGATGGCACAGGTGAAAGAGAAGAGGATCAGATTCCTCTGGATAAGTATAAAACAAATGGCAGTTTTTGAGATTTGCTGTTGTATGGTTTCATTAGAACAATGAGAAGGACTACTAGATGCTAAACTACACATATTTAGGCATTCGAGAATACAGTAGATTAACTACTCCTCCCTTGCTATCAGCAGAGGCAGAGTATCTCCCACTTTTCCGTCTCTTCTGCATAAAAGAATTTAAAAGTTCTGCCCCCCCTGCTGCTGAATCAAGGCCTCATTAGATACAAGACAAGACTCCACACCTGGAAGTGGAAGGAAAAGGAAATCCTTGCTTTCCTCCTCCATAAAAAAGCTGGTTTTTCACCTGGGAATGTAGAACCACAAATATTTAAGATGTCTTTCAGGATGCAGTAAATTACACTAGCTAGGCATATATACTGAGGAAAAAATTCCAGGAATAGCTACTATTTCTAATAACTATTGGTCTCCTGACTAAACATAAATAATAATAATGTTAGTAAACCTAGTGTAGTTTCTCTGTCAAAACATCACTTTCTGGTTTCATGAGTGACTCACAAACTTGGAAGAAAGAGTGCTATCTATTTTTCTTTTTTCTGTAAAATATCCCACCACAAAAGGATGAAGTACTGTAAAATCTCAGCAGACAGACCTGTTCCAGGCACTCTAGTTCACAAGCTTCCTTTTACATGTTTTAACTACTACTACCAAGCTCCAACTTATCCGTTAAGGTTATCTCTCTTCTACTCTGGAAAGGTTCTCAGAGAAAAATCTTTTAAGCAACAAACTAAGAATCCCAGAAGCCAGTAATTCAAGTAATTTGTGCCATGATCCTGCCTAACCAACACTTTGACAAAGCCATTATAACATCTTCTTTTCAAGCTTACTGAAAATTATCTACAAAAGAGCAAACAGCTTCCCTAAAAATCAACTCTTCTGCCAGAGGGACCTCAACACACTTGTGAGGTGGGCTGATGCCAACCTTATGAAGTTTAACCATGCCAAGTGCAAGATCCTACACCTGGGTCGGAGCAATCCCAGGCACAGCTACAGGTTGGGCAGAGAAGAGATTCAGAGCAGCCCTGCAGAGAAGGACTTGGGGGTGTCAGTCAATGAAAAAATGAACATGAGCTGGCTTCAGTGTGCGCTCGCAGCCCAGAAAGCCAACCGTATCCTGGGCTGCATCAAGAGGAGCGTGACCAGAAGGTCGAAGGAGGTGATCCTGCCCCTCTACTCTGCTCTCGTGAGACCTCACTTGGAGCATTGTGTGCAGTTCTGGTGTCCTCAACATAAAAAGGACATGGAAGTGTTGGAACAAGTCCAGAGGAGGGCCACGAGGATGATCAGGGGAGTGGAGCACCTCCCGTATGAAGATAGGCTGAGAAAGTTGGGGCTGTTCAGCCTGGAGAAGAGAAGGCTGCGTGGAGACCTCATAGCAGCTTTCCATCATCTTAAGGGGGCTTATAAGGATGCTGGGGATGGACTCTTCATCAGGGACTGTAGTGACAGGACAAGGGGTAACGGGTTCAAACTTAAACAGGGGAAGTTTAGATTGGATATAAGGAAGAAATTCTTTACTTTGAGGGTGGTGAGGCACTGGAATGGGTTGCCCAGGGAGTTTGTGAATGCTCCGTCCTTGGCGGTGTTCAAGGCCAGGTTGGATGAGGCCTTGGGTGGCATGGTTTAGTGTGAGGTGTCCCTGCCCATGGCAGGGGGGTTGGAACTAGATGACCTTAAGGTCCTTTCCAACCCTAACTATTCTATGATTCTATGATTTAAATCAAAAAACAGAACTACAGTAAAACTAATACAATTCTGAAATTGGCAGGTGAGGTGCAAATTAAAAGCGCAGAGCAAGAAATCTGCAGTGAATTTATTGTGGCCACTACAAATAGGAAGTATACAGCAGAAGGAAAACTTTCACCGTAAGGAAAAATCACCTTTTTAATGAACTTTCATTTGTCCTTTTTCCCCTTTTTTACTCTCAGATATATACGCAGAATGTGGTTGGAAGCAACAAAAGAGTAGAGCTTCAAAAATCATCAAACAATGGTGCTACTTTTAATAATTTATTAAAGGTCCTAAAACAAAGATCAAAAGGGAATGTATCTGAGCATTTATATTCAATTCTACATTGCCTGATGACTAATTTGTAAAGAGTGCACAAGTCTTAACAACTGAAGTCACAATCATTTGAGGATACTTTGATATAATGCCACAAAGGATATGCGCAGGAAGGCAGCAGGAGTTACAAATAGCCATCTCCATTAAAAGTGCTAATAAAAGAATAATGGAATTTCCTTGTACTATGAATGAGAAGTGTTTGGTACATGAGAATTTAGACACAGAGAGGAATATCAAAGCTTCTGGTTAATCAGTTGCTTCTCCTTATTAGATCTTAATTGACTTACTATTACATTTACTTTAAAATGCTTCAGATCAAAAAAGCAATGATCCCATTCAAAATCCTGTCACACTGATTTCCTTTACTCTTCACGTTTCTCAATTTTCACAGGCCCTTAATATCTGCTTTATCAATCCCTGTAAATAGTGCAAGTCCATCTACATAAAAACACTTTGAAGTGATGGATTTAACTTGAAATGCTAGATCATTATTAAAATTATATAATATACCTTTTGTTTGACAATGTTTTTTCAAACCATACATTTTCAAGTTGCTGGTAGCTATGGAACTCTTATGGCAACAACTTACCTGATAAATTTAATCCATTAATACTTACACAATGTATTTCTTTCTCATAGACATATGTGTAGTTACACGCACACACGGATGTGATCATAAGCAGAAATAGGTGCACATACATACACACTTCTACCAACTTCTTCCCACAAACATAAAATTTAGCTATTTTTTTCCAATGTAAAGCTATTTGTTACATGGCCAGGAAAAGAAGGCATAAAGTTCAAAATTTTCCTTTGAAATGTCCAACAAAAAAATATTTCAAATATTTCCTTTTCAAAATGGATACCTGCAAAATCACACACACTTTGCAAAACAGAAGCAGCAAAGACTGCTGACAAATTGTTACGGGATTTAGTGCACTTGCTTAAAAACTCATGCCCAAAAATGCATCTAAGATACAAGGAACTCCCCTAAAATATTTACAAACCTACTTAACTCTCCTTCAATCTGCTGCTTAATTTTGCATAATGTCTACAAAAACCCCGTGACATAGCTATAGCACAGAAATGCTGTGATCTCTGTCTCTTGGTTCTCCAAAAATCTTATTTTAACAGCTTTAAATTCATACTGCAATGTCTTTAAGGAAGTGACCTCTCTTCTTACCCTACAGTATGGGATATACTAAACAAGTTTGTTTGTTTGTTTTTTACCGGAGTTCCCAGACTTTACAAATAAGGATCAAGTTATAATGATGATGTACATTTCTTCTTCTTCCCCACAGACAACCACCAGGTTGTTACCAAAGCAGCCTCTTTCAAGGATGCTTCCAGAATCAATAGATAATTCATCAGTATCATGTATCTTGGGCCTAATTGACACAAGAGGATAAGCAACATACTAAAGGGTAACACAGCTTGTAAATAGAAAAATAGGGGAATCTGATAACACATATGGTCACTTTGCAGAATTTAGTGTGAGTCTCTAAATTATATTTCTATGAGGTTCATGTGAGTCACTGGTTCTACAAATCAGAAAATGCAACTTCTAAAGCTTAACTTGAAGAAACAAAGAAATATTCATATGATAACATAATTTAAGTAATGTGAATACCCTAGCACTTTCAATTTTATAATTTCATCTCACTTTTGAATTAAACATGATACATAGTTAACATGAATGTTTGGAATTTGTCTTAACAAAAAAATGTAGGTAGTATATTTTTTCTTACCTTATGATCATATGGACTGTATGAATGAAACAGCTGGGACAGATCCTTTGTTCGCTGTTTTTTCTGAAAAGTAGTATTAATAAATAAACCATATTAGAAAAGTTAAAGGAAAAAGAAAGAGACTACTGATTTAAAAAGCTGTATGCAGGTACAAACACATTCTCTCCCCACTTTGTTAATGGAACTGTAGGTATGAAGAGCAGTGTATGCAGATTAGGGATATTAAATATCACAGGAAATAATTAACATATATATTAACAATGTTAAGAACATATCCTTAATAAATAATAAACACTAATCTATGGAACATCAGTGGAATGTGTAAACAATTAAGATTTGTTTTAATTTCTGCACAGTAAATGATAAATGATGTTTTAGAATACAGATAACAAAACTTGATGATTAGGCTCTAATCCTGCAAAGACTTGTCTACTATTCTAGCATGTACATGCAGTCTTGCTTAATAGCATTTTAGGTTTAAAGGAAGTAATTTTAAAGAGAACTAATTCATTATTTTTTGATTTCTTTTGATGCTGATACTCTCATTGCCTTGATTGTGGAAAAGAAATACGGCGTGCAATTTAATGCCAAGGCGGAGGAAAAAAAAAAAGGAATCCTTTTCAGAGCAAAGTTCAAAGACAAAATGTGCTTAATCCAGCTTCTACTGAAATTAATGATAGCGCTTTCAGTGACTTCAGAAGACCTTAAGTACATTCAGCTGCATCCTATGGAGGGGGACAGGGAGAGGAGAAAACCAATTTCATCAATGCAGGGATGAGTCACAAATAAGTTCAAAGCTTTATTATGTCAGAATTTTTGTTGACTTATCTCATTGCTTGGGAAGGCCAAGCATTGTGTGTTTGAAGACGTGTAACAAACAGGGAGGCAACTACAAGAATTCCTTGCTTGTAGTCTGTACTATTGTCTTATTTTAGCTATTATTTCTTGTAAAGTATTTTTCCAACTAAATTGGTAGTTTCTGTTCATGTTTCCAGCAAGCTGGGAACTAAATAGACAGTAGCATGACTGCAGTATTTAACTTCTGGAACCCATAGGATAATTTAGTAACCTTTCATTCTGCAAAATCAACTGTGCATTTCCTTTCCTTACAAAGTTTTAATTTCAGCAAAATGTTCTTATGCAGCAACTTAGCCATAAAAGAATTCAAATTACTAATACAAATTTTCAAGAGCTAGATATTTCTGAGTCACTAAAGGTATCAGGTTAATATTACTACTTCTGTGAGGTAGTTAAACCTGTATGTTTAAGGTATGACCACTAAAGAGTCCAGAAAATTATTTTTTACTCACTGTCCCTCTTCAAAGAACAGTATATTAATTTTCAGTATGAGGTGACTTATGCCATAGATAATTCTATTCAATTGCCATAAGTAATAACCAACAGGAATTGTTTCTCTGAGCTTACTAAGAGGCTTTAAAACTAAGAGAAGCAATATTAAAGACATTTCTGTTAGTATACACTTCCTCAGCAATCAAACATGCCTTTGCCAAACAGAAGATCCCCCTTAGTAGAGAAACCTTCATCCTCTAACTCCCATTAATACCTCTTCTATTTCCAGTGCGAAAAAACCCCACTCATATCAAAGCATCAGGTAACAGAACCCAAATTCCATCACCATTTTACAATGACTTCTTTCTTCGTAGTACAGTTATACACAGTGAGAATGATCAAAATACTACAACAAGGACTTGGAGAAATGTAATGATAAATTGAAAAGTGATATCAAAATTATTATTAAAAAAGTTTCTTAAAAACCTAATTTAATGTAGGATCATGCAAGAAGTAGACAAAAGCATTTTAGTTTGGAGTTCTCCACTAATTTTGTATATATTTCTAGAGAAAATACCCCAAACAAACCCAACCCCCCACAAAATCAAAATAAAGCCTAATTCTTGCTTTTTCTTATGGAAGACTATTTCTTTTGTATCCTTTTTGACTGCACAAGAAGTGGTTTTGAGTAATTTTATTGCAATAGCTTTAATAACAATCAATAAAACTATTGTGACAGAAACCCTTCTGCCCTTCACCCTCAGTCTCTGGCCAAAAATACTACATGCTCAGCTAGGCAAAACGAAGATGGCATCCTTTACACAACACACTGACATAGTCTTCCACTTTTTACTATAGGAAATTATGGTTTATTTCTTACCTTTCCACAAAACGTATAAGTTTTGCTTTTTGTACAAAATCAAAGTGCTCCAGATAGGGGAAACGCTTGAAATTCAGGACACAGAGGAACATGGAATGATACTTTTGGACATGCACATGAAGAAATGCTGCCCCAAAATTCCGAGGATGCTCCATACACTTATCTGATCTAAATCAAACCAGCATTTCACTACTTTGTAGGAACTCTGAATATAGAGATAAAAATTATTTAAGCAGAGAGTTAAGATTGCTAAGTGATAATTGGTGTCATTCTAGAATACTGAGTTTAGCTTAACTGAGGTCTCTAAAAACCAGAAATATAAACTATTTCAAATACAGAGACTATGGAAAGGACAAGGAATTCTTGCTGCTATAATGGTTACCCCTTCAACTCCCACAACAGGCATTAACCACACTCTATTAATAACAAATTTTTTACATGAAGAAAAATCATGGTTCCCACCTCACCTTTAATCAGTGTAACCACAGAATAAAGCACGCTCCATGTCTCCATGTCCAGATGCTCCAGAGGAAAATAAGGAGCCCAAAAGCTCCTTCTCCTTTATTGCCTCCAGTGGACTTTTTCAGTCCCTGAAAAACTGCCTGTTTACATGCATCTCTCCAGAATTTCTTTCCTTGATGGAGCTTCATACTCTTATTTCTCCTTTCTTGGCTCAGTCCAGCATTTGTTCCTCCTGTCTTCCTGCTCTTTTCCTTTAGCATTCTGATTGCCCATCCCTTCATTCTGTATCAATAATGCCATCGAAATAATGTTAAAAACCACTCAACCCGCCCTTCTGAACTTAGGCAAATGTACTGTCCCATTGTACTGTTCCATTTACAGCAGCAGTATTGCTTTCAAACATCCTCACAGATCTCTGCAGGATATATATAAATTTATTATCTTCAAGCGTCTTTCCAAAGTCACCATACAAATTAGCACACAGTATTTCTTCCTCTAAGGAGTCTCATACCAGCATCAGACTCACAGCTTATTTCCATGCTTCTCTCAGGCTTGCCATATATTGATACAGTCTGTGTTCAGTCACCACAGAACATTTCCTTAAAACAAGTTACTCTTGACAGTGGGTTACTTGCAATATTCTTATTCACTCTGGCTGTATATAGTTTTGGAGCAAGAGCATTTGACATGCAGGCCATGAGATAACGCTATTCCTCCACAAACTTTTCCAGTATTGGTTTGCCAAAAGGACAGTCAGAGTCACATATCACTTGAGATAAGTATCATATGACTAACGAGACCAGTACAGCCTCTGTCTGAGAACTGCACACAATTTCCTACTTGTGCATCGAAGCAAGAAGTGGTGTATGAAGCAGAGATTTTTTACAGCACTAGTAGCAGGCCATCTGGGGAAGTGCAAAGCAGTACCCTATTAATACAGAAGGAAGGACTTTCCCTGGGTAAACGGTGCTGCCTGCGTCACTGCTGTGTACAACTGTTCACTTGCTGGAGTCTGTGGGAGCCCAGCAAGATCCTCCTAAATTTACAACAAACAAGACTATGGACAGAAGGCTCCCTAACAGATATGTGTGGGCACACACACATTTTACAGAGGCAGAGGTTTTGATGACTCAGTCATGCACTGATTTAAATTTTAGAACCATAGTCCTTAGTTTGTAGCACTTAAACAAGTTCAGGGAGATGAGTGAAAAGTTAAGTTTAGAAATCATAGAATCACAGAATCATAGAATAGTTAGGGTTGGAAGGGACCTTACGATCATCAAGTTCCAGCCCTGCTGCCATGGGCAGGGACACCTCAAACTAAATCATGTAACTCAAGGCTCTGTCCAACCTGGCCTTGAACACCGCCAGGGATAAATAAATAACTATACCAAATACTAAACATTGTGGGCTCACGTATGTGTATTGCCCTTCTCTGGTAATCCCCTTCTCATACTCAGGTAATAATTACCTGTCTTTCAGATGATATTAATGTAGCCTAAAACTTGTTTGCTTTCCTCCTAAGTATGGTATCATGGGTCTATGATATTTATTGTGAAGGACAGTTACAGTATCCCCAAGATATTTTATCACAGATTACTTAGAAGCAGCAGAAATAGAATATTCACAGTTTTTTATATAGGAATAAAAGGGACAAAATTATTCCCCAGTATGAAGGTATCACTGGTTTCCTTTACACTTGACTTTCAGTTTTACTAAGTCTATTATCACCTTTAGGGTTCTTAGCGATACTCAACAGATCTGCAAATTCTACCAGTTTCACTGAAGGTGTCAGCCTCAATATATCATCAGGAAAGTTTTTCTGCTTTGGTTTTTCTGTTTCCATCATGTAGAATTCCTCCAGTATGTGGAGCTACCTTCTGTAACAGTGACCCATATCTGTTTCCATTCAAATATTCTTTTCTTCATGATCACAGTGAATTAGTAGCATGTGTCAAGGCAATCAGATTAATGTCTTTATTTCCATTCTCTTCTCTCACCTACCATCTTCCCCGTTTCTCTTTTACATACTGCTGGTCAGAATTATAAAACAATTTTCTTTTGCCACAGGAACCTTATTTAATTTAGAACTTACAAAGCATCTCACACACTTGAGCATGCTAACAACCAATGGCAGCATTGTTTTGCCTCCAAACAAGTCTGTAAAACCACATTACCTGCTTGTGTGGTACCTAATGGATTAAATAATTTAGAATTAAAACCACATTAAACTTTGTGAGCCAAGGCAGAATTTAACTACAACTCTGACAGACTTTGGGAGAAGAATGGAGTAGCTTTGCAAGTCCTTTCATTTTATTTCCCAGTATTACTGAAAGCAGAGGCTCTAGCGTAACAGATGCTTGCAAAGAGCAAAAACCATAAGACGGGAGCTTTATTTTCTGAAACAGCATGTCTAACATATCTTGTGTTCTTTAACTTAAGTTACATGCATTTTTTGAGCAGTAACAAAGCTGTGACTGTCTTTGCCCCTGTGCTACACCTGTGTTCTCAAAACTACAAAGGCTTTGGGTAGTTCCAAATTCCAAACTTTTATAAAACAGAACTCCTACTTAGGAATTAGGAGCACGGTATCTAAAGACAGCAACCAGTCTAACTTTAATCTCCAAAGAGCTACTTGGCAAAGCACCAGAGACATGCAGCAAGTACTCCAAGCAAGGTACATTTAAAACCCTTGCTGGGAGATTCAATCCATAAAGCTTTAAATCAGTGTACCTATAACCACAACATAGATATAAGCCAAGCCACTGAAATTGCCACGCTATCAAAGTTTACAGATCACCTTTTGTTCTGCAAAACAATTTTTAAAAAAGTGATCAGAAACCAGTGAACCGTTCTCTTTGACCTTGAGTTATTCAGTGCATCACCCCCTTAGAAATGACCCTGAAAGAAATGTTGTGCCCTAGCCAGATTTCTTGATAACATCGTAACTGGTGTTCATTATGCTCTTGTGTCTCTGCCCTGTAAGGTCTGGAAGGGCAGAAGTGAAATACAGGCTTGACAAGTTTTCTACTTCCTACAGCTAACTCACTTCAACTGGTATTATTCCTATCTTTCTTATCCCATCTATAATGAAGCATACAAAATCATTTGGGGATTAGCTAGTCTTTGACCTAACCTACCTGAATTACTATTAAAATAGACTCACTGTTCTAGTTTAACTATTAATACATGTGCATTTCATTATTCAGCTTGGTTTAAGAAATTACTTTCTAGTAATTTTTGATCCATACATGGAAAATGTCACTTAGTGTACAATGTGTTATATTCAGCAGTTTACCTCAATGTTCCAGGATGGTGGACATTTTTTCCAACTCCCATTAACAAGAGAACTATACATGCATAATTCATATTTTCTATACTCTTTAGTCTTTTGTATACTCAGTGATTATTTCTTAAAAAAAAAAGAAAAAAAAAAAAAAGAAAAAAAGTTTTATGGCATACACAATGTGTTTTTTGTCTAAAAGAGGAAAATATGTAAAACTTTACACACCTTTACTAATCATATTAATGTAGAAAATGTTTGCAAATATCCTGTCTTCAGGATTATGGCAACAAAACCAACCACAGTTTAGGCTATTTTACCTTTAAAACAGAGATTCTTATTTATGGAAAAACACATTGTCAAAAAACAGTATAGGATTTGAAAACAATTTCTTGAAGGATCTATTTTCAATTAAACCATGGGCATTGCAATTTCTTCCTGCTTATTATCCCTTTAATTCCAGCTATGTAATACAGACTGTTCAAACTCATGTATTTTACAAATTATTGCTGAATTCTATTGCTCCTGGTCCATTGGAGTTCTTTAATTTGGTTTAGGATTAATGTTTGTTATTCCTGTCATCTTTCATAATAAAATCTCCCCCTGAGCAAATGATAAATTATGCAAAATTTATTCTGAAGACATTCAAAGAGAAATCCTTAATTTCAAAAAAGGCTTTCAAGATTTGCTCATCTTGAGGGTCCTTAAATTTGGTATAGTTTATGAAATGCTCTGTCTCACTTCTGGTAGTTTTTTGTCTGAAATTCATACTGAAATGTCAATCTATATGACGTGGGTACATTCTAAGGATGCCACTGTAACTAATTAGGAAGACTGTTTAGCTCAGGAAGATTTGTAGAACAAATGTATCTGACAGAAACTTGTCCTGAGGTATCAGCCATATTTCAAGTTAGATTGACACTAAATCAGAAATAAAGTGACTGGTCATGAGGGACAGATGGATTTTGAATATATAGATATTACACCCAGTTATACAGTAATATAAACCAGAATGAACTGCAAACTACATGCTAGTAATGAAATGTAATTTTTAGATACATATGTTGAGCCCAAGGACATATAAGGGCTTACATTTATATAACCAGGACCGACCTGTCTGCACTGACTCTTTTCTATTTTATAATCTGGTGAGGTATCTGTGTGCTGTCTTGCACAACAGCAGCCTTGAAAGCATCAGGTTTTCCAGCATCCCAGAAAGAACAAAAAGAGCAGAATAGAAGTGATTCAGAAGATACAGTGTGGCATGAATAGTGAGCGGTACATGGTGGTCAAGTGCTTGCTGTGTGGGAAAGACCACTCATGTATTCACAACACACAAATTCACTAGACACAGAAAAACTGCCCTCACTGTTTCACCTTAATCTGTTACTCAGTCCTCCACCCTACTTCCAGTTTTCCAGCAATTCCAAATTCCACATGGATTTTTAGCCCAACGACCAGAGGTGCAGGCACAGCAATGAAAACAGTGGAAGATAGGAGTTCCAAGGCACCCAGTGACCTTATTGACTGTGGAAGCCTTGAAGGAGTGTACTTGCATTATCAAAGACAGACGAAGCTCAAGAAAGGGTCACCAAGAACCCACCACAAGATATTTCAGTGTCCTTTTTCTCCAAAGCACATTTTATAGGCCATTACAAATGTCACATGATTCAGAAATGATAGACAAGCTTAGTCACCTCCATGATACAAATTAATTTACCGTGTTAAGTCACAAACTATTAAATCTAAACTATGTTCTCACTTGAGGAAGCCCAGAATTGCCAAAGCCAAGAGGGTTTTTTTGAAACTAATAGACTTTTCTGTTCTGCTGCATACATTCAATTTCAGGGATTAAGTTATGGGCAATACTCCATGTCTAAAACTGCTGGCACTGTTTCCAGCTCTGGGCAGACTGGTTCATAAAGTGTATTAAATTCTGAATTAAAGAAAGGAAAAAAAATCCAGTATTACAGAAGTTACTTAACTGTAATTGAAGTAAAAGTTGCAAAAAGGCACAGTTAAAACTTCTTCCATTATGATCCAAGGAAAAGGACAAAATATATAAACATAACATCCAGTTGCCAGAGAGGTCTCCTCTATACAAGCTTGTATGAATGTGTTCTACAGGCATCTATGGATTTGGACAGAGTTGTAACAGAAAACAGCAGGCCAAAGACAGGAACATTACCTGCTGAAAAAACAGCATATGAAAATTTTCCAGGGACTAATAAGATCTGAAGACTAGTACTCATGCTGAATCTGTAATAATTAAAACAGGACATCAACAGTCTGTTCAGTTTGTTCAATCTGCCCAAGGCCATTATGATGAACAACAGACAAAGAGACTCAGACCACATCCAAGAGGGTGGTGACTCCTATATGCAGATGAAGACTGCAGTATTACATTTATACCTAAAGGAACAAAGATCCCTCTGAGAGACATTCCAAGTATCCACCTTGAAGCCACAGGTTGACATCTGAGCACACCCCTGGGGCTGGCCTCCTAGCTGCTGCTCCACAGGTAATCGCAAGGGAGCATGTTAGTAAATGTCAGTGACTAAACAAATGTGTTGTGCAAATAGTTACCTCCTTTTAAAAATAACAGCTTGGTTCTACTAATAACAACAGCTTAATAAGTAAAAAGTGTTTGCAGAAATTGTTGTTGCTCTCTCTGCCTCGCTTCAATTCTCTATCAGGGGAGTTTACAAAACAGTCTTTTAACTTCCTGTAACATTCCAAGTTGAAGCCCCAGATCAGAGTACATAAATCATAATCTCTGGTAAAGGAAAAAGACGCACAATTTTCAGCTTTTATTGCCCTCATGACTTCTTACTGATTCAGTCCTTGAAACTAATGGCAGAGGCTTCCAATATACTCCATATATGTGTGTACTCATGCAGCTTTTACCATGTTTTATACGTGACAGAAGAAAAATAAATTTATGCATTGTGTTTATCCTGATGCCATTTTATATAAACTTATTTTGAAGAACAATGTTATAATCTTGAAAATTCTGATTAACTAAGTTTAGGCAGAAAATACAGAAGAATGATATACTCTTCTGCATTTTCATAAGCAATCACAATGGATGTTAAACCACAAAAGCCTGGGGGAAAAAAAAAAAAGGAAAGAACCCTCTATGACACCACTAAACTCGTTTCACTACACTACATTTCCAGGTTTTGACTTTCGAATTTTCTCCCTTAAGATCTAAGACTGTTTCACCTTATCTGTAGAAAGTATCTCCCTTCCCTTCTATGGGAAGTACGTGGCATACAAAACTCTTAATGCTATTTCAGCTTCCTTGCAACCAAAATCTCAGAATTCCATCAGGATTTCCAGACAGACTCACAGGGGAAGGATGCTGAGTAATGAATGCTTGTGGACACTACAAATCTTAAAGGGCTACAGTTTCCTAAAAATATTTCTTTATATTGGATGGTCAACATGTGGACATTACATTGCTAAAAGCACTAACCCACAAGTTTATACAACGCTGGTGATGGTTTCAGAATCCTTGCAAATTCTGTCATTATTTCTGGCTTGACAATGAACTTCAGAAGGAACTCAGCCTCTCTCTGCACATGTATATTCTTCACCTTTATTTTAGTGTCCATTAATTCTTTTTCTTAACAACATGGCCTAGATCAAACCCATCACTGTAATTTACCTTTAGAGACTCAATTTTTCAAATTGAATTTGTATGAAGTTTATGAGAAAGCTGTTGGCATTTCCATTCCAATCAGTTCCTGCTGGAAAAACAAAGCAAAATTCAAGAAAGTAGAATACAAACTTGGTTTCTTAATTGTATTTCCAGTCTAGCCTTGAATTTCGACTTGCTTTCTCAAGCAAGGCGGTCTAACTGTAAGAACTAAATTCTACCAGGTGCCTGAAGTAGAGGATTTAAGAGCCACAGATCTAGGCTAGAGTCAAAACATTCTTGTCCTTTCACAGGGGTCTGACTGTGCAATTTAACTCATTCCCAGAATCAGCTATGAACTGCTCCATAGGCAGATCATTTATAGCTTTCCAAAAGGGTATACAACCTCTTTTAAAACCTACCAGCTCAACTTGTCTCCCACAGCAACAAAAACAGATTTTCATTTCAGCAGCTGCTCAAATAACTTCAAGTGGTTTGAATTTGAGCTGAATCTAGCTCTAAAATAAAACTGTCTTTAAACTTTTGTAAAAATCTATTTAGTAGCTTTGTCTAACCACAAAAAACTTATTCATGGGTAATTACCTTCCTCTGAATTCATAGCACAAACTTGCAGCTCTGGCTGCACACAGAATGGTGAGCACTGTGGTAGATTTAAAGATATAGCATAAAAGAAGTCAAATGTTTTGATCATTTTTAAAACAGAGAAAAAGGAGGAACCAGGCTTTCATAGATCAGTCAGTTTATGTAGTTCCTGGAAAAATAAGGAGGAAAACATGCAAAACTATTTTTAAGCATCCAGAAAAGAGCCAACACTGATTTCCTACCCACAGCTATGTCGATCAAAATGAATCCCATCAGAGACTAAGTGGACTTGCAGATAAGAGAAATCATAGATATCTTGATGGCTTGCAAGGCTTTCTACAGTACCTCACATGTTGTTCTCACAAAAAAATCACACTAGGAAACACAGTGCAAATAAAACCAGAAAGCACGTATAAATCTTCCGGAAAATGCTACTTTGGAATACGTCAATCATTCAGTGACAAATATGAAGAATTATATATTGATTTTTCCTTTATGGTCTGCCTTCCCCTCCAGCCTTCACTTGCCATAAAAGTCTTCACTCAGGTCTTTTTCTGGCAGAGTAGCAAGCAATAAATAAAACCATACTGTTGAAGAAAAACGAAGTGTAGTACAGAGGTTCAGCAGTCAAACTTAGACATTAATCAGTCTTGGCTTTTCTTACACATGAAGTACATTCTGCATGTTACACCATACATTATCACATGTGCATGTGTGGACTATCAGGAGCCACACCTTTGATTCACCAGAAGCAGTTATCACAGCTGTATCTAATTCCCAGGTCACGTAATGCCATTTAGTCACAGAACTTAACAAGGGAGCTCAGAGGCAGTATTGGTAGATCACAGTAGAAGTATGGTTGAATAAGTGGCATTGTTCCTTTACCTACTCACTTTTCTTTCCTTTTCTCCCACCTCCTGATCTCCCCAGGTCTCTTTCTTACTTTTAAAAGAATATCTCTACATATTCCCATTGTACGATGTTTGTATCGGGCAACATTAGCTAAAGTAAGAAGTATTACTGAATCTGCTATGCTGGTGAATATTAGAAACAAGGGAGATGGTCCCTTCTTTTTGGGCATTTAAATCACATTAACTAATCAACACCATCCAAAGCTGCATACTCTCACCTGCAAGTGAGAGTGGTGCACTTAACAGCGCAATTGGTTCCCTCACACATCACAGAGTACATGAAACTCTATAAAATCCATCCCAGACAGCAGATTCTTTGCTTGCCCTAGCCATGACTGTGGCTTCCCTAGGACATTGTGCCACATCACTACCCACTAATGCCTCGAGCACATGCTCAAAGGATAGAGCAGCCCTCAGCTGTCATCTCTCCTTATTGTCTGCTCAATGGGGAGCTTACTAGCCTTTTCTTTGATGGTACAAATGCAAGGGTCGGCTGCGCTCCCTCTCCCTTAGAGTTGTGAGAAAAGCAAAAGGTGTCCTTTGCACAAGCAGTGCCATTCCAGATGCTGTCTTGCTGCTTGGAGTTACAAAGCTCTGAAGGAGCTGTTCAGCTAATATTGCCTGACAGGAATGAGGTTATTTCTCAGTCAGTCAAGGATGGTCTGGTGACACACAGCTAATTATTTATTTTGAACATGTAAGAGCATATGAGTTACCAATGAAGACTGAGCTGTTTTGTGTGTGGAGATTCAGAACTACAAAACCTATAGCCATCTGCAAGAGGAGGAATTAAACATCATACTGTATCTGCTGGTACCCAGGAATACCTACTTCTAGTGCTTGCAGAATTGTAACTGGTTAAGATGGATATGGGGGATCTGCAGCCCTCAGTCATGAAAGGGTGTCAGGAAACTTCTTGGAGACCTCTTAGAGGGAAGCAAAAGCAAAGCAGCCTCAGAAAAATAAATAGCCATCATAAAGGCATAAAATACAAGATGGTTGGTTTGCTCCCACAGAAATGGTCTGGCAACAAAACCAAGAAAGTACAGATGCTATCTAATAGAAAGAAAAATCTCTAAGCGCATTATGTATGGCTTCTATAATTGGCAAATACAGTGACAGATCTAAGTGATGGTTAGAGTAAATGGAGGAGGATACAATGTCTGATCATGGATTTTATTTTATTTTTTCCCTAGTAACAATGGGTATATTTAACAGACAAATGCCCAGATGTAGATGGATGAGGTTTTAGATTGAGCAGTTTTGTCTGGACACCTCATTTGGGCATGGACAGACGGTAGAGGGGCAAGTACTGCTTGAGATGAAGGCTGCTGAAAACTGAGCTTTTGGAGACTGAGTAGGCACTTTCAGATGTAAGACAAGGTCTCACATCTTTGTCCACCATGGTCATGGCACACCCACCACTCCCCTCCTGTACTGAAAGACTTTAGTAACTCCCTATTAATACACCGTAAAAGAAAATACCCTGTACCTACCTCTATTCCTGAAGCAAATTATTTTTGAGATTAAACAGTAGTTGTTATTTACCTCAGTACAATAAGCAGGGTGCTTAATACAACTAATACAGAGAGAAAAATTCAAGGAGACACTCTTCAGAGGAATGAAAGGAAAGGTTCAGTAGCTGACTGACATAACATTTTCTGTCTGGGAGCAAGGTAATTATTTGATGACATATAGAAAGAGAGAAGGAAAGAGATAGTAAGAGGATGTGAATATCTAAATCTTTTCTCTAGGCATCACAATGCTTTAAAAAAAATACAATAATTAGAACAATAATTGAAACTGGATTGATTACACTATTGAAAACACATACAGAAGTGTTAGAATACTCACTGCAGTTAAAGGCAGCATAATCACGAAGCTGCAGTCACATTACTGCCCTCAAAACAGCTGCCATCTCCTATTCTCAGTAGAGATGAACCCAATTGTACTTTACTAAAATCCCTATTTTTAAAATGGCTATTTCTTCATGTTATTTCCATGTGATGGAAATCCAGCTGATCCTGAGATGATGATGAAACCTAATGCTTTTAGGTTTATTCAATTATGATGGACCAAATCACAAGGACAGAGAGTTCCCAGACAACTAATAGTTGCCTTCAAAAAATAAAGAACAGGGAAATTGAAATTATCAAGAGCATAAGGTATTACAGATCCTTAATTTTAGAGAAAAAGATTCATTTTTACACTTAGAATTAAAGCATTCTGACAATCTGCAATGCAGCTAAATATAAAATCCGTTCTAATCACATCTAAATCATGTTCTTACACTGCTTATTAAAATATGTATCTGTCTAGTCAGTAATTTGAGTAATGCAAGTATCAGCACTATCACTTTTACAACTGAATGCAATAGGGAAACGGAGAAATCCAGGTCCAAAATGATGATGATAGTGATGATGATGATGGTAACAACAATCTGCAAAATAGCATTTCATAGTTAACACACTTTAGAGTGAGAATTTTCTACAGACAGCCTACTGGAGATAATGAGTATCCAGAATAATTTCTGAAAATGTATTTAGCAGTAGGTGGATAAAATAAGGGTAAAAGCCAAGAAAAGCAGCTTTTAAGTTCTGAACAATATGTTGACTCTCATGTATATGACTCAGCATCACTACAATTGCTTATTAAAACACCTCGAAACAACAAAAAATCATGCCCAATTTTGCTTAACTGTGCTCTTTTCTCTGAACTGGATACAACATTTATGGTAAGCATAACCAAACTGATGGTTATGAAATGATAAGACCATTTAGACAGATGTCTGATTCTCCATGGATATTTTTTCTCCAGGAGAAACAAGAAAAGCCTGCAGCCTTAACTGTCTTTTCTGAATTTATGGTGGCAGAACTGTCCATCTGGATTAGTGTCATCTCCCCTTTTAGAAAAAAAATCAGTGCCTGTAAGATTTTCAAAGATAAATTATCTATGTGAAGATTCTATGTTGACCTACTGTTCATTTGGGTTTTTTTTTCTAAAACAAACTCAGATGAGGGTTTTCCCCAAAAAGAGAATTATATTTACAACTTCCATCAAAACTATAAACTAAAAATTTGAAAGCACCAAATGTTACTATGTTTAATACTCCACAGACAGTCCCTAAAAGTCATAAGGTCTCCCTAAAATGAGCTAACTTAAAAGAAATCAACAAGGCAAATACATTATTGCAGCTGTGATACTTTGGCAGCATCACTGGAGCTGTCTTGGAGAAGTGCAACTCAGTAATGTGGAGCAGTCTGCAAACAGCTATAGATCTGTCCACTGCAGAACTAATGCAAAGCTAAAATAACATAACAAATAGACCCAGTATTTTTTTTCTAAAGACAAGCATAACAATTGTTAAATAACTTGCTTACTGGTTCAAAATTTGTAGTTAAATAATACAGACAAAATTATTTTCATAGAACATGATTCTACCATCAGATCCACCACAAAGGATTATGTTATGAACATCCTGTAAAATCACTAGTTCACCAGTTCAGGCTGGTAATACAATGTATCACATGTACAGATGCACATAACAGTTGTATGTCACTTCATGTGCCATTTCTCTTCCTATGCTAATGCAATGAATTAAATTCATTAACAGTAAGATGACAAATAATATTTTATTAAAGGATGACAGGGTACGAGTGCATAACATGGATGGTAACGTGCTACTTCCTTCTAGCAGAGAATCATATATGTTACACTAGGCAAGGAAAGACAAGTTAAATGCCTGCCCATTCTTGGTGTTGTAGGAAAGAGCATCGGATTCTAGCAGTAATGTGAATATAAAACATAAGAGATTAGCACAGGCTGTTCTTGCTCTGTTTGACTAGTTACTCTCCATCTCTACAGAGAGAAAAGAAAAAAAAGATCTCATAACAAGGGATTTTTTAAGAACTATGGGGAGAGGCAGGAGGGGGGAGAAAAGAGAGAAACAAAATCTATTAATTACAGATTTTCATCAGCACTGGATTAGACGCCTCATCTTCTTTGAAAGTTCTAATTACCTGAAAGCAATAAGCACTAGAGTACTACAAATAAAAAGAAAGAGTGTAAAACTGAGTTAAAATGACATTACCATTTTCCAAGTAACATTCTTAACCACAGAACAGCTAATGTTCTTTTAATAATTTAGCTCTTCACATATTGGCTTCCCATGGCACCCAGTTAAACAGAAGAGGGTAAATTAACTTAAAGTCTTTGCACCTCCTGTGAAATAAGCATGCTTACTTGTGGATGAAAGAATATAAACAAAACAGAGACATAAATCAGTATTTTGATTTTTAAGCTTCCTAACTTCCAAAAATGACACTTTGGTATTTTTTCACTTTCAAATTTTTAAAATGCATTCAAAACTAATAAAAATAATTCAAGAGTGTGAGTTGGTTACAGTAAGCACACTATTTCAACATCAGCTATTTATATTTGAAAACTCAGTATTTCCCATTATGAGATAGCCTACAATAAATGAGCAGTCATTGTAAAAGCTCTAAACAATAAATTCAAAGAGCCAAATATCTCATTTTATGTCTTCAGCAGCTGACACATCCTATGCAATTTGTGGTATATACTGAGAGTAGGCAGGAATAGTTTCTTTTGCTTTCAGATGTATATGTGAAGGGAGAGAATTACTGATAAGTAGTTTTGATTTCATGTTGGTGTAGCAGGATACATAAATAGAAAGAAAAGGTTTTTTGTTTAAACTGATTTACATTGTTGGCTTTCATTCTTACAGTGAAAGGAACTATAAATGTTATTTATGCCCATAATAATGAAATAACAAGTTGAATTATTGTAATGCCATCAGTCTTGTATGCTTTCTTGCTTTGAGATTCAGATTACAAAAAATAAAAATTCAATTTTTTAAAAATAAATCAAACCTTGCCTTCAGATGTGATTGCTGCTATTATTGCTTATAAATAGCTATTTATATCAAATAAAATGCACCAAATAGCCATCTCCCTTCTATATTAAAACAAGCTGTTTTCCTTAAGAGAATTTGATATGAGAATGTCAGGAAGAGTTACCTTTCTCACTCAAAAATGGAAAGAAAGAAGGAAAACACCTAAAAACTGAAAGATTAATGCAAATTTTATCAAAGGCCTTCAACACAGGCTAAAGGAAGCAGAGCTTATAAGCAGTGTATAGAGCGAGCCTTGAGAAGAATTTGCCTTCAACTTTGATATTGGACAAATAAATCAGAAATTATCATTCCTATATTATTAATACTTTGCATAATTATTCACAATAACCTTGAGATAGCTGGAGTCTTAAAGGTCTTAAAACGGAAAAAAACCCCATGCAAAATCAATTAGATACCTCTCCTGGTACTCATTCAGCTGAAACTTGATAGAAAGAAGACATGACTTCAGTATAACCACTATTTTACCTTCCCTAACAATCTGAAGAGTAATTTATATATGAAAATGCATTCAGTGATCTAGCAAACCTCTAAAGGCAATTCAACAATCATCTGACTCACTGGACTAAAAAAAAAAAATAAAAAATTAACTGAATTGTAGCGCAGTTCTGAAAAAAAAAAAATCTACATTTTCACATATATGCTTTATGTATGTAAAGACATCTGAGTACACCATGTACAGTGGCACAAGAAAATGGACCTTACCACTGCAGCTGGCACTTGGTGCATTTTTGCAGCTGGGGTTCCGGGGCGTGGGTAAAATTGATTAATAAACAAGCTTGGAAATCTGTACTGTTCTACAAGTTTCACTGTTTCTTGAAAATCTTCATCAGTCTCTCCTGGAAAACCACAGATGATGTCTGTAGCAATTGTTATTCCAGGCACTCTGTAAAGAAAGTAAAAACGAACACTGAACTAAGGACGTGTAAAGGTTTGCTCCCTTAAAAGCCAGTGTACATAGACTTACAACTCTTCAACTTGATCTACAGAAATTGAGACCATTTGGTACTTGGCCAAGAGCACACAGAAGACAGATATTACAGCAAATACTGGATTAGGAGTGTGACAGAAAGAAGAAAACATCTGGACTAACTCCTCCTACATTTGAAATTACAGGTGTTCACAATAGCTTGTAAGTTTCTCAAATTCTGATTGCTTAACCCACAAAATTTATAACTTTTGAGACTTACCCACTAGAATTTGTAAACTACTTGATGTTTTATAATGCTGCTAATGAAGTAGAACAGGAATTCCAAAAGCAGGGACTGGCATGCAATATAACGTAGCAATTTTGAACAAAATTGTCTTTGAAGCCAATAAGACATCTCTTAGTCACAAGTTAATTTCTAACTCAGTACTCCATAAACTCAGCTTACACCTTGCTTTAAAAAGAAAGCAAAATACTTAAGTTTACAAATGCACAAGCACTAAGCTTTCCTGTTATTTAGTAAGGTCAACATTTCCTAACTGTTCCACTTGGACTGAATACGCAGAACCCTTACACACAGCATCTTTAGAGAGCCTGGCTAGCAGATACAGCCAACAGACACAGCAGGACGCACAGAAGAGGATGAAGTAAGGGGGCCTCAGCTGAAATCACACCGTAGTGTAAATCTTAGACACTGTGGTTATGTGCCACTGAGCATTTTCCCCAGTAGATGTTGGAATAGCTGTCTGTGCTAGGGTCGAGGCTTGCACCTAGACTGAGCTTCGGACAGTGGATGCAGCCCTGCAAGTGTCTCAGGCTGCACGGAGACCCTGGGGGCTCTCTCTGATGCCAGGAGAGATGGCCCTTTGTCCTGCAGGAGCTGTGCTGTCTTGGAGTTATGCAGGAAGTCAGCAGGCTGTGAAGTGTGAGAGAAGATGAAAGGGAGATAAACAGGATGTTCTCTGCAACTCCACATCTTGAAGAACCTCATCTCCCATCTGTTGTAGAGAAGCAAGTATTGTCAACCCCAACTACCAATGGAAGTGAAACCTCTGGAGAAAGGGAATGATGGAAGCTAGTGACTTCTGACACTGAAGGGAAGGATCTGCCCCACCTAAGGGCTTACAATTGCAAAACATGTTATTGTCCTCAAGGCTGAAGAGAAGCCAGATGTGCTGACAAGCAAAGTATCTGGTCTACCCAACCCCAAAACCATACAAGACCATCAGGAAGAAGTAGCAAGTCATTGTAACGGGTGACTTCCTGCTGCAGAGGGACACAGGCACACATCTGTCAACCCAACCGATCATCTAGAGAAGTTTGCTGTCTGCCAGGGTCCAGGGTTGAGGATGTTGTGGGGTTTATCTGGCCCTCTGACTGCTACTCCCTGTTGTTATTTCACGTGCATACAAATGATACCACAAGTGGAAACCTGGACAGTATTAAAAGTGACTACAGAGCTCCTGGGGGGACAGTAATCAAGGGCATGGGGGCTCAGGTGTTGTGCTCCTTGTGTCAGGAAACACTTTTTTACTGAGGGTGACAGAGCACTGGCACAGGTTGCCCAGGGAGATTGGAATCTCCCTCCTTGGAGATACTCAAAAGCAGTCTAGACACAGGCAGCAAGAGGCTCTAAGTGACCCTGCTTGAACAGGGGGGTTTGGACAAAATGGCCTCCAGAGCTCTCTTCCAACCTCAACCCTTCTGTGATTCTGTGATATAGCTCAGAAAAATGAGTCCTACAAGATCTCTGCACAGTATTTACAGAGCACTCTGCGGGATCCAGGAGATAAAAATTCCAGTTTCCAAATCTGACATCTGCCAGCTGGATGACCACTGCCCTGTGAGAGACTGTGAAACCACTGCACTGTTTTGTATTCATCATGCTTGTGTAAAGTGGGAATAGTGGTAAACCTCTTCTGCAGAGAGGCAGAAATATATAGTGCTTAGAAGTGCTCAGTGCTCCCTACTGATACAGATAAGACTGTTTCTGCACTATCAGTAAGATTGATGAACCGGAGAAAATACGATTTATGAGGAAAAGAACCCTATAAAGATATAGGTGGTATCTGACTCCAAGCTGGCCCTGTTTCAAATGAGAGGAATGGATGAGATGACTTCCAGAGGTCCCTTCCAACCTAAACAACTCTACAGATCTTAAGTAGACTACACGCAAGGGAACAACTGAGATAGCTTCTTTTAGGGGTGAATAGCATAAAGACTATGGCCACAAGCAAAGCTCAACACCTGAGCTTAAGAAGGTGCCTCTCTAAGGAAGTGGCTGCAAGGCTTTGCTTCCCTTCATCACAACAAAAGACAGCAGAACTGTGAATGCAATGTAATGAATTTGCCTGTAATCCAAAAAAGCATTTGAATGGCCGTTTTCTTATTAGACAGCATATCATCACGTTAAAATTAATGCTGTGGCTAAAGTGGGTGAAGAGTTTGAATACTCTGAATAGCTGAAAGAAAAGCTTCCTGCAACAATGTGCTCTACTGGACCAGGAGAATCTCTTGGCTAAAGACCCAAGAAAGTGGAAGCGGAGAATATTGCTCTTAGTAATTTGATTAGGTGCAATATTACAGCATGCATAGCTTATATTCACCACAGTGGCCTTCATACAAACAGTGTATGGTAGTAAATATATTTTGTGACCTTTTTTTAACTTAACCCCCCCCACCACCACCTTTTTATTTAAGCAAAGCAAATGTCTTGGCCTCTTTTTCTTTTTTTTTTTTTTCTGAAATTCTTTCAGCTCCTTTTTGAGTTCATGAATTCAGACTCCATCACTTGAGATGAAGTTAAAACATGGCATTTGAATGCCAAATCAAAACCAACATAAAACTGAATATTTTCAAGGACTTGGTCCAGCAGTCGTAAGCAGGAAACACAAGCTGAATATTGCACAGAACAGCAAAAATCCCTAGAGCTGCTGGCTAAACAGTCTCAATTACCACTGCTTTCTTAAGACTGACAAACTGCAAGATACAAAGTTCTGCTTGATATCATGTAACAATAAAATTGGTTCGCTTTAAGGACTGAGTGAACAGAGGAGCACTATATTCTGCAACCTGATTTTGTTCACATCGCAAATATATTATGTGGTAATAGTAAGCTTATGGAAGAAAAAGTACATTATAAATCAGTATCACGTAACATCAGCTGCCATTTCTCAGAATATGAACAGAACATTCGTTACATTTGACAAAACCATTAAAATGAAGTTATTTTAACCATTTTAATGACACTATTGGCAACAGTCAAAGCATTTATTACCAATGGTAGTAGTAATACATCTTTTATAAAGGTTTGGTTGTTTCTATAGCAACATGAATTATAAGGTCCAATCAAGCTAGATACAATACAATATGCTCTTTTTCTCTATAACACCAGTTGTCATTCAGTTAAAAGGAAATTACATATTTTAAAAATTCATAAACTCTGCAAAAGTCTGAACTCCATTTGGTGATAAGGTGTTAATTATCTTAGTAATTAGATTTCTTCCTGGATGGAATTATTACATACAAAGAAAAGCTAGGGTATGAAAAGAGAATAAGGACCACAGCGTATTCAGCAACAGCAATTAATTACAGTTCAATCCAGTATGACTGCCTAAAATATGACATTGCATAGTGCATTTTTATACCTCTGTTGATTATATTGCTTAAAAAGTAGCTGTAAAAGGGGAAAAAAGCATGAGATTTCACTCAGAATAAAACCTAGTTACTGAATAAAAATCAAGCTCTTAGCCTTTCGCAAAGCACTGATGAACATAAATAAGTACAATTAGTTCCACATGCAAAACAACATTTCTTAATGAAAGAAAAGGGGGGAGAAAAAGATATAATTGCGGAAAAATATAGAACACATACACACTTGAAATTAAAGAGACCTTTGCTCTGACAGTCTGAAAGAAAGCAGCACAAAATTCCTTATTGCATAGATTCATATGTCTAAAACGTAATTCCAGCTATGAAATACGATGCAAAATTACACAAGAACAATTTCTTGTGCATCAGCCAATATTAAATTGTTTTTTTTTAAATGAAATGTAGTTTATCTATTCTGAATAAAGAAGAAAAATGATGAACATCCTCAGTAAGCATTTTGTAACATTTATTACATAAATGCATTTACAGTAAGTCTAAAAATTCAACCGCAGCAAATGTTTCCTAGGGTCAATAAAGAAGCTCCACAACACATTGTTCCATGAACCAAGAATACACAGTGCTCCTTATGAAAGAGAAAATGATTTTGAAACAGCTAGAAGCTGCTTCAAACATACAGAATTCTGGATGCTCATTATAGCCTAGCAAATGGAAGCGGTCAGTCTGTTTCAATGCTTCTAAGCATAAAATTACTTAAACTTTGCCAGTCATTTTAAACTCTCATAATCCTAACAAACTCCAGTGCAATCATTTTATCTGGCAATCGTAAATTTTACAAGATTTCTTCTCTGAAGATGTACTACTGTCTTCACTCAACTTTAGAAACCCAGAAAAAAGGAGTCCCCAGTTGACTCTCACTTGAAACATTTTACATTGAAACTGTTAAATTACAGAAAAAAATGAATTTGAGGGATACTCAAATTAGATAATACAGCCCTAATACTTTGGGTTCCTCAACATTCCCTCCTTTACGTCTTTCTACATAGATTGATCCCTTCCATCTACTCAAGCAGATTTACGCTCTGTCAGCTTGAACCAGACCAGCAATTCAAGCACTATCATCTTGAGCAGTTCTGACCATGCAAAAAGAAGCAACTACTTCATCTTACAGTAAATAAGTGTCCATTTTAGTGTGATGCTGGAAGGACTAGCACACCTAGAAATGAACAAGTGCTGAGAGAACAGAGATGCAAAACCTCAGAGAAAGGAGAAACAAATGTGTTTGAAAGGACAGAAGAAATGCAACACTTTATCCATATCTACCTGAAGAGGAACCAAGTCAGCCTCTTGGGCCAAATTAAAATGCCAAAGGAATGCCTGAAAGTAAAGTTGCGGGGTAAGTAATGAATGTGCTGTGGGTAACTGCATCCCTGAGAATTGCCTTCTCACAGCTTGCAGGTATTCAAGTTAGCTCTAAACAAGCCCATTAGGATAAATGAACCTAAGGTGAAATCTGTGCTAGTACAGCTATGTAGTTCCTGGAGCTCTGTTTGCTCAGGGATCTGCATTTGCATATTACTAAGCAGCAAGCAGGGCAGGCATACCCTCACAGTGACAAGTTTCCTGCTCTTTTCTGCCCAGGGGACTTAGTTATCAATGTTAGAGAAAACAGAAACTGAACTAGCAGTAACAGAAAAGTACAGCAGATATTGCAGTACCAGTTACCACAGGCGGATTCACCAGCAGAGGGAAGTTAGAGAACTCTTCATAGAAGGCAGTTGGGAGTGAAATGCAAAATCGCATGTAATTTGATTTAGGAAAGATAAAAGTGTCAAGCTGTCAAAAATAAAAAAAACCCAAAAAAACCTATTTTCATGGAGCAGGATGTCTAAGGCAACCAGCAGCAAAACTCTGAAGCTTGCTAGGATTCACTTGTTACATGGATCATTTCATGTGACTTTAGTTACAGAAAACATTTCCTTTAGCAACAACTATTACAAACCAAATCCATGCTCAGGGAGGAAATTATGTAAAGGAGCTAAAATTCATCAGCACCTATAGCTACTCATGTGACCACCTGAAATGCTTTTGCATGACCACATATTCTTCCCTCTTCCCTTTCAGAAATTAACATTAAAATCCAACAATGACTTAAAGCCATCAACTCACTCTTCACCAAGATCCTCCACCTCCGCCTCTCCCCATATAAAAAACCATTGCATTAGAATATAGCTATTTGAATAAATTAAAAGCACTCTATTGTCCTCACAGAAGGCTCCAAGAACTGCCTGGGAAAACTACTTCAATTAAATTCAAAACAAAAAAAGTGATGACTTAGCAACTTCTTGATTCATAAATTAGAAATTGGCATTGAAGAAATGTTAGTAAAAAATGTGGAATTCATATGAAAATAAAATCAGTATTCTCTGAGACATTACTCCAGCCTCATATAGTATTTTATAACCTGTCTGCAATACATGCCCATTTAGGGAACCTGCAAATTAAAGTTAATAGAAATTAAGTTAATAGATTAAATAATTTGAAGGTATATGAGAGCTAAGTCTTTCAAGCATATTTACAGAACCTAACAGGCATCTCAATGTGCTGTTTTATGTTGGAGCTGAAGGAGATGTTTGCATCTTCCCCATGACCACACCCAGTCCTTCTGAGCTCCTTTCCCCCCACTCTTTTTTCTCTATAAAGCCTAGTCTTGTGGGATTTCAAACTTAAATTTGAATTGCTCACTGAGGAGTCACACGAGCTGGAACTAGCACAAGAGAAACAGACTGCTCAGCTGGAAGCGCTGCGTCTCCAAAGGCTAGTAACACCACGAAACTTTACCTCTCTCTTGACTACATGGAGATTAACCTGAGAATTAAGCCATGGGAAGATCCCCATATTTTTAGAAAGGGATCTGAAATCCTCCTGCACTTCTTTCTCTCTCCGGGGACTATGGGGATGGAGGGCAGCACAATACACTCCTAATTTAAGCATCTGGAGTTAGGGGAGTAAACCTGAACATAATTTCTGAATCAGTTTATGATTTATCCTAAAATTATGCAATGGATGGACAGACTTTAATAAATGTATGTCCACTGACAATGTTATTCTTAGTAATCTTTTCCATATGCGTTTAAAAGTAGTCCAGGATGTTCAAGTTCAAAAACTCTGCGGCAGGAAAAAGAGTTCTTTTGAACCCTCATATCAATTGCTCAACCGATTTACACATGGAGTAAAACCGGAAAGTACCTCAGTTCAATGACAATAGACACTTCATTTACATTTGTGTGTGAAGCCTTTTAAATGATAACAGACCAAGCCTCACGGCTAGATATAAACTATTATTTGATAAGACTACTTATCCAAAAGCAGCTATATATACCATGAACACTAATGCTTAAGAAAAAAATGCAGAGAAAACAAGCAGTACTATTAAGTTCACCACAGAACTTACATTATTACTTCTTACATGAAATACTATTTAATGTTGCAATTTCGTTTTCCATTATTATGTTGCTCTAGCCACATAATGGCATCATTGAAATTATAAGGACAAATAGTGGGAGATTTTGCAACTAAGAGTAGGATAAATAGAGAAGATCCAATAATGACTTCTCAAAAAAGATATTTAAAATACTACTATAAAACTTAGCAATAAACAGTGTAAACAGCAAAACAGGACAGGCATTTCACAGAATGCAATACAACCTAAAAGGACAGATGGCAAGATATTGGAGTGAATGTGGCCAGGGAGTCAGACCTCAATAAAATAAACATGAATCATGTAAAAGTAGTACCCTTTTAATTAATTACTAACTGTTCTATAGTTAGTACTAATATCTTTCCCTTCAAGCTTTGGGTAAGTCTAAGGGATCTTATGTTTGTTTCTATCAAATTGTCCATCAGATTGCGCCATTTGATTGGATTTCTATTAAATGTATAATAAACTGTACTGGAAAAATCCTAAATGTGTACTACATCCAACAGTGCCAGATACATTCACATACTGAAAGAAATGGGTAAAAGATGTGGCCTCGCTCTCTAAAAAAGAAATCCGCGTATATTCAGTGCAAGAAAATGGTTTATTTCATAAACTATCAGGCTTAAACTTCATTATTTTTAAACTGTGTTGCATAACAGTTATTCAGTCCCTGCGTTTTGATGGCTTATACCAAAGTTAGACCTGTTTGCAGTGTATATATTTTTACTAAATACAATAGCATGAGATTCCACCCTGGCAGGACACCTGCCAACATTTTTTATTCATGTACATGTTGCTACTGCAAAGCAACTATACTATTTCAAGGATTTTAATATGTTCTCTATTACTGCCTAACACAACTCCAGGTTGTCTCACAAATGAGTTCTTCACTTTGCAGTTTGCCTGCATTAAAGTGAATATAACTTTATGTTCTATTGTTTTTAAAAATGTATAATGGCTTAACTTATAAGTCAACTCACTTGTTTACTTTAATTCAACGACTGAAACATTGAATACTAGCAAACATTTAAGTAAGTCATATTTTATTTATGTGTGTAAAATGCATAATTTTAAGTTTTAATTGTTTTCACAGCTTGAATCCTGTCTCACTGAAACTGATGCCTAAGACACAACAAACCAGACAAATAAACTGTAATGCCACATTGTTTGCATGTTTTTTCTTTTTTTGTTGTTGTTTTTTAATAACAAAACTGACAAACAAAATCCATACATGACCACAGAGAAACCACCAGAGTATTTCTTCAGGGCATCCTTGGAGATTTCCCTGAAGAAGGGTGTATGCATGTACACACATGGGGAAATAATTGGCAAGGCCATAAATACTAACATTTAATTCGGAGGTGATTCACAGCGAAACACTCCAGATTTCAAGGATAGCAGGAACTATGTATTAAGCCTAACCTGACAGCTACAGTCACTGTGTGCATTCTGCTTTTTGGTTTCCACATGTTACAGACCACTGAAGAATGCTCATGGCAGTGATTCCCACAGGAAACACCTTACACCTGAGCTTTGTGATCTGCAGCAACTTCCAACTGATTTGCAAGTGCAACTTAAGAAGTTGGTTTTGAACTTTGGAGTCATTCATGGTTTTTGTGCAAGCCACCTTACAAAGGCTGTAGAATAGTAGCTGTAGAATAGTAGCTGTGATCAAGATGCACAAGCTAACAGCTCTCAGAGTTTGAGAAGTAAGAGTGGGAATGGGTATTTTTTTATGACCGTACTTTCTCAAGCCCATCTCCAGGCCCCAGAAGAGCTCTTTCAGAAACTGGGCTGAACAACACCTGGAGACAGCTAAGGAGACCTGATTTACAGAGCTCAGCTTGAGAAGGTATAGGTATGGGGCACCCTGCGCAAGTAGGGACTGGGTCTGTCCTTGTTGTCGGGGAATAGTGACCTAGATAAAAAGTCTATTTCATAATTAGCATGGCTCACTGCCTGAGGATGAAAGAGTACACACAGTTTTACTCTCTAAACAATTATAGTGGATGTTTCTATAGTTCCTACTAGAAGTAGCCCAAATGTTTTATAAGAAAGATTATAATACTTCCTGCTATCAATTTTCTTAAAAAAAAAAAAACAAACCAAACAAAACCAAACAGTTACAGCTTGGACTTTGTTCAAATATAAGGTGTTTTACTTGTCCCCTAAATATGAAACATTTTACAGAACTTCACTACAGATTTATAACTTCAGATCATTATTGTTTTATGATTAAAAAATGAGCGACTTAAGAAAAAAAAACTCACCATCCTTAAACTTCATTTCCATTCAATCTCTAATAAATACCATCTGCTGTGTACTTTAGGGATATAATACCCGTCAAAAACTCAGCCGTATTATGAGAACCGGCACCAAGTTGATCTGAAATGCATATTTGAACAGATGTGTTTAAATTACATCTCTCAGTCTATCCACACGCATAAATTCAGAATAAGCGTGTGTTGATTTAAAATGCATAAAAAAGGGATTTGGAGATGCATCAAAAGTGAACAGCATCTCAATGGATCAAGGCTCGCATTACTAAAGGTCATCACTAAAAATAAAGTTTGAATTTATTAAGGATTGCACCAGGGAACTGTTCTTGGGAACCAACTTAATGTTTGCTGCACTAAAGCAGCCATTGAAATTACACTAATTTTCTGTGACCCTTCACTGTTTAGCATTAGAGCTGTCAGGCATGGTCAGAAATAATAGGATCTCAGTCATGAGTAGCTGAGAACATTATACAGTTTTTCTCAGTCTGACACAATGCTTATCACCAATACTAAATGTCTTGGGCTCTGAGGACCCATCCACGTCTGTTTCAGTGACAGTCATTTAGCTCTTCACTCTGACACAGAAATCAAGCGTATAAAACAAAATGATTAACATGCCTTTTTGGCATGATGAAACCAAATGAAAAAATTGCAAGCAGAGTGCCATTAACAAATACTAATTGAAAAAAAAAAAAAAATGATTCTGAACTTGTGGTTTTGCCCCTCTATAATAAGCCTGTAATGTTTCAGGGACCTTGAAGATAAGACACATCAGACCAAAGGTCCACCTACACCAGTAGTCTACTGCTAGCAATGAGCCGTGGCAGAAGCTTACTGAGGCATGTAAATGTAGTGTCCAGAGTGCCTTCCTCCTTCCAACAACTGGATTTCATCAGAAGCGTTTTTGTAAGCAGCAGCCTCTGATGGACTTCTCCATTAACTTGTCCAGTCTGCCCTTGACTCTAACCCTCTCTATATTGTAACCTCTTGATAAAAAAAAAAATAATCTCTCTCTCCTGAGCCTGCCACCTGCTAATTCCATTTCATGTCCCCTAATTGTTATGCTGGGAGAGACAGTAACAACTCTGCTCACCTTCTCAGTATTCTTCATGACTTTACTGACCTCTGTTCTAGTCCCTCTCAATTAGCACTTTTCCAGACTGAAGAGTCCTTAATTGCCTTTGTGTGACAGATCTGTCAGACCTCTGATAATCTGTCAGTCTTCAAAGTAACATTTCCCATTTTGAGAGGGGTGTTGACAGCACTTAACAATACAGGCAAAATGAGATAAAAATCTCTTACAGTATTTGCAGAATTTAGATAAACGGTCTGCTTTTAAAATTTTTCTTTCAGGTTTGCGTTCACTTGTTTACTAGTAAGCAGGTAGTAAAAGGTAATGGACCTTACACAAGGTAAGGGACAAGACAGAAATGCCAAAGACAGTTGTTTATCTATAAGAAAATGGAAGTACAGCAATGGTAAGCAGTCCGTACCTAGAGAAATGTTACATCCCCAAATCATTAAAATACACTACCTTTATGAAAGCCATGCTCTGAAATCTACTTTGACAGCAGAGTCTGCAACAGGGACAAACTGGTAAAAAACCCTTGCCAGTACAATCAGTGTTAAAATTCAGGAAAAGAGGACTCATACTACTGCTTTCCCCTGCTATGGGAAAACAGAATCTGCCAAATTGAACATGAAGAAAATAAATTATCTCCTCCACAGATACAAACACTACATTGAATCTCACTCTGCTTCATATGAGAAGCGTGGTATTACCCGTGTTATCTACACCTTCTTTAAATCGGTATCAGCCTCCAAATCTGAAGTGATTACTGAATATAAACTCAGAAAAACAGTAATTAAAAGAGACTGATCAATGAATATGTCATCTCAAACATAAAGCTGAGCAGAAATGCCATGTCAAAAAAATCAAGGACTGTGCAGCTGACTTCAGCTGGATGTTAAATAGTTGAGGAGCAATACTCTCTTCCTATTAAATTATTTCCACTTAAGGTATGAATTTGATGGAAGTGAATAACTCCTTGCAGAAACACACTGACTAGGTGAAGTTTTATAAAACAAGTAAGCTAGAAGTGGCTACAAAAAGAAGGCCCAGCATGTTTCAGAGATAGGCCAAAGAGAGCAATGTGGAGTAGGGGGGTACAGAAGTCAAAATATCAGCAGTATGATAAGTTGTAAGATTTTAACAGAGAATTTAAGATTTCTGTCTGAAGCAGAACCAAAAATGGATCAAGGAAGAAAATGAAGAACAAAAATTGCCATTGAGCCAGATGCTTTATTTCAAAGTTTTGGTTCAAGATTATTTATACTAAGAACTTCTGCAGCAGAGAGAAAGAAAATGGCACCTGGTAAGACTGACATTAAAGCACACCAGATTTTGAGGAATTGTAGAATGGTTTGGGATGGAAGGGACCTTAAAGATCACCTAGTTCCAAGTAGGCATCTTCCACCAGAGCAGGTTGCTTAAGACCCTGTCCAACCTGGTGTAAAACACCTTAAACATGCTCAGTTGCAAAGAGTTATCCCAAAACAGCTGATAGATTAAAGAGAGACATAATTCTGTCACATCACAAGCTACACAATTTGGCTGGATTTTCTAGTGTCCTATTCCTTTCTGAGAAATCATCACAGGAAGTTTTTCAGTTGCAAACAACTACATGGGAAGGATCAAGGTTGCGAAGGAAACAGCAGTTAACAACACACACATGATGTGCACTAGATTTAATATAATCTCCACTCCATTTTCTAAGTACCTAATGAAACACAGCAACTTATATGGTACATCCTAATCAACACAACACTTACAAAAGATGTTGTGATTAAATACCAGAACCATAGATTCAACAGTGATAGAGCAGCAGGCAGGTCAGCTGTGGCAAAGTTTTAACTGCTGTATTCCTGAATACTAGCCCGAGACATTTAAAACACAATTCGTATACCCTTACTGTATCTAAGAAGTGCTGCAGTTTTAAACCAGACACTTTTTGCTGTACTTTGCTATACATTCCTAAATGCAAATTTTTCGAAGACAGGATCCCTCATGAAATGCAAATAATCTAATTTTCAGAGATGTTTTCTGCTTAGTAGGACATAACTACCTCTAAAAACAATAGGCTTTGAATGTTAAATATGGAAGCAATGACTAGTGCTGTACAAAGTTAATTTGATGTTTAAGAAGATGGACTTTGAAATTAAGAACAGAATAGAAAAAGAGCAAAACAAAACAGTATTTTGGATAGTGATGTTACGATAGCTATAATTCTGCATCCTTATATTCAGAGATTTTCATAACTGCAGACTTGATACCTGTTTCTTAAGACAGCTTTCAGGACTAGCAGCTTCATAGAGTACATAGGGAAGCGGACAAGGTTTTCAGATAGGCTTGAAATCTATGGATTTATAAAAGGAATATATGCTATGGTAAAAATTATCACTATCACTGATCTAACACTTCTTTTTTCCTGAAGGAGCAATATTTGTACATGATAATGACTGTTTACGGAACTACCGCTTCTGTGAATAGCAGAAAAAGCAAATCTGAATAACAAATTTCTCAGTTGTAAAAGTAAGTGTAGTATTTGGTTTAAAATTCCATGTACACACCCTTCACACCCTAAACGGATTCAGAGCTCCTATCATGTAGCTTTAAAGTTTTTTTAGTTTTACTCCATGCTACACTGCCACATGTGACAATATGGTCTTGAACTTCAAAACAAAGTGTGACACAATCACTATGATATGCTTGAAACACAAACCTATATAGCTTCAGAATTAAATTTTCAGAAGTTACAATTCATACAAGCAAAGCTATTTCCTTATTAAGTCCAAACCCATTTCTTCAAAGATATCCAGTGTATTTTACTAATGAAAGTGTGATAAAATAGTTTTAATTATATTCCAAATCAGCACAATGTGGTTCACTGGATCACTGGGAACAGAGATTTTACCTCGCAAGAATTAAAGAAATTATGAAGCAAATCTTCCAAAGTAAGTGTGTATAAGGAATTACTCATTCGTGTAAAAAAATAATTGCAACAATATACAGAAATAACTGGACATGACTGTTAACGGGTATCACTAGAGTGATAGCACACAACAAATACGGTCTGTACATCACTCTGTCTCATCTCATTCATGGTATATTCTTATTGCAACAGTGATTTAAAGAAATCATTGCAGAAACAATATCAATTCTTATGAGAAAGCACAGTCCACTCATCTAACCGGAAGGTAACAGTATGAGAGTGAAAAGTATCTGGTTTGTTCTCAGATACACTCAAACAGCAGGTGAGTTGAGAATATAAGAGACTCCCTTAAATTTACTCTCATAAATTAATATTTTACTGTTATGAGACAGTCCTGTCCCAGATACAATTTATGTATCAGTCAGTAAAATATAATTTTGAGCAAAATATTGTGTCTTCACTTCCAAATGGAAAAACTGGCTTAGTCTGCAATGCAGTTGAGGATGCTGGGTAGAAAAAGCAAAATCACCAGGAAAACAGCTCCTAGTTCACATTTCAGAAAGACGGTCTCAACTGACCAGGTTCTCAAGCACTTTCTGTCCTTAGCAGTTTGCAAACAGTTTCCCTTGTCTAGAAATGTCAATAATTTAAGAACTTTTCTCTGTAATAGGCAAAATCCGTTTAGCACTTTGGGGCAACGGAAGTAAATAATACATATGTTCCTTGAAAGGTTTCGAAGAAAGTTCAGATCCCAACATGCACACACAGAAGAGCACATACAGGTCATCATAAGGAAAATAAGGAAAAGATGATATTTTAGATGTAGACTGTTACTTCGTCAATGACAAAGTAAAATGATACAAATTCAATAGCTGCTGTTGCCTCAGGAATACTCTTACCAATTTCTCTCTATTCAGTTCAGTGAACTATTTCGCTTTCAGTGTGTCAGTAAGTTGGAAGATGCCTTAAAAACTACAGGTAGTGTGGTTTACAATGTCATTAGCAGGACAAGAGTATATTTCATCATGGTCAAAATCTTCACATAAAATGAAGGACTGTTGAACATGTATAAGTTCAGGTGACTCTCTTTTGAAGGACTCTGAAAGGTTATACACAGCCACAACTGTCAAAGTCATTTGAGCAGTACCTTTGCTGTCTAAAGATTGACTCCCTAAATAGGACAATCCAAAACTGAAATGTAAGAGGAACACTGCATGAATATGAACAGAGATATCAGCTTACTAGCTTTTAGTCCTCAAAAAGCATGGACTTCCGTCATGAAGTCCACATAAAGTTCAGAAGTTTGGAAAAGATATATCCATCCACCCCAGCTATTTAAACAGAAGATTGGAAGGTGGACAACTGAAATATTTTGGGCTTGTGTCAGATGTCTACCATTACACTGAAGAACAAACACAGTGTAAATATATTACCACATTTTAAAGGAGTAAAACAGCCAGAAAAATAATCTTTTAAAGTTAGCAAATTCGTACTGTGGAGAAATAATTAAGGAAATTTGACATTGCAAGCAGTTACCTGATTGACCTATCAGTGAACTAACCTACAAACAAAGGTTAAAAGAGAATTAGCTGAAAAATCAGTAACATACTGGTATCACTAAAGAAACATCACAGACAAAATTAGACATGTTATATGAAGAATTCAAATATATGATAGCATTCCAGTTTCGGCAAAAAAGCTCTTGGACATCACTAAACCATTAGAATAGATAATGTATGAAAATTGTATTTCGAGAAAAGTTTTCAAGGTAAATTTAATAGCAGTGGAAGATGAATAAAGATGAAGCTGAGAAGAATAACTTATTTTCTCATATATGAATATATGTAATCAGGTAAGAGACAGGATCACTATCAATTGAGTCTACCAACTTAATTCAAAGCACAGGAGCAATATCTGAAGATTAAAGGAAACAGATTTTCTTGTATCTTGAAATGTTAAGACATAGACCTGGTACATGAAGTCATAGAACCCCAGCAGAGTCACTGAGGCTCTCACAATTAGAAGATTAGGCAGGGTGATTACTATTAAAAAGGTAATGAGAATCAGCATGGAGCAAGAGAACTGATCAAGAACTGGCACCAAAGTTATGCTGAGGAAAACTACAAACTTTAGGAAATCCCCCAAGAGTTGGTAAAATTCAAAAAAGCAATACTCCTGAAATTTTATACAAGAGATGGAAAGGAACTGAAAACCTCTAAAAACATCATTATAAAAGGACATCAGTGATGTCCTCAGACAAAAATATAAATGGAAAACTTTTATTACTAAAGAGACAACTACAGAAACAAACAGTATCTGGACAGCAAGACTGACAGAGATGAAAGAAATGCCATTTTTGAGGTTTCCAATATTCTAATCAGCAAATATTACAATTAGCAGGAGAAGAAAAAGAAACCTCCCCAAGACAGATTCTGACAAACTTCTCACTCGTTATTGCTGAAGCAGGCTTGAGCTGCAGAACTAAACTAAACAAATACTGAAAGACCTGGAAAATGTTTCAAATGAATGGTGATTATATATACTCAATTTCACAAGCTGAATACAAGGTCAATAGTGACCATGGACTCTCCTCATTTAAGTCTACTTAAATGTAATGAATAATTTTATAAAATATGCATGCAATGATACAGAGGCAGTAGAACGCAAAAATAGAATCAAATCAATTCAGTGGAAACAGGAGTGTTTGCATTCAGACCATATTACTAAAATCAATTTTATCAAATCACAATGTTCCACAATGGTCTTTAGGCATTAGTTAAAGAACCTGGAAAGCCTTCCAAATTCCTGTCAAGCAAAATGGTACCCTTTCGTCTCTGCAACACCAACACAAGAGATGAATTCTTAGGCAGAAAAAATTAACTACTCACAACCTTTGTGCAAACACTATCAATTCCTAAGTTGAAATCAAGTGTCTGGGTTATAACTTGGTGGGGCCTTACATGGACGCTGACTTTTCAGCTTGGAGAAAAAAAGAAGATACAGTATGAAAAGAGGTTTAAGGAAGTGGCAAATTAGGATCACTGAGGATGAAACAAGCTGTATCTCATGCAATTTAAGCTAATTTATTATGTAGAGAATATTGAGCAACTAATGCAAAGCTGCCATCTATGTACCAGCATTCTGAAAATGCTATTTCCTGTGTGTTGGAGGTGCAGAAATGTTTTACATTGGCAGAAAAAACCCCAAATATCTTTAGAAATTATTTACTGATGTGACTTCTAAGTCAATTAATGGAACTCTTGTAAGCCTTTATAATTCACACCACCTCCCTTCTCTCAGTTTCAGCTCCAGTACTGAAATTCCAGGAATTCAAGTAGGTTGGATTTATAGTTGAGTGGAAGATACAGTAGTTAAGCATCTCACTAACGTTTTTTATTGGGTTTACCTTAGCAGTAAAGAACACCACTTGAAAATATTTATTTCATTTTTAATTATCCATTTCTAGATGCTTGTGTTTTCTTGCAGAAGTTACTTTAGTTTTCAGCCTAAAAATAGGCTTAAACATCAGTATTTTACCCTTAAGGGGAAAACTGAATATTGAAAACAAACCAAAAATACTACCTCTTTAGCACTCAGATGGCTGTTAGTAAAAAATTACAAAGCAGACATGTTCTAGGCTGAAGACAAAGACCAGTTACCTACCTATACACCACTTCAGAGAAGATCAGTTATCTACATGTAATCACACAGTGGTATATGCAAGCACCCTATGTTTATTACGGCAACAGCGTTCAGAGGCACATCCTTCAAGCCATCCTACCTTTTTCAGTCAGTAGTTCATGTAGTAACAGGGTGATTAACTACTCAAAGACAGAATCCACAGATTAGACTTAATTCTGAGAAACACAGCTAAACTGAAGGGTTAAATGCATAGACAGATATCTCAAAGTAAAAATAGTTATGGGTAAGTAAATAATCTCTCCAACTCAATTGCCTGTTGATAATCCAAGAATATGGAAAATCTGAAGAAAAGCACACAAGCCTCTGAATGAACCAAGAATGAAAGAGAACTATAGCAAATACAGCTTCCTCCTAGGCAGCCTCCTCAATAAGGTAGCACTTCGCAAAGATGTAAGTGAAGCTTCAAGTGTCCACTTTGCATATAAAAAATACTAAAGTGTGATGCAGAGCATAGCGGCATAAGGTCTATCTGAAGGAGCTGCTAAAGAAGCATGTGATTTCTACTCATGACTTTGTAGTATTCCTTTCATCTACCGTGAGACTCTGAGAAGTCTGATAACTTCTCTGAACTCTTCATCACTGGATACAAGTTGTTCAGGGGACTGTTCTTTGAAAATGAAAACACACAGAAGGTAAAATGCAGGCAGGATGGAAAAGAAGCATCTGTAAAGGAAAGCATGAGGTTTAAGAAAAAAAATGAGGCACATTGTCTTTCTAAAATAACTGAAAGTTGGAAATAACATTGGAAAAGGACTTCAGAAAGGCTACATGGGCTACCTTGCCTTTATGGGGAACAACAATAAAAGGAGAATCAACCATTAGAGCACAAACCCCCTTCTACTTTCCAAGCTATCTTCACAGACAAGGATGGCAATGAACTCCCAAAAGATACTGAAAGGCCTAAAATCCACTGTACTTGTAGACAGGTACATAGAAAGGTACAAGGTTTAAAAATCATTTCTCATCCTCATTAAAAATCATTAGCTTATTCTCTGGAATAAGCTAATCATTCCAGAACAAACTAGTTTTAATGAAAAGCGTAATTTTGCATTGCAGCTTGCAGTGTCCAACAATGGGATCTCAGTATACCTAAGGGTTACGAGTATCTATCAAACTTCCAAACATACTATTTCCCATTGTGAAAACACTTCCTTGGACCTTCTTCAAGTCTCAGGAACTGGGCAGCAGCATGCATCATGTAAACATACCTGGGGCTGCGCCTCACCAAAGCCGTCAAGTTTCCATTTCTGTGGAGACAACGTAGGTGCTACTGGAGTAATTGAGTAACTTGGACTGTGAGCGATTTCCTCAACAAAAACCCCACACTGAATTTAGGAAGTAAATACTCTGAAAATGCCATTGTGAATAATCTCTGGTTTAGGGCTCAATTATCAGAAAAATAGGATATTTAGATGCAATGTGGTTTTCTCTCAGAAAGTAAAGGCAACTTCTTTATGAATAAAACAATGTTCACCAGAAAATGAAAACAAGCACTTTGAGGCAAACAGGAAAAGTCAGACCTACACCAGTCAGAAATTACATTCTTGCTTCAAGGAAAATCAAACCCAGCATGTCAGAGGACAATCCTCAAGCTAGATCTTTAAAAATGAAATGGTAAACTAATAAAAAAGAATTCATCAACAGTATTAGACGAGGACTTAAAGCGAATGTGAAACAAATTTTTATGATAGAGTTAGCAAGGGAAAGCAGGATACTCTAACTTAACCAGAAGTCAAATTAGAAGAAAAATTAATTCCTGTGCAAACTCTATGCAATGGACAGGAGGCTTGGAGCATATCCCCTACAGATGCCACTACAAAAAACCGAACAACAGATCTCCAGACACTACGGTTGCATAATCACAGTTTGAATGCACATTTAATCAATGAAACAATTTTTATTTTTTTTTTAACAATTAGCTGAAAATTTTCTTTGGGAAAAAAAATGTTTATTTGCATTATTAATGAAAACATGAAAAGATTATCTCAATGTGATAATTACCGTACTTGTAAAAGCTGTATTTTGTAAAAACATATTTTCAAAGACAGACTTCAGCTTCTGCTATTCTTGTAATGATGAAAGCTTTCAAAACAACTCAAATACTTTTCCATTCTGTAGAAAATATGACTAAGTAATCTTAGGTAGCCAACAGCACAAAATCATGTTACGACTTCTCACCACTTAACTCCATAGTATATTAAAGACATAAACCAATGAAGAACGTAAATCTTAACACAATCATGCCTGATCTTACATTATAATTGAAGACAAACCCCAGACATCTCAAATATTCTCTTTGTACAGCATTCTGAAATACTCTGGCAAAGCATTAACTATTCTGTTCACCCAAGTCCAAAGCAGGTTATGACAAATGGCAATAAGGACTTTTTTTTTTTTCCTGCAGTTTGTGTGGCAAGGTTTCGGTAGCAGGGAGGGTACAGGGGTTAGTAGCTGCTGTGAGAAGCTGCCAGAAGCTTCCCCTGTGTCCAGTGGAGCCGATGCCAGACAGCTCCAAGACAGACCCATCGCTGGGCAAGGCTGAGCCCATCAGCAACAGTGGTAGCCTCTGGGATAATATAACTAAGGGAAAGAATTTTACTGTGCAGGAGCAGTTGCAGCTAGGAGAGAGGAGTGAGAATATGCAAGAGAAACAGCTCTGAAGACACCAAGGTCAGTGAGGAAGGGAAGTCACCAAGGTCAGGCGGAGGATGTGCTCAAGGCACCAGAGAACAGATTCCCCTGCAGCCCATGGTGCAGACTATGGTGAGGCAGGCTGTGCCCCTGCAGCCTACAGAGGGCCATGGCAGAGCAGATATCCAACTGCAATCCATGGAGGACCCCACATCAGAGCAAGGGGGATGCCTGAAGGAGGCTGTGACTCTGTGGGAAGCCCACGCTGGAGCAGTCTGTTCCTGAAGGAGTGCACCCTGTGGAAACGACCCAGGCTGAGCAGTTCATGAAGAACCATAGCCTGTGGAAAGGACTCACAGAGAAGTTTGTGGATGACTGTCTCCCAAAGGAGAGACCCTACACCACAGCAGGGTAAGAGTGTGAGGAGTCCTCCCCCTGAGAGGATGGAGCAGCAGAAATAACATGTGATGAACTGACCAAAACCCCCATTTCTAATCCTCCTGCAGTGCTGGGGGGAAAGAGATATGCTGTGTCATAAATCCAGAGTCATCTGGCAAGGCAAATGTATCAAAATTCAATTATTAATGGTAAAATTATATAATTCATTATAACTTTTTACAGTGTTGACTGGATTTTGAACTAAGCCATACTTGTAAACTTCTCTTCATTATATGTAATATTTTCCATGTATCTGTATTTCTGATTTTTATTGTGAATCCATAGGTTGGGAACTCTTTCAATTTGTATGAAATGTTTTTATGCATGTAGCTGTAATTCTCTTAATGTCTTATTACTGGTATGTAGTAACCCTGCTTCAAGTTAAAAACTATATCTAATACACAGAAAACTTGATATAACACTGCTAGGTGGCTGGTTACCACTTTTAGAGCAGACAGGCTGAATCAGGTATATACTTAATTAACAGTACTGTTTTTAAACCAGCTTGTATTCAGAGTTAGGACTATCCTGCTTATTAAGAATATTGAAAATTACACTGTAAAGTTCAACCTCTATTCTGCTTAGATTGTATGTGCTGAGAGGTGCTAATACAAAGTCACCTTAAAAGACAGGAAAGTAGTTATATTTCAGCAAAATCCTGGAAAAAAAAAACCCTGTTACACTGTAGCAGTTTTGTTCAGGAGTTTAACAAGTATTCAATGATCATTTACCATCATAAGGAGGTTAGGAAATGATCCAAATGAGAGGCAGTAACATGGCTTCTTATTTTCTTTCATCTTAAATTTTTGCTAAAAACAATTCTCCAGGGAAAGCACAATTGCTCCCTGCTAATTTCTAATTAATGTTAGCTGTCCAGGGATCACAGGCATACGCACGTGGGAGAACACAAGGTTAAAATTACCTTCTGCTGTGTGAAATTATAAACCTTGACTCTCAACAGTCTCCTGGGTACCTACTTATAGTTGCGCAGGCCCTATCATAAAAATTAAGGGAAGATAATATCCACATGCACGGACACAAGTTAAAATGCATAAGAAAGGCAGATAAATAAATAAAAAAAATTAAAAAGCCAAATATTTTAAACTTTGTTTCCCTTTTCTGTGGCATGTGTGAACAACACAGATTAGGAAGTGGAATGACTCACAAAAAATATCTGGCTCCAATTACATGAGGTTGTCAATGCTGAAATAGTGCTCTGCAAATTAGGGCTAGAAAATGTCTCCTCTTATTTGAAAGATACAGAAAATTATTTTAGGTAATATCTACTTTAGTGATTTAAATATACTTTAACATTACAAACCAACTTTTGAAGTTTTGTTACCAGAGCTTCTGGATTGAGGATCAGATTTCCAAAATATGTTTCCCTTCTTCTAGTCTTAGAAGAACTTGAGACACTGTTAATATTACTGCTGTGTTGAAATTCATAATTTGTGACCACAGTCAAATGTACAGACGTTCAACTAAAACTAAGTGAATCAATGTCCTGGGTGATGCCCCAAATTTAGATTAGTTCCTTACTCCACAGGCTTTAACTTACAAATTATTTTAAGCATATTTCTGCTGATAACTATATTGGTTAAAGAAAACTTCTCTCTCACATTTAAATTACAATGCACTGCTGCACCCCATAGTGTTCATTTTATATACCGACACACACAAAATTAAGGCATATCTATTATACTTACTAAATACAGCCACAAAACAAGCAAACGACTTCCCCTCCCCAAAACCCAAAACCAACCAAACCAAACAACCCAAACAAACAAAACCACCAAAACCTAAAAAAGAACAAAACCCAAACAAATCACCTCATGCACTTTTCACTTTAGTGTATTTAAATTCCAGTTTTATTTTGCCTGTATCCTCTCACCTCTTCTCACACATATTCTAGTTATCACATAAGATCATAATAAACTATTATGAGTAAGTTTCAGACTCAAATTCAGACCCCAGTAGCTGATACAGTGCCATGGCAAAACTCCCAAGCTATCAGTCTTGGCTTACTGTAAAATACATTAGTACTACAAAATACTACATAGTGGTTACAGCCTAGTACAAGAACTATTTAAAGGAAGACATCAAGTACATAAGGAAACAGGAAGGAAGGAAAGATGAAAAGGAGATTTAACAGAAACTCTGTTTTCTTGCTCTGGTTTTGAAACAATAAACATTTTAAAGTGTCATACCATTTAAAAAGATGAATCTCCATTGTTACATTTTCCCCCAGCTGTTAGGATTTTACAATCACACAATTACAAACTGAAATTAATACAACTAAGCAAAATAGTTTTTTATTTTCCTCCATTCCAAAGTATGTGGGTACATAACAAGTGACAGCTGTAGATGAAACAGAAGTCTGGTGCTTCAAGTGCCCAGTGTTACAACCAGTGTTTCTAGGTATGATGTCTAACAGAGGTGGGGGAGGTCCAAGAGAATATGCCACATGGAAAAATAGTTCGCTGGCTACAGTTCAGAGCCCAGCTGACTGCTTTAGCAATTTTTAGAATTGAGTATGAGTCAAGTACTCCCATAAAATTAAGTCAGCAGTGTGGGAGCAGCCATCCCACTACTGAAGAGAAATCATGTCAGGCTATCATTCAAACCTAACCCATAGTCCATCCTTCTGTGTCTTCACAGTCTTGAAAAGAGCCACTCCCTGACAGACAGCAGATCTCTTCTTTTTTAACTAAAAAGTTACTGTGACTAGTTATTGTGGGGAACACACACACATCCAGCAGTAGAGCTACAAACAACCACAGGACGCGTTTTTCAGATGTCATATTTACCGCCTCTGTGAATAAGTTGAAGGCTTATGCTGAAATTTGAATCAACAAAATCCTTCAAAAGAGATAAACTGTTCAGAGCAATCAGTATTTTTTAATACAAAGCTTTTTGTAGGAGACTGATTCAAATCTGTTGGGGTTAGTAATGTCCAAAATTTATTACCCCAGAACTGACAGCAAGTCTCTATGGAATCGTGTTCTTATCTTAGCTGCCATCTCGCCTGCTACGGGTCATGGCTCACTCCAAGGCCAAGCAGGGAGGCATCTGACGCAGCAAGCCAGAAGACAATTTCTAAGACCGCTGGTTTTGCCAATAAATATTTCCTCCAGATTTAAGAGGAAACGGAACACTCTGGCTTTATATACTCCTGTGTGTAAGGTGCTTGGACACAATAACTTATTTTCCAGCTTGAACTTGTATCTGGATAGTAATTTACTGGTAAGTGGTCTGAGAAGAATCTACATAGGTTCTTGTGCCTTTACATATGACCATATTTGCAGTATCATCTTCCTGGTATAAAGTAATTTAACAGCTGTATTATGGCAATTTCTTCTACTAAGCAAACTGAGAGTTCTACACCATGATGAGAAGCAAATATAAAGACGAAAAAAACCCCTCCAAGTGCAAGAGATAAGCAATTCATTTGTGGAAAATAAAATATGATCTGCTATAGGCACTGCCTCCATGCACACACCATTTCAAATGTCAGGTTTGAAAATACTTTGCCATGTAAAAAATAAGAATTTTACAACTATAAAATTTTGTTTTGTTTATAAAGAGGTGAATCATCAACTCACGAATACGATTTACAGACCAGCATAAAATGCACACAAACATCAAATTGAACTTCCATGAAGTAATCAGTATCACAGTCCCCAGATGAATGTATATGGGAAAATTTACAGGTAGCAGAATTATTGTGTCTCTTGCATGTAATGGTGTTTTGGCTGTATAGCTACATTTTAAACAGGTTTAACAAGTTTTGTCTATTTCCACTTACTAGTTTTCTTCATTTAAGCATTTGAGGGTTAAAGAAAATAACCATTAAAGGTACTGATCAGTTATATAGAAGGACTGCATTTTTTATTTCTTCAATCATTCTTTCCAACATATTTCCCCTGAAATCTTGACACAAACCTAACTTCAATCAGTGCTCAACAGGTGGCCAACTACAGCCTTCACCAAAAATACTTTTGGCGCAAATTGTTCCACAGGATCAAAACAAAAAAGGCTTACAAAATTCATTTATACCTAGTACTATGCCAAAAATCAGAAAAGTGTACACATGTCAATAAACAAATACTTAATTTCTTTTAATATATCAAATCTGAAAATTTAATACCATCATCAGAAGAGCACTATAAGGTGTACACATGATGCATCTTGGATTTGTATGTGTACTAATATGTTAACACAATAAATACTTGAGTATCTTAATATATGTTTTGGACATGCTTAAAAATTCAGGAGCAAATTAAAACTGAGAATTACATGTAAAATCAGTATTAAGCAAATAAACATGAATTAAAGTTATTACTGTTTTTTAAAACAAATTAGACTGCCCCCCCTTTCCATCCTAAGTTCTGACCCAGACGTTGAAACACAATTAGAGAGAAAAAGCAACGTAGTGATTTTAGTTATTTTGTTTTAAAATACTAGAGCAATATAGTATCTAAGTAAAGAGAAGCATTTATAAATCATAAATATTAAATGCTTTAAGATGACTCATTTCTAATACTGCATAACGCTTACAATCTCTTCCTTTCAACCATACTACAGAATTTATATTTTTGAACTTCAAAAAAAAACACATTCATATGCCCTCAAGGGGAAAAGGGGAAAAAGATACCATCTTGCTACACTTTAGAAACTGGGAATCGGATGCACTTTACTAATTCATACCTGAATGTCTAACAATACTCCCATTTGGATTTTGCAAAAGAAAACTGTACATAAGACTGCCCAGAAAAGGGAAAGCCTAACCATAACTACATATAGAAAGTATCACCCGAGCATCTTTACTAGTTCTATTTAATTAAATAAGCCAGTTTCTGTAACAAGTATAATAAAAAGACTAAGTAAATTTCACATTTAATAAGGGTGTATATCATTATTCAGCATCAATCAGCAACCATTTCAAAAATTATTCCTCCAATTTTTACCAAGGCAGAACATCAGTGTGAAAACATCCAAAACATCCAAAGTGTGAATACCCTGTGCGCCCACCACGCTTCCATTCACAGAGCTGTGCTCACCCTGGGCACTTCATTTCCAGGTTTCACCCGCCAGCTTCTACTACAGGAGTGGAACAGCAACAGGAGAGCCAGAAAAACACCCTCCAGAAAAATATGTATTATCTAGAAGAAAATTCTGTGAAACAGGAGCACCATTTACATCCTGGTTAAACAGGAGAGTATGCAGAACAGAATTGCTCAAGAAGCTGAAGAGACTTCATATTAAAAAAATATACACCATACAGAAATTTTGAAATCATAATTCCCTAAACAGTACCTTTGCCCCCCCCCAAAAAAAACCAGGTTGAGGCTACATTTAGTGTCATCTAATCTTCAAAGCAGTCTGTAAATTTAGAATTACTTTATGTTAACATCACATTGCATGGCTCAATTTGGATTCAGTATTTGCATGTGTACATCCTCAGGCTAAGTGTGATTAGCATATGAACAACGGTCTGACAGATGTACAATAACTGAGTAAACCACAGGAAAATAGGAATTTCTGCCATACTCTTACTGTGAATTTGGGTAACATACTATAGTTTTAGGATATGTATATCCAGAAAACAAATGCTCTTTTTATTACAAAGAATACTGTTATCATGTCATGCATGGAACCTCCAAGTGTCCTGCTCAAAAAAGGTATGATCTTATTTAAGAAAGACAGCTTCTGAAAAATGAGGACTGCGAACTGTTGAAAACATCCCCCCATGGTCTTTTAGCACTAATTTTCCACACATATGAGAGAGTCACTGGCTTGGTTTGGGGTTTTTTGTTCTATATTTCTATTTCTATTTTGTTCTATATTTTTTACAGACCAGTCAGTCTCACTTCTGTGACTGGCAAAATCTTGGAGCAGATTCTCCTGGAAGGCATGCTAAGGCACATGAAAAACAAGGAGGTGCTTGGTGACAGCCAGCATGGCTTCACTAAGGGGAAATCCTGCCTGACCAATCTGGTGGCCTTCTATGATGGGGCTACAAAACGGATGGACAGGGGCAGAGCAGTTGACGTCATCTACCTGGACTTGTGCAAAGCATTCCACACTGTCCTACATGACATCCTTGTCTCTAAATTGGAGAGACGTCAATTTGATGGGTGGACCACTCAGTGGGTAAAGAACTGGCTGGATGGCTGCACGCAAAGAGTTGTGGTCAATGGCTCAATGTCCGGCTTGAGGCCAGTAACGAGTGGTGTCCCTCAGGGATCAGTGTTGGGACCGGTCTTGTTCAGTCTGTGACATGGACAGTGGGATTGAGTGCGCCCTCAGCAAGTTTGCCAATGACACCAAGCTGTGTGGTTCGGTTGATACACCGGAGGGAAGGGATGCCATCCAGAGGGACCTCGACACACTTGTGAGGTGGGCTGATGCCAACCTGATGAAGTTTAACCATGCCAAGTGCAAGGTCCTACACCTGGGTTGGAGCAATCCCAGGCACAGCTACAGGTTGGGCAGAGAAGAGATTCAGAGCAGCCCTGCAGAGAAGGACATGGGGGTGTCGGTCAATGAGGAAACGAACATGAGCCAGCAGTGTGCGCTCGCAGAAAGCCAACCGTATCCTGGGCTGCATCAAGAGGAGCGTGACCTGGTCAAGGTCAAGGTCAAGGTCAAGGTCAAGGGAGGTGATTCTGCCGCTCTACTCTGCTCTCGTGAGACCTCACTTGGAGTATTGTGTGCAGTTCTGGTGTCCTCAACATAAGAAGGACATGGAAGTGTTGGAACAAGTCCAGAGGAGGGCCACAAGGATGATCAGGGGACTGAGCACCTCCCGTATGGAGACAGGCTGAGAAAGTTGGGGCTGTTCAGCCTGGAGAAGAGAAGGCTGCATGGAGACCTCATAGCAGCCTTCCAGTATCTGAAGGGGGCCTACAAGGATGCCGGGGAGGGACTCTTCACTAAGGACTGTAGTGATAGGACAAGGGGTAATGGGTTAAAACTTAAACAGAGGAAGTTTAGACTGGATATAAGGAGGAAGTTCTTTACTGTTAGGGTGGTGAGGCACTGGAATGGGTTGCCCAGAGAGGTTGTGAATGCTCCATCCCTGGCGGTGTTCAAGGCCAGGTTGGATGAGGCCTTGGGTGACATGGTTTAGTGTGGGGTGTCCCTGCCCATGGCAGGGGGGTTGGAACTAGATGATCTTAAGGTCCTTTCCAACCCTAACTATTCTATAATTCTATATTTCTTATTTTTGTACTTCCTTTAATTAGTTATACCCATACTAAAACATGTGCTACAGTCCTCCAAGTTGACTCAGTTACATTCTTTATGGGACAGTTCCAGGCCCAACGTTTTTCTGTCTCGTTTAAACCTGAATTCAGTTGGCTGGAAGAAACAATTGGAAGAAGCAAGGAAGAGCTTAACTGTGAAACACCAATTTTTTTTTTTTTTTTAACATCTTATGGGAACAAGATGCTTGTCTTTTAAATTCATTAGAGCTATTAATAAAATATCTAGTGTAAAAATGCTACAAGGGCTTTATTTCCAACTCTCTTGTGGGTACTTGACTAAGTAAAAATGTAAGTAACTACTCTTATAAAAATGTCTTCAAAACTTCAGATAACCCATTACACCATTATTTGTATGCTCTTTAGAATAAGTAACTCATACAATGAGAACACGAACTATGATCCTAGTAGGAAAAAGTCACACTATTTCAAGGTAAATAGTTTTTGTAGCTGTGGAAGAGTCTAAAAAATGAAAAGCTAAATTTCTAGAAAATAAGGGTACTGTAGCATTTGCTGAGAAAAGGGCAAAGAAATGCTGTACAAGCCAAAATTGAAAGACTGCCCTCCTAAAATGATATTCAGCTTGGCTGGAGCAATGTTACAATAAAGAACTAAAGTTACTCTGGAATGCCTGATGTTTGTCTCTCCCCATTTAACACTGAAGGAGAACATACTTTTTAAATTTTGGTAGTTGATCATTAAATATTAAAAATATCCTAATGAAATTAATGGATCTGCAAGTGTTCAGCACCTTTGATACTTCTCACCTACTTATATCTCTTTCCATGACCTTGCAAATCAAATGCAAGCCAGGGAGACTTATAAATTTAGCAACTGCTTTATATAAGCCCAACTTTAAATTTCACAACACCTAAAGCCAGCTATTTCAGTAGTAAAAGGAGCTTGTAGTCCACCAGAGACTTCACCACCAATCCCTAGGGTGAAGTTTAGACACAAACTTTTATCTACTTTTGTGCTATGTCTGTTTCATGAAAACTCCCCATGTTGTAGTTTTTTGGTACTAATTCAGTACTTTAAAAAAACCACTCAATTAATTTAAAAGACCAAAAAAAGAGACACACATTTGGTAAAGTGATTAGGTCAGACTCCAAGCGCAGACAAATGACAGAATAAAGACAAGAGTCTAGAGACTGAGGTATTAAATTACAGATAAGTACCAAATACACTCAGCAATTTCTTAGCAGAAAATATCATAATGATTTTAAACAGATGACATTTGCACTGCCGTACTTAGACTGACAGAACAGATGTACTAAACCCCATTACAAAAAAGCCTAAATCTGAAAGACTTGTCATGGTTTGTTAGGGACACGATTTGCACATCTGCAAAATGAGCTCAATGATTTCTCTCTGAGAAACAAAAGCGCATTTTCAGAAAGAAAATGAAACACATTCATGGTGTAAAAAAAAGTGAGGGAGCTGTTATAGTCTACTTCATAATTACCTGCATTTTGAAAGTGAATAGAAAAATGTATGTAAAAATAGTAAATGGTTATTTTAAAATTATTCTATTCATTGCTTTCAAATTTTAGTTTAGGTAACTGGCATGATAATGTGATAAAGACAATACTACCACCATAAGACCTGGGATAGTTTCTAGATTGCAGATTTTCTGAAACAGATGAAATTTAATGATGACACGTTTAGATGTTTATCTTCCGATGTGGACTTAATATTCAGGGGCTTATGATAGATATGGACATCTTTCAGAAGAAAATTATTTACAGCTATAAATTTGGATTTTCATAATCATTCAAGCGATGGTATTTAGAAAAAGCTTTTGGGAAGATATTTCTTCCCTGCTCATTATTTCAGTCAAAAATTAGCTATTGGAAAATAGAGAATTTTTTCACGCAGAAAACTTCTGGATGGCAAGATACTGATTTGTACAACAAGTACAGACAAAGACCATGATAAACAGCTGATTGCCTACATAAACTTTTACGTTATGTGTTATGATGCCCAGAATAAGAACAAGGTCAGAACAGAAGACTAGAACCTGGTAAACAAATCACTGCTTGTGAAATTGCTCAGAGAGGAAAGAGCACCCATATGGAAACATACTGGACAAAACTGTATTGAGAAAGCAGATTATGAAAGGTTTCATTAGACATTTAAATACTGCTGTAAATACTAAGATTACCATTGATATCAAGCATGACTCAGGAGACAGTAGCTCAGTCTACCTTACTCCCAGCCACAGTTTTAGCTTGAAGCAGCCTGTCTAAACATGCAAACAGATACAGCCTGGCTGCCACTGCAACAAGAGAGACAAAAGTCAGGCAGATCAAATGAAACAAAAGACAGTCACTGATGAATCCCTCCAAATCCCTAAAAACAGAATTAAGAGATGGCCTAGGAAGCTGCAGAAGTTACCATCTATCTGCTGGCTTACCTTCTTGTAAAGCAACAGGGAAGAAGGGAGCCTCCCTGAAGCCAGCTGTTCCAAAATACTACATAGCATCTTCTGTCAGTTTGGACAATATCTCCAGTTTCTTCAAACATTGAGCATTTGTCTGTAATTGCTGGGAAACTAAAATTCAAGTTTACACCTGTGTGAATAAACTCTTTGCAAGGTTGTAATTTATTTTCCACTGCACTCATTTACTTTTGGTCTTTTACTTTCGTTTTCCAACAGCATGTATGTACATGATTATGTATCCACGTATGCTGAAAAATCAATGCTTGGATTACCACTAAAAGTAACAGAGTCTAGGACAGGCTTACTAGTAAAAGTCTGATTTTTATGGAGAAGAAAGAAAGAGTGCAAAAAAGAGCATAGCTTTCTGCCTAACAGAGCTGTGGCTCTGCTCTCTGGAAGCCCAAGTTTGCTGGCTTTCAGATTATATTGGAAAGCTTAGATGTTTACAGTATGAATTATGAGACAATCTCAAGTGAACAGCAGCAGCCACCCACAATTAGTACTATGCTTCTATCACAGAACACAAGCAAAAATGAACTGCAAGGCAAGCCCAGCTTTTCCTCAGCACTATGCCATTTCCCAGAACAGAAAGGTATAATGATTCAGCCTAGCTCTAAATTTCCTTGCTTTTTTATTTGCCTAAATTGTGGGTTTACAATTCTTTGATCAAGTGGCAGTCATAGGGAAATATTAATATAAACTTTGATGAACATCATAATCGCTTCACAAACCGGAAATGTAAGACCATATAACATGGTCAACAACAGCAAACAAGATTATTTGGAAAAGCCATTACCAGTCTGGATTTTTTTAATGGGTACATATTCACATTGCTGATTATTCAAGCAATTACATAATATGACATTCAGATCTCAGGCTGCTTTAACTAAAATATATTCCAATTGTTTGCTTTTATCAGTAAAAGTAAATTTCAGGGGATTAAGTTTCAAAACTTAGAGATAATTAAAGCAGTCTTGCTCTTTTTGGAACTACAAACATCACCTTTCAGAAATATAATTTATGCTGAATCTTGAAAGTTGAGAACACTTGAAAAACAACTCACATTTTGATATAATGACACTACAATTAAAAAAACTTTCTGATGCAAGACTAAGTTGATCTCTGGATTAAATTTGCTAAGCAGCAATTTCTAAAGATCCTGTATTTAGCTGCAAACACGCTGAAATTAATACCTCATACAGGAATCAGTCTTGCCAATAGTCCTGCCAGACTACTGTGTTAGTCCCTAAAGACAACAGACTAGAGCACTAGTCTCTAGTTCCTGCAGAGTATGTACAACTTCTACAGGATCACCTCTTAAGTTAATCAGTGCATCCTCATTTCCTTTATGCTGTTGCTTTCTAGACTAGCTTACAAATAAATCCTCAATAAATATATATACACACATATTAGGTCAGTAGTTAATCTACAGATATATCAACTACCCAACAGTGTTTTTCCAAATACTTGAATTTACTGAAACTTCAGTGCAAAAAAAGTGCAAAATATCAAAGAAGGACACCTCTACAATCAGCCTGGGCTCTCCAGAGCAAGGAAAGCTATTTGTTCCCTCTGCGAGAAAAACGTCCCAGTGTTTTGTTGGCTTGGTTAAGAAAAGCAAGATTTGAGAATCGCGTGGTATCTTTGGGGTTCCAAAAGCAAAAACATGACGTGGCTCGTTCTTTTCCTTTTCCCCTTCATCTTTTATTTGCTGTACTTCATTTTTATTCGCTTATATATTCGAACTCAAGTCGTCAAACACTTAACTGATAACATGTAATTCCTTGATGTGTGTGTGGCTTTCATTCTTCAGCAGGTCAGCCTATAAAATTATTGGTTTAATAGAGTTTTAGGTGAAGATACTATCAGAGCAGATGTTATTTTAGAGACAAAGGTGCTATTTGGATTCTACAGATAAGACCTTGTACATTTTGCATAGGAAGCTTTTAGATGACTTTATGGTCCCAGCAATAGAGAAAGACGATACAGGAGATTCTACTTTTGTTTTATTTTTCCTTTTTGATACATGGAAGATGGAAATAATCCCTTTTGGCTATTAAAGTTGCTCAAACACATTTAATTTTAGCTATTCTGGCTCAAGGCTCTGGAGTTATCTGTAGCAATGTCAAGCCCCAGCAAACTTTTTTGCTGAGATCTTTATAGGAATATGGGACTATAATAGCTGGCTGCTGCCATAAGAGCAGAGACTAAAAATGAAGACACTATGCTCTCAAATGCAGAAGAAAGAAAAAATTAATTTTACAGACGTGCACATGCTGAAATATCCAAAACATTTTCTTTGCCTTGCATAGCTTCCGCATCCTGTTGCCATATGGTACAAAGAATTTTCCATCTTAATATTTGGAGACTGTTTTTCTAACAGAAGCTACTAGATAAATTGGTAGTTTCTTAATAAGCAGGATAAAAAAGGTTTATTATTCTTTAAAATTAAGACAGCAAACCAATTATTTCTTCCTTGTTAAGTTCACTACCAAAAAACCTGTGGAAAAAGACATATGTCATAGATTACTGTATATTCAATGACCAGCTGTTTTAAATTTGGATATTAAGTAATCCACTCTTTTCCGTGGCAAGCGCTGAATGATTTAATAAATTCTCATATGCCCCAACATGTGCCAGCTATACTTGGTTATCAAAAATCCAGCTGCTGTTACGATATTAGCTGCCAAAGCTAAAACTACTGGAGGGAATAATGAGTAACCTCAAGTCAAATAAGACACAAACTGACACAGTTCCCACTGAAGATACGTGGGAAAACAACGTATCTGTCAATTAAAACTAACACTGACCCACAGTCACATGAAAATTAAGTGCCAAGAATTCATCTGCATTGTTGAGGGTGGAAAATTAATGCCCAGTCAACCTGTATGAAGAAAAGCAGCTCCATTTCCATGAGTTGTCCTAGATGTATAGGAATGTCCTATAAGCTACACATACACTTTGCAAAACAGATTCTATTGTGTTGCAATTTGCTTTTCTTTCTTACGTATCATAATTCCCACACAGCTCTTCCATGACATGTGATTAGACTGCCATTTCATAGACTGCTGGATTTTTCAATGATCATGAAAAACAGATTATGGAAATTTGATTCTTCTAAGTTCAAGTGTTTTAACACAACTGTAAAGTCAAAGGCACAACTCCACCACCCTTAATTCATTAAAGCAAGCATACAAAAAACAACAAGAAAAAAAAATCCAAACAAAAAAAGAGAGAAAGCAGCTAAACAAAGTGACAGAAAGAATTCTTCAAACACCTATTTTTAGGGCAGTCAGTACAGAAATATCCACCAAAATTCATCAGTAACAGATTTTAAATGCTAAGAAGAGACTTCCTTGCATATTAAATTATTAGTTGTAGTTACAAAAGCTTTGCAGGTCAATAACTTCCATCTTCAGGTCAGTATAAGTAAACACATGAGAATACACTCTTTCATTTTTCAAAATTAGCTCTGTTAAGGGAAGTAATTTTGAAATTATCCTAGAAATCATAAGGAAGATTAGAGTATTACTATATTGACGTAAACGTACACCAGCTATAAGACAAAATTATTATTTAAAAAACCCCCACAAAACCAACCATTCACATTTGCTGGAGCTGGATCATCTCCAGTACACAAAACATACAATGCTCAAAAGCCACATTAAAGAAGACTTCAATAACATCAACTTCAAGCAGTCTATATATAGTAGTTGAAGTATAAAACATAGTTTTCAGAATGCTTTATTTGAAAAAGATTAGGAATATATTGACAAATTAAAAGCATGTCATGCAGAGATTTAAGATGCTTATAAAAGCTCAAGCAAAGGGGCAAACCACATCAAGGGGCTTACAGAAAACTCAGACTTTGAAAGCTTAAAGCAGCTCATTCTTTTCATACCTTAATTACGAAGTTGCAAGTAATTCCGTTTTCAGCCACATGTTCTTGACATTGCAAAAACCCCAACACTGCTATTTTCTCAAATATTAGTAGACTTACTTTGCTTTAAGGAAATCCACTACTTGTTTGAAGTCTGCCACGCAATATTCTCTTTTCATGTCCATAAGCACACTATCAGAGGCTGACTGGACAGGTATGTGCAGAAAAGCATACACTCTTGGATGATTGAGAATCTTCGCCATTTCCTAAGAGTTATTTAAAGAGAAAAAAAAGCTTTCAAACATTATGAAAACAACATGTAAAACTCCTTTAAATTAACATGCCAGGTAAGTATCAGTAGTCATACTTCTCAAACCCAAACAATATTGAGTTGCAGTGGCCCAGTTTGAAACAGCAGGGACAGGTGAAAATACTTGGAAGCATTTTTGGTTTTAAACCAAATAAGAAAAGCTATGGGACTGCATTTCCTTTGGGGTAGGGATGTCATTCCCTACACAGTATTGGTTATTCAATTAAGAGAAAATTTCAGAGGCAAAGTATTGTGAAAGTCAGTGCTTTTCAGAGAGTGGCTGTTTTAATTTCAGAAGATGGCAAGGGTCAGCTGCTTTCTTGTCAGAGTCAAGTAAGTTCTCAGATACCAACAGAAAATGTCTCCAACTGGAGTATCCTTAAACTTGGCCATCTGCTAATAAAGGTGTACCTGGCTATCTGCAAACGTGCTCTGATACTGGTCTGAAATATGCTACCTGTGTTATTTCAAAGAATTTTCTCCAGGAATTAAAAGTGTTTGGCTACAAAATAGCCATCTATCTATTTTGTAGATAGAATTAATCGGGGGGAGGTAAAAGCAGAGTGGCAGCTTCAAAAGAGACAGAGAATGTTAAACATTTTGTACAAACACAAAGGATCAAAAAGAAAACAAGGTAAAGGCAATAGCAAGATGCAAACAAACCCTCAAATCAAAGTCAAACCAAACCCCTGACTGAGGCTTGGTAGGGTGATGGAACATGAGGTAGAGCATATTTCCGTCTCATGTGTCCTGGGTTCAGCAGCAGCAGTCAGTTTTTCTTCTTCTTAGTAGCTGGTGCAGTGCTGTGTTTTGACTTTCGGCCTGGGAATAATACTGATAAAGCCGATATTTTCAGTTGCTGGTCAGAATGTTTACCCTGACCAAGGACTTTGTGAGTCTCATGCTCTGCTAGGGAGGAGGAGAAGCCGGGAGGAAGCAGAGACAGGACACCTGACCCAAACTAGCCAAAGAGGTATTCCATACCATGGCACGTCATGCCCAGGAGGTAGAATTGAGAGTGCCCGGAAGGGCTGGATCACTGCTGGGTGGGGGGTGAGGTACCGGTCGGTGAGCGGTTGTATTCTTTTCCTTGTTATTTCCTTTATCATTATTATTATTGGTGGTAGCAGTAGTGATTTGTGTTATACCTTAGTTACTAAACTGTTCTTATCTCAACCTGTGGGAGTTGCATTCTTTCAATTCTCCTCCCCATCCCTCCAGGAGCGGAGGGAAGAAAGGTGGGGGGGGAAGTAGACTGTGTGGTTCTGATTTACGGCCTGGGCTTAAACCACGACACTCATGGAATATGTGTGAGGTGGTCACATTTCTTTCATTTCTATTATTTACACAATTAAGGACATAGACTCTAACAAGAAAGTTTAAATATTTTTAGAAGTTGAGAAAAAAACAGCATCTAGATTGTATGCAGTATGGTACAATCCGGGCTGTAAATCTTTACCCTGCAAAATATAAGTGAACTTGGACAAAGAATCATATTTACATGTACAAGTAGATTTTAACTTCAGATCCACCCTTTCTCCTTGTGCACTGAGCATACAGGACACTGCCTGGGACCAAGCACTGCAGTGCCTGCTCTTCTGCTATGTGCATCCTGCACACCCCAGTCAAGCTCACCCACGCTATTTTGCTATTTCTCCTATTTTCTTTGACAGCATAGATACTCTTGTCTGACAACACATACTGCTGCCAGACTTTTTAAATTGCAACTATTTATGAATTCTTTCCAGACCATTAATTGGCAATATTAGTCACGCACCTAGATTTTCTGTCTGTATTTCTACAAGGCTGGCCTAGATTGTTCAATGAGAGAGTAAATATCCTCATGCTTTTTAATTTTCAGGTACCCACCTTTTAAAAACACTGACTTTTAGAGCAAGAAGAGAAAACACTCTTTCAGCACACACCTTTCATCTGACAAACATATGCATACAAAATCTGAACTCTCTCAAAACATTTTTTGCAAGCAGTTTTGAAAGTTTCTAAGACTCTGTTACATAAATGTCTAAGAGAAATGGTTGCATTATTCAGTGGGATATCTATCTCAGGTATGTAAACTAAACATTACTGTAATAACTATATCGATACTGGACAGCATACAATTTGATGCACAGAAAGGCTGTGTGCAGTGAACCTGGCTCTCACTGGAAGCTGGAGTTAGCTGGCTTAGTGAATAAAAGAGTAAAGAAAAGACAAAATCCAAAAATCTAAAATGTGTTTTCCTACCTAGAGGATCTCAAGAAAGCACCCAACCAACCCTTAACACACTAGTTGCTTATCTTATGGTAATATGCAGAATCCTGACGTCAAATGCACATACAATACACTTTACGTTACTTGGAAACCCTCATCCGGCCTAGCTGCCGTGATCACAGGTTTCAGGTATGTTCTGGACACTCAAAGCTCCTTCTAGAAAAGAGGAGGTTGCAAACAACTTTTTCCAGCACTAAGTCCTTTCTTTGCTTACTTTCTATATGTAAAGCCACATAAACAAGCTGCATGTGCTTTAAGCACTGAATTCCCTTTAAGTATATGATTTTCAGGTACAGATATGAATCAAAGGACCTAGTGATAAACTGGTTTCCTACCAAGTACTTCAGAATCATAACTATTAACATGGTAAATTTAGCAGAACATAAATTGTGAACACAAATTATTAACACAAACCAAACACAAGACAGAAACACCTGATGACCCACTGTCATTCACTTTAAAGTACCACTGCTGTTCTTAAATTTATCTTTTATAACCAGAAACTTGGAGTGAGCAGTTCAGAAGGAAAGAGAATAACAAACTAAGTAAAAGTTTTTCATGATTACATCAGGATTCTGGATAAACCCATCTTCCAAACCTTGTAGTGTTCAGATATAAATATCACACTCTAACACAGAGCTTTAAGGTAAGATTGTTCCAGTCTTACCTTTTATCCTCCCTACACCTAAAACGACACTGAAGTACTTCACCACATAGGTTTGATTAAGTTACAGCTATGTGCCGAACAATCATACTTAGTCAATGCTGACAGATTTTCCCACGCCACAGACTGCACACAGAATACTAGATTTCATCACTTAATAAAACTATTAGTTAATATCCCAGAGAGAACTTGAAGGACATCATGGGCTAACACATAACTGTACTTCACAGTGTCTCAACATTCTAAGCTTAACATCTGTTTCCTGTTGGGTTTGTTTTTTTTTTTTTTTTTTTTTTTTTACAAAGTGCTTTGCATTACTAGATATAATTACGTATTTCAGTTAGAAGGAAAAATGCAATATAGAATTTTATTTCCATCTGGAAACAATAAATGAACAACTTTCTGAAATTGTATGACTGAAAGAAAATTTCTGTCTTTAATCATGACCGAACCAGCTGATTCCCTTTTCCTTTTATCCCCTGGAATCTAATAAGTCTATGAACTAACGGAAGCACTACACAAAAATGACATTTCATGTAGGAATTAAAAGGTCAAATAGTAGCACAATTTGGTTTAAGCTGACTTTACAAAAAAAATAAAAGCCACATCCATTTGGAATCTAACCATATATGTAAAATATCCTTCAGTATACTGAACACGTAAGAAATATTTTTTTTTCCCAGTTCTTAGCAGCTGGAGTACATCAGAACACAAGGCACATATCCAGAAAGATTTTATCTAGTCAGTGTATTTTATCCTAGCAATTACAATACACAAGTTTAACCACCTAAACAGATAATCACTCCTGTTTGTAATGTCACCATGCGCAACCACAGAGAATCACAGAGACTATAAACATCAATATCTGTGCATCTTTATGTCAGCACTAGAAAGCTGTTCAAAGATTCCTTCCCCTAACCTGAAGTACGCAAAAATCCAGTATTTGAATTCTGCCTCATGTTTGAGTCACGATGATGTGAATAACTTGCTTCCTAGTAAAAGGATTTTGTCCTCTGCCAGCAGTGAAGCCCAAAGAAACCCTCATCCGTATGGAAACATGACAAAATGGCACTCCCTCAAAACTTCTTTCCCCGTGAGAGACGTTAGTTTGGGATATGTCACGAGGGGTGTCTACTGACTGCTGTGTTTCAGAGACTCAGTGGTGCCACCGACAGCATGGTCTGGATAAAAATCAAGTGGCTGCAGTCCATTTTATAAATTCCTGTGCTGCACTACAGTTCAGGAACAGATGTGATGTAGAGATGCAGGCATGGCAACGATGACACAGTCTGATCAAGCCTGGAAAGCTCAAAACAGTTTTGTTAAAACTAATGAACAGGGAACCTCTTCCCTGCTTCCCACCCTCCACAGGTAATGTGGCTGTAAAACCCGAAGAAGGTGTAGGCTGTACAATGGCAAACTTCCCCAAGGACATTGGCTGGAAGGCAATACCTCCCCCTCATCTATGTATAAAGTGGGAGAGATATAATGAAGCTGTATGATGGGCAAGCTTAGCATAAACTGAGGTCATACTGGAGCAGTTAGACACCCACACAATTCTGACCAATGTAATCTGAACCTTAAAATCAAATCTTTGGGTTGCCAGATGGAGCACAAAAATCTGTTTTGTCATACAGGAAAAATGTCTTCTACATTACCAAACAAAAAGCTGGTATTAGCTCAGGCCACCCTTAGAAGTGGATATAAACCAGACTGCAAGCCATGATTTGTTGATAGAAAAACTAGCCGTGAGAGCCATATGCTCAGCCCTAGCTGTTCCCAGCTGTTCTCCTAGGTGTGGGATCTCTCTACTGCTTCCAACCTCATAGACAACACAAGCTAGCTAAGAAATTCTTCTCCCTTATGGCTCTCTGTTAAACCTAATCCTTAAAAAACAAATGAAGCCATACCAAAAACATCTATATGCCTTCATGCCACATCTTCTTTTACTAAAAATTAGGACAAGCCAACAGGAGGTCTTGCAAAAAAAAAAAAAAAAGGAAAAGAAACCCCAAACAAGTGACATTCAAACACCACCACAACACAATACTGTATTTCACAGTTCAAAGCTTCAGTTGAAGTTTGTGGCATCTCTTCCCACAAGTCAGTGCACAAACAAGGAAATGCACAGCACCAAATAATTACTACCTGATTTTTAAACACCGAAACATCAAGAACTCTTCTCTCAGTTAGCAAGTCCATATGTTTCTCTCCAAAATATAACTCTTAACATGGATACACATGGTATACCAAAAAACAGAAAGTCTCTTTGCAGAGTACAATTTTTTGCAGTTATCTGATAAAAACAGTAATTCCCAGTACAGCTATCCTAGCCTAGGTTGCCAAAAAACTTCAGGATAAGAAAATTGGTATCCCTGTTGCAACCAGCTTCCAGTACTACAGTAGGACTTTAAGTCAGGTAAAACATAAAGCATCAGCATCTACACTGGGTAAATGCCTATTGTTCATTACTCAGCCTGTATGGAGCCATGAGCCCACATGCAACATCTGAGTTTCTGCAAGAGTGTCACCAAATCACAGCTGATTAAGCAACACACTCAGCATTAATAGCACCACACGGATTTCTTCAAGGTATTATACACTTTCAGTTCCACAAAAACTGATGGAAGTTGTGTGGTTAGAAACATGCAGTAAATGGTTCAGTGCTTTCAGATGAAAGCTGTTAGCTGTTGCAGCTGCAGCCATCATTACAATCCTAAAGAGACTTTGTAGAGCTTCAGAGTGCTGTTTGTCCAGTTCCAATAAATAGATTCACTTTAAGGTAAAAAGTGCATTTAATTAATGGTTAGAGTCATGGCTGAATGACTTAGAGCCAGCCAACCAAATAGCTAATCCTAATTCCTTGTGAAATGATTAATTCTGATGTGCTAGAAAATACACACCTTTTCATTTTCTCCACAGTGCTAATTTCTCACCATTAAGCATTCCTCAAATGAAATATTTTTTTCCAGAAGTAAATTAATACTCCTTTTTGCAGTATGTATTAGAAACACATATTGGGAAGTTGCTTAAGAAGGTGATTTACTGCAACAGCACACTGCATCTTTAAATAACTCTTCATCTCATTCATACTTTATGATAATAAAAGCTTGACAATTAATTAAAGCATAGAGAGGCACACACAACAGGCTAGTAGGACTGTCACACTACCGTTTCTTCTTCAGAAACATGCTTGAGTGAACTGGATTGCTAGATTCATCCATACCATGCATATGTTCACCCCCTCAAAAATGAGAATCTTATACAATAAAGAGGAATTGATGGTTTCTGTGCAGAAGGAAGTCACAGGATGAACGCACAGCCCACCAGTGTTCAGCTGCACTGAGACAGAGCAGTGCCAGGAAGCCTTCCTATTGTTTCTCTCTATTTCAAACAAGGAAGTACAATACCTAAGATAGCATCTGATTTAGCAGGTTACAGTAGAAGAAAAATAGTGGGAAGTTTTAATAAAAATCTAAACCTTTAGGCAAGTGCTACCTCCTTCTCCGAGCTGAGGTAATTTTCATAGCAAAACAGAAAAAAAATATTCTAAACCATATCGACAAAATTGCATCATAGAACTTGCATTCTTCAATACTTCTTGCACATTTAACATAACTAAACTAACTGAATTTAAAGACTGGGTAGAAGAGATTTTGTATCTTTTCCTCAATTCATAATAGTACAGAAACCCAAAACCAATATTGTTATGTGTGCAATTTTATTAAAGTTCTGAGAACACACTGTATTTCCTTTTTCTCATTTTTAAAGAATAATCGCCTCAAAAAAAACCAAACTTTTTTTTTTAAGCAAATGCCAAAGCCTAATGAAGCAAGCAGCCTTACTGAAGATTATGTAGATGATGCTGCGAAGCACAGTGAATGTGGCAGCTCATCTATCAAAGAAAACAAAAGGGTTTATGCAACTAAACTAAATAGAATCTTTCAGAACAGCACGGAGAGTAGTTGGTAGAACCCTACTTATTATAATATAAATAACTAGGAAAGTGAGATCTTATTTCAATGAAGGCAGAAATGTTCAAAGAAGATGGCACAGTTTGCTATGGAAGCTATTTGACAATAGCTTCTACCTCAATGACTTGAAGCACATGGCGACAGCGAAAATTCCCACTTCATTTAGCAAAAATGCTGCTTCCCATATATGTACTACCCATTCTTCAAACAAACCACTCAACAGGGATTTTTATTTTCTGCTAGTAATCCAAAATGAAGTAAGCCACAGCTCCAAATGTCTGCTAGGATGAGAGAGTATTATAAGTACTTGACAGACAACCTGACACTCAACATGAAATTGAGCATGGATCTGTCTGCGTTTAAATGCTATTAATTCTTATGATACCTAATAAGCAAGAGAAACATTCATATGAGCAAAGAATAATTAAGGTACAGATAACATGCACAGCTTTAACTGGTCAAGCAATGTACTACTTAATGTTAGCCCTTTATAGAACATAATTTTTATGCACAAATTATTAAATACAGCAGAAGACTAGATACCTGCATAAAATATTCTATCTTGACGGAGAACTGAATCTTGCATAAATAAAAGCAATTCTTTCTCTGTTTCCCAAGGCATTTTTCTACTATTGTTATAAAGAAAAGACCTTTATTCCCACTACCACAAATATTCCCTTCTATACTACCTGGGAGCAAACCTTTATTTTTCATCAAAGTTCTAAATACAATAAAATTAATGTTTTTGAGAACACCTTAGATTAATAAATACAACAGAAAAACCCTCAGGAAGGTTAAGATGAGTTCTTATTCTGACATTCATTAAGCCAAATTATATTCCACCACCTGAAAGCAAACATATCACCAAGTATTTCTGGACATTAGGATCTGCTGAGTCTGAGATCTTAAAAATCTAGATTAGAGAAACTGGTGTGACAAAACATATTGCAAAGCATAGCAGAGATTCATCCCTTTCCTAACCTCATAATATTCACGTATACATTCACTCTGGGATAAGTTAACTTCTGACAAAGTTCCCATGACACTATGTCTTAAGGAGTAATTTCAAGATGATGTGCTACATTTGGGAATCCCAAAGACAAAGAACACTTTAAGAGGAAGAACAGGAGAGACAGTATTTTAGTACCCCCCCCCCCAAAAAAAAAAAAAAACAAACAAACCACCAACACACAGTGTAAGCAAAGATGCACACACAGCCTCCGTAGATGAAAAAGCATTTACCGTAATACCAAAGGAAATAGCAAGCATCCCTTCCCTTTCACCTCCCTTTTTCAGGAGCCCAGATGCAACTGCCTCTCTCATCCTCTCCTTAGTATCTGAGATTTCTTTCAATTTTACTGCTAGCAAGACAAACACAGTTTGCATAGAGAGAATTACGTAATTACAGCAAGGCAAAGTGGCATGGTCCACCGACTACAAAACACTACAGGACTCTCAATAATAAGAGGTCAGGGGCTTAACTATTCATTTATTTAAATGTATGCCACAGTTTTCATTTTTTCTGGTCAAATCAACAGATTTTAATTGGTGCTTTCAAACATAGCAGTCTATGAAAATGACAAAAATAATACTAGAAACACAGCAAACACATGCCCTACAGGCCTTTTAATTCCTGAAATCATGCTGCCCTTTTATTTGCCATTGAAGAACGTGTGCATATTATTCCCTTCTTAAATGCATTTCAAATCAGCTGACTCTCTAGCCTATTCAAAACTTGAGCTTATGCACAATGCTCAAAAACATTCAGTGCACTCAGAGGAAAAAAGAACAATACGGAAAAAAGAAAAGCAAATTAATAGTTTTACTGTAATACGTATCTATGTGCTGTGGCAGGTCACGTTTGAGGAAGCCATCTGTAGGGTATCAGCTTCAATGAGGTTAAGGAACATAAACACCAAGCTGACGTGAAAAATCAAAGCAAAAGAGCAAAAAAATACTATTGCGACTTGCAGCACACTTGGCACACCTTATGCATTTAAAGACACTGCCGCTATGCAGACTCCATCTCAATGGCTGGTGTATCACTCAAATGTCCTGAATTAATAACGGAGATAAAGCCCACACAGATGGCATATGGTATGGTTTGAGACAGACTCATTTTGACAGGTGACAAAGATGACTACTCATCTAGTCATGTGAAATTAAGCACTTACGGGAGTGGCAGGTGTGAACTGCCTCCTTTATGCAGATTTGGAAGCATCCCATCATTCACAGAAAGTGCTGTACTAAAATCCCAGAAAACTCTGGAAGTACAGCTAATGTTAAATCTGCGAGGTAAACTAAGGCAGAAATGCAAGCCCCTGCCCCATCCCAGTCTGGATGATTCCCGTTTGATTTGGACAGAGTCCTAGATACTGAACAAGAAAATGAAGTCAAAAACCCAAGTAAAAGTGAAATATATTCAAGGCAAATATTATTCTCTCTGCTGCCAGCCTTAACTTATTTCAACCTGCTATACATTTACCCTTGTTTTTTACTTTTTGGACTAACTCCCATTCACTGTTTACTCCTACCGTTTTAATGGATTTTTTTCCAACCCTCTGTCTCCACCAGTCACTACAAGTGGATGTAAAACACTCTCACTAGAAGAACAGCTATGAAGCTGATAATGTGATTGCAGAATAAATGCCTGGACATGACTTATAAAGCAGGATGTATACCATATGTACTTTTGGTATATGTTGATACTATAGCACAATAACATCTTTGCTATCTGGTAGTCTAATCCAACAGTAGCTTTGTGCTAAGTCATATGCGTAAGAATACACAAGGTAACTACACATGTGCATTTATTGCAGGTTTTGCTAGAACTATAAATATTTGCTAGGACTATAAAATGGACTCCAACCTTTTCTTTCACCTTTAGCATTTTATAAAACAAAATAAAAAAAAAAAAAAAAAAGAGCTAAAATATTTTCCCCTGACAATAGTTCATGTCCATTTACAAGAATTTTCTGCCGTGTAGATAAAACTCCAGGTTTTCCTCAACGTCAAGTGGCATCGACATTTTAAGACAGAACAGACGCTGGACAAGACACATATTGCAAAACTTCAAATAAGGAAGGTATATGCTTTATGATGTATACATTCAAACAGACTGCTAAGACTGTGAGAGAGCACTTTGGGAAATGCAATACTATCTCCATTGGTTGGCCAGATTTTCTCTCAGAGAAAAACTGAGGATGTCTTTTGCATCTAAACTGCAAACTCCAATTTCTTTCTCAGTCTTAGTACCATGACCAAGAGAAACAATGTTGGGGTCTCAGGTCCTTCATTTCTTTTAAATACACCAAATAAACCTCTCTGTCATAACAACAAACCTCATGCAGAAGAAGTCATGCTAGCATTGCCTGTGTACAAATTAACATGTTGATTGAAAGCAGCAGTGAAACTATGAAGTACAATTTCCCTCTTTCCTGGCCACAGGTTTGCTCAGTTTGCAGGGTAACTTCAGGGTGGGCAAACTAAATTCACTTCCAAGGAAATCAGAGCAGTGGCCACACATATACAGTGAATGTGCTCCAAGCCCTTTGTCAGAACATAGGGATTCAAACCAATGCTCTCTCTTTAAAACAGCTTTCGACCATGGGTAGTTTTAAAGTTACATTTTTTTTGAAGACTCCAGAATACAGATAATATGGATATAGTGGCTTCACTACCAAATTCTGCAATTTCCTGATCTGCTCTTATAGTTTCATTTAACTCACTAATGTAATTACAAACTTCATCTGCAGCTGAAGAAAACAGCAAATAAAAAGATTAGTTATTTTAGATTATACCCTGAATAACTGTGATAAAAGTTCTTTTTCTAATGACTTAGCTCAGTATGCAACATATAAAAGCGTTCAATATTTTGCTTGGCGATAAAACACCGCAAGGTTCCAAATATTTCTTTCTTTACAAATAAGAAGGCCCAACTGAATGTAGAATTCACCATTTGAAAACACATGGTTGCTTCTCATGCCAAAGCTGTTCATGCTACATACATCTGTAAGTACGTAAGGCACTATTACCCCCATATTTACTGAATAAAATCCTAACAGGATTAAATTGTCAGACCATGCCACACAAGCATAATTATGATCTTCATAAGATTAACAGCCTCCCCTGAAATGACAAACATCTTTAAGGACAGAACGGCATTTACCCCACAGTAGTACCTGAAGGCACTGGGTATGTTCAATATTTTAAACTCAATATTTTAAATCATGTGAAAACTTAAATTAATAAACCTGAGTTTGAACAACCACTGGCCCAGGCCCCCAAATCTACCAGCTGTTCAGCATGACAGCTTCAAGGGCAGTTACAGCACCCACACTTTTCCTTTGGCCTCTCCTCTCCTCTAGTCCCACCACAGTGACTAGCTTCCCAACCCAAGGGAGCTTTCCTCTTCTTCCTCCTCCTCCCCTTGGGCTGGCCTCCACCATCAGGAGAACAGCAGAGCTGTTAGCAAGTGGATACTAAGAGACTGATTCTCTGATACCTCATTCTGATATAAGTGGCATTTTCTGTGCCTTCATTGTTATTTCCTGGGAACTTGTGAGTGTGGGCACTATATTAGTGAGCCAAAAGACTCACAGGGCCAAAGCCCAGCCACACACCTGGGCGTACAGTACAAAGGAAACATTGCAGACAGCTTAAACAGATCTCTGATCATAATCCAATGCTGAAAATATCAGATTTTCAAAAAAGATACATTATTGGAACAGTGTCTTCCTTTTCATTGGATACAACTGACACGACTAGTACATTTTCCCATGCAAAATCTTTTGCAGAAAGTCAAACAACATCCTAGTTAGCAATGTCTTCTAAACAAAACAGATTGATGAAATGCAGCACGTTTTTAAACAAAAATGTTTGCAACTAATAACAGATTAATACCTTTCTTAAGAGATAACTACCTCTGGATTTTATCCTTATCAACTGACATGAAGGTTTATCAACTCCTCATTTCATTTATTTTGTTATTTTTTAAACAAGTCATAGCTTTACCCTTTCCTCAGCCCAAGAGTTAAAAGCACATTCCCTGTAAAATGTTTATTTTGTCTGGTGAAAATGTATACAGGAGACTGCTAACAACCCCTTGCTATCTTTCAAGTACAAGTCTGGTAAGCTTGGAAGAGAGGACTAGGCAAAAATGAAGAAGGTTAAGTTTTTACAAATTTAGCTTGACAAATTTTCAAAATTATTTCACCAAATTACAAGCTCAGAAATTCTTGGTCATACATGAAACACAGAAATTTGATTAAATGATCTTTAGAAAACATCATATAAACTGAAAATTGTATGAAACACTGAAGAAGCCAAGCAACAGCAGATGTTTCTATTGTACAAGAAGGCTGGTATACACATAACGCATGTTCTGCACGGCAACGTTTAATGCATTTTCAATAGGCTTTCATGAATTCCTCTGGCTTTGCCATCACACTTAAAGGTCCATTTTTAAAGAGATTAGAATACTTTTCCTGAATATGAGTCAGGTCAAAGAGAGTCTGACCTAGAGCACTTTCTGGAAAATTTAGATATGGGAAGATTAGAGATCATAAATCAAAACCTTTTACAGATTCGTGGCATGCTCACTCACTAAGATGGTTACTGATTGAAAGAAACCAATATACTTTCCACCTTCCTTAGATTATATAAAATTACGACTACTGCAGTGTCCTTTAGTTGGGTAGAATAGCTGCTTATTTCCAGCAGCTGATTTTATTTTTTTTTTAAAGGAGTGCTGGGGGAGGCGGAGGCAGAAAAAAAAAAGCTTCTGAGAGTACTCATAAGATGAGCAGCAGTGACAAAACCAGCAGTCTATGCCAAAACACTTTTAATAATGAGAGTTACAAATGAAAGCAAAGACACTAACTGTGAAAATTGCTAAAAGCCTGATTTGCTTTTGTACAAGAGGCTGAAAAACGTTAAAATAAACTTGCGACAGATACCAGAGCTTGAGACAGAATGCAAATCTCTAAAAACCACAACAAAACCACTTCCTAAAGATTTGTGTGCAGTGTGTTGTTAAAACTCTATCATAGTGAAGGGTATGTTAAAACAAAGAATAAACTAGCAGCCCAGGAGATTTCCTGCAATCTTCTGCAGCTTGTACTCTTTAGCTGGTGAAGTGAAAAAAATGCTTACTCCTATCAAGATGAGATTCCTCTAGCCTGTGCACTTCAATAGGGAAAGGTACAATTATGCCTCTCTGGTGAGAAAATACTGTCCTTGGCATCTCAAGAAAACATAAGTGCACTTATTAATTCTGTAATATCTTTGGAAAATCAGCACAGATGCCAGCTATTGTTTTAGATATTGCTGATGCACATGGTTGCAAAATTTACCTTAAGCTATATCCTTCCCCACTCTATCTATAAAACAGTTCCTATGAATTTCACAAAATTAATTTGGTGACAGAATCCAAACAAACCTATCTTTGAGACAAAGCTCTCACTTCCTGCTCTTCATACATACAATATTGTTTCAAATTCACTGTTCTATACTTTCGTGCTTCTAATCTCATTGAACTACTTTGTTACTTTTTGTTTAAATCACAGATATACACTTAGAATTTCCATTTCATATCATGGAAGATCTACAGACTTTCAGAATAGCCTCTGACATAGGATAACGAATATGTCATTGAGTGAGACTAGCATATAGTGTTTTTGGAAATACTTGACTGAGGTATAGCAAGAAGACAAATTCAACCCCATTGCTCATCACCTACTAATGATGTTTCCTTTAGTTCTTGAAAACACTAGACATACAAATGCAACATCACTATAATAAAGTTCCACTGGTCAGAAACCCCAGTAATATTATTATTTCAAAATTATTTTAATATCTTATCTCAGTAAGTTGTGATGTCAAGCAAATTGCTTAACACTATAAGTCTAACTCTACAAATTTACCTGAAGCCCATAAATGATTCTTTTCTTTCTTACCTCCAGATGCTCTAAAATATAGGGAGGGTTTGTCATGCCAAGCCTCAGCATAGCTCCCTCAGGAATAGCTTCAACCAGCTTCCACAGAAGCGTAGGGAGGTCTGTGCCAATGTCTCTGCCATAAGCCCCTGTGTCTTCACTGGTCAGCCATATCTCACAAACACCCTCTGTGAATAAAAGAAAGAGATAATTAACAAATCTGGTTTAGAGCTGTTTATTTTATCATACAGCTGCTCACTCTTTTTAATGCAGCATTTCACAAGGCTATTATGCAGCCAGACTGGGTATTCAATTGCAAGGGGGAGGGAAGGAGAAGGAAGGCTTATCCCATGGGTAGCAGTGGGTTATTAAGTTCATTTTATGAGCACAAGAGTGCTACAACAATGCTGTAAATTATCATTGCTGTAGAATGATTAACATTCACAGCCAATAACTAATTCTGTGCTGCCTCTACAGCAAGTCAGTCAAGTTTAGTAGTCTATTTTTTGAGGCTAATCCACTAAATACTACAAGTGACATTAACCAAGAAACAGTTTGCATTAATGGCTGTTACTAACAGTTAACTTACTGAGTGGTAAGCTTCTAATAAGCAAAAGTAGCTCTAAAGCACAATGATTAACATTCCTCCTGGAATAACTATTAAAAAAAACCCCTTGTACTCTTTAAATTATACAATTAGCAATGCAATATTAAGGTTGCATTGAAAATGTCTGTGACCACTTCATGACTGTGATGGTGTGGAAAAACTGTTTCCTGGCAGTTAATACTTCATTTTCCATCATGAGGGCCTTAGGAAATAGTATATTTGATTTATACTGTAAATAGTGACCTTGAACATTGATATTTGGTAATAATATCCTACTGCTCAAAGAGGGGAAAGATTGCACCACCCTTTAATAATAGTTGAAGGCAGTGAGGCTCCATGCAGTCACTTCCGTAAGTCTGCCAAGCTTCCATCCTTCCTGCAATGCAATCCATCCTCCCCCTCCTCACTGCCCCAAAGCAAGGAATAAGCCGTCAAAAGCAGGGTGGGTGGAAGACTCCTGTGATTCCCAGTGAGATAAGACACCATTAACTCAGTGAAGAGTTAAATTTGTAACACCAATGATGAAACAGTAAAGAAAACACCCAAACACTAGAAGCTGCATAATTCATCAAAGCACTGCTAGGACCAGCAGAGAATTTATGACAAAATGTACCTGTTTCCATTACAAAGATATAGTTAGCATGAGGAAAACAAACATATACACAGACTCTAATCACATAAAAAGTAATAAATCTAGAAAATGGAAGTTTTAGAAAAATGTAAACTCAAGACTGCCTCTCGGACTCAGACTACAATTATAAACGCCGACAGCAGGCTATGCTGAGCACCAAAATTACTTTTACTTGTTCAGAAAGATTTTCAAGGTAATTTATTATGTAGAATACTAACAATACTAAGAATACTTCAAAATTAAAGGTAAACCAAGAAACTAATGACTTCTTTAGTTTTACTTCAAGAATAAGTTAGTGAGAGAGATGTACAATTCTATTCTCGTAAGAAAGTTGGTGGAAAGTATTCTTGAAGTACTTCCCTCTGGTTATCCACCTTGCAGTCACAACCTTGTAGTCACACTCAAACTGAGCTCCTCCGTGCCTGATCAGGTATGCAGAATCTGCTAGCAGCATACAATCAACTCTGTATTACACTGCAGTTGCTCACATTTTTGGAATTCACCTCACCACAGGCAGTATCACACCATGACACATGCGCTGGGGTTTGCTGCTTGCCCTACATTTTCCTAAGATACCAAAAAAAAAAAAAAAAAAAAAAAAAAAAAAAAAAAAAAAAAAAAAAAAAGTAATGAATTATGTATGCCACATTTTAAAAATAAGAGAAATATAAAGAATCTCAATGACATCTAATGTCCCGTTGTCTTCTTCCCTATATCAGGCTCTAATAGCCATTAAGACACTGCAAAACAGAGTCATTTACCTGCTGAATTTCTTCCTGAAGCAGAGTAATTTCTACTTTAAAGCTTTCAACTTAACTGATTGCTTTTTTCAGGTGGTGGGTTTTTGTTGTGGTGGTTTGTGGGGTTTTTTGTTTGTTTTGTTTGGTTTTGTTGTCTGCCCATCCCCATCCCCTCCCAGAATGGCTAATGGAATACTGCCTCACAGTTACCGTATGAACACTGGGGGGGGGGAATAAATCACTAGCTACAAATGGAAATAACATTTGTGTGGAAAACAACAGTGGGCTTTTAAAGCTTCATAGGTGGGGACCATTAGCCCCCTGGTGGGCTGAAACTTCAAATTAAAATCACAAGAAGAGGAAGCAGCTGTAATAGTAAATCAGCAAAACAGGAATAACCGTCTCATCTGCCCTCCGATCAGGGTGTTGAACAACAAGCAATGGGAATAATTCATGCTGAGCCAAGGATGTAGTCTTAATACGGGGGGGTGGACACCTGTATTTTAGGCAAAAGTTCATGTCCCAGTTTCAGGCTGGCAAAATGTATCTGCAAATACTCAATATTGCTGTGAGGGCTGAGTATTTACAAGTAAAGAAAATTAACTTTGTACACAACTGTACATGCTAGATGTTTGCTGTCAACTGTTAGGCTGTTTATTCTAGCCCTTTGTATCCTGAGTTTAGAAGACTAAACTTACACCAGGTAAGAGGAGAAAACAACAGACCTCTCTAACAGGATTAATAAAGTGAACCAACCCTTCCTATTTTTACTCAACCCTCTTCTCCTCCAAACTCCAGCCCTACATAGTAACCTATTTAAATCCACTGTGGTTTTTTCCTTTCTCTTGCAATGAATGTCACTCGATCATTCACCATTCTGTTACTGGGTAATTCTGGTGCTAATAAAAGCAAGCTGATTTTGTAAATGAGAAAATTGATCCAAACTGCAGAGTTTGGATGTGCAAATTCAGAGCATTTGTTACACTATTAAGGCCAATTATCATTATATTCAAGTAATTACAAGTCTGCCTTTGGTCACAGCTCATAGTTTATTTATCACTCAGCCATCACTACCCAGCACAAAAGACTGCTGCCTCAACTGCTGGCTTCTGCTCTCTGCTCTGCTGTAATTGGAGATGACTGAGAATGAAAAATGTTGGGAAAAGAATGGGTTCTTGTACATGAAGGAGGTTCTGAAGTTATTCCTTCCCCCATGTCTGAATATAATGAATACTTATTAAAGATTATGACATGGGTTTTAACTTTTTTTGGGGTAGTCTAAACAATCCTTGTCATAAAGAAGACAAGAAATCCTGCAGTTATCATTTTACAAGATATGTTCATTTCTGCTTTAGAGACCACTTGAAATGATTCATTTCTTTAATAAAAAAATTCTAGTGCTTTTTATTTCACTTTATCTTCAAGCCACTATTGTAAACACTGTTTTCAGCAGTAGCAAACATCTTTTAAATTGAAGGGAAATATACTCCACCTGAAAAATCAATTTACTTCAATCCACAAAAGCATCTGAAGATGTAAAATATCACACACTAATCCTTTGTAATTCTGTTTATTAACCTGCCATACCTTCGTACAAACTAAATTCTATCTCAAAATCCCCTCTTTTTTTTTTCTTTTCCTTCCCTTCTCATTCTTCTCTTTCCTGCGAGAGTTTCTAATGCGAACAGGAGTGGCTTCTCCAGCAGCACAACTCTCTGCAGGGTGCCTCAGTGGTAGGCCCCCTGTTCTCACCTTCTCAGTAGCCCACATATGCTTATCAATAACCACCTGACCTCCTTGCTAGTCCTTCTCTGATGGTGAATTCTTACAGCAGCCTGCAGTGCTGTAGAGACCATAGAAATACCTCTCCCGCTGTACCACAGAAGTCTTAAAGACCATCTAAGGGAAAGCCTGACATAAATGTTTTTCAAAAACTGCTTGCAGACTGGAGGACGATCGGTCTGCCCCTGCCACTCCTGATCATAACCTTAGAATTAAAAAAAAAATCATAGCCAAAGATGGAAAGGCTTGAAGAAATCAAATTCATTTAAAATGTGCTCATTGTTCAGAATTAGCTTACCCTACCTAAATTTATTTTCTATTCAATTATTTGAGTTTCTCATTAGTTATTCAGCATGGATTTTACAGGCACTGTTTTCATACCTGATGCACTGCATGTGCTAGATTACTTTGCTGAATGAGTGCCTTAAATAAGAAATTGTGAAAATGTGTATACACTGTATCAACCTGAATATAATCAAGTTTAAACATAAATTGAGATTTGAAGGAATCAAACTCCTCCTACGCTTTTCTAGTACTCTGCAAGCATTGATTCACCATGTAAGAGTCCAGGCCTCCTCTTATACTGTTCAACTTGGATCACCACTGAAAGATTCCATTGCGAGGATTGCCTGAAAGAGTAAATCAAACTGGGAGCGGCTCGCTGGTACTAATAGGGGAGGTTTTGAAGGATTAGTTTTCAGTTCACCAAGAAATCCCTACTCAAAATGTATACACACGGCGTCTAGAGGACAGAGAATGGAGTTACACACAATCCTGTACAAATGCACCCTATCCCAGTCCCAGAAAGTAACTCATGCCTGACTGTCACAATTAGAAACTTCAGGCAGATGACAAAACAAGCAGACTGAAGGAAAAAGACACGTCTAGGTGCAGAGCTGGTGAAAGAGTCAAGCTGTCAGGCTATACTCTGGAAAGTGCGGGTCAGCTTATAATTCAGCAATATACCATACAGACAAATGAAGTACTGCAGCCCTGCTCATGACATACAAACTGGCCCCATCACAGTCTCATTTTTACTTTGAGGGACAAAGCTCTAGGTAAGCATCTCAGACTGACTTTCTAGTGGACCTTTATTATGCGCAAACATATTTCCTCTTTTCAAAAGATCTACTTTGCTTTTATCCTTCTGGACAGCCCTTAAGGAAGTGAAGAATGGTTGACCACTCCTTTTTTCTTAATGCTTGTCACAAATAGCTGAACAAGATCTCAATGGTATCATGAATGTTGGCTAACCTACTGGAATGCAACAACTGGAGAAATTACTAGGTCTCCAAAACTCCCGTTAAAACAGAAAGCCTAGCAAAAGGATGACTGGCTTAACCAACCCTTCAAAATGAAGGAGGAAGCAATGGCTGGTTGAGTGGCCCCAGAAATCCATTCAGCACTAGTGCACTTCAAAATCAGGACAGAAAAATGTTTCTCTGAATTTTCACTATTAGAGTGATAATCAATAGTTTTTAAATATGTCTTTAGTAGCATAAATCGCTTTGAAGTGTTGATTAATATTGCATAAAGACCTGCTACACACACAGCAACTAAATTTAAAAGCCTGAACAAATTCCATTCCATGTGGTCATTAGGAAAGCCAAAAGGTAAAGACAATTCTGTACACACAGTGGAAATTTCTTTTCATGAGATCACAGAATCGCTTGGGTTGCAAGGGAACTCTGGAGACCATCTAATCCAATCTCCTGCTCAGATCAGGTCCAATTAGATGTGATTGCTCAGGCCCTTGTTCAGTTGTGTTTTGAATATTTCCAAAGACATAAATACCACAGCCATTTTGGGTAATCTGTTCCAGTATTTGACCACCCTCAGGGTAAAATATTTTTCCTTTTACCTAATTGCAATTTCCTGTGTTCTGACTTGTCCTGTTACCTCTCATTCTATCTCTGCAAGACCTGTCTGCCTACAAGACAGCCCAGCTCTGCCTTCCCTATACTCTCCCATTAAGCAGTCACAGACAGCAATAAGATCTCCTAGTAGCTTTCTCTTCAAAAGCTCAGCAAATCCATTTCTCATGTCACATGTTACATTCTCATAATCATTTCAGTGGCCCTCTGCTGAACTGCTCCACTACATCAGCAAGCCTGGACCCGGGGTGCCCAAAACTGGACAGAGCACCGTCTCTGTGAGGTCTTGTAATTGCCAAATATAAGGCACTAGCCATTCTCCTGCGCCTGTAGCTGCACTCTTGCTAATATCATCTAGGATGCAGCTGATAATTGCAAAGGGGTTTCAGTGCTGACTCATGTTTATCAGGTACCTTCAGATACCTAGAAGTGGCTTCCAGGAGGGTTTGGCCAATAGAAAATGAGGTTCAACTGCACTGTGGTTCCCTAGATTTCCCCTTCTTGCTTTTCCTGAAGGGGAGGGTGACATCTCTCTTCTTCCAGTCATCCAATATCTCCCCTGATTGTCATGGCCTTTAAACGATGAGCGAGAACAGCCTCATAATGACATCATCCAGCACTCTCAGCACACTTGGATGCCTCTCATTGCAGGATTATTTCTACTACTTCTGGGTTTCAATCTGCAGTTTTCATAGCATGTAAAACTATGCTATATTTTTCAAGTGCTTAGTTCAGTACAGGTCTTTAGAGCAGCTGTGGTTTCTGCCACCCACAGGATGACACATATATTAGAGTGCTTAGAAAATGAACACACTAACTTTCATGGTCTATATATTTTTAAGAACAAATGTATTTGGAAACTAATACAAAGTGACATGCAGACCAAGTTACACTGACTCAGATTATTCCACCTTTGTAGGATAACAGATTATTTTAAAATCATAGAATTATTTAGATTAGAAAAGACCTTTAAAATCACTGACTCCAACTGTTATCATCAAGTCCAACCATTAAATGTAGAACACTCAACAGTATCCCTTCAAAGGTTCTGTTTGGCAGTGTTGTCTACTACACTTAGTAACAAAATTCAAGGTATTTTTTTCTCTCCTTAACAAGATGCTTCATTTAAATAAATGTTTGCACACAAAAAAGATGATGTATTTATACTCCTACTGTAGAGCAGTATATATTCATGGTATGAAATTCTTAAGCTAGATGAAGCCATAACAGGAACTTGGTTTAAAGGATTGTTTTCTACAGACATGATATAGGTACTTATAACAAATTCCTGATCTTGCAAACTAATGTAAAAAGTTAGGGCTACATTTCCAAACTCCACAGCAGAGAGATTAATAGTGCCTTAGACTCCCTCAACTCTGCTGGCAATTGCTGTTTCAAAAGTATGAAATACGCCTTGCATTTTGGTTAGATTAAGTTATCTTTCTGAAAAGTGAAACATGCTATCCCACTTATAAATTGTAATCAGAGCTTAAATAAACTTTGATGCAAAAGAGCTCAAGAAACAGCTTGATTCTATTTCAATTAACATGTGCTAATATACTTTTTAAATTTTATATTTTATTTTTTTTTTTCTCCTACAGTGCATTCCTATTTTGTTATTTTATGTAACTTACAAAGTCAGAGCTGGACCACAGTCAAAAAATAACAAGCATCAGGACTGCTGAATAAGAACTTTTTGTAATTACTTTTAAGTTACAATAACAGAATATTCTGGTTTTGCACATAAAAAAAAAATCTCCCTCTCCCCCAAAAACAAAACACACGCACACACTTCTCCCTTCACCTTTTGCTTTAATTTTTAGGGCTACTCTGGAGATTCTGACATAACAACCACACACTGAAGAGTTCTGGCACAGCTATGTATCTACTCTTTAGTAATACCAAGCTAACTTTAATGTAAGGATACTCTACCATCTGCTTTATATTTAGATGTGAAGTCTGATAGAAGAATCTAATAGCCATATGACTAACAGTGGCTTTCCATTTTTATCTTCTGCGGTTATGAAAGTGGAAGCTGCAAACCGATTTACTCGAGGTTTTCCTTTTGAAAAAGAATACATCTGAAAGATCAGACTGATGAAACTGTTTAGTCCACTTGGGTCTACTTAATTTGCTTATTTATCCAAATTCATCACATAACAGGACTGCTGCTTTTGCAGCACATGCTTCACCATTAAGGCATTTACAAAGGAAGTTTACTACCTGTGACTGTTGTAGGGTTTAGAAGTATTACGATTTATATCAAATATTATTTCTTTTGTTCACTTCTGTGACTCTTGATAAGCTAAGTATTTTTGAGACAAGGAGTATTTTGAAACAAGGAATAAGAAAGCTTGTGCAGTAGAAAAAGTTTAGTTTAAATTATTTCTTCTATGTTATTAATTAAAAATCAAAAAAAGTTAGAAACAGAAAGGTCCCAATAAAAAGCATGCAACAGACAGGGCAAACTGATTACTAAAGAGAGCACAAGAGGTTTCTCTCCCCCATAAAGCAAACCCTTGTCCTTGCTTATAAAAGAGGTCATTCTACCCCTATAGGGACCTCTGTTCTTAATAGCTTACTGCTAGAGCATGAACTAGAAGCCCTGTCTTGCTCGTTTTGTAGCTACAGTGTGTTAGCATAGAGAAGAGGAAGGGGGGGAAGGAAAGGGAACAGTATAATAGGTCACTTGCTGCTGCAAACAGCATGATAGCTAAAGTTATTATGAGTCTAGTTTCATTCTGTAAGTACAAGGGAGACTTAAAAGGGCATCAAGACAGTCAGGCTGCAGAAGTTTGCTCAGTGCCAACACTGCAGCATTATGCATCTTGCTTTCAAGGAGTATTAATGATGCCATACATCATGATGATAAATCGGGGTTAGCAGCCAGTCTGAAGAGAAAGGGGAAGAAAGGATTTTGAAAAAACTGAAGGGAAAAAAAACCCCCATAGTTGAATTGCATGAGTTGGTCCTATTTCTCAGGCCAAGGGATTAGGAAGTTATTCTTTAAGAAAGAAGTCAGTGCTTTTTCTGCTGATCACCTGCCTATGATCTTCCTCTTTCCAGGTATGTGTGGTACCTGCACAAAAGCTTGTTTTGAAGGTTAGCTCTTGCACAAATGAAAAAAAATAAATCCACTTAGTCATTACAGTTGCCAGCTGACAAAGGAAAAAACTGTAATTTGCCATTCCACATGCAGACATCCTACAAGAATTAAGTTGTTCTTCAGCAACAGTGGACATCTACTGACAAAGATAACAGAATAAAACTCTTATGTGTATTAATGATCAGGACAGAATTAGCTGATGTTAATTAGTTCTTTGTTGAACCAAGAACACTATTCAAGAAGTAAGTTCAATGATAGGCAATGGTACATGAATCAAAAAAACAAAGCATAAAGGACTGGGTGACAATAGGGAATGGATTTTGCAAAAAGGGACTTAAACACAAAGGAAAGCTATTTCAGAAAACACAGACAGGCGTGAATTCAGAGTTCTTTTTCTGCAGCCCTGTATACAGCATACAGATGCATATGCAGGTCCCTGAAGCGTGGAATTACTGTTCTCAGTTCTACGCATCAGATACAATTTGTGAACTATTGATATGCTCATGTTGTTCTTGTACTATAAGGAGAGAGAGAATACTCAGCCCTCCACCAGTAGGGTCACTTTAGCACTCTGCAGAAACACTCTTTACTGAAAAGAGAAAGAGCAAATTTTCCATAAACTTAAACATGAAGAACTAAAACCTATTATTTCTATGCTTATTGTCAAAACACAAATGAGAAATCTGCTTTGAACTCTGAATTTAAAATGAGGCATATAAGAAATCTTGTTTATGAGCTTACAAATTCATTGGGAAAAAGAGAGTAATGTGCCACATTGTAACATACGCTCGCTGTTTTAAAACCAAAATATGGGCTATCGGTCTGCTGTAGATGAAGTATCAGATGCAAAAGGTCACGCACTGCACAAATTCAAGGAAATGGCCACGAGCAGTAGGCATATTACAGGATGCAGTGCTAATTAATGGAGGCTTTTTACTGAGTATCCATCTCTGTAGCACTAATGAGTTTGGATTAATCTAAACAACATGTTTTCATGGAAACTGATTAATTTTTGGGAAGTTACACGGCATACCAAATTTCAATCATTAAAAATGTTTGTAGCCAAGCAAAATAACTTTCTGAATCTGACTTCAAGAAAGAGAAAAACTTACAAATTCTACAACAGCAGACCATACAAGCTACCATGATGAGTTAGAGATACTTGTCATCGAATCTCATCCTGCATTCTCCTGTCCAATTTTAATTTTCTAGAGCTGAACCTACAGTCCTATTTCACTCAATGTTTCTGATCTCTCTTATTTTCTTTTCTAATACCTGAACAGCAAGTGTAGATAGAAAACACATTTTGGGTATTTAAAGAAGCCAAAAAAAAATTACCTAAAAATTATTTGGAAACAATTTGGTATACACTAAAATGTTGAAATTTTATAACGTAATCAAAGAAAGAAGATAGCTTATGCCTGCTTTGACTGAAAACCTAACAAAAATTACTAACCTCTGCTCTGCTACATATCCCAGAATTTGGGGTAATGTCTTTTAGAATGGCATGTTCTGATCACACATTCCACAGAGTTAAGAAGAAATTACTATTATATGCGACAAATATAAAAGTGTCAAATTCTTTGTTTCAAACTAAATTATAAACCAAGCTATAACAATGTAAACAACATAATAATAATAATACTAGCAATATAGAAATATAATAATATAGTAATAAATACTTTAATAAACATTTGTTTTGCTGTGGCTTTCAGCAATTCTTACATATATCACAGTAATTTTACATTAAAGTACTGCATTCTAAGGAATGACTTGACTTACAATTATTCTTTGCATTAAATAAGCAAATAGCTGAAGAATCTGGCAAACAGCTTTATTATAGAATAAAAGAAAGGAGAGAAAAGAGCATGTATGAGGGCAAAGCAGTCAGTTAAACACAGAATGTACTTAGGGGACCCCAGTTCCATAAGCCAGCAATACAGAAGGGTATTGTATAAATACAGTTTCTGAGGATGATAACCCTTAAATTTGAAGTTACCTCCTCATGATAGCATAGATTAACACCATTCATTCATTAACAATAATATGGCCTGTGAGTATGTCAACTTGTTACTGCACCTGACTATAAGCTAAAGCAGTTCAGTAGCAAGTCACTTAAGGTATCGCAAAACCAAGGTGGTGTCTTTTTTTCTTAAAAATAAAAAAATAAAAAAATCAGAAAAAACACATAATAAAAATTAGATAGTCTACAGACAGAAATAACATAATTTCCTAATTTCTGTCAAAATCTTCCTTTACTGCTCAGTATTAGTTAAAATAATTTCTCAAATGGATGGTATTTTCTCTACAACCCTACATAGGTCAACTTGATTAAAAAGAAGAATGCTTGTATAGCACTATTAATACAGTTTCCCTAATTTTAAATCATGAAGTCATTTCAGTATATCTACTGAATTCTCACAGAGGACCCAGAGCCTCTTTGATGTGTAATCACTTTAATCCAAATTTATTTAAAGTATTTGGTGATACACCACCAAAATATATCATAATTACAATGCAATTAAAATCTGTTGGAGATATTCACAGTGAGGTCAAAGTGAAATCATTCAAGGGTTTTGAAGGATATTAATGTATTTTTCTCATACAGATTAATGCCCATTAAGGTCGCATTCTAAACAATAATTTATATTTTGATGGACTTGTATGTCAATATAGGAACAAGAATTAAATAAAAATGAAGAGATATGAGTTTTTATTTGGGAATCTTTAGCAATAGAATATTCAAAATGCAATCACTGGATGTTTCCAAGACCAGAATTCAAACAAGAGACTAGTAACTCAGAAAAACAGTTTATTATTCCATCTATAAAAAACCCACCAAGTAGATGATTCTACTATTGATGAGACTAGGGAAAAAACCCCCCACAAAACACAACAAACAAACACCACCTCCCCCCAAAAAAAAAACATTTAATAATAAAACATTTAATAATATCCCTATTAGTTAAATACTTTTTCTTTAAACACTTGGTAGAAGTCTATAGGTATTACACAGGTTTACCTTTGTCTTAGTTTAAAATTTTCCTGTAATGTATGCCTAGCCTATTACCAACACCTCTACATCCTACATTTAGCTCTGAAAGACATAACTCAGTGATGTAATCAGAGGAAAAATAAAACACATTGAACTTCACAAATCTTACAACAGCTGCTCTGCTGCATTAACTGTTAGAAAGCCATCATTAGGGAAACCATTATAGAAAAAAAAACACTACCTTGATGAGTTATCCCTAACACTAAGAGATCACATTCCCCTTCAAACCAGGTAACTGCATTTCAAATACTATTCCTTTGTACAGCCACTTTAATGGTTGAGAATAAAGCTGTTACTACTCATTCTTTTGTTTCTGGAGATGGCTTTTCCACCAGGAGTACTTTCCAGATCAGTTTTAGGATGCTCATCCAACCTGCAGTAGTAATGTCAAAACACCAGTGTAGAAAGGAGAACAGGGAGGGAAGGATGGGTTCCAAAGCCTGACTGTGATGCCTGCACATGTGCTACAGGAATGCATCACTGGGATGCAAACACACAAAACACCAGAGCAGTTAGGGTGAGTGGTGTAATTTGTCTGGGATGGCACCCTGGCCAATGACTGCTGCTCACTAGATGTTTCAAAGGGCACAACAAAATCAGTTTGGAGAAAAATTCTTCCAGGCAGCAGCAGTTCAGTCATTCTTACATAAAATCTTCACAAACCAAACATAAAAAGAAAAATTCTTTGACTAGCATACCAACCAGGTATGTGTTCTGAATGAGCACGAAAGTCTTGTGAATTCTCTTACTGCTAAGTGTTATTCATATATGATATGATATTAATTATGAAATTAAATTGAACAAAATCACTGAATTATCACTGCAACTGGCAGTGATACTAAGAAAACAAGTCATGGTAAGTAAGTTTCAGGCCAAGGAGTCAGAAGTACTGACTGAGGTTTTTCTTTTGTTGTCTTTACTATTTTTACTACAGCTTCTTAAGCATGTCTATGTGTTAAATGTGTTAAAATTTAAAATCTTCAGCATTTCAACATTACAATAATATTAGCACAGCATATCTATGACTAATCCACTTAATAGTAGCATTGCAATCAAGTCATAGAAATCTACAACTGATACATAGCTTCAGAATTCCACACATAAATTATCTTTAGAGGACCTTAAAGTACCATTTTCTTTCAGAGTTGAATTCCAACCTAAACTTTCTACAGAAATCACAAATCAAACACAAATGCTATCCAAAAATGTTTCTCATTCTTCTAAAAGAAATATGATTCAATAGTTAAAGGAGTACACCTTGAATATGTTTGCATTTTCTGATAATGATGGAATATTTTATACAGCAGTTTCACTAAAAATGCCAAAATACGTATCACTAAGTTGGATAAAGAAATAGAATACATACAATGCACTACGAAGTCATCAAATATCTAACCCAAAGCATGACTAAAAAAGTAAAAATGTGTACTATAGATTCACAGAATGGTTTGGGTTGGAAGGGACCTTAAAGACCATGAAGGTCCAACCCCACCATATACTATTGCATACTCTGCACTGCCGCAGAAGAAAAATGCTGCATACACATATATGTACATATGCATATACATTTGTCACTTCCACATATTGAACCAAGCTTTCACAATGCTAGAAACAAGAAGAAACCTAAAGAAATGCCTGTTCTTCTGCTGTTTCAGAAATGGAAGAAGTGTCACCTCTTATATAGCATGTTTTGAGTACCACTAATTCCTTTTTAACAACATGAGCTTTAGCCCTGGGTCATGTGTTACAATTTCCAAATAATCTAATAAAGGTTTACAGTGACTCTTAAGCCATATTAAGGGATCTTTTTGTCTCTACACAACAATAACATCAGCTTGGCTGCACCTTAGAACATGCTAAATACCTTTTTATTTTTTTTTCTAGGGAGGTAACTGTTGGTTAATAGAGACGGGAATAAAGTGGCTTTTTCAGTTTACCATATTTTAAGAAAGAGTCCTTTCTAGTATTCCCTCCCTCCTATATCCAGCCTGTATAGCAAAGAAAACAAACTAAAAAAAAAAGGTTAAAAGAAAAAAAAAAAAAAAAAAGAAAGCAATTACCTATTTCAACATTATGCCTGAAAGGAAAACTGTAAGGATGCTGTAAATTTGAAATAACGATCACAGAATGCACGAGCCATGCAGGCATAAACCCAAGAATTACATACAGAATGAAAACACTCTGAACCCCACAGAGAACCTCTAGACCTACCTGCAGTATCTCAGTTCAGATACTGTTTGAGGCTCAGCCATGGGAAAGAAAGGAGTGAACACATGAATGCAAACAGAAATCAGAGAAAAGAGCAAAACTGACTGTGCTGAATAACACCACACAGAATTAACTACAGACTGGCACACAAAAATAAACTGAACCCTCTTAAAAGAAAATTTTCAGAAAAAATACATTTCTTTCCTCTGGTTGAAGAAAATGTTGAGTCATCTTAGTTGGGGCTGTTCAGCTTGGAGAACAGAAGGCTTCATGAAGACCTCATAGCAGCCTTCCAGTATCTGAAGGAGGCCTACAAGGATGCTGGGGAGGGACTCTTCACTAAGGACTGTAGTGATAGGACAAGGGGTAACGGGTTCAAACTTAAACAGGGGAAGTTTAGATTGGATATAAGGAGGAAGTTCTTTACTGTGAGGGTGGTGAGGCACTGGAATGGGTTGCCCACGGAAGTTGTGAATGCTCCATTCCCAGCAGTGTTCAAGGCCAGGTTGGACAGAGCCTTGGGTGACATGGTTTAGTGGGAGGTGTCCCTGCCCATGGCAGGGGGGTTGGAACTAGATGATCTTAAGGTCCTTTCCAACCCTAACTATTCTATGATTCTATGATCTTGGGACTACAGTGAATTTTTCCTTCATCTATTTAGATTCAGAGTTACTATTCCAACCAGGGTTTTGATGTCTCTCCTAACTATGAAACATGAGTTTAAATCAATCACATTGGTTTGTAGGAATACAGAAGAATGGACAAGTTTGAGCTTCTATTTTTTAAAACAACTCACGGTTTGCATTTACTAAGAATTGAGTTACTAGATCCTGACACTGTTAACTGCATCTTCTATTCAAGACACCATTGTGGCCTTGGATTCCTTAAGCTTATATTTAAGAATTATATCTTTAATCTGCATATCTAAGAAAACAAGGCTTGCATGTTCGTGCTATGCATGTATCGTTCTACCCCAGTAACTTTTGAACTCACTGGCCAATTTTTATCAAATCTGACAAAAAACTATAAACCTCAACAACAGTTAAGTCCCCACAAGTTTTATGAACTTTAATAACCAGCAGGAGACGCGTGGCCCAAAAAGGTGTCCCACTTAGAAGGCAGGCAAGACTCTGCAACTACTGAGTTCATTTGCCTGCAGCCACCAGGCTGGGTTAGCTACATATCCTCCATAACAGGGATATCACAGGCTCCATAAGGAACAATGTAGGGTTCATACTGGTGAAGAAGAATGACTTAAGAATGATTTAAACTTTAAGAAAGCAGGCTTTATCACATCATGAAAGAGTAGGTTTTCAAATAAATAATGTAAGCACTGCATAAGTAAAAGTACAGACTCACAAGAATTTGCAATTTATAATTACGATTACTCCTCTAACTACTTTAGTTTACCTCTACTTACACCTGAAGAATGGTATGTGACAATAGTCAATGGTATGGGACAGTTAAATGATTCTCTGTCTTCAGGTTGTTAATATTCTTTATCACTAATGCTGCAAGCAATTTATCATACCATATGCTTGAATGGAAGCCACTGGAGCAATAGTTTTTCTGCATATTCTCTCTGTGTAGGTTTCTATGCATGACAGAACAAATATTGAGACTATCTGACAGCCTCCATTTTATTTTGCAGGTCTGTTCCAACACATTTAACCACAATGCATATCTCCTCTCTTTCCTCCCCTTCAACCTGCCCTACCAATGACCTTAAACCCAATTTAAATGAGCCACCCTTTGCTAGCAATGAGAAATAATTCAGCCTCAACGATGGTTTGTTAAAGCCTCTCTCATAAAAGACACACATCTTTTCAGTCATTTTCAATCATACAAGGACTTTCGGCTTAAAAAAACCATTCACTAGTGATGCTAGGAAGGCTGGACGTACATTAAAGTTCAAAGTAAAAGAATTTAGTTTTTGCAGTCCTTAATTATAAATTTAACATAAGGGAATCACAGCCTGAGCAACTTTTTTGCCACAGTTCGAGAATGACTAGATTTTGCTGCTTTCCCAGACAGAGAGGAAGGGTTTAATAATTCTCCTCACTGCAATTAATGCCTTTTTTTCCCTCTATAGAATAGCACACAAAATACATTAACAACATAAATTACACAAAAGAATTAATGAAATTCACTTGCAAATAAGTCCAATAAGGACTTCTAATATCAAACTTTCCTCAAGTACTCTGAAATGATTAGAGACAGATCTACGAATGGATTCAGGCTTCTAGCTCCCACTAATATCCTAGAACAGTGATTTTTACTTTACAAAGGTATTTAAACATTTCTGAGCTTATTTACAAGCATATATGATCAAGGAACCTGGTTAATACATTTTGTATGGAGTCTGCAATTCCTCTTCAACTTCACACAAGAGCTTCTGATACCTTTTGTGTTTATTCCAATCACTGAAATGGCATGATATGATAAGATTGAAATTCTGGACAAGAAGCAAAAACTTGCAAAAAATGGACTCTACTTTAGCCCAGAGACATGTAACAATTACAATGCAAAAGTGTTATTGATTTACAGACAATTCATATGAAAGTGTCTGCCTTGTTAAAAACAGGATCATAAAACAAAAAGCTCTGTGCTGCTAGACACAAACTGTATTGTGTCTTGCATGAGTGTCAAGTCTTGGCAAACATCCAGTTGCTGAAACATTGCCAGGCACATCAGATATATATTAATGCAGGATAATCTGTAAGAAAAGCATTCTTTCATAATTTTTTTTTTTTTTTTTTTTTTTGTAGAACCATCAATCAACTTCCTAGCTGAACACCATGTGGCTCAGCTTAAGAGATCCTCAGGAATGCTTCAGTGTCTATAAACCACTGACTAACTTCACAGACTTGGTGCCTTTCACTGCCCATTGTCCTAAGTATTCGCTGAAGTTATTTGGCTGGCTGTCAGCAGCTAATTCTGATTTGTAACTTGGGAAACCAGCAGTGGGAGGTCGCTCAGATCTGACTAGTGACATCCTCAACATCAATTAGCCAAGATGCAGACTGCCAGTAAAGAACCTTTTGCAGCTTGAATTATTTTATAGGAAAAACAGGAACATACAGGACCATCTAAACATCTGTCAGGAGAAGAACCAGGGCAAGCATCTTGTTATTTAGCCCACCTTAAACTGTAAAGAGAAGCAAAATGATACATTTTGGTTTTGTTCAAAGCTTTAATTTCCTAATAAAGACATATTCTAACCAATATAAGTGCGCTGGTGTTTCAAGATACGGGTATTATAAAAATAAAATGAAGTGCAAAGTTTCCAGATAATTCTTACTATAGAACAGTAAGTTTACATGAGCTGTAAGGACTGAACTTGACCATGCAGGAAAAATGTACCCTGAAGAATGGTTGAAACTATTTCTAGTCTACTGACATTCTGTGGGGCTTATAGAGTCCACTTCAAAGTGTTAATCCCTGCCTTTCTATTCCACAGGAAAACAGTAATTTACTTAGGCATCTGATCTTCAAAGAGCAAAGGCTACTCACCAGTTTCTAATCCAAAGCATTCCAATGTCATTACTTAAAATGTATGTTTCAATTTCATAACATATATTAAAGCGCTGTTATTTCTACATAACTTCACAAGAGTCATTATGAGGAAACTAGCATTGTTAAGTCATGGGGAGAAAATATGAACAACTTCACTATAGTTCTAACTACTGGATTAATTTCTTGCAGTCAGATTTATGAAACATGAGGGACTGGATGACTCCACGTAATGGCAATAGCGTATTTCATCTCAGACTCACAAATAACTTGAATAGAGTCCAATTTAGAGGCGATGAAAAACCTGAAAGGTTTTTGATGGCTTATACATCACCAGTTTGCTGCCTGCATCAAGCTCTAAAGGAAGTGTTAATTTAAAGGAACAAATACTGCTTTTACTTGGATACGTCCACATAAGATAGCTTGAAGTAGCTATCCCAGGCACTTATTTATAGAAAGAATACTAATAGCACAGAACTCAGCAGAAACCTGTTAGACAACCTTGACAAATATTCTGGTGACCTGAAGTTATGACTACTGACAAAATAGGTGGCTTATTTCAAGCTACACTGTGTATGCTTATGTGAGCTACAAGCATAGCTGTGCTTGCAGTGTGGTCATGCTTAATTTCTTTAAAAATGGTTCTTTAGAAAGAGTCACATCACACTCTGCAACATTCACATTATTTGTTGATGCCTGAACGATCTCAGTAAGTAACATTCATCTTATGCTACGAAGAGCACTTAATTAGCTCTCTTGTAAATTGCAAACACTCCATGGCTATGTCACCCATTGGAGATACACTTTTTATTTCAAATAATGAATGCATTCAAGAAACAAGAAAATAAAGTGATTTTTGAAGGAGTGCACTTCACCTCAGTTTTGTTTCTTTAACTAAAGAGTCAGTAGATAAGTTTTCTTCTTATCACAATTAGTTCTAACATGGTAAGAATTAATATGAGTCTGCACAGTGCCAGGTTCTCTATAAACATCAACCCAATACATCTTTTCTAAAAACCACACTCTTAAGTCATCAATTTGATACTGGAAAAGCTTATACATGATAGTTCTCAAAAGTCGCATTTGTCTGGGGTAGTTATTTCATGAGAGATTTCTCCTTAACCCCTTCCTTCTAAGCCACCATTACAGACTGAAATTATGACACAAACTTCAGTACTGCTTCCCAGCCTAAAGGCAGGTCTTGGTAGACACCTTTTCATCAACCACCAACACTCCTCTACAGACAAAGTCTCACTACCAAGTCTACTTGCATCACAAAGTCTATTCTCTATCTTCCAAGCCCTTCTTTTGCTTCTAAGGGTCCCAGCCTACAGGAAGCTTAACAGGATCTATATTTGATCTACAATGGTCCTACTCTTCTATCTGCTGCATAGTTATGTCCCTTGCCTTATCTTTGAACAAAACCAAAGCAAGCTGAGAAGTCAAGAAGTCAAGCTTTTATTTTTTTTTTCTTTTTCCCTCTTTCTTATTTGTTTTCTGTTGAAAAACAGCATTCTGAAGTGGCCTTCTCTATGGCTGCTCAATATGCAGTGGAATCAGAAAAGGTAGTTGGAAGGAAGAGCATGTGACACATGCGACAGTGTTGACATTGACCAATGGAAACTGCTGCAGATACCATAGATACATTCAGGTTACAAAAAAAAAAAAAAAAAGACCTGTGCTATGCCAGAGGATGTGAATGATATTGAACTTCTCCTTATCTGATGCAAAAGCACAAGCCCTTCTGAGTTTGAGTGGTTTGTTTTAATAATTGATACGCTGCAAAAACATTTTGCATATAGAATGCATCCATTACGTATTTAAAGTAAGTATTTAAAATTAAGTATTAAAAATACCATGAAGAATTTAAAACATAAAATATTAAATACCTTTGAGCCCAAAATTGCATGTTAGATGTAGGTGAGTCTTATGTTTTATTTTGGTACCATTATCATAGAATCACAGAATCTTAGGATAGTTAGGGTTGGAAAGGACCTTAAGATCATCCAGTTCCAACCCCACCGCCATGGGCAGAGATACCTCAAACTAGACCACCTTACCCAAGACTCCATTCAACCTGGCCTTGAACACTGCCAGGGAAGGAGCATTTACCACTTCTCTGGACTACCTGTTCCAGTGCTTCAACACCCTCACAGTAAAGAACTTCTTCCTTATATCTTACCTGAACTTCCCCTGTTTACATTTTAATCCATTACCCTTTTCCCTATTGTCACCAAAAGCCAGGAGAATAAAACTCCTTAACACCAACGTAGCATTAGGAAGCAGGCACTACTTTATTGCATTAAAGTCCCTGATGAAGAGTCCCTCTCTGGCATCCTTGTAATTATCAATATTTAATTTATATTGTATCTGTATTATTTAATTATATCTATATTCTTAATGAAACTCCATGCCACACATAAGACAACTTGTATTTATGTCAATGGTTAATTACATCTCCTTACACCTGTGTGAATTCCCATATTTCTTGTACTCTTTTTTCAAAATTCAGTCAACATGTAGACTAAATAGTGCATCTCATAGGTTAGAGGAACTGATGCCTCTTGTGGATTGCTGCAGATAGGAGGCAACTGTTAGGAATAATTTACCAGTTTTTACAATACAGAGAACTCATAGATTTATACTAGGACTGGTGTATTCAACAGGCAAACAATCTGACAAAAGCGTGGCATAGGAACACCAGGAACACTTGTGGTGACATACAATTATCCATAGGTAGTCAAAACTAAATCCACTGTAACAACTTGCAGAAAGTATACTGACTGAAAAGGTTATAATAATACAGCCAATGAAACTTTATGCAGAGAAACACAAAACAATGTACCATAAAGAAAAAATCAAACAGAACAACCCTGAAAAGGCAGGGCTCACAATCATGAATTCCAGCCTGGATAAGGGAGAAAAGTTTTTCTCTAAATTTTTGAAAGCATTATCTGACTAATTAGCACCAATCAAAACAAAAAGAAAAGTTGGCAGGATGTTAGCACTGAATAACGAAAGAATACAGAACCAAGGAGAAGCCAATGCCATGCCTCTTCACGCATCCTTGCTATTCCAAAATTCTGAATTTCATCATGACATTCTTTCATAACAGTTGTCATAAAGACAACTGTAATAAAGCTGACAGAAGAAAATTGACTAAATATTCCACAGCTCAATTTGAGATGGACAGAGATGAAAAAGAATACAACAAAGATATACAAAATCATGAACTTGAAGATGATCAGGAAAATGACTATGTGCTGTCTTTCATTATTCGGGAATCAAAAAATAATTCAAATAGTGAGTCTCACAGGCAGTAGCCTTAAATAAAAAGAAAAGCTTTCACACAGTACATGAACACTGATTACAGAAACTTTGAAAATCACTACTACAAGCTGCTGCAGAGATTGGAACTGTAAGAGTCTATAGGCAAATTTACGAAAGGAGAGGCTAGACATGATTTTTTAGGCTGTAACATCTATCATGGGAGGGCCCTAAAAGCCAGGAGACCGTGCAAGGCTTAAGTTAAGCCTCACCTTGAGCCACCTCACTTCTTTCATTGTTCCCAAAGCATCTCCAGTACTGACCATCACTGGAGAAAAGTAGAACAAGCTTATTGCATATTCATGGCTATTCCTTGGTGCAATACAGTAATACTTATTCATGTTACCTACTTCAGTCATTTGTCAAGGTGTAAACAAGGCAGGAGAAAACGCCAAGTGAGCTGATTACAGAGGAACCCATGATTTTTATAAAAGACAGTGTACTGAATGGCAATTCCAAAAATGGCTACAATTATCAAATCCTAGCAATTCCATGCTTTTGTCTGGATGCAAGGAATACACCTGGGTTGGAGTAATCCCAGGCACAGCTACAGGTTGGGCAGAGAAGAGATTCAGAGCAGCCCTGCAGAGAAGGACTTGGGGGTGTTGGTCGATGAGAAACAACATGAACCAGCAGTGTGCACTCGCAGCCCAGAAAGCCAACCGTATCCTGGGCTGCATCAAAAGAAGCGTGACCAGCAGGTCAAAGGAGGTGATCCTGCCCCTCTACTCTGCTCTCGTGAAACCTCACTTGGAGTATTGTGTGCAGTTCCGGTGTCCTCCCGTATGAAGACAGGCTGACAAAGTTGGGGCTGTTCAGCCTGGAGAAGAGAAGGCTGCGTGGAGACCTCATAGCAGCCTTCCAGTATCTGAAGGGGGCCTGCAAAGATGCTGGGGAGGGACTCTTCATTAGGGACTGTAATGACAAGACAAGGGGTAACAGGTTAAAACTTAAACAGGGGAAGTTTAGATTGGATATAAGGAGGAAGTTCTTTACTGTGAGGGTGGTGAGGCACTGGAATGGGTTGCCCACGGAAGTTGTGAATGCTCCATCCCTTGTTCAAGGCCAGGTTGGACAGAGGCTTGGGTGGCATGGTTTAGTGGGAGGTTTTCCTGCCCATGGCAGGGGGTTGGAACTAGATGATCTTAAGGTCCTTTCCAACCCTAACTATTCTAAGATTCTATGATTCTGTGAATACCTGGGCTTAGATAAGACACACTGGTGAATCCTGTATTCTAAGGCAAAATCAAATATAGTTAGGCTATACTTTGTCAGGCTGAAAACATAAACCAACTTAATGTCAAACTAAAGTGTCACATTAGGAAAAACCAAAGGTGAATAGGTGAGCTCTATCTAAGCACATACTAACAATGCCCCATCCAAACTACATCAGTCTTTCTAATAAAAGGAAATATTTCTATTTCAGTTATTAAAATATTTGCACTTGAAAAGCTGAGGCATAGAAAGATGTGCAATTAAGATGCTTAAATGTTGGTGATGTGTATCAGAATGTAATTAGGCATCTAGAAGAGTGAGAACAGGCAAAACCAATGAGAATAACATGGTGCCATGATGCAAGCATGGCAGAGAGCATCAATGGTAAGTGGAGAAAGCTGTGCCTCCTGGATTCAGGTAGTAAGATGACCACTACTTTGTTTTATTACAAGGAAAAAGAACTACCAAAAACTAAGAGGTCTGGGTTTGCTTAAAAAATACTCATCCAACTGGCTGATTTTAGATGAAAGAAAAATGGGAACTGTGTAATTATATACACTTACCTTGACAAATAGAAAGCAGTCTGTGATTAGAACGTAGTAATTAGTTACAAAATGCTTCCCATGGATTTAATTACCCATCAGTCTACATGTTTCTTAATTACTTTTATCTCATTGCATCAGTAAAAATTTATGCCTGGGGCAACTGCCACTCACTTATTTACACAGCTTCTAGTTTTTACAGTGAATATATTACAGCAACATGGCAAAACAATGCTAGAATTACAGTTGAAGTTTCATGCATATGAAATTTCTCCCTCAATTTGCTATGGAAATTATTTTCTTAGGTTTGAATTCAGACCCAACTTTAAGATCCATTTGTTCAGGAAGTTTCAAAGTATCTAAAAGAAATTCAAAGAAAAAAACACCAGTTCTTGGTTGATAGGCAAAACTGTCAATCTAGTATATATATAACTCTTCAGAGAAATGTATTAGATTTCTAAATTTGAATCAAATCTTAAGAATTTCTAAGGGAATAAAACCGACTCAAAAACTGCCCTGTTATCAATAATAGCCTTCATCATAAGCATCAGTGTTAGTTAAGAGATATGATTAAGCCACCCAACCTGTACAGAGTAGACAGCTTTTATTATGATCCACATGGCCAGAGAATGACAGAATAATTTAAAAAAAATGAAACCAAATCTATAGTTGCAGAAGTAATAAGTATATCTAATTTGTCTGTATAAACCCCAGAAGGGTTGATTCATTTGCTCGCATTTTGCATACAGTTATCTTTGCTGTGGTTGCATGCTTTTTGCTCTGATAGAATTTCTGTATTAAGAAATTTATCTTTTTATCAACCCATGAATTGATGGGTGCAATACTCACAGTATGTAAAAAAAACCCTGTTACACAGAGTATGCATTTTTGTAAGGTAATGCATAGTGACAAAACTCTTTTCTTTATACTTGAACTTTTCAGAATTTATGAATAACAAAAGCATAAATATAGTTTATGTGGAAAATGTCAGAAAGTTCAAGTGACAGAAAAAAAAAAAAACACCCATACTTTACAATGGGAAAACAATGGAGTTATTCTAGCAAGAAGGCAAAGCTAAGGGTAGGTTCCCCTAAATGGTAAAACTTTACTTACTGAAGTTTTCCTCAATATGAAGACCATGCCTCTTACACTTTATTTCTAAAGCCCATATCATCTTAGATTTATTTTCTCATGCATGTAGGGATTGAAAATGTTTTCATGAGAGTAATAAAAGTGGTTGGAGTACAAGCTTCTAGCAAGAAAAAAAGCTAGGTTCTGGTTTGCGGTCATCACTGGAAGTAGCTCATTACCAAAGACTCCAAGCCCCAAGGAAAATTATATACGTTTTCTTTTGATACCGAGTCATATGAATTGAAATCATCAGCTACTGTACTTGATAAACGAGTCAAATTCACAAGTATTAAAAATTAAATGTGTTTGCAAATCAGTCTTTGCACATCAGTAGAGAAGCTCATGGCATATTTTGGAGAAGTAGCAATATGAAGCAGTAAGGTCAGCTAACCCTGGCAAGGCAACAGCCACCATCATCTGCCCTAGCCTTTGAGGACCTGAGACACCTCACCTGCCTGATGTAACAACATCCCTTCCACCTGGCTCCTCTTACACCTGGCTAACAAAAACCCCAGGTTACTGGTGTGAGTCTGAATGTACATGTCTCAATTGGACTGTCATCAAAAGCCAGATTTTCCACATAGCTTTAGTAGTTAAAAATCAATGAGTAAAGTAATCTTAATGTGCAAAAGTTGCAGGTCTGCTGAATTATTAATAAGCAATACTACTGTAAATGCTTTTGTTCACCATTCTTCGATGCACTTGCAAATGTTTTCAAAATGAAAGGTGCTGAAGCATGAAGACTGTAGGCAGCCATTGCTTTTTGAAATCACAGTGCAGGGAATTGGTGGAATTCTTGCCTGCCTGGGTTATAATCAGACATCGTGAACTTTCCTTGAAAGCAGACTTCAAATTCACAGGGGTCCCAAACCTTCAATCAAGGAAATGCTTGAAACGACCTCCATCTGCCATTTTAATGTATTCTTCCCAAAGACTTTCATAAATATTTAATATAAGAAACGCACTGTTTAAACACAATGAATAGCTTGTGAAATTAAAGTTGGCTGATGGATTACACAATATAATACACAGTAAACAATGGCAGAGAAACCATAGGCAGAACCACACACTTTTCTTCTGCTCTTCAGCTAAATTAATCAGAAAGGAATGTGAAGGCAAATTTCATGATACTCTTATTAAAGATACAGTAAGCCTGTACAACAGCCTTATTACAGAGCATGTTCCTAATATTGTGTGTTCCACAGGCACACAAGAGACGCTTGTGAACTGTAGAGAAGACACATACAGAATCTTTTCTTATTTCTAAATTGCTTCTTTGCAAGCCAGTACAGCCTTCCTCCCAGCATCTTCACTGAGCTTCAACAATAAAGCTGGGAAGACAAAGCTGTGCCCAAATTTCAAGTCAGGACTCAAAAGGCTGCATAATTATATAACCCAATTTTGAAAAAACACTAGACATCTTATGACACTAAAACCATAGCAAATGCTTTGCAGGCAGCCTGATGTACAACCTCAACCAATACACACTGAGACAACTGCATCAGCAAATCTTTCAGCAAAGCCCAACTCAGCATCCTCCCCTCCTCCCTCAAATTTGCACTACATACAGCTGTGGCTTTCTGGAAAAGCAGCTGAATGTAATTTATGAAATTCCCAAATTTAAACATTCACTATGAGCTTTTCAATGTATACTGTCTGCTCCATGTGCCTGCGCTTGATATTAATATACAGATATACACACATATACAGGAAAAGATTTAAGTTTATGTTTACACTACCACATTCAATGTTTGACCCCTTATAATATCTGAAACACCTAAATATAAAAGCACAAATATTACAAATAATTGTATGTTTTCACCCCAAAATTACATCTTTTTTTTTGAAATACATTGCTGGTATCAGAATGTACTTTTCCACTCCAGTATAAAAGAGAATGTTGGCTTATCTGTAAATAACAAATGAATACTTGCTTCTGTAAAAAAAATGGTTCATTGTAGAAAACATCACACACTTGGCAGAAGACAAAAAAATATGTATGAAAACAATACTTAGTTCTAAATAGAAATGTAAATCTAGATAAGGCTTAAGTCTATGAAGACACAAATACTAGGATTCATTGAAGAAAACCACCAAAATATTACTCTTACATAGGTCTATGTGACAGAACAATGCATTGTTTTGAAAAGAACTCAAATCCAGCACCTCATAATTCTGTGAAAATACTAATAAAAACATACATACAGTAGTAAAACTCTGTAATTACAGTCCTAACTTTTATAGTATCCGTATATACTTGTTTTTAAATTAAAAAAAATAAAAATTTGAAGCACATGAATTTTGGGATAACAAATTGTTATAGCAGATGTGATTTTTTTTATTATTATTTTGATTCCTACTTGCCTAAAATATCATAAGAGGCTTCTTTTCTCATTTTTAAAACTCAAAACATTAATGATCTATAACCAAGCAACTGAATTTTATTTTTTTAAAACAGTTACTGACCGAACTGATACTTAAGCATTGCCAAACTCAAGTCTTCCCAACCCAACTGTCAAGATATAAATCCTTTAAACTATAATTCATTACAAAATTTAGATTCACTTCTGAATCTCATTATATTTCATTTTCTCAAAAATTCACAAAACTTTACTCTTCCTCACACTCTCTCTGGACAGATACGTACCTGCTTTTAAAAAAAGATCACTGAACTGAAATTGTTACACCAAACATTTTTTGTACAGTATGCAAATCACAGTCTTAGAAACTAAGTGGATGATCTAAACAAGGTTTAGAATCACTCTTGGTTGAAGGACATAGACACCACATCACCACTACCACCATCCAAATCCTACCAAACATACTTCAAAAACGATTCCTGGTTATCTTACATATATATCTCTATATACAACATATATGCTTGTACACATATGTATGACAATAAATTGATAGCAGTTGCTGAGACACAGACGAATGGGTGACAGGCCCATGATAATCAAGACAGCACTTCAAATCAAATTTTAGTTCAGCCAGAAGCAGCAGTAGATTCTAATACAATACAGACCAATATGGAATGATTGGAAACATGTTTCTTTCCAGTTTGGATCACAAGCACATATTGATGGCTTGTTGGTCAAAAAAGGGAGAGAGAGAAAGGGAAGGAATCATATTAATCTTTAGAAGGAGGAGAATAAAAAAGAAAAAGCCTGAACATGCAAAGAAAAAATAATGAGAAGAGACAGAGTAGGAGGAATGCAAAAGTCACAGAACAACAAAGGTTTTGATTCTGGTGTCTCAGAGTGGCTCAGAGCACTAAATCAGAATTTACTGTTGACCCTAGAGAGTAAAAAATGTTCTGCAGTTGTTCAGACACATCAAGCAGATCATAAAAATTAAGATGTATAGAGATGCTCCTACTTAAAAGGGCAACTGTTTTTTATCATCCTCACTGCAATTAATTCAACATATTTAAAGAAGTCCATGAACTAGGAAATTACTACTTTCAAGAACAGATTACAAAATTAGATAGCAGTGGCTTAATTTACATTGCTGACAAGAAAATCCAGAAAACTCACCAATTTTACAACAGATACAACTCCTTATTTCATTACCTTGTTAACTTTCTTTTTTTTTTTTTTTCCTGCTTAATGTCTTCTTTTTGGAAGAAGAGCCTTGCTTTTCTCTTATCTAAACCTAACAATCTGGGCCAACAAAACTATCTACCTACATTCATTTGGGATGAGTTCCCTACAAGCCGATAAAAGTAAGTAACTAGCTAAAACTATCAACATATTGACATTCAAAATTACAAAAATTTTTTACTATCAAAGAATACCACTTAGACATGATCTCCTTTTCAAGATGTTTGTGAAATAGTTAATAGTTTTAAGTGCCAGAAATGATTCAACTATGTTTCTCAAAAAGAGTTACATTGCCTAAATACTTACGAACTTTTCCTTCCTTGCAATTGCCATATATAAATACAATTTTGGAGAAATAAGCCATTATTTTGTATTATCTACAAAAATCAATAGACAACACAAAGCTTCCAAATGACTGACTTGCATTAAACTGAAAAGTAGGTTTGTTCTCTTGCTGGTAGAAATCTTCCCCTTCAAGGGAGATGAAGACTGACTGCGAAGGCACAAAGCTTAACATCCTCACAGGTCGCAACATCAGCCAGTTGAAGAAGTGTTCAATAATTTCTGCTTTAAATAAGTGGAGCCTCTAGACAAGTAATGCTTAAATGTTAAGTGGCAGTGACTTTTATGCCTAGTTAGAGGAAAATAGCTGGAAACTATTTCTATTAGAAGGACATACCCATGATCACTGACAGCACCCTTATGCAATTCTACTAGTTTTAAATTCTGCTAAAGAATTTACTGACATTATGATCCAGATCATAAAATGTGAACTCTCATTTTTACAATAAGCTAGAAAAAAAACCCAAATAGATTTGGTGGCGAGTCTGGGGACAGGAAGAACGTAGGTGTACAGTGCTATGTTGAAGATAGTGCACCTGTCTTCCAACAAGCCAAAAACTAAAGAGAATGAAAAAAAAAAAGCAACAAATCTCAAATAAATGCTTATTTATGAAAATTTAAAAAGGCACTAAAGAACAAGAAGGTAAAATACCAAGAATATCAAATGCAAAGGCATTTCTTGGTATTCTCAACATCCAAAATGCAATACTGTCTTAGAGCAATTAGAAAAAAAAACATATTCTGAAATTATTTCTGACCTGAATAATAAAAAGTGTCTATGAAATTTTGTTGACTTATGAATCAAAGCCTATCTTTTCCCTTCAGGTCAATATTCAGTACAGAAATGTTTTACCTGATTTGTGGAGTAGTGGAGTTCCTCAACTGGCCTATAAATTCATGACACTCAGTACTATCAGATGATATATTCTGTAAATTGAAGTGATGCTAATATAATACATCTCCCAAGAGACTTGGGAATAATCATCAGTAAATGCAATCGAAACACACTAACTTCAGAAAAATAATGAAATTCTTTAATTAATAGAAGTTGCCACTGAGTAACTTGTTGCTTTCTCCCTGACAGATTTTAAACTAGTTCTAAGCAGACATTCTCCCTTCCCCCATCCTTTTTAATTAATGTTTTCAATTTATCACTCACTTAGAAAGTGACCTTACTTTTACCCTGCATCTCCCTCTGGTGGTTTCCTTTTCTGCTTATTTAGAAGCAATTATAGTTAGTAGATTCTTCATGCCTTGATCTAAAGCAAAACACAGTGTTAACTTGAACTTACCTTCATCCCCTTCTCCTTTCACTAAAGCTAAACTAATACAACTAAACTAAAGCTGGCTAATGCAGTTCTCCTTCCACACTACCCCTGCCAAGCCTTCTTTGCTGTTTCTCTGCCCATTTCATCCCTCAGCCATATCCATGAATATCCGTAAGCTTTCTGAGACAAGGAATCAGCAGAACTTCAGAAACCCTCTTCAGACGTACACACTGCTTAACATTAATGCTCTCTAAAATATAGCAAATATTACCTCAAATATCAACATTACTACTGTTGCTTTCTGATAAAATTTGCATTACTGGGATTACAAACCTGAACTGCTGCTTCTCCCATAAGTTGGCTAGTATGGACACTTACAATAAGCAAAAAAGCCAAAAAAGCCACACAGACCCACAACAAAATGAGCAGTTTTTGCTAGTGCTGTTAGGAGAGATGTTGAAGGAGAAAGCTCACAAAAGTCTGAATGCGCCAGTAGCAGTTCTCAGATTTCTGAAGATGTCAGCCTGTTTTCTGATCAAATACAAAGACACACAAATTCCTGTAATGCACAATGGAAACCTCAACTCGTACCGAAAACCTGTTCCTACAACAAATAAAACCACTGAATCATGTGTATGATGATCATGTTTGCTACATTTTGTGATTCTTTATCTTCAGTTTATGTTTTTCGTCCTTGTGGTGGTCAATTTTCCATGATTTTTTATACACAGTATTCCCAACGACGTCTGATGCTATTTGAACTTTAGAGGAATAAAGCCAGTTTTGAAGGACACATGGTAGTATTTTGAGAGGCTCTCTAGTATTTACGTACTTTTTAATCATTAATGGTGCAAGTTGGTAAGCCATTACAGATGGTTCTGAAACTTTTATCCAATAGCTTATTTTCCTTAACTTTGTTATACTAAAATCATTCACTTTTTGTAACACATCCAAATAGCTTGTAGCACTGAAGAGTCACTACATTAAATGATGCCTCAGAGGCCTTATGGCAATAGGGAGTAGAAATTGCTGCTCTAGCAAAAAAAAAAAGAAATACTTTAAAATGATAGATGAGCAACTAACCAGACAAGTTGTTTCAACTCAACGAGAAACATGCAGGGAAAATATTCACCCAGTGGAACATGAGAGTTTTCCAAGCTTCAGAAAAACACAGTAAACAATGGACACAAAAATAAAACACGTTGAAATAACTACACAATGTCCTTTCAAATGATATGTAATATTAGCACCATTCTCCTTTCACTTTTATACTCCTGAGACACACGTCAGTGTGCCAGAGAAACATCAATCATCAAGCAAGAGAAAAACATAAAACCTATCAAACTGTAGGGTGGTCTTTTCTCAGGAAAAATGTCAGAGCGTTTCACTTTGATCATTTTTATTATTTTTTTTTTTTCTTTCAGAAACAGACCAGGAAAACTTCTCCACCCTATAAAAATAATAAAGCACAAAGCCACACAACTTTCCAGCCCAGAAAATAATCTCCATTGAAAATTGTTTCTTTCCAGTGGCACTGAGGGACAAATTAACATTAAAAATGCTGGATCACAAATGTTATGATCATAACTATATTTGAAAGCAGAAATTTCTGCTTTTAGCACTGATCAGTAAGGAAGAGGAAATGCTGTTTTAATAATGACACTAACAGACTAATTATACATCTAATTTTCAGTGTCTAAAAAACCCTACATTCTTCATTTTGTCATGTCCAGAAGCCTGTAAATTGAATATAATCAACATTATAATTAAGATTTCAAAATAGCTTCTATTCTAATAGTTTGTCTTTGGTAGTTAATTACTTTCCAGGGAAAAAAATCATCTTCTGGGATTAAACGTCCATTTCACTCCGGAAAAACACCAGCACACACACATTTTATATATTGTCAAGGAAGTCTACGTGCTCTCTGGAAGAAAGTTATTTTCCTAAGCTGAAAAGCAGAATATGCCCCAGTAATTTCTTAGCAGTACAAGAATATGACTGTTACATTTTCACAGGAAAGTGGCCACAGTCTTTTAAGGAGAGAATACCGCTGAGCAGAAACCTGGAATACCAGCAGTCACTTGTGGAAAGCACAACTAAAGTTTAAAAATAACTCATCACAAGTCAGAATGCGCATTTTCAATCAAGACACAGGCTTGGGAGGGACTTGCAAAATCTCAATCTTTTTAACAAAAGTCAAGACTTCCCCTAAAGGTTTTTACCCAAATTAGGTGATCATCAGAATTTTAGAGCAAGAATTCACCTCTGGAAAAAAAAAAAAATGGACTTGATTCTTTATATGCCTTGAGTAAATGGGGAAAGCAAACCCCAGTGTGTAAGCCTATATAACATCTGCATGTTAAGAAATAACTAGAAATCAAATTACTGCTTCTATATATGTATTTTTATAAAGGTATTGAAGTAAATGGGTAATAGATCAGGAAAGTAAAAAATTACCAAAGAGAAGCCACTTTTCAAGAAATTCATACGTTAACACTACTGTTGCCTGTTAAGTATAACAGCACCTCACAAAACACTCCTCCCCCCAGAAAAACAAATTGAGAACGTAACTCTTGAGGGAGAGGAATATCCTCTTGAGATGGAGGGAATGCAAGTCCACATGGCTGAGTGAATACAAGTCCACATAGCTGAGGAAATATGTTCGGATTCAGTGGGGAGATGGGAATCCCCTATACAATCAGTATATTGGCCTCATTAGGCTTTGTGGAGATTTTGTTTCTTTGGGTTATCTTAAAAGAGTCCTTTCAAAGTGCTGTCCCAACATGACAAGAACATATGTGGTTTAACAGCTGAAGTCTGATTAAAGGAATTCAGAAATTCTGTGCAATATAAGCAGTAGAAACCATATGAAAAGCATGTCAATGTCCAGTCTTAAAGAAGGTTCCTACTGAATGAGATTCAAATATGACATATTTTACATGCAAATACAGCAGAACTATAGAGATATTTTTTTCTGAAAAATCTAACAGCTCAGCAGATCTGTATGAAGAAGCCTTTTATACTTATCCCTCAAGCATTTTTAATTCTACCAGGGTCAATAATTATCAGATCCATATAAGGCATTCTACATATGTGGAAACAAAAACTGCAGAAAAAGAAGCCATTCAAGTAGTCCTTTATACTTGAAAGAGAAGCCCATGAAATTCCTCAGAGCTCTACAGCCGGCAGTACAATTGCATGAGCTCTTGATAATTCCCTTGAAACTTAAAAAAAACCCAACCTCTAGAATTGAGAAGGGCCAGATTTACTCTTGAGCCAAGGAATCCTCAAGCAGACTCACAGCACTCCAGCAAAACCCCTCCTGCTACTCAGAAAGAGAGGAGAAAATTTGCCTCAAAAGGAAAATTTTGAATGGAAGAAGCTTGTGAAAATTGCAATTTGAATTGCAAAACCAAAAAGCTGGACAGCAGTACAACTGCCATGCATTATGCACAGCTGCAGAAAGCCCTGGAAGACTGCACAAAAACAAGGAAAGAAAGAGGTGGGCTTATGAAATTGTTGCCTACTAAGCAGAAACTGGGCAATACGAAAATAAACACTCCTGCAAAAAGCAGCTATATATTCCTGTTTGAACAGTTTATTGCTATAAAAGCTTCCATCAACAGTTTCAATCACTCTTATCAAAATTATAATTACTTCCTCCCCAAAGATTTTATTATTTTGAACCAGTAAAAAAGGCTAAACCATATAAAGCTTTTTGTAAAATTCTTGATGTTAATTGGAAAAGTACCATACAGCTATTAGTATTTGCAATTCTAAGAGTTTACAAATTATCAATGCATACTTGCTATAGAAATTATACTAATCCAAATGCACATGGAACACAAAAAAAAAAAAGAAAAAAGAAGCAAATAAACTAATTTATCTATGCAGTATATATGTAAATGCAATCAAAAGGGTATGTGCTCTGCCAGGACTCAAATAAATATCAGAGTTACATCATCAGCTGTAATTTTCATTTCTGAGAAGTCAGTTCAAGGCAGACACAAGTTAATTCAATTTAGATTCATCAGCAACAGGAGAAGAAAAATATATATACCTATATATATACACTACAAAGAAATTTCAACATATATATACACTACAAAGAAGTTTCTTGCCTAATCACAAATGTAAAGCTAACAAATTTACAAAGAATCACCAAGAAAATTGCTCCATGTATATTAACATCTTAGTTATAGCTGTAGAACCCCCTTCTTATGGAAACAGAAATGTTAAATCAATATTAAATATGCATATAATTATAATATTAAACCTAACATGAAGTTTATGCACAATGGAAAGAGCTATATATTACATATACTGTATTTTTCTTGTGCTTATAAGCTCATATTAGCTGCAGTTAAATATTTCAAGGTAATGATGATAAAATTATGGTTTACTTCAACAATTACGCTAGTGTCAAATGCACCTAAGAGGATCATGCAGGACTGAAATCTTCAACAGTCATGAATGCTTTCTAGTGAAGCTGAAGCTTTTTGTTGCTCCTTTTTAACAAAATTACATTTGTACATTTGTATGAACAGGTTTGGAGATTTTGGTGCAGTTAAAGATTTTTAGGGGGTTTTTTGTTTGTCTGTAACCATGTAAACATGCTACTGACAAAGACTGATCAATCCAAAGAACCTTTAAAACTAAAAGGCCGGCAAAGACAGAATGTCTCCCAAGATTCAAAATACTACACTGAAAAACTATTAGCCATTACCAAGCCTACTCTATGACAGAAAACAGATGATTAATACAAGTCCTACACATGCTACTTTCTTGTAGCATGTTTCTAAGTTCTCTTGTCCAAAAGAATTAGCTGCAAGTTAATAGTATTAATAAACACATTCTCAAATGAAAACTTTGGAAAAAAATGATCAGATAGCCATTATTTAGATCTAAGTAATTCCACAATATTTTCAACTTGAAGCTCACTTTACAAAACCTAAAAACTTTAGTTTAGTTGCTAAGGCTTTTTAAGCAAGGTAAGCAGTTGATGTCTTTTGCTAAAGAAGCACTAACAAAAATGTTTCTGCAAACCACTAGTGCTTTCACTACATCCATGGAATCAGTCATTCATCAGTCACTGTGAAAAGTTATATGCTAAAGAAGCTTCCCATTGGCACAACAATGACACTAGAATAAACCAGCTGCAATTGTAGCAAATAATAATATCCCAGTTACACTGTCAGTGAAAGCCTACCAATACTGGGGGGGAAACCACGCCACACAACATCCAGTGAAACCACATTCTTAAACCTAATGTTCAAGGACAGGAAAAAAAAAAAAAAAAGCAGCCTGGACAAGAAAACAAACAAACAAACAAAGCAACAACAAACCATAAAAAAACTTGCTAATAAATATGCAGCATGCTGAACCACAGCAATTTAAAGAATGTCACTCTATAGACCAAACAAGCAAATATTTTGCTACCTGACCTATACCAGTTATTCACAACTTATGACTGTAAAACCAGTTTACCAAGCTGCTATCTAAGACAAAAAGAGCTGATTTCCCATATATTTTCCAGGAGTCACAGAATTCAGCCACAGATCATTTCCATTTCTTTCTACTGAGAGCTTATTTATTTCTTCAGGTTTTAGGATAGGTTTTAGTATATATGGATACAATGGAATTTCAGCATATGTTCAAACAATTCCCTGTGTTTTACGTTAGACAATGTGCATGATCCTTAGGTAGCTTAATACATTTTAAAGTTTGGATAAAATAAATTTGCACCTACAAATGGATTGTTTTAGATGCTAAGCCCTACAGCTAACCCCAACAAACACCTCACAATGAATTTTAGCATTTGTACAGGGAGATTATCACAGTGTGCTCCTTGACACAGCAGAGCTCACAATGATAAAACACAAAACATGCCTTCCTTTTCTCCCTAGGGGGGTGCTGGATTCTGAACCATTAGCAAATACAACTCCATTATACAGGAACGAAGTGGGAAATGGTTGTGCTCTGCAGGTGTTCAAAAATACATTTTCAGTAAGGGAGCAGATGCTTGAAAAGAAATAATATAAGTAAGCACATGGCACCACAATCAGTCTTACTACTGTATTTGAAAGCAACCGTCTTCCTCTCAAATATACAAGTTACTTGGTTTTAGCATCAGATGTATTTATTGCACCTGCAAGTGCTTGAATATATTACATTTCCACATTTCAATGTACTTTTTTTTTTTTTTTTTTTTAAAGCTATAGGGCAAAATAGATCACAAACAATGATGAACAAATTACCATCCTGGCCACAATCAACCCTGACAATTCATGTGGCACAGAGAGCTGCCTAAAATTCATTTTAAATTTCAATCTTTAAGGCTATTAATATATATAGAATGAAATGTAATAAAATGATATTGCCTTCCTTTCAGATATTTCTGCTATCTCATATTGCAGACAACGTTTGCTTGGTTCTGTACTCTGAATATGTGAAACATCCATTGTTACAGAACAGGTATTTTTTTTATTTCATCTTGAGGAACCAACAAACCCAGACAAGAGCCAAAGTATATTTCTTCATGAACAACTGTAAAGAAAATGAAGGTCTTTCACTGCAAATGGAAATGCAACGAAAACAGGACCATTCAAATGTGTTGAGTAAAACAGATACCCCCTGAGCAGAAAACCTGAAACAACATTGTAACTTAAGTGGCTTAATTTTCTCACTAGCTTCCTTTATCAGTGCATTTTTCTTATACACATAGACAGGACTGAAAGTTTACAGGAGAGCACTATTCTTGATTACTGCCTTTTAATAGTATTTCATTTTCTTCTGAATACTAGAAATTGAGGACTTCTCAAATAGGCACTGAGAACCTGTCACCAAATCTTCAGTTAGTGTTAAAGGCATTTAAAGGGCCTCTAGAACTGTTGATTTAGGATTTGATAATCTAGCACTGGATCAGCAGTTTCAGCTGAGGCACTAAAAACTGAACAGGTCAGGGACTGAATTATCTTTTCTCTGTTCCCGGGTGGCCTTTGCAGGTGGAGAGAGGAGGATATGACTGGGACACGAGCAGTTTGCCTCTTGTCGTGCTGAATCCATGCTTAAGGAGAGACACCAGTCTCCAAAAGCTACTCTGATACCTCTTATGAGTATCAGATCATTGGGTTTTGTTTTGCCTTGCTTTATTTAACTGCTTCACAATTTTCAGAAGAAGCAATCTTCAACTACCTTAAAATCTGCTTAGTATTTTCCTCTTCATAAATTAAGTATTTTCTGTGCCTGAACATATGTAGCTTCTTTGCACTAAAAAAAATTACCACTTCTCCTGCCTCCCCCCCCCCCCAGTAGTACATCCTATCTGGGGATGCACCTGCCTTTATGGTAATAAAAATCAATCTTAACTTGAAACAGTTCCTCCTTCCTTTTTTACTTTGACTGACAACATAACACCAAACAGAAAATTTAACTTCCTTACTGTTCCTTTTCTATTTCTTTTTTCATATCATCTAGCAACTCTCACCATCGTGACTGCTTCCTCGAGTAAAAATCAATGTAAGAGCAGTTGCTTCTTTCACCTATTTGAATTTCTCAAACATTAGAATCATAGATTCATAGAATGGTTTAGGTTGGAAGGGACCTTAAAGACCATCCAGTTCCACCCCCTTGCCACAGTCAGTGACACCTTCCACTAGACCAGGCTGCTCAAAACCCCATCTAGCCTGGCCTCGAACACTTCCAGGGAGGAGGAATCCACAACTTCTTTAAGCAACCTGCTCCAGTGCCTCATTTTAAAAACACTTAGTATCCACTGACTGTTCTGATCTATTACTAATAGGCTTACTAATAGGCCTACAAGCAAGTTTATCAACTTTGTGATTAACAATCACACTCTTTTCCAACATGCTATTAAATGGATACTGTGAGACCAAAACCACTTTTCATGAAGTTCCAACCATACTTCAGTAGTGACATTTTGATAGATCCATGAATTACAAGAACTTTAGTTTCAAAATTCAGGATAGCTGTTAGATTTTCCAGATTACTGTTCTGACGTAAGCTATTTACTCACATCTGCCACTAGCTTTTACTGTACTCAGAATCATAGTCTGCGCCATATTTTACTTATATTCTGAAGGAGATCATAACAAAGGCACCACACAGGTTTAATAATCTAGGCCATTCACTGCTGGCTGCTTTAACTAACTTTAAATCTGTTTACAGCGCTCTTAGAAGCTCAAGAAAGAGACAGTTTGTTTTGACTTACATTTATTCTTACTATAGCTAATTACATTTATTATTTATTGTGACGTGATATTACTATTCATTATGTGCAAAAATCTACAGAGTCCCAATGATGAAGAAACTACAATTAGAAAGCTGAAGCATAATGAGTTCTCCTGTGGTTTACCTGCTCTCTTCACTTGACTCTTCCCTAAACATTACTAGTGATACATACTTTGCACACAACTAGTCCTTTAAAAAAAAGTTGTAACAAGAGGGTGCCCTTTTACAGAATACGTTTACTATGCCATGGTACCAACCTACAGTGGTATTTCCTATGCTTAGTACACATAGCGCAGTGATATAGCTGTATGTTATATTTTCCACTTTAAATGTTTATCGTTAATATACTTCTGTTTCATAAAGGAAGGCAACAGTAAGAAAGTCTCTTTCCATAATTCACTGTTGATAACACAGCGATCACAGTCTTTTATAAAAACAATAAAGCAGCATTACTTTCTATTCTGCTCTCTTTACCCTTTAACTTATTGCTACGCTGCTGCAAGCCACACAAAGAAGTTAATGTTTTCCAAGTCAAACAACGGGCTGACTGCTTATCTGAAGACTTTAATGCGGTGCAACTTCCAGCTACCTTAGGGCAGGCACAATGCCTAGCAACCCTGCAAAATGTGAGGGCTATGGGTTTAAGTCCTACGGCAGGCGTTAGCTGTGAACATGAGTAGGCATCATCAGCACCCTTCCCCCTCTGCCTGCACATGCTTGGGCCAGGTCCAGGCCCACCTACCGGATAATCCCGGTTCACATCCGACAGCTGTTTACACTTACCTGGTGTGCAGCAGGTGCGGGACACAAGGGGCAGACGGCCCTGCACCTGCCGCCTCCACCCCTGCTTAGGTCACAGGGCAGCACCCAGCAGGCTGGCGGCAGCAGGCCCCAGGGAGCACGGTCTGCCACCCTTGGCCTGCCCCTCTGCGGCAGGTGTGGACAGCACCTGCCACCCTGCGCTGGGTTCAGTCTGTGACACCCAGCTGGAGGAGAGCAGGTGGCTTCACGGGTTCCTCTCACAGGATTGGGGATAGGGCACAAGTCCCAATCACCAGAGGGCTTCCTATACCCCATGTATTGGCTCTGCACAAGCCATCAGCAGGTATGGATTACCAGCCCACCACAGCCCCTTGAAGCCTTCCCCAAAACACACTCAGAGAATCACTCGGGGTAGGGGAATAAAAAGCCAGCTGCTGGTGCTCATGCATTTCCTTTGGCTCTATCCTAAATAGCACAGGTTTTGGCTTTACTATATCCAAAGTGCATAGAGGGCACAATTTTTGGAACACCTCCTCAAGGGAAAAGAATAGTAATTTCAGTGCAACAGACAGAGGGCTGGAGATGTCATTATTCCTCATCCAAAGCTATTAATTTAATCACCATTATGTTGTGCTCACTTTGGTGCCCCTTTAATGCACTGTCTGCCCAAACATTTCTCTTTACGTGAAACATTGCTTTGTATGCTTAGAGCTAATGACACTTTCAAACATCTTCCAGAGAGCCATGATCAAAAGTCCTTGTTGCACATAGCTGAAAGTCTTTTTCCCCCTTTCACAAGTGAAACAGAAATGTGCAGGAAGGGGTAAAATAGGGAAATGAAAGGCCTAAACACTACAAGGTGCAGGACTAAGGCAAGAAACAGGCTTAGGAAAGGGGAGGGGATGGGGAACCACACAACAAACCCCAAAACAGACATGACCACAGGTGCTACTTCGATATATCTCCATGGGATGCTGTTTTCATGTATGTCACTTAATGAACTAAACTGATTTCACATATAGCTGTGAACATTTCTGTTTGCCTGAAAGTCCATAAGCTTACTCCTTGCGCAGGTAACTAAACAACACTCTTTTCCTACATGGGAATCACAAAGCAATTTTCTTCCAGATTAAGAAACAGAACTCAATGTCCTTTGATCTAGTATCTCACACACCTATCATCAATGCTGAAAAGAGAGGAGAGAAAAGAGAGAGAGAGAAAATCTGCTGGTTTTAAAGCAAAGACACCCTAAAAATTAAGCTCATAGAACTCCCCTCCACCCTCAAACCTATGAGTTTTACAAAAGAAGAGGAAGCAATAACTGTGTACGCCTGGACACTGGGCCACACACACCATCTGAAACACAGCTGGGCAAAGTGGTAAAGACAGAGATGTTAAACCCAGCCACCCTGCAATGCATTTGACCAACTTCTCAGCTATGTTAATTATAAAATGTACCTATTTCAATTAGTCCCCAATCCAAAAGACACAAGTAAATCATTGCATAACTGATATTCCAGAGTAAAAAAAAAAAAAAGTACACCTACAAAAAGAAAGAAGAAACATCAGGAAGTACAAGAACTGACAGACTTCCACTGTTAGAAGAATGCTATTAATCAAACCCTATGGAAAACCACTCATAACACAAGGAGAGACAGTTTTAACAACATGGTATTAAAATTGCAACACCTTCCTCGCTCAAGAACATACTTTAGTCTAAACAGTGTAATCAGTAATAATATGAAAATAACAAGCCAACTATTTGAAGTATTGCATGTAAGATTTGGCACTTACATGTATTAGATGTAGCACAGTCATAACAATTACAGGAACAATTGTGAATGACTAAGTAACCAAAAGCAGCTGATAGGGCACAGTCTAACCAAACTAAGACCAGATTACATTTGCCACAGAGTACTTCAAATTAAAAACTGAAATTTATCCCTAACTACAGTGAGAACATGAAAATACAGTCAAAATGTCCAGCAATATTCCATATGGAAACTGAACGCAAGACACACTATCTGAAAAGTGATGCAAAAGCAATCTTGCAATTAAATCTGAATATTGCATTCAGTAACCCGTACTGCTTATGGTAACTATAAAAAGGAAAATTCTAGAAATCACATTATGGATATTTGGTTTACCTATTTGTGCATTTATACATAGTAGCAACATATACTCTTAACACCATATCATAATATAGAAAAACTCCTCCCACTTAATAATATCAAATTAACTATAATTTATACGTTTCTAGGAGTTAAGTTGACCAAGGGTGTGGGAAGGTATATCCTACCAGGTGCCTCTTCTGACTGAAAAAGTTAACATCCTTTGCAGCCTGCACTGTGGGTAAAAAGCTGAGACATCTGCTAAATTAGAGCAATGAACAATAAAAAAAATCCTTCACAGAAAGACCTTCAGAAATCTGGCCCTGCTTTAGCAGGGGTGGGACCAGAGGATTCCAGAGGTACCTTCCAGCCTCAACCATTCTGATCCTGGGAAACAAAATTCTCCCAGCTTCCACATAAGAAAACATGGCATCAGCTCAGATGGTGTTTGAATTCTGGCAGGACGCTATCAAACGTAGTATTATGTATACTTTCATCTATAAATTATGCTAGGGAATTTTCTGACTACTCTGGGGAACCAGATGTATTGAGACTGATTTTTAGGTGTCTAAATGAGGATCATTCCCCTGTAAAGACAATTGAGACTGAACTTCAGTTTTTAATTCCTGCACATCTTGGGTAAGTAACCTAAATGCACAGCATACTAAGGAAAGCTGGGAAGCAATTCTCTTCTTTTTGGAAGGATCTATCTCATTTTAAAAAATTAAACTATGAAAAACAACTTCCAAAGTGTTTGAAATCCTGTTTCCTTGTGCCATTTTCTGTCAGTGTGCTGAAAAGCTTCAATATCTCTGCAAGATACAGACTTGAGCAAAGATACATAATTGAGCAAAGCTGCTCAGTTACACACCTAAAGTCAAATAAATGCATCTTTAAAAGTGAAGCCCACAGAATCAGATGGAGCCTACTGTCACCACCTTGCATTTACAGATTCATTTAATGGCCAGAATTCCAACTTATGTCTCTGTGTTCAGAATAAAAAAAACCAAAAAACGACACCCCCTCCCTGAAAAAAAACCAAACAAACAAAACCACACCAAAAAAAACCCCCACAAAACCCACACACAATTGTGGAAGAGCAAGATTCAGAGAAGAGTAGAAATTTTTAAGTCTGTCTGGGATTTTGCAGGACTTAATTAAAAGCTGCAAGACATACTTAAGGACATGTCTTTAGAATTCATACCTTTGGCATGTAGTAATATATGAGACTTCAGCCTCAACAGTTCCTTGTATCAGTGCTCAGTTTATCTTACTGTGCATACATTATGGTTAATATTACATGATTTCATCATCAGTGAATAACAGGGGTGGGGGGTGGGGCTGCCCACTAGGAAGAGCTTTGGTGTCATACTAGCATGTGTTTCTGCCTTCTACAGCCTTGTTTACACTAAAAATCTGGAACCAGAAATTCCCCATAAGTAATCATGGGAAGAGTTGTGACATAAATAACACCGCTCAGGTATTCTTTAACAATGCTGTCATCTTAACATCTTCAAAGATCTCTTGATTTCTAAATTTCCCCTTAGTCATGTCTTAGTCAAAATTGACACAGGACTAAGACATGTCTAGCCAGGAAGAAACACAGATAATTACACATACTCAAACAACAAAAGGCTAAGTTTGTACTTCTTTTTCCAGTGTGCATGACCAATAGCAACCTGGATGTATGGTGCTATTTCACCACGGCATGTTAGCATGCATTGTGCACCACATTCAGGAAATACATTAAGGATACTAATCAGCACACAGACTAGTTTAAAATTAACATATTTAGGAGAAGCCCTCTGGTGTGTTCAGACAGTGAGTCAGCTTCTAAAACCAGAACAGAAGCAGCTAATACAAATGAAATGCTAATTTTTCCCCAGATGGTGAAGCAACACCCTCTGTGTATTCCAGTTCTTTTGTAACATGTGAACATTTGGGTTTATTCTCTCAGACCACAGAACAGAGTGGACCCTTGAACAGTTTTTGGCTATTTCTTTCCTGTCTGAATCAACACTGGCAAAAAAAAAAAAAGTTCAAATCTTAAATTTCCACAAATGCAATTGCACATTCACATGTGCATTTGGCAATGCATGCAAGACATACATTTCCAAAACTCTCAGTACCCACACATTGCTAATGCCATAAAAATAGCCACAGTTATTCTTCAGATGGTCTCTCAGCACCAAAATAAGCAATGCAGACTTGTTTGTCTATCTCCTCTTTACCCCTCACTTATAGAACTATATCAGCACATTTGAGTGCTAAGGAATAGCTCTGTTCTATAATAAGAATATGTAGGACATCACCTTCAACAAACCTACTTTCCTGTGTGTATGGAAAATGCATTGAAACTATTCCTCTGCCCTTACGCTCTTCTCTAAGAAGATACTTCAAAAAGTAGACACCACTTTTTTCCCCCAAAACTGATGCATCATCAGAAAAAATCAACTTAATTTTAGTCCTGCATAGCTATGGACTACCATATGGTTTCATATGGTCCCCAGTCCAGTTTATACACAAGAGTTTAATACTGCTTTATAAACTCTGGTACATTTGTGCAACATGCTAGTGTTTCCACAGTCACATTCTAGTGGCAGTAACATTATTAAAATACAACACATTTGCCCAGTATAGTTTACTGCATACCACATGTAAATCAAAAAGTACTCAGTTTGATATTCAATTCCCTAAAATGAGTATGACTGAAACAACCAATAAAGAAGAGATTTTCTTCTGAATTGTCTAAGGACAGGCACAGTAAAACCAGAAATCACCACATCATCATAAAATCAATTTTCATACCAGAAATGTAAGTTAATGAAAAAAAGCCAGCAGATCCTCTACATGTACTTCTTCAAGTTAATACCTTCTGGCAGGAAGAAGCTGTTCAAAGAAATATAACTGAAATAATAACCACTGCAATGGTATTGACTGACTTTTTTCATGCTACTTATCTTAAAATCTGTCCAAGAAATTAGCAGAGCACAGATATTTGATTTACTGGCAAAACAGAAAAAGGAACATAATAGAGCCAAAAAAATTTTTTTATAGCATTGCTGCCCTCTTCTGGTCTACAATTTCTCACCCTCCACACTTCAGATATTAACTAATCCATATTAACTGATTACATTACATTCACATAGAACATGTTAAGAATGAATAACTTAGTTCAGGCTAATCCACAAGCGATTCTGGCATGCTAACTCACACACACCTTTACATGTTATCATTTGAGAGTTGTGGATTAAAATCTATTACTAAAATTGACTGCCAAGATAATTTTTAAAAAATGAACTGTTGATCTGAAGAACGGGAATCATATTTGAAATCATGACAGGTGTCAACTTAAGGATATCAGGCAAACAGAAAACCAACCGAAGAATTTGAAAGTGCGTATTTGAAAATGTATAAGGAGAATATGGAATCAAATTGTCTATCTAATTCAGGCAGTTTTACCTCTCCTGTTACAGAAATACATTCAACAAATGCAATTCAATACACACACAGTAATTCACAATTAAAAGTTCACTGGTTTATTGTGAACCAAGCACTTTTCATATTGCCAAGATCCAGAAAACCAGGCAGACGTTCTTTCCTGCCAAAGTATCAAACATCTCAGTACAGAATTCCAAAATAAAAGGAGTGAGTATAAGTTCATGTACTGTTCAAGAGCTCAAACAATTCAGCATATTCTGTCTTCATGACACACTTAAGCATTGACCATTCCCTCACCTGCTCCCACACCCATCTTGCCTCCCACTAAATTGGCAATTGCACCATAACCTCTCACCTCTTGCTGAAGACTATGCTCCTAAAAGCAAGCTTAAAGAACAGCATATCACAACAGCTCATCTTGGTTTTATGCCTAGCTCCAAACTCCAGAGCACCCTACGTTTCATATTTAGCATCACCTTTGTAGTATTTTTCTCCTCTAAAGCGGACAACAGTGGTTGTACTTCTTACTGCCAGATCATTTAATGAGCTTTATTCATTATTCTACCAAAGACAGAAAAAATGTAAATGCATTATCTGACAAATATAAATAAATTTATTATAACTTTTTTACTAGCACCGCCAAGTATTTATAGCAATCAAGCCAATACTCACACAGAAAAGTTGCACAGCAATGGCTATTTCACTTGTGACGACCTACAGATTCTAGGCAAAAATAAACCCTTCTTTTGATGTATGCAAGTTAAATTTCTTATGTTGAAAGTTTTCAACATAACAACTGGTTTTGTTGTTAGGAATACAAATGATACGAGGAATACAACCTAGGAATACAAATTATATGAGTGAAAGCCATTACATTTCAAACTAGAAGTTTGCCTAGAACCAACTGGTTTCTGAAATTACGCTTTTGTTTCAGTTTGTTCGGTTTTGTTGCCTCTTTCATCAGCTGTTATACACTTAAAGGATTCATCTTGATCTTTAAAAACGTAGCATGTATATTTTGGAGAATAGAGAAGAGGAAGAGAGATCCCTAGAGTCTGAGAGCTGCTGCTTCCGTTTAACTTGGAAACACCATCGCTACTGACAGTTGCCACCTCATATCACAAGCAATAAAGAAGGCCAACAGAAACAGTACCAGAGGCTTATGCCTGCAAGGACAAAATCAACTCTTTTTCTCAAGAAAGAGACATTTCTACCTAGGCAAGCATGTCAGAGAGGGTTGAGGAAGACACAGAAACTCTTTTTAAAAGACAAACAAAACATATACTAAAATTCTGCAAACTAAGGTCTTCCCTAGGACACATGTGCTACTACTTTACCCCCTCCTGTTCAAAACTGGTAGAATAAAACTGAACTTTCCATGATTTAGGACAGGAACACTGAAGATATTTCTTGCCTAGTAGTAAACACTTCACCAGGAAAGCAAAAGACCCCCAAACCTTTTACACTGCATTTTTTAATCAGCAAATTGAAATCTCACCCCCACTTCCAAATCAAACTACTTTTAAGCTTAAGTTCCTGAAGAGAATGCACTTGGCCTTTCTCACTGGGTATGAAAACAGTCAGAAAAAAGGAGGAAAAGCTAACTGAACACCAATTCCACATCAGGCATAACAATTTCCTATTCTAAGGGTAGCTTATGGGGACAGTTAAAATGCCACTGTCGTTCACAGTCCCTGACTTCCTGATCATCAACAGTGTTAACAATGTAGATAAGCCAAGTTGGCAAACAGAGTCCAGGGGTTTTGTAAGCATATGTAGTACACACTTGTACATTCCAGTATCACCAGCTCCATTACCCATTTAAAAGACTAATTAATAGAATCTGGGTATCTGTCTTTTGGTTGCTGTCAGAGAAAGAAATATGATCATGAGAATCATCTTGGACCCCCACACCCTGAACAGAGAGAAAAATTAATATATGTGGTAGTAGGACAAAAAAACCCCAAAACAAAAATCAAAAAACAATCAGGCATCGAACATTCATTGCTTTCCTTGAGCGCTACAAAATGTTCTACCTTAGTAAGATCAATGGGGTAAACACAATACTCCAGTGTTCAAATCAAAAGAACTATTTCAAGTGTATTAAGAGCAGCACATCCAAGAGTTGTATAGCTTCTCAGGTCACAGGCTGCAGAGGTAATTTATCCACCAGGCCAGGAGATGTTGATGCAATCCTCTGATAAAAGACTGTCACCAAATTAATTCTCAAAAATGGATCATTTGTGTTCTCAGTCTTCAAGGGTTCCCAGAAGTGACATAAAGGTCTTAATAATGCTCAGAATTGGCTTTTGTCAAGCTGATAAAATTGAATGGCTTTGCCATCCATAAATAGTTTTTTAATTAAAAGTTTATAGGGATTAAACTTTTCTGTTCTCTGTACATGCAGCACAGTTATCATCCTACTTGCACACACATCTATTTTTAAAATGTCCGTAATTTTTCTCACTCAAGTAATCCGTTTAAAATATGATTTTTTGTGTGTGTGTTTACCTCTGTAAATCAGCATTAGCTTCTGTAAATCAGCATTAACTTTTAAAATCTGGATTTGTTTGGCAATTTATACTAAATAACTACCAGGAGCCACTGCAGACATATAGGATTGCTTTTATACCTAGACAGACTTTGTATCAATTTTATTCTTAATTCTGTAAAGCGCAAGCTTCAGCTAAAATTCGGATGCTTTAGTAGAAGTTGGGTGAAATTTATCCAAGGTATTACTTCACTGACTTCCCCGCAGTTATAGCAAGCATGAGCCTGACTCTCGCACAAACTATTAATAATAATTAAAAAAAAAGAAAAAAAAAGTCAGATTCAGCAATGTTCTTTATTAGGGAACAAACAGTGCAAATTATATAATGACCTATATTCAGCAGGAAAAACTGAGATTAATAGAAATGTCAAAGATGTCTAAAAGATGCATTGTAACAGAAAAGCTATATAAACCACAAAATATTTCACAATAATACAATCTGGCCATTAGTCTAGAAACTTCTTTGAAAACACTGCTTTTTATAACATACTCCCAGATAAGTAAACGCACATGCAGAGATCAGCTGTTAACCAGGACAGATGAATACAAGGCATCCAAGATACATTAAACCTCCTCTACATGAGACATGTAACCAAACTGCACGTGCAGCATATCCAGCACATTTGAGACATTTGCTGTGCTTGGGTGAATAGTGTCCTTGGAGGCACAAGGCTCCAATTCCCTTTTTAAAGTCAAAAATATATATTCCCATTATGCACAGAGTAATTACCACAATATGCAGGTTTGGTTTTTTGGTTTTTGGCTTTTTTTTTTTTTTTTTTTAGTTTGCAGTGATTCCAAAGAGCAAAAGATACTTTGCAGTGTTTTCAACTACCAATCATTTAAGCCCATTACTTACTTAGAAGAAATGCAAGTAGCTTAAGGCTTACAGATTTCCACTGAAGTGAACAGAAAATACAGATGCCTGTCTGAAGAAAATCGTAGTATTTTTCATTTCCCATTTAAGACCTATACATATGAGTACATACAACCAATGCATGCAGAAAACATTAAAATATTAATTACTGCCTTAAAATACAACAAACAGATTTTACTACAAGTTATTTTGAGAGAAGAGGAAAAGTATGCAACATATGTCTCAGAGCTCTAGAACAGTGTACTAATATATTCTACTCACAAAAGCTGCTGTTTTGCATCACATCCACTGCAGTGTTTGGGGCTATACCCAACTAGATGGAGAGAAGATACCGAACAGTCCAAGTGCTGTTCAAAGTCTGTGCAGTCCGGGCTTGGGGGACAGAAGAATTAATGAGGAAATAAGAAAAAAGCAGATGGTGCTGCAGTACTTCTTCCTGCATATCCGCCACCTCAAGCGGTTTCTATAAATGCAAGGCCCCAGGGCCCCACCTGGTAGCAACATAATTACCCTAAATGTGCACTTATGTTTCATTACACCTTAACCATCACTATGCACACTGATTACAAGTATCAATCCATTTCATTTTCATACACCTCTGCAGTTGTACAGCATTCAACTGTGAAAATTCAGCACTCTTGTCACTTCTAAAACAAGGCCCATGCTGATAAACAGCAGTGGGCAAATTATTTGTCACTCTGTAGGGTGCCAGTAGGGTTTGATAAGGATGACATCACTCCCATTTTCCCAATAACAATGATACTAACAAGAACATGTAATCAGCAAGCCTCAGTGCTTGGTCTAGCCGTGGCAGGTGCAACTCTTTTTATGCTAGAAGTAAGCCAGCCAGCATTAGCTTCCAGCACAAGTACAAAACTATTTATTTTATCAGAATGTTAAGCAGAAGTTGGCTTCCATAAGGCACTGCAGCTGCTGTCGCTGCTTCTACAGATGCTTTCATTAATTTTATCAAGGACATACTGAAGCAAGCGCTTGATCAGCACAATGGCTATTTAGGAACAGCTGGAGAAATGAAACAATTAAAGAGACTATGTAAGCCCAATATGCAAATTGAAATAATTAAATACCAAAAAATACATTAAAATACATGTAAGAACTGAGCACAAAGGGGCTGAGAAAGCAGAGATAAGCTTCACAGCTCTAACATGTCTAAATAAAATTCCTGCAACCTGAAAAACTATCCATGTCACAAATTTTAAAATTATATGCTCAAATACTTTCAAAATTAAGTTACAGTGAAGGGTGTTGTAGTTTATAACCACACACGAAGTGAACTTTAAAAATCTTACAGAGCTTTCATTTTGTTGCGTGCCGTGAAGGTATTTTTCTTGCCACACAATACTAGAAATGTAAAATGTTATTTCTTTTATGGCAACTTCAATGACTGGAATACTTAAAAGATGAAACACTGTACTTAATATACAAGATATAACTTACGTTTTATTTATCTATCTTCAAAAAGTAACTTAATATTGTGCTCTAACAAAGCATTAAAAAAATCCATTCGCTTACGCCTTATTCAAACTCTCATGGGTAAGCAAACACTGATATCTGGTTGATTAAACCTCAAAGGAAATTTCTATCTTCCTGTTTGCAAAAATTTTCTATGTAACAGTGGAAGCTGAGCAGCTGAAGTTGCATCTCCAGATCCATGCAGCTACCACTCCTCACAGATTTCTGAAAAAGCAGCAATGGAGAAATTAAAACTAGTTTTATCAGCTTCTCTGCTTCTGCTGAGGATACTAAGGGTTTTCTGCAACACTGTTATTCTGTCTCATTGCTGCAGGATGAGAAAAAGATCAGATACAGGTACTAGCATATTTACAAAGAAGAAAAAAGAAACAGTCCTGGTGAACAGTGAAACGATGGAGAGTACCCTTCCCCTCTGCACTGTTAGGGGAAGTTCTGGGGCAGGATAACAATAATTACTCTTACAAAAGTGCTCTGGGTAATTTTACTGAAGGCAGCAGTCTGCCAAGTGCAGATGTGACAGACTAGCCTAGGTGCTGTATGCTGCCTTCAGTATGGGGTACAGAGGTGGGATGTTGTGGCAGACATGCCCAAAGAAATCCCTCCTACCATGCTGTGAGCAAATTTTGCTTGGACATGCCATTTTAACCTCTTTCCTTTCTACATCACAGAATGGTAATAAGTTCCTCCTTGTACGGAAGGCAGAAAAATCTGCTCTTCTTGCAGAAACTCAAAAGCACTAAAGGAGGAAGAAAAGATAAGGCTGCTATAGCCTTCAAATAGCTGAATGTACTTGACATTTTACAAGGTTTAGCAGAAGATGTATTTATTTTCAGTAACCAACTAAAGTAGTCCACAAGTACATGTGTTTCCAGAGAACATGAAATAGACCTTCATAGATTAACCAGAACATCTTTAAGAACCCCAGAGTTTATGGGCAAGAATGTCTTCCCTACTGGTAATGCAAACTGAACTTTCTTGAACTCTCCATTAACTCTTTCTCTTTTGTATCCTCCAACCAGAAACCCTATTTATTAGGCTTCTACACAAAATTCTGTTAATGTTGTCCATGTTTGAATAACAGTACTCAGCACAGCTGAAGAATCACATCTTAATGTAACATTAGCTTCTATGAATAATGCAGTCCACACAAATTTTAGTTTAAATACATAAAGGTAAGCTTTCTTTATAAGAAGGACTATTTGAAGAGTGCTACTTCCCTCTCTGTTAAATGGACACTATGAGTATCTTATGTCTACCAGTGAGACCCTGCAGGTTAAAAATCAAACTTTTAAAGAAAACTTACTACTAATGTTCAATTCTTATTCAGAAAGTGTGTCAGCTTATTTTTTTTTATCCAAAACTAATGAAAAGGCCTACTCCCTAATGAAAGAGATTCCTACTGTGCTACTGAAAAGGGGCTTGAGAAAAATAAAAGAAAACCACCCAACCCCCTCCCCCCCCCAAAAAAAAAAAAAAAAAGGGAACCCCCCCAAACCAAACGAATACACAAAAAAAAAAAAAAAAAGCTGGATTTTCCTGATTTGCACCTATTCATATAGATTACAAATCATATAGGGTTTTCATTATATAGACCAATTTTTTTATATATATATATATATATATATACATATCTCTATCAAACCTTCCAAACAGCTTCCTTTCCTTAGCCACTACCTATTCCTTTCCTTAAATAATTTGGAAAGTTACTGGGGTTTTACCACATACAGAAGGTTAAGCAGTCTAGATTCTGATGAGCTAACTGCAGAGCAGGCCACCAAAAAAATCCAGTTAAGACAGAGTGTCTTATTATTGAGGCCTTGGGTGGCATGGTTTAGTGGGAGGTGTCCCTGCCCATGGCAGGGGGGTTGGAACTAGATGATCTTAAGGTCCTTTCCAACCCTAACTATTCTATGATTCTATGATTCCACTCCCAGAAGGAAGAAAATCCAAATCAAATGCCCCTCCTGCTCCTACCTGCGCAGTATTACTTAGGTAGAGGAGAAGTAGTGCTTAGTGCAACCACATGGTCTTTTCAAGGGCGATACAGGCAACTCAGATTTCACTTTTAAAACTTACAAAAAATGTATCCAATTTCTGGAGTCTGGTTTAATAGCAATACTATAAAATTTCACTTAACATACATACAACAGCACACAACAGTTTCCTGAAGTGACTCAGGTGTTGCACCCTAAGCAGCACAGCATTATCATCCTGAAACAACAAAAGATTTGTAACTATCATGAGATCTATTTAGGAAATCAGGCAACTGGTATGCTTAACTAAAAATGCTTGAAAGCATGCTTGGCCATGGCAGCTACAATCATTCCAATATCTAACGTGCTAGCTTTCAAATTGATGCCCAGTGACATAAAAAGTCTCCATGTTAAGGAAACCAGTATAGAATTTGCTGTCTCCTTCCTTCTGGAAACTATACTGTTATGCAATGGCATATTGAAAGGTAACAACTGCCATTATATGGAAAGATAATGCTGGAAAAAAGAGGCAAGCTTTCAGGCCTGAAATATCTTCAAAATTGGCAAGGTCCCAGTCTTATCCCATCATCACTGCTCTTCCTACCTGTCCTGGTTTAAGTCCAGCCGGCAAGGAGAAAAATGACTGCTACTGCTGAACCCAGGACACTACCTTATCGCAATTTCTTAAGTAGATCTGACAGAATTTGCTAAAACTTTCTGAGGACACCAGTAAGCCATTTCCGTAACATTATAGATGTGTACAGGTTCAGGAAAGAGATGCTTTCACATTTCTTCTTCCTCTCCATTGTGACATCAGCATACACTTAATTTAAGAATTGCTCTAGAAGCTCTAGACACCAATTATAAAACTGACACTATTTAGGCTGTTCTGTGTGACAGACTGAGACAGCTGAGAACATATCCATTTCACAGTGACTTACAGTGCTAAAGGACAGGAGTTTATGCACAAGCAAGACACCAATCCATGTAACTGTAACACATGGGTTTCTTGCAGCGTTCTGTGAAAATATTCTCATTGCATGTACTCTACATTTGCTCACCCCTCAAACACAAGACATGAACTTATTTCTAAGATAAGGTGGATTAGTATTTTAACTTCATCTTTTCTAATTCAATTTTGAAAGAGAAGAAACCTAAAATTGCAAGAAGGAAGAAAGCCATATCTATGCACAACAAAAACAATTTCTAATATAACATCCTGTAAGTAGTGACGTTTTTCTCATGTCCTTTGCACTTGGTTTATATCTCTGGTATACAAGGCATCCAACGGCACAAATTTTTAAATTGAGATGTGGGGACTACCTACAGGTTGTGAGAAACTAGTTTCATAGTGAAGTACAAGAATAAAGCGTCTCTGCTAAGAAGTCTACAGTCAACTGACATAATTAAACTCTGAAAATTACTTTTTGGACAACCTGAAAAAGAAATAAATTTATGTGTACAGAAGCACACAAAGTTCATAGTTACTATGTATATACAATTTTTTAAGGTTTCATATAAAATTAATACAGCAATCATACACATGCATCACTAACATCCACTAATGCAGAAGTCTGAAAGAGTCATAAAAATAAGTAATGGTCTTTGTTATGAGCATAAACTCTCATCACAGTTTTTTATTAGGAATCAAGACTAAAGAAATTAGTTCAGTGTAGAAATAATTGAATGTATAAAACAATTCGATTTTCACCTAAAAAGCAAATAAGCATTTGTGTAATTTAATGTGGCAAAAAGTTCAAGATCCTTGAATATTTTACATTAGATCCTCTCTCCCTTTATGGTCTGTTAAATGTCAGTTTTGTGAAAATTTGAGAAAAAAATATCCCTGTCCAGAATGCCTAGCAGCATGGCCATAGAGTATAAACACTCTCCACTTTTGAGTACCTCTGATATTTGACAGCTATATGAGCACTTGAACATCATTTATCATGTTTATTTTTAATAGCTCTCCCTGGGCACAGCTGCCTTGGATGCCAATCTTCTTTTCTTTTGCCTCCTGTAAATATTTGAAATAGCTATTCATTAACAGTTGCAGATTTATTCAGCACTGTTGTACTGCTTGTGAACTGGAAATAGCTTTTATTTTTCTCTCCCTACCTTTTTGGCTGATCTGAAAAAAGCCTGCTGTTTAGGTTTAATCTGTCAGGATTTAAATTATGCTCCAGCTGAGAACTAATCAAGAGTATCTGACCTGGTTTACAAATAAACTAGGAACAAGAGTATTACTTTTCCTTTTTTTTTGGGCCACTGGGCCCATATATGAAAACTAAACCATGAACAGGTCACAAATACAATTACCCTAAATTAAAGCAGAAACAATGGATCTTCACAGCTAAACCAGGTATCTTCCTACAGGTTCTGGAATATCCTGAACTCTCACTGACAGCTTTTACACCTAGTTTATGTGAGAAATTTGAATTTCATGTTTCCGCATTTTAACACAATGTACATAGCATTAAAAAGGCATATATTTAAGCTATCAAGACAACCTGGTGAGCACATCAGGAGTCCCACATATCTGTACAAATCACAGCTCTTATCTTCACGGGGTGATGTTGCAGAAACAATTTTTCTGTGTCATTCAATGTGATAACCCCTAATCTATTTCCACATACAACCAAATTGCGTATAAAAGCCATCTCTCTAGCATCTGAACTTAGCAAGTTGTATGAAACTCTTATAACATGCTTTTTTTAAGATCCATTTGTTTTGGATTTAGAATAAAGACATCACAGCATTCTCTAAAATGTACAGGTGCAAGTTATACCTAAATTATCACTTCTGTAACACTTCAATAACGAGATTAAATTTTTGAACATCAGACACTTGTTCATGTGAGAGGGTTTTAAGACAAGGAAAAACTGCAGCCATGCCTTGTCCAACAAAAGCAGCCAGTGCCCATACAATATAACTAACTGCTCCTGAAAGGCTGCTAAAAGCTACACGATATATTTTTGCTTAAAAAAAAACTTTGGCTGACCAGTCTGACTGTGTATTAAATGCTACGAATAATGCCAGGGCACCATGAAAGTACTTTTTTCTTCTGCCCAGGCCTGACTTGTCATTTCACTAGCAGTTACAATCACTGTAACATTGTGCCTGAAGCTGACTTCAAAATACTTCAACTAGTATCGACTTTTGTCTTACCATTGTAGGGAAGGTAAAAAAAAGAAGGGACAACAGCTAACCATAAGAGAAATCAGTCAATTCTCTGGGACCAATCATGTAAATTTACTTTGTCTAAGATATATTTAGTATTTTTCAGAATTTTCTCACTCACAACTGAGCTTGTCTCTACCCTGATAGATTCTAGTTCTCTTACAACTCTTAAGAAAGTAGTGCTGTCCTTCACATCTCTGCTTCAAAGAAAGACAAATTAACAGAAAATATCATCTTGAGTAGTCTTGTGGGTTGGATGCTTTAGTGGCACAGAGTAACCGGCACTTGCTCCTCCTGAAGGCCGAACTATCCAGGAGACTACTACTTACAAAATGCTATAACAAATAACTTACCTTTGGACATAATAATGGATAACCTATACTGTACTTGGTAGGTGGCTGCTGCAACACAGTGCATCTGATTTATTGAATTAATAAATTGGATTCTGGTCACCATATCTGTTTTACAGTAGGATTTTTTTGTGATATTTTCACAGGAGCAATGGAAAGCTCCAAGTAACTGATTACTGCATAATGTGCGAGGCTGGCTGTGACAATACTCTCACAATGTTTTGAAAATATTTCTAATCCAGGTTTTGCAAAACCAGCAGTAAATACATGAAACAAATCAAGGGCTACCAACAAAGAAACACAACAAGTTCCCACAGCTGAACAAGTATTTAAAAGAGTGAAAACACTCCAATACCCCTGTGGGTAAGAAGACATAAAATCAAACTTTTATTTTCAAACAAAATTAAATATATGATTTTTTTTTTTAACCCTGAAAGTAAGATCAACTAAAAACATACACTGTGCTTTAATTTGAAGTGCTTTTAAATTGGACACTAAATACACACAAAACCAACTTAAGTCTGCGTGGCAAGACTTCAACTGCTGGCTGCGGCATTACCAAACCTCATATTTTACACTCCAACTAATTCAAACTTAACAGAAAGATATTTATAAATAAAATTAACAAACAAGCAATGCTATTCAGCTTTCCTCTGCTGCTGTTCCACTGCATAAGCATGGAAAGAACATAACATACACTACTTGGTATAAAATAAACAAGTTTTTTAAGAAAATATTTTAAATCAAGCAACAGATCAAACAGCTCTTCCGAGGAAGCCCTAAGCCAGCCAAACATTCTATTAAAGAACATGAAGAATTTAAATCTATTTCACTGCCAAATGTACACAGTATGAGCTTTTCAGTCTTTTCCTCAGCAGGGCTAAACAGTGAGTTACGTTTTCAAGGCAGTACAATTCACGACAAATTTGAAGGTGACATAAAATTGGCTGACAACACTTTAAAAGAAGTAAAAATTCTACTATCAAATCTACTAATCTAAGCACAAGCGCTAAGTGAAAAACTACAAGGGAAATAGGCTGGCAAAAAGGCGAATTCGAAAGAAAACACATTAACTACCAATCAGCTTGCATTTGTGAGATTTTAGACTCAACAGCAATATTAGCGCTTACCTTTTTTCCAAAAAGATATAGCTGTGGATAGCAATTCCATTTCCTCTAAGAATTAATATTTTTACAATATAATATTTAGTAACATGATTCAAAAGTAACTTTAAAGTACTGTTTATAATGGTAAAATTATTAATCAGGAAGATGACAACCACAGAGTGTATATTCCTGCCTCTGCCAGAACAACTCGCACCTGGTTATTACCATCTTGCTACAGTATACACAAGGTGTATGAGCTTTCCTTCGCACGGAGAATGTGGACACGATGCTTTTGCAATTCAAGTTTTTCAGAAAGGCACAGGTGACTTGAATTTGAACATCAATTTTGTTTCCAGTATTTTACTACCACAGATTTTACAGGCGTCAACCTGGAACTAGAATTTTCTTTTCTTTCTTAAGAACCAGAGATCAGCAGTTCTTTTCGTTGAAAATTAAGCAGCAATTTTAACAATTCCTTGTTGAATGAAAATACTGCAGTATGACTTATAAGTCTTCCTAATAACACAGTGAAAATACAGACTGAACGAAGAAACCCTGTATTTCTGAGGAAGTCTGTTTCAAGAAGGACGAACAAAATGTATAGGCAAATACAAATTATTTTGATATTTGAGAAGCGTTTGATATAGTTTTCAAACCCTTTAGTAGACTGGTATCTAATTCAGTAACTGATGAAGAAAACAGCGAACTGTTTTAAAAAGTCCATAAATTACTTTGGCTTTTAGAAGATAGATATTTTTGTAATGTCAAGCAAGCACAGTGAATAAGTAACAGTTTTAGATAGTTTTGAATCAGTGATTAGAATAGCTCAGCTAAAATACATAGCCCAAAACCACCAGGAAGTCGGTTTGTTGAAGCCCAGCCTCTTTCAGAATATCAGCTATGAAGTACCACTGTCAGAGCCTGTAACTCTGGACCTGTAGTCAGGCTGTATGTACCTCTCCGTTCTTTCCACAACCTGATGGCTGAAAAACTTGAACAAGGATGCCAGATCTGCTATTTTGGGACATCTTCAATCTCCTATGCTGAGCAGCTCTTCAGGCTGCCCAGCTGCTGCTCCCATGAGGAGACATCTCCCTCAAGAACATCTAACTTCTCAGACCAGCTTGAGAAGTTTGAAGTGTTACCATTCTGGTATCTGAAGTTTCCCAAACTTTGGACTGTCTGGGACCATGTAAATGCACTCTACTTCTAGCAAACATTTTAAGATCATAATATGAATCATGTCAATCTTTGTCAGAGCCACAACCAACAATGAACTACTATCATAGTATCACTTAACTGTAATACAGGCAATACAAAAATAATATCCAAATGACTGAACTACCCCTAAACAGTACTGTGCCCTGCCTTCCTCTGCCTTGAGCCATTCAATGCAGTCTTGCTAAGTGTGTTGTAACCATTTCTTCTCCCCTTTCCACAGTATCTGAAAATCTCCGCTTTAGAGTTTGGAAAGGCTGGAGGTGACCTCTGCCTTCCCTTGTCCTTAGCGATCATCCCTCCTCCTGTCCCCTTACTTAACAGTGCACATGGGGTTCATGGAAATCTGTGGATCTCCTAGTAAGTTGTTGAAGGAAACACTTAAGCTGTAAAAGGTGTATCATGCCCTCAGAAGATGAGAGAAGACATGCCAGTGTGTCCAGCATTAGGGCAAGTTTTGTAGGGCCATTTCCTATCCCATGAGCTAGATAAGCTTGCACAGGAAACAGCAGCTCAGTGATAAGAGAGAAGAGCTTGGGCAGATTGCTATATCTAATGTTCCTGACATCTCTCCAGTTCCTTGCTCTAAAGGTCTAGTACCACTGGGACACTGCAGATATGTGGTACCTCTGTAACACCACCATCCTGGAAGATTCAATTTGTATTGCTTATTAGTGTCACACTTTGAGTTTTCTAAAAACACAAACATAGTTTCCTTCCAGCTTGCCCTTCTGCAGGACATTTCACAAAAATTATATTCTGAAAACCAAAATTTTCATGGAAAGAATGGCAGATTTTACCATCTAATTGCAAAGATATATGCAGGAATCTAAGACTCACGAGAGGATACACATGCAATTCCGCAGCCTTTCCCAGAAAGCAAGACCTGATCATTCCTTCAGTCTAGTTCTTCTCACACTTTCAAGCAGCATAAGCCAACACTACTAATAGAGAATCAGTCTCACCTTCCATTGTCCTCAGTTGCTTATTTCCTACACTACCAAGTGTTCACGTGGTCCTGAAGTAAGCCAGAATGGAGAACCAATCCAAGTTAAAATGAGGGGGTGGCTGGCTTTGGTTGAGGGGAGCAGGATGGAGATAAGAAGGAAGAACAACTGACATTCAGATGTACTCCAGATCAGTTCCCTAGCTTGCTTCTTAAAAGAAACTCACTCCCAGCAAGAAAGCAGGTAGACTGAGGAAAGAATGGGGATAAAAAAAAGGGGGGAGAAGAGGAGAAAATGTAAAGACATGCTTCTTTTAATGGCAGTGTTTGCTTAAAGCACAGCTGAAAATATAGCCTAAGGCTGAAGATCAAGTAGCATTTTTAATTGCATACATCTCTGCTTTGGCTCTTTTGTATTAAACTTTTATTTCAAAGAAAAATAAAATGCACCTTTTTCATAAAAATGTAAAATTAAATAGATTGGTTGACACTCAAGAACATAAACAGCACAAATATTTGAGCAGGAAAATAAAAAGGAATGAGAAGACTGAATTATACAGAGCAAATGTGACCTAAACTTGCCTTTTTTCTTTCCTTTTCTAGCAAAGGAAAAAAAAAATACAAACTTTAAAAAAGTTTCTTTAAACTGCCAAAGCTAAGAGACCAGTGGAGTCTTCTTGTCTGTAGTAGTCTTAGTCAGGCATGAAAATAAGCACTCACATACATTTTATATTCTTCTCTCCAGCACTGTAAGCCACAACAATGCATGCACAGTCACAAACACTTTATAAAAAAGTGACATTATTAGACTAGGTTTGAAAGAGACAAAAGGTAATCTGGTTATACTATGAGAAATTTTGGCAACAGTGTCAAAATTTGTCATCTGGCAAGTTATCCTCTGGATAATGCCTATGAACCTCTGACAACAACTTAGAGAGGAGACAGCATCCTAAACCAACAATTTTCACAAAATATGCATTTTATTTCATATTACAGCATTAATGGGCTTTATATTTTGGAACAGGCAACTATAACATGAACAATACTCCAGAGCATCCAAGGAACCTATTTAAAGCTATTCAAACTTATTATACTAATCTCCATAGAGAAGAAATTAGTACTTTCAGAAACGCAAGACAGCACATACACACTTCAACTCCTAATGAAAATCTTTAGGAGAACATGAATTTTAGCAATTTTTAGTGGGATAGCTCCTCCTCAAATGCACGACCATTCCCTGTTATTGCAATGTCTTTTTTCCAACCTTTCCTAAACAACAATCTTTCCTCTGTCATCCTACTGACCCTGGTCAATGTCTTAGTAGTAAATACACTGACCAACCACTTACTTACTATCCTGAATGCAATTATGCATTACTCCATGGTATTTCCCTTCAGTTGTTCACAACACAACATTATAAGCCCTTTGGGGCCACCTTATTTATTTATTTTTAAAAGGTACACAATACTTACCAGTAGAACCCCAGTTACACAAACAGTAAACAGTGCCTAAGTGGTTTTCCTTGAAAGGGAAAGACCCAATTGCAGTATTGCACATCACAGTGTAAAATCTAGCGTGATGTATTTGTGCCCTAAAAGTACCATGGACATGATTTTTTGGCTAATTAACTGTTAATGGCATGTTTGTTATATGAGGCTGCAAGATGGACAATTAAACAGATTGACTGGACTAAAACCTCTATGAATATCAGAAAAAGGCATTAACACATGGAACAAAAGAGAAAGAAATTCCCCTTCCTCATTTCTGAAGCCTAGTATCACAGCAGACCTGGCAATAAGGAAAATGAACATACTTCACGACATCAGCCTAAGGTATGAAGTATGCCTGCAAAATCAGGCAAAAATCTACTGAATTGCCACAAAACCCATTTAAACCAATCACGAAATTAAACAAAAGGTGACCTGAGGCAGCTACGACACTAAGGCACGAAGGCCTCCATAACCTTTCAGAAAGAAAAATTCTTGTTTCTAAACTTGTCTAGAATGTCTTTTTCCTGGTGTAATTATGCCAAATAAGACGTATGCTGGGCTGCATCAGAAGGTCAAAGGATGTGATTCTGCCCCTCTCCTCTGCTCTCAGAACTCCCCCCTGGAGTACTGTGTCTAGCTCTGGGGCCCCCAACACAAAAGCGACATGGGGACCAGCTCAAGCAAGTCCAGAGGAGAGCCACAAAAAATGAAAGAGGGTAGACATTAGGTTGCCCAGAGACGTTGTGGCTGCCCCATACCCAGAAGTGTTCAAGGCTCGGTTGGGTGGGGCTTTGAGCAACCTGGTCTAGTGGAAGGTGCTCCTTCCACTGTGGCAAGGAGGTTGGAATTGGATGGTCTTTAACATCCCTTCCAAAACAAACCATTCTATGATTTGATGATTTTAACTAGGATTATCAATTAGAGTTTGACAGAGTTATAAGGAAATGGAAGCAAGATTACATTACTGAAAGTTCTTGGCAACTGTAAAATTTGAAGATGGCATGATCTACACCCTTAATGAAAATATTAACATTTTAAACTATATCTGAGCCTTCTGCTGATTCTTAATGTTTCTGTGAAAAATAGTGGCATGTTGTGAATCCCCGAATCCTTTGTGGCCACAGGGCACAGAGATGATCAGCATGTTTGCTATTTTGATGACATCAAACATACCACAACTGCATTGCAGAGTGATCAGCCTTTGGCAACAGATTGTGAAAACACCAGATTTATTCTGCACGAGTCTATCACCTAGCATGTGTATAGGTTTCATGCATTCTCACAGCAGTGGACTGACTACATATATAGTACACTACAAATGCACAAGAATAGCTACACAATTTTTAGATCAAAGTCAGCTCACATCTGGCCATCTCAGAAGGAGACAGACCCTAACCACAAAAGACCAAGTAAAAACATGCAGAGAAACAAAGATTATTTTTTTTTAATGTAATGATTTTTAATAAAAATAAAGAAATGGCATAAGAAAAGCACAGATACATTTTAACACGAATCAAAGGTCATAAAATGAATGCGGATGAAACTGCCTCTTCACTAATGCTAGGAGTAAGCATACATGGAAGTGGAAACTCAGTCACTGTATAGGAAACAAGAACGTAAATATACTATCATCATTCAGGACTAACAAGCAAATACAAAAGAGAAACTTTTAAAAAGGTGTAAATGAAAGGTGCATTATTGTGAAAATATGTCTGAAATAGGGGGAAACTCACTGCCATAATGCAGTTTTGAAAAAATCTGGAGGGGACCAGGAGGAGGAACACCTTTGGTCAGACCCGGAGAAACAGTTCAGCTCAATGATCCAAAGAAACATATATGACTTTCTGTCTTGAGCCTAACTTGCCTACAAATTTCTTTAAGATGTATGTGTTCCCACATGTAAAAGGATCTGGAATAAATTTTTGTTCAGGTATTCTAAGGCATAAGTTCAGAATTAAGTAAGCTAGAATAGAAGAGTTGAGTTGGAAGGGACCCACAATGATCAAGTCCAACTGCTTGACCACTTCAGGCCCGAGCAAAAGTTAAAACATGTTATTAAGGGCATCATCCAAATGCTCCTTGAACACTTATCAGTACAGAGCATCAACTACCTCTTTAGGAAGCCTATTTCAGGGCTTAAGCACCCCGTTGGGTAAAGAAATGCTTCCTCATGTCAAAGCCAAACCTCCCCTGAGGGGTGCAGCTTTGAGCTGTTCTGGCACTGGATCCCAGGGAGAAGAGATCAGAACCTCCTCTCCACTTCCCCTCTTCTGGAAGCTGGAGAGAGCAATGAGAAAAAAGCTGAACACCAATAATTTAATGTAATTGCCACTGCATTTCTCATGAAAAATTAAAACTAAATGCAAAAGAACCTTTTATGTAACAAGACATGATGAAGAAAACAGAAACAATACTTGAGTGTACCAAAAGCATGACGGGAAATTTCTTTCTAAGCTAAAAGGAAAGTTCAATAGCTTCTAATTTTCTCACTCAAATGAAGCTTGAAAATATCTACAGTATTGTAATTTACTACTGAAAAGACATCTTTTTGTCCCTTTAAATATCGCTTTGCTGTATTATATTGGTTATGTGTGTTTAAATATTTGTTGTGCAGCAGTTTTTATATACCCAAAGACAAAGCTCCTAATCACTACTGATAGAATATAATTATATCTTTTTATTTCAGGAGCATTAGAAAAGATTACCTAGGGCAATGAAAAACTAATTCATTATACTACCCCATGCAACACTAAGAAATGACAGGCTGGTACCAAAATATTTGTCTTGGCCTACGTATCGTGTGCATTAGCAAAGTCAGCAGGAAAAACTTAAAACGCTCATAAGACACAAAAGACAATACAGAAAGAATTTTAATAAACTACAGCAACAAAAACATCACTCTTTAGCTACCGCCAAAAAGCACAGAAAAACTAAGATAAGCTGTTTATCAAAGTGTCTCAAATACAGCAGCCCAATTCCCTGGAATGGAACTTCAAAATATACTTCAGGAACAAATAAGAATATAGCCTACTGTTCATACAAGTCAGTAAAAAGAGAAGAGGTTTATCTTAGAAAAACACTCTAACCATTCTCCTCTTTCCCCCTGAAGTAAAGACAACAAAGAAACACTATGCATAGCAAAGCTGGGTATAAACCAAGATTAACTGTGATCTCGAAAATTCTGCTCTCCCTAAAAATTCAATTGCAAAGGATTTGAAAAATGGCATGGGGCTTGGGTTTTGTTTTTTTAAGGGTAAAGACTGTTTGTTAGAAAAGATTTCTGTATAAAACTTTCCTGTCATGTATGTCATAATCTATGCATCAGAAAAATTTCATTCTATAAATCAGAAAAAGATTTTTTGAAAAGAAGATTCAAGCATTACATTATACAATGCTTTTCCTATAAAACTTTGCTGTTGAATTCAATATATCCCTGTCAAAAAGTTGTAATTTGGAGAATTTGTCTATTCCAACGGAAAAGCATTCCATAGACAGTTTAAGACTAATTATAATAGCATGGACTTCATACTCTTACAAGGTCAATCTTGCTGGTAAAAGACAGCAGGTAGAAGGCAAATATATGCTACACCTGCAGCATATCATTTTTTTATCAGCTATTTATTATGGGGTAATTTCCTTCTGAGGTTTTTATGCAGTTACATGTAGTGTACGGGACAACACAAGAAACAGCACTGAAGTTTCAATGTTTCTTCATTACATTCACCTTACATGAAAACCGCATTTGGCATTTGCAACCCATTTTGGAGGTGTTTAAAGCACACTAACATTTGCTTTTTCACTCTCAAGCTTTCTTCAGCATAGCTAAAAACCACACACAAAAAAAAAAAAAAAAAAAAAAAAAAGAAGACATTGTCTGCATTTACAGGTAAAACCTGCCTTTATCTTTGTTTCTTTTTTGCTATAAAGGACACAGCATGGAAAAGTGCCTTGAGCTTAACGTTCTTAATTGCATACGCAACTTTTTGTTATGCTGCCTCAGGCAACAACTGGTGAATACTACTAAAAACTTTGCTTTTCTAAAGCTGTTTTTGCTGAACAGAAACATACACTTGCTAAAGTTTAGCTTACAGCTTTTGAGAACAAGCACCATGTCTGTATTGAAATCCTCAAACTTTCAAAAGGAAAGGATTTTTTAAATTTAAAAATGGTGAAGTATTTCACATGGAATGAAAGCGAAACAATCCATTGTAAACATTTTACATAGTAAACCATTCCCTTCAAAAAGAAAAAAGAAATAAAATCACCCCACTCAAATGCTATGTTTGGTTTTGAGTTGACCTGTGTTTTTAAAGCCAGTGGGTACTCCAAAAACTAAACAAAACATTCAAGTTGATCTAAATATTTAATTTGATCCAAAATGAAACAAATAGTTTTATTCCGAGAACAACCAAGCAACAAGCAAACATATTTCAGTTCTATACAAAGCAGATTTCCCAATCTTTCCAAAAGGCAAATGAATTTTAAAAACCACAACAAAACAACAATTCCAAAAGGCATGTCCCTCTAATCCAAGTAATTGATCAGTTGTCTGCCATTAGCATGATACAGTTTAGTTTTTCTTGGTATTTAACAATATGCATATAGTGACAAGGTTTTCTTTCCCTTTCTTTCTGCCACAAAGCAGACCACCATTTATCCTTACAACAGTCCTAGTCTTTGACTATGTGTTTGACCCATACAGCGTAGTCTCAATTCCAGGGAGTTTCCATGTATTTTTAAGCATAACTGCAACACAAATTAACTGACAGCTACAAAATCAACATTAAGTATCAGTTTGCACAAGTCAAGACTTGAGTGTATATGAACAAAGGAAACTCAGTTCTCAAGTATCAATGGGTAGCACCAATGCACTTTCTGTATATTGAATTTGTTATCCAACAGGTTTCTCAACAAAGTCTCTTCATCACATGGCTAGTATGGAACAACAGATAGCTTTCTTTCAGCACTGTTGCAGAAATCGCTGAGTAAAACTTAGGACAAATCAGCCTGAGAAAATGCTTCACTTCTGATAATGCTGCTATGCTACAGAAGAAAAACAACAGTGTGGGTCTAATAAATATATACACTTATTAGTCAGAATACTGACACCAGGAGGGTAAAAATACTAGTGAGCAAGGAATTAAGATTAGTTAAGAAAGCCTTCCTGGGGCATGCTGAAGATCATTAACAAAGACTGTGTTGAAAACACTAAGACAGCCTTTTCACTCTGTGCCCAGGCTCCAAGTAATTGTTTATTTCGCATCAAGACATGACCTCCATGTTCAGCAACTGCTCTCTAAAGTCTTGGAAAGACACTGAGGACACAGCCCCAGCCTCCATCTGGGTGACTGGGCACCCAGTACCTCTCAGCATGTTCAAAGACCAAATCCACTACTGAGGAGATGTAGGCTAAGCATCCCAATTTGGTACTGTTTTTGACAATTAATGGGAAACTGAAAACATTGCTGATACTTGATACTTGTCCTTTCACGAATGGCAGGTGCCCTGAAAAAATACAGCCAGCTTACTGGGAATTGTGCAGGAAGAAAAACAGCTACCAATTAATAAAGCAATGTCTTGACAGCACCTTATCAGAACTACTAAAACCAAAGATCCTTAGCAAAGCTCACAGTGATCTGAAAAGCTCTGGAAACCAGTCACATTATGTAATTTCAATCCTGCATAAAAATCCATTTACAGTAATACTTGTAGAGAGAGGAATATTTAGTCCCCTTTAACCTCTCAACACTTCCAAATCTACAAGATTAGGGATAATTATAAAGATGTATAATGAAAGTTGAGACTCAGAATCTTCATTTAGATGGCTCCTCTGCTTTGCAATGCCACATTTTGTCCATGATTGCCTAAACAGAAGTGTTATTCAGAATTCAACACCTTGAACACCAGTGAACCATCATGCAAACAATGGAATAAATATAAATTATATTTTGTCACTGCAATTATTCATCCAGAAGCACTTGTTCCACATAGTTTTGAGGATACAAGAACAATGTTTCCCAAAAGGACTTGACTTTCATTTGAGCTCCCTGGTTGCTACCATGAAATAAGCTAATACAGTAGTAATTACACAGTGTATATTTTAATAGCAGTATATTCCCTGCCATCTGCAACAGGCATGCAATGGTAAAGAAATAAAATTTTGTACTGGTACATCCAGAAGATTTTAATTCTAAACTAGGATGAACTAACAGCCAGTTCCATAAAACTACTTCTATTTTTAACTTAGTTTCCTGATCAGCAAAAAAAACCAACTTTGCAATATGAAGTACTATCTTTGCTCAGAAAACCTCTCACAGTATGTAGGGATTACAAACCACCAGGTAGCGCTATCAGTTACGTATCTTTTATGGTCATCAAAATCCCACTTAAGAAAAAAAAAAATCTTTTCTGAAGTCTTGCAATTTATCCAAAGCTGTCCCAGGACAACACTCCACAGAACATTCAAAGCTCAGGCTTGTTTTATTTCTGTGTCTCCTTGGAATACTGTTCACCAATGGCAGCTACCCCAGCCTTCCACTTCATATACTAAGCAAAAACACATTGTTATACAGAAAGTAGCTGTGGGAAGGAAAGAAAGAGCTCTCTTATAACTGCAAATGCAATTCCCTAAAATACAGCACTGAACGTGATACAGCAAATTTTGAAAAAAGCATACTACTAAATTGATGACACAAAGAAAGTGCTGTACTATCAGCTGCAGAAAGCCTCTTAGAATAAACAACCTTACAGTAGACATTTATTCTGTACTCAAAGACCACTTTTCTATATTTTGCAATACTTTTTCTTTTACTACCCGTCTTACAGAAGTCTGCCATATAATGTGATTTTACAAGGCTGGCCACGTAAAAAATTATGCAACTAGTTACCACAAGTTGAAATTTGCAGAAAAAACATCAAAGTTTAAACCAGCAAAAACCTCATTAGTCCACTTTCAACTTCAGATGGATTATTTTTTTAAAGAAATTTTGTGAATTATGAAAGTTGATGTCAGTGGTAATTTCAAAACTACTATGGAGATCAGGCAGGAGACATAGCCCACGCGAAGTATGCAAACAAACTGAGTTCAGTACACCTTAACACTTAGTCCAATGCATTACAAATGCATGAAGCATGTAATAGCAATCTGCAGCACACTTAGGTTTTGTGCACATTATATTGAATATATTAAAATTCAAACAGAAAAAAAAAACCTGTTTCAGAGGCTGGAAAAGTACAAGACACAGGCTTGTATCTGTTCAGTCATGATGATTTCAGACATCTCTTTTTAATCAGTTGATTTAAATCAAGTTGATGCTTATACAAACAATCTGAACACACATGTAAATTATTACAGCTTTGTCATCTGTTGTCATCTAGTTATCACTCTCAGCAGACTACTGCATTTTGCTTTTAAAAAGCTGAATTTTTTAAACTAAACTTTAAAAACCAAAAGATAAATGTTCGGACCCTAAAATACACTGAAGCGAATACCTACTTACCTACAGAACGTATGCAAAACTCAAAAAGCAGCAGCTAAATAAAGTCATAAAGCAAAATTTTTACTGAAAAGCCTAAGAGTTTCAAAAAATCTTTGGAAGCCATCTTGGAGACAACCATCAAAGAGTGATGGCTGCCAGGCACCACCATGCAGCTGCTATGACACAGGTATCTTATTGTGATGTACCACGTTATTAGCAGTTCAAGACTGGTCCACTGACTACTTGAAATTGCTTGCAGCCAAGTAATGCAGTATATACTACAGCTTGGAAACACTTTCTACACAGAGACAACCTACCCAGAGACTGCAGTACAGAAGCAACTGAAAAAAAAATTCGGAGTATTTGATCACAACACTAAAGCCTGTGCTGGCAACATACAGCTGCTAGAAATACCATTTCTAGATGTCAGCTGCAATCTTATCAAACTATGATCACTTGAATAAAGCATTTTAGAGAGCTTTTTTGTGCTGAGAATTAAGGACCTGTAACAAGATGTCCTTAAACGTAGCTCTTCTGATTCATTTTCAGTGTGTTGCAACAATTGAAACATTCCACCTCTGGGGCCTTTTGCTGTATACTCTAAGAACATATATTCACACAAAACACTGCAAATTATATCAGTCTCTCTTTTCTTACATGACTTGATCATGCGCTTACACAATATCATCACATACAGCTTTGCTGCTGTTCTTCTAAGACACCTCAGTTCTCCCAAGACTAATTCCAAAGTAGAAAAACTTTTCATCACACATCTGTACCTCTTTGTATTTTTCACTAGAGCTTCATCAACACATCTTGTGAGAAAATAGAAGTGATTGTTGAAGAGACTGTGGGTCAATAACTTAGCAAGAACTCTAATAATGACTTGGAATTGCTTAAATCTTTCACTGGATTGACGAAGTTTCTGCAGTCCAGCAGCAGCAAACTGGCAGTAATAAATCCTCCATATATTTCGTGCCTCGATATGTGAAAGCTGGAGGCAAACCCTGTCGTTTTACAACTCAGTACTTTCCTTATGTCCTTGAACAGAGGTACTAGTGTAAGGCCAAACAAGAATAGAACTCCCTGGAGATGCCTGCTGTGAGACACGTCATAGCATTTCTTCGAGAAATTTCAAAACAATAGCTTAAGGGCAAGTTTTTCCATTAGAAATCAAGTTATTTTGAAAGAGTCAATATTTATAATAAAGGCCACAGTACAACAGATGAATTGAATTACTGAATTTTCAATCCAAATGTACAACACTTGAAGTTCAAAATACTTCCCAAAATTTCACATTTCTTGCCTGCAAAGACAAACAAAACTCAAGTTTTCTTTCTCGTTATATCAAGCAAACACATCTAAATGTTAATGTGGACTGTATGTATGTAAATATAGCTGTAACAGGACAGACAAGTCTGATTTTTTCCCATACATGCAATACATCTAAATAAAGTTTAAATAGCTAACCTAAGGCAGACCATAATCCTGACCTTCTTGCCCATACCTTCTCTTCATCATAGGCCCTTGCTGAATTGCTCAGTTTCTTCAGAACATTTCAAGAGGTATACAGTGGTATCAGAATAACACTATTCTTGTGCTGCTCATAATATAAATGTACTTCAGAGTTACACCTGGATGGAAGAAAAGAATGTAGTATTTCTTTTCTACCTACGTCTCTTGTTATAACCAGGCACTTACCCGTATCTAATAATTATTGCATAATAACAACCATAACCATCAAATGGCAGCTTTTTTTTGGCACAGTAACTAGTTATCAATTTCAAAATCACCTGTCTCGTACTACTGAAAACTTTTAGCTTCTGACACATTTCTCCGGAACTGCTTCTCCACCAAAATAAGAAGAATATTTATACACCTTGTATTTCAGTTACTGACCATTTCAGAATATGCATGCAGGTTTTAGAAACCTGTCCTTCTAAACCAAGAAATTTGAGACATGACAGCATTCCTATCTATCATAACAAGACAATTCAATTCACAGCAACAACAGCATTAACTGTACAAACCTAAGTAACAGGAGAAATTTTGTGGCAATTACAGATAAGCTTCATGGAAGAAGAGAGAGGAGCTTGGCTTTTCACAAATGCAAAAGAAAAAGGCATTTACAGCCTTAAGAGCTTTCTGTGTGGACAGCGTAGAACTTAGAATTTGTGAACATGGACTTGGATTAGGAAAAGGACTTTTCCTTTCATACTACTGATACGAACAGCCAGAAATTCATCACTGACCTAAATAAGGCTCATTAAGGATCCCTAAATGAGGACAGATTTAAAATCACACTGAATCATAGGAGACCTACTTCTTAATAGAATAGTTGCAACACTCAGAGCTTTAAGTGAAACCCAATGCATTTATTGTTCATACATACACAGAGGCTGTGAAATCACATCATATTTATTGCTCTACTTTTAATTCAAAGTATTTGATACAAAGACGTGAAGAGATGACACACCTGAAATGCCTCAGTATTTTATTAAATATGCATTTTATCTTTCACACATAGCACACAAATACAAAAAAAAAAACCCTATACCTGTGCCTCCATAGAGATTGCATCACAAATTAATACTAGCATTATTTGGAAATCTGTATTTTTGAAACACCACCAGAATGTAGATATAAAGAACAACAATTAAGGCACAAGAAAGCTATCATAATTACCAGACATAAAAGAAGTTTAGGCAGATACTGGCACAGAATAGTGTACTGCAGGAAAAACTTCTGATATTTTATTGTATCCATGTGACATTATCCTATGGAGCTTAAAAGCTGATAAGCTCTGTATGGCTCTCAAAAACATTCCAGAACAGCAGGAAATCCATTACCAGAAAAAAGAGTGCATTGTTAAACAGGGTTTCAAGAATGCTAGTTCATGAAACTTACTTTTATTCTTGAGTAAAAAAGAAGTGTTCCCCTTTAAGAAACCAGAGATACAGTAAAGTGACTGAATACTACCGTTTGCCCATCAACACAAAAAAAAAAAAAAAAAAAAAAATGCATGGAACTTCATTTGAGCCTAAAATCAAAATGAAACACTCATTATGGTAGGACTACATTTTGTAAACAGGGGTGTACAACATAACATAAGCGTGGCTTTTTACTGCAAAGCCCCCACCAGACACAGATACAACTATTAAGAATATGGTCATACATATATCATATTGCAATCATTATTTATATATATTTACACGTATTTACATATCGTATCACAATCATTACATGTGAAGATAAGACCTGGTACAATTCAGAGGCTGACTTTTATTGCAGCGATAAAATCCTTACCTTGAAAAGACTGTTTTGCTCTGTTCACTAGTTCTTCAACTGGATAACTTGCTAGATCTCCTCTGGCATGCTTGGTTTTGCAGTAGGTACATGCATTGAGACACCTGTTTAGAAAACAAAAATACTCAGTTTCCAGCCAAGAAAGCCCTTATTTGCACAGATATATTTATTTTTGCTAAGCCACTGTCCATCATATTTGAAAAATCATGGCAGTCAGGTGAAGTTCCCGACAACTGGAAAAAGGGAAATATAACCCCCATTTTCAAGAAGGGGAAAATGGATGACCCAGGGAATTACAGACCAGTCAGTCTCACCTCTGTGCCTGGCAAAATCTTGGAGCAGATTCTCCTGGAAGGCATGCTGAGGCACATGAAAAACAAGGAGGTGGTTGGTGACAGCCAGCATGGCTTCACTAAGGGGAAATCCTGCCTGACCAATTTGGTGGCCTTCTATGATGGGGCTACGGAACTGATGGACAGGGGCAGAGCAGTTGATGTCATCTACCTGGACTTGTGCAAAGCGTTCGACACTGTCCCACATGACATCCTTGTCTCTAAATTGGAGAGACATCAATTTGATGGGTGGGCCACTCGGTGGATAAAGAACTGGCTGGATGGCCACACGCAAAGAGTTGTGGTCAATGGCTCGATGTCCAGCTGGAGACCGGTAACGAGTGGTGTCCCTCAGGGATCGGTGTTGGGACCGGTCTTGTTCAACATCTTTGTAGGTGACATGGACAGTGGGATTGAGTGTGCCCTCAGCAAGTTTGCCGATGACACCAAGCTGTGTGGTTCGGTCGATACGCTGGAGGCAAGGGATGCCATCCAGAGGGACCTCGACACGCTTTGGGCTGATGCCAATCTTATGAAGTTTAACCATGCCAAGTGCAAGGTCCTACACCTGGGTTGAAACAATCCCAGGCACGGCTACAGGTTGGGCAGAGAAGAGATTCAGAGCAGTCCTGCAGAGAAGGACTTGGGGGTGTTGGTCGATGAGAAAATGAACACGAGCCGGCAGTGTGCGCTTGCAGCCCAGAAAGCCAACTGTATCCTGGGCTGCATCAAAAGGAGTGTGACCAGCAGGTCAAAGGAGGTGATCCTGCCCCTCTACTCTGCTCTCGTGAGACCTCACTTGCAGTATTGTGTGCAGTTCTGGTGTCCTCAACATAAAAAGGACATGGAACTGTTGGAACAAGTCCAGAGGAGGGCCACGAGGATGATCAGGGGACTGGAGCACCTCCCGTATGGAGACAGGCTGAGAGAGTTGGGGCTGTTCAGCCTGGAGAAGACAAGGCTGCATGGAGACCTCATAGCAGCCTTCCAGTATCTGAAGGGGGCCTACAAGGATGCTGGGGAGGAACTCTTCATCAGGGACCGTAGTGACAGGACAAGGGGTAACGGGTTCAAACTTAAACAGGGGAAGTTTAGATTGGATATAAGGAACAAATTCTTTACTGAGAGGGTGGTGAGGCACTGGAATGGGTTGCCCAGGGAGGTTGTGAGTGCTCCATCCTTGGCAGTGTTCAAGGCCAGGTTGGATGAGGCCTTGGGTGGCATGGTTTAGTGTGGGGTGTCACTGCCCATGGCAGGGGGGTCGAAACTAGATGATCTTAAGGTCCTTTCCAACCCTAACTATTCTATGATTCTATGATTCTATTTTTTGCTTCTTTCATTTGGCTCATAGAAACAAAACAAATAACATAATGAAAGCCAACTAGAAAGTCACCAGCTACAAGATTTGTGTTTAGTACTTGGATATATCTTGTCTTCTATTATGATGCCTGGCAGCTCCATGACTAGGTAATTACCTTGCAAACTGTAAAGGTTTTCCTTCACAAAAATTCACCTCACAGGTTAGTTATACCTTGTTTGCACGAGCAGTGCCCTTCTGCTCCTGCACATCACCTTGGCACTGAGGCCTTCTCCAGCAACACAACCTTACTTTCTGCAAGAAGACACCTAGAGAGTTTGTGGATTCTCTTTGCTAGATTGGATGTGTATTATTTGTCCTGCTTATCAGACCCAAACATCAGATTTTAGCACCCATTTTAGATCAGAAAACTAAAAGGCAGCTTAACTGCAAAAATGAGACTGTTAAGAACTAGAAATGTATGTGAAATAAACTGCCATTCAGTAAAATATACAATCATCTATTAAAAAGAACAACATACATTTGAACCTTTATAACCTCCTCCAAATAAACGATTCATTCCCATCCAAAGTCAACATATTCATCAGATGTGAAATCATATTTATGTATCTTACCTTTCTTCTGCTAATCACAAGCCATTCATTGTTCAAGATCTAAAACACGTTTAAAAAAGTAGCATTTGAAATCAAGAAAGTATAAGCAGGTAACTGGCTGATACTTTTGCTGTGTAACCTATTTAGCAAACTAAAATGCCTTCTATTAGGTCACTGACATTTTAAAGCATGTCACAAAGGGCTTTTCCCCATACTCATTTCTGTCCCTGCTTCCCATTCATGACTCTTCCAATCTTGTTCAGTTCTTCCAGGGTTGCAAAGCAGGTCTCTGTCTTTCATAATTCTTTCTCTTTTCTTTCTTTCCTTGTTTTGTTTGTTTTTAAAGTACAACTCTCCGTTCAACCCAACACTTCATTTGGAAGCAGGCTTCCGTCCACTCCTTCCCCTCTACATCATTTAATAAGCTAAACTAGCTTTCGTTCACAGAGCTGAACAAAAATAGCACTATGATCGGTGATGGACAGTGTCATGTTTTAAAGAGCAATAGTAAACTTGCCTTCAGTAGGGGGGCTAACAGCCAGATTCCCTCCCCCTCAGCAGGACAGGGTCAGCAAACAGGTAGAAGGGGAACAAGGGAGCTCACAGGTCTAGACAGAGTTCAGGAGATCATGCACCAATTACTGCCATGGGCAAAACAGACTCATGTTAGTGAAAACTCACTAATCGCCACTAACTTTTTAATTATAAAAACCTAACTACAAATTCAGGTAAGTGGGAGACAGAGACCAATATTCAACCAAAGCCATTTCTCCCCTTTTATCCAGGCTTAGCTTCACTCCTTCACCCCACACTCCTCTACATACATCTAACCCATAGCCAAACCCGTAGCCATACCCAGCATGGGATAGCCCCGGCCTCTCCTCTCAGAGTCCCCAGCGACCCATACGCAGGTCTGCAAAACATTAAAAGAAAATGCTGGGATGGCAAAACACTGCAGGCAAACTCCAGTCCCTTCACAAGAGCACCTCACAGGCAGTCCGGCCAAAGCTCATGTTATAGTTACCAGCCAGCTCATAAGATCACTAATATAAGGTGATGGTTACTGCACCACAGTTGCTGAGGGACCGAGCAGGAACACTGAAAGTTGGCATTTTCATTAGCGGTGCAGATGGAAATCCTCTAGCATTTAGATACCCATGTTCATAAGGAGAGAACGAAGAAAAATAAGTACTTGTCATACATAGGCTGACCCACAGATATTTTCCCAAAAAAATATTTTACTCTGCATTTGGACGCTTGTATTTGAAAAACTCTACAGCAAAAGTACTAGGAACTAAGCAACAGCAATAAAGGCTGATATTATTAATCTCCAAACCTTGAGGATAAGATTCGTATCTTAAATCAATGTTCCTTTCTTACAAGACCTAGTTTCTAGTAAAATAGTTTCTCCTGCATCTTCAGAGTTGCTTCCTGGACAAATATTCTTTAAACTAAGTCCAGGGCTACGTGAAAAAACATGTTAACAGCAGTTTTTCTCTGGTACTGCAATAAACTTGTTCACAAAGACGGAATGGAAACATGCAGCAAGAAGCATGAGAACAGAAGGGGAAGTTATTCTCCAAGTATTCACAGTATTATGGGTGAATGGTTCTAAGAGCTTTATTACTACAGTCTTTAAGTACAGCTTCAGAGGGTTGTTGATTTATTTTGAGGTACGAGCTGAAAGTTGGGATTTGGATACAGACTTCTTTTTCTCTCAAGTTTTATTGCTCCAATTAACTTATTCCTACTATAGAATAAAAATACTATGAAATACCAAGGTAATTTAGTTGTTTGTTGGGTTTTCTTCCGGGTATTTAAAGAGATTACATAACACAAACATATGAGTCAGACTTTAATATAACATAGAAAAGGATCAATTTTAGAAAGCAAACCAAAAGAGACAAAACTTTTAAATCCTATTTGTTAATTCCATATTTGTTAATTCCAACTTGGGGAAAAGAATATTTTGGGCTACAACTGACTCACAAAATGATAAAGTTTCCAAATGCTTGTAAAAAATGCTAAATTAACCACTTTTCACAGATTTGAGAATTATCTATTCTTGAAAACATAAATTTAAGTCAAACCATAAGGATAAAGTATCTGTAGCATTTTTTTCCCTAGTAAGTCAGCCTCTAATGCAAGTTTCCAGCATAACAAATTATTCATATGTCCATGCTGCCACATTCTCAGACCACAGACAATCAAGTGGAAAAAGGCAGTTGGGAACTCTGAGAATCTGAACATTGCCTCTTACTGAGTGGCATTTCACCAGCAAATGGATCATCTAAAACCAGGCCAGCAGGTAAAGCTCTCCTTAAAAACCAGCCTTTATCATAGCTAATGCTCAAATATATGGGATTAAAAAGCCAACATGCTAATAGTTGTGAAGGAGTATTTGCTTTGTGTTAAACTGGAAACCTTCTTCAAGTATTTAGTTTGTAAGTGTTAGATTGTATTAATACAGGTCAAAGCTTTTTTGCGAAGAAAAAATACAGGCACTTAAAGAAACAATTATTAATGGTCTTTGTAACTGTAATTACCAACATGCTTTGAATAAATTTTGTAGTGATTCCAGAAGAAAACCCACTAACTCCTGGTCTTCCAACATACTGAACTGATTAAGGTACTTCGAATTATTAACCTTTTGCTTTTATTAACCTTTAATCAGGTATGTGCTCAATAACAGAACTATTTCACAGCAGGGTAAAACATTATCCACAGATTAATCACTACCATGTGGCTAATTAAAAACTTTTTGAACATGTTACCGAACTGAACGTCATCAACATTTTGGTTAAGTGCCTGATATTCTGTTGTAGACATAGGAAACAGTGGTCTTTGCATTGTTTAGCTAGTATGTGTTCATGTTGCGCATTAGATTAAGCAGACTCTTCATTTTAAAACCAGTAATATTCCTTATAGAACACACAGTTAACATGAAAGGCTACTCCTTACAGATGGAACTAATTATGAGTAAGAATACTTATGACACAGCAGACAAATAAAGACTTTCCTTCAGTGGGACTAATCAGAGGATTTCAGCAGCAGATGAGAACGAGAGTGCAGGCAGAAGGAGAAAAATCCTGATTCCTCTTAACAGGACTTGTGCCACTAAGTTTAGTGAAGACAGACAGGATTCCACCCTCAGATATGAAAAGTCTAAAATATCTTTCATCCAAGGATCAGAACACTCTCAATTACAGCAGACAGTGATGTGCCATTAGTGTGCTAGTCACCCACATTTAATGTGACTGACCAAGAGCAGACATCTGTGAGCAAGATGTGAGAGTGGAAAGGCTGCAACAGTGTCATATGACAGAAGATCCCCGCTGCTCTGCAGGTGGTTCATTTTGGGGAAGGGAGGTGGGACTGCCTCCTTAATTTCCAGAATAATCCAGTAAATTCTTGCTTGGTATTAATCTAACGAGCTAGCAACAAAATAGAAACCAACCAACCACACAAACATAAAACCCAGCCACACACAAAAAAACCCCAAACAAACAAAACAACAGCAAATAAACCCAACCAAAACCCAGTCCTAAGGTGGTCTTCTCCGAAATTAGAAATTTGCAGAAACAAAACATCATTAATCACGATTCAGACTAAACACTAATATCTGCCCTGGTGAGACCTTACTAGTCGTACAAATTCAAGATTTTATGAAGTTTGCCCTATTCAAAACAAAATAAACCAAACAAAACCAAATTGAATTCTGCCAATAATGTAGTGCTCCTAACATCACTGTAACATCACGTCAGTACAAATATAGAAAGATTGCTCAGTCACCCACACCATCTCTCTGCACCTACCACCTGACTTCCTGAGAGGGCCTCAATAATTCCAGTCCAAGAATATTTTGTATTAGTAAACTGCGGTTTTCCTGAAAGGGGAGTATGATTTGCTTGTTTCAAAATACAGGTTACAGAAGAGATGTAGGCTTTTGTAGGGTACTTTTTATCAAAACCGCTTGATAAAAACACCCTGTAGCATGAGTAAAGAGAAAACTCCCTTTGCAGGCTAAACTGAGCAAAACAAACACCAGAAATATACACCCCCAGTAGATGAAAAGGAGATGGATACCAGCCACAAGGTACTAAACAACAGCTAGAATTCTGCAGGTATTTTTCTCAGTAGGATACAAAGTTTCATAAACCTAACAACAGCATTTATACTATGTTACAGTTAAATATCATACTACATTTATAAAAGTTAAATGCCACAAGTATTTCTTAGCATTTTACCTCTATATATGCCACTTTGTACTACAAAAATTTCTAAATTCTGTCAAAGAACTACAATGGATCAGGAAAAAAAAAAAAAGTGGTTTACAGAAAAAAAAAAAAAAACAAAACCCAAACAAACTCATGCCTATTATGCCTCATTTGTTTTCAGGAAACTGTTCTTTTGCTTCAAGTTTCCACATTCTAGAATAAAGCTTTTCAGCCCACTAAGACAGGGAAGAAAATTTCCCTCTAAAAATCTGAGGCATGGGAGGTTATTTTTACTTTAAAAAGATTGAGGATTCAAAATACTTTCGAAACAGTGGCAAGCTATTTCTCATCAAGGCTCATTAGCTTAAGTAGTCAAACCACATTATTACGGAAATACTGTTTCAAGTATCCCAGCTTGTTCACACTGAGCTTGGACAACAGCCACAGGGGCTACACAGATGCACTCAATGTTACAACGTTCTCTATGTGATGGAAACAGGACTTCTCTGAAATTACCTTTGTAGACAACTCTTTTAGAAACTGCTTAGGGGAAAAGGAAAAAAAAAAAGAGAAAAAAAAAAAAAAGCCTCTCTTAAGAAGTTTTAGCAGAAGATAGGATGATCTTTCAAGAAACACTACACAAGATTAGGGCACTGACTGTCCCCCTGCACTGATGAGGCAACAGCTCAAATTCTGTGTTCAGTTTTGGGCCCCTCACTACAAGAAAGACACTAAAGTGCTGGAGTGCGTCCAAAGAGCAATAAACCTGGTGAAGGGTTGAGAGCACAAGTCTTACGAGCAGCAGCTGAGGGAACAGGGAGCGTTTATCCTGGAGAAAAAGAGTCTCAAGGGAGACTCTGTCACTCTCTACAACTACCTCAAAGGAGGTTGTAGCATGGTGAGTGTTGGTCTCTTCTCCCAAGTAACAAGCAATAGGACAAGTGGCAAAGGCCTCAAGTTGCACAGAGGGAGGTTTAGGTTAGATTTCTTCACCGAAAGGGCTGTGAAGCATTGGAACAGTCTGCCCAGGGAAGTGGTTCAGTCACCATCCCTGGAGGTATTTAAAAGACATTGTAGATGTGGCACTTAGGGTCATGGTTTAGTGGTGAACTTGGCAGTGCTACATTAACGGTTGGACTATATCTTACAGGCCTTTTTCAGCCTAAATGATTTCTGTAGTGTATGGGGCTGCACACATTCTTCTCAAGGTAGGATGGTATGCCATTTTTAATTACACATCCCAGGCTCAGCAAAATGGGAACAAAGAACATTTTAATTTTGTTCTTCTACAGACTTTTGAAGCCAGTGTTTTATTTGGTAATGTCCCAGTAATTACTAATCAAAAGGAATTTGGAGAGAAGGCAGCTCAGTAGCTCAATTAGTTTGATAAGCTACAATATGATTTAATTTTGTACTTTAAATATTTGCATTTGTGAAACTAAATTCCTATGGTCAAGTGCAGGTAATTCAAAGGTCACAGATACGTAGTTATGTCATCATACATTCAACTTGCTTACTTTAAGGCGATTTAACATCAGCAAAATCAAGTGCATCACTGGTACTTTTTAGCGTTTGTCTGAGGAACTTCTTGATTAATTACTCTGCCCACAAAATTCTACAACTGCTTGAATTACTTAATTCAGGCATACGAAATTTGTATGACAAGGTAAAATGTTCCATAGCTAAGCTGCATAGATCTGTGTTCTCCACCTTGACCCAAAACAGTGCATTGCTAGATGCTTACTGCAATGATTTTCTCTGTGCAATTCAAACTAAAGCTCTGTGATTCACAGCGGCATAAATTATTTTACTTATTTCCAAATAGCTGCTTGGCTACACAGACCACAGTTTTGGGGACAGATCATGACGGTCACTAACATCAAGAAAGTGATCAGCTGGAATAGCACAGGTAGATAAATTAGGTTCTGTGGTTGCGCAGAGCAGAAAATGCCACGACATTGCACCTGCAAGTAATCAATCCTTTCAGCACTTCATAAAAATAAACAATATTTGGAAGATGATGACTCTGGGTCCCAGTGAAATAGCAGCAATGAAGGTGGTTATAACAGAAAAACCTTAGACATAAAAGAAACTTTCTTAGAAATCTGCTCACGGCTAATCCCAGAGACGCAGTGGCGGAACACCCCAATACCACTATTTCAGCATGCATAAGTAACTTATTCTCAGATCCCTCCTAATGAACAGCAGTGATTGGAAAATGACCTCTGAGGACAGGATTCTCAGAGGTTTGCTTTAATTTATAAAGTTTTAGAGAGCTGTGACTTGACAAATGCCTTAGTATTTAAAACATCAAATAGCATAATTTTATTTAAAGAATTCTGCTGGGGACAGATGACTTAGCATAACTTATACAAAATGTGCTGCAAAACCTAATTGGGTTAGTAATGAACAATTTAATAAGTTTTAAAAAATTCAGCTTTCAAAGTTTTTTAACAAAATACTAAGGATTAAATTAAAACTCTGACTTGTACGCAGTAGGGGAGAGACGGTGAGCACATTTAAAGCTCTGTTTCAGGAATGAAGCATCCCAGCAGATCTCCATGAGTGGAAGGAGAAGAGTAAAGGAGGGGGGGGTGTGGGCTAAGTGTTCTTCTATGAGAAAATCACTACATTTACCATGCACCTTCACAACATTAGCAGCTCCTGAATTACCCCCACAGAAAACGTGGCTGAAAAGTAGACCACTGCCTGTGATAAGAGCTATTGTTTTTACTTCCTGAATGACTTTTGGGACAGACTCTTTTAGAGTGGTGAAATCTCACAGGAAACATTAGGCTGCAGTTAATTCTGTAACATACAGCAGGTACCACACAGATTCTCGGGATAAAAGGTATTGTTTTTGTACCGGTCAAAACATCCGGGGAGAGGGGAAAAAAAGGGGGGGAATGGGGAGTTACACTGCAGCAGCACTGAAACTATCAGGCTTAAATTAGAATTTATCTGAGGCTGCCATCAGACCAGTTTCCAAAAAAGTATTTGTAAAATGTCTGTGGGAAAGTGGATCTGAATTGTCTGGGTAAAATAATGGCAGTAAGCACATAATAAAAACAAACTCACCGTTTATAATCTAGAAAGAATCTCTTCCCAATGATTGTGTCTACACAAAGCTTTCAGCCCCAAAATGTCCTACTGGTTGTGGCAGCTTGAGAAATGTTAAAAGCTCCAATGTGGACAAGGATCAAAGCATTATCTACAAGCAATACTATGCTGTTGCTCTTAAATGTCATCTCTATCTCGTAATAAATTGGTTAGTCTTGCTGGAAAAAAAAAAAAAGTGTATGTGCAGCAGTAGAGAGACATACATGCTTCAAATACACGCTCTTTCTTATGGATTACTTTGTCAACTTGATATGAAAGAAAAGCACACATTTCAACATAATTGCCCAATCCTAAATCTGTCTGAGATTTTTCCGAGCAATTTAATGAACTGATTTACATGGTTATTCCTATAAGAATCCAATGACTGATTTCTTTTAAAAATAGAAATTTCAACCAGGGGCCTTATGTTTGCCTTTAAGAGTCTCCAAGGGGATTTTCAAGAGCAAATTAATCCCCTTTACACAGTTAAAGAGCTTAATCAGTCAGATTATCTTCATGGCCTGGAGAAGAGAAGGCTGCATGGAGACCTCGTAGCAGCCTTCCAGTATCTGAAGGGGGCCTATAAGGATGCTGGGGAGGGACTCTTCATTAGGCACTGTAGTGACAGGACAAGGGGTAATGGGTTAAAACTTAAACAGGGGAAGTTTAGATTGGATATAAGGAACAAATTCTTTACTGTGAGGGTGGTGAGGCACTGGAATGGGTTGCCCAGGGAAGTTGTGAATGCTCCATCCCTGGTGGTGTTCAAGGCCAGGTTGGACAGAGCCTTGGGTGGCATGGTTTAGTGTGGGGTGTCCCTGCCCATGGCAGGGGGGTTGGAACTAGATGATCTTAAGGTCCTTTCCAACCTTAACTATTCTATTATTCTATGATTCTATGGACGTATCTTCCTTACTGCCAATGTAGCTCTTAAAGAAACTGCAAGTTACGCTTGAAAAACTAGGCAAACTAACACTTCTAAATTATTTTATTTTCATTCTTGTATAACTGCATTATTTAAATATATATTTTGAAGAATTTAAAGGCATAGTGATAGTGCCAGAAAACAGTAGCCTTTCATTACTTAAACTAATGATCCTCTACTTCTCCATCTGCTTTGCTCCTCTAAAATTCTCCCCTTCTAATGATTCCTCAGCTTTTTTCTTCTATTTTATTTTTTTCTGCTGCCATTTTCTCAACTTTTTCCTCTCGTCTTGCATTCAGTGACCATTATGCTTGTAACTCTCCCGCGGTGCCCTCATGTCCCAGTGACTGGAATGGTCTGACTTTCTTCCAAGCTATTTGGCCAGTGTCTGTATGCTTTGATTTCCTCTTTTAACTACTCAAGTCTGCGGTGAGTCTGAAACTTTTCCAGTTCAACTTCTGCCAGCTCTGACAAAAACCGTAACTTGTTAGCTTGCCTTTTTTCTTTTTGTGCAGCACAAAGACAAACAGTTTTTATCTGATTAGACTTAAGTTGATAAAAATTCTTCTTTTTTTTTTTCCTTTTTGTCACCTCCATTATGACTCAGTTATGGTCAGTCATTTAATAGAGAACCAGAAAGACACTTAATGCACAAATCAGAGCATCAAAACCAGGCCACAGAACCCCTTGGGGATTGAGGATCTAAACAGCCTTCTAGACATTACAGGCTGGAAAATGCACAAGAGGCAGCTCTAGTCATCAAAAGCAAAACTTAACAATAAAAAGGAATGAACAGACAAAACACAAAGTAGCTCAGCAATTCAGTTGTTTACAAGCCTTAGTCAACACTTAAATGGAAGTTTTCTTCGTATTTCCACAGCTACATCTGGCTCCAACATTATCTTTACAATGGCTGACTTGAAACAGTTTTTCAGCTTGAACAAAGCTCTTAAAAAGACCCAACCTTTTAGACGATGGATGTTTTGCACTGGCTGCACATAGGCTGTTGAAAAGTCCCAAAGAACTGATGTGGGAAGAAACATCACCATCTGCTTCACTAAGCACCACCCAATAACTTTACTAGAAAAATGCTTACACAAATAAGGTTGATGACATCATACTGCAAGTTGTTTATTTTCTTTTATAAACATGGGTTAAAATGACATTTTCCCTGTGAGGCTGAAGAAAAAGACATGACGTGACCTTGCCCTCTACAAAGACGTGACTGACCCTGTGGTCATGTAACTTGACCTTAGGCAGACCTTTGCCATAGTGTCCCAGAAGATCCTTAAAGCCAAATTGCTGTGACACGGACTGAATGAGCAGACAACAAGGTGGCTAGTTAGTATCGGTATTCCTCAGGGGCTGATGCTGCGGCCAATATTATTTCCTGCATTTGCTAACAACATGGATGAAGGGATGTAATGCACCTGAAGCAAATTCCAAACTGGAGGTGCAGAGAACAGTTTACATGCTGGAGAGCAAGGTTGCTATTCAGAGGGGTATCAACAGTCTGCAAGAACGGGCTAACAGAAACCTCATGAATTTCAACAATGGCAAGAAGCCCCACATGTAGGATAGTGTAACCCAAGCTAAAAGTGCAAGTGGGAAGTGAATTCACTGGCTAGAAAGCAGCTTTGAGGATAAGGACTGTGGGGTCCAGGTGGGCAACAAATTCAACATGAGTCAATATAGCAGTATAGCCTTAATATTTAAGAGGGTTGAACACAATGGCCTGTGAAACTGGACTGCACTCTCAAGAATGAAAGCAACAGACTGAAATTATTAGTGTCCTTTGTTTGGTACTTGTGAGATTGAATCTTTAGTTCTGTGCCCAGTTTTAAGCCCTCTGGAACAAGACAGACATTGACATAAAGTAACTAACAAGTAGACAGAAGGATGCCAAGATGGTTAGGGGGCTCAGGCACATGGCACACAGGCTGACAGAAGTGGCTTACAGTTACGATGAGGAAATCTTACTGGTGTCTACAAGTAGCTGATGGGCGCACACAGTGAAGACACAGGCAGGCTGTTCTTGGAGTTTCAAGGTCATAGGATTAGATGCAACGGACACAACCTGCAATACTGTGATTAGACCAACACAAGTATTTTACCATGACAGTGGTCAAGTACCAGAACAGGCAGCGCCGCAGCTGATCTCATCTCTTTGAGGTGCTGGAACCCAACAAGAACACTATTTCTTCCTACAGCCCAAAGACCTAAAATCTGCTCCAGGATTACACGTGTCTACATGTATGACTGTGCGCACACATATCTGTGAGAGACACATAAGAGAATCAGAGCATGCTCCCAACACCACAGGATATTTAGACTAGGTAAGCAAAGCTAGAAGATGAAAAATCAATGCAGAAAAGGTCCAAGCCTCACCTGTACAAGGAGAGCCACAGAAGAACATCAAATGAAAGATACCACTAGGAGTATTAACATTTCATAATTTTCATTTCATTTTTTATTAAACACATTTAAAGTGTGATACTAATGTGATCTCACATGTTGTCCATAAGTACACCACAGCACTTGGAAGGCTAACATTAACAGAAGGAGGTATGGCAGATTTTTTGCAGCAGATAGCCAGTGGCCAGTCATGAACAAAATATTCCAAGGATGCTATTGGAGCTACAGCCAGGCAAGAGTTCACAGGGAAAAAAGAAAATTTAGAACACTGATTTTAGAGATGGCAACAGAGATAATCAGTTCTGTGCAAATTAGGTTTCCACCTGCATCATGTTCTTCCACAGGATAAAAGAATACAAGGATGGGGCACAGTATCCTAAAGAAAGAAGAGTAAGTGGACAGCAGATACTACAGTTCTAAGCAGAGTTAGATATAGAAGTATGAGCTGAGACATAATTAGCAGTAAGTTCTATTTAAAAGAATACGCATAAATTAGGCAGCTATCGCTTTGCTAACAATACCTTCTCATATTAAGTCTTGTAAGTGCTATGCATTAAATTCATTTTATTAAAATCTGTATTAGACATTAGGAAGAAGTTCTTTACTGTTAGGGTGGTCAGGCACTGGCACAGGTTGCCCAGAGAAGTTGTGAGAAGTTGTAGATGCCCCATCCCTGGCAGTGTTCAAGGCCAAGTTGGACAGGGCTTTGAGCAACCTGGTCTAGTGGATAACTAGATCTTAATGAAAGGTGTCCCTGCCCATGGCAGGGGGTTTGGAACTGGATGAGCTTTAAGGTCCCTTCCAACCCAAACCATTCTATGATGATTCTGTGAAAATCACAAAGAATACCAAAGTCTTATTCTTTCTTAACTATTCTTTCTTATCTCAAGTTATCATAAACCTCAATGTATCATAAACTGCACCAACCCATGCATCTGAACATCCTAAAAGTGAAATGGTTTTGTAATAAACACAAACACATAGGAAATCTGAAATAAAGCTAAAGAAACAAAACCAACCTCATGCCCAGCATTTTAATAGTTGTCAAGCAGAGCAAGTCTCATTTTCTCATAAAGATGCACTTCTCCTTACACAAATATACAACACACAAACAGATCTACTTCATCTAATTGTGTTTCAGCATTATTTTCATACAACATACCAACAAGCACTGCAGCCTATGCACCATTTGACAGCAAGAATATTCTTAGTTTTGTAGAATTTGAAATTCAGTTGCAGGTTGAGGGCATTTTTCCAACCACAAACATTTTTGGAACCTTTTCTGCACAAGGTATGTTCAAACAGATTTTCAGCTACAAGACCCAAGAAAAAAATCCTACTTATTTTACCTGCATTATTTGTATACTCATATGCCATTCTGTCTCCCAATAGATGGCATTTTTCGATACTTAAGACAGTTTACAAACAGACTGTGTTTAAATTAACTCCATTTAAAGAGCAAGGGACAAGAAAATTAACTCTAATCCACAGCTATCACATTCAGAAAAGGAAATACTGTGAAAGAAGAATGAAGATACCATAGTAGAACACAGTCCTTAAAGACTTTCCACTGAAAGAAGCAACAGTTGTAAGGTACGTAAGCTGTTAGAATGAACTAATAATATAGGAACAGGGGCTAATTTACATTTGGTGATTAAAATTCTCATTACAAGCTCTGCAATAAGTTCAGCAGTTGTTGGACTCACGAAGAATGTGTATGTAAGATATTAGATATCCGTATGCTGACCTGTAATCATATTAATGTGTATGTTAGATATATGTGTATACTGGATATTAAGTTAGATATTACTTAAAACCACTAGCTTGGATTTCAGTACAGATGCAGACATTACTGAGTTATTTCCAATTACAGAGTTTAAGTTAATTCATTAAACAGTGCTGAACTATACAGCTGAACTTTCCTAAAAATGATGATAGTTACATAAATAGTTTAACCTGTAATAAAATTTTTTCTCTATTACTTAAAACTTTCACTTAGACTATTTCTCACCTAAGTGGTAAATTAAAAACAAGATCTTGAAAGTTGTTACATTTTACTTTACTAAAGAAGTATTCCTACAACAAAAACCAAAGGTTTCAATATGTATTTGACTCATTATACCAAATTAATGTATTAATTCACCTATACCTACTATTTAGAAAAGTAACTGATGTATAGTTTTGGAAAAGGGAAAAAAAAATCAAAAAACCTAACTTGCAGGGAAAAAAACTCTACACCAACAGCAAAGGGAGTTCTTCTTTAAGCTCTTTAACAAACGATCTAAAACAAACTGTTGGAACACAGGAATGTGAATGACTAAACAAACCCTTCAGTAAACGTTCCCCAGCTGCAGTTTTCAGCCTAATACCAAGTTAAAATGGGGAAACTCCATATACCTTCTGCAAAACAATGTTCAGAAGTAAAACAACATTATATGATATACATGACTCACAAACATACTCACTGAAAACAAAAACCGCTAGACATTTATCTCTTAAAAACAGAAAAGACACCAAGTCTGGCACCAGTCTGCAATGCAAGAAAGACCATGTGATACTTAGACACTTGTGTATTAGTTTAAAAATAAGCTAGATAAGCATGTGATGAGTGACAATTTTGTACTTGACCTTTGCTTAAATAGCTCCTTTTCACAAAGTCCACACACATCAACAGAATTCCTAAAGAAAAATCCTAAGGAAAAAAAAAGCTAACCCCCTACTTTTATACTTTTCATCCGGTGTCTTGAATTTGAACTTGAAAAATACAGATCTACACGGCTGCTTTAGGAAAAACAAACTAACAAAAAGTATGTTTTGCAACAGGAATTTAGAAAAATAATTTTTGTTGAAAAAGCATTGAAGGCTTCTTGTTAACCAAGCTGATGAAATTCAACATGCTAAGTTACAGAGACAGAAACGTGGGGTGTATATTTCCAGTGGGAATATTTCACTTTGCCTAGCAGACAAGGAATTTGAAAATAGAGTTCCTCTTTCCTGAGGCAGAATACGCCTACAGGATTGCACAGGAAATGCTTTTAAGTAAGGAAACAGGGATGCATTCTGCATGGCATCAGGAACGCTTGGTTTAGGGTATTACTTTTTAACGTGTCAAACCACAACAGCTACTTCTGCAGTGAAGTTCTCTGCCAGTATTAAGCAACTGTACTAACATTCATAGTGTTTGTATCTAAATCCTTGTGGGTTTTTCTGCTGCTGTTTATGTTTTCTTAAAAATCAGAGAATCACACAGTGGCTGAGGTGGGAAGGGACTTCTGGAAATCATCTAGTCCAAGCCCTCATTGCAACCACGAGCAATTAAAACAGGTTGCTCAGTACCATGACCAGACAGCTTTTAAATATCACCATGGATGGAGACTTCACACCCTCTCTGGGCAGCCTGTTAGTGTTCAATCACTTCTACTGTAAAAAAGTTTTTTCTTACATTTAAATAAAATTTCTTGTATTTCAATTTGTGCCCATTAATTCTTGTCCTGACCCTGGGCAACACTGGGAAGAGCCTGACTCTGTTGCCTTTACTCCCCCCTCACACACCAGGTATTTATACACATTGAGAAGATCCCTGCTGCCCCAAGCCTGAAATTCTCTTGGCTGAACAGCCCCAGCTCTCAGTCCCTCCTCATGACAGATGCTCCAAGACATTCATGGCCCTTCACCGCTGTCTCTGTATCTCTTTTGTACTGGGGAGCCCAGTACTGGACCCAACACTCCAGGTGTCTCACCATACTGAGCAGAGGGCAAGGATCAGCTCCCTTAGCCTGCTGGAGATGCTCTGCTGTACGCAGCGCAGGAGACTCTCATCTGTCTTTGCTACAAGGGCACATTGCTACCTCACGTTTATCATGCACTTTTATTTGTGCAAACAAGCCTTAAAAATGCATTTTGCACATTTTAAGCAGAAGGTAATGACAAATATTCAAGTATATTTTAGGCTAATCTCACAGTAAATTTTGCGCTTTACCTAAACATGTATGAACATATCAGTGGGTGATACTAGGTTTCAGGGGGAAAGATCCTAGCAATATTCCTAGTAGCGCAAAGCATTCTTTTAGGCATCTTCCTCTACTTCAGTCAGTGTATTCAAGATACAGATTAAAGAGTTAAAAGTCCCCAGATCTTCATTTCTCTATTTGCATTTTTCTACCTGAAAAGAAACCATCCTCTATACAAAAACCCAAAACAGACATGGATGTCCACATCATCACTTAATTGGTATCAAATTGATAGAGGGAGGAATGAAGGAATTACCTTCTGTCTATCATGACATGTTTCGGTTTTGTTTTCAGTTTGTTTTTTATTTCCCCCCCCTTCCCATTTAGTGAAGCAGTAGTGCATGGTGTTCTGTTGCATGGGAGTGCAAAAACACCTCAGCATTTTTGGGGATCTAAGGACCCTCAGTTCCTAACCAAAGCAGCAACTTGCAGAAAAATATGCTGATTCTGAAAAAAACAGAAACTCAGGTCATCCTCATTTATGCTAACAGGTACTTAGAAAAACATATGTTTGATTTACTGGATGAGATTGGTCTTGGTGCAATAGGAAAGTTAAACTAGTCAAAAGGATATTTAAAGCAAATATTTCAACAACTTTTTATTAAGCCACCCTGCTGAAGAAAAAGTTATGTGTACACAAAAATTTAGATTTTATTGCCTAAATTCCACAACTGGGGGTAGGAGACCCTTTAAGTGTCTCTTTGAAACTAATTTATTCTTGGTATAAATATTAATTCCTCTAACACGCACCTTGTAGTAAAAGCAAAAGGAGGAGGGGCACAGAAATCTGCTCTAAGCATTTTATATTTTCCTAGACTATCTGAAGCACAACTATAACTATTACTCAACTCAGTGTAACCTGTTTTTACAATTAGGAATCTGATTATTTCTTTTCAATTATCTGACATTTCAAGAATGACAGATGAGAATAATAATGCAGAAAACATGCAAATTGTGAGACTTTTGAATGACATTAACACAACTTTTTTTCTCAATTTTCAATGAGAAAAAATCTCAACTCACCCTAAAAAGTCCAAATTTCAAAACATATTTGCCATATATACAGGTAAACGGATACACAGTGCAATTATTACAGAGATTGTGTAAATTATCATACAAATAAGGACTCTGCAAGCGAAAAGAGTAAAACCTCACATCTTAAAGTTGAGCATAAACATCAGAATTAAACAGTGTTAAGTTCTGAACATAAAGAAGCCATATAAAGAAAGATACTGTCACATAGAAAATGCCTGAAATAATATTAGTAATCTTGGAACATGTTACATAGGATTTTGTGCCACCTACATTACCTGCCAAACACTACCTTAATATTCAACTTTTCAATTATTTTTTGTTTGGTTTTTTTTTTTTTTTAAGGTACCTTTGCTTAAGTGGTTTTGTTCTTACATCATGTACTGATGATCCCACCCATATTTTTCAAGTCTTATGAAATCACACAAGTCAATCAGAGCACCATAAAAAGACGCCTTTATGTTCTTTGATAGATAATGAAAAATATAGATTTTTAAGCTCACCCATCTTATTCAATAAAAAACTATTTTTTTGATTAAAATTATCTCCAGGTGAAGTCAAAGAACAAATTCAAGCACAAGCTGCTGCCTAATTCCATTCCTTCTTTTTACACATTCCTTAACACCTTCTCCTGTTAGGACTCCAAAAAAAATTCTACCTTGACCTAAAAGGGCACAAGAGACGCTTAAATCAGACCCTTTGACATCCTGATTCATTTTTAGTCACATTTAAGAAGTCACACCAACAGTAGCAGAAGAGGTGGTTGTTATTAGGCAACTAAACGTTATCAGATTCTGCTTATGAGCAGTAAAGACACTGGCACTTCGTTTTAAACACTTAAGTTGCATAACGCTTTAAAATAGGCCATTAAACCCCCCCAGAATTATGAGTATGCAAAAGCACAGACATTTCTCATAGCAACACTCAGTAAGACAGTATATTTTTTCAAGACAATGACTTCTCTAGTGCTTGCCTTGTTTTTATAGTTTTGGGGTTTTTTTATGTGAAAAGCTGGGACTAAAGGCAACACAATATTAATTGTAAGTATGACATATGAGGTTATTTCTCAGTATTTACTGTAATCTGAGAAATGAAGAAAATGTTTCTCAGGATTCTGTCCACATTTCCCTTAGGAAATACGTATGTGGGCGTTAAAAGAAGGGACGCAAATGAATGCTCTTCTCAACAAGAAGGAATTTATCTCCAACCTCAGAAAGTGTACTGATGTCAGAATTATGGATACATGAAATTGCAAGCAACTTCAAAATGATCTCTTCTCATTCAGCCAAACTAGAACATGTAGCTTGTTGTGTGATCCAAAACCACTGCTGTATGTAAGCATCTGCCAAAGAGGCAGGCAGGAAGTCGCTTTACAGTTCCGTGTGCTGACCTGTAATCAGGTTCCAGTATGTTAAAGCTGTCTCATTATCTGAATCAGTCTTCAAAATAATGAGGATTGGAGCATTGAAAGGAATCACCTGAAACTAAAGGAAACTACATACCACAGTTACACAAAACAAAAGCAAGCCTGTTTCCCCTCCACAACCTTTTGCCCACATAGCTGAACTTGAACAGTGGGGATCGCATTAAATTCTGGTGCTCTTTCTCTTGGGTTAACAGAGTAACAGAACTGTGCAGTGTGGGAAGCCGCCTAGTGACAAAGCAGTACAAATATGCTTGAAGCTGCCCAAAGTTTTAACAAGATGACGCAGCTGGAGCATGTGATTACTGCTGTTTTTCCTCACTGACTTGCAAGTTGTGTGGTGTACTGGAGTTTAGAGAATTGCACAGTGATTCCTGGCAACTTTTATGAGTCTTCCTGAATCTTGCAAGAGAAATATCTTGTGAAATAGTAAATTTTCTGAAGATGAGATGTCTAAGACCAAAACAAAATGTATCAAAATGTAGAAGAAGAAGGTTTGATGCACATTTTAAACTCATAATGGCACTATATGCAGAAAAAGTTAAAATTTGTGATGCTGGGAGGAAGAAACCTAAGGGAGGCAAATGCGCAAGAATGGAAATAATCAAAACAAACTGTTTTCTTCTAACTCAGTGCAAACGTCATTCAGCAGACTCAAAAAAGGAAGCCTTCATGACACACAAAATAGTTATAGACTTTATGTGTACTTAAACAGCATTTCTCATTTCTCAAAAACTTGGAGCTCAAGAAATAGTATGAACACAAAATATTGCAGTAAGAATTCAAGACCAGTAATTCTTGGTGTGTACACGCAGTATGTCATAATGATTTTTGCCTATGGCAAAGAACTTTACCAACATGTATCTTCTGACCCTACTGAAAAACTTCCCTGCATGTGAACAGCGTATGACTGGAGTATGCAAAGAGCCAAGTGGATGATGCAGATTAGACACCAATTTACTCTGACATATCATCAAAATGCACCATTGAAGAAACATGCACAAAAATTCATCATCATAAGAACAGAGGTATGAAAAATAAGTGCTACAGTACAGTTGGCAGCATTAGCAGGTAGTGTGGAATAGCTGTCGTACATCGTTTTCAATATAATAATGCCAATGCAACAACTATTTACTGGAATAAATCTTCGGTGTCATATGTCAGCAAACTTAATGAAGGATTGGCTGAACATTTCCTGGAATAGGACACAATGTATGCTATTCATTAAAAACATGCTTGTTCTAGATCCATTCAAACAGCGTTTAACAGCAGCAATGAAAAATATAATCTGAGAAATGAATACTAGTCTTGAAGTCATACTATAAACGGTGTCACAAGTGCAGGTATTTGATGTACCAGCGAAAAAGTCATTTAAAGACCTTTTGAGCTTTTAATTCTCTTTTTCCCCTGTCCAAAATTACTCTTAGCAGAGGACATGCTTTAATCTCTGCAGGGAGAGTAAAGAAGCCCAGTTCAGGGTTACTCTGTCATTGAATTAAGGCAGCATCACATCACAGAAATTCAGATGTTGAAGCTAACGGGTTTCCACACGTTTGTACTTAAAATCCCATGGATAGAACTGAAGTTCAAAGAAGTGAGTTCAAGCATTGACTCTAAAAATAAGGAAGCAGTAGTATCCTAAAGAGAGTAACAGTGTCAGAAATCATAAAGACAAAGATATAAAGCATAAGAGAAAGAAATACCTCCTTTCAGGCAAATACTTCATGCAAAGTTTATACCCTGATTATATACCTAATATAGGTATGTAAAGAACTTTGTGTATAAACATCTTTCTTTTTGTGAGAGAGTGATTATCCCCTTTTTGTGAGGGATAATCTTGAATTCAAGGTCATCATCCTTTAAGGTTAGCAGGGTAGCAGACATTTCATAGAATCATACAATGGTTTGGCTTGGAAGGGAAAAGCTCATCTAGTTCCAACCCCCTGCCATCACATTTCGTACTCAAAGTAATATTGTGTAATACAGATCAGCACAAACAGCAGAACCATCATGTGCAATAGTAAAACTGAAGACATCAACAGCTTCCACCTTCCCAGCAGCAGAAGGGAATTTATTACACTAAAATCCAAAGTCCAAAGTTGACCAGACCTAATACTACTGTGGAATGAAGAGGACCACAGCTGCCTCCACCAGTATAGCCAAAGGAGTAACTTCTGCCCTCAGTTGGTGATTTCAGTGAGCAATTCCCACTAACTGACACTAGAGGCTGGGGGGGGTTGGCACTGGAGTACAAGTCTACCCTACAGAAGCAGCTGTAGCAACCTTTGATGTCTGGGGAAAGACAAAAATCAAGCTACTTCAGAGGGAGGAAACAATATTGGCCCAGTACAACTTGTTTCTTTTTTGTTTTCTTAAATTATCTTTCTACATAAGCTGCACAAGGAAACTAAGCAGCAAAATGCCATACTTCTCACTCATTCTGCATGAGGAAGGATAGGCGAGCAGACAAGTTCTCAGCAATGGGGGGACAGAACAAGACACACCGGCAACAGAAATGACTACAAGCACAACAGTTGGTAAGACGAGAATGTAAGCCACACTGATGTGCCATCTTTTTATGATAAAGACATTTTTTCCATGTTCTCAGTGAAATTGTTACCCAGCAGCACCTAGAGATTTTGTAGCAGACTGTTATAAATAATTTTATATTCCCTTCTCCAAATGTAAGTTATTTTAATTGCAAGAAAAAAGATGATAAGTGAAAAATCTTTCAGTAAGTGTCATCAATATGGTATTTCAATACCTCATTAGGGAATAACGACCTTGGCTGTGAGTTACAGTAAGCTGTAGTGGAAAGAGACCTGAGGCAAAAAAGTAGACTGTTAAAGCTTTCTGTTGTAAACAACTGTTTCTCTCTTTTCCCCTCCGTTACAGCAGTGTGGTTTCTGCATTCGTTGCAATAGTAGCTTTTCAAATTTCATGATTAAAATAAAAATGCCTGCCATACAGATACAGACAACTGTACCTTCTATCATTTTCATTACATGAATTATTTTGCGAAGTGTGCCAAAGCAGAACAGATTGATGTCTGCTATGTGCATGATTGAAATACATGCTTAGCATCTAGCATAGTTAGAATCTAAATATATGCACATGCAAATATTGATTAAAATATAAACAAAAAACTAATGCAGAGGTTTCCTTTCAAAAACACATACACTCTCGTTCAAGACTTTCCACCTTCTCTGCTTTCTGAGGGTACTGACATGATACAGTCTGGCATGTCATAGATGTTTGAGCTAAATCGATATGAAAAATGTCCATTTAAATATTATAAGCTAAGGTAGGACCCAAATAATTGTATCACTTCATATTCACTGCGGAGTTGGCTCTAAGCATTTATCTTAAATTCCAGTAAAAATAAATACAATACGTTATAATATGTAATTATATAATAACTATTATAATCTGAAGAAATGCTACTCTGCATCTCCAAGCATAATATTGAATGCAAATAAAAAGATGTATTGATCTTGTATTCTAAAATCAAAATCTTCTTTTAACTGCAGTGTCACTTACATGAGTATCTTGAAAAGTTAAACATGAAAATATAGAAAACCTATATTTTATTAATGAACAAATGAAATCAAGTAAATTGAAAATATGGAATTCATCCTTGTAACTATTCAGTCAAAGGTTTTTTTACAAAATATCAGATTTGCAATTCAGACTCATTATTCATTCAAGATGGGGACAGCAGCATCTTAGGAGAAGATGGTAATGTTGAAAATATTGCAGCACAGTTGAATAGACAAAAGCATATAAGCAGTTGCAAGAAAAACCAAGTCTATCACTGTCAAACACTAGGTAATCCAATTTTTTGCAGACCAGAAAGATTTCCATTTCTCTGTCTCTCTGTTTTTATCTAGAGAAAACATTGTACTAGGGCATAGACTTGACTACACATCAAGTAACCACAGAAAGCCAAAGAAACAGTGGTGGTTCTGCTGAACTGATGAGATTATTACTGAAACATGCCACTAATTGCAGCACAGGAGGGCAGTGGCTTTACAAGCTCTTAGACTCAAGCCACGCCATCTTTCCTGAGCAATCAAGATATTTTGGTATGGTTTCAAGATGGTGCCTCCGGAAAACTCATTCCAGTTACAAAGGAGACAGAGATCACAAGAACACAACAAAGCTCTTGCAAAGGTGGCCCACAGGCATAGATGCTGTTTGCTATATGGCACAAAAAGCTAGAAATCTAAACTCAGCCAGTTCGATTAGCCAAAAATCTGAACAGGCAACACAGGCCACTACAAGAGCTCCGGGATTTAACAGTCACAATTACGGCCTCTTTTTATAGCTTTACCAAACAGTAATTTGCTACAATAATTAGAAAAATTCTACTGCATCCTAGTTGATCTCTATGCCACCTAGCTAAATATCTATTTTAAATCACTTTTCAGACAGGCTAGACCATGGTAAGTACCCAGTTAATCAGCACAAAGTGTTGCTTTATAATCCATGTCCACCTTGTTTATGACCACGTTTCCCTTTCTTGCAGGGAGCTCCACAGTGCCAAATAATAGTACAGATCTGCAGTCACACTGTCATACACAAGCCTCATGTGAATGTGGAAAATAGTATAACACAAGGGTAAGAGCAGACTTCTGGAGAAGAGACACTGAAATGGTACAGCAGGAACAGAATATTGCAGGATCAGCACTACAAACCCAAGCCATTGTAGCCATTCATCATCTCAGTGATACAGATGGACAAGAGCCAATGAGGTGAAACAAAACCAAAAAAGGCAGACCCTAAACTTCATCAGACCAGTCTCCCACCTCTGTGTCCAACACAGTCCAGTCCTACATCATGTGCCCCTGGGCCTTTGCTTCTGCACCTGAGCCTGGTTAACACTTGACTCACCGCAGTAGTCAGATTAGTAACTAGATGCATTAATTCATTGACAAACAGTACTAGCACCCAACAACCTCAATATCTCTCACTGGAGTATCTTATGCTAGCAAAGGAATAAATACTGTTCTAACTGGACTCTACACATCTGCCAGCGTACTGGCATCAAATGATTACTAAGCAATGATTATTCTTCCATCAGAGGAGGCAGAGCCACATGCTCCTCTTCCTGATCCTTCTGTTTGTAAACCCTCATTTCTGAGATGATTCCACCACCTCCTTACCTACTGCCATATGAGGAAAGCCACTGATGCCTTGCTCATGAGCCATCTCAACCAACTCCCACAATCAGACAGAATATGACCTGCTTTTAATACTGAAAGTAGCCCAAAATATGTGCTGACTCAACAAAGACTACCTATAGCAAAATGAATCCATGCATGCCATCAAAGACTTTCCAGACCTCTTATCAGCATTACTTTACCTTGGGATTTTTTGTAACATAACACTTCACAGGTTATTAACCACGAAAAGTAAGGACAGAACCATCTAGGGCTGTAAAGTATTAGATAGTGAAACAGTTAACTAAATCAAGTATTTCAGATATCCACATTAAAAAAGCTATAGAATGGAAAGCATTTAATTGAAGTTTATGCCCTCGTTTTTTGGCACAATTAAAGAAAAGAATTAAATACACTTTCATGGACATACAGTGCCTGGGTATATTTGATCCTAAACAAATGTTGAAATGCTATACACAGAAAGACTATTATCTGACCTCATATAAAACTAAAACGCAACTCTTAGAGCAAATTCAATCCTCATACTCCCCAATTCATCATAAAACTGAAAACGCTGCTTGCAACAGAAAATGATGAAAGAGTAGAATATTAACCTTTTGCAATTCATAACCAGGGAAATATTCCTGCCTAAGAACATCAGGACTGACAATAGTAACTCCATGGCTTATTTTTTAATGATGCATGTTTGGTTACTTGATTCATAAAACAAAACAAGTACTGTAAGTAAAACTACTTTTTTTTTTTTAATTCTTCTGCTAGATTTGGATCAACCAGAAGCTTAAAAACATTCTGAACAACCACCACTACAGAACTTCAAAGCACAGCCTAAAAAGCTTGACAAAATCAGCAAGAAGCATGAAGGACTTCTAAAGCCCCAAGCACTACCATCCATGTTTTCCCTCAACATAAAGTTTGCTAGCAAGGACTGTCCCGTGACCAAAAAGTTTGCATTTCTCCGCCACTGAGAGTACTGAGTTTGAACTGTTATGCCTTAATCGGTATTTATGACTCAGAAGTAGATCTGAAAATCTTTGTGATAAAGTAACATGCTGATCTTTTGTAAGATCCTCTAGCACTGCAGGAATAGCCTACTGGGCTTGGCTACATGGGTAATTTTAAGATACTTTTCATTTTCCTATGTTCTTAAAAGCCCTTCTCCCAAAAGAAAATATATGCAGATGTGCAGATTGAAAAGAGGACGGTGCTTCCACTGACCTACAGAGTTTTTTCAGTGAGACTGTGGGTTTGTACTCCCTCAGAACTACAATCAAATCCAAATGTTCAGTTTGCTGGGCTGAATCTTAAACATCTCCCTGCCCTCTGAGGATCTTAAAAAGGGAATTTATAAAAGTAGCAAGAGAATGAGACTATATGGGATTTTTACAGTATCTTCAGATGAGGGAGAACAACAGGAAAACATGGACAAAGACTCGGTCCTTTGGGTATGTTCATATTGCAAATTTAACAACAGTTACACCAGATCGTAGCTGTCAGGATAGTCTAATGCAAGCATGCGCACCAGCAGTAGTATAATCTGCCTGCTCCAGAAGGAAAGAGAGAGGCAGAAACTTCAGAAAGGGTACAGAAAGCACTTCAGTGAACCTACACGCAAACCCACCCAACAGTAGGCTCTACTGTGGGTTCATATTCAGCTCATACCACACTCCTCTCATGCTTTCCAAGCATCTAAACAAAAGTACAAAATAATAGCATAAAATAATAATTGTGTCTGAAATGTATGTGAGTGGCAGCAATGTGGATACAAAGGAGCTCAGGCCATGCCAACACCACGGACAGGTCAGTATGTAAAAGTTCACGCAGTAAGTTCATGATAGAGAATTACTTCATTAAAAGGTGGAAGACCAAGTCTCAATCCTATTAAAGAGAGCTAAGTGGCTACATAGGTTATGAAACCAGCACTACTGAAGATTAGATCACAAGGAGAAAAGATTTTTCCCTAGACTAAAATGAAGCTATAACAAAAAACAGATTTGAGAACATTTCTCTGTCTTCCTTCAAAGTAACAGAATAATCACATTAGGAGATTAGTGAACAACTTCATGCCTTTTCTCTAAACAGCATTCAACATGCTATTCTACTACTATTACCATGCTTGTTCCAGTATGACGACCTGTACAATATCTGCTTTGGACAAATAAAAGTGAAAGAGATTGAACCAAATGCCCTTAATTCAAAGTAGAAAATTATTTTTGAGGACACAAGCAAATCACTGTTTCTAACTTGAGATCCACTAATATCACTGCAGAACTTGCTAGATACTAAGACAACTAACCAAGCTCTGTTGGAATCACTGAATTTTATTAACTGCCTATTCCACAGAAAAAAACCATGAATAATTGATTTTGAAAATATTGAGGAACATTTTCTAAGTTATAACAGAGAAAGCAAAGAAAGGGTCACTTACTCCTTAAGGGAAAGTTACAGAGGTCAACCTTGTATGGGATACTAGGATGGTAAGGATTCCTTATGTACTTGGCACATGGAAAAATTAAGATTCATTAACATACCTTTGTGTGCCATAGAAGGCTGGCAAGTCTCCTGTGACCACATTCAGGTACTCACCATGTTCTCTGCTAACATACTTAGAAGCTCTAAATATTTTGCTTCTGGGATAGAAGGTTTTCTCTACAGTCACAGTCTATTGACAGAAACCACTAACTGCCACAGTAAAATACAGAGATGAAGATAGCTTGGATTTCTAAATGAGAAAACAGAAAACCTCAGAGCAATCAAAATTAACAGTAGAAAAAAACCTGTCCATTACTTCCGAAATAAAATAAAAGCCCAAGAGTAAACAACATCCAGGTAACTCTAAGGGAACAGCAACACCTTTTATGGTTGCCACTAACGTGCCACTGTGTGAAAACTCTGAGCTGACGCACAATGTACAGAAGCAGCACTTCACAACTATCCCATACCTTATGGGGTTTCATTTTGGTTTATTATGATTATTATTATTATCATTATTGGCTGTATACTGTAGTGGAGAAACAAATGCTTGTCCCTTGATAAGACAGACTTGGTTCATGCAAACGAACAGCTGAGGAGGCTCATGTACAGCACCGGTCTGGGGAAAACACACAAAGGAACATGCGCATACGTAGCCATGCATTCGTACATAGGCAAGTAAAAAAAAACAAATCACAGTTATACAAAAACAGAACCCGTCAGGACAGGAAACGTTTTCTCCTTCAGTTTTGAGAGCAGAAGGAATCAATAACAAGAAACCTCAAGTCAAAATTACTGAAGAGAATTTGACACCCTCTTGAGTTAAGAAACAAATCTCACCCTAGTGTTGCATTTCAACTGCACCCAGATTCTCAAGCTCAGTTGTATAAGAATGAGAGATATCTTAACAATCCGCTTGTCTTAAGACTCCCGAAAATAAACTGGTCCTACTGAATTCTCAGAAGAACACTTCCAGCTAGCAGGTGTCTACATACATAAAGGTATTCATACTTCAGGACAGGAAAAGGGGTCAGCATGAGCCGTCAAAACACTTTGGGGCTAAGGGATACACGTGTTCCCACAAAGCTTTTTCTTCCCCCACAGAATTACAGAAGAGGCCAAGAGTTTATTAAGATCCCATGTGCATATGGTAATATGCCACCACCTGTCACTGCCCTGTGGGTACCATCAGGCCCTAATTGACCTGACCAGCCTCAGTGGCTCTCTCCACAAGCCTCCTCTGGGCCATGAGCCACAGTTAAGCTCAGGCCCGTGCCTCCAGTCCTGGTGTAAGCTCAAATACCATGCCTGCCTCCAGCCCTGTGCTCATCTCTAGGATGGATCTCAGACCTGTGTTATATCCTGCCTGTGTTGGTGGCACCCTTGGGTCCCTTCCTGCACTCCCTCACAGAGCAGCACAAGTAGGGCCGCTCATGGACACATTCACACACAGCACCAGACAACTCTATTTCCAAAGAGGAAATCACTATTTTAAACAAAGTATTTCCTACTATTTTAAGACCTTCTGGTCTGATTCAAATTCACCTCTCAATAAAGAGTACTGTACCAAAAACTAATCTTCAATGATTTCTCCTGTTTTTACACAGAGAAAACAGCTCAGGTCAAATTCAGTATTGCACTAAAAACTGCCATAGCCAGACTACTGATGGATGATAGCTGATGAAACAAACACAGCTAAGTCACAATGAGTAACATGTACTGTGTCTTGTTCTTCACCAATTGTTTTTTTATATTTTCAGAAACTGTTGAGAACTGCTGCTTTTCTAAAGATACACTTAATTTTTCAAACCCAAAGTAGTAGCCAAAAAAAGTCATCTGCAATACACAGGTGGAGGGGCTGGGAAAGGGAAGGGAAGGACAGGAAACACAACAAAATTATTTCAAGAAAGACAGGATTCCCTGAGCATGCAATATAACATAAAATGGGATGTTAGTCAATTTAGATGTCTTATACAACTGACTTGTTTGAGATTTCAGAATACTCTGGTCTTATTAAATCATTTTACTTTATTCTTTGTGAAGTAAACATATTTTTGTGGTTTCTACTATTATTTTCTTGTATTATCCTATGGTATAACATACATTTTATTGACCTGAGAACAGCCATAAATAAAGTAATTAGTGTTTGCAAACTATCAGGTTCCAAATAAAAGGTTTTCCAAAGGTAACATCTTAGGGAGATGTTAATTGTCTGCAGTTTAATCAACCTCGGAAATGATTTTTTAAAACCCAGTATGAAAATACATATGTTCAAAATAGATTAAAAATATTTTCACAAACTCTCATCAGCCAAGGCTAGCAATATCCTGGTATGAGAAATAGCAATACACTTTACCATCTTCAATGCACTATCACAAATCAAAACACATGTAAATAAGACCATGGCTCAATTAGTTTACATTCTTGACAACATCTACAACTAGAAAGATATTGGAACATCAGATTGTGAAAAATGCTAATGGAAAAGAAAAAATTACACCATGGAAAAGAACACTTTCCTAATGGTGAAAAGGATTTTGTTCACATGGGCACAAACAAGATAAACAGGAAAGACAGTAAGAGGGGAAAAAAGTAGAACACCTAAAGTAATTGCACCAGAAAAGCTCATATCCAGACTTTAAAACCAATAAAAATTAAAAAAATCAATAATGAAACTGCAGTTTCAATTCAGAAAGATGACAAAATGTCACCCACATGTTTACCTGAAGTCAGAGGAAAAGAAAGCAACCACACTAAGCCCTGAACTAATATTCTGACCTAAATAGCACACTAGGTTTTACAGCAAATTATGAAGGCAGGATTACTTAAAGACAAGGAATTAAGAGAGAAAAAGGACAGTAGCAAAACTCTTCTAAGAAATGTTTACGAAAGTGCTAGAATAAACCTAAAACAAAAAGTGCTAAGATCTACCACATTTTTTTTTTCTCTAGGCAACAAGTTCACACCCCCCTGGGATGCTTAGAGCAATGCATTTTATATTTTACCACCTGGGAAATACAACATAAGTTGGAGAATATGGGAAGATCAGAAAAAGAGGTGTGGAGGGGTTTGTTTGTTTCTTGTTTGGATTTGTTTGTTGGGGATTGGGAGGATTGGAGGGGGGGTTATTTTCATTTGTCTGGTTTGTTTTGGTTTGTTTTTTAGGAAACTGACCAAATGGGAGATAATCAAGAGGAGTTTAGAAAAGGAAAGCATCAAGGGAAGAAGATTAAAACAGAATTCCTCAAAGCAGAAGTGCAAAACAGAGACGTGCTTGTAGTCTTACAGAAGAAACAGGCATCCAGAGTTGCTGGATAAGCAGAGAGGAGCTTATTCAAACAGACAAACAAAAAACTGAAATATAAGCATTATAATTCTTTACAAACATATTAGAGGGGCAAGAAGCAAATAACTAATTTTGCCATTAATACATTTGGGCTGACAATCGGGTGTTTACAGAACTTCACAATGTTTAAATATCTTAATGAGTTACTAACGATATTCCAAACTGCTTTCATAAGGCTCGAAAGAACTCTAAACCCTTTTTTCTTTTCCAGTTTTCTTAGGGTTTCTTCTTTTGACAAAGAGATGAATTACAAAGGGGACTACATGACTGTATGCAGCCCTAGAGCAGCAGAAGTCCTGCACCCGAATAAGCAGTGACTTTTTTCAGAAAGAATGCCATTCGAAATCTTTTACTATTAAAAAGTGGTCATCCTGCCTCCTTCTGTGTAAACTTAGGAGTAACACACTAGGCCGGCAGAAAGAGATAAATTGAATTCCTCAGCAATACTCAGTGTTTTATAAATTTGGAAGATTCTTACCCTGTATTGATGGAAATTATTTCTATCAATGGATTCTTCCTAATCTTTGGCAAATCCAGTCGTGCTCCCCCCAGACGTTTTCCATTATCCTTTTTCTGACCCAGCAGTCTCACAGAATGACCTTTAAATGAAGCACAGGAATGCAGTCAACATAAAGCAGAAAAACATCACACTAATTTTGATTTGCTCTTCTTCCAAAGAAGTGTTTATACTTCAAAAGATCGAAAATGAGAATGAGATGTAATAATGTATTTCCACCAGCTGAAGCATTTGAATAGATACTGACAGGTAAAATCATGTTAAAATGAACAAATTATTTAATCCCACTATCTTTCACACTTGTATTTTCTGGTTTACAGTATTAAAATCATCTAAGCAGTTTCATTTTCACATTCTCAAGCAAATATCATAGGAATATTTAAATAGAAGTCATATGGCAGGATTTAAATCTTTTTCCCAAAAATTTAATTCAAAACTGAATTAGCGGGTAAAACAACTAAGTATTTTTTAGTTTGTTCTATGGAGAACCACCACATTTCCGTCAAAGTTACCTGATTAAGACTAAGGGAAAGTGCTGCAAAGCATATCCTAATACCACACTCATGGCTAAGCTGATTACCAAGGTTTACACATACTTCAACACCAAGGAGACTGCAGGGTAGAAAGCTACCTAACAACTCCTTTCCTGAAGCAGAGAGTAAAATTCAAACAGTATCACCAACTGCCTACCACAGTACATCAGTCATACCACATTAAATCCCACGTCCAAAGAGCACAATGACAGGTTTCACTAATATTCAGAAGCAAGATCAAACAACAAAAATCAAAAACATATTATTGCAACAGATAATGTAAAATGTGCCCAAGTTACAAACACAAGACTTGCACCATTTATTCCACAAAGCCTAAAATAGGCTAGAGACAGCAGGGAAAGCTAATGCTAGATGCCTGAAAAGAGGTGGAAAGTAACCACTACTTGGAATGGAGGAAAGAGGGAAAGCATGTATCTGCTGAAGTTGGAAAAAACTCTTTGATAGTACATGAAACTACAGCTACCATCTGTCAAGCATTTCAGAAAAGGAAAAATTACCCTAAAAAGGGAGGGGAGTGAAAACAAAGGATGAAATAATGAAACACCAGGTGAACTACATCCAGCACAAAGTAGATAACCAATTCAGATCAATCAAACACCATGTTCAATCAGATCTCCTAACTTACACTACCAACAGCAATTTAAATTACTAATTAATCTATCAGGTGAAGTCCTTCTCCACTACCTGTTTTGAGGAGTCATTAATTAATTCCCGGATAATGTGGCATTCATACAGTGAGTTTATTTCTATGATACAGCAACAACAGCCTGGAAATAAACAACTACTTCTGGCACACCACTGTTCTCAGGTATTTTAAGGTACAGAAAAATTCTCAATCAAAAATGTGATCTAATGAAGAACTGAGCAGGACTGGCCTAATGTAGCAGTTAATAGTAAAATAAGACATCATAATATCAACAGGAATTAAAAGACATTATTTTTGCAGATGCATTTGACAGATGTCATTACATCCTGCTGTGAATTCAGTAATATGGTAACTGCTATTAACATTTGCTAAATTATTCACCTCTACCTTTTCATGACAAGAGCAGCAATATCTTTGTCTCACAATACAATCAGTTATTTTCCAATCTAATTCTTCATTAAGGAGTCACAAGCACAGTATCGTATTATTTACTTTTATAACAAAAGTGGTTGCATTATGGCAAGTATAAAAATTGAACTAGAAGCAGGGAACATTCCTTTCTGTGCTTCCTAACATTGTGGTTTATTTGGAATAAACCAGTATATCCATTTTTAAACTATTCAATTGCATTACCATATTAAAACTCTACTTGGATTTATGGTTGAAAACATAGTGGAAAGATACATTGTAATCTTAAAACAATCAGGATAGATAACATGAAAACAAGCTACCCAAAACTTAAAATTCATAGATTTAGAATTGGAGTCAAACCACCCTTTTGAAATTTTAAAAACAAAACATAACCAAGCCACCACGAAAAAAAAATCTGTCCCCCCAACAAGTAATACTTAAAGAGCACAGAATCGGTGAATGTGTACCCTCAGAAGAACAGCCATGTGAATTGCTTCTCTCTGATTTAGCTCATGCTCTTCTTTTCTCATACTGGGAGCATTAATCAACCATGCAATCTTTTTCATGGATCTTCTGGAAAAAGAGTGTCCTTTAGACTACAGAATTTGTCACAAACCTATCCGAAATTTGTCAAAGGACTAAAAATTAGTAAGGAGGAACTGAAATGGAAATAATGACAGACCTGTGCAGGAAGCACAACTTTGTAATCCATGTTTTCTTAGGGAAACAGGGGCAAAGAAAAAAAATACAAAACATAACCCCAAAAAAACCTCCTACAAAAAACAAACCATATTATGGTAGACTAGAAAATCACGTTCACCAGAAGTAGCACTACTACCTGTCTACAGACCATTGTCATAGAATCAAAGAATAGTTAGGGTTGGAAAGGACCTTAAGATCATCTAGTTCCAACCCCCCTGCCATGGGCAGGGACACCTCACACTAAACCATGTCACCCAAGGCCTCATCCAACCTGGCCTTGAACACTGCCAATGCTAGGCAGGTTAGCATATACATTAGAAAAAAACCCATGAAAACTCAAGACGCTTGCACACAGAATATAGAATCATAGAACGATTTGGGTTGGAAAGGACCTTAAGATCATTCAATTCCAACCCCCTGCCATGAGCAGGGACACCTCACACTAGACCTAGCCTCTCTTAGCTTCCTAGACCTTCTTAATATAGGAAAGAAACCCCAGCTCTGTGACCACCTCCCATGGAATCCACTGAATGCTGATATCAAACCCAGCCCCGCATCTGAGCTCAGCAAACCTATGGCTTGGCAATGAAATACAGCTGCTTATTTTCACATGAAGCATGGCAACAGTTTTCTCCATATTCTGAATGACAACAAGCTCAAGTTAATATGAGGCTTGCAAAACCTGTGTGGTACTCAAGAATAGAACATCCCTGTATTTTTCACTGCAGAAACCAGAAGACAGAAAAAAGCAGTACTGGAAGATGAGTTTTAGCAGAGAGCTTAATGCTTCCAAAAAGCATGCAGCATGTGCATATCCAACTACAGGGATTTGTGCTGCAGGCACGATTTTTTCTTTTTTTTTACTAAAAAAACCCCTCAGTTACAGTATTCATGACCTTAAATCCTTTTTCTCCTACTCCATACAAGGACTATTTTGTTTCATTTTAAGTAATCACTAAAGCATCTGTTTACAGCATTGTTGCTATTAATAAAACATAACTTGATAAACACTGAATCATACTTTTTCACATGCTCTAGATCTTATTTCCTGATACTTATTTCAAGAAAACTTAAAAATATTTTGTTGTCTTCAATAAGGAAAAGGCTAAGCAACACTTTTTTAACTGTCTAATCGGCATTATTAAGCCTACACCAATACCAAGCATAAGAGAAAAAGCAGTCATTTTAAAACTCATTTATGATCTCCTTTCAATGCTTAGAATGGGGCAAAACACTGCAATCAAGTTATGCTTCTAACGCATTTAATCTGATTAAAGTTACCTTCCACTTCTCTAACAACGAATGCTCTATCTCAGATATCAAACAAAAAACACTCCTTTTTTTGGTGGCTCACTGGAAGAGTCAAGCTTTGAAACACAGCTCAATGACAAACAGATCTATTTGGGTTATATTTGAGAGCCTAAATATTCTAGTTCTATAAACCTCTTCTGCCATAAAGGTAACTTTTCTACTTACACATAGTCTACCAGCAGGTAAAATTCTATTAGAAAATCATGCTTCAGAGCAGTTTTTCTCTAATTAATAGACAATGAAAGCAGATTATGACACAACAGCAGCACTAACCAAATCCAGTGAGGAAGCTTATAGAGCAGAATCACTCACAGCAACTCTAAATGAAATCAAGCTAGAAACAATTTTAAATGAATCAGAGCTAAGTTTTCAGAACTGACTGTTTAAACTTAAAACTCATCTTTACATACAAGACAGCAGACACAATTCACACTACTTGGCATTGTTCACAAAGAGGATGAGGTTGGAATGAATTAATCAGGATATTAAATCCTATTGTTAGTCTAAAAAAGAGCTTTTGAATGTGTCAGTTTGATAAACCAGTGTGCAGAATATCTTCAAGGCATTTATTTTCACTTGGTGAAAAAGATAATAAAAAGTAACACAGGATTACTGGCATGCACATGAACCTTTAATCACAGATGTATATGCTTCTAGACTGTGATAGAGAATGCCTGATCCTGAAATACAAATATATGAAGGGAAAAGGTAATGTAAGTTCTTTACCATAAGACTACAACAACATTAAATGTGCTGTGAGCCTCAGGCTATCATCAGATACCTGTGACCTAGACCCACAGAAGCATGTTAACAATACTAGGGCAAACAGATTCAAGTTGGACTGGTATTTTGCTAGTGTAGATACAAGGATAAGTGAGGGGAAGTGGCCTGGCTTAGTCATCCTTAGTTAACTTCAAGAACTGCCTATCTATCTAGAGATATCTATCAGGTATTAATAGGCCTACTGTATTTCATAAAAGTCAGCTGCACTCAGCCTATAGGCTGGCACCCCTCAGCAGCTGGTGAGAACTAGTATCTGCTTGAAAGAAGAGGGCTTCCACTGAGGGTCCCTTCCCATCCCTGCACACCCCACTGGAACTACAGTGTGCCACTGAAACACAAATCCCAGCCAGACACAGAGCAGTATTTCTTAGCTGTTAGCTTCAGAGTTCAGTGCAGATATCTCAAGCATCTCAAAAACACAAGTGTAAAGAAAATCCTCAAAGATGCAGGAAACTCCAGCTTTGGCAGCAACAACTTCTATTGTTTTCAGCTTTTCTGTTACCCATTCTTTCCCTTTCCCAGTTACCTCATTATGCTTAGAGGTTATTCACCATTTCCTGAAAGACACTTTTTTTTTCCTCACAAGAAGGCTGCCGTTGTACTGTTCTGTACTTCCCAGCCATCTCTCACCAACCTGTCTGACATTCTCCAGCATCTTCAGGGTAAAGGATCAAGCACTATTTCATGTACCCTGCACACATTTCCTTCCACCATGATTTCCTTCTTAATGAATACAAAGCTTCCTTTCCTTAAGGCTAACACTGGAAAAAAATGGCACATGGGAGCAGTGTAACTAAGGAAGGTAAAGCCATATGAAGGGAAAACAATGTAATAAATGTCTCCAAAGAAAAACAAAAGGAGTATGTGTAAAGAAGATCCAAAAGCAGCGATGAAGACTGAAAGGAGCATCAAGTAAATATAGAAAGTGAAAATAGGAAACTTAACTGAAAGTAACAAAAATGTCAAGAATATAAAGAGAAAATAAGAGCTGAAGATAATAAAAAAAAATATGTGTAAAGGCAGCAAAGTCAAACAGAAGAGGCTATTACAAAACTCCAATACTGGATTTATTTCCAGAGTTGTGTTCTTCTAAGCCCTGTAACTATTGGGTAAAACCAACCTTCTAAACAAGTTATTTTGGATCTTCTGGCCAGACTAACAGAAAAAAAAATCATCTGAAATACCAGGATGCAACACAAATTGCCTAACACACTCTACAGCTAACCCAGACTGCTACTCATATTTGAGCCCAAATCTTTCTGATTTGGAGGTGCTTTAAACCCAGACTTGGTGAGCTCACAGCAGGGAGGCAGGCTTAGAGCCTCAGCCCTCGTCTACCTCTGAAGGAAGCAGCTCCTGTGTAGCAAGGGCAGACCCTAAGCTGGGCTCCCATCTTTTCTCCCTGCCCTGCAGCACAAACAAGCTGTTCCACAACAGACATGACTGACTGCAAAGGAATCCCTGAGCTCTCCCGAGCAATCACATGCTGCCAGACATGCACAAGTGCCGAAACAAGGACACTAACCAGCTCAGGGCTTTGCTGTGTGAATACTCCCACCCAAACCAACCCCAGCTGGCCAGCAGCAGGTTAGCTACATAGTGAAGGCATCCCTGAGCATCAGTCCCAGAATTCCCAGGTGCAATTAAATACACAGAGCAGAGAAAAGCCAAACCTAACCGGGAATATATGTCCTGCTCCTGGCCAAGCAACTAATGTAAATGATTCCTCTTCTACATCATCAAAGTTGGGGATATTATGTAACTGTCAAATTCCTTCAACTGAGGTAAATCAGGAACTGTCCCATGGAAGACAGGGAATAGTTCAGACCAATGTCAGAATTACTGATTTTCCTCTGTGTGTCACAGCATCACAGATAAAAGCATGCTCTAGGCCTGGCAAACAGCCCCATCAAGCTCCTGATTAGCAGGTGGCATGTTTTACATAGTCTCTGCAATTCAGAACTCTGTGATAAAATTATTGCCCTCCGCCCTATACTAACTCAAAAAAACTTTAGAGAAACATGCAGGTACTACTAAGCATACAGCACATATGTTATGAGCTTGAAATGTATACATCTACTAAGCCTTGCACTTGGAATTAGCATCCAGCAACAATTCTGTTTTGGAAGACTCTAGAATACGAGTGTCATGCAGGTGAAGATAGGCTTTTTAAAATTAGTTTTCTGAAATTTCCAAACCAACGTATTAAATATAGACAGGCAGTTCACAAACTTCAGAAAAAGTACTCCGCAGGTAGCCCAGACTGCTGAAATTCATACATCACTTTCTCTTCACTGAACATATAATAACTCTTTATTCTTGGTACTTATCCAACATATCATTCAATTGTAACAGTCTCTGTAAGCATTAAAACAGCAAAGTGCAACAAGTAAAACAGAAAAGGAGATAACTATTAACAAGGAATTACTGTTCATATAAAAATATCTTAAATTGATATAAGTATTCAAGAACATTTTTGACACATCCACAGGACTTTTCTCTCTCACAACAAAAGCACTTGAAATGCCCAATTAAAGCACTTGTTGCTTTGTTTTGTTTTTTCCAGGATTCAATAACTTCACCCTACTTCAAGATCATGTGATGTTATTGTCTTTCTGAAAAAGTGACTAAACATTAAACTGCTGTGAACTCCAAGTGCTGGCTACAATTCCACAGCTCAGAAGGACAATATGAAGAACTGGCTACAGGAAGAGTTCCCCTGACCCTCTACCTTCACCTCTCTGAAGAAATGCATTTGATAAAGGATGCTGCTCAAAGACTCAGGAGATTTTGGATAGAAACTTTCAAGGAAAAGAAATTTTGAACCAGATGAAACGGGCTGTGTTCTGAGGACAGGAAATGCCCAAGGGTGGATTGTCAGAGCCAGCTGCTGCAGTACAAGTAACCTGCCTAAAGTTTAAGGGTGTGCATGTTGAACAGAATAAATTCAGTCTTAGATTTAAACATTGAGCTGAACCTCTCGCTGTATGCAAAAGCAAGTTTTCACTTACATCTCTACTCCTTTGCCATCTATTTGTACTCCTCCTACAGATAACTAAATTGGACTGGTTTGAATAAAGTACTCTTTACATTTACCAGCTCTGAGGATTCTCTAACAGAGCTAAACGCAGCTGAGTCTAACCAACGTGAAAAAGATAGAAAAGCAGGGATTCTTTGAGATGGTCGTTCACTGAAGGTGTGGAAAAGAGAACATACAGGTCCAGAAGAAAAGGAGTCCTTCCTGTGCATGTCAGATGCTCATTTAACAATGAGCAAACACAATTTTGCTACCATGATTTTCAATCTGTTCTCTGTCCCCCGTCCTATCCGTCGTTTCCCCCCCACACACACATTGCTTGCTTTCTTCTGCAGTGCTATCTTCCATTCAGTTTCTGTGAACTATTTCAAGTCTTAACCATGACAGTCATAAGAGGGACAGTCAGTCCTAACAGTTTTCTAAACCAAATCAATGATATAACTACATTGAGAAAAATAATTACAAACCCCACCTAAACTCCTGGATCGCCTCACACACCTGATAGTCACTGCATGCTCAAAAGCAGTTGAACAGCCACAGGAAAAACTGCAACCAGCTTTGGTGCAATAACAGGAACCAACTGATGGCAACTGGAATCTGTTGCCCCAGTAGGTAAGATTTTTATAGCAAGTCACATAATTATTGATGCTTTACAAAAGCAATTAAAATCTGTCTTTGCAGAAGTAGTTTTTCTGCAATTACTGTATATTCCTCATTGTGCTCTACTGTTCTCTTTAAATTACAGTCTTCAAAGCTAAACTCCCAGAATTGATACTGTCACAGATAATGGTACTACTATTTTGAACTCATTCCTTCAGTAGTCACACTTCACCTAAGCAGTCAGAAACAAGCAATCAAAATGCAACCCACTGCTCCCATTGAAGTGTTTTGGCTAAATGACAACCCCTTCCTTTAAAATCTGTAAGGTGGGATACCTTCAAGTCAGGTTCTTCATATGGCAATGCTTGTTGTCAAAGCAGTTCTCAAATAAAAATAAGGAAAAACCAACACTACCGGTTTCAGTAATGACACTCTTTCCTCAGATAAAGCCATTCTCTTAGATGACAACAAAAGCCTATAATTATTTTTGTTTCAACAAACAGCTCCAAAATTTTGAATCCAGTGACACAAGAAAGGGGCAGGAGGTGACTTTACTACAGTTACTGTATCAGCAATTAATACATACAAATGGGTGACACTCAACCTTTTAACCAGTCATTTCACCAAGTTACTGAAAAGCTGTAGTTCTGTATATTGCCTATTGAAAGCCTGATTACAACCCCCCACAAACTTTTTTTAGTCTGTCAAATACAGACAACTCCTTGCATAACTTTCGCCCAAGTAGTACCTTGACTTTTCAATAATCTCAGTTTAAAAGGCAGTTCTACTACCCAGAAATACTGCTAAAGATGTAGTACTGTTCATGGGGTGTCTATGACGAGGTGCTGGCAGTGGGGACCGCAGGGCATGCCTGAGCCCCTCAGCCACTGGTGGTGTGAGAAAGCACAAATCACTGCCTGGCAGTGAGGAAAAGAGTGTGAGAAACTGCCCTGCAAGCATCAAGGTGAAAGAATGAGGAGGGGGAGTAGGTGCTCCAGTCACCCCAGCAGAGATTCCCCTGGACCCCTGAAGAAGACCACAGTGAAGCAGGTCATCCCCCTGCAGCCTGCAAGGACCGCACAAGAGCAGGCAGATACACCAAGGAAGCTGCAGCCCACAGAGAACCTATGCAGGCACAGGGGTCTTGGCAGTAGCCTGGGGAGGACCCATGCTGGAGCAGCCTGTTCCCAAAGGACTGCATCTCATGGAAGGGACTCACACTGGAGCAATTCTTGGAGGACTGCAGCCCATGGAAGGCCCAGGCTGGAACAGGGAAACAGGGTGAGGAGGTAGGAGCAGCAGAGAGGAGCTGTTTGTTCTGGAATGACCACAACCCACATTCGCCGTCCTGCACCACTCAGGGGGAGGAGGTGGAGGAGTCAGAGATGAAAAAGTGAAACTAAGCCCGGGAAGAAGGGGGTAGGGCAAGGTAATTTTAGTTATCTCTTTGTTTCTTACCATCCTACTCTATTTGGCAATAAATTACATTAATTTTTCCCAAATTAAGTCTGTTTTGCCCATGACGGTAAGTGGTAAGTGATCTCCCTGTCCTTGTTGTGAACCATAAGCTATTCCATCTTATTTTCTCCTCTGTCCTGTTGAGGAGGGGGAGCAAGGGAGCAGCTGAGTGGGGTCCGGCAGCCAGCCAAGGTCAACCCACCACACAGTGAAATAAATAGAACAGCCCATCCAAAACTATCCCCCCTCTCTACGTCCCTCCAAAGGATGCAGAAATGGGGACTCAATGAGGCCACTACCCTCCCTCTGACCCTCCTCAAGCTGCACTTCAGCACAGTCAGTTTCCTGACTCGGAGCCAAATGATACTCTTCCTCAAAAAGAAACTCCTGCCTCTTCCAATTTTTATTCTTTATTTGGCTTGTCATCAGCTTCTTAAGCCAAGGCTACTCTTCCCACAATCACAGAAATGGAAAAGAGTAATTTAACTACTGTTATCAGCAAATTATAGTGAAATCAAACAGCAGACACAAGTACCATTTAACATGCAGGCATTCCTATACACACACTCTAAGGTAGGAAATCCAGTATAAATTCTATGCTTTAGCCTACATGGCTAAAGGGGGGTTTTATCTGCTCATTTTCATACAGACTGACACTGCAACTATCAGCAATCCATAATTACTAACCACATGAGGACAATTTAACAGTTTAGTAAATATTGGTTAATGTTTAAACTTGGAATGGATGGGCAGCTTCACCAGACAGGTCAACGTGACTGAAATCAAGAAAGGTTATGTGAAGTATAAAAGGCTCAACCCTGAAGTAATTTCCTTTGGTTGTTTTTTATAATCAAGTCTAATGACCCATTGTAAAACCATGTTTTGTGAAACATAAGCATTAGAAAAAAATGAAAGCATTAGACACAATATGGACTAAATTCAACTTGTGCCCCTCGTCTCCCTAAGGCCTAAGCTTGCTTTTAGCTTTTAGCAGACTTTATACAAACACTCTTGTTTCATGCCTCCCACCTCCAGAAAACTTTAATAACACAGGATTTGAGAGCTAGCATGTGTAGAAACGGGGGAAAGATCCAACTCTCTAAAAACCTAAATTCAAAACCAAGAAAAGAAGAATTTCCACAGTAAGCAGTTAACTTTTCTCTTTCAAATTGTGGAATAAATGGATTATCTTGCCTACTATAAACTGTTTAGACACAAGCTTGAATACACACGCTGGATTTTAAGACAGCTTTTAAAGTGGTTCATGAAATACTGACTTGAGCAATTACCATAAAGACATTCTGTGGTTCCCATCAAAGACAAATCTTCATCTCATTGGGAAACGCTGCAGAGTGATCAGCTTAAACAGCCTTTAAATTCTCTACAGAAATTTTACTTAATGATGGAACATTCACCAGTTATAACTGTGTTTTCTTCTAGCTCACAGACATTGCAACTCCTTACCAATACTTACCTAACATACTATGTCATTATAACATGTTACTAGGAAACTAAGCAGATGAGCGGAAATGGGTGCCCTAATGGTACAAAAATTGCTGTAATCCAGTCTTATAATTTAGGTATTGTGCAGATGAAGCAAGATTTACTAAACTTCTAAATAAGAGTCTTGCATGATGAAATGTGTATCAGGAAGACTGACACACTCTGGCTACACAACAGCAACCATGACTTTGAGAAACTTAATTCTGAGGCTGAGATTGAATTAATTTGTCTAGCTCCTAGAAGGCAGTGTAGAGGTTTCAGATCATAAATTACAGTATCATAGTAAAAGTACCTGAAGATGCCTCTAGTTAAAAAACATTCTCGGACACAGTATAAATATTAATCAGACATGACCTGCATACAAATACCACGGTTATTAAAGATCGCTCCAGGAAATGACAGTTTATCTGGTAATTTACCTCATAATTAGGAAATGCCAAAGTTCTGTAATACTCGTAATAAAAGTCAGGGTGATATAAAAATGTGAAATCATAGGGTCTCAAAAAATCTGTCTCTTCTGGCTGTTAGTGCAATAATAAATATTAACACCTTTTACATTTTCTGATAAAAAAGAACAAAAAGATAAGTCACACAATAAGTGTTTAGGAGAATTACTTTAGTGAAGAGTTGGGAACTGGCAATTACATTGTTTTCAGACAGATAAGGTAAAGAACACCATAAAGATCTACTCTTGAAACCATTTCTTGAAGCAGCAGAATGACACTGTTCTGAAGAGAGTTTCCTGACAATGCCCTTAAGGCACTGAGAAATAAAAGGTAAAATCAACCCCTTTATATTTCATAGAAAAGTGTTCTAAATAATTCCAAAGAAGTAATTTTCTTTGGGAGTACAGTAAGCTTTCAACAAATCCAACAGGGGAGCCATTTTCTCGACACAGTGAAAGAGTGCTTCACATTCTTCACCACTAGTGGAAAATGATTCCCAAACAAATAAATTAATGCATTATCTTTAAACAAATTTAAATTAAAGTAAGCCCTCCTTTTTTTATGGTTGCCTTTTGCAAAAGTAACTGTTACCATATGTATAAGACCCCTGGTCAATTTGTCGTCAATTGGTTTTCTGAATTTCTATTTTCACAGAAGGGTTATAATGGAAGGAGTGTCTGGAGGACATCTGTTCCAACTCTCTCACTTGAGCAGAGCCAGTTGCCCAGAACCACATCCAGACAATTTCTGAATACATCCAAGGATGGAGATTCCACCACCTACTTGGCACCCTCAGAGTCAAAGCGTCTCCTGATGTTCAGAGGGAACCTCCCGTGTTTCAGTTTGTGCCCAGTGCCTCCAGTCCTGCCATTTAGCACCACCTGGAAGAGCCTAGCTCCATCCTCTTTACACCCTTCCTTGAGGAAGGTACATTGGTAAGATCTCCCTGAACCTTCTCCTCTCCAGGCTGAACAGCCCCAGCTTTCTTAGGCTCTCATGAAGCATCCCCATTTCCAACACATTGGTATAAACACTGTGATGTTTCTGGGAAAACAGTCTGGCTTATTTAATAACATATATGAATACACTGAATAATTTTCTTCTTCATTTGTATGGTACAGTACTCAAAAAAAAAAAAAAATTTAGATGTCATAAGGTGAGGACAAACTGGGAAAAGTTTTGATTGGGAGTTCATGAAAGTACACGTCTCATTGTTGAATGCATTCAAAGCAACATGAAATCTTAAGGCCTTCAAACCACAAACTCTAGAAGCCTTCCACCACACCGCACAATTTCTTGATAGAAACTTTTTTCTTTTAAAATTTTGCTCTGTTTCCACATATTCATGCTGTACTTCAAAAACATCATACTTCAGCATTAAGGTTACAGGCAATGTCTTGTGGACTAGACACTTGTTTATATTGAAAGTACAGCCAATTAAACTAAACTTTGTAATTTAAAGCTTCATGGAACAGTAATTTTTATGGCCTGATAAGTAATGGAGACAAACTTAGGTAACCCAGAAAGACCCAGACAAATATATTTATTTAATAGCAAATATTTACTAGTCAGGCTGCAGAAAACAATACTGTCTTTTCCCCCCTTCACTGCAAAGTACTGAGTGTACACACACGCACACAGCCAGAGAGAACAAGGAACACAGTTACAGAAGAACATTAAACCAGCAGATAATTTATCTGTCCTGCTGAGGAAGTCTCAGGGAAGTGAGCCAAAATGTGAAAAGAAGAAAACACGGGAGGACTAAACATAAGAGATACAGCACTGTATTAAGATTGCACAGAAACTTTAAACAGTACACTACATCCACCTACACTGATGCAACTTAAATGATTTCTTGAAGTCTCCCCTAGATCATTTACCATGAATCCAACAGGCCACAAAGCTCCTGTCAGAAAAGATCTTTGAAATTAACCACTTACACAAAGCATACACAGCAAAGTTTAGCACTGTCCAAACATTTAGCTACAGAAAAAAGCAAGAATTAGGTTGATAAAGAAAGTAACAGCAGCACTTCTGCTAGCTAATGTTTACATCTTTCAGACTAGCTGCAATTATTTCAAGTGTGATGCTTACCTTTAATAGTTTCCTCCACAACTTCTACTACACGATCTATCTGCTGAACCTAAAAAAAGTCAGAAGGTCAATATCTAAGTAGTCAACAACTGGACATACTTTATATAAACTCTTCGTATGTGTGCTCTCCTGAACCAAGGGGGAATAAAGAGTCTGGGGCTATGTTTTTAGCCAGGTTTTTTCTGTGCATCTTGGTTCATCTTCCAAAAGTAACTTTAAAACTCACCATCTAACTTAAACCAAATTTTGTCCTCAAAAATAGCAACTTCCTGTAAGTTCAGCAAAAAATCACCAAATGGCTAAAAAAGTTCACATCTTAACTGCTGTTCACGGTCCATGAAAGGTAGTGTTCACCCAGGCAGTCAGTACCCAGGTGGCTCAAACAGCCCCCAGTTGCTCCCTCTCCCCAGCCTCAACACCAAATTAGTAGGTGGTAGAGAATACAAAGCAGCTGAGGATATTGTGAGGGCAGACTACAGGGGAGAAAATTAAGTACTATAGGGTAAAGACACTGGAATATGGGAAGAAATTAAAAAATACTATGGTCAAGTTTAAGGGAACAAGACATAGTCCTGGATTTACAGCAGGCATTCCATTTGGAAATGGAAGGAAAAGCCCCAGTGCTTTTCACAAGACAGAATAATATTTAATGAGTGTGACATGGCATCTCCAGCAAAGACAACAGATTGATGTTTTGTTACATTTGCCAAAATTCACCCATAATGTGACAAAATGTTGAACTATTTCTTATTTGATACATTATTATTTATTTAAAGTTAATATCCAATATACTATAGAGATGTTGGTATATGAAGTAGAAAGAATTAGCATTAACACTGCAAAATTAAACACACCAAATTCTTGAACCTGAGATTCTACCTGCAACTTTTCTCTAAACCACCTATTGTATGTAATGCCCACTATTATATCCCCATAGATGTTGACATACAATGCAGGAAATGATACTTTGCCCATTTAGATTAGTTTATAAATTTCCCACAACATTCCTTCTTAAACACTGGTTCTTTAAGCTTTACATTATATGGACTAGATTTAGTATAACCTCTACAGTCATTTCCTTGGAGTTTCTTTTCTGATTTGTTTCAAAAACAAGCAGGAAAGCACAAGTTGCAGAGGCTTCAAGAGCTGAACCTGGTCTGCAGCAAGGAGCTTGGAACTTGGATCCCTTGCATCAAAACCATTAAGTCTCTCTGCCCTTAAACTGACGAGTTTGTCATTTCCTGTAAATGCACGTTTGCAGTCATCTCTATTTCACATTCATTTTCCAATTGGTCTAATAGCAGCTAAAAAAAAAACAAAAAAAACCCCTCATCTGTAGCTGGTGTCTGATCTGGAGTTCCCAACAAAAGTCAGTGGGAGTCTGTTCCTTTCCTTGTCTGGGTGTTGGATCAAGTCCATGTAGAACTATTTTTTTTCTTAAACCTTTTGAAATGCAGCCTTTTCAAAACACTAATCTCTGCCTCTTCATATTTCTGAATACAGCATATTAGTTATGAGTTCTAGAACATAAATTATTTAAAGTATCACTAATATGGGCATTTTTATAACCTTATTAAAAGCTATATATTTAAATCTTTTGCTGAAATACAAGCATTCATATTATAAACATATGTCAATATTTAGCAATCTACTTTTAAAGAAAGCCCACTTAAGCAGTTGCGTGGAACATGTGCATATTCACATTCTTGTGTGCATATCCCTTTTGGATAAAAGTTACAAAACTATGACCTAAGATACTTACATAGAGACTTCCTACTTCATTTTTTAAAAACAGATTTTAAAGATGCAACTTGAAACCAGAAGTGCACACATTTACAACTACAGACAGAGAACACAGTCTGTGGCAAATACATTGCCTAAAATATAATTGTTACACGTCTCAACACTAAACTTTAAGTTCATAATAATTTTAAACCAAGAGAAACCTGGCTGGTTCATAACCTGAGCCACCTGATGATTTTCTGTACTGTACATAAGAAGAATTTGCATAGCTCCTGCATCTAACCACCTGTTAAAGATGCAGAAAAAACCACCAGTATATTGCATTTTTATTTAATTAGATTATTCTGAATATATCTGTCAAGAATTCAGTTCACGTAAGTAATTAAAATTATAGGTTGAGAGATGAGATCTGTGATTAGAAATGGATGTTTATTCTGCCTTACATGTTACGTCCCACATTAAGTATTTTTCATTTGAGATTATTGGAAATTGTTTGGCTAAAGCCCCAAGTGCTCAAGAAGAAAAGATAGAATACTTCCCATCTGCATTTATGAAGATAAAAGTATTTTAGTAAAACTGAGGTGAATCTGGAGTAAGATGAGGGAAGGGTTCAGAGGATTATTCTTTGAAAAAAAGAGAGGAAAAAAGAAAAAGGGGGAATATCACAAAGTCACGGTAATTAAATTTTATGGAGTATACAAAGGCTTGCAGGATTCTTTTCCCCACATCTCACTAACTTTATGGACAATTCTGTTCTGGAGTGGTATCAAAGGCATCTGTAAACTTCTTAAGCAGAGACCAAATAATGTCTCCATCAGGAAGCCCATGAAGCACAGAGACATAAAAGTTCTTAGTGGCATATGAAGAGAAAATACCATTCCTCAACGTTTCTTTGTAACGAGTCTCTACAAACCAAACCTTCCAGACTGACAGCAGATACATTACTGCTGGATGTAGTTAGCGCACCATTTTGGTGCCATAGTTCTTGTGAGAACTTGTTTGTAGTATAAGCATATACATGCACATTTGTCCATCACAAATGGTTCTCCATTAGAACTTGAATAGAACAAAAGCTAATGGCAGAGTGGAGCAAGCAGCTGCGTAGGGCTACACTGATAATACAGAAATCTGGATTGAGACTATAGGACAAGAGCACTGGCAAAACCCATCGGATGAAGGAATAGTCAATGCAAGAAATGGACTGGTCAAAAAAGCAAGAAAAAAGAAGAGAGTTGTAACAAAACATGAAGCCTGATTTGAAACAAAGATGAGGAAAAATCTTTGAGCCTTCCTGGTGAGATCAGAGCTAGGGGAAGTACAGCTCAGCAATCATACGTATCCAGCTCTTATATACACATGGAAGATACAGGGGGATCCATGCTAGGGGCTGAAGCTGCAGGTCACTCCTGAACACACAATTGCAGCCAGCCACATTTCAAACCATGGACATGCCAGCACTGCACTGAGACAGAAGCCTTGAGCTCTCCAACTAAGCACCAGTAATTAGTGAAGGAATATAGATAACACACACGGCTCATCTGTCATCGGATAAAGTCCCCCAGTTCCCTTTGTGCTGTCACAATCCCATTCAACAGATGACTGTGAGATGTAAACAGCCCTAAGACATGCTTGTAATGTGCTATGTCTGCAGTCTCACACCAGGTGGTCTGCAAGTGCAGACAGACATGCATGTTGAGGATGGTCACACAAATTCTTCCAGGCTCTCAGACATGATCCAAGTTGTCTCAGAACCAGTATTAACATCCTGGAACTGTTTTGCAAATCAATTCTAGGACAAACAGCCTTTAAGAGAGCTCCTATAAACTGAATGCTCTTAATTGGCAGTTAAGTGAAAGGTTACACATTCACCCTCAGTTTTTGTACTCTATAGAAGTTGGCAAGCCTCAGATCAAAGAAAGCTATGTAGAAAACTGCAGCCATGAACCATCATGAAAGTGAGAGAAACTTTCTGATATTCTCTTCAGATCACAAGATTACAGAGTAATTCCTGTGTCTGACAAGCCATTTCGTAAGTGGTCACAAGGGATCCACATCGTCCAGCTGACAACTGTTGTTTCTTCTGGGGGACTGGGATTAACCTGGTAGAATCATCAGCAAATAAAAATGAACCAGAGACAAAAGTATGAGATCTCTGACACTTGCCACCAGTGGCTGCACAAGAAGGTTGTGGTTTCACCTTCTGATGAGTGTCAGTTCCCAGAAATTGACAGTTACCACCGCTAGTTAAAAGTGACAGCCAGGTTTGCAGCCACAATCAGCCTTCTCTGGGACTCTCCCCAGGGCGAATGCAGTTGCTCCCCACAGCCTGCTTTCCTTTCAGCATCGAAGGAAATGTCTTTTCCACTACAGGTCTGAAGGTTAAAGGTTCTCTAATATTGACAGGATAGTGACAAATCTCTCCAAATATTCCTCCCAGAGCCTTCCCCAAAGGCCCTTCTTCCCTGAGTTTCCCAGAGGTAGCACAAGCAATTTGTAAGCACATCAAGCATCAGAAAATGACTATCAAAAAGATCTCGAAGCCAGTAAAGATGGGATAAAGACAAGGGATACTGAAGACTAGGAATGTTTATTGAAAAAACTCTGCAAACCAAAATAAAACCCAACAACTCATCCAATGGTTGAGAGAAACTGAGGAAAGGGTACCCACAATATAGGAATATAGGAAAGGACAGCGGTTTGCTTGCACAGCATGAGGTTACTGCTGGAGGAGACCATCAGCACTCAGCTGCTTATAAACACCCTGGGAGTAAACACAGATAAAACTACTTGAAGTAATTTCTTTTTTTTTCCCATCTAGGAAAACCCTACATAATTCCAACCTGCTATTCATAATCCTGAAGTTTTTAACTCCCATTCACCAACTCTCACCTTCATCTCACCTTGTTTAGTCAGCTCTGTCAGATGCTGGATGTTAAAAGCCTATTCAGTCTATCCCCTCTCTAAAGCCAGTAAAAGAGAAATACACAGCTTCAAAAGTCACTTCAGATCTTCTAAAAATCTAAATTATTTTAGAGATAATTATCTCCACTGACCATAAAGGGAGTTGAGCAAAACACACTCTCAAATTACAGCACTTAGGCAGCATAAATCCAGGCCTTAATACACAACTTCAAAAGGCATGTGATTAGCCACTCTGGCCTCAGAGGGATAACATCTGTGTTTAAAACCTTTGCTGACAACACTGACCATAGTAATGGGCAATATTCTTGTTTAGGAGGGTATTCTGAGAGCAGGCTCTACACAGACTTTAAAGGGAAGAAGACTACACCCCACAGAAATATGTAAACAACTGATTTTCATTGCCAAACACTGACCAGCTGAAGTGTAATTCTTATCTAAATTAATCTAAATTAATTCCTACACCTTTTGATTCATAGGACAGTATGTAACTGCTGTAGAAATTGATAGATTCTATTTGCATGCTCAATTCTTAGTTTAAAAGCAGGTGCTTAACTGGAATAATTCTTTCCTGGCTTTCCAGGTTCAAGCGTAATATCTGAATATCAGCACTGGCAATTCACAAGCCAAAGCCAACCAGCTGAGAGGTACTGACTGAGCATGAATTTTGCATGAAATCATTCTTGGCCATAAGTTCCAGAACAGTGTGCACCTGTTCCCAGGCTTTCAACAGGCTTTCCAAGAATTCTGCTAATTCAAATAATTCAAAATAAAATTCCATCAAATTAGTCTTTCATGAAGTGCACAGTGGATATTTGCATTTATGCAAGGCTCTAGTTTAAGGGCAGCAGAGAGGCTTTCAATCTTTAACACAGTTTGACCACACAAACACCACAAGGTAGGTAAGTGTCATTATCTCTGTTTTGCAAACATCACTGAAGCTTGTATGAACTGAACATCAGCAATATCATACAACACATCATCCTCATTTAGGACACCAAAGCAGTAATGATGTACAAGCATTTGGCATCTCAATACGGTTACGCTGCTTTTTCTTTTACAACGGCACTGTTAAAGCCTGCTCAATGGAGGGGTTTACAAATGGAGACCTAAAAAGCACACTGGTGTAAACCAATTACAGATGTACAGCTTGAGACATCAAGCGCTTACTTTTTGCAATGTACTTAGCACTTTTCATACTGAATCATCTACTTCATAGCAGTGTTTCTACTGTTAAACATGCTGCCACCAGGAGTTTTCAGCACTTCCACTAATCACTTTCCACAGTTGCCATTGGATATTAAAAAAATTACCTAAAGCTCACCTTACAGAATAGAACAGCCACAGGAAAAGTGTATTTGGAGAATTTAGGAAAGGTTATTCAGGGGAATGCAGGAAGCCCTTGCAGGGAAGTTTTCCTGACTACATGTTTCTCCTGGAAGCAGTGCCTTCAGGCTCAACCAGGCCAAAGAGCATGCAATAATTTTACCATGCACAGGACCTGTACCTTCTGACTTTGCTGTAGCAGCAGAGGGAGGATTACAGCCTTGGCAATATTGGAGATATTTTGTGCAGATAAAAGAATAGGCTGAAATTCTTCCTTTGGGAAATGGCTGTATGGCAGAAAATGACAGGTCTTTTGATGTTAGATGATAGATACATTAGGAAAGATGGGGAAGGAAGGAGAACTGGGGCTCTTATTCAGGAAGAGATTCATTTCTGTAGCTATTGCATGCCTTTAACAGGATACATATGTGCGCTACTACCCACGTTTTCAGTATGTCGAGTAATTTTGGTGATTTCGAAGTACAAATACACGGGACTTGTGAAGCCTCTTAAGTCTTATGACCCCTCAGCAAACTGGTCAGGGGTTCCAACACATAGCATCAAATACCTTCAATCTCCAGACAAGTGGCAAAGAAACAAAAGGTTTTATTCCATACCAGCGGTTCAACTTACCCCTGGGAAAAAGGGGTCTGCATGCTCTCGTAGGCATTTCAGGAAGTGATAAAACCCTAGAACTACCTACATTCATGAGACCCAGAACATAACCTGTCTGCTAATTCTTTAATTCTCCCTTGTCCCTCCCTTCCCTATAATCCCCTCAAAACAATCAGTATAAACAAAGTCACATATCCTTCTTTTTAGCAATTTACAAGTGATGGACAACTCCTAACTGCAAGAGTTGATTTCTCTTTGCAATACCATATGTACACTTGAGTTTGAAGTGGGTACAATACTCCAAACATGAAGGTGTAAGCTTTGGAAACCACCAGAGTGTAAATGGCTGTGAACCTTTGTAATGCATCATTATGTGTTTTGTGTGCTTTCCACACTTGGCAAGGTTTGTTACTACCTAGACCTTCCCCTTTCCAGAAAACAGACCCTTTTACAGCCCCTATGTTATGGTTTGCCTTATATACAGCCTGTGGCAACACCCCAACTCACATTATTTGTAAAAAGTGGCAATGACTTTAAAGAAACATAAAAACACAGTAATGTGTATCACAAATGGTAACAAGCATATGAAGCTGTCCTTCCTTCCCTTCTGCCCAAGTCAAGGAACAAATAAAGAACAGTTGAAGTTCAGTCCAGTATTTTTCAAGCGCAGATCAAAACAAGCCCAAGTTACCAGGATTTCTCTGATAGTTACATCTCAACTTGCTCCTCCATCATAACAACATGAGCAGAGAAGCCCTCTGACACACTCTGCCTTCGGAAAGCTGCCCCAAGGGAGTTATAATTGCTGGTAAATAACCACATTCTCAAACAACACTGTTCTTCAGAAAAAAAGAAAAAGCAGAGCTTACATAAGCAACAATAAATCAACTATATCTTTCAGCCAAGTTGAAGATGAGACCAACCTGGTGGTAAAGCAAGATTTCCAAAACTGCACACTTAGTGCTTAAAATTTTAAAGCAGAATCAATATCGTACTGCCAACAGAATGTTTTCTATTTCTCAATTCTGTCAAAACTTCCTTTCAAAAATATTTTGCAATAGGAAGATAACAATTCTTATCCTTTACATGCAGTCACCCCCTCACACAGTCTTTGTAAAATGAAAGAAAATCTTAAATATACAAACTGAAAACATGGACAATATCTGCTCTTAGCTTTGATTCTGTTAGTAGTTACGCCTATAGTTCTGTTATAGTTATGCCTTTCCAAGCTCAAGCATCTATTACTTAAAGCACAGTAAATTTTACCACAACAATGACAGTTAGAAGACAGTGAAGAGAAGCAGTGGCAAAGCTTGGGTTTCAGTATTTTCAGCTCCAATCCAAAAGGACTTGGGAACACTGTAGTTAACAGTGTACTTCAACTCCTAACAGAAATCTTTCTGTAATCAATACAAAACTACAAATATTTTTCACTAAACACAAGTTCTAGGTACCAAAATTTAGAGGCTAATTCTCATAAACTGTGCTACCTAGAATTGAAAGTTGAAAATAAATAAACAGTGATTTAAAAAAATAAGATCAAACTTCAGCTTCCCTAAGTTTCCTGCATTAAAATCATCAAAACTGAAACACCAAACTACACTCTTCAAAGGACAGTGAATCCCCTTTTTTTTTCTCCCTCAGTTTTCACATGTCTAGATATCTTTACATTTACTACAATGACCAATTACAAATCACATGACTATGTTGTTTCTGAGCCAAAACAAAACCCATTCACCATTTATTTTTTGTTTTTCCCATCCTGCTGCACAAAGTGTAATTAGCCAGAGTCTCAGAGATGACAGAGCAGCACAGTTCTCTTCCATATATTTGTGTAAAGTAAGACTGTCGAGTGGCATGGAAAGTTTGTTTCTTCCTTTAAACTGTAACTATATAGTGTGGCATTTTACAGTCCCTGAATACCATTTCTGGGCACTGAGTTAGTTTACAGATGTTAACATCACTGAGAATGGCAGCTGGGAAAAAAAAAAAAAGGGAAATAAAACATTTTGAGTGATAGCAGCCATTAAAAGATTCAGATAGCACAAAGCCCATCTTTGTAAAAAATTCTAATAAATCAGTTAATGGAGCCATCTTCTTCCAAATTCCAAACAATTATCTTACTTCTAAATTAGTTTGAACAACTATCTGGTATGATCTTCTAACCAAAGTGAAAGCTTCAGAACATTTGTGTTATTCCTATCTTAGTTTTGACCTGAATTCATGACACTTAAGTGGAAACACATTGACCTCTTTACATTTTTAATGCAGAAATGATACTGTACAGCCACCTGCTCTGGCTCAGCATTAGTAGAGGACAGCATCATTGTCATTCTCACACACTGAACTTAATGACACTGCTTCAACTCAAACATGCCTTTTATAAATTAATCCAGTTTTAAAAGGCTTGAACAAGGAAGAATCTTTGTTCCCTTGTGCTTTGACTCCTGGGTTTTCATGACTGATTTACAAAGGTGATTCACTTATACAGTAGTACTTCATCCCAAAGGATACTGAAGGCACTTCACTAACTAAATGAAGTCAAAAGCTTTCTAGTTATCCTTTTCAAAGAAAACATTAGTAACTGCTTAACAATTCAGTCACTGGTGGATTTAACTCTTCAAACTGCCCCAAATTTCAACAAAATAATCATTGCTATTTGCCATTCTGCCTAACAGTGTAAAGTAAAAAAAAAAAACAAACCACACACAAAAAAACAAAACACTCACCAAACCCCCAGATGTGTCTGTATAATTTATATGCTCTGGCCTTTTACACTTCTTCCACTAATTTTAGCAAAGAGTTTATTTGCTTTAAGACAAAGAAATACACCATGATATTTTAAAGAATATGGCATCTTCATCATGCTGGATGAAGCCTGGATATTTTTCAGTTCCACCAAGAGTACCGCTTTCTTTCTCCCCTCATGCCACAACCAAACCAAATCAGCCTGGATGAAAGAAGACTTAAGTGCTGCATAATGCAAGACGACTTACTGGGGGAGGGAGGTGAGTAGGTACCAGGCTTCTCTGCTGCTTTTTCCCAGAGAAAGACAACAAAGTCTATATATTGACATTGGCATATTGAAAACATTTATGAAAACCTTTGGTTTCTAGTTGATAAAGATACATACCCCTATAATACTCAAGCCTTTCAGATAGTCCTGACGAGGTTGGGCTTGCGGCACACAGCCTGCTAGAACCACTTTCTTCTTCTCTTGTTGGGCTTTCCTAAAGAAGGACAGACAGTGTGTTAATATTTTCAACATTGATCGTTTTCAACTTCAAGCTTGAAGTTATTCTGCATGATACACAGGAAAGCAACTACAATTTCCAAATCAGAAGTAACGTGTCTGAACCTCAGACATAAAACTAACACACCAAAAATCCCATATATGAAGCTATCATGCCACAGCACACATGGCTTAGGTCGGAAAGTTATCTACAGAGACCATTACCACTGTTTATCTTACACAGAAGTACAACCTTGAAACCTCTATTTGTCACACTGATAGCAGAGAATCTGGTCAAGAAAGATGGAACAGAGATATTGAGCACAATTCAAGAAAACTTACACAGAATGGAAGGGAAAGCCTGCATAGATAAGAAACTCTAGCTCAGAACACAAGCATTTATGTAGCACCAGTCAGAAAGGACCAGTCACATCAAGTCTTCTGAAGCTTACTTGAAAATGTTTATTTACTTCTAAATGTGCATTTACTGAAAAAAAGGTTAAGTAACTGTTTACTTAAAATCATATTGAGCATTTTCAAGCCTTTAACTGCTTGCTTTTGGCAGAGAAACATTTGTCTGGATATTAACTTAGAAAATTCCTTAGCTTTGATGCTACCTTAGCACCAAGTAGGAAACCAAAACATGAAGATTAAATGGCTTAACACTGTTCATTTTGTTAGTAATGTTTTGACTCACTTTGAATTCAACACTGAATATCAAGCCATCACTGAATCTTGAAACTACAGGAAGCCCTGAATAAAACTACCGGCTGCATGCAAAATAGTGAGATGCAAAACCTGCTTGTGTTCACTAAACTTTGAAGATCATCCATTAACACATTAACCCAACATGACTACCGCATTATAATGTGCAAACCAGTGAAGAAAAGCAGCACTGAATAATTTTAGCAGAGTTGCTAGGTGTGACATATTATGGGTTGCTCTACAAACTATCTTTCACAGTAGCATGCTGTGTCACAACCTCTTGGCAGACTTCTGTCAAACTAGAAACCTTGTAAATTCGCATTTTCTCCAGCAATGTATGGATTCATGAAGTGTTTACTATTATGTTGGAACAGGATAAGACATGTCATAACATTTTTCAGAAAAAGTATCTTATCCAAAATACATAATTACTTAGACAATTTCATACTTTCAGCTTGCTCAAGCTGTCTCCAAGATGAATGCACTCAAGAAAGACACGTTCAACAAGTACAAGGATGCAACACTGAGTATCTGGAGATCTCCAGCAAATGCAAATTTAATGGAGAAAAAACAACAACAAAAAAAACCAAATCAAAGCAAAACCCACATAAAGAAAACAAAACCACACAAAACAGACCAGTACCACACACAGTTCCACTACTCACAATTTTCACTTCATACCCATAATACGGATTTATATACAAATTAAAGCTCAAATGAAATCTCACAAGATTACACAAATTGTAGTATTAAAGGAGATTACAGGTTATCCTACCAAATACCTGTGCTAGCACAAAAATGAGATATTTCAAAGGAAAAAATAAATATCCTATACACAGACAAGTGTGAAATAACAGGAAAGTTTATTATGCCGGTTACCTCATATGTAACATCACTGCAGCAAATCCCTATAAACTACTTGATTTTATTTTAGTGGGACCTTCAGGAAATTTTCAGACATTCATCATAGAGGGCCGTATTGGCCCTCTACTTGCATGCTAAGGTGTATAATATAAATGCAAACCCTTTCATTTCTTCCTTGATAATATTTCTGAGGATAAAGAACTATGATGAAATGCTAATTTATTACATTTTTTAGACAGGGAACCTAGCAACAAGTGTCTGAAATCTGCAATTCTTTTTTTCTTTTTTAAGGGTTTTGCAAAAACTTCAGAGGTCACCTACTTCTACACATCCAAGTGAAAAAACAACCACTTCTTGCATTACCTAAAAATGTCACATAGCACCATGTGACACTCCACTAGCTCAAAGGACAAAAATCACTACTTAAATAGTCTTAGAGACTCAACCTAATGCCTTGAGGCAAGACAATAAGACCTGTCTCCAGCAAACAATGCACGCATCCCCAGGAAACTCTGCATCTGGTATAATCTGCTGCTAGCAACAGCCATCTCCATCTACTTGAAAACCTGTGAGCACTACAGAAGAAAAAGCTTTTATTCAAATCTTTTTATCCGAGGTAAAAAAAAAAATAAACAACGTTTCCCTTGACACATTAAATGGCATTTTAATGTTATTTCACAGCTTTAACATTTTGCCATATCTTCTGGGACTATAACTGGAGCAAGGGGGGAAAAAGTTAAGCTGAATACTCTTCATAATAAGCATTGCCTTCTTTTAACTTTCTTAAAGTTGTGCAGGTCTCCACAGAATAAAGAATTTTGTACACTGAGATTTTTTTGCTTTAAAATGCAATTAAGTGGAAATGTCAGAACTAAATTTTCAATCAGTCAATTTTCATTACATCCATAATACACTGTACAATCCATGCAACCCACCATAAAAGAAAAACCATTGTAAGGAAATTATGGAAATTTTTGCTTCATTATTAAGCCGCCACTTCTCTAAATATGCATTCCAGTACTATACTGTCACCTCCTTTTAGTATTGTTTAATGAGCCCTCCTCATATTAACAAAAGCCCACAAAAATTATCCTTCAAAAAATCTAGTCAGCACAGCAACTGTATTAGAAAAGCCTTTATCCTTCAAAAACATGAATAGTGATGAGAATAATACCTCATGGAATCTAGTAGGTGGCATGAACAAATACATCTTCCCTTTTAGATACCCTTTATATTTTCAATTACATGAACCTTACCTTGAACTTTCAATTTAATTGACTCGGGACACATTTTCTAGAAATACACTTCTAAAAAGTGCTTGCATGATACACATCTGAACAGACATTTAATTAGAGCAATTCTTTTAAAAAGAAATGAATTATTTGAGCTACTTCCTAAGTAATGGGTGGGGAAAAAAAAAAAAGAAATGAGAGAGAAATAGGGGCATAAAAAAAAGGCCGCATACAGCAGAGGACTCATACAAGGTCTGTCCTGAGATCTTAGATTATACTCCATTGCAATTCCATTGCATAGACATTGCCATTGCAACCTAAGTGCATTATCAGTGAAATATGTTCAATGTATTCTGCTTTTTCGTAAATGTGAGGATGCAACTAGGATGGGGAGAAACTTGTGCCTTGCTTACATGCACTTCTACTTGTGTTGCTAGGAACCAAACTGCAATATTCTGCTCACAATTTTACGTCACATGTTGTTGCATGATTTCTTTACTTTTGATTTTTGAGCTCACAGGACATTTGGCTGGTAACATGACACAGATTAAGAAATACACCCCCAGGCCTCCAGAAAAGTCCCCTGCAAGTGTTTGCTACATCAGCACTGTGTGTATGGCAACAGTGCTGGATATCATGGCTGCCAGTGCAGGAAGCTGACTCACAGTTATTCCAGGTGGAATCATCACAGAAAAAGAGTTATGGAGCTCTCCCTGAGGTTCAAAACCAGGGAAAACAATAAAAATAAAGAAAAAAGTGAAAGCAGAAAAGATGGGTCATGTCCAATGGAAAACAAACTGTGACATCAGAAGTAATTAGTAACTCACTCTTTGCTAGATAGAAGGAAGAGAAGCCAAGATCATCACTGCTCACCTGCTTGCCTCCCTCTTCATAAGTGGAGCTGCTTTCAGAGAGCAAACATTACTACTCATCAAGGTATCCCAGCAGCACAGGAAGGCATGGAAGGCATCTGATATCAAAAGCTGTCTGCTCTGTAAGGAGCAGAGCCTGCAAACTACAGGCTGGTCATCATGAAAGATACAGTTTGCAAAGTGTTAAGCGTTGCTCCTAGTAGGCAGGTAACAATTGACCATACTCCCAAGTAAGTTTTTGCATCAGTGAGCTACATCCACCAAACACAGTACTCCCCTACTCATCACTGTAACAGCACAATCCCTGTGACGTTCAACTTAAGATGTAGATAGTCAAATCTAATTGTGTAATGCACCAGTGTAGTCTATTCTTGCCATTCTCAGAGCTTCCTATTACACAAAATCCACAAGACCCCTTCTCAGGTATTTTAGAAAGGTGTGAAGCCATAAATCAACAGGAGGTTTGTGTCTAGAAACACCTGAAGAAATGTTAGTATACATGAAGAAGTTCTGCTAAGGCAGCTCTAGCTGAATACAGTATGAGCTGGGTATATGATGAGATCAGGCAGCCAAAGGTTATAAAATGTAAAATTGGAGGGATACTACTTCCCAGGCTGTAGAAATAATGATATGTCATCTCTAGGGAAAAAGAAATGCTATTTCACTACAGATTCAAATGTGTGAAAGATCTTCCAACCATCTCATCTACTGAATTGATCAGTAGGAAGCCACAAGTTTTAAAGAGAGCCCAACATCCCTGGAATGAAAAGATAGTGCCTGTATAGCATCTGGAATACATTCTTGAAAATCCATAAAATCACACAGCTATTTTCTGTTTGAAAAATTACAAATGGTAATTTAACTGCGGCTTTACAGGCTTTGAGCCAATCTAATGTCTCATTACTACCCAAAGGCTTGCTTCCAATCCTCCCTGTCTCTTATTACCACTCCTACCTTTCTCCAGTTACCCCTCCCTCCTTCTCGCTTCTGACCATCTGGTATCACTCGTTTGCTTGAAGCTCTGCAGCTCACTGGAGCATTCCAGGGCCCCAGTGAACTCACTGACACAGAAGAAACCTATGGAGCTGGGTTTGGGGGTATTTTATCATTTTATTCCATTAAGTTAGCTCATGGTAGAAGGGCTACAGAGAGCCAAAACAGAGGTCAAGGGAAAGTTGTGGGGAAAGAAATGGAAAAACAGAAGAACATGGGGACTCCTTGTTTCATCAATGGTCAGTTTGACAAGTCTTATGAAACCTTGGAGGTCACAATATGCTGACCAGCATGACTGAATAAAAAGCAGAAAAAGACGCAAGAAACTCATACACATGCTTTTGAGGTTAGGGACAGCCCCATAGTCAAAGGCATGTGGAAAACCTGAGGAAAGCTTGTCAACATTCTATTCTAACATCATTAATGAGAGCAGAACTATTTCAATCTGCTTAGGCCCGTCAGCTTCCCTGTACACTTCCACAGCCCGCAAAGAATTACCGTATTTTCCTTGTGAGATATATGAAGATGTAAAGTTAATTTGAGGATGCTTATGCTAATTACTGGAGTTTACTAAATTGCTCTTTGAGGACCAGTCTAACAAAGCAGCCCCCTAGTTACCATGCTGCACCCTCTGAACTTGTTTCCTTTGGTAAAATACATTAAGAAACAGGTATATACTCAAGGTGAAAAAATAAGGAGCCCATTCTCCTCCTGAGAAAAGCAAGCACGTCTTATCTGAAAATACTTCAAAAAGACATAAATGCTTGTTCCATCAGACTCCAAACTGAGGTTGTAAAGATGTTCCCCAAGCAAAAATAAACAAACAAAAGCATAGAAGTATCCTCCTCCAACAGAGCTTTTAATAGGAGGTGAAGTGTCAAATCTCAGAATAACCCCAGGGCTCAGATGTTACATATCAAATTTCTGAAAGGACATACCTGGGGAAGAAACAGTGTATTCTATCTACATTTGGATATTCACAGTATCTGCGTGGACAGATGCTATGCTACTTGTGCCTTATCCACTCAGAAGAAATGAATTTGAATGCACTACTCAAACTTCTGCTCTTCACAAATGCAACAGATCCATTCAAGCTCTTGCAGTAAACAGTTGTGTTCACCAGTCCAAAATGATGGGTTAGAGCAGCTTCCAAGCTATGGGGAATTTCCCCAATGCAGTTCATGGCATTAGCTGCAATATCTTGAATTGAATTTTGTCCTTTAGCTTCTACTACTGCTTTCCTTCTTCAAGTGCAAGCATTTTTGCATTCTTTCTCCTACTTCAAAAAAGACTTCATTCTCTCCCTTCAAACTTGAAAATTTAATCAGATCTGAATTTATGTTTGCATATATAGAGGGACTGTTTAATCAGATATACTTGATTTCAAAACCAGTGAAAGGAAATCTGTAAATTCACTTGGAAAGGGACATTAAATTTATGGTAGATTAAAGAAATGGAAATGAAAATCATTACGGTGAACTTTTAAATAACCCATTTGACTCACCCTATTCTTCTGTTCTTTCTACACATATTCCTGTAAGAATTGTAATATTCTATTGTATTATTTGTGGTGTATCTCTCCTGTATGTTTTGTTAACTGACCATTCATTCTACTTCACCTTTCCAGTCCTCCCACTCTTAGTTCAATTCATCCTTCTAAAGATAAAATAAGTGCAGTTTAGGGCACACTATTATTTCAATTAATTCGTGAAATACTGCACTGCCTCTCAGGTTCCAAGTCCAGGCAGGCTTCAAGTTACATGCATGCACGGCCAACATCTGTAATATAAAGCCTTGTTGATACAATGGCTAAAAAAAAATGAAATTAGTGTTGAATGAAAATTAAACAAACTGGTTTTTTCCCCTCGGAGGTGCAGTGTGTTTCTCAATAACAGACTACCTACAAAATAAAAACAGGATCACCAGAAGAGGCTGCTGTTCTAGGAGCTATTATGAGCACTTTTAATTTTTTTTAAGTATTTCACACCAGGAAAATTTTTCCATCAGGTAAAGAAGGTGAAAAATCAAACTAAGAAAGGGTGCAGAACTGACATGGTCTAAACACACAGAGCAGTACATGGTACTGACAATGTTGTTCTACTGACTCACCAGAACAAAACACCTGGAGATCTCTATGCTGTACCTGACACGGGACATTCGGATAAGAAGTCAAGGATAACCAAGGAGCTAAGAGTCAATTCATTTTCTATTGAACACCATCAGGGCAGCTGAGGACAAAAAGTCACAGATATGAAGGGCAGCCAAAATTCTGATCATCCAGGCTTTTTGTTATTCAAAATCAGGTAGCTATGACTATTACATGGAAGCTGGAAAAAATTATCTTCAAGAGCCACTAAATGCAGTTTTCATTATGTGTGCACAGAAGACTGCCAGAAACTATCCAACAAAGAAAAAGAGAACAAAAATCAGTGAGGCTATTTTTCAAACAGAAAGCTGCATTGACTGTTTCTGTCATGGAAATGCTATGTGAGCAGCCGCACTCTGCCTAGTTTTTGTCAAGAATTCTGCAATAGAAAAGGACTATAGAATGGCTGAATGAAACAGAAACGAGCAACACAGAACAGAGCAGAAACAAAAAAGGACGTTTAGCTCCTCAATACTGGAACCTTCATTCTGTCCAAATTGCACTGTATCACACATTTTTATTAACCTTTTATTTGTTTTTAAGTTTATTAAACTCTTTCAATAAAGCCTAGTGAGCTCTTCCAAATCTAAAGCCATGAGAACCATTTAATTCCTATTCATGATCACAGTACCTGAATATTAATAGAAGTAACAAATTACATATTATACTGTCTCTTATGCTGCTTAACCTTGGCTTTTTAGAATTAGGGAAATGTAGGTTGAAAGGACTTCTAGAGGTCATCGAGCCTAACCTCCTGCTCATAAGCAGACTACTGACAACATCATTGACTAACCAAGGCTGGAAAACTCACTGTCACTTGTTACTTCTTCTGGTCCAATCAAGAACAACTTCGTTCCATAATCTTTGCAATCGCCCTTCAAGTAATTACAGGCCTCTGTCAGATTATCCACTAGCCTCTTAGTGCCACTCATGGCAACCTGACCATTTTAGCAGCCCTCCAAAGGACCTGCTTGTCTTGTTGCGTCTCTCAACTGACCCACTAACCCCAAAATACAGTAATCGACGCAAAGTAAATAGGAATAAATGCCTTCCCTCAATCTCTTGTTCCTGTATGTTTTATTCACAACTGAGTGACTCATGACAGTTGCTTCATGTTTCTTGGTCCTCACCATATATCTCACATTCTTTGCAAAAGGCTACTTAGCCAACAGCCTTATTCAATAGATTACAAAGCTGTGTTAACTAACTCTTCATTAATAGCTTCACTTTGTCATTGTTTTATACCACACCTAAAAGAATGGTAAAGATACAAACAGTTCTCCATGGACTACAGTCTGACATACGCATTTGCTGGACAGAAGAATATGGTTTCTGTATTGCAGAAGCACTAAGATGCTCTACTACTCACAAAATCATCACAGATCCTGAAAGCAACAGACTCCTACACTGCTTTCATTTGATGCTTTACAACAGCCTTCCACCACATGCCACAATACAAACTGAAGAGGTTACTATTTTATTTTCTTCAGAGACTGAAGCTTTGAGTCTGTGGTTAAATGTGCAGATTCAAAAGCGTATGACAATTATTCAAGAAGCTAATCCTACTTCTGAAGAAATATTATTTTGTCTTTTTCTACTCAGGAATTTTTAAACACATTATCAAAACCAAAAAAAAAATTTAATTCCCAGGTGACCTGAATGACAACTGCACTTTGCTTTTGCCAGTACAATCCTTGTACACAGTTGTCACTGATGCTTAAGCATGGGAAGGGAGACAATGCTATTAGAAAGCAGGAAGCACAAAAGTGCATCAAGCACTGCGAGATGGCTTTAGTGCACTCCTACTGCGAGGTGGGACTCAGAGTACCTGCATCTGCTCGTCACTAACAATTTATGCAGCACTCTTGCTTCCATCGTGGTTTAGGCTTTTTGATGTGTATGGCTGGGAAAACATTTGCACAGGGAGTGCCTATAAAATGAAGATACAAGCCATAGAAGTAGCTCTGAGAAACTAATACCACTTTTGTCATCTAAATTAGCTCAAAATGTATTATTTAAAGAACTAAAAATTCTAACTTCTATCAGAGTTGAAGGGGTAATATATCTAAGCATATTAGCTTGCCTAAGAATGCTCCTAAAATAACCAAGATATCATTCAAATAGTTTTCGTAATAGATAATATTTTACAAATTTAATACACTGACAGGCATTTCGTGGGGATATTAATAAATGCATGGGCTCATGAAAATTTTAGGTCACATGCATATCTGTAAGGTCAAAATAACTTAAAGGATCCAAACAACAAACATATCTCCTATGTCTTAACACAACATTTCTAACAAACAGCAATCCAACGTGGCTTGGATATAAATATATGCACTTGGATATAAACATATGCACACACACAACAATTAATTTACTCTAAAAGCTCTATTTCCTTTTTATTTTCTTCTAAATTTCCCATAAACTTTAATTTTCACAGATTAATACCACCATTCTATAGCACCTCTTTAGCTTTACATACACACAGAAGGAATATTGAAGAATAAGCAGAGGAATGTCAGGAGAAAGGCCTCATTGCAGTATGCTATTGATCAGTGGCTTTCTAAAGATAATAATCTATCATGAGAGTAAAGGGTAATTTTTAAAGGTTGCATAGGACTTGCAAAATAAAATGAGCTAGGTGCTTTGAAGATAAAGTTTCCGTAATGATCTTCAACCTTTTTATCTCAGTTCGGTTTCTGATGAGATCACCCACAGGTCTGTACAGGAAATGGAAACAGACTCCAGCTGCCTGTTCCTGGGGCTCCCAAACGTCCTATGCATGAGAGACTCATGCTCTTATTAACACTCTAATGAAAAAGGCCTTCAGTATTAAAGCCGTCTCCCTGGACTTCAGATGCATAGTAAATTCATGCAAAAGTTGTAACACTGAAGTTTCTCTGCAACGTATAAACAGTTGGTTATAATAATATCATCAACCTCTACACACCTCTAAGCAATATTAATTGCTCAAGCAGCATTTCCTATACACCCACTTCATATTTTTAATTCCTTTCTATTTTTAGTACAATATACATCTCTGCAGACTAAAAGACACCTCACATCAGGAAACGATACTAAATAATGCAGTGCTCTGCATTAAGGTCACTTAATGCAGCTCAGAATTCCAGTGAATCCCACTGAAAATTATCATCTTGTTATGAAACCCTGGAAAAGAAAACCATCTGCTCCTACCAGGAGTTTCAAAGAAATTCTGTTCTACAGTTTTCAAACACTGCAGAATTTGAGAGGATAGGAGAAGTGCTAACTGCACAACTTACACCCCTGAAATTTGCTCTAAATCATTTCGCACAGTTTTCTGCCAAATTTTCATAGCGACTCAACTACATTTTTCAGACTTGGACTACATTAAGCGTGTAATATTTTTTCTTTGAAATACTGCTTCATTAATAAACATCACATTTTTTTCCTATCATAACTTATATACAAAGATTCAAAGTATTAAATAGGTAATTGAGTCTTTATTCTCAACAGTCTACACCCAGGAAGATCTTCCCCTGTCATCAAGCAGAAGTTTGGCTCTAAACAGGTGCCAGATGGGAGTCAGAACTTTTCTTTTAAATAAAGCTCAATTTGGGAAATTGAGCACCGCACTCACTGAAGCTCTTTTCAAAATCAGAAGACCATTCATCAACTTTTCACGTTCCTTGCTATTGGGCAACACAATCCAGGTTTCTCTAGAACCCAAAGAGTGCTTTAAACTTGTTTAAGATACAAAACTCTGTAGAATATAGATCTACCTATATAAGCAGAAGGTTGGTTAAATTCTTCAGTGAGGGACTATAAGCATGAACTTGTAGGCATGAATATGTTACAAGCACACACTACAGAATTACAGAAGTAAAAACTTACATTCTGCATTGCTGATACCAGCAGCTGAACCTGATGGAATATTTTTAAGGCATCTTAGATTTAATAGTATAGAACACTAAGAAGTGAATACCTTAGGTTGCTTCCCTGGTTTTAACAATTCCCTTTCCATAGAGCTAGACAGTGCTGCACTGCTTACTTCCCCACACCTTCTTTTTTTTTTTTTTTGGAGGGAGGTGTTTTGTTTTGTTGTTCATTAAAACTCTTACCCTTTTATGCGCCCTGATTACAGATCAAGTGAAGGCCAGAGCTACTCTTATGACCTTCAGAAGACTTGAGAGCCTCCACTCCTGATGCACTTTCCTTGAAATGCTGTTATAACTACATTCTCCCTCCCTACTCCCATAAGCATACTGAAAATGACCCTTACTTTCCGCCTCTGTTCACAACATATATCAATTTATGGAATATCCACTTACTCTAGGATTTCTGCCAGTATTTGCCACTTTCTGAAAAAGCTATCAGATGTTATATGCAGGAGCATCTTCCCTCTGAGAGGAATCAGCCAAGCTCAGGCAAGGCCCTATGCATAAAGCAGGGTTAGCTTAAAGGGATACTGAACTATTATATTTATCTTCTAAATTATTTCTCTTTTTATGGAAATAAATGTATCTATAATAACACTGAGATGGATAAACTGTGTTTCCACCCAGTCTGACATGTCTTCAGTATCAGAAAATCACAAAGTCAGTAACACATATAACAAATCAGAAAACAATAATAGATTTGCTGCAGCCAGCTTATCTCAAACTGTGCCTCCAATAACTTTTACTTTAAGTAACCCAGAAGAAAAAGTAGATAAATATTTTACTATTCATATATTATCTTTATCAATTTTAAAGCTCAAGACCAGAGCATGTGTGGTGTTCACAATGAGTTATAATATTCAATAGGACTGCTCAAGCTCTAAAGGACATGAATAATTTGAGAGTTTGTACATAACTCTCAAAAGTTATAAATTTCAAAAAGCCAACCCCTTAATTTCGTGTTCTGTATTCTAAATAGTGTGCATTTGACCTTGACATCCAGATGGGCAACTATTCTCTCCATGTTTTCAGCTTACTGCACACTTTAACATTTGACAAACTATACCCACTGTATTGGTATTGAACATCCTGATATTGAAGAATTTGCAACACATTCATTGGATTTACTACTAACACAACCCAGAATAATTTCATTTTTATTATTACTTTTTTTTTCTGCAAAACCAGACATAATAAAAGGGATACATAACTTGAAAAGAAACTGTTCAAGGTACCAACTGTTTCCCCAGAACAGAATTTGCTGCCTGTTACTACAAAAGGAAGTCAGATAGTGCTAATTCAGCTAAATCATCAGTGAGGCTATGGACTATAGACAGTTTCTATCCAGTCATCATCTTCCATAATTTATCCAATCCTCACCACACACTTAAATTCCTAATTGCACCACAGAAAGTGCTTGGAAGCAGTTTGAAAGCATATATTCTCTTTCTGCTGCTCTCAGACTCCCCAGCTATATGTACCTTTCCTTCTATAGATGCAGCATTCCATCTGCCACAAGACCATTGGCCAATATTTCAGAAAGCCCAGAATACCGGACTGGCAGTTCTGTACAAACCCAAGCAACACTGGATGCTTTTTCCATGATTATCAACAACAGTTTCCTCTATGAACTATAAATCATGCTCTCCTATCTTTTGCCTACCATACAGTGGACTTCAGGATAAAGAGAGCTTCAGATTAAATCAACAGGCTGAAGCATCATACTTCATTGTTGTTATTGTTTCTTTTAATATTAACCCAACATTAGCATGCTCCCGGCCTGAAGGATTTTTCTCAGCATTCCAAGATTTGTTAAATTTATCACCCATCAGTTATCACCACAGCCCACGGTGTTTAAAAGAGCTAGCAGATTTATACACTTTCTATAAATACGTATAGGATACACTAAGCATGTATAATGACTATACATCCTTAGTGCCACCTCAAAATTGGTAGGATCTCTCTTTTTAGTTCTAATGTACATAGCCTTGCCCTTATTCATAGATTCCCCACCATATTCCATTCATATTCCCCACCATAGATATTCCCTTAATAACATTAGATTCGCTTTGCCAAAAAATCTAATTTACATACCCCTCAATATTATTTCACTTTCCATTCCCTCCATCTCTTACATGTATCTAAAAAAAGCTGCATTAACATCACCTTATTAGACCTTTATTCCATATTCCCTACCCTTCTTGATTACAGAATGGTGGACTAGCTGAGAAACTGTTCCTACACATCTCAAGTGTAAATTTATCTTCTCCAATAACTTCACCTGTTTCTGTAGATCTTTCTGAAAGTTAAACTCATTATTCGGATAATCTCCGGCAAAGACAATCAGCTTCATGCCATCATTCATCCTTATCAAACCACCAGTCTGAAATCCATTTATGATTTCACCTTTACCCAACACAGCCAGTTCAAAAATAAATATAAACTCATTTAGGGTAGAACAATGTTTATGGTAAAAAATACACACTTAAATGTGATGTTTAAAGATTTCCAAAAAACACTGTTCAGTTCCGAAGCCAGATGAACAGCCCAAACAGGTCAGAGGGACAAACAGTTGCGTAGGAAGGCACCTTGTTATACTGAACTTCCATTTGTCAAGGAAATCTTACACCAGCAGAAGTTGCCCATCTGTTGCATGTAAAAATAGCAAAACCAGTTTGTTTGCATTCCCAGTAAAAGCTAAGCAATCAGAAGGGAGCAAGATACATCTCTGTTTACAAGCAGGATTCCAGGAACAGTGAAGAAAAAGTTACTTGAAGTCGACAAGGACTCCTCACCACTGATAGCGGGAGGGAAGCGTGGGAGGGAAGGAGAGCCTCCCAGTTTTACTGAAATCACCAGAGTCTGCTATCATAACAGCATGAAAATAGAGAAATGGGGTCTTACCAAAGTCAGTACAAGAATTATATCAAGAAAAATCATATGGTCATATGGCATGAATTTAAGAAATGCTCATAAAATCATCACAGATTATGGCTTTACTTGAAGACAGAACATCTTTCTCTTTAGGCAGCAGAGGAGCTACTATTTGTCCAAGGTTTAAAAAATAAGTGTTCTTTGTAAAGAACAAAACTAATGGAATTACAGGCTGATAATTCAGTTGCTTTTTCCCCAACTACTTAACAAGTCATTTGCTTTGCAAGAAAAATCTGATTTTTGCCTAAAAACCATGTGCCCAAGAAGCTAACTGGCTAAATACTTTTAGCTATTTCCAATGCACATCTCACAGGCACTGTTTACAAAACATTCCAAAGACATTATACAAATTTCACAACAAACACAAACACCACTGTATGGTATCAAGAATTTTTAAGCAGTAACTAGAAGCAACAGAGCAACAGTTTCTAATTACCTACTTAAACACACAACACTTGAATTCAACACAGGTAAGCAAGTCCAAATCATATTTTTGTTACTTCTCTTATCCCAAACCACAGTTTCAATTACTGATTTAACATACTCAAACAGCCAACACAACGTTTATGACTCAGTATTCTACAGAATCCATAACCTCTTCCGCAGGAGGGCAATTAGAACACTACTAGTTCATGCTACTCCTCTCAGAAACCTGTGGTTGTTGAAGCAGGGTTGCAGACACAATTACTTCCACAAAGATTTCTGATAGAGCGAATTTATCTCAAGGAGAAGTAAAAAATGGAAAGCCAGTCTACATAAACCAGGGAATTTTAACTCTTGTATATGTAAGCTTCTGGAAAATTTGGTTTTGTCTCTATCAAAACAGTATTTACACTAAACTGAATGTGCAGAATAGGCTAAAGACTCAAGACAGACAACAGATGATTTTGAACCATAGCTAGGAAGGTCAAGGTTTGATCTTGAACTCTACTATTAGAAAACAGCATCATCAAAACAAAACCTCCTCCATACCAAAACAACAGATTGTTAACAAGTATTGCTCACTAAATAAGAATTGAGCTTTAAGAAATCTAGGGAAGCATGAAGATACTACCACATTGAAGAATTCATGGCATATGTAAAGCTTTAGATACAAAAAGTACCAGACACTAAAAATCTTCCTTTTGTAGTATTTATTTGCATAGCTACTTTCATGTGTGTAAGCAGTGAGGGAGGGAAAGTAACTTTTCCACACACATTCTCTGATTTTGAAAAAGTATAGCATGCTACATACCTGAGTAGCACTGCAAGATATACAGCACAAGCTGAAATAAGAACTTAGAGTTTGCCAAAAAGCTCTTTTAAACAACCAAAAATCCATTGGTTTGTTATTCTGAATTACAGATTTTCAGCATTTGTGTTCTTTTTCCCCAAGACCTGTGATAAATTAGGATTGCACTGTTGTAGAAACTAACTTCTGTCAATTTGCTTTAGAACTGAGGCCTCAAAGGTCAAGTTTTATGTGGGCTCTGACTGATGGGATCTTGGCTGAATAATTCACATAAGCTAGGTCAAATTCCTTACCTCACAACAAGGTGGATATGTTTGTGCTAAACAGTTCACCAATTTGCAATAGTACCATGGAGGGGGACAACCCTATACCTTGGCTGCATGGTGGACAGCTTCTGGAATGCTGCTTACCAGCTCAGAGCTGGAGACATTTACATGTGAAAGTCACGGTGAGCTGGGAACCCTTTTATCAGACTAAAGATAAACCAAGAATAAATTTACAAAATACTCTTCTACTCCTCATCATAAAATCTTAAGTGTAAATAAAACTGCTGTCCCTCAGATATCCTCTCAACAGTACTGTATACATTAGTTAGCCTCAGGGGAAAAATTCTGAGATCAACCTCAACTGGTAAAAAAAAAATACAAGGTCATGCCACTATGTACTTGCATGTTTACTATGTTCTTCTGTTGAACACACAATGATCTGATTTATTACCTTAAGTTTATTAGCCAAATTTAGGAGACCTTGAACTCTTTCTGTACTAATTAAGGGCAACTATTTTATTTGAACTGTGTTGCTTCTCACGTGTTCTCTTTCCCCTTAAAAATAGTGTCTCAAAGACTCATCAGATGAAAGGACTGACAAACAAAAAACCCTGAGTGAGCAAGCAAAACAAACAAAGGCCTTTGTAATTCTGTGTACAGAACCTATCTACAGCGATATACCTTGTGTAGCTACCAAATACCTTCTGTAAAAGTGCATTTTAGACCCTCAACATTCTAAATTTGTGGGGGAGATGAACGTTTACACCTTTAAATTCTCCTTTTCCAGTAGCAATAGAGTATGTCTAGGTAATACACAATTTCTTTCACTTAAATTTTCAAGTGTTCTTTTAAATACTGAATCTTCATACCCATCTGGTTAGTTATTATCCAGTTCTTACAGTGGCACGTATCTAGACAGAGACTGAAGCAGGGTGAAGGGGCAACAAACAAAGAATTATTATACCTGAAGTCTTTATTGCAGATCCTTTAATCTCCCTAAGTTAACAGTGTTCTTTGTTAACACATCTGCTTCCATTCCACCCCTTGAAATACTCCATCTACTTCTACACTGAAGGAACAAAAAAAAAAAAAAATCCTTATCCTCCATCCAAAGAAGTTATTGCTCTACATTAATGGAAGATTATTGATATAACACAAAACACAGTATCACAGCACACAGAAATATGTGCTGATAGTTGGATGAAAAAGACCATCTCAAGCATTTCTCATACTAAGTTGTTATGCTGACTTCGATAAAGATGATCTAACTATTAAGTAAAAAGTAAAAGTAAGACTATTTAACTTATTAAATGAAAGCTTAAACTCAGAGGGGACCTCTCATTTAACCATTTTTCATGAAAAATACATATTTAAAAAGACTTGAGCACTGCAAGTCACTCATTCTGCATTGTCTTTTCTCTTTGTTCCCATTCCCAACAGCAGAGATTGCATGTTTTACTTTTGAATTTCTTTGCATAGCTAGAAGGCAAATCAAAATTACCCTTGCTGTTAGTGTGCAAGGTACAAAGGGGAAGATATGTAACAAGGAATCTTCAGTACTTTCTGTTAGAGTGCTGTACATTTAGACCAAGGTTCTTGTGCATAATATTCTCTTGATTTTTTTTATTTATTTTTTCCTTGGAGGTGAATGAGAAGGAGAGCATTATTTCAAAAGAATAATAATAAATAAACCTAAGACTATGTCAACAGGAGGCTGGCCTGCCAGCCACTACTAGCACTCAGGTGTGCCAGGCCAAGCAAGGGAAAATAGAGGGCATCGGGCTGAGCCAGCATAAGGTGGAAAAAGCAGATGATACAGGAAAGAATAAAGCAGAAGGGATATAAAGAAGGCAAGGTATAGCAGGGTAAACAGATTACAGGAAATGTTTAGTGATTTGCCAATGCCTATGAGATCTCTCACTCTGCCTTCAAGTTTCACAAGTGCTACTGGAGCCCATTCCCACCAAGCTGACAAACTGGAATGACTCAATTACAATGCCGTACACACTGACTTCCTAAATGCTCTCCCAAAAGAACTTGAAGCTGTTTTCCCCCTTACAGACTACCATCATAACCTCTCAGCTTAACACCAAAAGCTAGAACAAGCATTTGCTATACTGTTTTAAAAACACACAAGCAGAAAGATTCCAAGTCTCCTCTATCTCAAGTAAAGTATTTGAGGAAACAACATACTTCAACAGTTGTACATAAAATCATCTACAGAATATATTAAACCAGTACAAAACTCAGCACAGTTATGCAATGGATTATTGTTGATTTATCATCACTGTGTAACTTACTTTACATTACTAAATGCCAAATGCAAGAAGTTGCATAATGTTATTTCCTGGAGAGCAGGGCAGTCATCCTCAATGCAAAGCAACAAACCCAGTCTGTAATCAGACACATTCATTTTGACTGCTGTGTGGTAACTGTATGTAAATAAGCTGCTAAGCCTGACAAGTTCTCAGAGCACATATACGCATCTCCTAGAATAACAAGTGCTCTAATTTTCACAGTTCAACTAATACAAAGGACTTAACATTTTTAAGATTACAGTATGCAGAATTACAATTATCAAAAAGACTTTTAAGACCATGTCCACGTTACTCCAGAATTGTCTATTATATGTTCTCAGGTTAACTTAAAACATTTCCATTCCTAAATTAAAACGCTTATGTTTTCATTAAATGGTTATCTGGTCTGGATCTGTCAGCAATTTCTTTCCACTGTTTTAATACTGCAAGTACCTTCAATCAACACAAGGTTTTTTCACGTTACATATCAAACTAAGTAGTGTGTGATAAGAGACAATTTTCATAAACAAAGGTTAACGGAGTAGGGCTTCTCATGTGTGTATTAAGGCACTAATTTTTTACATAAATTGCTGGCTACAGTAAAGCACTGCTGCTAGAAAGAAAATAGTAATCCCTCTGATGATCACAAACAAAAATAACTTAAATAAATGACTGCATATTTATCTCCAAGTATAATCACACTGTACAAGTTACCAACTTCTCAATGCATTTTTCCTGTAACTACTGAATAAATATAAAGGGACTGCTCAATGGTACGCATATTATAATATTACAAACAACAGCAAGACAACCAAAAGCAGAGTGCACTTCATTCCTGCAATTCACTGCCTAAAAGCCCAGATCCTCTCATCTTACTACTTACTTTCCTTCACTCCTGCTTTTTGACTTTCTCTACCTGTGCTATACTTCGCCAGCCAAAAGAACAATACAGTCCAAGTGCTTTCTGCTGTTGAACAGAGAAATATATTTACTCCTGTGTCTGAACACAAGACAACAAAATCTCTTGGTGTATTCTGTGCTCCAGATTGCCTTTCTGCATGGGAGCTGGTCCTGCCCAGCCCCTCAGCTATAGCTCTGTTCAAAGTCAATGATGAGGCTCAGAGCAGACTACAAACAAGTAGAGACTATGAACAGATGTCTTATGAAGAACTCTACTGAAGGGGGAATAACAAATTGCTAAAACTCAAAAAAGGGTGACCAGAGTTATTCCCTTGATCCCATTGACAGACAAGTTTTTGTTTCTTGTTAAAGAAATGCAGATTTTTTTATCCTGTTGCTAACCAATCTCTGTCATACATTTACCTCCCGCCTTCTCTCACACTCAAAGTGGCTAAAATCAAATTATGGTGTTTTTGTAGGCAAGCAATTAAAAACTCTAGAAGCCATGAACACTGTTCTATTACGTCAACACACCACTGGCACATATGCAAAACTGAAGGTTCCAGCTGCCAAGAGTCATACCCAGTGATCATTTGCAAACACAAGTGTTCATTATTTGTGTTGCTTGAAAAAAAATCCGTAAGAAAAAAATTAGGCGAGGAGCACAATTAGTCATGACCACCGTGAAAACCTGTGCCTAATCAGAAATCTGTAAGTGCTTAATTTTTGCTTAGCAGATTGGAAAAGCTGGCCTCAAGACCTGCATTTCTAGAGTTCGTGGATTATCATTAAAGGGAAAGCAGATGGCAGAAAAAGAGGTCTTTTAGATTACTTGCAGAAAGAATGATGTTCTGTCTTTGTTTCCTAGAGGTCAGCCAAGTCACTAAATAGAAGACCCACCAAGCAACACACATGAGATGGAAGGAGGGCTTAGGTGGATCAGGGAAGAACGCATTTATGGACTGTAAACAATTCTGGCTTGCAAAATGGAAAGGTGATCAACAGATCAATGATCAGCTCACATCTCTGGCATGGGTCGTCTTCTACATGCATTTTCATTTACATACTGCAGTAACAGCCGAGGTGAGATCTTAAAATCAGTTCCAACAGGATTCAGCCTTCTTATCTGTAAGTTTGTCTGATGCTCTAGCTACAACTCCGCAATCTGCTAAGCATCATTAGTATTAGTGAGGAAAAAAGTACAGTAATTGTAACAATTACACAAATTTTAAATTGTTCACAGGAAAGTTTTGGCACAGAGTCAACATTGCAGCTGCAACTCTTACCAGACTTCTTTGCAAATAGACAGAATACACATCAAGCATTAGAAAATACAGACGTATTAATGGAAGCTGTGAACTTTTTAGTTTGGAAGAGTTAATAAATTCAAATTAGAACAGTGGGACAGATGGGGAAACTGCTAAGCTAACATAAAATTGCATATTTCAAAGGCTGTTTTCTGGTATGATAATAAAATAAGATAAATCTGCTAGAAACCATGCCTGAGGCAAGTAGCAATATAATCAAGTCAGTGCCTGAAAAGCCCATCTTCCAAAGGCTAGTTGCTCTGTTCCCAAGGAAGCAGCTATAATTATCTTCTCAACTACCTGATTCATGCTGTTAAGTTTAATGAATTTTACTGTTTGTAAAAGATTTAACTACTGCACAATAAGAGTTAATACATTATTTTTTTTAAAAAAATAAAATAAAATAAAATAAAATAAAATAAAATAAAATAAAATAAAAATAGCAACTCTTAAAAGGTCCCCTGACAAGTCACGATATCTGGGAATAACCTGATGCCCATTTGGCTCATTAAAGGCCCCTACTAGAAGGCTCTACTTCAGTATCATTAAGCATATGTGAAAGCTAGCTTGGTAGGCATACATAGCAGATAGATGTTTCAACATGTCATGATATGCTAGAGCTGACTATCCCATTGCATGCTAGAAAAATCCTGTTATTTAAAAAAACCAAAGGCTTAGAATAATGCTGCTTTGCATTTTAAGTATCAGCTTTCATCCAAGGATCATAAATGCTTTCTTTTGCCCAAGAACCATTTTTCTAACCTCATATCCACAAGGTGTATATCGTTCTTTATCGCAATGTTACAACCCCAAAAAGTAAAGAGTGACTTGTTCGAAGTCACTCAAGCAGTAAAACCACAACCATGTTCCAAAATCCAGACCATCATTCTGTTGTCAAAATTTAGCCAGCCTCGCATGGTGGGAAACAAGAGACAGGCTGGCTACAACTTTTTCCAGTTCAGTGGACAAAGGTTTCCCTTTAAGTGCGTTTACGACATTGGAACCACTAGAGCCAAAAATCTGCCTAACATAAAATGAACCACACTCAGACTTTCACTGCCTGAGTGCTGCACAAACCCTCCATCTCAGAAAGATGACTGGCAAACATTCAAAGTGATGAGTAAACCCATCTCCCTCAATATGCCGTTTCTGATATGGTGTGAGGGGAAAACGAAACTCTTTGCATTTAGGCTTAAATAACTTGGACTTTGTTCTACCTTTCTCACATGATCGATTTAACTTTACAAGGTTAAAGCAAAAAAATCTTTCAGAAAATAACACTGTGTCAGAGGCATTCTCTTTTCCAGAGGAAATACCAAAATGCATGGGAGCAAAGAAGGAGCTGTTAATTGTCTGGCCCCAGTCAGCTGGCAAACTCATATCCCCAAGGCCAGCCCTCAAACTCAACAGGTCCGAGATGGAAAACTCACAACTACATGAAGTAAAACTCAGCAGCACACAGGAAACAGACAGGCATGCTCTCCTTCCTGACCCCATGTGTGGCGACAACTTCATTAAGTTTATTAACAATGCTTACACACCAAAACAGCTTAGCAGAGCCCAACCACGTTGCTTTAGTGTGTTTTAGATACCATGGATTTTCAGTGGTAATTTGTCCTGAAAGATGCTGAGCACTGCTCCAATGAAGACTGAATTTAACCGCAGCGCAGACTTGACTTCCTGAAGCATTTCCTAGATGTCAGTATCAATCAAAAGGAGGAGTTTTCATTAAGAAAATTATCCATTTATCTTCCAACAGAAACATTAGCTGCCTTCATCTCAAAATTTTAGTATCTTACCTATACTATGCTTCTACTGCACCTAACCGTAGTCATGGTTTATAAAACAAAACTACTATCACAAACGGTTTTAAACGTAAGCTCAGGTTTCATTCTAGGGAAAACTGATGATTTCAAGCTGTGAGAAAAGGAGTTCAGTTGGGATTTACTCAGCTGCTTTTAGTGCACTCAAGTTAATAGCGTGAAACTTATCATGCTTCAAACCACAGGGGTTGCAGAGGCCATGCTATCAGACTGGCTATAAAGAGCAAGGCAACCTAGCTTCACATGGGGGCTACAGCAGGCACTGGAAGCAGCCCAGCCATACCATCAATACACTCCATGTATGCTGAATTATCAAGAAGCAATGCAAGATTTTACTGCAGCTGACTACTTCCAATTTGTAAATCAACTCCTTTTGAAACAAACTGAGGTACCACTGGTTACACCATCTTCTGTTACAAAAGACAGCCCTACAGAGCAATTTAGTTAGGAGCTGGTGAGCTGTTATAATTCAAGATACAGTATTCTATGCAGAAATAGCTGTAATGCTGCCAGCACTGAAGTGTCAAAAAGCTCATTCTCACAGCCACTTACCTCACCCACTGCTTCCCAAAGCTAGGAAACAGGGTACACAGCAGAAACACTGGCAAAATGCAAAATCTGATTTAACGAATATGATGTTTCCAAGTTTCTAATGATCAGTTTATGAAAAGCCTTGACATCCTGTGCAAGCCTAAAATATTATTTGTTTGTACAATCCATATCCACAGGAGAGCTGAAAGCTACTTAAATGTCTACCAGTTCAGCACAGACAGAATCAAGTCCAGTTAAGCAGATTTCAAGATGCGTCAAATAACGTTGGAAACAAGAATCCAAGGGGCCAGGATTTGTCAGTTAACCGGCTGACACAGGAATGCATTTCTGATAATTTAAAAAAAATCGTGGTTTAGCAACTATTTTTTTACTGAAAGTATATGATTTTGGTCCCTGTGAGCAAGAAATCCAAAAAACAACCAAACAAAACCCACCACAACACTAGTTTCCTGCTGCTTTTAAAATTACAGAAGTCTGTCAATAATGCACTTTTAAAAATCACAACAGGCAAGTGTAAGTTTTCAAATGGTAATAGGAGTAGGTAACGTCTTCCTCATTGTTTCTGACTGGATTTCCTAGGAAAAGAACATTTAGCCTCCATAGTCAAAAATTACACTGGTTTTTTGGCCTAAGAGAGAGACAACTAAATTAAGAAAACTCATTTCAAATCATCAGCACCTTAATACAGGCTACAAAAACCAATGTATTTCAAAACCAAAACATAGGGTTGAAGCCAATTATGTTATTTATTGCAATGGAAGGATTTCCAGTGTTTATACTTTTCCTGCAGTGCTTATTTTGCAGTAAACACTTTCCCCATTCTTATATAAATTTAAATGAAACATGCTACAAAAAATATTCTACATCTAGTGCTTTATGATAAAGTTTTCAACAAATTACACAATCAGATGCTTCTTCCCAACCATCCCCTGGTATTCTAATCAGTGCTCAACAAAAAAGAATAAAATAAAAAAAATTAAATTGCAAACCTATCCCACATTACTGGGGGCACCAAAACTTGCCTGTGAAAGAACAAAGTGAGCAGGAACTGAGCTATACCAGTAGACTGCAGCTGCCAGATCTAGGCTGCATTTCTGATCCAAATGACCTGATAGAGAACACAGTGTTAACTTTCTCTGAAGGACATATCATAAGTACTACAAGATACAAAAAAAACACACACAAAAAACACCCCAAAAGCAAATAAACAAACAAAACAAAGAAAACCAGCACAAACGCAAATCCCATATCAAGGGACACGCCTTGCCCTGAGCAAGCCCACCACATACACCTCGAAACAGAGCCAACTACTCCTGCACCTCCCTTTGACCTCAGCAATAAATACAGTTCCAGAAGGCACAAGTGGCAGGTCCTGGCACAGCATTGGGAACTACATTACCCAAGAGTAGTGCAGTCTTTTTTATTTATAAAGATTACCAAAAGGAAGCAAGTTAACTTATGACGATGTTATAATTTACCTGTATGCCATAGTAACACAGTGACGCATTTTGCGATCACTGAAGAAAACCCTAGGAGTCTAGGGGGTTTTTGCATTCAGGGAGCTAGTAACCTAGCACTGCACACCAGCCTGTGCCAGCGCAGGCAGCCAGCAGCTCTCCTGGATGGTTCCTAATGCACGCAACAAATAAAAGCACCAGAACAGCACAGCCACCCACCAGATTGACACTAGAATAAAAGTACAGCAGGTGGCCACCCACAACTCCAAATTAAATCATACAGTGCTCAGAACTTTATCCCAGTCCCTGTGTAGAGTTGTATCTCTTTAATGTTACTCTTCATCCTCAATTTTCAAAATGAAAAGAAAATGGGTTTTAGTGACACACGAACCATGGAAGGAGACAATGATCCAAATGGTATTATTCACCACTCAATAAAAAAGAAAAACTATCACATCTTTTTCCTCCCGTTCTCTTTTTTTTTTTTTTTTCCCCTTTCAATATTTATTAAGTAAACCAATGCTTATCTGGAATAAATCCCTAGGCTCAGTGAAACACCAGGTGGTAGACTGGGGTAGCTTTTCTAGCAACAGATGGCTGAAACATTTTATGACAAACGGACACAGGACTACTGCTAGTGAGACCATCTTTCAGTTTCATCTTTATGCAACAGCAGCAACTGACCCAGGAGGCTCCCATGGCCCCTCACCTTAGTCAGGCCCCTCACTGCCCAACCAAGCAATGTGGGAGCCAACCACGGGGCCTCGAGCCTGCTCCACATCCATTCCTCAGGCCAATCTTATAGCAAGTGGTGCTTGGAGAGAAAATCCAATGCTTGCTATTTCAGATCAGGAAAAGGCTGTATTTCTGCAGTCCTAAGTATGAACCCTGAAGAAGACCTAGTCATTCCTCCACAACCCTCAGTCTGGGAGTCATGCAAGGAGGACCTAAGGCCAACAAAAGGAAGATGGCTTTGAGGACACACCACCTTCATGAACTTCTAGGGCCCAGCTTTGTTCTTGTAACGCTGAGGTAATAGGAGGGAGGACACAGACAGAAGCTCACATCTACAGGTAGTAAATAGCTCATCCCAATTTCACTGCTTTCACATACTCGATGGAAAACAGAAAGGTACCACCTCTGTGTAGCTAACAGTAACACTCAGTCACAATGTATTCACACTGGCCAAGGCTAGCCTTTAGCGGTTATCAAACCTCAGCTGCAGGGGTCAATGATGCAATTCCTAAGCCGTATCAATGCTCATTTTTCCCCAAGGCCACCAGTCAATGATAGCAAAACAAAATTCCAGTGGAAACAGAATATGCAATAGTGTTTATTCAACCTAGATTTTGTCAGTCTGTATCGAGGGGGGGTGGTCTTGCAGTTTGTTAGCTAGTCTTCCTGGACAAAACAAAAATACCACCCCTTTTTCCCCACAGTGATCAGCCAGCCTAACTCTCACACGATATTTAACATGGTGTTATACATGTCACACTACAATGTAGTTTTCCAGGGAAAACAAATACTTGGAGTAGGGAAGGATTCAGATTGCAGCAAACAGAGTAAGCAAACATTGTGTTTGCACACCTGTGCAGATTCAGCCCAACATTGCCTTTCATCACTTGCAGCTGTAAGGCTAGACATGCATCAGTTTGACAAAACCCCCCAGGATGCTTGCTTACAAGATGCGGAGCTTAAAACTTCTTACCTAGATTGTAAGTTGAGGTGCATACCAATATCTTTATTTGATTCTTAAGAGTCATTTTTTAACTGTACTCAGCACATGCCCAGAGATGTTATAGCAAGTGTTTTCATGCACAAAGATATGGGGGAGGGGGGGGGGGAAGTAAGAAACATGGTAGTACTTTTAACAATATTTAGTCCAGACACGACTTCTTTAGCCTTGTCAAGTGACTCACATCCCTGCACCTCTAGGAGGGGCGTATGTGCAGGTAATTATGTGTGTGTTCCCTCCAAAGTGCTGCCCGGGGCACAGCTGCAGTCTGACAGTGCTCACAAGGAAACAGAGGTGGGAGGCCAGCTTTCAGTTTTCAGCCTCAGGTCAGGCTTGTCAGTCACTGACTGCATTTAAATCATTAAGTGTATATCAGATCAGATAAGCCACCTGTCCTTCAGGGCTGGATACACAAACACACACCAACTTTCTTCCTTTTAACTCTATTTTTTGAAGTACCAAAAAATGGAGGAGGAACAGACATAAAAATCTAAGTTGTTCATGAGTAATTCATTGACATCAGTCCATAACAAAGAATTCAATACCAATAGCTGATGATATTCCAGCCACACAGGAGCTTACCTTGCGACAACACTAAATGAAAGGATGGCATAATCCTTGACTCAGAAAAGTTAATGGGTATCATAAACCCCACCAATTTCATGGACTAAGCGCTTTCATCCTTTCAACATTTAAGGAAGCAAATTCTCCACACACAGAGGCAGAAACAAGCTTATAGAGGATTAAAGATTTTTGAATATTTTAGAATAGCTCCATTGGAAGTGACCTACAACGATGATCTAGTCCAACTGCCTCCATTAGAGGTACTACTGTCTCTCCCTGAAGTTGAAATGGAAAGCACTTCAGTATTCGAGATGCATAAAAATCTCAAAACAGTAAACTGACAATTCTCTGAGACCCTGCTTTAAGTATTAAGCAATTTAATTTTAGAAACCATACTTTTAGGAAGAAAATGTCTGTAAACAGTTAATTACCTTCCTCACTGATCCTGGTTTTTTTTCCCTTAACTGTTTCCAATTTTATCATCATGCCTCCCAGTCAGCATTATAAACATGGCATTCTGGCCTTACTTGATAATGAGAGCATTCGAAAGTGTATCTGCTTCTATTCTGAGACACTCTTAAGGACAATGACCATATTTACAAATATGTGGACTTTTGAACAAGAACAAAAACATATAAGAGAAAAGCAGTGCTCCAGACTAACTGTGCAAGCAAACAAGTAGTTTGTCACTATTTGTAAGAGCACTGTTTTCCAAACCAGTTCTCCTTGGCGCTTTCTTTGACAATAATGTTCTTCTCAAAAGAAGCCAAAAGAAAACAAACTCCCCATTCCTGCTCACAGTCAAGGAATCTCTTCCAAAGAAAGGGGCGGCGGAGGGGAAATTCACTTGAAATGACACATACATACACACACTGCACAACTACACTGGCACAGAATCTTTGAGTCTCCTGGCTTCAAGGCAGCAGCCTTTGTTTTATGTGCCTTAGCATAAAACAGGTTAAGATAGTCATATAAAAAGATGTCTTCAAAAACCCTTCATCAACAAGGTAGCTGTACAGAACCACAGAAAAACTCCAGTCAGATGAGATCTCCAAAGTATCCCTTAACTTCGCATCTAACTCCCACACCTGCTTAAAGTTGGGCTAATTCCAAAGTTCAACAATGAAACGCAAAGTTGCCCAGTTGAGCTCTGAGCATATCCAAGGATAGAGACTCTTCAAAAATGGGTAAGAGCCTCTCTGGGCAATCTGTTCCTAATACTTATCCCCCATCTTGCCATGACATTTTTTTCTTTACAACCAGTCAGACTAAAACCACTGTTCCCACTGTTCCCATTACTACACCAAGGTCTTGCTGCCAAACCACTGCCTCTCATCCTACCACAGGGCTCCTATGAGAAAATTTGGGTTCCATTTTCTCTGCAAGCTACAAATTAGACAATTGAAGACAGCAACGAAATCTCATTTCCAGCCTTCCAGTCATCTTAGCAGCCATTTGATAGATTCCCTCCAGTTTGTTGATTCCCTCCAGTTTGCGTACCTAAACGTACACAAGTCCATGGGACCTGACGACATCCATCCGCGGGTCCTGAAGGAGCTGGCGAATGAAGTTGCTAAGCCACTGGCCATCATATTTGAAAAACCATGGCAGTCAGGTGAAGTTCCCGATGACTGGAAAAAGGAAAATATAATCCCCATTTTCAAGAAGGGGAAAATGGATGACCCAGGGAATTACAGACCAGTCAGTCTCACCTCTGTGCCTGGCAAAATCTTGGAGCAGATTCTCCTGGAAGAAATGCTGAGGCACATGAAAAACAAGGAGGTGGTTGGTGACAGCCAGCATGGCTTCACTAAGGGGAAATCCTGCCTGACCAATCTGGTGGCCTTCTATGATGGGGCAACAGAACTGATGGACAGGGGCAGAGCAGTTGATGTCATCTACCTGGACTTGTGCAAAGCGTTCGACACTGTCCCACATGACATCCTTGTCTCTAAATTGGAGAGACATCAATTTGATGGGTGGACCACTCGGTGGATAAAGAACTGGCTGGATGGCCACACGCAAAGAGTTGTGGTCAATGGCTCGATGTCCGGCTGGAGACCGGTAACAAGTGGTGTCCCTCAGGGATCGGTGTTGGGACCGGTCTTGTTCAATATCTTTATCGGTTGACATGGACAGTGGGATTGAGTGCACCCTCAGCAAGTTTGCCAATGACACCAAGCTGTGTGGTTTGGTTGATACGCTGGAGGCAAGGGATGCCATCCAGAGGGACCTCAACACGCTTGTGAGGTGGGCTGATGCCAACCTGATGAAGTTTAACCATGCCAAGTGCAAGGTCCTGCAGCTGGGTCGGAGCAATCCCAGGCACAGCTACAGGTTGGGCAGAGAAGAGATTCAGAGCAGCCCTGCAGAGAAGGACTTGGGGGTGTTGGTTGATGAAAAAATGAACATGAGCCGGCTTCAGTGTGCGCTCGCAGCCCAGAAAGCCAACCGTATCCTGGGCTGCATCAAAAGGAGCGTGACCAGCAGGTCGAAGGAGGTGATCCTGTCCCTCTACTCTGCTCTCATGAGACCTCACTTGGAGTATTGTGTGCATTCTGGTGTCCTCAACATAAAAAGGACATGGAACTGTTGGAACAAGTCCAGAGGAGGGCCACGAGGATGATCAGGGGACTGGAGCACCTCCCGTATGGAGATAGGTTGAGAAAGTTGGGGTTGTTCAGCCTGGAGAAGAGAAGGCTGCATGGAGACCTCATAACAGCCTTCCAGTATCTGAAGGGGGCCTATAAGGATGCTGGGGAGGGACTATTCATTAGGGACTGTAGTGACAGGACAAGGGGTAATGGGTTAAAACTTAAACAGGGGAAGTTTAGATTGGATATAAGGAAGAAATTCTTTAGTGTTAGGGTGGTGAGGCACTGGAATGCGTTGCCCAGGGAGGTTGTGAATGCTCCATCCTTGGCAGTGTTCAAGGCCAGGTTGGATGAGGCCTTGGGTGGCATGGTTTAGTGTGGGGTGTCCCTGCCCATGGCAGGGGGGTTGGAACTAGATGATCTTAAGGTCCTTTCCAACCCTGACTATTCTATAATTCTATGTGACTGCACTGACCAGCAACAGCACAAGTTTCTTTGCTCTTCTAGGTATGTCTACATACAGCTTCTGTATCAGTTTAACTACCAGTTTAACAAGGTGCAAAGATTAACATGACAACAAATACCAGCCAAACAACCCGCAAGTAAAAATACAGTGGCTCATTCTTAGCATGAAGGAAATACAAGGTCTTTCAACACTGGGTAGCAAAGACAAAGAAATTTCTCCTATGTTTTTGTTTATCTTTAAAAATAAGAATAAACAATACAATTCAGACTCAAAAACATGTCTGGATTCAGCTGCAGGCTCTGGCATACAGAAGAGCAAAAAACCTTAATGCTGCTGGATTAAGTAGGACTTAATGGCAGTAGGACTCTAGTAAGCTAGGTCACTTTCTTAGTTCCTCTACCAACTTCCTGTGAGACCTTTTTCAGTTCTCCTACTTCCTTGACTCCCTTAAAACAAAACTGATGATACCTTTCCTGCTCACAGAGCAGATTAATTTCATTAATATTTGCCAGGCACTGATTATACAAAGTGCAATTAAGTACATAAGTATAGTTTCCTTTCTCAAGGTGTCACATTAATTCTATCAGTATCTTAATTTTTAAAACTTATGCTACCTTCAAAGATAAACTACTCCATGGAGGATGCTCCAAGAAGGCTACCGGACAAAGCCACAGCCAGGCACCTAGGGTAGAATACTGGCTGTTTCAGAGTCTTGAACATTTGCCTTGCTCCCAAATCACCTAATAGTTGGGTCATTTACAGCTAAAAACCCTTTAGAGAGCACAGCTGCCCTTTTCCTCAAACCATATTGCCCCATATGATGATACCATTAATTAGCTAATCTCCCTGCTAAACCTTGGTAAGTTTCCTACTGCCTTGTTTAGTGCAAGTAAGTACAACAGATCTGACAACTTCAAATAATTGGGTTTTTTAAATAATGAAAAGTAAAACAACCCTAAAACTACCTGTTTCAGCCATGGCAATATAAAATGAGTTACACAAGAAGCTTAATACCAAAATTCATTATCAGGATAAAGCTCAAGCTGATGCAAACAGACGCCTTAACCAAAGACTCCTGGGGGCAATTCAGCTTTCAGTACCACCACATGTAAATTACTACCAGCCGTGTCATTTGAAGTTTTACTTTTTTTTTTTCCAGTACTAATGGGTTTGTGCAATTTTTGGTTCTTTAACTGATAGAGAAAGTTTTGGAACTCACAAAAGAAAAACCCTTTCTATCTTTAAAAACCTTACCGATTAGGGCTGAACTAAGCCATGAGCAGCATTCAAATTCCACTATCAATGTTTTTTGTTTTGGGGGTTTTTTTTGCTCAGCTTTTAAGTGATCAATAATGTATTTTGAGTAATATCAAGCACCACATGACTAATTAATCTCAGCAAAACAAGGGGAAAATTCATGTCTACAAAAGATGTTACTGTGTCATTTGCTCATTCCTGTTACTTGGGAGTGGAGAAAACACATAGTTTTCCTAACATCGCTCATTACTGTGGAGTGAGGCTACACCTCTGACCTGAAGACATAACCGAGGGAGGGTCTGTGAGAAGACTGCCTACTATGAGACCAGCTGAGACGGTTGGAAAAACGCTTTGAGCCATTTTCAACTCAAGTTACAGCAAGGCTTTCACTACCTCCTGCCTGATGCAAACTCCCCTCGTGACTGTTCCAGCTATTCCCTCCAGTGCAAACACCACACCTGTATGCCATAGTTTCCATTCAAAAAAACACATCTCAACTTTGCAAACCAAAAGCTCCATTTTCCTCAACTCAGTCGGACCAGGTACCTGTGCATACCTGACATGCTGGGCTTGACAACTGCTGTACAGCTTGTGTTTTGGGTTCTGTGCTTTAGGAGAGCAATTATTTCCAGCGTTTGACAGGTGCAAAGTTAAGAAACCTCCTTTGTTGCTCCTGGTCTGTAGACAGTTAACCCTCGCTGTTTAAACTTTAACTTGTGAAAGGTGAGCAGATTTTTCTTTCATTGTTCAAACTCAGTGAGCCTTCCACACTGACGTGCAACTGAAGCAGAAAAAGACCAAAACATACTAAATGTTGTCCTTGCAGCTACTGAGGTAAGTGTATCAAGTAGCAGTTCATTTTTCTCATTAAAACTGAGCTGCACCCATCAGTTCTGTTTACAAAGTGGCAGCAGTGACACTGGGAGTGTTTTACAATTTCATCCTTAAAATAATGTGATAGTTTTAAAAGTTCAGGGAAAAAACAGAATCCATCATGCTTTCTTTAATGATTTTTAGATCTACAAGGACAACAAAACCTAACTCTATTAGGCGCGCTTCAAGCCACTGTGGCTACAGTTGCTCCTGAGCAGTGAGTTAGGCAGCCTCATAATGACTCCTAATGAGACAGCATTTAAAAATGCAATTCGTTGAGCTTTAACTATTCCACTCAGTTATGAAACTCTGCTCCAGAAGGCACAGAGTTATTTCCTTAAGAAACCATTAACATTTGGCAAACAAGGCATATCTGTAACTGCAGGAAAGCACACAACCTCCATTACCTCCCTCCACCACCTGTCAAGCGGTTGGTGCTCACAGCTCACTGGGGCAGAGAAGGCAGCTGGTAGGACTCCGACACCTCCACACCTATTGGCCTTACCTCTGCTTAAAGCTGGTACCAAGCAGAGTGACACAGACTTAACTGCTTCTCGCCCCTTGGCACGCTCCTGCAATATGTCTAAATAAACTCAGAGCTCACTGGATTAGATAAGCATACATCAACCATTAGCAAATCAGTTGCAGGAGGTTTACTCATTTCTGTAATTCACCCTCCAGGTCATTTTTTGAGCCTGAATCATAGAATGGTTTGGTTTGGAAAGGACATTAAAGCTCACTTTTAATGTCCTTGGAAAGGACATTAAAACTCACAGTTCCAGATGCTACAGGGAGGGACACCTTCCCCTAGACCAGGTTGCTCAAAGCCCTGTCCTGCCAGGCCTCCAACTCTGCCAGGGATGGGGCAGCCACAGCTTCTCTGAGCAACCTGTGCCAGAGCCTCACCACCCTCACAGGAAAGAGCTTCTTCCTAGTATCTAATCTAAATCTACCTTTTACAGTTCATAGCTATTCCCTCTTGTGCTATTCCCTACATGCCCTTGTCAAAAGCCTCTCTCCAGCTTTCTTGTCAGTCCCTTCAGGCAATGTAAGATGCTCTACAGTCTCCCTGGAGCCTTCTCTTCTCCAGGCTGAATAAGCCCAGCTCTTTCAGTCTGTCTTCAGAGAATTTCTCAGGTTTGCTCCTCTTTGGAGCCAGTACCATATAGCAGTGAGGCACATGGCACCCAGGAACACAAGGCTGATCTGCAATCACTCAAGTCTAGTTGTTTTCCTTCATCGAAATCACTGAACATGCAGTGCTATGTATTTCAACATTCTTCTTTGTAGAAATATAACTGTTTCATTAGTTGTCATTTAAAAAGAACTTTAGGACTGCCCAACTAAAGTCAGGTACTACTCAGCTCTTGTAGACCACTTGCAAACATCTGTTTTAACAGTTGGCAAATGCATTGTTTTTCAGCTCAAAACCCCTCCACTCCAGAAGGCTGAAATTTCCAGAGTATCTAATTAGTTCTGGAAAACTCCAGCATGAAATCATAACTCTCCAGAAACTATAGCTCTCTTCCAAGAATAAGACTGAAGACCCAGTACAATGACATACAGTGTTTTGCCACAGACTTATTAAAACTTAGGAAGACTTTAACAGCCAAATTTCAAGATGGACAACAATAGATTTTCACCACAGATGTACTTTCTGACAATTCAATGAAAAAAGGCTCAGATTTAGACAACTTCGAAAAACTGCAGGTGCATTAGCTCAGCAGAAGGCACCCATTTTAATTGCATACTTCAGAGATACTGACTACACCAAGCACATCCAGAAAGGACTAAAGGACTATTCTTTCGAACACAACACCATGATGCAGCAGACTGCATCCCAGCTATCTAGAAAGCCTCCATCTCCTCTGCTATCAGTGAATCAAGACTGTTCAAGCAATAGATGAATTGCAAAATATAAATGCAGAGTAGAGGTGAACCAGAGAAGAGTGTTGGGGAAATGCAGCCTGAGAAAGATGTTACAAGGATAAACATGGCGAGGTATCATGTAACAAGCTGCTGTTGGCTTGTTTTCTAACCTATAAACCAACTCGCACAAATAGTATGTTTTGACCACAGTTTTAGGGTGTAAAGTCAAACATCCAAAATGTAAGAACGCCAGAAGTGAGGTTGCCCCTACACATCGACACTTCCTCCTCACAGTCTGCTCACAGCGCAATTCTAACTCATTTACTTATACAAGCTCATCCTTTCCCAGGCTTCAGTCTCATCCAGTGTTGGATAGGATGGGTTTTCCTGGTTTGTGTGATGAGGGCAACTGTACTTTCCATGACCTTTCTAACAGTCATGGCAAAAGCTGGACATTACATGATCTAGTGGCCTGCAGAAAGAAAACATGGTCTCCTTACGAAGATAGCTGATAGTCTTTGAAAACCTACCCCTCCTTCAACATTACTGCAAACATAACAACAAAAAAAAAGCAACACACCAAACCAAACCACCAAATACAACACACACAACCACAAACCAACCCAGCAAACCACTTCCGAAGGACGGTTCTGCTCCAGAGTTCATTCATACTTCTAAAATGTACCTGTATTTCTTTCAAAACACCCTGCCTTGGGTGGTGCCTCTCTGACTTGAAGAAGCAGCTGCCACCAACAGGTAGTGGGCATGGAAGGTCACAGCTACAGCTAAAGGTCTGGAAATATCAAACCTTTGGAAGTCACATATCAGATGACCAAATTTGGGGATACATTTCATCCTATTTCCAACTGCTAAGTCTCCATACACTGAGAAAAAAGTAATACCATGAAGCTCTGACCACAAAGAATACTGTGCAAATAAGCCATTTGTGTAAAGCACTTGGTTTACAGGGATGGGAAGCACAGAAAAGACATAAGGAAACTAAATATCCTGACCTCCAACAGCAGTTTTCATATTTTAAGAAGTACTAGTTACCAGTAAATAGCACCTCAGAATGAGCAATGGGAATTGTAACACAGCACTAAATAAGGCAGCAACCTTCTGCAAACACCAGCATGTAACCTTATCAATTAAGAATTGTCATAAGGTCAGAAGAGAGGAGGCTAACAAAGGCAGAACTCAGGTTATGAAGGCTACAAAGTGACCTTAGTCCTTCTGTTCCCTTCACTGGGTTTTAGGGAAGACTAAAGAATTGCTTAAAAGGATTGAAAACTTTAAGAAAACTTAATGCAGATTTTTCTTCTGCTAATTCTGCTGTAGGTGCAGTATCATCCAGCATAGAAGCAGTGACATCTTAAGCCATCAGTGATGTTTTCGATGCGCTAGGGTGTAACATAATTTGACTGAAGCCATCAGTTAACAGACTCCAGGCAAAATGGCAGTGTTGCAGTAAAACACTTCAAGAATAATTACTTTAGTTTGTTGTTGGGTTGGTTTTTTCCTCTCCCCCTCAGTCATTAACATTCCCATTTCAAATTCATTCTCCTGCTTTTTCATATTTTTATATGGAGAAATATATGGCTGGCTTTTATGCTGCCTAAATAGCTCTTCTATGATGTTTCTTTTCTATTTGTTTTGCATGCCTTTTGTTACACTTTTTAATGAAAATGTCTGTCCACATTTGATGATTTTCTTTATAACCTGTTAAAAATTTAGCTAGAGATCATCCACTGATAAAAATTTGTCTACAAACACATTTTCATGGTAACAGTTACAAGAAAAGTCACCTGTTCCCAATCAGAAGCATTTGTTCACACAAATGTTTGAATTAAGAAACTGACCCTCAAATGGCTGCATAGAGGTTTTTAGATTTACCATATTCTGTGTAAAGCAGAAGTCTGTCCTCCTCTAAGCCTACTGCACATGTAAAATTTGTCAAAAAAATGTGTAAATCCTAACAAGAAGCAGCAAATGACATAAGCTTTGAAAGAAAATCTAGTGCATTACTAAATAATTAGTGCCACAGAAGATACTATTGCAATCTCTATTATTTCTTTTGAAATTGCTGTTCAGTGGTCACTTTTTACATAAAATAACTCAGTAAAGAACATTACAGATAACAGAGACCTGGTATTTCCCACATAAATTTGTTCCCTGGGATCTCCAACCATCTATCACCCTGGCACAAGCTAAACATTGATAAACTGGTGTGCTTGCTCACCTTCCACAAACCAGAAATAATTTCTGCTTTTAATCTGACAACACTGTTTACAACCAGCTTTGCCAGTGCTTCGGAATTACTAACAGCCATGGGAATGTAAGAGTTAAGGATCAGACTTGAGTTCGTACCTTGAGGAAATTTTACCTTGATACCAGTGCTAAGTTCCAAACTCTGGAAACAAGTTGTTAAATACATCAGCAATTTACTTCCTGATGCTTAGGGTGTAAGCTTGTATCAAACTTAGCAGGCCTCTCTAGAAACAAGTGAATGGGAATTTTTCAATGTCTTTCTTCAAGTCTTTACTAAGAAACATCTGTAAGCAATCTGGGATTCCTTTTCGTAAGTGAGCAAACAGGACTGAAGCAGCTCAATGGCAAGAAGTTTCATTAGCGGTTTTCAAACATTAATAATGCTAAAGATTAAATCAACACAGAGTAATAAATTCAATTCAGCATTAGAGTATGTTTATAGTGCTTTCCAATGGACTTTGTATACTCTTATCAGTATTCCTTCCCCTCCATATTTTGAATATATTTTCAGTTGATAGTTAAGCAAGGATGCAAATTTCAAGTCTCCAAACGCAGTAATCTCTAACAACAGAAATTATGCATCTGTTTATGGAAAAATATTTTGAGTATTAAACTAACCTATAATTTATGACTCATACATGACTTCATCTGGAAATTGCCATAACAAAGTATTATCCGTAATGACTGACAGCTACCCATGTTTCTTACTGCTGTGACTCTTACCACCCCAATATCTCATTGGCCACCAGGTAAATATCAAGGTAAATATCAAGTAAATATCAAGGCTACCAGATAAATCTGGAAATCATAATGGGAAATTATTTGACTTGTCTCTTCACTAGTGAGTCATTACAGAAGGAGAAAACCCTGTTACAATTGCTAACTCCCATGGAATAAAGCAGATGCAAAGCAGGAGAAGGGGACAGAAACACAACCACTTTGCCTCAGAATTTAATTCCCTAATCCTTCCCAATGATAACACTTCTGATAAACGAAATTCTGCTTTCAAAGAGACATCTAAAAGCATCCTCAGGTGGTATAAAGCTAGCACATAATCAGGAACCTTGAGAGATATATACACATACACATAGGGGTATATGTATTTAATATATGTGTTTGTCTATATATACCTATATATAAAAATTATTGGGGGGTCTGCTCAGAACATAACTAACTCAGATCTAAGAAAAACAGACAAGAGACATTAGGAAGGACTGATCCTCACTTTTATGTTCTAGTTTTATGTTCTAGTTGTACTTACCTTACTGTCGTGGTTTAAGCCCAGGCCGTAAATCAGAACCACACAGTCTACTTCCCCCCCCACCCCCCCAGAGGGATGGGGAGGAGAATCGAAAGAATGCAACTCCCATGGGTTGAGATAAGAACAGTTTAATAACTAAGGTATAACACAAACCACTACTGCTACCACCAATAATAATAATGATAAAGGAAATAACAAGGAAGAGAATACAACCGCTCACCGACTGGTACCTCACCCTCACCCTGCAGTGATTCAGCCCTTCCAGGGACTCTCAGTTCTACATCCTGGGCATGACGTGCTGTGGTACGGAATACCTCTTTGGCTAGTTTGGGTCAGGTGTCCTGTCTCTGCTTCCTCCCGGCTTCTCCTCCTCCCTAGCAGAGCATGAGACTCACAAAGTCCTTGGTCAGGGTAAACATTCTGACCCACAACTGAAAACATCGGCTTTATCAGTATTATTCCCAGGCCAAAAGTCAAAACACAGCACTGCACCAGTAGAAAAAATGACTGCTACTGCTAAACCAGGACACTTACCTAACCTAGACCTGCATGGATGTTAATATCTATGAACAAAATAATTAAACATAATTATATCAACTATCAAAAAAGTACAAACAGATATGTTTGCTTTAAGTTAATTTTAAAGCAACATTTAAGCAGTTTCAGGACTTTAAATTAAAGCACTTTGTTTAAATGTAGTAGAGAAAGCAATGATCCTAATGCTATTTTTAAGTATTCTCTTCTTTTTCATCTATGATACAATTTACCTACAATCCAGATTTACCCTAAGGCTTCCTAACATCCAGGTAGTCATGGTGTAAAGTCCTGGGAATCATAGTAAACAAAATACAAGAAATGATGTTAGGGTATTTAATAATGCATAGCATCTAAATAGGCTGTCTTTGGACATCATGTGTTCTCAGCTCTCCTTTCAATCATAAAGACAGGCTATATAAGATGACAGAGAGCACAGCCTTGTAGAGCAGCTCAGTAAGAGGTCCAGAGGTCAGCACAGCTGTTCATCTGTGGGCATGGAGAATTGTTTAAACTGAAGATAGCTTTTTTGTTTCAATAGCTGTCTCAGTTCTTGAACAGTTACTGTGATGTACAAACACAAGATGCTTGTCTTCACTGCTGCTGTAACCCAAGCTCACCGACCCTAGTTAATAATAACCCCAGTTTGCCGTCACCTCCAACTCCAGGGACATCCTGGAAAATGGCCCTGCTGATGTTGTTTTGAACCAGATCTTAGAAAAATAGGATAGATTCTTAAAACCATGCCTAGGCAGGAGAGATTACCTAGTGACCCCAAATCAGCAGGGGACCTCACAGAAGTCCCAGAGGTGCCTTTAATGTTGGTGCTATGACACCAGTTTTCAGCAAACACAATATTTCAAGTAAAAACAGACAACTAAAACTTCACCATTCCAACAAAAATAAAATTCAAATTTACTTCTTCTCTCTGGGTTTGTTAGTGTTACATGGAGAAGATGGAAAACTAAGTTTAACAACACATGCCTCGGAGGCAAACCCAATGGGATGTGATTGAACTCCACTACTCTTTACTCCCAAACAAAAATAACAAGTTTTACTTGTTGACATTTTTGAAAAGAATGAAATAGCAGCAGATTGTTGTTCTGAAATTCATCTCCTGGCAGCAGCAGCAACAGCCTGTCATTGAAGGTAAGCAGGATGACAGGGAAGACAGAATGTAACCTTCCACTGACTCTTCAGAAAGTTACAAGTGACGTACAGAGCTCTGATCTGAGCAGTGTGACTTGCAAAAGATACGCTTTCAGTTAGTACCAACTCAATTGAAAGAAAACTCCTTCATCTCACCTCAATTCCAGGAATTTGGTGCATCAATCACAGTAGGTTTCAAAAACTGAGATATTGCCCAAATATCAACAAGCTTCCTAACTAGGTAACTGCAGTGAATTAGTTTATTTCTACTTGGCGATTTTTTTTTTTCTACCTCAGCAGCAGCCTATGTTATACAAAATGCCTATTTCATTCACAATAATACGTATTTAAAAGAATAAAACATGCAAATTTCAAATGCGGTAAGTTTCAAAACTCAATTAAAATAGTATTAAGACACACCCATTCTTAGTCAAGTATCTTTTTACTGCAGTCTGTTCTTGAGATTTGCAGTAAGAATGTTACAACTGGCACGATTAGTGAGGGAATGGGGCTGCAGATGCATAGAAGAATCAGAAGGGACAGCAGGAGTGACATAAAAAGGCACTTGTTGACAAGCACATGAATTAGCAGGTGATCCAGATTGCAGTACCTCTGTACTGAGCTTCCCAGGATACCATGGTAGAAAAACACATGGCAGTCTCAAATAAGCTACTGTTTACACCCACACGAAAACAAAAACTCGAGCCACTATACAAGAGGATGGCAGGAAGATGAAGAGAAGCCTTAAAAGCCTTAAGATATCCCACATAAGGAGATAGAAGTAGACTGAGAAAACCCTAACACTTGCAGGTATGGCACAGGAAATTAAAAAATATTCCAACCTATTCTGCATACCTATAGAATACAAAAGGCACATTAAAGACAACCTAAGAATGAAGGACGTGTTACTCTAGTCATCCCACTGCAACACACATTGCACCCCGTTGCTGGATAAAACACATGGACATGTCTAACTGCTTGGGAGGTTGCAGCTATGAAACTGTATGAGTTTTTTCAAAATATAATCACTTTCTTCATAAGGTCTTGCTTTAAGTTTTGCTGCACTATTTGCTACAATACTGCACCATTAATTTTAATTGACATTAATTGACATTAATTTTAATTAACCATTAATTTTAACTGACCTCCAGAGAGTGCAGCGTCAATGACAAAGTGGAATTACCCAGGGAATGAGAGGTTCTACAAATATCCTCAACTTGGATTCCAAGTTCCAATTCAGAAGCAGTATTTCCTATCTTTTAAAGGCAAACACTGAGATAAGCATGCTACAACTCTTAACAGATTGGCTTGTAATATCAGCCAGCCATGCCCCTCTTCCATATACTTTCATATATCAATATATATTTTTCTCTATATAAGTTTACAATTCTTACACATGCAGGCTCCAGTTGACTGTTTTAACATCTAAAGGCAGCACACATTCCCACAATGCAAAGTGAAGGAACATAGTTTTTCTAGGCAAAAAACAAACAAGTTGTGCCCGTTCTCAGAGAAATGGAAACTGAATCCCTGTGCAGTTGAATAAGGATGGCTGGGTCAATGGCTCAGTGTATCCTCATTGTTGCAATAGAGAAGTTTCCTCACAAAAAAATAAAGCTAAACAAACAACAACAAAGACAAGACAATTTATTGTGGGTCAGTAACAAAACATCCTATTGTGCAACTTCACATCTCAATGCTGAGAAAAAGGTAACCTCATTATAACATACTAGAAGCTTCCCATTACTGTTTAAGTGAAGGAAAGCATGAAAAGAATTGTCATATTGAAAAGGTTTGACTCTCCCTATTGTGAACATATTAAAATTAGAAACCAAGGAAAAATAGAGAGAAAAGCATTACAAATCAGCACTGGAGAAGTAAACAAAACCCTCACTGCTGTAATGATTCCCTAATTCTATTTCAAACATCTGGATATCCTAAATCCTCAGGACAGTTGGCAAAGGTTAACAAAAGAGCACCAAAGCTGTGTTACTTCAACAGCTTGTCCCTATCAGAGTAGAAAAGGAACACCTATCATCAGCCACAACTAAAGCTACTTGAAGCATGTTTTGAGAAGACAAAATAAAGCTGCACCTTCTACCCTGCCACCTGCCATTTGCCCCTGAAGCCACAGCAGAACACTGCATCTTTGGCGGGGGGTGAAGCTGGTAGCAGCTGTGACATCAGGCCATTTCCAGCAGGCAGCACGGGAAAAAGAAATGGGGCAACTTAATCTGTTTTCCTCTGCTCACATGGAAATATTGCACCAAGCAATGGACTCCAGCTGGAAACCTCATTATGTAAGTAATATAATTCAGGATGTTAGAGGAAGTCAGTTACAGCCCAGCTCCTCAATAAAACCATACTCCCTGACAATTTTCTTAGAATATGACAACGTCATCTTACATGTGGTTTCTGAGCAATAGTCACAAGGAATTCAAGCAAGGCACACTGCATCTCAACCACAGCATCAGTGAAGAATGATGCAAGAGTGCGCAATACCTGCCTTATTCTAATAAATGTCCTTCCTCCAATAATCGTAAAATGTTGCATAGCATTTCACAACAGCTTAACTTAAAAAATTTTGCAACAAACACACTTAACTGGTATCTTGTGTGAAACAGAAATGGAAACCACAAACTGAAGAGCATGCACTGCTTGCTGTAAAAACTATGAACTGTTGACTTAAAAAACATGTTGCTCAAGAGATATTTTAATGCTGTATTTAAATTCATATTATGCCATTAACACTGAAAACCAACATATTTCAAATATCAAGCAAATGCATGGTAGTGGAAAAAAGGAATTAAGTCAGTAAGAATTGAGCTGCCATTATAATTTCTATAGTATTAACAAGAAAAAAAAATGTTAACATCACTGGAGAAAAGCCTGACAAATTTGGGGGTTTCTTTCTCAACATCTGCAATAGGCCAGGAACATTAGCAGTGTCATCTTCTAATCCTCTGGATCCTCAGAGATCTGTGTCTAAGTTATGTTTGGGAGCTGCTACCTTCATGACTGCACAATATTTCCACAGTAAATACTAAAAATTCTTTTCCCATTTGAAAACCATTTAGAAATGATGTTGGCTTTTTCCTCTCAGCCCTTCATCCAAGCTTAATTTCAAGAGAGGTTCATTAATTACCAATCACCATAACAAAACCAAGCCTTCCATACCACCACCTGCAAGGTGAACTGGGCTTGTCTGGAAACACTGCCTGTTTTGTGCATTAGCAATGAGCATTGTATTTGTGTTATGTTGGTAGCCAGAGGAACTAACAAGGGTCAGTTTCGCTTGTGCTGTGAACTGTAAAAGCATTACATTAGAAGCTGATTATTTATCTTGTTATCAGGCATTATCTCTTTAGAAAATTTCAAATTCAAATACATCCTTGGAGTGAGAAACAATTCTGTGGTCAACTGTTTCTTGTTGGCCTGTGCTTCTGCTGATTCTTCACAAAAGTTAGAAGAATTTACAAGGAAATGTTGGTTAATGAGTTAAATTGAAGAGATTTAGATGCCCTTTTTCATGTCCCTCACAAGAGCACCAAGGGTCAAGATTGCAGCTGAAGTATTCAATGCCAAATGTGAACTTCTGTATCGCATTGGCAATATCCCAACTTGCTTTGACTATACGCACCAAAACAACATCTCAGTATACCATCTCAGCCTTTATAAATGCACGTTAGAGACACAAGCTACTACAGAACTCGGTGTAAAAAGCATGAGCTTTGTCGAATACAGACAAAACAGAAAAATCCCCAACATTATTTTCGCCCTTCCTGAGTTAGTGTCTAACATAACCATGTGATAACACCCTTTCAGAAGTATGACAGAGGATGCTTTTTTACACTGAAGCTCACCCAGACAACCAAGCATTCTGTTTTAGTACAAACACACCTTAAGTATTAGCAGATTGTCTTTTGAACCAGAAAAGAATAAAACCCACACTTGTCAGTAAGGACAAGTTTAGATCATATTGACTTCTGCCTTAATCCTGCTACAGCAAGTTTTTGCATGCTTTCCTATGCTCCTTCCCTAGGAAAAATCAGGCCTGCTAGGACAACAGCCAACATGCAGTTAATTAGATAGATATTCAAAGTTATCAACCACCTGCTTCCAGCACTTAAGGCATTAACCTTTTCTGCTCAATTCATCTGCCTTGAAATGGGAAAAAAAAACCCCACCTGTTAACATAGGCAGTCCTATCACATGCGAAACACTGATTCTGTAAAGCTCATATAAACCATCTTAAAACCAGCTAACAAGAACTTCTCTTCATATTAATGAACCATACCATTTTATCACTATCATTCATGACATGCATTTGTTTTATATATACATGTGGGCAAAATATCTCTGTTTATCCCCATCTTACAGAAAATTCTCAATCTCTACTTTTTACTAGGGCTTGCGTAAATCAAAGTTTTAAAACAGCAGTGATCACCTAGTGTGGAAAGTTTCATTTTCATCTTAGCCCAACACCTGTCCCATTTGAAAAATAAAAGGTATCCTTGCTGGAACCAAAAATCATTTTTAAAATGGAAACAGAATCAATTTGCTGTTTTTTTTTCACAGCAGCTTGTTGAAATATTCTGATCTACTGACATGCTCAGAAAAGCAAGGAAAAAAGTCACAAACATGCCAAAGCCTTTTTCACCTAGTACTGCATTCTGTGTATGCAGGCAAAGCAAAGCAAACAGAAAACACTGATTAGTAAGGAAAAACTAGAGATTAACCTGCTAATCTGAAGAGTGACTTTAATCGAGGGAGGAACTTGAACCAATGCATTAGAAATTTAGCACTAGTGTATTCAGAATGAGGCCAGCTTTGGTCAAGAGAAATCATTTTCCTCATCCGTCTGAAACAGTTGACACACATTCAAATAGTTTTTAACATGCTTTTCATGCAAATGCCTACAATGCAAGACCAAGCCAAGCTTCTCCCATGCCTCAAAAAGCCTCTTCTTTAAAGCCCTTGATTAGGTAACAAAATAAACCTGAAACTTTCTAGCCCAAAACAGTGCCTCCATCTTCCCAAACATTTTTATTGTATCTGACCCTGGCCTGGGCAAAGAAAGGGCAGCCAGTACTATGAGCCCAAAAGGAACTACACATTCCCAAAGCAAGCCTGTGGCAGAATAGCATGAGAAACACTGAAAAATGCTGATATTTGTTTCTGCTAGTTTTATTATATCAGCTTGTTGGAGAGGTTTCCTAAAACTATGCAATTTTAGCAACTCTGAGAGGACAGGAAATAAGTATTTTGTCTTTCAACTGAAGACAGTATCAGCCATGCAGTCTAAAGAGAGTTGGATCCTTTTTTAGTGTTGCTCATTATCTTAAATCAGGTTTCAGATGCTTATATATGCATGCAAGTTCTTGCTCTAAAATGCTGAAAAAGAACAAGTATAGCTGTCAGAGGATGCGGAGAAAGGTGAAAGTGTAACTTTATAAACTACCAGGGGAGCTGTACTTCCCAAATCAAAAGCTTCCCTTCTTTACTGTATCACCAAAATGTATTACATTTGCCCTTTTTTTTTTCCCTCAAAGAAAAGTATCTTCTATGTTTAGCAATCAACTGAACCGATTTTCAACGTCTGTAAACACCAGGAGCCTAGGTAGCTGGGGACCTGTAACTACAACCCAATCAAAAAGTTTGAATACAGATATATGAGGTTTAAAACATAGTTGACCTCTCATGTGCAGGTAATATTTTCTTCTTTAAAATGGCAATCAAATATATATCAGTCCCTAATGATCTGGCTCAAGGCTTAAAGAGTACCTGGAAATTTATGAGTCTCCTAAAGCATCCAAAGCTTAATACGTGCTGTAGACCTGAAGTCACTGCACTATCTAACCTCTCAAAGCATCAGTATCAGGAGTACTTCAAACAGTCCCAAATGTCTTGATATAAAAGTCAAAAAGATTTCCAGGATTGTGTTTAAAAGTTGATTTTAACAGGCTCTGTTCTTGTACTAGATTATGGTTTGGTTATTTTTACCTTGCTAAATATAAAGCTAAAGTGCACACAAGTTTATAACTCAGACTTTTGCAAATCTCTGCAAAATGCAGCCATGTAACACTTGAAATAACAAGCAGTCCATAATCCTTTTATCTTCTAAACACTATACAATGGAAAACACTCAGTTCTATATGCTCTGCTTTTTCTCCGCATTTTATAACATCATGTCAAATAGCTTTTAACATTCTCTCTTACAGCAGAGACGGCTGCAAGAAAAGGAATGCACTCAAATGCAGCAAAAAATCCTTCCACTAACAAATATCATTTAAATCATAGAATCCTTCACCAACTGCTATGTCTTCCATCAACCTCAGACAGTAAGATAATGGATGTCAATATTCAGTATGCTTAAAAATACAAAAAACAAAACAAAACAAAACAAATTTACCAGATAACAAGTTTTTAAATGAAGACTTCCAGTTCTTTAAAATTTTTGTTTTAAGCATATAAAATCCTTCTGCAGCATCTGAAACCCAGCGAGCACACTATGCTCCATGGTAGAGCTTAACCAGCTGAGTAACAGTGAAACTGGTGTTGCTCAAGCTGAGAAATGTTAACATGCAAGATGAATGTAGAAATGAAATTAACTGAAGTGGTTTGTAATAAGGATGAACATAGCTATGCAAAGAAAAGGAATCTCAAATGCTGAAGTAGAAACCCCTTCTAGAAATTTTTCCCAGAAAAAGGCTGAACCTCAAAAATATCATCTGAACACAACAGAAGTATTCAGTGTTTTCAACTAGTTCATTTGTACACTTTGTATTAAAGAACCTAATTCTGGTTAATAATGTGTGATTGCTGAGATCTTAGCAGATGTCCCATAACTAAAAATGTAAGCATTGTGCATAAATCTATCCAAATCAAGGCTTTGATGAAGCAAGTGCAGCAGTTCCATAAGTTTCTCCACTTGTTCCCAGAAGACAACTGTGATTTAAAATCCTATTTAATAGATTTATAGCCTCTATTCTAAACTAACTCCCTCCTATTATATGGGGAAGATGTTTCTCTTGCACAGTGAATCTAGCATATATCTCAAATACAAGCATTTCCGCAATCTGTGACCATGCGAGCCTTTCATCATGCCAAAATGGTAATGTTTTCATCAGTGTTATCTGGACTAATTGAGAGGGTCTGAGCAAGAAGAAATACTACTTGCGGCTTCTCTTAAAAAAAAAAGCTGAAGTGGAAAGTTTCCTCCCACCTAACAAAGCTTGTTCTACAGGCACGTTTACTTCAGAAAATTCAGCTCTTCCTGAATTTCTTCAATAAAATGAGAGTAGAAAATAGCAGTACTTCTAGCTACAGTTCTCAGGGCTGTCCTGTTACCTTAAGTACTCTGACACACACACTGAAAGTCATGGCATGACACTATTTCTGTAAAATTGAATACAAAGCAAGACTATGACACTCATCTTAAACACAGTGGAAGTGATTATATTACACTAACAAGATCTATAAAGTAAAGAGCTTTGAAATACTTATGTTTCCTCTTCCAGAGGTATTTCACGGCTTAAACCTTACTGTAGGAATTGTATAAACAAGTGTAAATCACAATCTAATTTTACACTGGAAAAGTAAAAAAAAAGTAAAAAAACATCAGTAAAAGCAAAAGGCGTAATGCTGCTTTAAAGAAAGTGCTAACACTATTCTAATTCAGTGTGCAATTTTTGGTTTTGCTCAATTTGCAAAATGCATCATATAAACTACATTCACAAGTGTGAACAAAGCAACAAAAAATTTTCTTCCAGGATTATTTTTACTTGCAAAGATGACAAGCAGCAGAAAGTTATTCTTATCTCTTAACAAGCTCTTGTATTTCTTACAGAGTAAGCTTCTCCTGTACTTAACATCAACTCAGTTGTATTCAGTGAACAGAAATTCTGTAGCATCCAAAGGTAGTCATGCCTTTTACTCTTCAACTTGCTCCACTTGGACCCGATAGCCTTAAACAATTCGCATGGTTTAAGATCAAAGTCCTGTCATACTAGGATTCCAACAATATCCCACACATAGTGCTTTATCATGAATTGGTGAAAACTGAAGCCAGGCCAGAGTTAGAAGCCACACAGTGCTACTTCAGTGCTAAAAGCCTCCGCATTTTTGTCACAACTCATAGCTATCAGATAGAAAAGGGCTGAACACACACTGGAGCACATCTTAAAGTGAATGCAGCAACGTACAGGTAAGAAAATATGTGTTAATATTAATTATTAATTATACATAAGATTACTATAGTGGTCAAATTTATTCCATACCATTAGACATGCCATAAACCCCTCAACAGCATAACCACATCTTACTTTCCAAAGTATAAGACCCAGAATCCTACCCATAATACTCAAACCAGAAGGGAACTCCTGAGGAAAAAACAAAGTCCCTTAACACGAAAGTAAGTTAACACTCAGGAAAGGATCAAACAAGGTGGAAGATGGCTGGCTAGAAAAACACAACAGTCTCTAAAGTTTCAGAGACCATTAGGAAAAGTGGGTTAGATATCTGATATTTTAACAGGCAAGAAAGAGTATCAGAGCACATACAAATCAGTGAAGCATGAGACCAAAGAATAAAGTAACTTCATTTTAAAAGAAGTGAGCTCCTCCAGAACATGTCCTTTTGCTTAGCTCTCTTCATCAAACAGCCTTAAAAGATCTACCGTGATTTATTTAAGGTTAGCAACTTATTTATTGAATCCTTGCTCTTGCTGCTGCTAACAGCTAGATTTTAAGAAAGCTACTTTTGAATCAGCTAAATGATAGCAGAGAACTTTACCTGACAACCTGCTACCATTAAAAAAAAGGCAAAAGTAGACTTAAGAGGAGACAATGAAACAAACCATCACAGAACTACCCAACATCCCCAAAAATTCATAAATACAATGACATCTGGAAAGATATTAAGGATAATTTACTTAGTCTTTATTATTTATACTGTTTATAGAACAGCTATATACATATACACTGAACTCATAAGTTGGTCACACTGACAGATTATCAGGCTCAGAGCAAAGATATCATTCCAAAACATTATCAGCAAAAAAATGATGTGATTGACTTTTAGATATAGATTGTAGGCTACCTGCTAGAAAGTATAATTTCAATCTGAATTCTAAGGCAAAATACAGTAAATGCCACAAAATATTATAAGCAAATATTTAAGAAGTTTAAGCCAATTTAATGTTATTCCATACTACCTACAGGCCTTCAAACAGAATAATATCCTAGCTCTGTGCATTGTCAAGGGCAAAGACAGCTCAGATCTCAGGACAGGATGAGGAGTTTTCAAAGCACAGCTGTTCTACAAGGACAAACTCCATCAATGAAACATTCTAAGCATTTTGCTGCCTTTAGTGCAGGATTCTCCAAAGCAATCTTGCTATATTATATCTGACTAGTAACTTGAGAAAGATAATACTTGCCACTACTGAGAGAAATAATGTGAAAGGGAAAACATCCCATTCCATAAAATATCATTAACTAAAACAAAAAAACAACAAACCAGCCATGGCACCAACAGAACCAGTTGTGGCAGCAGACAAAACCTACTTCCACGAAAGGTAAAGGTCCTTGAATCCAACCCATCTCAATGCACTTGATTCCACAAAAGTAATTTGAGATACTGTGTCATCACAGTCATTCTGTTCAACATGACACCTCGAACAATGTTTTTTCAGGGGCACTTGCTGTATAAACAGCATAGCAAAGATGCTAATGGTTGTGGCTTAGGTTGTCAGGGTTTTTTGAACTGTAACTTAAAATTTAAAAAATCCTTCTGCTTAAATGAGCGTACACAGGTCAATTAAGAAGCACAAGATCAAGGACCAATAAATTAACACTCTATCTGGGACTGCAGCCATTCACAGACACTTAAAACCCTAAGAAGGGGTCAGGGTAGAGAGATATTTTGCATGACACACTTTCCCTTCCCACTGCTTTAGCAAGAGTTCCATACCACTAGAAAAAAAAAAAAAAAAAAAAAAAAAAAAAACCTGATCTGAGGGATTCAACATTCCTGAATCTTTCCCAAAGTTGCTAATTCCCAGGAATGCTTAGCAACTACTTTACCAAAATACAATAGGTATATCCATCAGCAACCAAAAAAATATACCTTGACAGAACTAAAGCATTTCTTTTCCTTTCAGGAGAAAAATTCATTGCAGAAATGTATTTCTAAAAGCCATCACAACATATACACCAATAGCCACATCTTTACAAGGACAACTAGCTCGCTCACAATAAACACTGAGTTAACCCAAATGAATAATTTTCTTTATAGAGTTTAATATCAATTTTAAAGAAAAAGAGCTTTTAACTAATGTAATGTGTAAGCCTCATGAAGTTCAACAAACGGATACTGCAAAGTCCTGCCCCTGAGGAGGAACAGCTCCATGTACCAGGACAGGCTGGGGCTGGCCAGCTGGAAAGCAGCTTGGTAGGGAGGGCCCTGTAGATCCTGGTGAGCACCAAGTTGACCATGAGGCAGCAACGAGCCTTTGGGGCAAAGACCACCAACAGCCTCCTGGGCTGCATTAGGAATTACATCACCAGCAGGCAGAGGGAGGTGATCCTTCTCCTCTGCTCTCAGCAAGGTGAGAGCCACATCTGGAGCACTGGGTGCAGTTCTGGTTTCCCCAGGATGGGTGAAACCCAGACAAACTGGAAGGGGCTCAAGGAAGGGCTTGAGAGGCTCAGAGAGCTGGAACTGCTCAGCCTGGAGAGAGAAAGGTCTGCGGAATCGCACCATGTGTATTAAACACCTGATGACAGTGACTGGCATTTCAGTGGTGCCCAGTGACAGTGAAAAGGCAACCATGAAATTGAAATACAACACATGAAGTTTAAACCCAAAACAACCTTTTTTTACTATAACAGTAGCCAAACACTGGAACAGGTTGTCTAGATCGTTTGTGGAGTCTCCTAAGGATACTCAAAACCCGCCTGCACACAGCCCTCAGCCACCTGATCTAGCTGTTCCTGCTCTGAGCAGGGTTCAACAAGACAACCTTTAGAGACCCCCAACAACCTCAGCTATTCTGTGATTCTGTAGTAGTACTATCTATATGTAGTACTACTTATACTACACTGTTACATCATAGAGATAAAGAGACATAATTCATTCATCTCTGTGTATACCGTGTGATAACTGAGTGCTTATCAACTGCACAATACATACACCCACACTGCTCCTGTGCCCTTGCCTCCCTCTCCCCTCTGTACTCCATGTTCTTGCTCCCACTTCCAAGAAGAACATGTTCTTATTTCGTAACAGCTGCAAATTGGAACCATTTAAACAGCAGACCATCTCCTGCTCCTCCTAGCCCAAGGTAGGATCCTGCCAAAACCAGCTACTAGCAAATCTTTCATCACAAGTGTCTTCAGCCACAGGGTTACGTGCACTTGCGAATTTTGAGAGGCTAGGGGATAATGCATGTTCTGTGGAAATTTAGCAAAATATTAAAACAGAACAGCAAGGTTACTGCAGCATAACTACACCAAATGGAGACTGTTTATTTGCAGCGTTGTCTGCCTCACTTCTTCTTAATGTTAGGTTCTTCCTTCTTTTGCTTCTTTTTACTTGTTTAAGGTACTCTTTTTCTGTACCTAGCTATTTACTTTACACAGTCATCTTAATCTTCATAAACTTGCTTGATGGAAGTTACCTACTTCAGTTTATTCAATTTCCTACTTTTTCATGAATTAACCTCCATTTTCTTTCGAAGGATATAATTATTATTTTTTAACTCCACCTATGTGATTATACTGGAAACTCTTCATTACTATTACCTACCCCACCCTTTAATCTTATTTTATAATTAAACAACTATTGTAAAACTGAGAATAAAATCTGCACAGGAAATGCTCCCAATTCCCATCCGTAAGCTATGATCTTTAGGCAACTCTTTGCCCTCCATATCATCACCCCAGCTCAGCACCTTCAACTTCACTGATACTGAAGAGCAGCAGACTGCTTCTAAGAGCTATACAAAAAGGCACAGAGATTATACCGTCAGTCAGCTTGTATCAACTACAGATGCATCTGTACACCCAGTGCAAAGGTTCAGAGAGTTTGGGAGCAATTGTTTTTAAAAGAACGTCAGATAAAAAAAAAGGTTGAACATACAGGACTTGTAAGGTTCTAACACAACCCTTGGTACACGCCACTAGTGAAGGATCAGCTTCTCAGACAGTCATTCTTCAACCATCAGCATGAACACACTGCCACTGGTTTGAATAAGTGCATTTTAAAGTCATATATGCAAGGAAAATTATGTAGCAGAAACTGTTACAGAAGGCAGAGCATAAGCAGAACTGAAATACTTCTCCCAGTTCATAATTGCATATAGTGAAATTCAGAATGCTATATACCACTTCCAGCCCGAATTTTTTTTCTAATTTGAAAGAATTGTAGTGTGCTGAGTATTAATTTTTTTTGACAATCCACTTATTAAATGTTTAATCTGTTACTCAGTCGTAAAGAACAAAGATCTCCATAGCTACCAACAGGCCATTATGATAGGATATAATGGCAGGCAGTTTTCTATTACCCAAACTTCAAGCACTGGGTTTGCTGCTGCAATAAAATAATAGGTATTTAGGACAAATTGTGTTCTGTAGTGATACAAGCTTTCCTCACTGTTTTAAACCCCAAATACAGTTGTAGTTGTTCTTTTCTGAGATGGATGATGTTTAATCTTTCAGTTCCAAGTACTATGAAAGAGCACTACATACATATGGATCTCTACCCTAGAAACAACAATGAAAGTTGGCCTTCTCCACATGAGGAACTGCCAGGATCTGAGAGCAGAGAAAACCGATGTCTGCTTCAGGAAAGTAGTGAGTCTCAGCAATGAGAAAAAAGTGGAGAACAACCAGAATATCTGTGTCAGAATAGAAAGAGTATAGGGAGAAGTAAAGAACAAGAACAGTAAACTCAAGCAAATCACGTCAGGCTCATTAATAGAGCAACAACACAAACATGAAGTTCCAAGAAATATTTTTGGTCATTTGCTTTTAGTTAGACCCTCTTTCTTAACCAACTCTATTCTACTGGTTTAAAGGACACACACCATACCACATCAATTCTGGCACAGAATTAGTAAAATAGAAAGATGGCCACAACTGAACTGGAAAAGATCTTGTTATCCATTCTGTTGGCCAACACAGTGGAAGTATTCTGGGAATAGCTTTTTTTCTTGGCAACTGTAAAAAAAATGCCAAAAAGCCAGTCTCATCACTAAGTGCAACACCAGCAGTCAGGAAGTGAAGCCCTCTAAGGGGTGGAGGTACCTTCTGCTGTACCACCTCCCAAAGACAAACAGTTTCTGTTCCAGGTTACAGCCCCTGGATGCTGTTTGTGACTCTGGCACTGCAAGCAGATTGCTAATATCCAGCTTCTGTCTACCTTCTGAGCATTCTTATTAAGAACTATGGGGGCTTTTTTCTAATCAAAATGGATCTCCACCAACAGTGCATCCCCAGTGCACCACACTGAACAAATGACTGCATAAAGAGCCACACTTGTTTACTAAAGGTAAAATCTACAAGAAATGCACCACTGTATTTATTTATACTGGGCAATGATAGCTGCAATTGTACAGATTTTCTAGCTAACTCTCATCACAACTGTATTCCTGCTGAAGTCAAGAGGCAGAAGTCACTACCATGTCATACTTTCCAACATCATCAAAATGTTACAGAGAAATCATAACATATTATTTGCAAGACTTCTAGTATAGGCTAATCAGTTCACCTTCTAGGAAAATGCACACTGAAACAGTTTTAAGTAGGTACCTGGTACCCTTTTAATTGGAAGGGCCTGATTATGTAAAAATTAAGTAGAGGTGGGAAAAAACAGCCTAACCATTCACATTTTGGGGGAAAAACAAAAAAACAAAACAAACAAAAAAAAAAGACCCACACTTCAGAAAAGTATTGCAACACTGTCTTGAGAAGTGATAGAGAAGCCCCTATCTAAATAAGGCCTCCTAAATAAGCGTATTGATAATCATTTGCAAATTGCAAAAACCTACACTGCACCTTACAAATTCATCCTAGAGAACTCACCATTGTAACAAACTCAGCACACTTCTTGCTCTAGACCACTACATCACTTCTAGATTGAAAATATGAAGCTTTTAAAATGAAAACATGCAATATTCATTCATAATTAAGTATCTTTTTTAGGGAAACAACTTACTTGATTGAGTTTCTGAAGTGGTCCTCAGCAGGATTTTTTACTGTACAACTGTTCAGCAGCCATAAATCTGCTTCAGCAGAGTTGTCTAGAAGACAGAGAGATACAAATCTGTGTTAAGAATCACCCAACTTGTCAACTCTTACATCATACAAAAAAACCCCAAACCAAATAAATGTAGCCATTATCAATAAGTTGACTATTTGCAAAACAGTTTTATACTTAACATTTCAAACAATTATATTCTTGGAAGGGGACTTTTATTTGTTGTTTGCATTTTTGTGTTTTAGAAAAAAACAAAACAAAACACACACGCGAGCACTTCCATGCGGGACTTTTGGTGGGATTTTGGGGTTTTTTTGCAAAGCAAGAATGAACAGTTCTCTCACTTTAGCCAAAACTTTGTATTTCTTATTCTTTTCAGCAGCATAAAATGTTTACAAATTTAGCTCCACAGCCATTACCACATCCTACATGAGAATTAGGGGACAGGGACGCAGAGGGGACATGACTAAATAACAACAGGCTGAAACTGTCAGTCAGACAGGAGGCTGGGAATCCATTTAACAGCAAGAGTTTCCGTAGGAGTCATCCATCACTGCAGAGCATAACAATTTTCAAGTTCTGCCATTATTCAGAGGAGAGATGCCTTAATGCAGAAAAATTCTAGGCTTGGTTTCAGTTCCTCCTTGTACTGTGGTCTCCACGAGTGAAAGAAGAGATAGCTTCACTGTGACAATCCTTCTCCCTTAAAGCTAAAATAAACCCCCTTTCTTCAAAACGGCATTTGAAATACTAACACATTTAAGTTCAGGAAGACCTTACACAGTAACTCAACAGGAATCCTTTCATATAGCAACTTGGATTCCAGGATATTAATATATTAGCTCCTTGACTGGGAGTCCGAGAGACAACAACTGCAACACTTAAACATATTTCACACATAGTAAAATATCTCCCAAATACATCCAAATATATTCCTTCACAGGTTTCATCATCTGCAGAACAGAGGGTGCAGAATAAAGTCTTAACATAATAAAATCTTCCAAGAAGCTTTGGGAAAAGGAATCTCATTAATGTTTGCACCTAAAAATCATTTAAGAAAAATAAAAGTGTACTAGAGGCTTGTCCTCTCCTTACAGCCATAGCATTATTTGTTCTATTTCTGTACTTTTTTGTATTTCTATTAACTCTCATTCTCTTTTATGAATCTATTTACATACAAGTTTTGATTTTGTGGGTATATATACACATACATTTCTGAGTTACATTTATTAATAAGTGAGTTCATACCACAATTCTGCAAAATAACTGCATTTTCTTAGTTCTTTACTGCACTGCGCACAAAATATTACATGCACGGGTGTAGATTCCTTATGATCTACCGTATTTTCTCAATCAAATTTCAGTCTTAAAAAAAAATAAGAACATTCTCTGTTGGTAAACAAATATTTATTTCCTACAATAGGTTGCATTTACAACCTGTTGGGCATCTACAGGTTTTACATTTACATTGTGGGGCAACTTGTCAGTGGTACATTCTGCTTTCAGAACTTTTGATGCACTTACACTAAATGCAAGGCCTTGATGGACATGCTGAAACAAACATGGACCAAAACACCAGATCAGAGTTGGTGTGTATAAACAAGATCCTGAGGCTTCATAATTACTAAATATTAAGCAACACCAGGAGTAATGCTTCTTTATTTGGGGCAGGAAGATTGGAGGGACCGGCTATATGCATATATACCTTTATATATGTATATTAATCAGTGTTCTGACATGAGTGGTTGGTAGTGTTCAGCATGTGCCCAAAGAAAGAGTAAAATAGCTCTGACGAATAAACTCAGGCTTCTAAATACATGCCTGCACGGGCAGGGGCAGACAGACCTAACAGTTCTCTGTTTACACTCCAGGAAGACAGACATGAAGCATTTATGTCTGCATGGTAAACAGTGTATGAATATAGCACTGGGCCTACTAAGGCAGCCTGTGCACCCTTCCTTGGAAGGTCTTCACCCTCCACCTTTTCTATCTCCAGACCCCACCTTGTAAGGTCACAGGAAAGCTAAGATTCATTCATTCAGCAGGCTAAAGCCCATTGTCTGCAGAAACCGCCATTAGACCATAAGGTTTTGGAGAAACATCCAAGATTTCAGTGAAAAACAGAGGCTTGATTTTGGGAACTCACAGATGTGACTGAAGTGGACAACCTGAGCTTCACAGGTGGGTTTCCAGCAAGGCATAAATACTGTGTACTGTGACAGGCAAAACTGAAGCAAGAACCAAAAGCACAGTGAAAATCAATTACAGTCCTGAACACAAGATACAGGTGCCCTTTTCTATACCCTGCAACAAACTTCTCTTAGGGGATCTCCTTTCTTCTGCCTTTTTCCATATATGATACTTTGAAAATTATACTTTTAAAATGATATTTTGCTGCTCATCATTTTTTCATGAGGTTCTTCAACATTTTCCTGTATGTTAAGACATTTTTGGAAAAAAAGTTATGGCAAATCAGCATTGTACTCAATGCTCAAAACCATGGCCTTTTTGCATTGTGACATCTTTTCCATAAAAGAAAGGCTACACTGGAAGTAAACCACAAAATCTATCATACTCTTTGCAAAACAACATGAGAGTACAAAGAAACCTAAAGGTCATGGAAACTTCTGAACACTTATGTTAATTGGGAAAGCTCTGGAAAACATGAATTGGCTGCATTATGCAATACTAAGAGGATAAAATGGCAAGAGGCTGAAACATCAGTATACCTACAAAGGAACACAGTATTTACAATTCTTTTCTAACTAGCATTTTGGGGGTTGTTATCATTTTAGGAATCATAGATCAGCAGAACCTCTTAAGACTGAAGTAATACTATCAGTTGAAATTTGAACAATTGACTTCATCTTGCCCTGGTTGTTTAACTGAAGCCTTTCTTCTTCCAATTCTTTTTCCAAAACTTTGTTTTATTCCTGTCCCCCCTAAACCACATCTCCTTGAAAAATCAAACACACACAGAGCACTGAAGTAGAAGAAAGACAGATAGTGAAGCCCTAAAAGAATAGCCCTTCTTTACCTTCCGCAGCACATCACTTCTCTTTGTACCAAAAGAGGTAATTTGCCCAGCACTGCTTGCTTAAAAAACATGACTCATAATTTCTATGACATTCTTTTAAATCCTGTACATCCATCTGTGTAACTTCAATCTGCAAGATCTCTCTCTGTAATCACAGAAGGCTGTCCCACAGCCTTTTCTTCCATCCAGTTCTCCTTATCCCTCTAAGCTCTCGGCAAGTCTTCCTTCTCACCCTTTCTGATTTAACTTCTAACTCTCTTGCACAACAGATATACCTCTAGTTTCACTGTTTTCATGCACTGCAGTATAGCCTCTGTTCCCATTTATGGGCCTCTCTTTCAATGTTTTGTACTATGCATTCTCCCTTCCAAAACAGCTCTGCCTCCTTCCCTCAGCTCCTGCTTGGCATTTTATGCTCTGGAGACAGACCCAGTAACACCCAAGTTATGTATCTGGAGCATGTGTTCACAAATGGACTCCATGTGAATTGTCTTCCCCCAGAAAACACAAAAATCTAAGCATGAGGACATCTCACATCCAGTTACAAAAATAACCCAGCATCTTGACTGGAACAAAGTTACCAAATTTCTTATTTTCTTTCAACATCCCTGTGTCACAGGAACCCACTCTTGGTCCTTGGGTTACTGAAATTAGGTGCTGGTTAATTTAATGATTTCCTGGGCCACTGGGCATCAAGGAACCTCAGCAAGTGCTGAAAGAATCTCTTTTAATAAATGTTAGTTCAGAAGTGCTGAGTCATCAGTGCAGAAGGAAGGTACGTCTTCCTCTGGGGACATTAACTTTGGTTGTTTGTTTCTAGACAATAGGCTTTGCTTGGCAGAAGAAAAATACACAAGGTTGAGAAGAACACGAGAAAGCAATTTATTTATTTAAATATCTGCTTTTGCTTTCCAGACCATTCCTTGTGTCCTGGGTTCAGCAGTAGCAGTCATTTTTCTCCTTCTTAGTAGCTGGTGCAGTGCTGTGGTTTTGACTCTCAGCCTGAGAACAGCGCTGATAACACCGATGTTTGTAGTTGCTGCTCAGTAATGTTTACTCTGACAAAGGACTTTCTGAGTCTCATGCTCTGCCAGAGAGGAGGGGAAGCCAGAAGGAAGCAGAGACAGGACACCTGACCTAAATTAGCCAAAGAGGTATTCCATACCACAGCACGTCATGCTCAGGATGTAGAACTGGGAGGAGTTACCTGGAAGGGCTAGATCACTGCTTGGGTTGGGCTGGGTATCAGTCGGCAGCTGGTGAGTGGCTGTATTCTCTTCCCTTGTTATTTCCCTTATCATTATTATTATTGGTGGTAGCAGTAGTGATTTGCGTTATACCTTAGTTATTAAACTGTTCTTATCTCAACTCATGGGAGTTACATTCTTTTGATTCTCCTCCCCATCCCTCTGGGAGTAGGGGGAGGAAGGGGGGCAGGGAGAGTGAGCGAGTGAGCAGCTGCGTGACTGAGTTGCTGGCTGGGCTTAAACTACGACACCTTGGCTCACAAAATACTTAGTTAGCATTTGCTAGTTCACAGTATTTTGTATCAGAGATAATTAATGATCATCTTTCATATAACATGTCTTACAGAAAAAATTCCAAACAAGCACTTTCTGCTTGTCTCTTCCCTCAAAGGCAACTACAAATCAAAACCGCAAGTTACCATGAACTTCCAAATGGCATTATGTTTGAAATCTCAGAGCCATCTTATCAGTTCCCACCTCTGAACCTACCATGCATCGACCAACAACACAAACCACTCAAATGCATGCCTAAAGTACTAACTTTCCAGATTACAAATGGTTTTCAAAGGTCCCACTCATCTCTTATGAGCATATTAGGATGTAAAATATAAAAGAGTCAACTTGACTGCAACATGACTTCTGTTTTCCCATTGAATTTCTGAGATACTCTGGTCGTAAGTCACTTCATCAACAATTAATGAAAATGTAACAGCTTGGTTCAACCTTTGAATACATTATTTAAAGCTCCGCGAGGGAAGAGAGGCTGCTTATGTGGTAATGTGGACAGGTCTTCATTTAGACAAAAAAAATATAATAATTCTCTTGCCTCTTGCCCTAATTTAAACTGCAAATATGCAAAGCTATTTTTAATCTTCATTAAGATTTCCATTACTGAGGTAATTGCACAAGTAAGCTTTTCTGTTTTCTGCTGGTTTTAAGAAATTGAGTATTTTTAGTAAATTCATTCTTGACTGGGTAGACATCTCAACAGCAGCTACTGCTGGACTACAGGCAGTTTTATAAAGCCTTCCAGATCAGGATGCTGTGTTCGCTATCAAAGGACATTCTTCTTGAAGAATAGCAGGTAATTGCATTCTAAAACTGCAGTACCCATAGGGCATTTCGATAATTTCCTTTCAGGTTTTCCTCCTCCATTTTAATGTTAACTTTCCAAAGCTCACGGCTACCACATCTGCAGACACTGACCAGTTCATACTTCTTCCACCCAAGAAAGGGACCAATCATTTTGATGTCTTGTTTGCTTGCTATCTTTATCGATCAGGAAAAAAAAAAAGCAAACCCACATAGTTCAGTTATGTCTGTCTTCTACTCTGGGTACAATGTTGTGTGCCACAAACATTTGCATTTGGGCTGGATTTTATTTTACATTCTACAGTTCCACTTGTCTTGTCAAACAGCTCCTATATAGGCATCTTGAAGGATCATTTACCAGTACAGATCCATGACCATGTTCTAAACAAAGCTTCCAACATGACATGACCTTTTTTTCATAGCTCTTTGCTGATATCTAATAGTCTAAGTTCTCTCTCCACATGGTGCTATATACCAAAGGTGGAAAAGGCAGCCTGAATTTTAGCTTATTCCTTCAAAATAAAGACTTCATTACTTTGAGAAAAGTGGATCACACAGCTATTCCCTGAACAAAGCAAGACCTTAAAACAAGAAAGGAGAAATCTCATTGCTAGATAAGAAGTGTGTTAGCAGAAAGCCTAAGCATAGCCAGGGTCTGCTCAGCACATCACCAGCTGATCTTAAAGGCACCCAAATAATCCTGGGCAGCAGCAGATGGAGGTGCCATAGCATGGTGCTCTAAGGTGGGCACTTCATCCTGCTCTTGAGCACAAGCATGATCTCAATGCATTCCAAGAGCCAACTAACTGCTCCTTTCACTTCACTAAAAACTTAAAGACCAGTAAATAATTTCAATATGAAGACTAATAATGAGTGATTTATCAATCTCACAGGGAAAGTCTCACTGCACTAGAAACAAGGTCAAGTAGACTGTTCTAGCCAGGCTTCACTAACATGACATTCAAATAACTCCAACGACTCATTCTGATGATTAACACAGGTAGAATTTGTTTTGTTGACAGATTTTGGAAAAATCCCAGAAACTACTCCTCCTCCTCCAAGTCCTAAGCATGCTTGATTTTCCAGAAATAGCACACACACAGTATGATTCAGTGCTTTTTTGTCTTTGTACTCCCTACATACTGCTTCATACGCAAAACACCAAAGTTATTCAAATGAGCAAATGCAGACTGACTGCTTCTATCTTCGCCACTAACAGTCTGGTCAACCATCAACAACAGAAGCCTTGCACAATGCCATACAACTAAAGTTTCAAAACACATTACACATATTAACTGATTTACCTTCAACACCCACATATTTAATATGCACCCAGCCCCACACCAATTCCCTTTCATCTTACAAGTGTAGACAAGTAGTTTCAGAGTTTCTATAACTTGATCAAACCATGCAGGATGTCGATACAAATAAGCCAAGATCACAAGTTATCCCAGACTTCTGGCCTGTTCCCGAACACAAATTCATTGCGTAGATTCATAGGCACAAGCTATTTTAGTCTACATTTCTAATTTTTTTTTAATTTACAGTGATATCCAATAACTTTTTGACAAGTTTTAAGCCATCCCCAGAACCCAGCCCTTTCATAATTTGGGTAGCATAGCAAATCAACAGAAAATACTGAACAGCTGCTCAAACACAGATCACAATAGTTCTAACTCCCCAAGAGTGCTTCAACACAACTCTTGCAGATGTGTTACCAAGTGTCTTAGAGGCCAAAGACCAACTACTACTGCCATAGAAGGATCACAGCTGATGCGTGAGCTCCAGACAAAACTCCAGCTTTCACAGGGGTCACTGAAAAAACACCCTGCACTCTCATTTTGGTACAACACTTTAGAAATCTCCACTTGCATTATGCATATTCTCAGCGTAAAACTTAAAGGGATTAAGAAGATTCGATTACATTTTACAGATTAGAGTTTCTAAACAACTGGGAGAATTTAACTGACACTGATGATGACAATGACGAGACCTGTAAGACACAAAATGCAAGTCAGAAACTTTGTCTAAGCTATTTATTTGGGAACACCACACGCTGTGATGTTTTCTACGGTAAAAAACAAATCAGTTGTAAAGCATAAGCAGCTGATTTCATATGCTGACAGCAAAGCCACAGGTGAATGAAAACTGAAAATTTTACGTTTTCCTGTACATGTCATATGATTCCATATGAATTCACTGCAAACAGTAATAAATATTTCAGAATCAAGAAAGGTTGACTGGAATCTGCCCTAGGAAGATCATTTTAACCTCCCTTAGGTGTAACGCTCTGAGACGTCTTACTTAAACAAATGCTCTCTGCAGAGCTAATGAATTGTTAACAGCTGTCCCTCACTGCGTCTGTGGAGGACAAAACAAGAAAATAAACTGAGGTTGCTTCAGTCCTATCATGTACCCAGGTAACAACCTGCTGGGTTAGGCACAGCAGACAGAAACCAAAGTTCTTTATAAAATGCAATGGCACCACTGGAGTTACCTGCTCAGTGAAGCCTCTCACACTTACAGCCCCTGCTAGCCACAAGTATGTCCAACAAAAGAAAGCCTGAAGCAGTGAAGTAGATTCCCAACTACAGCAGAATTTCTAAGCAAACGGGAAAGAATCTTTGCTTCATTTAAAGTGTAATATAAAACACAGGTAATTTAATCACAGAATGGTTTGTGTTGGAAGGGACATTAAAGATCATCCAGTTCCAACCCCCTGCCACGGACAGGGACACCTTCCACTAGAGCAGGCTGCTCAAGGCACTCCAACCTGGCCTTGAACACTGCCAGGGCTGGGGCAGCCACAGCTTCTCTGGGCACCCTGTGCCAGGGCCTCACTACCCTCACAGGGAAGATAAAAAAATTTATTCTTAGTATCTACTCTAAAATCTATCCTCTTCCAGTTTAATGCCTTAAGTGGGACCATAAATGCGTAACATTAAGTCTGGAGAGCAGCTTTACTCTACAGATCTTTTACTTTTTCAGTACACCTATTCCGTACAAGTTGGCCCATGGCACTGAACTTCCTCACTCCCATAACTTCCTAATCTCCATTTTCACAAGAATCAGGATTACGTTTTTGCTCTAGTCTGCAAATTAAAGCTAAATTTCATTCCTGTATCTGTTTCACAATCTTTTTTCTCTAAATTCTGTCTGCATTAAGTTGTGCCTAGAAGCAATTTATTGATTTCAAATGCCTTGCTTCCACTTATTTCTCCTGATACCTAATGCCACAGGGAATATGGATTTAGGCTCCATCTATCACTTTTAAAAGAGTTAAAATATATAAGCTATTTGAGCCTGATATGTCCAAACACTTATTAAATTGTAGCTTCCGGCTATTTATTGACTTTCTCAGAACTACCTTCACACCTCATCTATTTGCTACTTTATCAGTTTTCTGAAAAGCAGTAGATACGGGCTTAAAGTACCATACCCAGCAGCCAGATAAGCCTTTACTGTAGTTAATTCCCAGACATCATCCCCAGCTCAGATTATCAGCAGAAATTAGTGCTTGTGAAAGCTCCAGACAGAACATATCAGAAATTAAAGTTCACTCTTCACACACAGAACTGATAGATGCAGTGCAGGAATCAGCAGTGCAAGCTTCTCCACAAAATCCCACCAACAGGTTTCAACTAAGTAGTCCTTAAAGAGGTTGAATATTTCTCTACCAATACAGAGATAACCATTGCAGTCTCACATAATTTCACTACCCTCTTTTTAATCTTGATTGCAGGTTTAGTTAACATTCTGTTAAAGAGCCAATTTTGTTAGGTTCCTGACAGTTGTACAAAAAAAATCCTACAACAGAAGATACTCTTCCAGTACTAATAAGTCGGCATACAATAAGACAAGCCTATTTTGAAACTTCCAACAGCAAGTGCCAAAAGTTCAAGTATGCTAGTTTTGCATAGGGAATTGTGGCTTTATGGCTCCAGACAGATCCAATTTCATCAAGCACACACCAGTACACCACTAGTTTGAGGCACCATGTGTGCATTATTTGATGGAGAAGCTCCCAAAACCAGAAAGATTATTTTGACAAAGAAGAGAATGGGGTGGGGGCGGAGGGGTGAGGGTCATTTTCTCATCTTGTTTGGAAGCAGCATCTCAAGGTATCAAGCGCTGTCACAAACAGTGAGGTTGCTGTATCAAAACACACAGTGCTGTCTAGCAGTTCTTCATTTCCTTCAGGGAAAAGGCAGGAGACCTGCTGGAAGAGTTCCACAGGCCAACAACATAAGGAGTCAAAAGTTTTCTGGGTTGTCTTCTCCTCCCCCACCCCAGGCTTCACACTGTGAGTGTCTTTCCCACTTTGAAGGCCAGGTGAAGAGTAACAACAGAAAACCTACATTTCACTACATAGCTCAAAGGAGCCAAAATATTTCAGAAGCCGTTTTCACCTTTCTCTTTTCAATAGAGTGAAGATACTTCAACATTCTTACTTTTAAGACTTCAAGACCTGTAGTTATCCACAGTTTATTTTACATTTTCTATTGTAACCAACCTGGCTAGTGGAAGGTGTCCCTGTCCTTGGCAGGCGGGTTGGAACTAGATGAGTTTTAAGATCCCCCAACCATTCTGTGATTCTATGATAGTATGATTCTATCTTTATGCAAATTTCTCTTTGCCCATGTTGATGGCTGAAGTTTAATCTGGTATCTCAGGATTACTATTCTTCCTTTGTGTATATATATATATATATATATATATATATATATAAAACTTATGACTCTACTGCCTTTACAGTTGTTTTCATTTAGCACATGTTTTCTAATTTACCTTTCCTCTGCTTTCAAAGAGGAACCACAGGGGCCGGAGTGAGCTATGTGCAGTGTGTGGACAATTGACTCATACCCACACGAAAGGAAGTGCCGGATGGTACTTTAAAATGCTAACCACAGTCTTTCATTAATAGATGTTTAGAGTCTCTTTTGATAATTTATTTCACAAACCAAACAGTATAAGCACTGACCTCTACAGTTAAAACTGAGGCCACGATGGAGAGAAAGGGTATATAAATGTAATGAGAACAGGGAGGAAGCAACTGTAATTGAGAGGACACAAAAGCAGTATACAGAAAATTCAGGAAATTAAATCACTAAAAGCACTACCACCCTGAGGACAATTTCCAATTGTATTTTTTCCTGTTGAAAAGCACAGTATTTGTTACATCATGGATATAATCTGTCAATGTTTCTTGTTAAAGATAACAGAACTTTATCACCCCCCAAAAAAAGTAAAGTTTGTTTGAAGTTTCTGCCAAACATGGCTTAAAAAGAAAAATTTAAAAAATTGAATTAAAACTTACATTAATAGTAAATTCACAAAATAGACACCACAGCACTCTACTTGTTACAGGCTTTTAGTAGCTATTAATCATCACTGAGCCTTGCAAACATACGCAATGTCCTTTCCATTAATCACCTGGCATCTAGCACACAATGTTGGAAGTAGCTTTGACCAGATACCTTTTGCCAAACCTTACTAGCTGTAAAACTGAGAAAGCACCTACTTCACCACAGAGGTTCCTGTGCTTCCCACTTCAAAGCTTTTACCAGACTTCTGCTTTCAACCCAGGTGCTTTCAGGGTCCACCACCCCCCAACCCCCTAGCTGTGCCAGGGCTCCCAGATTCTCTCGGAAAGAAAACTCACTTTCAGCTCTGAGGGCATCAACAGACTGAAAAGTTCTGTTCCAAGCTCCATGTCTATGACCCTGATCTTGAGAACCCCAAGATAAACTCCAAACATCAGTAACTCTGAGACTGCCTGAGACAGGATGAATTCAGTTCTTCTGGCCATTCCAGCCTTCTGGCACTCTGCCCCACCTGTATCCCAGGTAGGAGGTAAAGTCACCAGCTGCCCTTAGATCCAGAAGTTCTACACAGCCTGGAACCATTCATGCCACCTGGCCACTGACAAGGAGGCTGGAGAGCCCTGCATGGACAGCAAAGGCAGTTCCTGACTTCACACAGAAGCTGCCACTCCCATGTAGCCCCCTGTTTCAGAATCACCCCATACTGCTGTTTCCTGAGCAACAACATTGCCTTAACTTCTGCTTTACTTGCAGGGGAAAAAAGTAAATTTAACATCTCTTTTGTGCCCCAACCAAATTCAAACCAAGTAGAAGTCTTCTTTTACCTTTCTTACTAACAGTGAGTGATCTACAGTAGGTCCATTTTCACAGCGCTACAAATGCTGACTTTAGTGAATTGCTATGTTTTGGTTTAAAATGAACTGAATTTTATTTGTATTCCTCATGCTGACCCATGTATCTTTGTTACAATCTGTAGTGTCTTTAAATTTTCAGTTGGTACAGGATCAAAATAATTACTACAGTTGCTGCATTTGATTTTAAACTGCACAAACAGTCCAAACTCCCCAATAAATGTGACCACTTACACACGTCAAGCACAATCAGATCCTCGGACCAAACAAACACTCAGTAGGCATAATTTCCTGAAAAATATCCTGCATGAAAGCACATTTATTATTCCCAAGTTAGCCCATGGGATGAAGTACAAACTAGATCATTCTGGAGCAGATAGACTGAAGAAACTGGGTTTTTGCACACTAACCAAGTAACTTGTAATCGAAAGTTCGCAGCTGCTCACAGTCAAGACTCTTAAAATATTCTCCATTTTTGCTGACGAACTTGAGACCCAGCATTACACTTACTTTCCAAAACAGTATTTGGCACTTACTACAAATTATTAGACCCTACTCAAAACCTTGAGTGACTTCCTCTCTTTGTTCCCCACTCTCTTTTTACTATATAATATATACTTTTTTCCTTAAAAATGAAACTTAAAGTTCAACCTTACTGGGTGTCATAAAATAAGCAGCTGACTCACTTTTCTCTCACTTTCATACACAGCATTCGTTGAAGTCCTATCGGTAATTATTACAGATGTGCCGCTTCTGCATTTTTAAACATTATTTCTAGATACTTAATTGCTAATTAACGACTTAGCTGTTTGAGGAAGCTTATTGGAGGCCTCTATCCTTTCAGGCTGGCCATAACTTAAGAAATTCTTGCGAGGCTTAAACTAATCAAGAAGTTAAGGTATGCACTAAAAAGATACAGACCTCTCATCATTACACTCAGGTTGAAGATTTTAATTAAGTAGGGGTAGTAACTGTGTGTCAAAAATCCAGGATGACACCAACAGCTTCTGAATTTTCACAGGGCCTGTGTTTGGGATTTGGCAGGAAGAAGACTCACCTTAAGCCCATGTTTAGGAAGCACACAGCCAAGCCGTATAAGGGTACACTTCTTTCAACATATTAATATCCACAATAAAACCTGTACAAAATTAATGACTATAAAAAGTGCCATTAGAATGCATAAACAGGCATGCTTACTGACCAATCCATTTGAAACAGATCATTAGTGAAATAGGTAGTTAAATTTAATTGCTTAAATCCATTTACTAAAGCAAGTAGAAGCCAAGCATAACATTCCCCTTCCACTGACACACAGAAGTCTTCTGCAAAGTATGAAGAGTTGAGTATTTGCCAGGAAATCAAAACCTGTAAGATCTGTCAAATGCAGATATTCTGTATATCACACCCTCAGTTTCACAGGAAGATTTCAGTTTCATCATAGGCATTTAAGTGGTCTCTCTTCTGTTACAGAAGCAAATTTGGTAGACACTATTAGAATGCCTACCTCAAAGGGGAAAAATTACTACACTTCTTTAAGCAGGTGAACATTTAACATCAATCCCTTTGAAAAAAACAGTGTGCTTGTCATTCCTTTAAAAAGTCACTATTCATGAATGTTTAATACTTCATTTTAATATCACACTCCAAATAATATGGTACCAGAATCTTCCAGTTGCCTTTGTTTCCCCATTCGGTAATTGCACATCTAATGCCTTTTTACCATGCACAAAAATATTCAAGCAATTTTACCAGAAGTATTCCTAGCCTGCAGCTGATATTTGTTGCCCATATATGGAAAAGAATTAATATAAGAACAAATAATTAACACATGTCGGTCTGGAGGTAAACTCCAACATGAGCTGTAAAGTTGTTTGGTTTGAGGTTTTTTCAATCTCCTCAAAGAAATCACTACTGCATTTGGAAGAAAAATTCTAGAGGAAGTCCCTAAATCCTTCCTTATTTTTTATGCATTAGCCAGAGTGCTGTCTTGAGTCTGTTTTATATTATTTTCTGATGAATTAAATAATCCTGTAGAAAGACTGAAAATAAATGCATCTCCTAATTTTCAGTACATTTGCTCAAAGTGTACCCAAAGAAACATGCAGCATCAGGTTTAATATTCCCAGCCTTCTAACACAAAACACTACCTTAAATCTTTGGAGAGCTATACTACAAATATATGGGCAACTAGAGAAGTCTTGCAAGAAATGCGTTCTCACTGTGGTTAAGAGCTAAGGATGAAAAACTGAAAGTGTCAGTGTTTAAATTATTACAAGACCAGGAGTGAATTTGACCTCAGGAATAAACAGACCAAATGGTCTTTCCATTGAGGGTATAGTAAGAGGTACAGAAAGATCTGCAAGCAAATAGAAAACTAATTCTTTGCCCACCAGATGTCTCAAGAAATTGAATAAAGACAAACTAATATAAAGCATACGGGTTTCACAAATAGAAGTACCACCTTATTAGGAGGAGTATTACAGGAAGGAATGGTAAGATACAGATTATTAAAAAACATACTCAAAGTAGCACAGAATTTGCAGGAATTCCCAAAGCAAGAAAGCAAGTTTCTGACAAATCTTTATAACTAAGGACTCTTAACAACCCTAAGGACTAGCAGACTTTTCCAAAAAGTCCTAAACTTTATTTCATCAGCACCCTGAACTACCTAGCAACCATCAGTATTTCCACATATTTAAAACAGAGCCACTGGCCAGCGGTGCCTACCTAACAGGGTATCCTTGCCCACACCAGAAAAGCCAAATCAACCACCCCACTACACCTTGTCATCACCCAAGTGAGACAACTCAGCTTTGAAGCCAGATCAGCTACTACCCATCCCACAGAAAGGTGTGCCACCGTATCTTTCATTCCATATGAGAACTTAAAATCACTGATGAGAAACAAGCTGTTTATCATTTTATATCCTTATCACTGTCCACACCATAAGTACTAGGTATACTTTTTCCTCAGGGATATGTGACTGAGCAACAGTTCTGAACCTTTCTTTACCTTTCAAGTCAGCTGTCTCTATTTCATACCTTACGTCTGTGTACCCAAAAGCACATCCACTTCTTCAACTACACTTGATTATCTAATAAAACAATATCAGCCTTATCCATAAATGTTGTACAGGTTATAAAGATTTTTATTGGGTGCATTTTCCAAATCTACTGTTACCATTTCAAAGGCTATTCAACCAACTTGGAACCAAAATAAAAATAGGAACAGCCACTAAGACTCCTCACAAAAGAATTGCTTTAATCTAGTGGCGTTGAACACAAATGAGGTCATTTGCCAAGTAAGAAAGCATCCTAAAAAGATATAGCAGCCTTTGAAAATGTACAAAATATGATTAGATTAAAAGCAGTGCTTACTATTACCTTAAAACAATGATTCTTTCAGACATGGTGTTTAAACTTTACTCCTATTCTCATTGCTTTCCTGTCGTTTGAAATTAATGTTTAAGATGCTAGAGGGTTGCTGAGCTATGAGTATGCAGTTTGGGTGATTAATGAACCAGCTCACGAATGTCAAGAACAGGTTGGTATTTCCTTCAGATAATGTGTCTCCTACCCCCCAAATATCTGACATTATATCAGGTTATAGCATATCGTGGAATATTATGTCACAGAAGTCAAGAATGCACAAGCTGTGTAACACATTACAATTTAACTGGATGTTGTTTCTGACAACATAAATTGGTTCTTGAATCCCAAAACAAATATTTGCACCTTTCTGCCCCAAACAAGCAGGACAGATGACGGATGTAAGACAAGAAACATATCCTTGTGTTTAAATGAAAATATTTCTAAGCCGCATATACTGAGCTTTTGTCACATAAGCGCATATCAACTCTACAGCAAAGTGCAGAAAGGGAAGCTCTTCAGACTGAAACTACAGTGAACACCAATATTCAAGCTGCCTTTTGCTAGATATTCTTCATCAATCTTCTTTTTCTTTGCCATAGCAATCATACACAGATAGTTCATTCCTGATTTAGACACTTATGAAAGCTCCCAGGATAGGCTTACCACACTAACAATACAACTAACTACCAAGTGTGTTGATAAGAGCCTCCCTGCTGACTAAGATTTTTGTAGGAAAAGTACACAAATGTTTCCACATGCACCTCATTAAAAACATCACCATTTTACCCAGACATGACAGCATTCTGCCACAGTAGAATATCTGAGGGATTAAGGCAACAAGTGTAGGTCAGGAAAAACCTGATCAGAATAGGAAACTGAAATAGAAAACATGCCACTGCCTGGTATGTGCTGCTGTAGTGCAAACTGCTCCAAAGCAGCACAAGGACCACAAAATGCATGATTCAAATCAGTTGATGAAAACATACAGGTTTTTAAAGCATACTTAAAACATCACCACAGAAGAGAATCAAAAGCTGACAACAATTTGTTTAATGCAGCCCAGAACTGTTAGCCCTCTTTGCTGCAAGAGGGCATTGCAGCAAAGGACCCCAGGACCTTTGTACAGCCAATTCTGCCAGTTTTAAATTCACTTCACCACCTGCATATTCAGTCCATCCTTTGTCAGCTTCTCTGTGAGAAGTGTCAAAACCCTCAACTCAAGCCCAGGTAGATGGTGTCAACTACTCTTACCCCGCTCTACCAAGCCAGTCATTTAATCGTAGGTTAAAGGTTACTCAAGCATAACTTTTCCCTTTATGAAGCCATGCTGACTACTCAGTCACCTTTCTCCTTCATGTGCCTGAAAATGGTTTCCAGGATTAGCTGCTCCACCACCTAACCACTGACTGAGATGAGGCTGACCAGCCTGTAGTTCCCTGGGTCCTCCTTGCCTGTCTTTAAGGTTGGAGTGACACTTGATTTCCTCCAGTCAATCAGGCAGTTCTCCCAGTGATGATTAAGAGTGGCCTCATAATGACATCTGTTAGCTCCCTTGATACCCATGGGTGCATCCCATCAGGGCTCATGAACTTATGTATTTTCAATTCATCTCAGTATGCCCTAACCCTATCCTTTTTCCACTAGAAGCAAGTCTTCCTTCCTTGCAACAACAACCATTCCTGCACTACGTGACCATAATCCCTCTTGGTAAACTGCGCAGGCTCAGTTATCAGTTGCAGTAGTGCAGGCAGGTAGCTTGCAGATGGGGGAATATGGTACAACTCTTTGCCAAACTGAGACTGGCTTAGGTTGTTAGAGACATTGAATTTTCCACAAACACCACATCACAGATCCAAATTAGAAAGCAGATGTAGAAAGAGATGAGGTGGCCCAACCAACAAGGTAACAAACCCAAGCAGAAAAGGATGATGTTACACAAGTACATAGACTTCTACCATCAGAAGACCAACATGCAACTACAGCATTAGCCAACAGTAAAACACTTAAGTCGCAGAAACTCATCTGACCGTAGAGTTCTGCTAATTTAAACCACACCTTAAAATATACTTAAGAAGATGAAATTAAGTTCATCGCCTATACATTAGAGGGTTATAAGCATGACTGGTTACAGCAATACATAGCAATGCTTTCAATTACATCTCTACAATGTAAAACAAGTTTTAAAAGCTACAACATTGATTAAAAGCTAGTTGCAATAATATACCTATAATGAAAAATGGAACAGCTACTTAGTCTCAAGGAGCTGATGCTAAACACCAAAGAGAAAAGTAGTCTCGGCCACAGGGCTCTGACTCATACAGATAACGTATACTGAGACAGCCTTCAAGGGTACTGTTACCTTCTTCCCACAGTCTGGATGTTCATGTTGTTTGTAAAACAGATCCCAGACAGCCCAATATTTTAAAACAAAACTAGCTACAAACACAACTTCAATTGTCCCTGCTCTTGCACTAGAGCAGTCAGCAAAAACCAGACACTCTTAAATACACTGAGGTGTTTGTAATGCTCACAAAGCCACGTTCAGCCACAGCAGGAAATGGGAGATGATTACTGTATCTTTCTCACTCTACAAGAGATGAGCTGTAATGCTAAAATACACAACACGTTTGGTCTATGGTGAAGATTAAGTCACCTATGTGATTAAGTTAAAAGCCCCGCTCAGCTTGTCTTCCAGCAGATTTAAAATCTGACACAGTGCAAGAGGATAACAGAGTGTCTTCTACATTTTCTTAAAGGCGAGGCAACAATCTTTAATTCCTAGGACAGTATTCAGACAAGAAACTATATGGGGAAGACTGGAACAGGGTCCTTATACATCACTCCTGTTGAAACTTAGCCCCACTGTAGAATGAGTTCAGGAATGCCAAGATGACAGCATATATAAGATGTATTAAACCAGCTACCAAAACACTACCTGAACACAGGTGTTATGTCCAGAGATTTTAAACAAAGGATATAGGCATCTGGGGAGAAGAAATTTAAACCAATGTCTACCCCAAAGAATACCCTCTCTGTAAAAGGCAGAGTTTTGTGTTTATGCTAAACCTTACTGTTGTCTAATTTTCCCTTCTATAACACCATTCAAATTGCCTCTATTTAAAAAGATACTGTGTAGATATAACTGTCTCAGACTAAACAAATAATTCCACCAGTTATGTAGAATGCAGCTCTTTTGGGTATGGCAGTTCTCCCATGCTCACAGAATGGAAGGACTGGCCATGGTTAGTAACAGAAGTCAGTTGAGGAAATCGGAAGAAATGGAAATGTTCCAAAGCCTTTGACAATTTTTGGTTTGCCTTCTTATTTGCTGCTGCTACTATTTTTAGCACAATCAAGACAATGAAACATTTTTAAACACTCATTTCAAATAGCATCTTTTATACATATTGTCTTCAAGTGACCAGAAACACTGCTACCCTATCACTAAAAATGGCTATCAATCTGTACAACAGTAATTCTTAAGTCTCACTAGTTAAGTTTCAGATTTGTTCCCAGAGCATTTTTACTACAGATATGAAACCTAATTCTAAAATCATTAACAATGACTTTCAGATACAAAAGTTAAAGAATACTTCTTGGAGAAAAGGTGTATTTATCTGTTTCATAATAAGTTTCAAAATACATTTTCCCTTCAAGGTACACCAATAGACTACATAATATACTTTTTCTTGCCTAATCAGATCTAATTTGAATTTCTGATGTTCATACAGTATTGACATCGAGCAACAGAATGAAGAAATTATTTTTTTCCTTTAACCACCTAAATACAGGGATTAATTAAATTCAAGTTCAGACTGTGAAAAAAATAAAAGTTACTTTCTTTGAACTTAGTCTATTGAACTCCAAGTATGCTTTCAAAAGATGAAATATGTAAACCACAGGCAAAAAATCAAGGCTTCCAAACACGGCTTATTGTTCTGCGTAGTACAGTGTATTAAGCTAAAGAAATATGAAGCCATCACCAACAGCAGTAAATCACTGGGGGAAAAACCAGCAATTTCATTCATTACAGAAGTTCTTCAGTCCTGTCCCAGAAGCACAGCAGCAGGCCGGTTTTGGCATACAGACACAAGTTACAGCTATGTAACGCAGGCAACAGACTTATCTGCACTGGCCCAGCTGAAGCACACAAAGGGAAGACAACAGCAGCTGCTCATGCTAGCACTGAAGCCTGTACTACACAGTATTTAGGAACCAAAATGGAACACTAACAAGTGACTCAACCACAACCATCTCCAAGTTGCAAGGATGAGGAGGGAAGATCTACAGGTTCTTTTTCCTTTAGCACTGGTATGCTGCTATCCCCATTCAAACACATCTTGCAGAACAAATCACATGTTCTGGATTTCTCAGACCACTAAATATTTCTACCCTAGGTCAGTATTTTATTCCTCATCTTACAGATGAAAAAAAGCTATCAGGCATTGCTGAACAGATATTTGATACTTAGTGGCAGCATAAAACCAGCAGGTCGCAATTATATTTCATAAATAAACAGGGCAAGGGAATATTGTAATTTGAGAGCAGAAATTACAGTCTATTTTATCTTTGCAAAAACCCCTTGTACTGGCCCATTTTGATCACGGTAAAAGACAAGCAGTCAAAGCAATGGAAATAACTTTCCAATGCCATGAAGATGCAGATAGGGACATTAGAACATGTTAAAGAAGTATGTGTGTGTGTATATATACCTATATATATACACACACACACATGCATATATATATAGTCATACATGAGTATGCTAACAGGTAAATTAATTACTGTTTAGCAAGCATACTTGGAATTACAAGTAACAAAGTCACCACAACTTACAGTTTACTGAAAGCAACTCCAGTTCAAGAAGATAACTAGTCATACACAGCTGGAGTACTTTGACATGTGGAGGTCACACATGCTGTGGAACTACAGAGCACCTCACAGTAAAATTTGTTAGTGGCTATTGACAGTCAGGCTTTGAGTACAATTACTTTTCTCTAGTCTTTGAGAAAAGTGTAGGATTTCATTAACTTCTCAAGGATTTGAGTAATCTCAATTCAAGCCTGCAGATCTGACAGAACAATGAATATCGATTAAGCTTCAGAAGGATGCCAAATTAATATACTAGGAAATATTCTGAACACAAATGGCAATTTACTGTCAGGAACATAACAAATCAACAGCTCATGCTGTCAGTCATGAAACTGGCAACAAGTCAGTGCTTCTGCAACAAATGAATACAAGGGCCAAGGAAAAAAAAACTAAAACAAACCACAAAACTTTGGAAAAAAAAAAAAAAAGAACACCAAACGCACACACACAAAAACAAAACCTCACACAAAACACCCTAACCTACAACAAATCGATCTCTCAGTCTCCTATGCCTCTTCTTCTGCATCTGCTATGAAGAATAAGCTTCAAATTTTAGTTCTTTCTGAGTACAAATGACATTAAATCTGGAAACACGCCACCAAGCACATGCGTGTGTTACTGAAAGGTCCTATCGATGGAAACACTTCATACTTGAGTTCCCCTTTTAATCTTATGTTTGTTACAAAATGCTAAGTAGCACCAGATTATTTTTGTTTCCAAGTGCCTTCCACTCAGTAATAGGTCGTGCATGGAAAGAGTTAATACATGAGATTTTGCGTAAAGCTTATTTCACTGAGCAGAAAGCAAATCATATGCAAATTTCTTAACTGCAAGTGTAGTGTGGGGCTAATAGGCACACGAACGTTTCACTATGCAAAATCCATGCAAATACCTGTGAAAGACTTTAACATGGGAATATACAATATTCAAAATGCATGCAAATATCCATTAAAGATTTTAACCTGGGAACACAGCCTGTCACACTACCTTTCTGTGTTTTGTGCACATCGTAATATTTTTCATATCTACAACATCTGCACTCCTGACAATACAAAAATATTGAGTCAAGCAATTAGGCAAATTCTAAAGAAAACACTTTGAGAAATACCAAACAACAATAAAGGAGGTCATATTTACACAACACACAGACTGTCTGCATATGAACGTCAGTTTGCATGGGCTGGGCCAAACCAAAACACTCAGAAAGGTTGTTTCCTCCATGAGGACATACTAATGCTGGAATTGAGAGGTTTGTTAGACTGTTTTCACTCCACACAACTTTCTTGAAATGAAGCACACATAACATCCTCTCCTGAAGTCCTTGTAAACAATGCAATTGGAGTACCCAGTGCAATAAGTACAGCAGTTCAAGACAGTGCAAGAAAATATATATTCCCAAAATTCCATATAAGCCTCAAATTAGTAGGCTTATCGTGGCACCAGGTAGCACTGCAGAGTTACCAAAACATCAGAAAATGAATAATTTTCTTAAACATGACTTTTTAGATAAAAAAATTATAAATATATAAAAATTATAAATTTATGTGGCATTTAGTATCAGTCCCGATATGTTAACAAATATGAAAGAAAAATGTTTCTGTTTTAAGCAACTACAAATCTGAAACTGAATTTTCTTCAGTAAACACTGAAAAAGAAGAATGGAACTATGCTAAAGCAGAAGTGTTTAATGAAACTAAACATACCATAACATATTCTCACCAAAAGAGAAATAAGCACCCTATGACTAAGACAGTGGTGGACTTTGGGAGTGCTGGACTTCTTCAAACTAGCTTTCAAGCAGCAAGGGACAGGGAGTGGAATTAGAATTACATACTGATATTACTAATTTTTCTTTAGATTTGCTGTGCCAAATTTTCATCTGCTACTTCAGAGGAATAATGCAACTGCCTTCCAGTGTTTCTAGAAAAGTCAGGAAGTGACAGCCTGTGTCTTTAACATCTTATAGAACAAAACAGGCTGAATAAAACTTAAAATCTGTGAAGATGAACATCTACAAATCAAAAATATTTCTATATGAATCATTTAGACCAGCTTTTACAGATTGATACTAAAATAATGCATTTTCTATTATGGATTTCTCACACATTTCAAATTCACTTCACATTTTGTCTTCTTCCATGACATATCTGAGAGACATACTGACTCTCATCTTGCCAAGATGTGCTATGCAGGCAACGCATTGCAGTTATAAATAATGTAGGCCGCAAGTGTATTGTTTTTGAAATAACAACCTACTTATAGTCACTGGTAAAAATATCATAAGAGCCAATATCAACTACAGCACCATGAAGTTTCAGTGCCAAGCCTAGTATCGGCCTCTGCAAAAGGGCACTGGACTGTAAAGTCTAAAATAAATGCTGATACTTAACTGTCCTGTAACCAATGGCTCAAAGGCTCTTCTGCTTGCTTTCTCATTCTTCACTGAATTCTGCTTAACTGGTGTTGACGGAAGGCTGTCATTCAGAACTATCTCATCTTTAATGATCTCCTTCCTGATAATGCATGTTGTTCCAAAATTGAAATAAGCAAATTTATTTTGTTTTCAGGATGCTATATGCACATGCTTTTATTTGCCTGTGTGCCTACTGTTTAGTATCAACTAAGTAGATATACCAGTAAAGTTTTTCTTTTATCATGAACACACTTGACATATGCTTAAGTGCTTTGGGTTTGGGGTTTCATTTTTTTTGTTCGATTTTGGGGTTTTGGGATTTTTTTGTTCGTTTTCATTTCTGCTGCTGAGGAGTACAAAGCTTAGACAGCTTTGAGTCCCAACCTCTGTTCAAGATAAATTTCAGACTTTTACCAGCAAATTCTTGAATTCTTTATTTTTCATACCCAGCCTTAAGAGTGCCATCAAAACCAAACAAAATGTGCAACATACTTCCAACTGTATCTGAATACTTTTCTGACTTGAAAAAAAGGCATGAGATGTGTAAATGAAAACACGCTTGAAGAATATCTAAATCTCTGCCTCTTAGTCACATAATAAAAGATTTACACCTCCATCAGCCAGTGTTACATCAACTACTGAGGAGGCAACAACATTCTCACAAAAACCCTGCTGCACCAAGCAAGCTTAGTTTAGCCTCTGGAGAGATTTCCTCTGAAAAACAGAATTAAATTAAAAATATAAATTAAATTAAAAACAATTGTTATGAATGAACGTGCCAAACAGCAGTATACATTCCAATAACCTGGCCTCACGGCACAAACCAAGCAGCTCAGAACTCATAACACAGACACGAGAGCCACCATCCTGTAGCTGTCCCTGTTAGCCAAGTACAACAGGTGATGCTGCAAGATCAAATTTATACGCCTGCTTAAAGGACAAATGACTCGCTAAGCCCACCACCAGATTTCTCTTCACTTCAGCTCCTTTTACTTTACAAGAAGGCACAGTCAAGCCTCAAAAGAGGCTCTCAGTATTGTATAAATCTGCCTGCATTGCCCAAGACCTCTGAAACTGCAACAAATCAGTCTAGCTATGAGTAACCAGGAGACTGAAATCTATGAATATGAGGAGATATTTTTATCCTCTAAATGAGCTGCATTTGTGGAAGACTAAGGTAAAGAGAATAGTTTCCATTATAACAGCATGAATAGAAGCCTTTTTCTTTAGGCTGGTAACTTGCCAAGTGGAAACTATAACCCCCATCCTCTTATTAAGGATTTGGAATAAATCCAACATCTGTTGTAACTTAATGTCAAAAGGCAATCTCAAACCTGCACTTGAAACTTTTCAAACTGACTGTACACCCTCTCCCACGATAACTGATTTACTGAAGGTGCCGTCTCACCTTCAATGCTATTTACAAAGAATAACTAATACACAAAAGTAGATTATTGGCAATAAAGCTGTACGTCAACAGGCAGCAAACACTAGCTAGTGTGCCATTAGAGCTCAAGCTGGTGTTTTAAATATGTTTGCTGCAGGCAAACACACAGGCATGTTACTATAAGCTCAGCTTCCAACAGCAAGTCATTAAAGCACAGTAACTCTAGCAGACCTTTGAGTACAAGAACCACCTCGTCGATCAGCTGGCAGGATAACCCATTCAAATTAATTTCTATCAAGTCTGCACTAGCAAATTTTTTACCTTATGGCACTAGAAAACTTAATTTCCCTTCACTTTTAAAAAAAAAAAAATCTACTTCAGTTTCAAATTATTTCATTTTCAAATTCAGTTCTAACACATTTCAAACACATCAGCACCAAAGCTCAACAGAAAATCTATCTTCCATTTGGTAAAAATACAGCAACCGAAAAAATTAAAATTCCATTAAATAGCACTTCACAAAAAAGTGAAAAAAGATCCTTAGTGTTGCAAACTGTACGTCTCATGGTTTCTAAATAAAACTTTTTTCCTGCTTTTATGTTATAATAATATAAAGTGTAATAAAAAAAAAAATCACTACAAGTCAGCAGAAATGCTGCAAGTTACTATTTGAATTTATTTTGAAGAAAACTCTCATTTTTCTACATCATTCCTAACTGGAACTATGAACCTCACCATCTCTCATTTCAATCTTAACATTCTATTAATTTGGCACTAGCAGCTTGATGAGGCTTAAAAATGGCCCAAAACACACTAAAAACTTCGATTAACACTTCCTTGAAGAAGAATGGATATTTTCCTCCTTTGACTAAAGCCTGCATTTCTCTTCCAACCACGCTGTAACATTTGATGTAATGGAACTTTTCAGTCAGAACAAAGAATGCTAAAAATTAAATCCTTTTTTCTTTAAATAATTTTAATTGTAAACAGTAGCTTCTGACAAAACAGGATAAAGTAAAAAGCTGAAGTTTATGTCACCACAGAAACAGTAGCAAAATCTTAACCATTGCAGTCTTTCAACAGCACTAGCCACAAAGCATGTCACCACTTCAACACTTGCAAGTATTTAGTGTTATCTTCAGGGTAACTCTGCTGCTTCCACGCAGCTTTAAATATCAGCTTGGTCTGAAAAGACAGCAAACCTTCAAGGGTGAGCAGAGTTACATAAAGCTACTTGCTTTCCATTTTACTATAGTGGAGCAGCACAACTTGAAAACTTTGAACTCATGTAATAAAATATCAGTTTGCTTTAAGCTTCAGTCTCAAAAGAAGTTATAACCTCTGTATCAAAATCCTCCATTGCTGACCACAAAATATACTTGTTTATATAATTAAATAGTTGTGCAACATTAACAGATTTCTGCAGAGTCTTAATTTTCACATTTTCATGCATTAAGAATCACTGCTAACTATTTTTGTTTACCAAGTAATTAATGGTTAACTTTACATTTGTCATTTATGCAAATATGTACGGCAGATGGAAACCAAAGGAAGCCACTCAATTAAGCATGGAAAAACCTCCACTTCCTTCTCCCTTCACCCAAACAGTTCCAAGAAAAGAACCTACCCAGGTGTTGCCATATCTTTTATTCCTTAGGCTTTTAGCCCACCAAAAAGTATGTACAGTCTTGTTTAGCACTGACAACTTTAAAAGTTATGAAATCATACGTGACATTAGGGTTTTCATGCTAGATAGCACGGTCCCAATTCTCTATACTAGACCACACGTCCATTTGGAATTACATCTAGTATAAAACAGAGGTTTGTGTACAGCTTGCAAATACTAAGCATTATGGAGAGCTTTAACTTCTTCTCAACAGCTATGCATTAGATTTATGGACGTTACAGAAATCATTCTGAGACTGTCCAACAAGTACTTACTCTCCATAAAGAAAACATTTTCTTATGCATTTTTACACAAAAAACCCCACAGTGTTTGTTACTTCATGTTATTGCTGTTGTTAAAACCCAGTGATGCAATAGAATAGAAATTCCTTTGTTCTCCGACACTGAAAGCTTAAAAAATTACAATATTATCTGAATAACAGATAGTGCTGAACTTCTTCCACATACTCTTTAAGGTCAGCAGGTGCAAAATGGTAGTAGGATAAGCTCTTTTTACTTAGCAATTCATTGATCACTGACACGCTGGCCACAGCCAGTCTTTCTTGTCTGGCACAGAGGGACACAGGATTTTTAGAAGATGCTGTCAGAAATCTAAAAGGTTTCAAGCGAATTACAAAAGAAGCTGCTTCCAGACCCCATAGGTAATGATGTCTCACCTAATTTATGAGGTGGGAAAATACTAAATTATGAACAGATTCCTCAATCTTTGGCCCTGAAAATACTTCCAGCAACAAATTTCAGGAGTTAGTTCAGTTTACAGCACATACAAAAGCATTGTATTTTACACATTAACTTCCTATGTTTCCACCTTAGCTGCTTGCCACAACAGTAGCAGTACAAATATATAACAAGTCATATTCCTGCCAACATTTCTGCCATAGCATGAGGTAAAATCCTCAGTTTTGAGCATTTTCTTCCTCATCGTTCTCTACGAACTACTTTATTTTTACAGCTCCCTTAACTAGCTGTGTCAGAGAACATTGCTCATACCACCACTTTAATAATAGGGACCACTTCAAATTAAAAAAGAGAGCATTCATAGGACCACAAAAGCGTCACGAATGACTTAGTTACTTCTCACCTAGAGTGAGCTAACTGAAAATACCAAACTACAATCTAACTATAAATGCAAGTGGCTACACACAAACCATCATACTGATAAATCTGATTTATCATTAGTCCTTTGAAGAGAAGGAAAACAACCTTTTTAGCTTGGTAATCCTGGTACTTGTAATTCTATTAGGCAAAAAAAGAAAAGCAACATTCAAGGAGACTTTTCACTGTCTTCCAAACAGACACATTCCACACAAAACCAAGTATTTTCAGACTCTTGATCAGTGTGAACACTCCTATTCAGTATGCTCCTCCGGTCTCTCCTCCCTCTATGCTTCCGCAACAATCCCATAACTTTATCTGAACCAAGCCCTGACATGTTGCCTATGCACCTTCTGTCTGAATAGCCTAAGGGAACCATCTATCAACAGTAACAGTTGATTAAAAAAAACCCAACAAAACCCAAAACAAAAACCCAAACCCACACCCTAGAACTTCACTCTCTGGAGAATTTATCTAGAATAAATTAAGAGACTACTGTCTCTAAATATTCACTAATGTACCTCAGCAGGAGATCCTTGTCTTCACAGAAAGCCAATGGATCACATGTGATTTTCCCCCTCCTTTCCTCTTCTTCTTACTCCACACCATAGGAAGTAACATGACAACATCTAAGCCACCTTTGGTGGATGACTATGTCAGTGCTCTTACTTGCTGGTCGCACACTGACACAGCAGAAAGCCGCATCAAGAGCGCAGCATCTCTGTTCACGCAAGGCAGCAGGTCTGGTGGATGGTCCTGAAAGCCAACTTGGACTACCATTCCCAAAGAAGCAAGAATTCAAGTGCTGGTCTCCAGACACCACCCATAAGTTCTACAAACACATGGAAAATCCTTTACATATGCATGCGCGGCAGCCACTTACCTGCTTCTGAACACTAAAACCGAGGGGATATAGATGGAAAATGCTATACCCCTACACCATGCCCTCCTTGAATAACCTACCCTTTCTGCAGGTCAACGTAATAAACACCACATATTTAAATCCTTACATTCTGTATGTTAAATTAGAAGATACCTGCCTCACAGAAGTACACCAAAGCAGGCTACATCTTCCTGAAGAGCCGTGTTCCCAATACCAGCTTTACATCTCAAAACAAGCGAGATACGTCTTTCCTTCAACACAAAGCACTGCAACCCAGCAGCTGGCTATCACAGATGGCAGGCAGGGGGGCCAACTAGTCTCTTGTTATTGCTACTTTGTACTTGGATGCCTTAACTATGAAGAGAAGACATGTTTTACCCTGTTACCTCAGGGCTTATTAATCCAGAAGAAAACAAGTCAAGTAAAACTCTTGTGGTTAGAATATCTTGCAGGAGAAATCTTTCAGATAAACAACAATTCTGTTTAAAAACAACAACAAAAAAAAAATGGTGAATAACAGCAAAACAAAGAGCATCTACTTACAATAGAATAAACAGGATTTTTTTTTTTAAAGGCACACAAAATCAGCTATTTTACTCAAATGATTTAATACAGCACTATAGAATGGTTTGTGCCAATCTCTGGACAGGCAGCACCTCACAATAAAATTTGTAATGTAAACACTTAACACTCAATATTTTCAAGAATATTAGCTATTTAGCAATGAAATTATCTGTCTTTTTACTTGACATAAACAAGAAAAAAACATCCAGCCACGGAAGAAAAAAACACAAGGATGTAGACATCTCCAAAATACAATAAATACTTGTTTCAGAATTCAGAGGATAGGCAGAATTTCCTCAGTAATCAGTAACTTCGATAGTCTGACACAGCCACAAAACTAGAAACATTTTTCTCCTGACACGCTAGCACATTAGCGAACCTGATTTTCAATAGTCTCTTAACATTTATTTGATTAAACCTTAAGAAACATGTTCAAAATTCACACAAATAGCAAATGCTTTCAGAACGGGAAACTACAAGAATGAAATTTTCATAACAATCATCTGATTTTAGAGCCATTCATTATTTAGGTATTCAAAAACAAAGTTCAGACAACACCTGCTAAAAATGAACTCTCCAAAATAGTAAGTTCTCCCCATGCTGCTTTGTTTTACAAAGTAACGGTATTTTTCAAATAAAGAAGTTAATTCATCATACATTTATAAAAAATACATTTAATCCTTTGCATGGCATTGCTAAAGACAGACTCCCCACTAAGCTGCCCAAGGCATTAACTGGAAAGAAGCAAATCCTGTGGCATAATCTAAGGTTTGGTGCATAATTGATAAGAATTGTGCAATTTCAGAAGACACTTGTCATATATTATATATAAATACACAAGTAAAAGCTCTAAAACTGAAGTCTCCCCTCTTAAACAGTGCTCAGCTCCCACAAGCACTGCCAGTCCGAGGAAGATCTCAGATCCCAACGTACCACTGCAGTTTCCGGTAACAGGGGGTTTGGGTGGGTTTTCTGCTCAGATTTTTATTCATTTGAAATCTGAGCTCATATTATACAGAAGAAAAAACCTGAGGCAGATGCCTTCAAGAATTAGAAGTGTGCAAGATATGTATATACCTTATCTTTCAAAAACATGTTTAAATGGGTCCCTGCAAGCTCAGCTCCATGCAGTCTACAGCTTCATGATGAAAAGAAATCCCTTCGTCACTAAAATACTTCTTTTTCCCTGCTCTTTATTTAGCATTCAGGGAGGCAAAACATGAAGACCACATCTAATAGCAGTTGTCACCACCACTGCCCTCCCAGCATGCCTGGTAAGCTTAGGAAGGTTCAAGCCAATGTCCAAACACTCACTGAGCTTTTTGCATGTAGGGGTTATAAATCGCAAGACTGGATGCATCTGACTGATACTAACCATGGAGTTGTAACACAGCAAAGGCCTTGTGGCAAGGTGAGTATGCAGGAGGCACACGTCTTTCAGGCTGTGTCATTCATCGCAATGTACTGTCTGGTACTATCATTAATACTTATGCACTACTTTCTAATTTCAAGTTATACAATTGACTTTCAGAAGACACTTGCATGTCATCTGTCTTTAAAACAAGGTGCTGAATAATCTAGTCAAAAGGGCTAGAAGGGAATTCACACAGACAGTAGCTGACTTCTCCCCGCTGATGATGTGCTGTCAAGTACTTAAAGCACTTTTAAATCATTATGCGAGGACTTTTCAGAATTAAATTACAAGCATGACATATGGCATGAAATGAAGAAGGATCCAGACCACAACGCTGTCATTACTGTTAAAATCCTGCATCATTCAAAACGTGAACAAATTAGTTATGCCACACTTTTTAAGAATTGGTACATTCTGAAACAGTAGTATCTAAAGCGACGTGTTTTTTGGCATTGTGCAGCTCACCATTTAATTCTTGTATGCTGGCAGAACTGCACTGGTGCAAGAGCTGGTGATGCCAACAGCACTGGGGCACTCCAAGTTACATAAACCAGGTGCCAGATCCTGCTCATCCATTCTCTAGCCATGGTCACCTTCAACGCCCCCTCCCCCCCCTTTTTCTTTCCCCAGACAGGGTCTGCCTGCCTCTCCTCCACATGGAGCTGTCTTCCCACAGGCACTCCACACCAATAGTCTACTCACAAAATGAGAATCAGTACATAGCTAACGTCTTTTCAACTGCAAACAGCAGCTACCTAATCCATCCTCCTGTTCTCCCAGAAGAAAGGAACATTTATAAAGAAGAATACATTTGTTTGGGTTTGGGTTATTTTACACCTAAAATAAAATTTCTTGTCAAACACTGGTAAATTTTGTTTTAGGAAACTGCCCACTGTGGTAGACTGTGGATAAAAGATTAATCATGTTCTTTATATTGCTAGTTTATTAAGACACACAAAAAAAATAGATGTTTTTCCAGCTCCCCAGCAATGTGTTCAAAAACTCTTCTGTTATTTATAAGTTAAAGCAAACGGGAAAAGCTGCTGTGAGCCTTAAAAAGGAATAGCAAAACTGCTTCTATGTGTTTTAATCAAGGACCTTATGTGACCTGTTGATCTATACCTCAGAACACAGCAGCAGAGACATAATATTTTAGAACAAAAATATTATTCCAAAATATTTTCCTTATATTCCAAGAAGGATGAAGATACAGGAGCAATGTTTAAAAATAAGTCCTTCTTCCTAGCTTTTTGGGGGCTGATACACAATCGGGTCACCTAAAAGACCAGGGGCTTCAAAGCATAGCATCAGCCAATGCTCAGGCACCTATCCCACAGCTGATGCCCTGCACTGTGCAGTGGCTGCTACCTGCAACACAGCATCCTTCCACTTAACTAACGAACACTTGCTTCAGCAGTCCACACCATCCTTCACATTTGTACTGAAAAAGGAGCTGTGCTACCATGAAGAAAGGATCTATGTGTCAATCACCTACTCCTTTCAAACCATCAGCAGCAGAAATCAGGCCATGATTTGGAACAGCAGTGGAGGAAAGTTATGCACATTTTTGCCACATGGTCATTTTTGTTCCTCTATTGCCAAAGCTCTCAATATGCTACTTATGTCAGCATACAGTAATTGAGTAACCTAAACCAATTTTGAAATGACTGAAATTCAAGATGAGAGGACTTTTCAATTTGATAATCATTACTCCTCTAAAATTGTTCTATCTATAAAAGCTCCTTTAGCCTGTCTTACTAAAGAAGCCAATGAATAACATTTTGTGATATGTTTCAAACACCCATTTTTAAAGTCAGCACGAATAAAAGATGACTTAAAAGGAAAAAGAACATTAAAAAAAGGAGCCATCCAAGATTATTTCTCCATCAGCCCTCATTCCCCTCTATTTGTACACCTTTTCACCAGTCAGGTCAAGGCAAGGACATGAAGCCTTTCCCCACACAATTCATCTTTAAGACAACTTACATTGTCAGAATAACTCAAGGTATACAGCAGGCTGACAGATACTATCCATTTGGAAACTGTTTTCAATGGAAACTAAATTAATCAGCTTCAAAAGCAAAATCCACACTCTTCAAATCTTAATTAGTTTTTTTAGTTGAAGCAGCAAATCTAAACACTGCAGAAACTGGAAGAGAGCAAGCAGAAAAAATGTTCTCCAACCCACTAAATAATGCCTGCAAAGGTTAACTTTAATGCTTTAAGTGAGAAAAAGCAGATAGAAGCTTGAGTGCAGGTTTTGGCTCATATATTAGCTTCCAACATTTTGTTTCAAAACACGAAAATAATGCAACATAATTAGGACAGGTGTGTTTAAGAAGAAACCAAGCAACTAACATATGCTATTGCAGGTAGACAGACTTTCAAACCCACTACAAAAACTTCAGGGTCCGTAGCATATCAGATTTACAAAAAAACTTGCATCTGACCTGCAACATTTTCTTCTGGCTCTGAATGTTTTAATGCAGCAGACTAGAGAGAACAGATTTGAAATGTTGCTCTCATCTATATGGAAAAAACACATTGTTTCTTAATGCATGGAATTTCAAAAAAAATAATACTGAAATGATGAAATTACAGCAAAAGCAAGCACTAGGAAACACAGTAGATGACATAGGCACAATCTAAAATAACATCATACTTAGATTGCAAATACTCTTTATAACTCGATCTAATTGTATAAGAACTATTAAAAGTTAATTAAATTACCGATTTCTTCATAATTGCTTACATGTAGTTAAGCAGAATCTCAATAATGTAAAGCAGCACTTACATTTTTTTCTATCCTAAGTAAAGTGGGTTATTTGTAGCATACCAGATGTCTGCTGACAAGGAAGAAAATATGCTAAAGCAGCATTTTAAGCAAAATATAGAAATTCTTCCCTATAATTCATTTTGCTCAGGTGACGAAGAGGTACCCACTTAAATTCTCTGGGTCACATTTTCTGCATCTGACCTAACCTTACTCTTTTTACAGGGATGAGACCAGCAGTGAGCCAGTTTCAACACATCCTCTGCAACAAAACAACATCCCAGAATAGCAAGCAACTTCTATTTCCTAGCAAATGTCCCATTAATTTTAGTCAAAGTCCTATGCAAAGAGCCGTAAACTCTTTCTGTATAGTATATTCCATTTTATCAATTTATAATCGATAAAATAATCCCTGATGATAAGTAAAGGTCCCTATGCCAAGAAGCAAAAAGGCTTTCAGAAAAACAGGAAAATCTTCCCAAACTGAAAACAGTATAAAAGAAACATCAGCTGCTTTAATACGGAGAAAGTGTTGCATTCAACATCTCACAAGTTTACCTTTTAAGAAGCACTTTATGCTCACTTTGAGCTCTTTCTTATCCCTCAACAGTATTCACACATCATCAGTGTCTAAGCCTGAACTCAAACAGTAAAAAAAACTTGAAACAACTCTCCCAAATGGTATGTCATTCCTAAAGTTTTGATCATAGTTTCCATTATAGGAAATGGTAACAGAATTATGTATCTCCTTATTGTTACTTGGGCAGTTTGTGATGAAGACAGCACTAGGTTAGTACAGAATTCACCTTTGTAAGAACTGCCTAAAAACGAGCTAGAAAACATTTTCCATGGGATAAAGAAAAATTATGTGAAACTCTTCTCCACAAGTGCAAGAAAACCCCTCCCTCCGCTTCACAGAGAGGTAAAGACACCTTGTAAACCCTTGTAAATTGAGTGCAGACCCACTGACAGAAAAACGATACAAACACAAACGAAAATTTGGGCAAGAATCTAAGCAGAAGAAAACCAGGCAGCAACTAAGCTGACTTCATCTAACAAGAAAAAACAAAAAAGTCTGTCTTCCCTCTCCAACGTCTTCCTCCTCATCTAGAATGGCTTCTAAGGCTTACAGTTTTTTGCAGAATCACAGAGTGGCCGAGGTCAAAAGAGACCTCTGGAGATAGTCTAGTCCAAGCCCCAACTCCAAAGCAGGGGCAACTAGAACAGGTTGCTCAGGGCTGTGGCCAGTCGTTTTGTTCTGTATGTCTTCAAGGATGGAGATTCCACACCTCAAGAGACATGTTATAGCATTTGATCAACCTCACTATATAAAAAAAAGTCTTTTCTTATGTTTAAATGGAATTTCTATTTCAGTTTGTGCCCATTGCCTCTTGTCCTGTCACTGGGCACTACAGAGAAGAGTTACATGTAAATCTTATTATGTAATGACAATCTTTACTTGCATGTACAGCAGGGACATTAATCAAGCCCAACACAGGAAGGCCTGTGAGTGTTCATCAGAGCATGAAGCATATATATTTCAAACAGGGCTATTATAAGGTGCTACCAGATCCCAAAGTTAGGAAAATATTACATTTATACTGTTACTGGCTCAATAATAAGCAATATAAATATTCACATCTTACATAGTCACTAGAAAGTCAACTGACCTATAGGTCAGCCGTGCTCAAACTTTGTTTATTTGAGAATTCCCCTCTTTTCCATAAAAGTTTGAGAGCCCCTCTCTCCACTTGCTCTTCCCACACCGAGACCCCAGCTTCCATCCTGCATCCCTTGCACCTTAAACTCCAGGCACCAAGTGCGTCACGGAGGGTAACAGTTCACAGCAGCTATTCCTCCCTAAAGGAGCATGTACTCACTGGCCAACATCCATCCACCCACCCTAAGCCTCCCCAGATGTGGCATATCACATTCCAGCAGTTAGCAAGGTGAAAGTACTGGCATCTCTTCAGTTTCCACACATCATCACTGACTGAAAGAAATCATTACCTTCAATAGAGTTACTAAAGAGGAGAGTTTATGTGACGGAAAGGGAGACAGTTCTGGACAAATAGCAGGCAGCTTGTCATACTCATTTTCCCCTCAGAACATTATTCTACATGCTACCTTCTCAAAGAGTTCATCAGAAGTAGCTGTTAGATGGCTGCAGGAATCTTAGTAGGAAAAAAGAACAGTAACCAAAAGATTTGCTAGTTGTGCATGTATTTCCCCTAAACCACTATTGTAAGCAGCCAGAAACTGACTGGTGAAAAGTTTAACTTTATCATTAATGCCAACCTCCTCCCTGTTTTCCAGTATTTCAGTCACAAAAAAAAACAAGACACATCACTGACTCTAATACAGAAATTTAAACTGGAACTGACTATTTACAGGGGCTTTAGTAACAGATGTCTTAGACCAAACAGATCCAAGGTTCTTTGATACATACAGCATGCTCGACACCAGAGGTGGCCTGGCAGCCAGGGAAACACACCTGCGCTCACCCTGCTGTAACAAGCACCCACTCTGTGACTAACAAGAGGCTCTGGAAACCCCTCCCTGCTTCAAGCAGCAGTTTGTTTATATTCCACATTTTCCCAATGGGTACCAAAATAAGGTCTGCTAGGAACACCTGTGGCCAGGTGAATAGTCATCAACTTCCTCTGACCACTTCTGTTCACATTGCCCCACTTATTCTGCAAAGTGGCCACCTGGCTATTTCTTCCCCCGAAATCAAACGTTTAATATCAATGCCAGTAATTCTTCAACTCTTCGTCCATTTTTGCTGATTAAGCACTAATTTAAACAGCTGGTAAAGGTTTCTAAAACATGACGAATACCAGTACTATAGAAATCCATTGCAACTCATGCAGATTTTCTGTTTGTGGAAGTTCCAATAAATCAGAAGAAAGCTATATAAGTTAGTCCAAAGGCAAATCATGCTAATAAGCTACATCTGGAGTTTCAGATTAAATACATCACTCCTCTGCTTCACAGACTTTTACTTTAAGTCTCCTGACTTTCTAAGGCCGTTATCAACTCAAATCCAAATCATATGCATGCCTCCCTGGATGGGGCCTGCCTTTTTTTGTGGTACCTCTGTTTACACAGCTTATCCCTTATCACACTGACAACACTGGGAGCCGCAGCAGATGGTCCCCTCAGACACAACTCTAACAGGTTTTCCCCACTCCCCCATTCCACTTCTTTTTTGTGCAAACAACTGATAAGGAAGGCTGCTGCAATGATTTACTGATATCTGAAGTTGAAAATTGACAAAAGGCGAACTGCTTTTGTTCTCCCCCCTACTCCCGTGAACTGCTTAACCTCTTAACTACTAAGCAACATAGACAAAGAGTATTACTAATTGTACAAACCATACACTCTGTTGGATTAGCGTTTCAAACACAACCAGTATCGGTTAATTTAAAAATCATTACTACCTTTACAAGTTATGCCAGTTACAGCAACCAGCCTTCTACTACTAAAGGAGAAAATAGGAAGCAGTCTCCCTTACAGTTAAAAATATTACCCCTACTGGTTTGGGAAATGACTTTAGATTATATTCAAGACCATTTCCATCAGCCTACTGAAAACAGGCACTCAGGCAGAAATAAGACTACACACTGGACATTTCATATGTAAATAAACATTTACATGCATGTAACAACACACAGCAACCTCAAGCTCAGTGACATAAAAATCCAAATGCTTTCAATGTCGCTATTAAAAAGATGCTTAAAACTAAGCTCCATATAAATTCTATTAAGCAAGCCAGACTCTTACTACTGGAGAACATGATTTGCAAAAACACTGCACCAAAATGTTGCAGAAAAAACAAACCTTAAAGGTTGGCAAAAACATCGCAGCTAACCATCTATGAAGAAGCATCTGCAAGTAAGACAGTAATGAACCAGACAGACCCAGAGGGCTTTCTTAAATGTAGGTCATGCCTGTCAGACCAGAGCAAAAGGCACAGTAACATTTGCTGAAGAGAACCCTGAGTTACTAGTGTACACGAAAATTTACTCTGTAGGCAGACACTAACTGTTACACATTTGTGATGATCGCTATCTGATGCTTAAGAGGAACAGGAAGAAGAAGCTCCACAGAAGACAACTGTATTGAGTTTAATCCTTGTAACACCTCACATGCTTTTTTCTTTCTTCTGTGCATCACCTTTATGATAATTTCTGTTTAAATCTGATGTCTGTTTCACATCATGGGTTGGGGAGGGGCAGGGGACAAGCAGGCACAAAAGGTGATGTAAAAACAGTAATTTCTTTGGATTTATGCCATATTAAGCTGAAGAGTTGAATTACCTAATTACTTAGATGAGAAATAGTTACAAGCTTGAGTATTACTACTCCAGATATCTACAGTGTTCTTTCCTTGATTCACGGTTTCAGTTTGTGACTCCGATTTTTTTTTTGTTAGACCAAAAATCCCATAGAAAAAGATTGTCTAATAATTTAAGATGTGGTACAGATAAAGAACATGAGACAGCATAATGGAAGTACTAGTACTGACAGCCTAATCACTGGCTTTTTTTTTTTTTTTAATTTTACTTGCAGAAGTAACACAGCAAAAAAGATTGTAAGAATTTAATAAAAACTCCTGACAACCAAAAAGGTCAGGAGATCAAAAGTGCAGGTAGCGTTTTCACCTGAACATCTACAAATCACATAGTTAACTAAGTATTCCAAAGCATAATACAATGAAAAGGACATTACTCAAAAATACTGCACTGCAATCACACATATGCATCTCCTGCCGTAACATCAGGGAGACAAAGCAGTATTTCTTTCTTTCTAGAGGTAAGACAAAGAGAAAAAGTGAGGAACCTCTTTCTGCCCTGCAGATAGCTTATGAACAGATTCACAGTCCACCATGAAACAAAAAGGTAATGCTGTTAAGATTCACCACAGATTAATCTTTCTGGAAGGAAGGTATCAGGTGAACCCAAACATTGTAAACAGGACACAGTAAAGACTGGAACAGATTATTTAATAATAAATCTCCATACTCATGTAATTCTATAATTGGGCAGTAAAACCTGAATTCAAGCTAGGAAGTTATCTAGTGAAGAAAAGGTTAACAAGTACAAGGAATCTATTTCCTCATTCTTTTTTCAGCCAGCAGTCATCAATCATGTGTTCAAAACAAGAAAAAAAAATATTCTTCACTGGTCAGCAATAAAATTCCTCATTTAGAGCTCAGTTATTACAAGCTCTCTGTATGTACATTTCTTCTGTGTATCTACTACTAAGACACCAACAAAAACCAGTATCAGGGTGACACCTCTTTCAGTTTCTAACATAACCCACATGGAGATGCAGTGACACCAACATAAACACTTTTATACTTATTTACAATTCTATATAGATTGGGGTGTTTAGGGGGAGTGGGGACGTGTCTTTGATTTTTACAAGTTTATGTCCTCAATAAGTTTCAGATTTAAAAACACCATCCACTTACTTGAACTACTTTGGGCTGAACACAACTCTAGAGGCAACAGCTTTTGGCCTAAGTTCATGATAGTCTCGACATGAAATACAAGATAGACGATGTACCAATAGGCTTTACAGACTTATTATCAGTGAAAATGACCTCCATTAATTATTTACTAATTTTTAACAAACAAAAAGGAAAGATTCATTGGGAAGATTTTCCCTTGTCATGTTATTGCAAAAAGTAATCAACACAGTAGTGTATCTATTAGCTTTTTCACCAATAATTGTCTCTACTGCAGACACATGCATGAACCTCAGTATTACAACTCTTTAAAGTTCTTTGTCACGATTGAGTAGTTCAGTGCTTGAACTTTACTTGACTTACAAGGAAACAAAAAAATTAGTATAACAAATGCGCTTAGAGCTGCAGCTGTCTGTAGGACTGCAGTCTATTTCAAATATAGAAGTTAAAATTATCCGGCTGTAGTGTGAACAGGGTTGAATGGCAGTATTTTGACTAATTATCTTTTTCAAGGAGCTTTAAGAATACACAAATTAAGGGAGAGGGTATTGTGGTCAGAATCAAATCTCTGAAAGGTCACAACACTGCTCATTGGAGAACACTTCTTCTGAGATAAGATGGCAGTTTTCTGACTTACCACAAAAATTTAGTGATTTAGACCTTCCTGTACAAAATAATAATTTCTAAAACTAACTGCATGCATATACTCAACTAAAAATACAGTTCAAAAAAATTGTTCAAGATACATGAAACAGTGCTCACTGAACCATGAAGAATCTGAACTCTAACTGAAATGTTTTAAAGGTTTTTAATAAATACTGTTCACGAATAGGAGGAAGACAATTTAACAGAATTAACTTTACTAATATCACAAATTTTACCTGTACATACTGTAAACCAAGAATAAAAAGGAAGCACTGTGCATTTTTATTTTAACTAGCCTGAAGATAATTATGAATGCACACTCTGGCTGAACTGCACATATTCAGATTTTAAACATTAATTTACTTTGACTATGTGCATGTCAAAATGAAAGATTGCTGTCTGGATCCAGACATGCAGTATTAATACTGAACACATGCATTCATTTCAGGTCAGCAGACATTCCAACTCTACTTCAGCAGGTGGTAGGAATAGCACGCTAATTAAAATCTGCATTAAAAAGTTCACAAGGGGCTATCTATCCTGAAGCTCCCATGCAGAAACATGATTGCAACCTAAGTACCTGGTCCATTTTTGCTCAAGTCTGAAGAGAACTGAACTGCCCTTCATGTAAACCACCAATTACACCCCTTTCTGAACACCTACTTTTTCACTCTACCAACAGATTTTTCAAGGCAGCCCAAAGATTTCATGACCAAGTGTTAGATATTAAGGAAGATACCAAACTACTTCTTCAAACTAGTCTCACATTTAGATATCAAAGAAAAAAAAAAGTTATGCTAAGCTCATTCCCTATTAGATCTTGTCTCTGGTCACTTAAGACACCGAGTGCCCTTCTTAAGTCATACATCTGAGAACAGTGTAAACAAAGTAAAGCTCGCCTCAAGCCCAGACTACCTGTTAAGATACAGAGTTAGTCGATTTTACGTTAAACATGAACCTGTGTGTGGTCTGGCAGTTTTAAATTTTGTATTATACTTTTGGGGGTGGGTTGGTTTGGGGTTTTTGTAGTCAATACATACTACACTGAAGCCTAGAAATAAACTGACATTTTACAATCAAAAAAGTAGTTACAGGCTTTCTTTTTACAAAATATACAGCACTAGCTGCCCATAACACCACATAACATGCACAGTCCATCTACTAGCCTCATTCCTAGTACCTTGTTCCTACAGCCGAATGAGACTACGATGAGACGAACAGGCTGACTGCAAGTAAAAGCTTAACTTGATGGCTACCACAACAAATGAATTGGGTAGGGAATTACTTAAGAACCTGAAATGGAACATTCAAAATACACTTTTGACAGTGACTTCTGTTCCTCAAGTGCAACTGATAATTGCATTTAATACATTCCAAATAAACAGTGATATTAGTATTTTAACTCAGAAGACAATGATAAACAGATGATTTTTCTTCTTCAGATTTGAAAGAGACTAGGGATAAAGATAACTAGTCTATTATTGATAGCAAGAACAGAATTTTTGTTAGAAAGAAGCATAGAAGCTCTAAACCTTCCCACAGGGAGCATCAAGATAACGACACCTGCAAAAATATTCTCTCTTCATGTTTCAGAACCACCCATTTCTCTGTATCCAAACCAATGCTTCATGAAGGGAAATTTAAAGTGCAGCCTAATCCCTTCACTCTTGAAAACCACCTATAGCAAACACCCTTAGTATTCTTTCCCCCCCGTAAGCCTCACTATGTGACTTTTCATTGTAATTTGTTAACACACTTCACACACCTCTACACACAAAACCCCTGAAGAACCATCAGGTCGACCAAACATTGAAGGGATTTATACAATTTGAAGGAAGGTTAGATTAAAAAAAAAAAAAAAAAAAAAAAAAAAAAAAAAAAAGTCTTACTACTTTAACAACTAGGGTGAAAGTTAAAAAGGGTATTCCTACCAATGACTATGCCTCTCTCTCAGATGTCTGACTTGGGAGCAGAATTCTCTGTATAAACAAAGCAAAAAACGCCCACACCAGTGAACTCCTTACCTCCAAGGGGTGCTTCAGGAAATCAAGTGTCTTTTCACTTAGATAACGGACTCAACTAAAAGCTAAACTGTACATCTGAAGATGTATGCTAAAAACACTTCTTGAACACCCATTTTTGACAAATATTTCAGCATTCCTTAGGTAGTCCTTTACTTATCGCTTTGATGTAGCAGCTAAAATTTATCTTTAAACAAGGACAGAAAGTCCTATTTTAACAGTTGTTTGCTTGTTTTAGGTTAGGGTTTTTTTTGGTTGGTTGGTTTTTTTGTTGGTTTTTGTTTGGTGTCATGTTTCCCCCATCCCCCCCCAAGTAAGTCTATTGTTTATTCCAGAATGACATTTTAAAGGACACTCTTCTGCTTTTAAGGGTAACTATGAAAACATTTGTGAAACAATGTTAGAGAAAGTGATGCCAAAAAATAGTAGATTTTGTAGAGGTTAAAGAAAAAAGAAATCCTATGATGCAGCCATATATACATGTAGTCATGTATAGAAAGTACATGAATGTATGAAGTTCCATTTAAAATGTATCTTAAATCCACCTCATTCATCAGGCTTTAAATCTTTCATTTTAGGAATCTGTTTATTGAGAATGTGTCTTGCAACATAGAAAGCACATATGTTTTCAATACTGAAATGTGTCTAGAGTAATTGGGTACAAGTTGGTATCAAATACCACACAGTTTGTTTCTTAAGTCACACACTTCTAGCACTGGTGCTAGACGTCATTAACTAGTTCCACACTCTGTATACATTGGAGTGTATCCTTGACATAGTTCCTGGTACCCGAAATAAGTGGTAATGGGAGTGGAATTGTTTTTACAAAAAAAGCTAGACTGTATTAATGAAAAAGAAGAAATAAATCTCTGAAAGCTTAAAACATAGTTTTACAGGGATGAGCTGCTGATCAGCAGCATTTCTCAAGTGTCTTGTTTTCACAAAGCCAACCCTAATTCACATGAGTTTCCAGCTTTTTTTTTACTGAAGCTTAGGAAAATATTCGCATTTGCATTAATTTTTCTTCTGAGTGTCCATTAACAGTTAAGTATTAGAAATGCAAACCCCTTATACTGCAAATACCTTCTTGAATCACAATTTGAGTACAGGTCTCAAGAAAAAAAAACACAGTAATAATGATCTTTCGACACGTTCTTCTCCCAAAGCAGTAGGAACCTATAAGTGGATTCATACAAAAAACATTATTTTCATTATTAAAACCATTTTCTTACAGAAAGTAATTAATCAAGATACAGGAGGAAGGATCTCAACTGGAACCAAATACACGTTACTAATTCATTCTAGAAACTGCCTTACTACTTCAATCCAAAGGCTGTGAACACCTGCAAAATAAGAAGAGGTATATTAAACTAATTATTTTACATTTTAAACTGAAACTTAACTTCAGAATCACTGTATCATGATCAGAGATCAGCAGCCACAGGTATATATATGCTACAGCTATGTACTTTTTCTAAACTGATGAAACTTTCACCTGAGAAAACAGGTTGTCTCAGCTTTTCCATTGTTCACAAATACAAACTTCTTACTTCTATCATCCAGCCTCACATAAACTAATTTAGATCACCGTGATTTCAATGTCTTTGAAAGTTACATATAGCTAGAAACCATTTTCTGTTTCCTTCTAGTATAGTCTTTGTGAGAATACTTCCTCAGTACGAATGAGGTTTCCCCAAAAACTCAGTGAAAAAGATTGGTTTCAATAAAGTGTTGCAGCTAAAGAACACAAAAGTAACTGCTCAATATTTCCCCAGAATCTTCCTATAAGTGCGTGTGCCAATATCTGATAATATTTTTAATTTGTTTGTTTTTTAAAGAATCAAGTTCTATGCCAAAACTTCCATTTTCTCTTTAGCGTGTGCTTGGTAGCGCACAATCACAAGTGATTTCAATTAGTGGCAGGAAGGCAAGTAAACCTAGAAACGTTGTATACATGCAATGCAAATAATTTCTGATATGCTAGAACGTGTGTGTCCTAAAGAGAGTAACTAGCGAGATCTCAGGCAGTAAACGAAGAATATACCCTAACAAAATAAATCCACATGATCATTACAGTAAGAGACAACTACAGCATTCAGCAACTACATCTGTTCCCCCTTCCCAAAAACACAAATGAAATACACTTAACTACGCAAAACAAAATTTATACATGCACACAGAAAACATGCAGTCTAGTAACATAAATGTCATTTTAGCACTTCACAGACCCTTTGGAGTTTTTTCTTTGTTTGGGGTTTTTTAATGGTACGTAGCACAAGATGCAGCTGAAGCAAACTTTCTTCTTTTGTTGAAAGAATCCACACCTTTAAGAGTTGCAAACTTTCCTGACGTATGTACCGGAGAACCATGAAAATCTGCCTTGCCAAAGTTTGTAAAATATTTTTAATCATAACAGTAAAGGAAACTAACTGCTTGCTATATCATACTTCCCGCACAGTGAAAACCACTTGCTAACGCTGATCATCATGAAAAAGCCTTACGCCATCCTGATTGGACACAGCAAACCCTCGCTGCATCACATTGCTTCTTGGTACCACACCCGTAAGCTTTATTTGGATACAATCTTTTCCATGAATGAACAACTACTGAGCTTACAATAATATGGCACAGTCACTCTGAAGCCAAAAATCCAATTTTACAGAGAGAGAGAGAGAGAGAGAGGGGAAAAAAAAAAAAAAAAAAAAAAAAGGAAGTTATAACAATTTGAAGCTTTCCTCACTGAGATAGTGGAAATAACGAGTTCATGTAACTAGCATGAACGTACATGGATGATGATCAATTAAGAAAAATCATACAAATCCCTCTGATCTCCAAAGACTTTTACACTAATCACTGCTTCATTTCCCTTATGACCATATTTGAACTGACAACGGATCTCATTTTTTCTGAATAATCTTTTAGGATATTTACACAAGCCTAATGTATGCAGTGCTTCTGCATTATTAATAATTGTGTGGGAAATGAAGGAAAATTTTACCTCACTTGCTAGGGCTGCCTCTGAACTTTCAAGTCCTCTCGAACAACACAAAGTAAGTCCCTGAGCCAAGAGGTCATTTGTAGTGGGATCAATTAAGTGACTAAATTGAAAATAAAATTCAATAAAATGCCATTTTTAACCTAAATGTTAATTTAAACGGTTGTCAAAAATAGGTTTCCATAATATTTTTGGTGAAAGCACAGTTACACAGTGCCATCTAGCAGTGACTCACAGTATAGTGGTTATTATGATAATGAGTTTGACACATCAAATAGTTTGAAAAGTCCTTACCCATTTAAGTAAATTCAAAGAAACCAGTTAAGTGACCCCATGCAATTGCTACAAGCAAACCTGAAGTTGAAACATTACAGATGGAATCTATACCAACTGCTACAATTCTCTTCCCAGTGATCTAAACTCTGGCCTCAAGAGAAGGGAAAAAGGTATTTAACACCTTTCTTTGCTAGCTTATTAATTCTGAAAAAAACCTTTCTAAAATGTTCTGGAGAAGGTAAGGAAGCATTAGCAGAACTCTTATCATAATGGAGCCCTGTATAGATCTTATTGCAAGTCTGATATGAACATTCGACTTTGATTTAATGTTTCTCTAAAGTTTTTCTTCACTAAATTTAAGTGGCCAAAATTTCTCTGCTTGTCACGACTAACATTGTTGAAATATCTGAAGTTACATACACCAACAAATTTTAGTTTCCTAACATACTGGGGAAGGGGAAAAGTAAAGGGATACTTTAAGGCCCAAAAGACTGGCATCAAGATGGATTCTTTACCAGATCAAGTTGCACAAAATAGCTGCAGAAATCAATCACTGCACAAACCCCTAAAATAGTGTTTGAAGTCTAAAGCTCTAGTTTCACCAGCACATGCTTTTAACTCGGCATAAGTAAGCCCTAGTGCTAAATGAAAGTCAAGCCATCTCGTGTGCACTCGGTTTTGTTAATGTTCTGCCCTCTTTCTTTTGCAGCGTCTTAATACATATGCATAGCCACTTTTGTCCAACTTTGCAGTAAATCAAACCAAGAAACTAATCTGGTTTTGGACTAAAATGGCCAAGAAAATAAAACAGAAGGTGCCAGAGTATTTTTGAAGTTACAGTGGAAACAAAATAAAGGCAAGTAACAGAAGTGTGATGACAAGCTTTGGCTTAGATATTCAGAGTTTAGATCATTTAAAAAAGCTAGAACATCACCACTATGAACAGCAGCCTCCCAAAATGAGCCACAAAAGCAAATCCTTAAAATCCTTCGATCCAGATTTCAGCTGTCCTAGGACCTAAATCTGAAATATCATAAACCACAGTTTGAGTGAGGCATCAAAAATCAACCTATTTATCAGATTTGAACACACTAGATAAACAGACTAATGCACTAGAAGACTGCTGCAAATAAACTGGATAGCGTCTAGAGGGAAGGAACAAGACAGGTCAGAGATCTAGAGAACGTGACCCATAAGAGAAGCTTTTACGAATTAGGTCTATTTAGCCTACGTACAAGATGCCTATAGAGAGAAGTGATAGTGGCATTCAAATATGTGAAAGGTCGCTATAAAAATGAAAAGAATCAGATGTTCTCCATGCCCACTAAAGAAAACACAGGCAGCTATAAGCTTGAACTGTGCTAAAAGATTTAGGTCACACATTTGGAAACACTCTGCAACCAGAAAGGCAGTTAATCACCCAAAAGGGGTTGTGAATTCTCCATGATTGGAGGTTTTCAACAACCAGCTAAAACAAATGTCAGTGAGCGGCTCAGTCCTAGGAAGGAAAGCTCACCCATGCAGGTGCCTTTTGGCATATGATCTACGATAGGCTCAGAAATCTAAGAGGAGGCTCTGCCAGCCGTGAACACCAAGTTACAACCTGCGCCCTACAGGTGGTCAGGCAAAATAATCTTACTTCAAATTCCTCTCCAAGTCCTCCTCTGCATCAGTTTACACCCCAGAAATAAACTCTTCTCCCTGTATCCGGTGTCTGGACTGCCAGGTGAGCAGCACCACACTGAGGTGCTGTTAAACTTGAAGAATTACTCCCCTCCACTTACACATACTTCTGCCTCAGTAAAAGGAGGAATCACTAACAGCACTGAACAGCTACAGCTGTAAGTGAACCGTCAGCCATCTACAAAAGAAAATGCTGTTTTTTCCTGCTCTGTTGGGTTTGTATTGGGGTTTGTTTGTTTAAAAACAAACACTTTTACAGTGAGATTTTTCTCCTATAACAAAGTTTTTTATTACTGTTTTTCCTATTCTAATGTAATGTTACAAAGACTACCTGGAACAGTCGAGAACACATCTAAGTGGCTGTATCAGACTTAAACTTTATTTTCTAGGTAGTAGACTTCTAAAGCATATTCAGTTCACATGCTCCTTCCATCACTACCAGTCATAAGACTCAAATTTCTAGTTAAATAAATACTGGATGCTCAAATTTACCGTCAGCTAATGGTCTACAACTTTACATTAACAAAGGAAGACTAACCTGTGGTAAGTGAATTTTTAAAAGCATGATAGACAAACACAAAATTGCCAACCCATAAACAAACAAGCAAATTTCAAAAGTCAACTATCACTTAGGGAATCAATTACAAACAAACACACTTTTACCCATAAAGCCCAGCCAACAAAAGCTGAGGGTCCAAAATGCCTAATAAAATCAGCAGCCAAGTGATCTGCCTTCTATTAAATCGCAAGCCAAAAAACTCACTTCTCTATACACCAGTGTCTTGTACCAATCAACAGCAATTCAGTTTTGGCATGATTATCTCAAGGCCTATTTATAGTTATCCAAGACAAAGTTTCTGTGCAGTTTCCTTCTGTAAGCAAATTCCAAAGCCAGGAATTTGACACACAAGGCAAAAGCTGATGTCTTCTGCCTAAATAGATGAAGCCTATTCCTCACCCCTGACACTTAATGTGCCAACTTCAACTGGTAGCACACAAATGAAGCATATTGAAGTGCATACGAGATTCACAGATTACGTCACGTATGCATTTCTGCAGACATACTGTACCCCAGCTAAGCAAGACTAGTGTAAAGACTGCACTGCCTAAGTCAGCTTAAGGTTTCCATGTGTGCAAGACTGTTTGGTCACGGTATCTATCCCACTTCCCACAAAAGTTTGAAAAGAACACATACACACACCAAAAAAACAAAACCAAAAACAAAATCTCAGAAACTGGCTAGGATTAGGTTGAAGTTTCCTAAGAACTGCAGAAATAGGTTGACAATATTAAGCAGTTTTATGATGCAATAAAGCTGTTTGCTTCTCTAAGATGCAGAGTTATCACTTCTCATAGAGTGAAATATATCTGTCTATACTGTTACTAAAACCAAATAATTACTCAGTTTCAGTGAAACATTACGAGCATTTGCAAAACTTGCTCAAATTCAAAACAGGCTTTTGAGTGTAGCAATGCCACAGAGAGGAGTAGAAGGATGAAGATACAACGGTTATTCCAAATTCACCACCAGGAGGATACAAGCAGCATGGGAGTCTGCTCCATCCTTGGTGCAGACTGTGGCACAATGACATTCACTAACACAGGTCTCCCCCGAAACTAGATGCTTCCCAGCATTCATGTACAAGGGACAGACTGCCCTTTAACAACCTGCTTATCTCCTCTATTTTGACTATCATTCACAATAAAATATCTTTAAAATCTAAATAAAATACATACAAATTAAAAAAAAAGAAATCTATACAACCCAGAAGATAACCTCAAGAAAATGATATATGCTCACCAATAACAAACACAAAAGCATTTGCACCAACCCTAAGTTAATCACAGAAAATTAACAAGTAGTGTACATAGCTAAGCCTTACCCACATTCAATTTAGGATGTTAATTCACAGCAACTGGCACTTTTCCCCTCAAAAAACATACAAAACCAGATCCTGAATTTGCCTGAACTTAGTTTTGGGAACTTAAAATAACACTGCACTAACTGCAATAGTTACCATCTACCTGCCTTACAAAACTCTAACAATTAACTACTGAAGCCCAACCTGAACACCACCTGCTTTGACACTATTAGCTAAACTCATGGTTTTACTTATGCTGTAGTCACACATTTCAACAGATAGAATTTTTCAGCAGTCCTTGTAATTTTCAGTGCCTTGGTGTAATACACACTGTGAGACAGTCTACAGAATTATTGAAATAAAACAAAATTTAAAACCATTCCTTAATGAAAATCGGCAGGTGGTCATTTTGATTATAAGCAAAATCCTCAACTAATGCTTCAAAGAGAAGTCCATATATAAAGCCAACCTCCCCAGATCAAACATGAAGAAAAAAGGGGCTTCCAAATGGAATAGTTCCTTCAAACAGATGAAATTAACAATTATACTTCATGAATCTCAAGCCCATTACACAGACTGTTTGGAAGGGCAGCTAATAATTTATGTTTTGTGTTGGACTCAAGGTAAAAAGCAGTAACTGAGACAAAACAGAAGTATGAAACACAGGCCTTCTTAGCGTTCAACAACAAAGCTGCCATATAAATGGACGTAAGCCCAGAATAGCAGCAAATAATTTAAGTTAAAGCCGATTTAACTGAATGCACAAGTGCACTACAAATTTGCAGACTAAGCCGGGAAGCGAGCAGCACGACTCAGCAGCGCGGGAAGAGTTAAGAGCCCTCCCGGCTCCGCTACTTAGCCAATGCTGCCACCTGCTGGCCGCCGCCGGTACACCCTGCCTCCGCCCAAAGGGCCCCGCACCGCCTTTGCCATTGAGCACAAGCGGCAAAAGGCACTACTGAAAATCACGGCCGATCTAAGCAGCAGACACACTCCCAGCGATGGGATGGGACCCTGGGAGCGAAAAATACCTACATGCACTGTTACTTGTTTTCTCGGTGACAGGACCTGTTCTACACCTGGGAGCCACAGAAACACTGACCAGGCTTACATGAACATAACCCAGGTTGGCCATGAAATAGGAAATATAAATTACTAATTATTCAGCTCTGTTAGGCCAGCGCGGACAGAAAAGTACTTTATTTGCTCCCATCAAAGAGGAAAAGCACTGTGTCTCCTATCTGTTTAGTGAGTTTCTACTGTCTCCAGTCAGCCCCCATAATCACAAGGCAGTCTTCTCTTCACATACTCTCGGGCCTGACAGAAAGAGAACAGTAAAGGTTAATGCCATATATTTGGAGACACAACACAGTTCAAGATCAGTTGTGCTACTGATCAGTTCTTATCAGCAACATGCCAGAAACTAACTCACTTAGGCCTGCCTCACATCACCTCACCTCCCTGGAATAACATACAGCAACAGCAACTCACACGTGCACAGGCACTCATACTGCAACTGCCTAAAAAACATTCACAAAATATATTAAAAGCATCTTAATGCAAAGCTGTGCAGCAAGGCTGACTATAGCAAGTTCAGAGAACTTCATCCCAATCAGCAATTTCCCAAAAACAAGCAGCTGGCAGCTAAGCTTTGGCTTTCCTCAGAAATGGAACTGTAGCCGAACCCTCCTCCACTACTCCCCAGTCACAGAAGGTAACAAGCAGGTCTTCTTCAGGGGCTCCTACAAACGCTCCTGACCAAAACATGGTCTTGTTTCTGCCTGTGAGAGTAAAATCAGTAGATCTGGTCTGTTCTCCCACTAGCTTTTATTAATATTCTATGAATTATTACTCGTAACACAAAGAATCATGAGATACGTGAAGCATTAGCTTCACATTTTATATAAAGCTGAGGCATTAGCCTCAGTAGAGAACTCTATGAAGCTGCACATCACCTGTGAGTCTACGTTGAGCTCACTTCATCACTGCTATTTATGCTTCATTTACTGATTGCTTAACCATCTACTACAGGGACACATTCCAGACAGAAGGATGCATGCTACCAGAAGTTGAAATTTGCCTTTCACGGTTCAATCCTTTTCAAATTCATTCTTCTGTACTACATGAAGTTCAGCACTGCCAGAACTAAACCTTATTGCACAACCACAAGAGCATGCAACCAATTGATCTGCCACTAGAATTAACCCTAAGCATGTACGCCTGCGGATGTTTACCTATGTAGGCTTTGTGCAAGTGTCTCTGAAGTTACTGTGCATGTAGGATTTTATGCCACCTCCCACCATTCCATGCCACCATTTTAGGCCACCTCCCAACTTTCATTCACCAGCCCTGTGACTGTGAAAGGAAAGCACTAAAAATGGGGGCAAAACCCCCAACAATTCTTAGATGGGCTGTAAAATAGATTGCTTTTAATGGGATAAAGCAAACAGTACACACTTGTCAGATCAAGCCCTAATGGCAGCAATACAGGAAATCTCCGAGGTAAAGAACACACATGCTAGTTCTTTCCAGTCCCCCTATAAACAGAGAAAACATTTTGCGGTTCGAGAATTAGAGGAGTTCTAGTCCATAACACAGAAGATATCCTCAAAGCTGGTACACCAATTAACAGAAAGTTGCCTCACGGGAATAAGAAGTTGATGCTGAGAAAACCAAAGTAGAGGTCATGTATCTTGTGCTGTGCTACAAGTCAGAAGTGGTAAGTAACAGAACTCTAGCCACACAAGGACTAGGAAGTTTTACAGGGAACACAGGAGCAGTAATACACAGCTGCCAAACCCACAATTATACATTAGTTTACAGGGACCCAAGTAACATGCACTGCAGATCAGCCACAGCATGATGTATTTATTAACTACATTGCAGGACAGCACCCCAACAATACCCAGACCCATCTTCCCATTCACTGCCTTATAGGACACTTTAGGCTGCACTGGGAATACCTGTATTCCCCCAAAGAACCGTGAATTCTTGATAGTCTACATTAATGCAATTCCAGCTCCACCCCAGGAATAACACCTTCTGTCTCATTTCACACTCTCTTCTCATCCTCTTAACATCTCACCATAAAAGTTTCAGATTCTCAACAGATGACAAGAGCTCTTATATCTCCTTGTAAGATGGCTCTTGGTAAATTCAACTGTGGCAATTATTTCAGCAGCAGTAAAAGACTGAGACTAAACAAAACAACACCCACCACACCCACATCCCAAACCTTCACACACTAATTGTGCACGTCAGAGGAGGGTTTAAAGGCCCAAGCACCAAGAGCCAAAGCACAAAGCAAACTTGTAACAAGCAGCAACTTACACTGTCTGAAAGCAGACCACATAGCTGGAACTGTTAAGACAATTATCTTGTTTTAACAGCAGTTTAGAGAAGTTAGTTTACTGCCTCTCTTAGCATCAACAACTGAATGCTCCTATTCTCCAGATTATCAGACAGTTTGAATCTGAAAAAAGAATGCTGTTGCAGTAGCAGTTATGCAAGTAAGGTTATCAAGCAATGCAAAAGTCATACAGGATTGTGACTCTACAAGTTATAAACAATGAAAGAATTCCTCAGCAAGGGTACAGAACAACACAGGATTTACACCTCGGTTCACTTTTTTCCATTGCTCAGCCGCTTCAGAGATTGAGTTTCACCCCTACAGTGTTTTCAGAGAAAACAGAAATGCCTCTCATCACCAGAAAAGTCCTTTGGGTTACTATATGTATTTAAACCACTCCCCATACACTCCCACTTTCCCGCAAAAAAAAAAAAAGGTTGTAAAGTATCTTTTTTCCGCCTAAATCGTCACTGCAATCACAACATTTGAAAAGTACAAATCTAAAAGCTAAGACTAAACTTGAATTCTCTGATAAGGCTAAGTATCAAGCACTTACAGAGCAGCTAATAAAGATTTGTCTTTTAGCTTAGAAAGAGAATACTAAAAATACCTCATAATGAGGATAGCACCCCAAAATTACACAGTAATCACTACCTTTTACATGATACTGATGAAGCAACAGAGAAGCATTATCAGCAGGCGGGAGAGAGGAAAAGGGAAAGACCAATTGCCGATGCTGAGGAACTAAAAGCATAAACAAGAAAACAGCAAACCCCTAGTCAAAATACTTCACCAACCACTACACAGGTAGCAGAGAGCTTATTTTAAGTTAACAAATACGCAGAACATAGTAATCTGTTTAGGAGATTTCCACTTTGGGACAACAAAATGAATCAAAATCTAAAATAATTAAAATTTTATTGTGCAGTAGAAAAGTACTTTTAGAACAACACTTAAAACACCAGATTCTGAATTGCAATTCACAGACCAAGAGTCAACACCTGAACAGTCCTAGTAATTTCCTTTATTTTTCACTTGGATGAATAAAATGGATCCTGCAGCATGCTTTGCTGTATCTGTATGGGGATGGCCAAAGTCTAAGAAAGCATTGTTTAAGCAATATAATGCGCATTATGCAATGTCTTTGAATGCTGAAGTCTGTATGAGTTTGTAGCACCTCATCTGCTTTTTCAACTGCAGACTAAGCATGTTCCCTTTTACATCTGTCTTCTTTTCAACGTCAGGTCTTAAATAGATCAGAGCATTTTTTCCTTCTTTGTCTTTTTCCTTCTTTCTTCTACTCAAATTTGCTGTTTGAGCAGAGGGACAGTCTTAAGGGTACCTCAGTTATATCCACTGGTAAACAAAACTGACAAGAGTTTAGAAAATTAACAAGTAGAAGAGGCAATGAAAAACCCAGATAATTTCTTTAATAGTATTCCAAAATATTGATATTTGCTTTAGAGAAGTACATAAATCCTCTGCATAGTGAACTTCAGAGTTGCAAGATATGTAACAAGCACTATAAATACTAAGCTTCAATAGCAATTGGCAAATCTCACTCATCAAAGTCCCATCAACAAATACCATAATCACAGTAACAGAGTAAGCTCTCTGACAGGCACAGGAAGGAACCTGTGAAAAATACAGCATCTTTCCATCCAAAAATCTTACAGAAAAATTGCATGAGACAGTAAAAGCGATGCCTGAACAAAAACTAGTCTAAAATTGTACAAGTAAAGCTAAGGACCTATAATATAACAGTTTCCATGTGCTAAATCAAAGCCAAGGCCACTGAATTAGCAACAGAACAACTCCACCCCTTTCTGCTTCTGAAATCCCATGCTACAGCAGGAAGAAGTTCCATGCTAGCATTTATTTCCAAAGGAAAAAAAAAACAGTTTAGTGCAGATAAGCTTTTACTGGTTTAGCTTCACTGAATGTTTAATAACGGTTTTTGCTTCCTGTTCATAAACAGAAAGTCACTGTTTATTCTTTTGGTATTTCTGAGTAATTGGTAGTGTCTCCCCTCCCCCCCAACTCCACCAGCATGTTTTACAATGACTGAGGCTTTGGACCTGAAAAGCCTCAATCCGAAACCAATTATCACAATAAACATACCTAACTGCTTGATCTGTCAAAAGGGATTCCAGAAGGCTGGACCAAAAAGCATTCATTTCATAGAAACAGAAACCTACAGATGCCAAAAAATGCTAATATGACTACCCGCTTCAGGAATCGAATCATTCACGGTCTGACTATACATGTTTGGCTCCATTTTTCAGAGAGAAAATACTGTTAAGTGGCACACATACTGAATTCCCTTCCCAAACATCTGGCTCACAGTAGTTGATAGCTCCCAGCTCACCAACTTCCTCTCTTTCACAGAAGGCATTACTTGTCTGTACCATGAGTTTCTTCCTGCAGGGCGTATGTCAAAGGGAGCACTCTAGTAGGTCTGCAGGCATATCTAATACAGGGAGTCATGCTGCCAAGAAACCAAAACCAGTTTTAGAACCATTAAAGCCTCCATCAGCTACACTGTTTTCAGAACATGAACAAGTAGCACAGTACAGCCCCACACTGATAGCAGCTGGTCCACACATTTCTGCGTGGCTCAGACTAACAAAGGAGCTTTGTGCTCCCACAGGATGGTATGCAAGATTTGTTCAGAACACTGCCTACCTTCACACTGTAAAGAACAAAAATAGGTTCAGCTCTTCAGATGGCTTCCCTTTGCCATTTTTTAAGCTGATGCAGCTCCTGATTTTTAATCACCATTGCTGTTATTGCAGCATCTGTATATTGCCAGTTCACACTGTGCTCTTGCCCCAAATAGAAGTAGTCTTTGTGGTGAAAACTGTAGCACCTCAGTTTTCACCTTTGGATATAGCCACTCCTGAAAGTAACAAAGGGTGTTTGTATAGAAAGAACATTTTTTAAACAGATGAAAGACAAAATGGACAGACACACACTTATGCTTCTCCTGACCAGAGTTCAAATCAAGAACAGCAGAGAATCCATACAATAAAAAGGGGTAAGGAATGATGTGAGAATTAGATTTTTGCAACAAGTCACAAAGATTTATTTCTATAATTAGAACACATTCATTATATCAGTGTTAGTTTCAGCTAAATCAACTTATAAGGAAGGTTGTATATTACAACTTCTAGTTAGCAATGAAAGTCTGATACTGCTTCCTTTATTTTTTTTGTTTCAATCTTACAATTACATAAAAGACTAGAAATAGTACTTGATCGTTTCCCTTACAATGGACTAGCAAATGTAAGTAAAGCTCACATTTTATTTCTTAGAACAAGAACTTTACTTCAGCATCCCTTCAGTAAGTGTTGACTCAAAAGCTTAGGAAGCAGGCTAATCAACACTTGTAAGTAATAGCTGTTTGGGACCCTGTGACAACAGACAATCTTTACCTTAGTGAATATTTCTAACTTTTCCTCAAGTTTACAACAGTCATAAACTAACAAATTCTAGCAACTGAGAGGCACTGAATTAGAAAAAAGCTCTTGTGAAACATTCTATTATCTTTGAAATAGTGAAAACAATACTAAGTTTAATTTCAAGAAATATCTGAAATTTTGATTATGTTAAGCAATACTTGCTGAGTATTTCACTGTATAAGACAAAAAGAGATTAAATCTATTAAGATTCTATCTGAACTTCTCAGATGACTTATTATTAAAAAAAAATAAAATAACATGCTTTCTTAAAAACGGATTGAAGAGAGATACTTAAGAAATGTTGGGAAACTTTCTGTATTAGCATTTCCTTCATAGTAAAATGGACAGCATGAGCAGTAAGCGATGCACCAGATGCTAAAAATCTTAACTGTCACTTTGTCAAAAGGAAGACTGTTGTCTTTTGTTGTCACTGCACACCTTTGACAAGCAGTTGACTCTATTTCCTCTGTAACCTCCTACTGCGTATTGCTATCTGCAAGTAGGAACTTCCATGTGTCCTCTCTTCTTAAGGCTGAAAAAAGCCAGTCTTCCCAGTCTCTTCTACACCATGTGCTCCCAAAGCATCTTGGTGGCCCTGCACTGGACTCACTCCACTAAACTAACTTCTCTCTTTTCTCAGAGAGACTATCACACTGGACACAGCATTTCCAATGCCATCTCACAAGTACCACATAAGCTTGCTGAAGGATCACCTTCCCAGACCTGCTGGCTACACTTTTGCTAACACAGTCCATGATGCAGTTTGCCTTTTTTTGCCACGAGTGTACGTTGCTGACTCATGTTCAGTTCTTGTCAACTTCAATCCTAAAAATCTTTTTTCCACAAAGATGCTTTCTAGGCAGCCTGCCCGCCCACCCTCACCTTTACCACTAGCTGGGGTTATGCCAACCCTAGGATTTTGAATTTGCCTTTGCTAAAAAACATATGGCTTGCATTAGCCTGCCAAGGTCTCTCTGAACCACAGCACTGGTTTCCAGCCTGTCAACCACTTCCCCCACTTTGGCATAGTCTGCAAACTTGTTGAAGGTACATCACATTCTGTCTTCCAAGTCCGTTAAAGACATTAAATAGATCAATCCCAGTGTGAAACCCTGAGACACATGATTGGCAAACCAAGCACTAACAGAGCACTTCCATACACACTTGTGGCCAGAAGCATCATTACATTGAGCACATATTCTCACATACAGCTACCATACTTGCAATACTTGCACTGAGTTCCAGCTTCACCGACAGCCTATAAAGAAGAATATTAAATAGATGGATTTGTAAAAATTCACTTTAGCCAGAATTTGTAACCAATATTTTTGTTCTACTGAACAAAAATCAAATTTTCAGAGGTCCTTAAATATAATAACTTAAAAAGAAGTAACCTAATTTCACAAAGAAAAAAGCAGACTATGTAATTTCCACATACCACCTCAGCATTGGGGTTTCCTTGTTTGTTTCATTTAATGTAAGCATATACATACACACAAGTGAACAAAATCAAGACACTGATTTAATAATGACCAGAAACTAGCAGTCAATTTCATACACAATTGCCAAAATTACTCTATAGGTACTTCTATCTCAGGTACCAAAACTGTTATTCAGTCTTCAGTTCTCAGTTTCAGATTCTAGGTGTAGACTTATTTCTACCCTAAGGTTATGAACATTTAATTTGCTAAAAAGAGAAGGTACCTATTTTATTCTTTTTTCCCCTCCGCTGCACTCCATCTTTCCTACATTTATCCCAGTAGAATTCAAACACCACTGGACAGCCACCGAACCTTGACAAGCCAGAAATAGCTTCTGGAATACTATGCATTAGAAAAATTAAGGAAAAGATAAGTTTAATTTAAGCAAGCCACAATAAAGCAAAACCGAGAATTCATTTGCAGTCTTACTGCTGTCACAAATCAGGCATTTTGGACGAGCACTCCATTAGTCTGTGAAAAGAGCATACCTACTCCAGAGGTGCACTACAAATTAGGATATCACCTTGGCTCCCTAAAATAGTTCAGCACTTGAATAATTCAGTATCTAGTTTCTACTTCAATAAATACAGAAAGATCAACTGCAAAAAAGGAAATAAAATGCAACTGCTTAGCAATATCATGAGATGCTCCAAAAAAAGAAACAAGCATTCTACAAAATGAGGAATAAAATACTTATAGCAATAGGTCAGGAAAAACAACTTTGAAGTCTTTCAGTATAACCAGGAAACAATTTTAAATGCAAGACAGACCAAAACTTTAATTAATGGATAAAATTTTAATTTTTGACTACTCATAAGCTACACAAAAGTAGTCAGGTAATAATTCTCCACATTTTCAGCGTTTTAGAGTTCTCCCTCACCCTCCAATGCATTTTGCATCAAGGAGATTAAACGTGGCCAGCAAAACCACGAGTTTGGGTTTTTTTTGTTTAGGACTGGGGAGGCAGAACAAGGTGACAGAGACCATTGTAAAGTATTTGGAAGAAAAGGAGAAATAGTATTTTCAGCTCTCTTTAATGTACATACAAGATAAAATCCTGTATCATCCCACTTCCATCAAAGGATCATTCACATGGTGCAGTTCACCTCTGCTCCAGCAGCAAACACATCACTAAGAGACAATACACTTCCTTCCTCCCTCTCTTTCTCTCTCACTTGGGTTCCATCAACTACAATCAGACAACCAGCTAGATTCTGCCCAAGAATTACCTCTCCCTCCCACTCTTGTGTAAACTTTCCAATTAAGTTTAGCTAGTGAAATGCTCACAGAAGGCACTGCATGAAATCTCAGACAGCTGCTCTGTCAGGAAAATCTAACCATTCTGAAAGCACTCTTGTAATCATTCTGCTGAATGCCAAGAAAACACTTTATCTCCTCACCTTCAAATCAGAAAGAGAGAAAAGAGGGATGTAAAAAAGTTCAATTGAGACTAAAAACATTTGATGACAGCTTGACAGCTCTGAACATTCACCCCAAAAAAAACTGACTTATGCTACCTGTCCGATATTGTTACCTATAATTTTGTATCCATATGCAGCCAGCTGTCCAGCCATATATTCACCATCCGAATTATTGTGAGAACATCCCCATGTACGAATCCAGATTTTCTGAGCACCAGGAATAATGCTGTTAAGTAAAAATGAATGAAAAAGGCAAGTTAAAAGATGAACAAGGTTCCCCTATAAGCCCATTGAGCAGACTTAATTAACAGTAATTATCCAAATATAAAATAACCTACACAAATAGTACCACCACCAAAACAGCTGGTTAAGCTCATCATAATTATGCGATTTTCTTGTAATGGATTTTAAGTCTGGCTAGGATAGAGTTAACTCTCCCCACGGCAACCTGCATGGTGCTGTGTTTTGTTTTGTGATCAAAATCGTGTTGGTAACAGACCTGTGGTTTAGTTATTGTTGAACAATGCTTGCACAGCACCAAAACCTTCTGTTTCCCACTGTGCTCCATCCCACCACAAGCAGGCTGGAGACAGACAACAGCTTTGGAAGGAAAATGGACAGAATGGCTGAACCAAATTAACCAAAAAGATAAACCATATGATGACATTATGCTCAGTAATAAAAAAAGGGGGGCTTGGTCTTCTCAAACTAGCCATTGTTCTGAGACTGGTTGGGCATCAGTCTGCTTGTAGGAGGTGGCAAGTGATTGCTCTTGCATCACCTGGGGTTTTTCCCTACTCTTTCCTTCACTTAAACTTCCTTTATTTCAACCCACAAGTTTTCTTGCTTTTGCTCTTCCAATTCTCTCCCCCAGCCTGCTGGGAAAAGGGGTGAGCAAGTAGCTGGGCAGCTGCCCAGTTGTTGGCCAGGGTCAAGACAGCACAAGCAGCAAGAAAAGAATTTTAGAATGGAGAAGGAACGAGAGCTGTAGGATAAGAAGAGATTCAATACGCTGCAGTTACATTAAAAAACAAACAACCAACTCTGAAAATTATCGTATCATTTAACAAGTGACTGCTCTGAAATCAGGCCACCAGCAAACAAACTGTTAGAGCTAAACTGCAGCCCTTTGATATTATGTCACCCATTGATTTTAGTTCCCTCCATGCAAGCCATCTATAAATTCTTAGCTTAAGCCTGCTACTAGCCACACAGACAACTGAAAGCTCATATCGACCTTTCTGGGCCATAGAAGCATGGCAGATGTGCACCATGGAGCTAGCACACACAATTGTTTAAGAACCAACAAAAAATTCTGGAAGAAGCTCCCACTGAAACTCCTGGGATAACTGTGTCAGTGAGCTATAGATGCCAGTGCAAGAACACCACACATCCTGGAACACAATCCTTTGCCTTGCCCACATCTTCCCCCTCTCCATGCTTCTTTTTTCAAAGATACTTCCCCTACCTAGAAACAGGGATTTGTTGATGGAAGATTAATGATCATTAAGTAGATGTGTGCAACACATGTTGCACATGTACAATGTATTTAGACTTTCTACGGTCTAAACAACATACACTCAATATGCTTTCCTGGGTCAAAAACACTAATCACAGCCATATCTGACTACTTAGGAGAATAGAGTGCTACTGTGAAGTATCTGTAGACCATTCATTCAGCTCTATATACACTCCTGGCAGAATGGGGTCAATGCACCTTTATGGGGCTTCACAGAAGTGTGCATTGTTACACTTACAAAATCTCTTTTTAACAGTAATGGAAAAACAAAATTGTATTTCCTATGCATTCAAGACATGCTCTCATCAATTTCACTGCAGCAGATAATTGATTCTGTTCTTACAGGAATCACAAGAAGGAAAAATGCCAAGATATATTCCATAGTTAATGCAAACTTTATTTCCACTGAAATAAAACAGTAACTTTGAAAGAAGTTTCACTGTATCACTTCAGGAGGTATATACAAAAAGTACATCCTTTGGAAATCCCACATTCCAGAAATCAGGTGGGAAGACTGAACCAAGGAAGACATGCCCTTGGTGGAAGAGGATCAGGTCAGGGACACTTCAGTAAACTGGGCATATTTAAGTCCCTGGGTCCTGGCAGCATGCACCCACAAAATATGGACGTACTGCAGACAGTCCCACAAACAGCCATGAAGACAGTTAAAGAACCGGAGTATCTCTCATAGAAGGACAGGCTGAGAGAGCTGGGGATGTTCAGCCTGAAGAAGGAAAGGCTCATGGGAATCTTACCAACACACAGAAATAACTGATGGGACAGTGCAAAGAGAATGGAGCCAGGCTCTCTTCATCAGTGCTCAGCAACTAGACTAGAGGCAACAGGACAAACTGACACACGGGAGATTCCCTCTGAACATCAGTAAACACTTTTTCACTGTGACGGTGACCAAGCACAAGTACAGGTTACCCAGGGAGGTGGTGGAGGCTCCCTCTTTAGAGATATTCATAGAATCATAGCATGTTTAGGTTGGAAAGGACCTTAAAGATCATCTAGTTCCAATCCCCTGCCATGGACAGTGACACCTCCCACTAGACCAGGCTGTTCCAAGCTCCTGTGCAAACTGGTCTTGAACACTGCCAGGGATTCTTCTTATACTATCAAGCTGTACCTACAAAAGGTTGTTTATCTTTAAAAAAAACACGAATGTTAGTAAATAAAAACAAAGTGTCTTCAATGTCTTGCCACAAAAAAAAACTTACCCATATTCAAAAACTACCTACGCACAATCCTGGCCAAGTAACCCTTGGTGACCCTGCTTGAGCAGGGGTTTTGGACACGATGACCTCTAGAGGTCCCTGTCAACCTCAAACCTTTTATGACTCTCAGAATTCTGTTCATATTTCTTATTCCAGATCTCATTCCAGTAGTCAAAAGGCTACTCCAGGACTGCATTTTTAATAGCTCAGCTGCTGTTCAGGTCATTAAGGTGAAGCAGACCATTTTTCAGAAATGTCTTACACATAAAACCATTTTTCCCAGTCTGATTACTCCATTGATCAGTACCTCAGTCATAACTGATTTCTACAGAAAGTTTGTCAAGGACAAGCAATTTGGTTAGGATTTATTATTCATTATCACTACATTTTATAAATGCTATTTTACTAATTTTTCTCTTGTATTCAAATTTTCCATTACGAGATAGAGAGCCTTCCACCTTAGTTTTAGAAGCTGACAATTCATGCAAGAGAAAAGCAACAAGATACGGTTGAAGGAAGAACTTACCTGTCACTTGGGGGATCATCATCTGTCTGATTATTTTTTTGTGAATTGCGTTTTCGTACTTTTGGAAAAACATTCTTCCTTACAAATTGCCGATCATGTGGTTTCAAGTCTTCTGCTGACACAATATCTTCAATATCTTCAAGCACCGAATCACAGGCAGCTGGCATCTTCAAGACGTATTAGAGAAAACTGGTATTAGCAAACATTTGAATACAAACCCAAGGCCTAGTATCCAGCATATATGTCCTCATAAAGAAAAGTCTAATCTATTTCTATATACACCTGCAATATATCGTACATACGAGGAACACTGAGCACACAAAAAACAACTGACTACCCAGAGATATTTCCTGATGCTCCCTTCTCCCCAGATCTCAAACACAGGCAGGGAGAAAGCCACAAACCATATAAATCCTTTTTTTAATCATCTGTACCTTGTCATCTTCTAATCAAAATAAAAACCCTGCAACTTCCCTGACATATCTAAGATACAAGTATTTTTAATTGTGTCAGGAATCAGTGAAATAATGAGTTCATGTTATGTGATGAGATATGCTTCCACTCATCTCAGGAGAAGAATGAAAAATGCAGCACTCAAGTGCCTGCTTCAGAAGCTGGCTGTTCTGGCTTATTTTTTTGTGTGTGTATGCCAAAACCAGCTGCACAGTATTCCAATATGTCTCCATTGTCCTACTGGAAACCAAACTATTCCTAGAATTCCTGATCCTACAGGCCTTTCATTTGAATTACTTCATTCATCAGGTCAGCAAAATAAAAGTTCTTGTCCTCAGGTATGAGATGTTAAACAACTATACCCTAGCTAACATAAAATAACTAGATTATCATCTGGCTTGTATGACATACTAGAAGACTACTAACATCTAACTAGATCTTCCACAAGAAAGTGCATATATCTATCTCCCAGCAAATCTCAAGATACAGATCAGTTTTCAGGGGTGAAGTTATTTGCTAAAGGAGACTATAAAAAAAGTTACTGCAATAATTACACACCTCATACCATGCTGTACGTAATTCTTAATCAGAATAAAGTCTGATTTACCACTGGAAACTTGGTCTTGTAGATGTCTCAACAGCTTACTAAGGAAATCAAAAAAGGGCATTTCACAGATTTTAGAGGGAAAATACAACACTTTACTAACTGACAGTGAAGAAAAAAAAGCCCTTTAATTTCCTTAAAACCAGATTTCAGGAACAGAAAATTCGGACTACTGGCATTCAAAATACTTTCAGCTGTTGCAACTGAATTATCCCAGAATAAAAGAAGTTAAACACCTGTGCATTTTCCCAGTATGAGTCATTCAGTCAACCTTGCAAAATATACTTCAAAGTAACCTGAACAATTACACATCTGCATTTCAGTTAAAAGGAATACAATGATGTCTCAAGGAAGATGCATCTGCATACTTAAGCATTTAAGCATTCATCTAGATCCCAGCATATATAAAATAACACAGCAAAGGATGAACAAATATAAAAAGCTGTCAAAAACTCCAGCAGTGAAGAACACTGGGGGGAGGTGACATCCCTTATATTACCTTATACCAGTAGTAAGTACATACGAACAGGAAAAGGTATCAACCCAATACAGGGAAGGAAAAAAAGTTGATTTGTTGTTTTCTTCTCTCTTCCAGAAAAATATCTCATATATTGGAGCAGCTGGCAAAATAAATCAGCTTAGTTTATTTTATTTAGTTAGTTATTTTACTTATTTAGTTATTTTTATTTCACTAAACAAAGAATATAGTTAAAATAAAATTCATACCTTTTTCATCAAGGTTTAACTCCTCTTGGATAATACTCCTGGGGAAAAAAGATACTGCATGAACAAGCAGAACTAGCAAACAGAAAACTATGAGTTCACGTTATTACCCTTCAAGTATTCATCTTGCCTTTGCAGAAATACGTTTCTTGCTCAGTCTGACCTTATCAAGAGTAGGTACACATGCTGGCTGACAAGGTGGAACAGTGGCCACATTTTCCCTGTTCTTCCCTGAGCTGAGGCTGTAATCTTTTAAAATCTTCTTTTATAGTCTTTTTTGTCAAAAGTCTGATCTATTTAAGTTCTTTTAGAACATCTACATATTTCTTTCATCAGGAGTTTAAAATTTTGAATGAAAGAAGGAAAAGAGATTAACAGAAAATTTTAGCTAAGACGTTCACAGCTTTAGTTTTTTAATTGCAAACACAGGCAAGTTTTTTTTAGACCGGATAACTCAATATCTACACTAGCTCCACATGCAAACATGAGCTCTCTCCTTCACAAGCAAATAAATAAATGTAGATTCCTGCAGCTACTCTGACAGACTGACCAATGTAAGAGACAATAACAAAATTACAAATTAACATGTTTTCTTATACTGAGAAATTGTACTTACAGAACTTCATGTTTCTCGTTAAAAAATGAATGTTAGTAAATAAAAACCAGTAAAAGTGTCTTTAACGTCTTGTCACAAACAAAACCTCCCGAACCCTAGTCAATTTCAGCCACCCCTCCTCGATCCTCTTGCGCATACCGAGAGCACTTCTTCTCACTGAGAAAACTTCCATCTAGGTGGAAGAGAACTGCTCTTCCATTCATTTACCAACAGGTGTCTCCGGTAAAACCCCACGCTTTTACCCTGAGGCTTACGCAGCGCAAAACAGAAAGGGTAACACTAATATCCACTAAAACCGACCCCCCACTCAGCCTGGCTCACCGCAGGGCCCCAGGGCCAGCTTATTCCGTGACCCCCGACAAGCGGCAGCCTGATGTCGTCTGGCCCAGCCTGGAGCCCAGCTGCGCCCAGCCCGGAGCCCAGCTGCGCCCAGCCCCTCAGCAGGCTTCCATTCCGCCGACATCACCCGACCCCGAGCAGCAGCCTGGCAGCTCAAGCCTCTGCGGGATCCCGCCAGAAGCGTCACCTCCTCCCCCGGCTTCAACGTGGGGCCCGGGGAGGCTCCACACGACACAGAAGCACCATACGAGCGGACACCAGCAGTGCCAGGCGGGGGTAAGCGGCTTTCACCGTCACAACCGGGCACGGGAAGGGTACAGAGGAGTGAAAGGCGATCCCTGACGCTTACCTCCGCCAGGCGCTCTGCAGCCTCAGCCAGGTTCCGCCATCACGGCCGCTGCGCCCCGCCTCTAGCCCCCGCGCGCGCTGCAGCGCCAGGACGGTGGCCGGCAGCAGCCAAAAGAATCAGCAGAGGCCTGCGGGATAGCCTCGCGAGGGCGGGGCGGGGGCACCGTGTGGCGGCCCGCCCGCAGATAGCCCGGCGTTGCCCGTCATGCTGCCAGAGCGCTGAGGTGTTTGTTTGACAGCCGGGCCGCCAGTCTTGGCTCTCTCGCCGTTGGACTGCCTAGGACCATTGGAGCCTTAACGCGGCCGCTGCGCCGGGCCGCCCTGGCTCTCGTCGGGGAGCGGGGGAGAAACGAGGAGCGGCGCCGTGAGGCAGGTGTCCCAGGGTCGTTTTCTCGGACGGTTGGAAAGACCTGCGGGCTCACCGCCCTCAAAGCGAAGAGGGTTCCTGGACAGGCCCCCGCCGCCTTGGCCGGAGTGGTCGGGTCGCTCGTTCAGGCTGGGATCCGCACGGCATCGAGTTGCCGGGCAGCTGGGTGCTGCAAACAGCGGATCTGTGAGCCTGGAGGTGAAGCTGTGGAGGTGAAAGTGGATTTTCCCGCAGCAGTGCGCCGTGGCTGTGTTTGAAATACAAATAACCAGCGCCGGGGTAGCTGCTGAGCACCACCGCCATGCAGTATGCAATCTCTGATCGAGTTTCCTGAATCCTTGGAAACTTACCTTTATTTTGTTTGGAAATTAGGTCCAGCAATATGTGTCCAGTTAAAACAGTTGGATTCTGATGTATCTGAACCAAATGAATGATGAGCTAGCTGTTCTTGTTATGTCCACAACACTTTTTTTTTTTTTTTTTTTAATCAGTAATTCCTCAAAAGACATTGCTATTAGCAACTTTTCTACATAGTCTAGAAGACATTGATCAAAATATTTAATGTGAGATGGCTAAAGTTTCTGGTATTGTTTTGCTCCAATATAAGGCTAAGAGCAACTTTTGTGATTAATTTTTAGAAGACATCAGTCTGGGTGTTTAAACTTGGATGGCTAAAGCTAAGGCTCTAAGCAGACACATTATTAAGTATAAAGTTTCCTTGTTGATCGAAGTGTGACAGGGTGAGCGTAATATTATTGCTTTGTTTTTAATATGCACAGTTAATCTGGAAAGATTATTTATATTGCATCTTTAGCATAGGCTGCTATGGAATATTAAAGTCACCATTTGTTGTGATAGTATTTCGAACATTAAGTTATGCTGTTAGAAGGAGCTTCTGAAATGATTATTTTATTTTCCAGTTAGCAGATTATAGTCTCCCATGAACTGGAGGGAAAGTGAATGAAAGCCCCAAGTGTATTCCATAATAGGCCTATTGGTCTGCTAGGAGATAAAACTTGGCAACTTCTACCCATGAATATAATTTCTCCTCCCTCTCCTTTTCCTTAAAAACTGGTTCTTATTTTATGTCACACTTATCTGACAATGCTCAAAGGCAAAGAAGGGATAACAATGAAAACAAAGTAACAGGAGAGATTTGAAAAGGCGAACTGGGACAGAGAGAAACAAGCACTTCATTTAAATCAGTCTTACAAGAACAAATCATTCTGAGGACTGAGCACTATTAATATCACCCTGGCCTCATGATAGAGTCATTGTTACAGCTTAAGATACATTTGCCTTTGTCATTGGTCTTTGTTTAAGCACACAAGTGCTTCTTGAAGATATTTTCAGTGAGACAGTGTGATGTGTAATTCACTATTTTTGCAGTACTTTTAGCCCAGAAGAGAATGGAGAAAAACACTTTAAAATCAGTAGTCACTTTAATCTGTTTCTGACATCCTCCCTTATAGTATGGTGTAAGCAGTCCTTAGTACATCAGTAAGTAATGAGATATATATTACCAATCAGTATTTTAACTGCTTCCTGATAAGGTTAGTGATTCTTTTCCTTTTTCTTCTCAGTTTCCTGTGTTTAGTTTTCTAAGTATTTCACATGCAGTCCTTCAGCTAAACATTTCTATTCTGTAAGCACTGCACTACCCCACAGTTATCTTGACTAGCTAGGTGTTTGCTTAAACAGAACTGGGCAGACATCAGTGATGTTTTATGGTTGACTAAAAGAGCAAAGCATAGATAGCCTGCAAGAGCTACCCAAAAATCTCCACATGAGATTGAAAAATACTATTCATTAAAGGGGAGGCAGTGAGCTCCAAGAGTGGCTCCCAGGCAGGAATAACCCATGAGTCCCATACCTAGTGACATAAATAGGCCATGCTGATCAGTTTCAGCATGATCCGGCGAGTCCTTACTTTGTCCCACTGCCAAGAAGTCATAATATCAAGCAGCCCTTGTGCCAGCACAGTCCTGTTTAATTCCAGGATGTAGCCACAGATGGGAGGCACTGTTTAAGTGCTTTTGAGGCTCACAATTCTAAATTACTTTGCAGCATTTTCATAATAACAAATAAGGCTGCACACAGACTGCTGGTAGTGCAACTGGTAGAAAGGGAAGCAGATGAGTCCCTACCACCTCCTAACTGCAGGAAGTATATCTGTATCTACGTGAGAAAAGCACTTTTTAAGAGACAGCGGCTGGCAGTGCAAGTCCCAGTTCTGGCCTGTAGAGTGGCAATATACATGCATCAGTTCCTTGGATATCCAAAGAACAGCTCCAGAGCACATCCTTTCCACGTTGCCTGCATACCTTGCTTTCTGCTCTACAGGGTTGGTAGACTCAGAAGATACCAGGCTTGGGCTAGGTTACCATTTTAAGTCATTCCAGGTTTTGCAGGAGTTGCTAGCAGTTGGATAATACAAAAACTACTAGAAAAATAAAATACAAACCTCAGGTTTAGCTCATGGTTAGTAGAAGATACATCCTTAGTTGTTTTAGAGCGTTTCAACTAATGCCCTTAGGGAAGGCAAACAGCCAGGGAACTGAGGGCCCAGTTTTTACATGACAACTCAAATCTCTGATAACATGCAGTTCTGGGCATAAAAGTAAGTGGGAAGGCACACAGGAAAAAAATGGAGAGTCCTACGGTTAGATATGAGAAATCATATTTCTTCCTCTGTTCCTAGAGTTTAGGTAAATTTGGCTGGTCAGCAACATTCAGCGCCCCTCAGAATTGATAGCAACCCATTTTTCTGTGAGATATAATAGAAAACAGCTTATACTGCTAAACTTAGTGCTTCTAAACATGTAGCAATATTTCGTGCTAGAAGAAGTACCTTACGTATCTTTCATACTTTAATTTCTACTATGAAAATGCCCATGTCTGCATCAAGACTGTGGTGGAATTTATTCTTTCAGGTATAAGTAAAAAAGAATAAAGTTGTAGCATCTGGCATTTGCAGGTAGCTGAGTTCTCACTGGAGATTCAAGAGCATGAAGCCCCTTTTTTTTTAAACTCATGTGTTAAAGAGTGTGTAGTTGCCTATCATTCAGGCTGGTTTTGACAGATTTCTCAGAATCTTTTTCCGTCTGCTTGCAGCCAAGGAATGCAGCACATGCAAGCCCCTGTAAAACCTCCTTCAACTAGTAGTTGTACACTGAATAATGTTGAGACACACCATGCTAGCTTAGGGGAGCAGAATTAGGTATTTTAACTGGCTGTTGGGGTTTTTTTTTCCTCCTGCTACTCAGCAAATCTGAAGTTTACAAGGCAGATGCAGAAAGCAGGAGGAAGAAGAGAGAAATTACATGAAAACTGGCTATCAGTAGCAGGTTCTAGGGACAAATAAGTGCTTAGGGCAGATACAAAACAGAAAACCCAAGATAGGCCAGGGAGCTATGATGGGTAGGACAAAAAAATTTACTGTCATCTCCGCTTCTAGAGGAGATCAGAGAACACGTCCTCTAGCTCTTCTTTATTATTTATTGGAATATAGAAGAACAGAGGATTGTCTCTGTAATCCTCCTTTCAGTACTGCTGTGTGCAGAAGTTAAAGAGTATGGACTGGTGCAGAAAGAGATAAAATAGCCCCTTCCTTGTGCGCAGGGAAGATGACAAGATTTACAACTTGTTCAGAAGTAACATTTAAGCAAACAACTGTATTACTGTGATTTTATATCCTGATAGCTTTTTTCTTTTTGTAATCGATAGCTGTACATCTAGAAAGGTGCAGTACCAAGAACAGAGAGGGAGTACAAGTTTATAAATGCACATCTGATGCATGAGACTGTTGGAGATCACTCAAGTAAACAGAACTCCTTTGTTTCAAAGCTATTAGGAAAGTTCCAGGCAATTATCAATTGGAAGGTTAAACAGATCCTCAATAATTTCTTTCTGTGATTTAATCTTAGAATAATCAATTCTTATGAATTTTGCAAGGTCTGTTCATAATTCATATAGGAGGGACTTGTTATCCCAACCTCTGGATCTCCTACTGTGTCTCTTTTACATATGTCTTTTATTCGTTTCACTCTAGCTTTAAAAAAAATCCGCTGAACTTATTATTAGCATAATAAAAAAATGGGATTGAAACCTATCTGGTGTCAAATGAGTATGAATACTAATAATGAAAATAGTAACAGCTAGGTTAGGTTCCAAGAAGGAGCATGATAGGCACCAAGAGCAAGAAGAATTTAAATACCTGTATACAAATCTAAACTCTTTAAAAAATCCTTTTTATTGATTCATTACCATACAAAATTTATTCAAATTACATCCATTTGAAGTGGTAAGATCACAGCTAGAGAACAGGTCATCCTTTAATAAATCTATTTACAAAACTCACCATAAAAGCTTTTTGTTGTTGTGTTTTTGGGGTTTTGTTTGTGGTTTTTTATTATTGTTTTGTATTTTTTTTTTACAGTATTTTACAGAGGTTTATTTTGTGGTTTCTTTTTAAACTAGCATACAATGCAAAGCTAAGGTAGGTTAGTATTTTGCCCACACACACTGGGACAAGTGTGTTAAATTTATACAAAAAAGAAAAAAAAGAAAAAAAAAGAAAAAAAAAAGAAAAAGATGGTCTGCATTAGTCTTCATTTTCTCTTCCTCACAAAAGTGCCCCTTTGTCTCGCAAGTCTTCATGCTCACACAACTTTTACTTTCCTCTTCTACAAGACTTTAAATACTACAATTTTATTTACAGATCCACATCTAAAAAAAAACTCTTAAAAAATTACAAACCAGCTAGAAAATATCCTGGCAGTGTTTACAAATTAATTCTATTGTACAAAACTGCTAGATAACTAAAGTGTGAGTTGAGAACATACATCAACTTAAATACAACTGCTGAATGATCTATGCACACATTTGTACATATAAACACACACTTAACACTGTTTAACAGTTCTTTGTGTTGCCCTTTATACATTTGTTATATTCCAAAACTCACACAGTCATACAGTTTTCTTATTAGTACTGTGACTTCTTGCCTTTTCATGTGTGAGCTTTCATAGCAGCAACTCAATGGTACCAGAAAACCTGCATACATCATATTCTACCACAGTACAAATAGTACTAATTTTCTGAGTATGTCAGATAAGCACAACAGTAATGCAAACAAAAGGATTATATGGGCATCATCTAATCAACATTACATTAATTTAGCCCAGAACATGGCAACATATTTTACACTAAGAAAAAAAAATTATTTAAGACTTCTTAGAATTCCTCTCACGTTCAAAAAAATAAATATTGGTACTATACTATACTACCAAAGATCTTCAAAAAATAAATGCAATTCAGTTGATGTGGTACTTACAGTTATGTACTTTGGAAAAAAATTAGTTCCATTTTGCTGGCGAAGAGAATTATAAAAAGCTGTAAGCAGAGGAAGCTAAACCCACTGAGATAAATCTGATATACTGAACAAACAAAGCTTGGCATAAGTGTTTTCCATAGAGGGAAAAACCCACAGTGCATCTCTAGTAGGCACTTAACACAAAGCCCCACTTAGTACCACAAAAATTTATGTACCAGTTCTAATGCACACTGGGGCAGTAAAATTGAACTGTGCATCTTCGTTCTAGTTAAAAAAACCAACCAACAAAAACTACCTTCACACGCGCACACACACAAGCATTTTTAAAAATCTGAGATTACTACGAGAAGTGGCAGAACTTTATACTTTTCAATATTTGCAATATACACCATATTTACAGTGTATTTTTTTTTTATTAAAAGCTCTTAAGGACATAAGTATTTGACCTCATAATGAGACATATACACAGCTCAAAATGAGCATTATGACAGCAATTTAAACATTCCCACAAGTAGCTGAAGAATCCCATTTCACACTTTCGCATTACTTCATATCTATGTTCACTGCAGGTACAATCCATGTTGTGACACTCAAAAGACATGCATTCTCTGCAGAAGGCACGACCTGAAAATACTATTAGAAAATTGTTATTTAGGACTAAACCAGTTTGTTGAGCCCTTCTCCATAAGCCCACTTGTCACGGTAAGCAGAGACTGGGGGAGTGTGAAGACAAAACATTTACGGCCACCTGCTTGCACTTCTGACTCACAGGGCGCTGGAGCTGAGGGTCAAGGAGAAGGCCTTGATGTAAAAGCCATCACTTGTTGTTTACAGATTTTAGGGAGTATTTAACTAAAATATCAGCACTGTTTGAGAGCCTAGTTTATTTAATAATGCTATTTTATAGTAAGGAGGGGACAACTCTGAATGATGGCAGGTTTTTTGATTCCATTAAAAACATGATTTAGACATGGACAGAATTTTAGAGAATCAGCTGTATATAAATTCATCCACCAGTGAAGGAAGCTTTTCTAAATCATAAGCATCAAAGAGGTCACTGATGCCTTCTTCATCCCCAAGGCTCAGCAAATAATCTTCCTGAAGCAGAGGAGGCAACAAATTCACAAATGGTCCTTCAAAGTTTGAGGGAATTTGGTCCTCGGTCTGCTGTAGAAGGTTGGCTGGAGAAGCCAATGGAGAGATTGTTGCCATATTTACTGAGCAGTCACCTTGTCCTGAGTTAGCAGAAACCACTTCTGTAAGGAGGGAGAGAAAAAAATAAAGATAACACATTTCATCTCATTAGAAGTATCAGACACAGGTCAAAGTAACCACTGAATAAAGGGCCTTTCATAAAGCATCATTTCAGCCAGAAATAGCCTCCATGCAGTTTCTAGCTTGTTTTTGATATGTTACAAAGAGCTTTCTCAGAAATGCTCATGTTGCTGTCACCACTGACTTTTCTACTAAAATTTTATTTTACAAGGTTTAAACTGGGGAGAGGGGGAGCAGGAGTGGAAATCAGGTGTAGTAAGAAGTGCCCATTTTTTGGTGGAATTCAAGTCAAAGTGAAAACTTTCTAGGGAAGAGATGTCATCAGTGACATTGTGTCACTGTGTAGCTGCATATACCCATACACAGGGATTTCTCCCTCTTGTGTCAAGGTGAATCTTTGCTGCTACTGCCCTATTTGAAAATACAAAAGGAACAAAATTGTTTCTTTTTCAATACTGCATAAACTTTGGTTACACATGATAGGCAAATAAGAAACTTGTTTTAAACAACTGATGAGAAGAGAATATATTTCCCACTAGGTAAACCACAAAGGCACCGTGTAAAATCAATACCTTAGCTTTTCACTTTGAAAAATAAAGCCAAAAAATAAAAGCTGGATATCTGAAGTTCAAAATGAAATCCTGAATGAGAGCATAAAGGATGGCCATTAGCATTACAAAGATATAAGCTTACCTTTGGAAATGGTTTTGGAAATATTCCCATTGTGGTCCTGACTATAGGTTTTCATTGGACTGAGGGCATCATTTTCCTCTGGGCATAGGTAAACTTCAATAGGTCCTTGAGTACTAGATAAATGTATCAATGCACTCTGCTAAAAAAACCAAAACCCACCAAACATCAGTTAGGTGTTATACCAATGGACACAACAGACGACACGGAGTGAATTCTTACTGGGGTGTGAATGTTTGAATACACTTTTTATTAATCAAAAGTACCTGGAGTCCCCCATGCATTTTTTTTGAAGATGTGAAAGCCTTGGCTGATATAGACTGGAAGAGAACATGAAAACTTCTCCCACCGCCTCTAGTGCGCAAATCTCAGAAGCCCACCATTTTATGTGTTGTACCATAACCAGAGAGGTGTAAAGGACTGAACTTCTAATATTTTCTTACAACCACAATAACCTGGAGCATTCTGATGGAATGGAACTATGGGATGAAAGTCACAGCTTCACTCATAACAATATTATTAGATCCATTTGTGTAAATGTTTCTGCTTTAAAAGGCTGCCAAAATGTCTTTCCCACTCCTCCAACAACTTTCAGCACTTATTCACGCTGGATTCAAACAGCTATATGCTGCTTCCCTGTTTATCAGTGAAGTTTTTCCAAATAACAAAAAAAGAACAACAGATGACATTTTCTTCACCCAAACTTACTTATGTAAGTCCTCTGCCCCCTCAAGGCAGCAATTCTGATGGTGGTTCTGAATAACAGGAACTCATAATTCCCCATCAGAAGTTACATTTTCTTAACTTTGATGCATTGATGCAACAAAACAAGATGACATATATAGACATCGAACATCTGCAAAGTTGCTCTTTGTGTTATGATGGAAAAATCATAGATGACTAGTTAAAAATAAACCTGCTCCAGCTGCATTGCATTAATAGTTTTAAAAAGCATGAACACAGGCCTTATATACCTCTTTGCAGACTTGTTTCAAATACATTTTATTGTGCCCTTTGACACAAAAATTCAGAAGTCCTCATACTATTTGCATTCTGGCAGTTATGTAACATAATAGACAGCATTTACAAATACAGAGAACAACTGAACAGGGATGCCCCAGGGCAAAGAAAACATTTAAGTGTGCTTAGGGCAGTGCTTTAGATAATTAGAAAAAAAGGAGATGGAAAGAGCAGGAGTTGGAGGAGGTACTGTTGAGTGACTGGGGCATGTAAAAAAGACACCAAACTGTACCTGCAAATGAGAGAAAGAAATAGAACTACACTGCCTGAAGCTGTAAATTAAATAAGTTGGCTATAGGGGATAAGAGAAGTCTCGGCACTAATTTTAATGATTGTGTGCCTGATCTCACTGAATTAAAAAAAAATAAAAAATCAAAGCATAATGCCTAGGGTAAAGAAACAGGAAAGCAAGCAATGATAACAGTGTGTATTTATAGATACTGATAAAAGACATCCCTTCCTCATTGTAGCAAAATGATTTATTCTTCTAAACCCTGCACCTAGGTTCAAAGCGGAAACCAAGGGCAAAGGCAGAAAACAAAAAATCCAAAATAAATTAAAAAAGGAAGAAAAAAAAATGGAAATTGTTAGGATAATGAGCCTAAGCAAGTGAAGAATAATTTTTAGAAAACAAGCAACTGGCAAGGATGAAAGAATAATGCAGAAGTATGAACACAACACATAGGAGTTTGGGGGTTAACCCCATCTCTAATTGCTCATTAAGTGAAGAAATTAGGTACACTTCTTGAATCTCTAAAGCAGTGGTTTGTACAAATTACTTAAGTTTGCCCAACGTACTTGGGTCTGTCGTAACAACTGGGAACTGTAAAGCAGCACACTTTTGCCACCAAGAGATAAAATCCCAGGAGTAGCTGAACCAAGTGGCTCATAAACCATGAGAGGAATGAAGAAAAGTAAAGCTACTCCCTGAGGATATCTTCAAAGAAAAGCCACCTGAAGAATTTTTTTCTCTTCAATTGTGGCATAGGTAAAAGAAGCAGCTAAGTTACCCCAGACATCTACCTGAGATAAGGGAAAGAATAGATGAAAAAGTGAGTCAGACATCTCATACACAAAAAAAGCAAGCCCTCAAAGAGAGAGACAGAATGTGGCTTGAGTAGCAATGGGCAACAGAAGAGGGACGCAGATGAACACAGCTTCAGAAATAGAAGTACTTACAATAACATAGGAAAGGAAATCCCCACCTCCTTCAGACCTCACCATAGCAAAGCACACTAGCACAATGTACAATGTTTTACAGAAATGTATAACATCAGTGTCAGTGAAGCAAAGATGATGATGGAAGATGGATGGGCAAGAATGGATTCTAGGAGTAAACCACAAGTTTCTACAATAACTGTACTACTTTAGGAAAAAATCCTACATGAAAACATGTTGCAATAAATTAGGATATCAGTAATGAGAGTCAGAAGGTGCTTAAGGCGTCGAGTTATCCTTGCACTTTATAAATAAAACTACATGAAGTGTTGGGGGGGGAAAGAGCTGAATCTCTTAAGAGAAAGATTTTACATGGCTGAAAACAGGAAATCTCAATTGTTAAGTAAGAACTCTTCTTCACATGAAATATGGCAGAAGAGAATATCTGTAAATAGTGTGGATTACTCTGAAGGAAAGCTAGAATTAAGAGGAACAAATAATGACTGCCCTGTGTAAACTGATTTTAAAAGTTCCCCTTCCTTTTTAATAAAAAAAAACCAAACAAAAAAAAAAAAAACAAAACCCAAAAAAACAACCAAAAACAACCAAAAAAAAAAAAAAAAAAAACCCAACAAAAAACCCTCAACCAAAACTGCCCCCCTTCAAAAGACAAAACAAAACCAACAACCAAAATAACCACACAACAACAAAACACAACAAAAACCCAACATCCCTAAGTCTGTAAAATAGATGAACATAGACTGGATGCCAATATAATCCAACTCAAGCAGCAGTTACCACAGTAAGACTAACAATTCACTTGCTCCATCTACACAAAAGTTAGTTCTCCTTACCTCCACTGGGTCAGGCACTTCAAGTCTTGTTTCTGGAGGAGCTTTCACAACTATAACAGTTTGGTCTTTAAGGCCACTAATTTTTCTAATATCTTGGTACGTCACATAAGCTAATGTAATCAGTGTTAAGGAATTTTCCAACCCGGGTTACAACATATTCAGACTATTAGAAGAGGCAGAAGTCTTTCAATTATTTTTCCATTTTCTCTACATTGCTCTTACCCCAGAGTTCTCTATCATCTATGCTGGTTGTGAGTGCAGTTAAACTGTGTGACAACTTCCCTTTAGTCTAACAGCTGGAGCCATTACCTAGAGATAAAAGGGATTCTGTATGCTGAGTACTTCTCTCTTCTCCTTTACACACGTAAGGCTACATAAGCAAACCTCAACAACCTGAAATTACTCACAGACTGCGCAACACAAAATTCTTTACACACTTGCTATCAAAATGCAAAGAACTGGAAATCACAGGAAAAAAATGTAAAGAAATTTTCAGTTGCATGATATAGATGCACATACACAATGTATTTTTGAGGTCATCAACAAAATCATTATTTCCATTTCATTTTAGGGGCTACTGTAAACATTTATACAACATAGAAAACATAAACGTATAAATATTTATACAACATTCATATATATATATAACTATATAATACATAAAATTATTTCAAAAACCTGTTTAAACAATTAAACAACTGGACAGTGCAAAAGGTTGGTTTCTGCATAAGTGTGGAGTGAAAATGAATATTTTGCTGTTCAACATAAATTTGTACTGTTTTGGTGGGTTACCTCATGGTGGTACCTCACATACTGGTCGGTATAACCGATATATCACAGTGCTTTTAGTCATGAAAATAACTGAAATGACCACAATTACATGCGAGCACTTCCAGCATTTTAGTTTTGTCATCTGTGAGATATCTACCATAATGTTTATGCCATGCAAATAAAAAGCCTAATTTATTATTATACTTCTTGGGGGTGTAAGTGTGAGCTATTTTGGTAAATGTGTACTGTTACCATGCAATACAGCAAGACAGACTGCCCAAGCAAAAAGCACCAATACATCTCACATCTAACTTGGACCAAACGGGTCAAGAGGCAAAATGACAGGTCAGCTTTTACCCAAACAGCTTTCATCAAGGCTTTTACCATTCCTTTACTGAGATTTAGTAAGGTTTGCAAAGGCAGAATACAAATTACAGCAACAGTGGCTGTCACTATACAAACAAAGGAAAGGATTGCATGGTTTTCAAATGAAACAACAATCTTCATTGCTGTAGCTGAAGGCTCCCCATGCTAATGCTGGGCATATCCCCAACCATTCAAGGTTAGCAATCATTTACTTTGATTCCATTTGTAAGGAATATGAGGGAGCACATTACCTAATAGTAAGAAAGAAAAAATCTTCAAAAGCAAAAACTTCATCTTCAGTAATTAGGCAAAGGAAGAGGTTTCTCAGCTCCATGAGCATTCAGCATGTCATCTCATGTCAGTGTTCAGTGAGGTGAGCAAAAGCCACATTCAGAAGGTTTCACACTTTTGCATTCCTTCCTCAATACTCACTAGTATTACCTGTAAACTTAGAGACACAGGAGGATTTGGGGAACACACTCTCCTAAATCCAAAAGTATGAGGCCAACACCCTGCTAATGCTGATCCCTCCTCCCCATGGGAGCCACCAATAGCAGAGGCCAGATCTCTATCACAGGAACCAGCACTATGAAAAAAAAATAGAGAATTGTCATGCTCAGTTTTGTCTTGCTTACATCTGTTCATGGATCAAGCTCTTAGCTGAAGGCAGTGCTGAGCCACTCCCTATGCCATTTGGTGATCTCTGCTTACATCTCAAGATGTGTATGAAAGCTAGTCAAAAGACAATATTTACATAGTTCACATTCTTTTTACTGACACTCCCATAGTATTTTCTGTCCTTCAGGACAGAGAGTAAGTCTACCTTATTTAGGTGCTCTTTAAGAACTACTCATTACATAAAGTAATAAAAGTTTTCACATCAGCATTTAATAAAATGCTTTCTTCTGTTGCCAATAGGTGGAAAACCTAGTGAAAATGAGAAATGGTTAATTACAAGGGGTATTAACAGCCAAATCGCCATAAGTCATCCAAACCATATGCACTTGAGCATTGCTCTTACATTAAATCAGTCCAAAATAAAGGTTTCATGAGCTCTCAAAATGTCTAGGATATTCTATCACAGATTCTCTAACCAGAGGAATCTGAAGATTTGTTGCAAGTTTCAGACTAAACTTTTCTCTGTGCCTGTAATTTATATACACACCAGTTTGAAATTAAAAATTAAAAAGTAATGAATACACAGACAACTGTTACCTCAGCAAAGACTTTGTCTGCATGCCTTTACAATTGCTGCACACCTAGGCACAGGGTTTGCTCTAGGATCACAGTAGTTGAAAAAGCACAGAGTTGTTGGATGTTTTCACTCAATCAGCTAGATTCTTGGTTCTGCTCTACATGAACATGGATGTTAATAGGCCCCTTCATATACCACCTTTTCTTTTTTCCTTTGTGTTTGGGACATTCCAGAAGCAGTACAGGTGCAAATGGCTTAAGTCATTTCTAAATAGAACTATATTAAAACCCATTAGTCAACTTGCAATTTCTAATGCTTTGTATCACATTATGTAGAGGAATTCTCCTAGTATTATATTACAAGACACAGTAAGGAGACTGGCCAGCTTTGAGGTTTTGGGAAAAAGGATATCTCTGATTCTCTGAGTCCTCCGTTAGCAGCTTGAGGTCGAGGGTGCAGCTTTGGATTAGCTCATCCAGTTTCTTCTCTTCCTGAGTCAGTTCGGTCACCTCCTTTGTGAGGCCTTGACGCTGTGCCAGCATGCCACCATCTTCTGACAGACTGCAGCCCCTATGGGTACAAAGAAGGAAGACACTCTTTCAGCATTTGTAAAACTTGACCCTACACTACAGGAAAGGGAAGAGGCAGGGTTTTGCACTTCAGATTAAGTTCTTAGCCCTTTCTCCCTAAACCTGCCCATAGAGAGTCAAAAAAGAATGCTTTCCAAAAAAGCATCTTTTTATCATGACAACACATTTTGGAAGTGCCACTAGATGGAAAAGTTGAATATTTCTAAGCACTTCCAAAACCTTGGCTCCTAGCTCCCCTCTAACCACACCATGAAGATGACCAAGGAAAGCACTAAGTAGAGATGCATACGCAAAAACTTACTCCACTTGCAGAACTAAATGAGTTAATCCAGTATTCAGACAAAACATTAGTTTCTAATTTCCCTGACAAACACTATTTATACACTGAAAACCTGTCTTAACAGAAAAACAAAGCGTTATCCTGAGGGAAGGCATTTTGGATGATTGCTTGGAGCAGAGTTTCGAAAAGTGGAAGAAAGACACGACTGCACTGTGACCGTGAAATCAGCCAGCAGGAACGGAAAAGGATAATGAATACTCACATCCACTGAATGTTGTTTTTGGATTTTTTCTTAATGAGATGGATGCCTTCCAGTACATTGGTGATATCATAAATCCTCCTTTTTTGCACCTTGAGGACCTCTGCTGCTCTGTTCAAATCTAAGACCCCATCAGGAGATTGGCTCAGCAACTGAATGAACTTCTTTGTAAGAAGGCCAAGTGATGTATCATACCGAGTCTTTTCTGAAGGAGATTTTGGAGCTTAGAAAGAAAGAGAAAAAAAAGAAAAAAAAAATCAGTTTTCCTCATTTGGGTTCTGAAAGCAGCATCCAGAAGTGAGAGGATATATATTACAGTTATTTCTTTCATTTTTACTGAAGACATCTCTCAAACCTCTGCACTAAGACATAATTTACTACTGAGTATTTATTTGTATTTCAAGATGTACTTTTCCAAAAGTCACAGGTACATGAGCAAATAAAACATTTTTTTAATGCAAATACTTCCATTAGTCTGACTTATACATATAGCAATAATTTACTTAGGCTTTCACTATGTGAATTCTTAACAGTATTTTTAGTACCTATTTATTCTGGCAGCAATAACAAAAATTCCCCTATGACACTCCTTCATCAGGCTGATAGCCAGCTTTCATCAGGGTTTGATTTTCCCCTCTTGTAAGATAAGTGTTTCACATGCAATTAAGCAGGACTTAGGTGTACTTCAGTGGGTGAACACAACGACAGATTCCATCAGTGCCAGACTCCATAGCTTACAGAAAATTCAAGTGAATTATTAGAGACTGATATAATTTATAATTATCATTTCTTCAAAACCAAACAGTGCTCAAACTGGGCAGAAGTATCCACTTCTTCCAAATTAGAAGCCAGCAAAGGGCTTGGATCTTACTAAACAACTTGCTGTTTTCATGCACAAATGCAGCATCTATGCACTTAATAGATGTTCTTTTAAGAGTTTAAACATTTAGAATAATTTCTAATTCTAAGTTTTCAAGGCCTTTGTGTCAAGGGAAATGAGGCACCCATTATAAGAAGCCTGCTGGGCTGGTACATCTCAAACCTTTCATTCATTTCAAGTATTACGCAGGTTGGATCTTAGGCTATCTATGGTCATTTTCATGTTTTCAAGGTTCAGGCCCCACATTCAATTGCATAAATCAGTCAAAGCTGAAATCCTATCTGAAAGCAAACCTTCAGACTACCCTGAAATATTTTGAAGAATATGATAGCTTTTCAATGAAAAACAAACCTGTTTGCAAAGAGAACCAGCTAATTGTATCTAGTGTTTGGTAGATTCAGGGCTTGTCTGCACTAGGAAATGGAGGAATATGGTTACCACTTAGGTGACCTTGTGAATTTAAAGCATGGTGGTTTCTTTTTGCTTGTTTTTCCTTTGAGTTTGGAAAAGAATAAGAGGATCAGAGTGCTAAGGGCAAGAGGCTACTTGACCCCCACCTAAAACGGCACTAATTGCCTCAATAGAAACAAGCAGTTTGGCTGGAGAGGAGGGACAAGTACTTACCCCTTCCTCACATCTCTTGCTCTGCCATCACTGCCACTGCTGCCTCAGTCCTTCCTGTTCGCCTCCCTCTGCAAACCCAATTCTCCTGCTGAAATCCTCTAAACAAGATGGCAAGGCTGCACCCTGCAACTCTTGTTGCAAGGAACCTACTGCCTGAAGCAATACAGATGTGCAAAAATTAATACTTGCAGCAGCTAAGCAGTGGCAGTAATAATCTAGTATTACTGCAGGGAGAGAAGGCAGCTCAAAGCCCACAAAAAGCATTTAGCATACACAGCTAAGTCTCTTTACAAATCCCTGCCTGCGGGAAGAAGTCCTGCCAGTCAGCTGCTGGAACTTCAGCACAGAAGAAGGCTGGCCTGATCAGCCTTGCCTAATAACCATGTGTTTGAACCCACCATACTACCTTCTTTCCTGAGCATCTACCTCTCTTAAGAATCCCCAACTTCATGCCCTTGGCTGAAGAGAAAATTCTGGACAGAGAGGCTGAAGGCTGCCTGGCAGACAGAGGAACAGATCTAGCAGCCACGAGCCTCTGCAGCCTCTCAGCAGGTCTGCACCAACCAATGCACACTGCTAACACATTGCCCACTGCCTAGCTGTGGAACTGAGTAAGATGCATGCTCATGCAGGTGAAGACAGTAATAAACACACTTTTAGCTATGTAATGCAGCCTGTTGTACTGTTTTGCTCTGGTCTCAAGCTAATAAAACAAAACAGTAACATACAGTGTGTTATCAGTTTCCTTACTTTTTGGACTATCTGGACTTCTTGTTGCAGCTCTTCCTTTTCCCTTTGGAGTCTTTAGTCCTTCAGCAAGATACTGGTGGCCACTTTCTCCTAGCTCTAGCCTTCGTTTTGCCTGTTAAAAAGAAAACAGCATTATTTTTAAGTCAATGGATTCTTAAGAAATGTATTTTACTTTATCAAACACAATATTGAGGCTACACGGCAGTGAACTTTTCACAGCAGGGTATCAGTACAGGTTCATTCCCCATATTCATGACAACGGGATCTGAATATTTACTGGAATTCTAAGGTAGACTTAAAATAGATAACTCTCAAAGGCTAGGTTGATGGGTGGTTTATTTGAAAATTCAGCATTTTTTACTAATTTGCAAAGCTGAGTGACAGTTTTATGGTCTGCTTCAGCCTAGTTTGGACCTTTTGAAACACATGAAAGATTTCTACCCTCACTTCAGAGCATTTCAGTTAAGGAAAACGAAGTGAATCTCTCAAGCACATGCATGGATGCACCCAAGAAAGCTATTCCTTTTGAAAAAACTCCTTATATACATACAAGTTTGTGCACACGTAGTGTTATTGCAAGTTATGTTTTAAATTCACCATTCGAAAGGATGGCTTTGAGAGGACCAGTAGCTTCCACTGTTATAAACTTTCCATCAATGAAATAAAAGACATGACATCCAGAGTAACACTGGATAACTGTTCTCCTCTGCTTCTCAACATTTTTTGTCCTCACTGAAAGCACAACCACTACATTTATTTCATATAAGCTAGCAGGTTTGCATTAAGGCTGCCTATATAAAAGCAAGATGAAACAAAAGTAGTATTAGAAAGATGATGCCTGAAAATGAGCTAAATATTGCATTCAGCTCAAAGGAAAGCTGCGTACATCTTGAATAACAAAAATGAATGAAACTGTTAACCTATGCAACACACAAACTGTGACAAAACACACCACCAATATGAATATTGTTCCTAGGCAGAAATACAATCTGCTATCTTTGGAAACAATTCTAAACCCTGCCATGCTGCTCAGGTTACTGAAATAAAAACTGGGGATATTTGTTATCCTGACAATAGAAAGAACACTACCTGGGAGGACAAAGGAAAACTGAGAAAAAAAGTTTTACATCTAATGAAGTTTAGTCAAATAACTGTTTCGGAAGAATGTTGTTTATTTAATTAGGTAGACTAATTCAGAGTACTTTATTTGCTTGCTCTTTAGACTTGCCCCAAAAGGTTGGGTCATATTCTGCTCCACTGTGTTCAGCTCTGCTGTGGAGCTGTAGACAGGTATTTTTGTATTTACAGATTTAGCTTGTGTGTTTTACTTTGGGTCTGTGATCAACAGAAGGCTCTAAAATTAATTTATATGCATTTATTTATGGTAGACACCTAACATCTTTGTATTGGACTCCGTTTGCAAACCTCAAACTTATTAAAAGATAATTTAAAGCACATAAAAACATAAAGTCCACAGTGTAACAGTAAGTACAGAGTGCTCAAGCCGTTCTTTATATTTTGTGTGAAGGGGCAAGGCGCTAATTCGTCAGCGACACGGCAGAACTGAACTGCATCTTTCTAACCAACACAGGTAGTGCACTCCCAGCAGCCCATGGGAGGCAGATTCTAATGGCATAAAACATAATACAGAGGCAGCTCCTCTCCCTGAGACATTGGCTCTGTAATTCAAGGACACAGATTTTAAAAAGGTCAACTGTTAACAAAAGCATCCAGCTAATATGTTTAGCCAATGTAATTGGATTAAATTAAGATTACAGCTATTCCACAGGGAGAAATACATTTCACACTTTTTTAAGTAAGTGTTTTTCCACCCTGAGAACTATCCCAGAAAAGGAAGGAGGGGTGAAAAGGGAACAATTCAGGGCGTGGGAAGACTAGGCCAAAGGGATACAATTAAAGATAAAAGAGAATCTCAAAACCAGGTGTGAGAAGGAGGGGAAATGCTAAAGACTTAAATCCAGAGATTTGCAGCAGCTTTCTCCATCAGATGAGAAATTTAGTTTTGGACTACACATCAAAACTTCCTGTCTCAACTTGTTAGTGAGACACAAACAACGGTATTTTGCCCCTATTTTTGTGGTTAAACACAACTTTCTCCTATGAACTTCAAATAATCAGGTTTGGTAGTGTAAGACCATAAACAGCATCCTTTGGCTGTGCATAGCAGCACAAGCCTGTGTGTGCTGGGAGATGTTACAAACAACACGCTCCTGTTGGTCTCACCAGCATATTGTACCTATGGGCAGTGCAGGACTATTGACTGGCATCTGGAAAAATACCAAATGATAGAGATAGAGCTAAAGGTAGTTATTTTGTAGGGCACAAAGCATACGGAAAGCCTGAGAGAGATACAGAGTGAAGTATTTTAGAAGAGTTTAAAAGAGCTTGGTGAAGTCACCAAGAGGCAATTTTAGCAAACCCTGGGGAATGTTTAATTTCTGGCCAGATGTTGCACGTCACTCAGCAAGTGCTCTCTTCCCCTTCCTGTTTTACAAACTTCATAACTGATAAGATGCAGGACTGAAGTGGAATATTCTCTCGACTTCTTCTTCTTCCTTGGCAAAAGGCTTTCTAGTGTTTTTTTTCTTTTCATTAGAAATCCTGGGTAACTCCCAAGATTGTCTCTCTCCCAGATCTCCAAAATTATTCATGGTGCTTCCTGACATCAGACTTCCCTTCAGAAATCTCAAGATCTGTGTTCAGCAATCATCAGAATCAGTGACCCTTAAAAAAAATGATCTTGGTTTGCATAACTCACTTCTGCTACTCTATACTCAGTATTTGCGCTGTTTGTACAAATTTGTATTGTTTGCAAATTTAGTTGCGTTGTTTGACCAATCACAGCATGCAGAATCTCCTCAGCACGTGGGACCTGCCAAGACGCAGCAAGTGAAAGGACACCAGCACAAAGCTTCCCAGTGATTGGGGAAGATGGGAAGCATAGGGACTAAGAACTTCTCAGTGACATGAAACTTGAGTGCAATAAATCGAAAACAGACTCCTCAAGGGGATTGTGAAAGGAACACAAAATACATGCAGAATTAGGTAAAGCCACAAATACATACATCCAGTAAGAAACATAGAAGTAACAGGAAAGCATTCCATTGAGCTGAACCACACACCTACCTAACCCCTTGCTGGAGACAAAGAATGTGGCATCAACTGTTTTGACTCAATTTTCTCTTCCAATACTATGAGCAATTCCTGACATACATACAACTACAGATCCACTGTTCAGTGCAGATCACTAAAACCAGGTGGCACCTCAACTCCTATGTTGTTATGCCCTTTAAGCTTTTTAGCTTCAATCCTTTTTATTAAAAAGAATATAAATAAAAAAGGAAGAAAAAAAAAAAAAAGAAGAAACAAACACAGCTACCACAATTAACAGCAGAGGCAAACCCACAAAAATGCCTTCATAAGAACTCTTGTCTCCATAGGAAAATAGTTTAATAGGATAAGCTAAGTATTTTCAAGTAGGCAGGACCTGATGCAATTCACTTTACAATACTCAGTCTCAGGGATTATTAAGTTTTAAGAAGAGGCTGGAAGCAGGCATGCTTTTGGAGAACTAGGGAAAAAGCAGATGTGTTTTTCATGAATTGAAAATAGGGATGGAAAAGATGTAAATGAGAAATTACAGCCTATTCCCCTTAATGGGCTGTTTTCACTTCACTGCTGCCAGGGCCTAACAGATCACTGCTACCACCTCTTCTACACCCTCCATCCCTGCACTCTCCCTGCTCCCCTGGTGTGGGCAGCACCGGACTGACGGTCCGTATAAGACCAGGCAGGGAGCTGGATCAAGAGGTCACAACCAGCACAAACCTAGTCCTCCGCCAAAACAACAGTGAGTTTTCTGCAGGATTATCCCTTGTGGATGACTTGTATGCACAAAGAGCTACTGAGTGGGAGCCGTGGGGCATCCCCCATGCTCCTAGGGGCATCTGCTTGGTGTTCAAATGACTTTGCCTTCCTGCCACACAGCAATCAACTTCAGTTTTTAGGGAAAGAAACCGGCACCAATTAAATAAGAAAAACAAAGGTCAGTGTTACCTTGTAAGAGCTTAACAGATAGCACAGTGCTAAGTATTAAAGTAACAGCCAGCATGGGATTTGGTTGAGATAGCAGAGGGAAGTGCTGTGGTGGGGACAGCCAGCATCAGTTTCTGAAGACTGTACCATGTCACACCAAAGCTTCATTTTTTACAAGCCTTATATTTCTAGGTTTGAGGAAAGAAGCAGTAAGACATCCTCTAATTCTTTCCACTGATAAAAATCATTGAGCAGAACTTTGCCAAACTATGCACATTGAAATTTTTCCTGCTAGATGTCTCTTTTAGTTTTATTACTGGATGCGAGACAGTTGCACTGTTTGCAAGAGACAGACCCAAGAAAAATTACATTATCTGTGCTACGTTCTGAAAACCCCTTGTCTGAAATATTCATGCACCCGTTACACTTTAGCAGGCAGGTAAAACTTGACAGAAGGATGATCTGAGTTGGGCATATTCTATTCCCTGAAAATCCCAAATTTAAAAACCCTCGGAAAAGCTCAGTCAGTATATTTTCATTATTAACATTAAGAGCCAAATTCCATTTCAAACTGCAAGCACCACAGCTCTTGGGCCTGCCCAGGCTATACACATGCCATCTCCTGAAAGGTCTGAGACTCATGCAAGTCCCTTGTTCCCCTAGCAGGCATTCAGGGTATCTTAGAGCAGCAGCAGTCTGATTTAAATACAAAGGGACAAAAGTTTAACTTGGAATGAGAGCAAAAGTAACCTGGGACAAAGCCTGCTGAGATGGCAACAGAAGATAAAATAACTTATTCCAAAAAGAAACCGGGATGAGGAGCTGGAAAGAAACTGCAGTGTAAGGTTGACTGGGCAGGAAAAACAGGAAGATTGGAAATAACCAAGCATAGCAAGGAGTAAATTGTGTGTATTAAGTGATAGCTGACAGTGAACTAAGCAGCAAGCCAAAGAAATGTGCCTTAACACTCAGCTGTGTTTCCATCTGTGTCTCAGGGCAAGGACTATATTGAGCAAGTTAAGCTAGGGCAGATGACTAAGCCTGGCATAGACTCTAGAAGATACTACAATTGCTAAGGACAGATAAAATAGCAGCTTTTCTGTATGTCACCACAATGCTGATATTACTGGGGAGGGGATGCAAAACTATCCGGGGAACACAGATAAATTTTGACCGCCGCAAGGAAGCCGTAGCACAGACACTTTACCAATCCCCACACACTTTCCACAGGCTTTCTTCCACATCTTCAAAATTAAGCAGTCACTTAAAACTACGCTTTAAAAGCTGAGGTTCTGAGGCAGGAAAGCTGTTCCAGAGGTCAGGAGGTACACAGAAGAAAGCAAACATCTTACGTGAAAGGGTAAAAATTAAGCTGGAGCTTGATAAGGAAGGAACACAAGAGAAGCAGCAAGGAAAGACACCTTGGGGTGAATGCACAGAAATATTCATATGCTACGGAGTTGCAGGCTTCGTATTTTGAACATGCCCAAATGATTAACTCTGGTACGTGGAGAGCTCCAAGTACCTACCAGAGTGCTGCACCCAGTGGAGGGCATGGCAAACACTACAGCTACCACCAGGAGAGGCTGAAAAATGGGGAGAGGTGCAGAGAAGAGAGGTACGGAGCTCTCAGCAAGAAAGGGGCTGAGCTCTGCAGGTGAGCTTACAAGTGATGAAACACCTGAAGTCAGCAAAAAAAATGCAAGGAGACCACCAGAGTCCCTGCCTTTGGACTCCTAGTGACAGCTCCTCATTTCATACCTATTTCTGTCAAGCAGTGAGGAGATTAGTTTGCAGTTCAAATTCCTGGAAGGGAGAGGGGTGTCAGTTTTCCATGAAGAAATATTTACCCCAATCTACACACAGATACCAATATTTTATACCACTGTACCCTTGGTTTCAGTAGTTAATTCCAACAGCATAAAACCATTGAAAGGGGATTTAAGAAAAGAACAGGGAGATAAAGAAATAGCTGGGAACTAAACTACTTGCACGTAAAAGAAAACAAACTATGTCCTTACAAGGGGAGTTCTAAAAGTCCTCTCAACTCATCTCAAAAATACTCTCTTTTCAAAAGTGTGCATTCCCATACTACCCTACACAGAGGAATGGCACACTTTAATGAAAACATGACCTCAAAATTAAGTTTTACACATAACCCACTCATTAGATTAGGGTAAAAGCGTATAAAAAGGAATACACAGAAATAGTGCCTTGAAAATTGAACACATTGTAAAACCAACACAGAGAAGAACAGGAGTCTGAAATATCAGTACTTATTAATCAGGATTATTACTTGAGTGACAAGCAGCTGGTATTTAAAGTAACATTTAAAGATGTATTTTAAAGCAAATGACAAAACAGCTAACAGAAATCAACCTACTCCAACACAAAAGCCCCACATTTTCTTCTCAGAAAATGGCAACTGTATTAAAAAGAGGACAAAAAGATCCTTTCCACTATACCAATTTGTGTTTCCTAAACCATCATCTTATTTTTCAGCTTTTCAGATATCAGCTTATTATAGTTTTGACAGAGGGCAAATCTTCTCTAGCTCCTATATTGAAATTATTCATTCAGCTACGGTAAAGTTGTTTGGCTTTAATGTAGATGAATATTAAAAGAAAATCCCCTTTGTATGTCTTAATCAGGTTTATAATTCAATACAAGGCACCTCACAATTACCAAATTAAACTAAATTCTGATCATCTGCAGCCCCTCCTCATTAGGTTTTTGACCCTGAAAGCCAAAGGCTGGCTGTTATTCTGGTGAAGTTCTTTCAAGGCCTAATTAAACCATACTATTTCCACTGGTCTTCCATTTTCATAATTCCCTCAGAAGCATCAGGAGTGTCAAGGAAGCCATGAACTGTAAGTACTTAAATATCAAACCACAAGACTTATATTTGGCTCAAAAAAAAAAGTTTAAATGTGGATGGCCAAGTTGCAGTGGGAGATTCTTGTTTGAAAGTAGGACCCAAACCAGAAAAATCTGGTAATGGCTTTCCCTTCCCAGGTTGAATATGCTGAAAGCAGCAATGCAAGCTTCAGGAGTGCCTCTCAGTTGTTACTGCAGAACATCGCACAATGTTTCAGTAGTTAATTCTGGCAGTATAAAACCACTGAAAGGGGATTTAAAAAAAGAACGAGAAGATAAAGAAATAGCTGGGAACTAAACTACTTGCATCTAAAAGAAAATAAACTTTTCTAACACGCACTAAAAGGAATACGCTATCTTTCAGGTATGCTCAACTGTTAGAGCATGGATAGCTAGCTCCTGTGTTAGTGGCACCGTGCACTGATGCCCTTCACCTCACCCCAACATGGCAATTCACACTTCTCTCACCTTGGTCCTGTCTGAAGAAGAACACGTTCATCTGCTTTTAAACGAAAAACAGTGACATGAACCAAACCCAGCAAGTAGCGCAACACAGCAATGAAAAATGGTGGTATTTTCTTAGACCTATGGCAGATCATTTTTACTGAAGGAGGATTATAATCTTAAGGTACTAATTGCCTTTCATTTTCATTCAGATAACTTGTGGGGAGCTGACCTGCCGGAAGGTCAGAGTATCCTACAGCCACCACTGTTAGCATAACTCAGGCACTGAAGTAAGTGCACAACCTGTTTGATGTTATTCCATTTTCTGCTCATCAGTCTACTCACACACCATGGGATCAGCCAACAGCCCATCAGGCTTGCTCTTGGTATAGTGGCCACTGCTAAAATGTGCAGCTTGTGTTGTTCTCCTGCACTGGTGCAGTACTTCAATACTTACTTTGCAATAGAAGAGGAAGGACATTACAACGGTTGTGCAAGAATTAAACCAAAGCGTAAGCGAATTTTCAGACCTCAAACCAACAGAATTACACCTATGCTGCATAGGAAATGAATCACCCTAGATCCTTCTATTGCAATTTTTTCCACCAGATATGAAACAATTACTTCTTACTGGAAGCAATACCTTTGCACTGTACTAAGCTTTGAAGGCTCCAGTTACTGCTTCATGTTGAAATATGAATAGTTATTTTCAGGAAACTGCACCCAGTTTTCATCTCAACTGCTAAACTGTCTCAGGTGAGGGCCACACCACATATGTCCCTGTGCAGCCCTGAAAACAGCTCCCACGCCACAGCCACTCCCCATCCCAGCAGCTGCTGAAGGCTGAGCTGCATCTGCCTGGTTAAGGTAGAAGCTATGGAGACAAAACTTCCATAAAATGCACTGACAAGCAGTCAGGACTTGCACCTGGAAGCACAGACAGACCAGCCAGAAGCAGGGCAGGGGATCCTCACCGCAAGTTTTTGGGATGGCTGGGTGTAGCTGGACAGTTTCCCTCCCATTCCCTGGGAAGCATGGCCATGACCATGGTGGCAAGGCTAGCCCTGCCACCAACAGACTTTAATGCCAGCCTGGTCCTACAAACCGATGTCAAAGCTACTGGCCATTGTCCTACACTCATTCCCAAAGATACCACTTCAGCAGGGCTGGTGCCTCCAGAGCAAAGCAAAGCTTGGGGGTTTTCAGTTGCAGTTCATGTCAGTGATGTCTCACCACAGACATCCTTTGAAGAAAACAAGGCTGTCATAAAACAGATCTGTTACTGAATTTTCAAACTGATGGCAAGCAGGCGGGGTGGGGGGAGGAAGGACAAGATGACAGACTGGCTGCCTAAGAGATTTCTTGATGCAATTTCTTTGTATTGCATCTATATGTAACACACCAACACAGGTTCACTTTTAACATTACCCATCAAGATCAAAGGAAAGCAAATAAGAAAGTGATAGCTTGAATTCACACTGTTTATGATAGGGTACAACTTCTCCATTTGGCTGAAGAGATGCTTGCAGTGTTTCATGCCTTCAGGAGACTTCCAGCCTCTGGAGTAGTGAGGCTAAAATTGAACTGGATCAAGGGAAATTAGTCTCCCATATAATTTTAAGGTTGGTCCCAAGGAAAAGCCATCAAAAAGCAGTCAGTCGCAAAATATATCCTAGAGATTATTTTGTCATTTGTATTTAAGGACTATTTTTTAAAAAATACTCTTTTAAAAACAAGTCATTAACTTCAAAATAAAATTGTGATCATATTAGTTCCACTCAGTGGCTTCCACTCTATGTATAGAAATTAGTACAGCTACTTAAAAAGGAAAAACTTTCAAATGCTGCAAGCTGTCTGCCAAATTGTCTACTAAACAAACAAGCATTGGAAGGGGGGGAGGAAGAACATTAAGGGAGCTGGAGAATAGGATAGGTTGAACTTCCTTAGAGGAAATTCCACTAAATGTAACAGATACACCAGTTAAAATCTGAAAGAGTAGCACACAGGTATATATAGCGACATAAGAATTGGGAAAAGAGTTACTCCTTACTTGCAGAGCATGTAGAATACAGTCAAGCTCTCTAGGAAGATGTAATTAATCAGATTTGATACAAATGAAGTGAAAAGGGAGGAGGAGGAACACTTGCAAAGCCATGCCAGTGTTATCTCAGTGTAGGTGCACTGTAATGATGCAAGACTGGGCTCGCAACCCAAAGTCTGCTCAGTGAATTGCCAGCCTAAGCCACAGCATCTCAATCTTTGTTTTCCTTGGATACAAGACACCTGCAAGAAAGGACAGCATGTGTGGAATTACACCAATGAAGTTTCTGGAGCGCAAGTTTTCTTGTCCGCACAGGTCTGTGGTTCAAGATTTCTCACCCTGCCACGCCAAACCTTCCTGGACTCCATGCAAAATACCTGCACTGAGTTACACCAGTGCAGTGCCAAGGGACTGACAGGTGACTCATGGGAACCAACTTACTTGTACATTCTTTCAAAAATGGGTGACAAAGATCAACATGCAAACACTTCAGGAACTACAGCAGAGAGCTACAAACTAGACGGCAGTAAGTTTTAAATACTCAGGCACACATGAGCATTAGTCTTGAGTGTTCATGCCCCCAAAGGAGGGGAATCCCTTCTTAACAAAAGTCAACCCCAATCTTGACTGCATATTTTTAATTGACTGCCTAAGGCACAATGGTTCTTACATTTAACTACTTGTTCAGTTACTGCAATTAGTTATGAGAGAAGTCAGATCTGAAGTAGTAAAGCCTTTTATTTTGAAGTACTTCCTTAACCTAGTTCCATACATGTATGAAAACATACAGCTGGATTCCCCCAAAGTAATAAATGTACTTTGGATCCATTTAGGGTGATAAAAATATTATATAAATTCCAAAGGACACTGAAAGTTGACAAAAAGCTATCAGGAGACAACCAGACTCAGAGGAGATAAAATGACTTGCACTTAAGAGTCGGATAATGAGAAATAACAGGATCCTAAGCATTTACTGTAATACAGGATAGTTCTGTACATTATGTAAACTGTGGGTGGTTTAGTTCACTTTAAGGAAGTCCCAACATTGTCCAGGTTAACCCTGAGAAGTTACTTTTGCCCTACAAGTAACTGTAATGCTGACTTTGCACGAAGTATTCAATTTATCAGTCAAAAGTTAATTAGGTTCAGTTTTGAAAATGAAATTACGAGGATCACATGAAAAAAATGCTTAAGTAACCTTGAAGAAGTTAATATAATAACCTCATCCACATACCAAACCTCAGAGTAACGAAAATAAGTAACAAGTGCCCAAGAAACAGAAAACATGGTTTACAGATCCAAAAGCAACTATTCCTAGAAACAGAGAGAAAGGAGGCTCCAAATCAGCAGAAAGTCACAAACAGATAGAAGCACGTAAGGAGAGAGTGAGGGAGAGAATCACAGATAGCAGGGCCTTAGAGACTCCAGTTGTGGCTGGCAGCCCGCTTCATCCTAGATCAGGAGACAGTACTGATATCTTTACAGTACTAACAACTTCACAGCATGTTTGACTACAAACTGAACTTGATTTTGACCTAGCCTGGGTTGCTAAACTCTAGATTTCCTCCTTCCCCACATCAAGGTAGGCAGCTGTTGCATATCCTCTTACAGCACCGGTCAGTTTGCCAGCAGGCAGCTTATGTGACTGAAACAGCACAAAGACAGCAGAGTTCCTAATGTTTTAAATTCTATGTATCACAAAGAACAACTAATCCACCAAGCTCTCGCTGTGATTCGCATCCTACCTCAGCAGTCTTTTACCACTCCATCAGCCACACCAAGGAGCGGAACAACCTGGGAGTGCTGACAAAATGAAGACAAATTATTTGGTTCAAATAGCAAGTTTTACTCATTCTTAGTGACAGAGAGGGAATAAAAACAAGACAATAACATGCAAAAAGAGATTGAGTCTTGGTAGACTAAACTTTCTTTTTCACATCTGGGTAAATTCTGCCATACCATAGATGGGTCAATCTAAAAATCTGATGTGATAGCCTCATTTACAAGACAGCATCTGAAACAGATGTGTCATCACAGTGAATAAATATATAGGAGAAAACTAGTCAAAGTTGCTGTTCTTTCTCAGATTATGAAGTATATTTTTTCAAATTACCCCTTTTGGCTCTGGTGAAGCAGAACATCTCAGGTCATAGAGTCAAGCAAGGACTTGACTATCAAAATTAACCCACACCAGACGCAATCTGTACATTCCATTTTGTCTTCTTTACTATGTATTCCCTAAAATAAATACCTCAAGATTACTTCTCCAGAAAAATGAATACAGCCTTTAAGTCTCAATTTTTAAAATGAAATTAATTTCATTTTCTCTCTAACCTGCCCTTTGATCAAAGAAAAGAACCCAACTTTCTAGTATGACCTCCTACGTATCACTGTCACTGACCATTAGATTTCCAGTAGTTGCTATGCCATTAAAAACACTGAGCTACCTTAAAGCCGAGTACAGGAAGAGATTGCCATGCAGTTTTAAAATCTCCTTTATGAGAAAGGTCAATGAGCAAGCCCCTGTAAGAAAGGGCCATAAACACAGTTGCTCCCACCAAAAAGCAGGAAGCTGGACTTGCTGGCCTCAAGGCTGTTCAGAGATGAAATTACAGATCATAACTCTGCTGAGAAGTTAGAGAATAAAACATTCATTCTGTCAAAACTCGAAGGCATCAACTCATGATTATTTTCCTCTCAAAAAGAAAATTCTAATTTCCATCTTCAGTTTGCATTGTTTCAGTTTTCAACATTAAGTTCTCGATGTGCTTAAGTTCAACAATTTAAGATGTCCTTTAAGACTGGAATCGTCTCACAGAGTGGCTGAGATGGGGAAGGACCTCTGTAGATCATCTAGTTCACCTCAGACTGCTGAAAGTGGAGGCAGGATGCTCAGAGCTGTGTCCAGTGGGGTTTTTCATATCTCCAATAAGATATGAAAACTTAAGAGACCTATTCCAGCATTTGGTCACCCTCACTGTAAAAAAAATCTTCTGTTTAAAAGGATTTTCTTGCATTTCAATTTGTTCCCATTGCCTTTGTCCTGTCACTGGCCACCACTGAGATGACCATGTTTCCATTTTCTTCACTCCCTCTCATCAGGTGTTTATACACGTTCTTGTCTCCAGACTCAAGAATCACAGCTTTTTCAGCCTCTTCTTGTGTATCAAGTGCTCTGAGGCATTAACCTTAACTTCACGGCCGTTCACCGAATATGCTCCAGTATGTCCATATCTCTCCTGTGCTGGGGAGACTGGAACTGGACCCAGCACACCTGATGTCTCACCATGGCTGAGCAGAGGGGATTAATCATCTCCCTCAACCTACTGGCAATGCAATGCCTAAAGCACTGGGAATTCATCAGAGGTCTTTGCCCTAAGAGTGCGTTGCTGGCCCGCCAGGACCCCCAAGGCTTTTTTTCCTGCAGAGCTGCTTTCCAACAGGTTTGCCCCATCCTGGTGCTTGGAATTATTCCCTTTGCTGAACTTCACGAGATTCCTGTCAGCCCATTTCTTCAGCTTGTCAAGGTCCCTCTGGATGGCAGCATAATCATCAGCTATGTCAACCAACCCTCCCAATTCTTTATCTGGTGTATCAGATAAGTCATCCCTTAAGTTCATAAGCAGAATATTGCTTAAATAAGTTGCACTGTAGGGTATTTCCTTCAGACCTCAATTTTTGTTGCCTTATTTAACATCATCTTCTATTCTCAAATTTTCCCCTTACAAGTACTAGCACTGAACTATGTTATTTTAAGTATCAGCTGTGCCAAAACTGTTCGCTGAGGCAAAAGTATCCCTTCTCCTGTTCTTTATTTTTTTTGTACATGCCAGGATGCAAGCCTCAGTGCCATCGCTCCTGGGCATTGCTCTGGACGCTGGTGTGCAGTTGCTTGTCCGCTAAAGACTTCTGAGAAGTCCTGCTTTCCAGGATACAGGCCCTCTTTCATAAGCATAGCTTGCATTCCCTGTTCTCTGGCATACAACTTTGCCTTTCGCTGTATTAAAGACACAGTGTGTTTGAATGTGCCTATAGAGCAAGTTGTGAGAGCTCCATTATCATTTACTATTCTGCTAGCAATTACTATCAGCAACAGGTTTTTTTGTTTACTTCTGGGACAATAATGAAAGCGCTCCATAGTACTGGGATCAGTGCAAATACTGAAATTAAAAGGACCCTTTTCCTGTCACTTAGCCAATTTTTAATCCAATGCCATATTGGCAGTTACTTTTTTTCTTTTTTTAATCAAAATGCTTTAAAAAATTAAACATATTTTCTATCAGTCTCATTCACATGTCAGACAGCTACATCTTTGTTATCTTTTAGCTTTTGGTTGGCGGGAGAAAAGGCAGGAAAAGTTGTTCACTGAGTTCCCAAGTTTTAGGGAAGTTTTGTGGATGCCAGAAGGAGACTGTAAGAGCAGAGCACTAGCAGAAACACAAAAGAACAACACCTAGCGTTAAAGCAGAGACTCAAATTTCTATTCATGAGCTTTAGTTTCTACTCATTGCAGCCTAAGGTTCAGAGAAAGACCATTTGGCTTCTTGCACTGCTGCCTTCCCCCTCTTCCCCTTTCTGCTACCTGCCTTGCTGTAAAACCATCTAGTTATTAGAACTATCCCATAGGCAATGGACAGCTAAATGGGATTTTCCAGAAGCCTGGAGAAGTCTTCCATTGGAATCTAGCACTAAAATATCACCTATTAAAGGCTGCACTAAAAATTCCTTTCTTTAAATAGATTCCAGGCTCCTGGGTTCTTTCACAAATGTACCTTAATCTGTTCAGAAGATAAATGACCATATGATTTAACTGTGCCTTCTTCACAAAACCCGTAACTTTGTCTCTTATGATCGGCACACCTTGATCCTTTTCATTTTCAAATGCAGCCCCACTTATGAGTCATCTTTCCCTCTTCTCACACATACTTTTCAGTTTCTCCTTTTCATTCTTTTCCTCTTGTTTTAGTACAAGGCTGTAGGTAGGACAAACTAAAATAGCAGGTTTCACAACTGGACATGAGACAGCCTTAAATTTAGATCAAATGAGCCCTTCCAAAGTATATAGGATCTCTCCATCCAGATTTATGAAAGCTGCATATAATTATAGAAATGAATAGGATAAAAAATACCCTGTATATGATAGCCTTTCTCAATTGTATATGGATAGGAAAGACAGTTTTATTCTCCTAACAGCAGGAGGAGGAGTAAGACAACTCAGGGCAGCCAAGGGAAGCTCCCAGCAGCCTGTAGGTTTCCTAGACTGCTAAAAAAACACGCACCAAAAACCTGTTGTCTTGCCTTGACATCCATAATTTCTACCCTTTCAACAGGCACCTGCTAATGATAGCAGCAAGTCTTCTTCTTGACTTCCCTCCTATGCTTTGCACTGGCAAGAAGCCCTCACATGCTCCATGCTAGCTTAGAACAAGTTCTGCAGCGTGGCCCTACACTTTCCACAGCAAACTGGAAATTTCATCCGCTTCAGGTAAATACATTTTATTGAATTAAATGCAAGAAAGTAAATATGGCAGAGTTACAGCATTCCTTACGTGAGACACTGAATTCCAAAATAAATAGGAATGCTGCACAGCTTTCACGTTTCACCATCCTGCAAATGCTTCAACGCACAACGGTGCTAAAGAAAGTACCAGGAGAAAGATGGAAGTTCTAGCAGTTGCAGTGCAGAGAGCAAAGGCTTCTGGCAGCATGGGGAAGGACTGAGAGATAAACACATCTGAAGTTTTTTGCTGAAGTAATCAATGAAATAGTTATGCTCAAAATTAGGCAACAGATTAAAGTGATAGCCTGTAACTAATAGGGCTGTGAAGTAAGACTTGCCTCCAGAATTACTTAGTTGAGTTTGTTTGTGGAGGTTTCCTTACAATCACAATGATACACCTCCTTTTAATCTGAAGCTGAAATTCAACAGTGTATTTTAGCCACAAAGGCTGAATTCTGCAGTGGGGTGGAATAAGCAGGGCCCTGGGTGCTGTCACTACCACACAGGTTGGCTTCACCCCCTGACTTGAGGGATAGAAAAGAGATTCTGCTATGAATGCAGTCAGGTAGTTCAGCCTTCCTTGATGAACTTTGCATATGACTAGCATTCATTACCACTCATCCGACCAAAAGCTCCAGGAGTCTTCCCATAACCCACGCAAGATAAGCCCCTTGGCTATGGATGCAGCTATTGGCAGTAAAAGCCATCCCAATTACTATCTCAGGGGATTCTATGACCTCATGCAAGACCATGACACTTTTACTTTCATCTGTCAAAAATGAGTCATGTTAAAGCCCTGCTAAGAGAAGCTGTACCTGTGAAAGCAGCACAGCCAGTCTTTCCGCAGGAGGTATTTCCTGATAGCAATGATTTTGGAGAAGGCCTCCAGTATTACAAGCTCACTACACACATAACTTCCAGGTGCAAATTACATTTATATCTTCACCTACTTCAATGCCAGCCCTAAGACTGTAATTAAATTACATGTAGCCTGGGAGCCTCAATCAGGGACTGGAAGCAGAGTGTAGAAGGCACGGAGCACACACAACGCTGAGGAAACACAAACTCTCGGTTTAAGCAACGGTGGATTTCCTCTGTGAACTGAGAACATTTTCAGCCATGTTTACTCCTCTGTGTGCTCACAAAACCCCTAAACTGCCCCAAAGCCTTTAAAAGCACAAGTTCCCTTCAGCCCTTGGGCACTGGCAGCTGCATGCACTCAGTAACCTAAGCAGTAAGTAACAGCACAAAAGCTGCCTATTCCTTTACAGAGCCATCTGTTCGGGTTTCGTTCTGCACAACTCCTTGCACTTCTAGGAGATGCTAAGGTCACACACACAGCAAGGCTCTAGATCCCGAGTTAGGCATCCTACGTGTGGGGAGAGGGCACGTGCAGACATCCACAACCAAGGGTGCACCTTGGGGCCCGCTGCTGAGAGCGACAGCCCTCACTGGACACGCTGCCAGAGCCGTGCAGGCCAAGGAGCAAGCTGGGCTGAAAACTAATCACTCACCCACTGTTGGCTTTCAGCTGGAGCAGGTCTCTGGTCTGGTGGAGCAGGGGGCAGTACAAGGGAAAGCAACTACGACACAGGGAGGTGGTGGGACCGTGTGAGCAGGAAGGGAGGGCAGCATGACCCTAGTCATGGCAGCATCGACTTGGATCACCGTAAGCTGACTGCAAAACCAAATTCCCAGAGTGTCTCTCAGAATGGTTCCAGGAATTCCACTCTGTCACAGGCAGCACTCAGTGTAGCACAAACCTGATCCCCAATTCATCTTTTCCTTCCTACCCCAGCAGGCAATTAAGGTTACCCTGACTATGAGGGGATTACATTTCATTTCTAAGACCATGCAGACAAGAATCTGGAGGAGATTCTAGTTTCTAAGACAAACGGCCATTCCCATGTTGCTGAACCAAACAGATCTAACCTGTGGGTGTGAGGTATGGAGACCTGCATGCAGATCTGGTGTCCTCAGCATAGAAAGGACATGGAACTGTTGGAACAAGTCCAGAGGAGGGCCACGAGGATGATCAGGGGACTGGAGCACCTCCCGTATGAAGATAGGCTGAGAAAGTTGGGGCTGTTCAGCCTGGAGAAGAGAAGGCTGCGTGGAGACCTCATAGCAGCCTTCCAGTATCTGAAGGGGGCCTACAAGGATGCTGGGGAGGGACTCTTCATCAGGGACTGTAGTGACAGGACAAGGGACAACGGGTTCAAACTTAAACAGGGGAAGTTTAGATTGGATATAAGGAAGAAATTCTTTACTGAGAGGGTGGTGAGGCACTGGAACGGGTTGCCCAAAGAAGCTGTGGCTGCCCCATTCCTGGCAGCCTTCAAAGCCAGGTTGGACAGAGCCTTGGGCGAGATGGTTTAGTGTGAGGCATCCCTTCCCATGGCAGGGGAGTTTGAACTAGATGATCTTAAGGTCCTTTCCAACACAAACCATTCTATGATGGTGAGGAACAATAGGAAGACCTCTGTCCCTCATTCACCTACTACTGATACCTGTCACAATTGGATTGTGTTTCAGTCTCTGCATGAAGCTAGTGATCACCTAAAAGATCTTGACATGGTATTTAATCCTCTTCTATATTTTATTGTCCTCAGAAATACTGGATAGCTTACCAAGCAGCGCAACTGTTTAATAATAGCACATGACTACATAATTTATTATGCTGAAAGCAAGTCTTGTTAAAGATACTCTTTTAGGGTAGATATAAAGTGTAAAAAGGAACCATCAGTCAGTAATATTACCACTCCTTTCTCACAGCTGGAGCTGTATCCATCAGATGCACTGCAGAAAACAAGGAGAACAAAGCTAATCAAATACTACCACCTTTCTTCCTCTCCATTATTGCCTCTCCTAAGATTGACCACATTTGTGGTTAAGTGCAGGGAGTCAAACTTCCTATAAGCAGTGTCGTTACGGTTCTAGATTTCCACTGTGGTTCAGCTGTATCACAGCTCTGGAAAGGCATGCTGGCATACGCTCAAACCACTGCCTTGGCCCGTTAAGGTGAAAAAATTTCATGTTGTGATTGTAAAAGGTTCTCACCCAAATCACCTTGCTGGCCTGCTTTCTTAAAGATCTTAATACAAAGCTTGGGCCAGGAACTTTGTTGGAATTGGCAGCCTGGATAAAAACACTTAGTGAATGGACTGACACAAACTCAAAATGTCAGGGGAGATACAAGCAGCTAGTTAAACTGGAGAAACAGAAGCCCAGCTCCTCAGGATCCCAACACACACCTCATTCCACTGCTCCCAAGGACTCCTGCTCAGCCCTCAAAAACCCCAAGGCTGTATATGTGTATGTCCCATCTTCTTGTCCAAGCAACGCAAAACCTTCATCAGTTCTTGCACAATTTGAAGCTCACATCACTGATATCGATAGTCCGATCTCAGCTGTAGCCAAAATGCTAGATACAGCTGGCTGATGTGGTGGCAGGACTATCCCCTCAGCAGCCTGTATCATCATAAAGCACGTCTGAAGAGGATACAGTCTCCACAAGCTCACAGGTACTCCAAGCATCTGCTGGTTAAGTGTAGCTCCTCACAACAAAAGCGGCTCCCAAGTTTGTCTCTACAAAATAATCAGCTCATTGCAAAATGAACAGAGTGAAGCATGCTGGGTTTTGGACCTTTTTCTGAAGGGAAAAATCAGATCAAGATACCACGACCATGTGGCGTTAGGTCAACATGGTAGACCTAAGAAATCCAGTTTCAACTCCTCCTCTGAAAGCAACAGGAAACTAAGTGAAAGCTGAAGTTTCTCTACACTGTTACACAAAAGAAAAAGAAAGCAACTAGTCATGGCCCTGATCAATAGTGCTACCCAAAAAAATATAGTCTTACATGCACGGAGTGCAGACGCACAAACAAGTGGACCTGTGGCGACACGGGCATAAAGATCTCCCCCATGTACGTGTGCCACTGCATCAGCCCTGACCTGCACTCCCACCTCAGTTCAGACTAATGCACCTACTAAGTTACACTCCACATTTTAACTCCAAGTGTATCATGTACCTTCCCACACTCTTAATTCAAGACACTCCTAATTCAAGGTTCTAGCTGGAAAAGTCACTGCACCTGCCCCATGCTAGGGCTCATGCCCATGCAGTCATGGAGAGGCACTCAAACATGAGGCAGAGCAACAAAGAGGAGAAAAAGCATTGTTTCTGGCACTCAGCAGGAGGTGAAGTACTTGCAGAAGGCATTCAGCGTTACTTTGCAGCAGAAGGAACAATACACTTTTGTATGATTTGCACAACATTAACCAGCATCTGGGGCTGAATCTAGACGAAGATCTGACACCAGCTTCTCAGGAGGAAAGCAAACCTTTCAGGACCATTACTGCTGCTGGCAGGCAAGTTGTCCCTAATCTTCTAGGCATGCCATGCTTGCACAACCAGGGAAAGAGACAGGGCTGCCCTAGTGGGCAAGTACATTTGCTGGAATCCTTATGCTGTCCCTTTGTGTCATTGCAGTATTACACAAAGTTCAAGGAATTTAGAACTATTCCAGATCTGCTGGTTTTTTTTCCATTTCAACAAGGCATCATCATTGAACAAGTCAATAGACAAGCTCAAGTATGTGATATTTTTATCTAAATATGCTATAGCACCTCACAGATGCCTACAGTCTTCTCCCTGCAATGTCTTAAGGAGATTCTTCCCTTCTCAACTGCCAGTCAAGCAGAGTTTGGGGGCTGTTCTTCACATGCTGAGGCAATCAAGATCTTCAAACAGCTGGGAAAGCTGCCTTTCTCCACTTCAAATCAAGTACTAGCAACAGATACAATGCCTGTCTGATACTACCAGTGCTGCTTCCCCATTCAAAATGGTACTGAGGCCATTGAAAGAACTGAAGGGTAGTCAAGAAAACAAAAACTATACAGAATTGAAGGGGAAAATAAAAGAGTGGAATGGTTTGATAACTCCTGATTCACTTTGAAGCAGAAATACTTGATTTTGGCCTTCAGTAGAAAGCCCGTCTTAGTCTCTGCATTGCAGATGAGAACAATCACTTTTTTGCTTGCTCTGACTTATTGCTAAATTGATTATTCTCCAGGACTAGGAAAGAGGGAGAAAGGAGGGAGATGGTAATCACCCTTATAAAATTCTTTAAGGTGAAAGAAGTGAATGCATCTTTCTTTTCCTAGCAACCCTCCTTCCTAATTCTGAAGCAAATAAATCACACCAAGGATAGTATCCTGAACATATGGCTTTCTCTGAATAAGGGGAATTTGCCTGCCTACAAGCTTGCTTTTCTTTTCTCTCCCTTTTTTTCACCCTCCTAATTTAATTAAATATGTCAGTCTCTGGAATCCCCTACACATTCTCCTTCATAGCAAAGTGGGTTTCTCCCCCACCAAAAAAGAAAGGAACACCACAAAAAAAGCTTGATAAGCATTAACTCACTTATGTCCACAGAAGGCTGTACCTAAGCTTACTATCTAGCCGACAGCACACAACCTGTTCACTAATGTTGCATTCACTTCCCACATATTCAGCAAAAACACGTTATCAAGACGAGAAAAGGAAAGGGCTTCAGCACACCAAGGCCAGCAGTGACATGAAGAGCACCTTTAGAGAACAGGGCACAAGCAAGCAGTATTGGAGGCCTCCAACTGATCTTGCACCTTTCATTACCACCTTTCTTGTAAACACCAACAAAGCACATGGCTGCAAATACAAGTCATGGGATGTGTTTTTATTTTGCCATTTCCTTCTTCATGCACAAGACACCCTGTGTCGCATGGCCTGGACTTGGAATGCTCCTCAGTCTTTCTGTAGTCTTTGCTTCAGCTGCAGCAGAGGACTATTGGGAAGGATGCTGCTAACCCTTAGATCTGGAAGAGCCTTCCTGCAGGGGTCTTGCAGGCTCTCAGTTGCGAAGTGCTTGTTGCAAGGGCCCTGAGAAGGGGGAAATACCCCCTGAAGTTCCTCACTCCCCTGCATACAATCCAAGAAGGCAGCTTGTGGCAGACACAGGACATGATCACAGAAATGTTTGCCAACAGGAATGAAAGGGTAGCGAAGATGCCAAAAAGGCAATGGTCTTCATTTTTCTTCAAGTAAAAAATAAAGAACAAGCACCAAAAACATGACTAGCAACTGAATTCAGAAAAGAAACTTAAAATGATTTTATAGAAAGAAGTGTGAACCAAAAGTCATATCAAAAGCCACCTGAATTTCTCTCTATCATATGCTATTTCCCATGTTCATTTATGTCATCTTCACAGTGTCAGTTTTTGAGAGAACAATTCGCAGCTCAGCACGACAGAACAGTAATACCGACGGGCATGCAGAACATTAGCATGTTATAAATAAGCTGCTAATTTGAGGTGGGAAAAATCATCAAGGCAGCTCTTATGATTAAGAACCAGAGAAAGAAAATGAGCAACTTGCTTATGCTTTCATGGCACCGTCTTTACAAAAAGAGCTTTTTCTAACTCCCAGATCCTGAGGGGAAAAGAAGAATAAACCCTGTGAAATAGCCACTGTTGAGACAAAGCAGCCGGTGAAAATGCTATTAAAGCCCTCCCTGCCCCCACCTCAAGTAGTAAGTTGTCTTTTCTACCAGTTCAAGAGGTTTGTGCTTAAAAAGAGTACTACAGTGGAGTTGTGAAGTTTCAGCTTCCTCTCACCCGACTCGCAGTTTTACATAACTCCCAAGAGACGTTTTTAGGCTACAGATATCGCGCAGCTGAGAGATAAGGGGGGGGGGGGGGGAAGGACAAGGTGCAGAATTATTACACAGCAATTCGCATTAGGGTTACTTGGAGCCACACAATAAGAGTCTTACCATGAAAAGTAAAACTTTATTCTGCTGAGCCGACGGCCAGGATTATTCGTGCTTGCGATAGCCCCGATCACCAGCCTCCGTCTGCCCCATGCGGGGTTCCCTTCCCACCCTGTCCCTGGTCTGCGAGGACAGATAACGCCTCGCCGCAGCACAGCTGCCACCTCGGGTATTATTTCTGTACCACGCCAGCATTGTCGCTCTCGGCCAGCGTGCCACTTACTAAGCATTATTATAAAAATTTCTGTGAATATCTATGTTGGCCATGAGCGGGGATAATGGCCCCATTGCAATAGCCTTGATAAAAGCTCCAACAAGACAGCTTTCAGATATCGCCACACAAAAGCCTTCTGTGAGAGCTGTAGCCAACATCAATTCCCGCTATGCGAAGACATTAGACAAAGTGTGAACCAGCTTACTGTATGGGGACAAAAAACTGACTGTCAATGTGTGCGACCAGCGCCGTCTAAAAACACAGTGCTGGCAAGGCAAAATAACACCAGCATACATGCATGGTAATTGCCATTTAATTCCAGAGTTAGCACCACAAGAAAACAAGTACTGAAGGCACTATTAGGTTACTAGCATCACTCAAGACATTATAATTCCATATAATTCAATTTCTAGCATCTCTGGTTGGAAAAACTACTTTAAAACCAACAAATGTTAAAAAAGACCAAGCAGAGGGTGAAGGAAAGCCCAGTTTCCATTGCAGAAGCAGACAGAGAACGCAGCAAGCCCTTCAGACCTGCCTTGAAGCATGTATTTTCCAGTACACAGCAGATAACCTGATACACACAAACCACCATTCCATGTATGGTACAAGACAAAACCCTTTCTGCACATCATTTAATATTTTTACATACTTATCTACTTACACTGTGGTAGCACCCAAAAAGCCAGAAGCCTACTGTCAATGTAAATGGACCATACGAATATAAATGCCTGGCCAAGAGGTTACTGTTTTTACTTCCAGACCTGAAGTTTGCCAGATGACATGTCTTAAATAGGAGTCTAGGTAGGAGGGATGCAAGCAAGTCTCATGCCAGTTTGTTTCTGAACAACATTTGAAAGGCAAATTTGAAAGCTAAGTTTTATAGAGAGCATAGTACACTTGCTCTAGGGAGAAGTGTTTCACTCTAAAATTACATCTGTACTTTAAAATGTGTAAAAATCATGAAATCCTACAGTGCAGATTCAGTGGCTTGCAGGAAGAAAATATATCTGTTACTGCACTCCAATTTTAGTAAGAGTTTGTAACTAACGGGTAGAACCAAAATTGAGAGAAAATCTTATTTAGAGAGAACTAGTACAGTGGATAGATAAGCCTGACACTATATATAAGAATTTGACTCTTGCACTGCATGGAGACAGCCCCTAAAACAGAGAATTTTATGTCACCTTAATTAACAAGGAAGGAAGTTTGCCAATGAGTTTCTTCCCCCACCCCACTTTCTAGCAGTAAGTTATGCAATATGCAGAAACCTTTGAACCAACAGCTGTACAACAACCAAAAAGAACAAAACCAGAACAGTATTGCAAAAAGGAGAAAGTCTTTCAAGACGTTCATTAATAAAAATTACTTCTAGAATCTCTGCATGCATTAACCAACACACGCATACCATAACTTGCAGTAGGAATGCTGGAGCTGAGGCAGCCAAGGCCAAGCAGACACCTCTTGTTATTCAGTTTCCCAATACAGTTTGTTTTTATCAAAAATAGTTGTTTACATGTTTTCTATGAGTTGCAAAATAACTAGTGGCTTGCAGTGTTGACGAGACCCTAAAATCTTATTGTGAGGACCTAACTTCTCCAGTACTGCAACTCAATATCACAGGAAGCACCTAATATCCTCCTAAAATCCAGGTCCTGGACCTTTTAAGTAGGGCACCTGAAAATGCTATCAGCCTTAGGTGGTTGACACTTGTGGGCCTAGGTGCAGCCACATTCGAGCTGGATGAAATCTTGGAAAGTAGATGCAGGTGATCAAATTAAGCATCCTACTTACATGAAGTTACTGAACAGGGTACTGGCTTGACTTCTAGCGGCAGGAATAAACAAAAGCCATACTTGCCCACATAACTCAGTGCAGTTGCGAAAAAGGTGCCAGCTGATTCTGAGAAGGTGATCTTCAGAGCTCCACCTTTCTTTTCTTCCTAGCTTAGTCCTAGGCAAAAGACCTTTAGCACGAGAGCCCGAAAGCTGCAGGGCATGCATGTGCAGTGGTGGCAGTTAGTGTGTTAGTTTCCACACTCTAACAGGTCAGGTCAACAACTGTTCCCATTCACAAGTAGGATAGGAGAGACACGACACATGCCATTAACCTCAGGCAAGTTCAGTTTGCAAACAACTACCAACACATTTGTGATGTATTTGTATATGCATAAAAAGAGGGCTAAAATGCATGAAGGAGGACATGCCTACCACATAGGAGAGGTCATTTTCAGTATGCATTAGCTTCATGAATGCCTAGTCAAGCTCTTGTCTTCTCCCTTTACAAGGGTTGCAGACAGAAGTATTTACCACAGCTCACATTGAGCCCATAAGGCATTAAGAACTCCACGAATGCCATGAGATCCAGCAAATAGAAGCACCATCCAAGCAGACAGCATAGTACTTCAAGAGACATCCATGCCAGGCATAGCACTTCCAAGTGTGGTTTTGGACCAACTTACTTGAGGAAAACAGAAGTGAAATAGTTCCCTTTTAAAGATGTGATAAATTGAGAAATTTTGCCAAGTCTGTCTTCAAACAGAACTGAAATTGAAACCGAGTCCAAATACTTCATCAGCATCACCTCAAGCACCGTAGCAGCCCCATCCCGGAGGCACCGGGGGCTCCCTCCCACTACACATCACTGCCCCTAGGCACATGAAGGGGGTTTCTGCTCCCCGTAGCAACAAACACAATTCTGCTCATGAAAAATAATGCAGGAAGTGATTAACTCTGCCAGCCAAAACAAAAGCCTGAAGTCCAACTTAGTCATTTGTAAGCATGAGAGCTGCCACAATATATACACACACTCAGAGCTGCCAGCTGTAAATGAGATTATTTGCAGAGACTGTAAAACCTGGAGATTTAGTTACACTAAGAAGAGGGTCCCATCTGCTGAAGCCTTGCTCTGGGCAGGGCTGGATTGACATTACCACCATCAGTACAAGAAGCCCATCTGAACTGAAGTCACAGTCTCCAAACCATCCTTGGCAGGCAGCTCCCTCACAAGCAAGGATTAAAGCCCAAGCCACCCTCACACCCCTCCACCGCAGCACCAGGACCAACCCTGCCAATAAAGCCATGGCAGCCAGCCCAGCACACACCTTCAGAAGTGAAGACTGAGGTTTGAAAGGTGTCATACTTGAAGAACCCTACTAAGAAAAGCTCAAAGTTCACATCTTCATTTCTCACCTTTTTATAATAGGATATCTTTATTTTTAACATTAATGGCTTTCATTTCAAAAGAAATTAAATGGTCTACCACTTTTCAGCTTGGAGAGGACAATCGGGGACAGAAGATAATGTATCATAAGTTGAGTAGGGAAGCATATGAGAAAATCTTTTCCCCTGCCAAAATATCTAGGATCACCCAAACCCACTATAGACAACAAGTTCAAACTGGGGGGGGGGGGGGGAAGGCAGAAACAAACAGAATTGGTTTTCACTTGCATACAAGATAGCTAAATCATAGGCAGAACTTGTTGCTACACAAGGTCAAAACTACAACTAGGTTCAAACAGGGATTAGACAAAAATCACAGGCCATTGGTAGCTATAAAACTCATTGCAACCCCCGACCAATGAAGTGCTTTCTCAAAGTAAGTAGGATAAGGGCTTTGTGCAAGCCCTCTTCTTGTGTTCCTTCCTCAAACGTATGCCACAGCTATAGTCAGAGAAGTAGTGAGAGAACCTTCCACCTTGCAAAACACAGCTGTTTCCAAATTTAAAGATTTTTTTATTATTATTTTTTAATGCTTGCACATATTCACAAATGAGCACTAAAAGTTAACAGAGCAACAGCAACAGACCTGGGATAAAGTGAGGGGAAAGAAATGCTTTTAATGGCTCAATCAGTTGAAGCACCCGCTACAGCAGAATAAACTGGCCATAAAGTGACCCATATGCAGACTTTGGCAAGCAGGCTGGTGACACAAGGAAGATACCTTCTGTTGCTTAAACCACTACACCTTCTCCATGATCTCACAACACCATGGTAAGAACAGGCAAGACTATCTTCTGAACATCCGAGGCTCAGTAAACCACCTGATTTAACACCTCAACACCACCACATGGAAAAGTTCCTGTCTCCTTCAACACACTCATCCCATCCTGGGCCACGTACGCCCAATACCTACCACATGTCCAACCTAATGCTCGCCAGACCCAGCTATTTCACCTTGTTAAAGGAGCAGAAAACCAAACAGCTGGATGCTCCCCAAGCAGAGAGGTGGGGGAAGATCACTGCCTGGCCGGGGCAGGGCAAAGGAGATAATACAGAAGAAACCGAGGGAGAAGCAAGCCTACTCCTTCCAGCAACAGTAAAGCCTTTGAGTGGCTCAGCTGCTCATGGAAACCTGCCAAAAGCCCTTATCATCATGAGGCTACCATACTTCAATAGTTCTGGTGCAGACGGAGCCACACCAGAGTAGCTGGACTCTGTGTAAGGGTAGCAAAACCACCTTCAGCAAGCACAGCAAGCTACAGGCTATTCCTGTACGGTTTTATTAGGATGCCTGCTTTCCACTAGATGCTTGTTGGCACAGTTAGAGCAATCAGGATTTATACCTCTTTGAACTCTCCCAGATAGCTGTGCCAAAGGACCATGTGGTACCTCCTTGGGCTCAGAAGCAAGCAGTCTGTTGCTGGAAGAGATGGATTTAAACCAAAGAAACTCCCTTAAATGCTATTCAAAAAGCAAAGGCCCCAAACTCATGCTAGCATTCACTCCTAGTAACACAAACTGTCAGGCAAAGAAATACAAAAATGGGTCTGAATATGAAAACACCTGCATCTTCACAGACAAACCTTTTTATTCCTGCAGAAGAAAGAAGAGCTCCTAGTTAACTACCCACTTCCTTTATGCAACTTACAGGTTTTTCTCCCATACCTTAAATCCTTGTTCAGTATTTATGTCCTAAAGACTTGCTCCTTTACCTAACACCTAGGAGAAAAACCTTTCCAGCTGTGACATGCTGAGGAGGAGGGAGGAAGAGGTGCTTTCTAAACCACCAGAAAAAATGTGAGGGGTGCTAAGTATTCAGTTTGGAAATGTAAATCCTCCTGCCCCCGTCTGAAGTATGCCGAACCAGCCTCTCCACAGCCTATGTCATCTAAAGGCCACAGGAGTTCTCTAAAGATATTGTTGTTAAGAGGATTTAGCCCCTTTTAAAAAGGACTTAACATGTGGGTGGTGTCTCCATTTAAGCATTTTCTCATGGCTAAGAAAATGGCCCTCTTCTTAAAGGCTTATCTTTATAACCCAAAGACAGTAAGAAATTCTCCACTATTTGAATTAGAAACATTTTGAGCAGCTTGCTTTTATAGCAGCCTCATTTTTAAGTACTGGGCTTTGCAAATGGTGGTGACTTTCTCACACCAAGCGAGAAGGCAACACCAGCGAGAATGCTTTTGGGGTACCTTACCAAACATTAGTTTCTCCCACATTTTCATGAGGAGCCAAGGTGATTCACAAGTTCACTGCCACCCAAATGGCATGGTGTCACTACATCTGTGCCCTCTCCCTGGCCACCACCTTCCCTTGAAGGCCCCCGGCATTTACCAGACCTTCTATTAGCTGGTTCAACCGGCCTGCCCAGCAGAAAACCTTTATTTTTTTATTTTGGTCAGGGTTAATTATCCATCCTGGGAAGCCTGAGATTCCAGAAGGGAAGGGATGAAGGGAAGCAGCACCAGCCTGCAGCAGGGCAGGACACAGGACCACCTGCCCTTGCAGGAGCACTGACCCTGTCTCCAGAGGCTCAGGCTTTCCCCAGGAGAGCAAGCTCATGGTCGCTTTGCAAGGGTTAATTCTTCATTACCACTTGTGTTTAAGCCATGGCAGGGGTTCAGATCTGCCCGGTAACACTCTTCTATTAACTCCACAGGAGTCATTAAAAACCTCCTCAGGTTGAAAGAGCCAACAGGCTAGGTCACAGCCTCCCAGAGCCAGGACTCACCAGGGCACAAAAGCCCAGTTAGCAACCCTTGGCCACAGGAGCCACCACATCAGGCAGTGACTGAGCAAGGAACAGGTCTTGGACCATATCGAAACACCTGCTTGGCAGACAGACAGAGAGTGTGTAAACTCATCAGTCTGGGGCTGGAGCCTCCTGTTATAGTGGACTAGGCCACTTTTCAAGGCTTTTCCAGCAAGGTTACACTCACGCAACCATAGATAAAGTAACTAACAAATTCCTGGGAAGAACAAGCAGCTCGCTTCAGCAAAGGAAACTTTTTCATTTGCTGCTATAGTCAAACACTTCCCTGAACAACCTAAACTGTACTGACTTTTTTCTAGTCCATATCATAGCTTACATTTGGAAGTGATGGGTGGGTTGCCAGCACAGTTACATCTGAAGAGCTGGAGTATTTTCATAACCCTAACCAGCGCAGGTGTGCTGGCCAAATTTACTTATACTAGACTTATCCCTAGTCTTTTGCATAGCAGGGCCTTGTTTTCAGCTGGGGGCCTTGGACTCCATGCGCTACTTGCTAATCAAGTGCTAAATTTATATTGGTGCTACTTGCCTAAACTCACTGCCTCAGCTACCGAGCATTTTATCATTCCTCTCACCAGTCTTTGGTGTAAGTTTCTCAAAAATGCTCAACTAGGAACCAACTGGGAAAACTAACTGGGAAATACCCTCACCTCTCAGACCCAGAAAATCCCCTACAACCTTTAGGGAAAACTGGGTGGGAGCTGAAGAACTGCAAAAGGGCTGGATCACCTCCCCACCAAGTGGTCTGCAGAGCAGGATGACAAGGCAGAGCACTAGGGCACTTTCAGCCTTACTTCCCAAAATACAGGTCTGCAACAAACCAGCCTCCAAGAGAGGCACTCACATTAGCACGGCTGCCAGGGCAGAGTGGGATGTGCTGCCCCTTTCCTGGCACGTGCCATGGATGGCTTACTGCCCTGGGAGGGTGCCAGCTAGAGCCTGTAGGTACAGCCAGCCTGACCACTCTCTTCCTCCTCATCCCACATCTCTTCCCAAGTAAACATGGGGGGTGAGGGTATACAACAAACTCACAACTTGCAGGCAGAGGCCAAAACTGCTTTCCTGATTCCAAACTTTTAATATGGAAAGAAGATTTTATGGCTGGGAGTTCCTCCTACTAGAGAGGTGAACAGTGTACCCTCCCCCACCCCCCAGTGCACTGAATTCATATTTGAAGGTCTTGTAGCACCCATTAAGAAGTCATTTTAGGAGTCCTCCACGACACCAAAATCCCTCCCACCAAGCCAAAATACCCTGTGCAATTATTCTCCCAGAATCATCTCATAACATATGCTCCTCTTTGTATTCGCTCACCAGCACCTTTTAGGAATCAAACCTTTGCATCAGACTGCCAAATATTTACAAAGTGCCTTGAACCAGCTTCTTGACATTGAGCACGGCTAGGATATGAAGAACCCCCCGCAAAGATACTTATTTAAAACAGAATTAAAAGAGGTTCGGGTAGGGATGTGATGAGCCTCGAAACTCCCAATCACTACCTCTGCAGCCAACGCTCGCAAAAACCCACGCGGAAGGCAGCTCCTCACCGTCTCCCGGCTGCACCGAGACGGTGCTCGCAAGCGCTTGCAAAAAAGTATTTCGGACTTAGAGCAGCATCTGATACCTGGGACCATCCCCGGCTGGGCGATGGGGGGGGGCGGGGAGAAGCGGGAGGGGGATGTTAAAACCCGCTTTGCCCGGGCAGTGGCGCACCGGGGCGAGAGAGGAAGGGGTAGTGGGGGGGTTTAGCGATCTCACACCGCCGGGAGGGGGTCGTGGACGCCGAAGGAGGCACGGACCACGGCGGGCAGTTGAGCCCCCTCCCTCGGCGTCCACGACCCCCTCCCGGCGGGGATGCCCCTCGCTTTCCCCCGCTTCCAACTCCGCGCAGCCCACGAGAGCCAAGCGCGCACCCGAAAACAGCGAGGACAAAGAAAACCCTATGGGGGCGATGAGAGGGGAGGGCATGATTTTTTTGGGGGTGGGGGGCGGTTGGCCCGGAAAATATCAGGGGAGGCGGAAATATGAAGGGGGGTCGGGCAGGGGGGTCGTTGCGCGCCGCCGCCCCACGAGTCACTGACCTGCTGCAGGGGCATTTCGGAGAGCAGCGGGGGCCGGGGGGCGGCCGGCCGGCGGTCAGGCTGTCCCAGGCCAAAGGGAGAAGGAGGAGGAGGAGGAGGAAGCGGCGTCCCCCTCCCCGCCCGCCCCGGCTCCCAGTCACAGCCGCGGCCTCCGCGCACGTGTGCCAGACGTCACCGGCGGCTCCGGGGGTGAAGCGGAGACACCGGCGGGGCACGGCCCGGCCCGGCCCCCAGCCCCGGGTAGGGAATGGGGCCCTCCACGCCAACGGCTTCTCCCTGTTCGCTGCCATGCGGCGGGACGTGGCGGGAGATTATTTTTATTCCTCCCCCCTTTCTTGTCTTTTTCTCTATTTCTGTTTTTTTTTTGTTTTTTTTTTTTTTTTTTTACCTTTAAATAAGACCCGGCAGCGGGGGGTGGGAAGGAGGCAGGAAAGTTTATTGCAACAAAGCGCTACCTCCGCCTTTCCTGCCCTCAACCCCCCCACACTCCCCGGCCGCCCCCCCGGGCCCGGACGGCGGCGGGGAGAGGGCCTGCCTGGTACTGCCCCCCCAGGGTCCCCTTCACCCTCCCGCGGGGACAGGGGAAAACAAAAATTACCGGGGGGCGGCCTCCGCCGAGAGCGGGCTGCAGCAGCGCCGTCCTGCCGGCGGGTCCGTGAGGGGTGCAGTACAGCGAGCTGCCAGCGGGCTGGCCCCCATCCGCCGCCGGGGCAAAGGCACCGGGAGCCTGGGAAGCGGCGGCGGCGCCCACAGAGGAGGAGACAACACAGGGCGCCCCCGCCGCCGCGCCGGTGCTGCGGATCTGGATGAAGGTGCCGGCGGCAAAGCGGGCCGGGAAGCCGGCGGGGGCTGCTCTGGAGTCCGTGGACGGTGCGGGCGGCGGTGCTGCCGGGGCCGGCGGCTGGAGTCCCCTTCTCATCCTTCCCTCCGGGTCTGTCCCCGCAGCCGCGTCTCCTCCTCCCCCCGTCCCTCCCCCCCCGGCCTTCCCAGCTCCTTTCCTCCTCGATGCCGAGGACCCGCGTAAAATACTGGGGGCTGCGGGTGCCGGGGGGGCCCCAGCTGCAGGATGCGGGGCGCCGGGGGGGGACGGAGGCGCCGGGGCGGGCAGATGCGGCGGATGGAGCGGGGCCGCTCCCGCTGTGTGGGGCCGGCTGGAAAATGGCTCCAGGAAGCGGCGGCTGCTGACAATGAATGAAGGGAAAGGAGACGGGTTACGCGCCAAGGGCCTCCCGCGAAACTCGGATTTCCCGCCCTCTTTTTCAAACTAAATTTGCATAGCCCCGCCCCCGGGGCGCGCCCTGCCCGCCTCGCCGCCTCATTGGCCCTCACCGTCCTCCCGGCCGTCCAACGGGGCGCCGCCTCCCCGCCCCTCTCCCTTCCCACTGGCCCGCCGCTTCCCGGGGCGGCCGTGATTTGCATGCCGCCCGCCGATTGGCTGCGGGGGCGAGGCTGGGGGATTCCCCCTCGGAGTAGCCGGGATCCCGGTTCGCCGGCTCCCTGACACTGACAGCTGCGGCGGCCCCGGCCGCAACGTGCCCGCCGGAGTGGCCCCGCCTCCCGGACCCGCCCCTCGGGCTCCCCCGGGGCGGTGGTGAGAGCCGGTTCGCGTCCCCAAGAAGGGGAAAGAGGAGGGGACAGTGCTCACCCCGCCGCCTGCGGAACCCTGTCGCCACCACTCCGGAGGTGCTGGGAGTTCCCCCCGTTGCGCTGCACCGGAGTCCCGCCCGGCTTCTCTTGGTGCTCGGAGGGGGTCACCTGAGTGCACGCCCTGGTTTCCTCGGGAAGGCACCGGCCTGTGCGGGTGAAGCTTTGAGGGAGCCACTTGAACGCGGCCCCTCGCTGGATTTCACGCTCCCCTAGCTGCAGAAGCACTTCCTCACGTACCTGCATTCACAAATCCTCAAAACAGCCTGCCTGAAGCGTTTCGTTCCTTCTTTTCCACGAAAAACAACCACTCACCTTCCCTTATGCTCTGTATTACCTCCAAAAAGTAAAACAGTGAAACTATGTTCATGAACTGTTTACACTTTCTGGTAGTGTCTTCAGTTACTGAATGCCCCCTTAAATCATTGGATGTCGCCTTAACTATTATATTCCCCTCCTGCCCTGCCCAAGCACCTGCTAGCAGTGCCCAATTTTCCTATGTTTCATTTCCCCATGCACACCACTGCTCCTAGCAGACATGTCCCGCCTTACACTGCTGAATTGGGCAGTGAAGACCCTTTCCCTTGGTGAAGTTCCCTGTTTCCATCACTAACAGGTACATGAAAAAGTTGCTCCATCAGGTCTGCAGGCCTGCTGATAGTTACCCTTGTCTGACCTCAGCTCAACAGAGCAGATGCCTATGGTGTGATGCTGTTGCATGAAAAATGAGGGCATCTTTCATTCTGGGCATGTCTTCCATCAAAGGAGGAAATTCTGCTCTGTCTGGCACTGGAGAGGCCTTGATTAAGCTACTGGTTACTTTCCCGACTGCAGAGTCATGGAAACAGGAGTGACTTTTGTGGTTTTTCTCAGCCATGGCCTCTGCTATCTTCAGCTTCCTACCCATCATGCGATCCTGTCCTACACCTGGACATGCTGCATTATAGCAGAGGAAGGTTACTGGGCACATGTGAGGGCCAAAGCAGGGTAAAAGCTGAGGACTGAGGACAGCAGGTGAAGGGGGAGGGACTTAAAGAAAGTGGAAAGTAAAACATGCATAAGAAGTGTACAGAAAGCTACATAAAGGAAGGTAAATTGCAGGCCCAAGAACCTTTGTTGATCTGCAAGAACCAAACTGGTGCCTGCTGGGATGTCATCATCCAGGTATCTACTGCAGAGAAAATACCCTGCAGAACTCAAAGGCTTAGGAGATACTGTAATTAAGACTGATGTGCGGCTGTGATTTGTCTTTCCTTGTGAGTATGGTACTATACCACTATCTTTGTGAGTATAGTTTTTATCTGTATGACAATACGCAATTTTACCCTCACAGTGTCATTTAGGGAAAAGCCTGCATTTGTCCTGAAAATGGATGAACCTGTGTAGTAAGGATTACTTTCTTTGGGATTGTGAGTGTTGTTGCAGGTAGTGGAAGCAACAACAGAGATTAAGCTTTGCCTCAATGCTAAAATTGTTAAAAGCTGCTCCAGAGACCTGGATTCTAACGTGACTTCTCCCATGAAGGAGATTCTGGAAAATGTAAAAAAGAAGGTTGCAAAGAAGTTCCTGAGTTTAAAAGACAAAAATGGCTGTAAGAAACAGTAAGCGGGTGGGCAGTAAATAAATGTATAGCCCAGCATATGGAATACTTACAATGACAGAAAATCCTGAACAGCTATTTACTGCATGAGACCTGCCCATCCTTCCTACTGAGTGAAGAATCGTGCAGCAATAATGTTCACATAACAAAAGACTGCGTTGTTATACATACATGCAAGGGACAGAACCGAAATTGTACAAAATCCCACTTTCCTATTTATTTACCTTAAAGAACTCAATTTCCAAAATTTTGGAGCTTGACTTCACAAGCATCTAAGGAAATGTTGAGAAGGGAGGAATGGGATTGTGTGCTTGTGATCACACGTGTGAAACACAACTTGCATGAGAGCAAATTGACATCTGGAAGGAGTATTGAGAGTGGTGGGATACATGCTTCCTGCTGTCACTGAAAGTATGGTATCCCATCATCCAGGTATTAAAGAAGATGTAAACCACTGTGAGCCCCAGTATTGACTACTACCAGACACTGCTAATGGCTGGCCTCCACCTGGACTTTGTGTTGTTGATGAGAACCTTCTGGGACTCACAATTCAGCTAGTTTTCAATCCACTTCACTGTCCACTTAACATAGTCCACACTTCGTTCCTTTTGTCTGTGAGGACATTACAGGAGATGCTGTCAAAAGCCTTACTGAAGTCAAGATAAATATCGTCCCCTCATCCACTGAACAAGTCAGTCTCATTGTAGAAGGCTATCAGGTTGGTTAAGCACATCTTTGTCTTCACAAATTCAAGCTGACTACTCCCAGTCACTTTCCTGTCTGTTATGTGCTTGGAAAGTGTTTCCAGGATAATTTGTTCCATCACCTTCTCAGGGGTTGAGGGGAGGCTGACAGATCTGTAGCTCCCCAGTCCTCTGTCTTGCCTTTCTTGAAGATGGGATTGACATTTGCTTTGTTCTAGCTGTCAGGAACCTCTCCCAGCTGCCATGACCTTTCACAGTTATCAAGAGTGGCCTCACAGTGATGTTGGCCAGCTCCCTCAGCACTTGTGGGTACATCATGTCAGGACCTATGAACTTGTGTACATCCTGTTTGTTTAAATGTTCCCCAACTTGATCTTCCTCTACTTAGGGTAAATCTCCCTTTTTCCAGACCTTCTCACCAGTCTCTCAGGAACCTGAGATTACTGAAGGCAAAGCAGTTACTGAGGCAAGGAAGGCATTCTGTACATCAGCCATTTCCATGTCCTTTGTCATCAAGGCTCTTTCCCCATTCAGCAGTGGGCCCACATTTTCCCTCATCTTCCTCTTGCTGTTGATATACCTAGAGAAGCTCCTCTTCCTGCCTTTCATGTCCCTCACCAGATTCAGCTTCAGGTGGGCTTTGGCTTTCCTAACATCATCCATATATGCTTGAACAGCATGTTCATATTATTGGTGGGTCACTTGTCCTCTTACATTCTTCCTTCTTATGTCTGAGTTTTAAAGACAGCTTGTTTCTTTGCCTTGATTCTCAACTAGTTTAATAGCTCTGGTCAAAAATGTCAGGCTGAGGACATCGTCTTGGTGAAACATCAGATCAAGTTATGTAGTGTCTAGAAGGTGACAGATTGAAAAAGTGTGTCTCAGAATGAGAAATGTTGAATACCATTAAGTATAGGCATGCCTACTCTCCCAAATAATATATAGGCATCCTTTCTAGAGAGCAATTTGAGAATAAACATGATGGAGCTGCAGTAAAGTAATAGCAGAATCTGCTTTTGTGCAGGGGACTAGATATTTGGGACATTACTGGAAATAATCTAATATGATTTCACAACCTTTGAACACAGTTTATGTCCTTAGACCCTTTTCTCCTTAGTTGGAACTCAGAGTTAAAAACAAAAATCTGACTAGCCATTTAAGAAAAATGAACCCTTGAAAATGAAGTAAATGCCTAAAACTTGGGCAAATTCATTAAACACATTTACACTTACAAAATTTACAAGGATTGTGATATTTTCTAGGAGAGAAACCATATTTAAAATATAAAAAAACAACAGAGAAATGAAACTAAATGAACTAAACTGACTTCCTTGTTCTGTAATTATTACTAAGAAGGTGATGTGAGAATTTCGTGGTGAAATGACTCCTGTGAGCAGCATGTGATCTAATTACTGGATGTATTTACTGACCAGTTTCTAGAAACATTTTAGGACTATCATCCCTTAATTTTTCAAAGTCATCAATCTTGAAATGTCACTTTGCCTTAAAAAATAATTAGGCATGGGCACAACCTTTTCTACCAATGAGCCATCCCTCCTATTTCAATGGTTTCAGGGAGACCAGCAGACCACCTATTTAGAGCATGGGCATACAGTAACACAGAATCATTTGGTAGCATCTCCTCATTATACCTGTGTAACATCTATTAATCCTAGTTATTAAAAGAACTTCATGGCACGGAAATGATTGCTTGGTTCATATGAGTTTATTTTTCAGGGTTGATGACTTTTTTTGTAACTGTTGACAAGGTCATCACAGTCTGTTAATATTCTGTAAGAATTTCATTTTTTCACATGTAGTCATGTATTTATGTTAAAAACCCTCTTATATATGTCTACAAACTTTAATGTCTTACATTTCTATACTTCACTTCCTACGTACATTGGTAAACATACAATTTTGATTTACAACAAACGATACTTAAGAAAATACAATAAAAACCATGCATGCATTATAAATTCTGTATGTCAGCACGGTTCTGCTTTAGGGAGGATTTTAGTGAGGAACGTCGAGTCTGACTATCTGCTTAAGGAGGTGGAAGGGTGCTACACCCCTATCATGTAAAGACAGAAACATATACTTGACCTTGTGCAGGCTAGTTATCACGAGGTGACTTTAAGTGTCTGCGTATTGCAGGATTAGGGGATTGGCTACTTGAAGACTGTTGGTCCTCCTGTTGAAATTTTCTGCCTTTCCTTTGTGGGATTACAGCACATTTGACAGTTCTCACCCTCTGAGAACAAGACCCAGTGCAAGGGGTTTCTCTAGGAGGAAGAAGAGACATGAGGTCTGTTCCTCTGTCATTGGTTCTGATCCCTTTTGTCAATTCAGGCCAACTTTACGTGAAGAGTTAATATCCACAGTAGCCTCCTGCACCTTCTCCTCACACAGCGATCAATTGAAACCTTGTTCATCTTGATCAAGTGCTATTTAAAACACAAAGCAACCTAAAATAAAGCTGCCCTCACGTCATCTAACCTTCTTAAGTCTACTACTCAGAACTTCAATCTTTAAGTTCTTTCAGCCCTAGTATAACTAAACCAATTGACTTCTAAAACACCACACAATCCCCTTTTAATAATCAAGCCTAAACAACTGCTTGTGAAGAGACTCTGCAGCCAAAAGGGATTGTTTTGCCTCAACTCCAGGTTTCTGGAGATATCCATGCAGGCCCTGAACTAATTGTCCTCCTAACTTCAGGAGAAGAACTGGCTTCAGAAGGCTATTAACATCAGATATATAAGATTGACAATATATTTTGTGCAGTTTTGTACATTTTTATTTTTTAAGTTTTGTTTTAAAGAGCAAGTTATTTTAGAGACTTTTGGGGGTGAGAGTCAGTGCCAGGGCATTCTGATAGGAATCTGTTGCAATTTCATCTTTTGGAGTTTCTTCCAGTTTTCCTCACTGGAGCAAGGGCTGCAATCCAGGTCTCTGGATCAATCACTTGAAATCATTTGCTGAAGAGCTGCTCTGAGTGGTGTGGCTGGAACAACTCCATTGGAGGGTGCCCACAGCTCTGCACTCTCCTAGCACAGAGATGTATCTTCAAACCCATTTTCCAAAGCAGGCAGAAGACAAATTTGAACCCTGGCCTCCAATATCCCTCGTTGTGGGCAAAAAAGGAAAGAAAATTTCAACTTCTGCTCAGTAAGTAACTTGCTGTGAAGAAGTGGAGTAAGAACCTCTCTGAGGCTTCCTGCTCAATTCAGGGTTGGGTTTTTTTTGAGGGTTGAAGGCCAGCCTTTTATATTGTGTGTCTGTTTCTCTCCATGCACTGGGCAGGAAGACCTTGGGTGTTTGCTTCAGACCCGTAGGTTTCCTTAGGCAGCACAGGAATGGCTGCTGGGCATGCAGCTACATGGCATGAGCCTGTGCTTAGAGGAGTGGCAGAGGAAGAGCATTGACAGCTGAGCGGCTTGGGCGTGTTTCCCATGTCAGAGGCTACAAAACAAGCACCATAGTCCTCAGTTTGTACACCCTCTGTCAATTCAGCTTGAAATTACCTCCTATTAGAGGAGACAGGAGCAGGACTACTTTATTGGGGTGCTGTCTCTTCTGTAACAGCAGATTTTCATCTCAGTGTATACAAGGTCTCCTTTATCCTTCTTTAACTAGTGGACTTGTTGTAAGAAAGTTGTACTAGTGGAATGTCTTAATTCAATCCAGGTTTGTTAGGTTTCTTTTCCACATTCATCCAGATCTGATAAATTGCGTGGTGTATTTACTTTTTTTGAATGCTTGTCTAAAAAGTATGTGCACTGAGGCTGTTTCTCATAACGTGCTGACTTTTGGAACCAACTCTTTATTTACAGGCTTTGGCAAAATGGTTAGATTTATTATTTATTAACCAGAAAACTAACAGCCCTTTCTTTTAGAAAGGTACAGAGTTGCACACAGTATATATACTGTGCAACCGAAATTACAAGTCTGATTCTGGATTTTTTCATAATTCATATTATCTCTGGTTTGATGGGTAAAGCCACTACCATTTCTGGAGATAGAAATCTTTTTCTTCCTTCCCTTTCACTTTCAAAACTTCCCTAACATTTCGTGAACTCTTGTTGCATCAAGAATTTTTGTAAATTTTGCTTTGAGATCATAGCTGGATTTTTCTGTGCTTTGTGAAGAGGCTTTTCTTTACTGTGCTTTTAAAAATCATCTTACATAGATCTACTGTTCTCCTCATATAGTGGGTTCTATAAGTAGAGCTATATTCATCCTTATCTTCCTGTTTAGTATGCCTGGATATAACATCAGTTAACATTTTAATTTGGTTTGAACTGTTTTGTCAATATAGCTTTTGCAAGAATATGTCTTCTCCAATACCTGGCAGCTTGTGCAAAATCGCATACTTCATCATCACAGGACTATAATTGCAAGACATGCATTTTGGAGGCATCAGAAATATTTACAACAAATAGTAATACTTCAAATAATGCTTGAGTATTATGTAAGCATATACAGGTTTCAGAAATCCATGCTATTTAGACTACAGTGGAAACCAAGTTAGCAAGAGCTCAAGGTTTCCACACGTAGTCAGAACTATCCCTGTGGGACCATCATCTTCTGCATTCCCTATCAGAAGCTAGGTGCTAACAGAGCATGATGCTGATGAATACATTCTGACTTCTGGCCTTCTATTTTGTCCAGACCTGTTCACATTAAGTACCTTCTGGAGACGTAAGAACGTGTGGTACTGGAAGAGCAATCCAACATTGCTCCAGCATCATCCGTAGATGATTCAGGCTTGAGCACTGACCCTAGGAGCCTCTGCCCTTAGGCTGTAGTAGCATGCACAACTTCAGAAGGCAAAAGCTGCCGCCACGGCCACCAGAAGAAGCAGTCCTGCCTTTCACTTATCATTCATTCCTGTCCCTGTGCTACCCCTCCCTTTACTTGTGGCTGGGGAGCTGATCTGAGTTGGAGCCAGCTATTATTTGGGCTGGGTTAGTCTTAGCTTTTATCGGTTCCTGATCGGTTTCACTGCAGGGCTGCACAAGATGGTTTAGTGCCAACACAAAGTTGGGGACAGTGTGGAGGCAGGGATGATCCAGGTGCCTGGAAAAAAGGCAGCTGAGACGCCACCATCTTGACGAGTTCATGAAACTCCAGCCTTTTTCTCAATTGTGCTTTATAGTTCAGTTAATGAGGTCAGTTGAAGTATTGCTGTTTGTCGTGTTTCGATTGTTCCTCATCCACCTCTACATAACAGGTGATCTACACCGCTTCCCATTCCTCTGGACTTTTCTGACCCCCCCTGCTTTCCAAGGTGGGATGCTGGGAGCACCGGGTTCAGTGAAGTGGCTGTCACAGCTGCCCACGTCCCAGGCAGGACAGTGGAGTCTGGTGGTCAAAAAGGAAACTGCAACCAACAAGAACTCACCTTCCACCGCTGAGACCTTCAGAGAGCAGCTTTGGCCTTACAGTTTCTGTTCCATTTGCACAACAGCCCCACACAGGTTTCCTCTAGGTTGAACTGCAGCTGGGCAAACTGTTTAACACTGCATGTCCCTAAAAGCAGTCTCTACTATGCTGACTGTAGAAGAGATCTTCACAGGGCTGATGCTTTCTCTTGTTGCTGTGGTTCTGGGCTGTGTTTGGTTTGTTGGAGTGCAGCTGCAGATCCAAGTTTCCTCAGACCTTGCAGTACAAGCTGATATAATAGAGACCAGCTGGCATTGTTTCACTCTCTAGGACTCTTCCGCATAAAATGCAAGTAGGGGTGATACTGTCTGCCCCCAAACTCAAGGGAAGAACCAGCTGCAAATGCAGCTGGGACAAACAGCGACAGGAGCAGCTGTTGTTCAGCCTCTTAATCTGAGTTTTAATGCACACCTATATGTGACATGGTCCTATTTGCCTACATTTCTTATTATTTACTTAGGTTGGCTTTTCTCAGAACCTCCTCCCACCAAACCATGGTATTTCCTTCCACCACTTCACTGCGGTTGACTTTGCTCTGATCTCACCAGCCTTTGCTCTTTAAAATAAAAATAATCTCTTTATAAACTAGTTTCATTGCACTCCATGGGCACCATTGAAAGGACAAGGATTATAAATATTAGAATGGTTGGCTATTGAGGTTGTGAGTGATAGTGGTGAGATGGGAGGGACTCTGAGTAATATCTCAAAGATTAGCAAATCTTTCTCCCTTCCCCTAGAGAACTTCCATATGCAAAAGGGCTGTGTTATGGATATGGCTGTCAAAGTCTCAGGAAATGATGAAGCTGGTGGAATGGCAAGTTGTGAGATTAGACATTAATGTAAATTGCCCTGTACTTCTAGTAGGGAATAGTGTCTGTTGTGATGCAGTCCTTGCTCAAAAGGAAAATCTCTTGTCAGGTTTTCAGGTCCCTATGTGTCCCCAGGTTTCAGCACAATATGGTCATGCATAAAGATTTTAGGATTCAATTCCCCAAATGATTAGTCTCACTATGAACCTTTTAAAAAAATTAATAGATTCAAGTCCATGGAAATCCTCACTAGCCATGCATCAGTATTCTGAGACTAAAGAGAGCAGTGGCTGAAAGAAGCAGGTATTTGCAAAGCATATTATTATTTATCAAGGTGAACCTAAGGGAAATGCTTCTCTGATTCTAGCTCTTTTTTTTTTTTAATCATTTTTTTGGTAAATTGGTTTCTTCTTAAAACAAAGATAATTCATGTCTCGGATTTAAACTCTAAACTTAGAATAGAAAATAGAGGCTTATATTCTGTTTTTCATAAACAATTTAGCATTCTGATTTCAGAAAATGTACGATGTGAGTTAGCTGCGTTGGGGTATAATTGCATTCTTGTTTTGGTCCTCAATTCATTTTTATGTCTGACTCATCTGGGAAGATCTTGTCTTTCTGGGAAAGAGATGGCAGCAAATCAGTTGAGAAACTGCAGATTTCTTCAGATCTCACATTCATCTGATTTCGCAGTATGCCATTTCTAAGCTTGTGTCTTCAGTGTTGTTTCAAATGTTGTGCCTCTTTGCATTCCAGGAAACACCATGGGTAAATATGCAATCTCTCAGAGATACAAGAAATCTCATTTTTGAGGTAAAGGGCAGCAAATACAACAGGATAAATGCATACTCCTGGTTTACCCAATGGGGCAGCATTACTGAAATGTAGGAAAAGGCAGAGGAAAGTTACAAAATGTGCTGCCTAAAGATTGTTTTCTTGATCTAAAGACTGCCAGAAGCCTCTGAAAGGGTGCCATGTTGCATAACAAAGAGCCAAGCATCGTGTGTATGTACTTGATGGGTTCACATACTGCTGATGGAGGATACTGGTGTTTTCTTAGCAGAGAGTTGTAGAAGCAGGGAAGGCTGCTGGGACATGTGGTGTTACGCAGGTCAGTCCTCTGCTTGAAGCTGAACTATTGCCTGACAAGATCAAATCTGATGTGACCTTGGAATGGAAGTATCATCAGAGACAGCAAGAACAATCTCCTGATTATCAGTTCCCCAATAACAACAGTAGATAACATAAAACAAACAAAAAGATACATACCCAAGACTTCTCAGCTGTTGCTCAGAATCCCTTTCCACTCACTGACGGTTTGCAATTGTTTTAAATTTTTTGGGTACTTAGGGAAGCAAGGATTGCTCTGAGAAAATGCTTACAAAACTGCAGTTGAGCTTTTTTTTCATAGCTGGGTTTCCTTGGTGGTGCCTATTTAGGGTGATTGTGATTTAAGGTTAAAAAAAAATTGGCTGTGCTCTTACAAGTATGAGGTCAGTGAGTAATTTGGTGAATAATGATTTCATAGGAGTGGCAGCAGACTATGTTAATAAAGACAATGCTGAGCCATACAGCTTGCTTCTGCCTGCCATTGAGGTGCTATGTCTAAAGTGGGGCTGTTTGTTTAAAGAGCATCTTCTTGTGCTCATTGACATTATAACCTCAAGTGTTCACTCCCCGGCACCTGAAGATAGTCTCCATCAATGTTAAAATGAAGTTACCCTTTTTACAGAGTTCAGTGGTTGCATCAAACCAATGTACTACCATTACTGGTTTAAACTGGGATGTAAATGAAAGGAATAGCAGAAGTAACAGTGCTGCCAGGCTAAGGAACAAAAACTGTCTTCTGTTTCTGAGTTTCGGTATTTCCTCATTTTTTGTTTCAACAAGACTCATTTTAGCTTCAGATGATGCATATCTTGAGATCTTTTGGCATCGTGTGTGCAATGTTAACCATCTGAGCAGGGTACATTTAGAAAGCAAGGGTTGGAAGGTGTTGCAAAGGGAGGTGGTTCTTGTTTTAATTCTTCTTGCTCTTGTTATTTTCCCTTCCTTTCCCTTCCCTTCTTCCACTTCCCTTCCCTTCTTCCACTTCCCTTCCCTTCCCTTCCCTTCCTTTCCCTTCCCTTCTTCCACTTCCCTTCCCTTCTTCCACTTCCCTTCCCTTCCCTTTTCCCTTTTCCCTTCCCTTCCCCTTCCCTTCCCCTTTCCTTACCCTCCCTTCCTTTTTCCCTTTTCCCTTCCTCATCCACTTCCCCTTCGCCTTCCCTTGCATCCCTTTCCTTCCTCTTCTCCTTCCCTTCCCCTTCCCTTCTCCTCCCTTCCATTTTCCCTTACCCATCCCCTTCCCTCTTCCCCTTCCCTCTTTGCTTTTCTTTGGAAGAATGGTTGGCTGGAGGTGGGCCCAAAGAAGGTAGAAGAATGTGTGTGCGGGGACTAATTCAATGTTCTATTCTCATAAACTGACCTGCCAAGTAACTCTTTCCTCTAATTTTTGTCTAACTTTTTTTTGCCGGGGAAGAGCTTAATTTTCGTGTGCTACTGAATCATGTGGTGTTGCACCTTAATTCCTCTAGGCCTGAATGTTAAAAATGGCCCAATTTGTGCCTTTTTCTATAACAAAGAGAGAAATAGGCAAAGAAACCTAGAAGCAAAATCTCAGATGATGTTATCTGCCCAGACATTTATGTGTAACTAAAAATTTAAAAAGCATCAGGGAACACTTCTAGATCTGGATTTTATTTTTTATTTTTTAATCTCTTAAATTATTAGGGCCATTGCTGGCCTGGTTTTGGTCCAGACAAACTACCATTCTCCCAGGCCAGTTCTGGGCATAGTTCAGGAGTCACTGCTGGCCCAAGACCATTCCTGGTAAACAACTTGGAATGTGGCCACCCTGTTTTAGAGGTTTTTATGGGCTCCAAAATTTCACTGATATATCCTACTAGCTCACCCAATGACCTGGTTTTTATTAGAATACTAAACTGCAGTTCCTGGAAAGAAATTAAAACTTGATTTTGATACCAAAAGAGATGGAACATTCTCCACTTTTTATGTGAATGTATTCTTTCTAATCTTTTGAGCTTACTGTCTGTTCCAAAGTACATGGCTCCAATTTCTAGTCACTGATTGATACTTTATTTTACTTTTCTTCTGTTGGCTTATGATCATTCAGTGCTTCCAGCTTCAGAAGATAGTTATATGCTGTAAGCAAACTGATTTTAATAACAGATTGTGTTTTTCAGGTCTTTGTCCCTAAGGCATTTTCTACAGCTCTGTAACAAATACTGCTGCTCTTTTGTGTATCAACACCCATGTTCAACATTCTTTTCAATAAGGATATGCAGTTATATTCTAGTCTTAGTTCTCAGCTCCTTCCTCCCTATCACTTCTCTCTGCATCATTTTCCAAGCTATGCCAATGCTGAGCATTGTGCTTGGAGAGTTTGTCCAGCTTCTGTCTCCTGCAGTTCTTCCCAGAGTCACTGCTGTCCAGCTCCTGATGCTGCAGGCAAAGCCTTGGTTTTCTTCTGCAGTTGTATGGTTGGCTACAGTTTGTTTGTAAAGGTCCTGGTCATCCCAGAATGACTCAGATCACTCTGTACAAGTGCCCTGTCCACTCAAGTAACTCTAATCAGGCAAATCTGTGTTATTCACAAATGTTTCAGGAAGTGATACTTACAGCCTTGAAACAATTTACTATCTTCATTTAATAATATCCACAAATATAATAAAGATGTCGCACTAACAAAGCCCTGCAAAACCATCTTTGTGTCAGCAGCATTCACTGATCTTTATTTCCATTTTTTCAAATTTATTTAATTTTTATTCTACGCTGGGTTGCTATCTCTTCCCTCGTTTTCCCTTTTTTAAATATTTCTTTGAATACTGTCCATTTTGTTGTTAATGTGGAATGTTTTAATTTAAAAAAAAAAAAAGGAATAATTCAGCATATATTTAAGGAGCTGCTACAAATCACATGCTTAGTGACGACATTCAGGCTTCAGCATCATGTTGCCTAGGACAGATTTCTCCAAGTATGGAGTGGTGTTTCAAGACTGAAAAAGCTTTAAATAAGGGAATGTCCTGAGCCAATTTCACTGTAAACTACAAGGGGACAATATCAAAATGGCAGTATCTGGCAATGAAAACAGAATTTGAAAATGTAGGTAGTATTGTGGACAAGCTTCTGCCTGGCCAATTCTGCATTCTCATTGAAGTCTTTTATAAAGGATCCATCTAATTCTAAAAAACAATTTACTAGAGAGAAAAACAAACCAACAACAATTTAACCAAAGGGGCAGTTGATGAATATGACTGGTTGTAAATCTGGAGTAAAGTCTGATTGTAATTCTGGAGTAAAGTAGAAGTTAAAACTTTCACCTTCATCTGTTATGACACATTACAGAACAGAGCCCTTCACGAAGCTAAAACTTCTGAAGTTTCCTTAGGCCAAAGACATGCACATAGTTTACAGAGTCAAAATAAACTATTAGCTTTTAAAATAAGCAAACAGCTTTTAAAAAGTGTCTAATCCATTTCTATTTGTTATTAGCCCATCTGGTCAGTTATGTGCTTTGCAGCATGCCTGCTAATAATCTAAAACTTCCTACTGTTATAGTCCTGACCATGTATAATATAACGTTCACTTCCACTTATTTACAGTAACTTTCTTCTTTACACTTAAGCTCTGGAAATACTTGCTTAGAGTAATAAGTATTTTCAAGTCTATAATTTCTTGCTTTTCCTGTTCAGTCTTGAGTTCAGAAATAAAGTGCTAGAAGCTGTGCAGTTTTACCTTTCAGTTTAGCCTATCTCTTAAGTTATAGAACTTTGCACTGTATAAAATGTAAGCCAAACACAGTCTTCAAGTATAGTCACATACTTAGGAAATAATTGCTAGTGTTACCTTACAAGAACAGATCAGTAGCTGGGCTTTCCTTGTGCTCAGCTCTCTCACGCTGAAGAATGCCAAAGACGGTGCCAGAAACTTGAAAGCTATTCACTTTGCATGCATGAGACATGCATGATGCATGGGACAGCCTCAGGCACATCCTGCAGAAGTAAAGGATGGTTTGTTTATCTACAAGGAATATTCTTGTCAGTAAAACTATTGCAATTTGCAAATGGTAATGAGTAAGCTATGCAACAGAGAGATAGTACCTACTGAAAGGACCCCACTTTTAGGAACAGTGTGATTTTTGGATCCACAACTTGTTCAGAAGACTTAGTGAGCTGGAGTAATTTTATGCCATAACAAATCTTTTGATCATCTAGTGGTCTTCTTGTTTTCTTTCCACTGCATCCCTTGGGAACATTAGGATTATCTATGTGTTCTGCACTCTTCCCCATATCCCAAAATTAAGATGTATGCTGTATCTGCAGGGATCTTAAAACAACAAATTTGGAATTTGGGATGGAATTTTTTTATTTCATGAAACCAACATGTGAGAAGCCAAAGGAAGAGCTTGAGCAAGCAGGCAGCTCTTAATTATCTGCACACTCAACCAGAGTTGAATTAGGCAGAGGCAAATTAGAATGCAAGCTACAACATTGGGTCATGTTTTACCATCCTGTACAGCACAGGCTAGTTTCAGCCTTCTAAAAGTCTAATGCAAAACTGTGGGATGCTGTTAGCAACCTGTCCTTCAACTCCCATGCCCAGAAAAACCTCATGGGAAGAAAAAATTGCTGTGCAAAGCTGTGGTTTGTCGTTGTGCAGAGAACAAATAGCCTTGTTTTTCCTTCCCTTCCCCAGCATCAAATGTACAGTGTAGGGCCATGTGGAAAAGTTGGCAAATTCAATGGAAAAGGAAAGAAGGGACTGCTGAGCAGGGACACTCAGAGTTAATATACTTTCAGCAGTATTAATTCTTTTGCACCCTATTGTTTTCTTCTGCATGTATCAGGAGCCAGAGTGCCTTGTGGAGAGAGTTCAGCCCAGACAGCACAGCCACTGAATAAGCTCCTCTGCAGTGGTTGAAAGGGGGCTTTGCCTTGTGTACATGGGGGTTTGGGACTGGAGTCTTGAGTATTGCTTTTTTTCAGACATTGTCCCACTACCTCTTCATTTTGCTGGTCCCACAGCCTGGATGCCAAGAAGTTGCTTCCTGCTTGTAGATGCAGTGGAGCTGCAACAACTCTTCATCTTTTTAAGATGAAACCCACTTGGCTGCATCCCTGCGTTTACATGGTAGATATAAACTGCAAATCTCTGTGGTTTGAATCCAGATCATTAGATGGAAACCAAAATCATTAGTCTGCTTGTCTGCAAGACATCAGGGAGTTCTCCCAGAAATCTCAGGCTACAGTATATGCTATCCATGGTGGCACTCAGCAATGATCTAGAGCAGTAATCTGTAAAATGTACCAGCAGCCTAGCTAGAGAAGATAAACCCAGGTTAGATCAGAAGACTAAATGCTTTCTTACAGGCATAACTTAGGCAAACAGAAGATTTAGATGGAAACTCAGAAGTTCAGTAACTAGGTGATGGCGATGACCCTTTTTGTCAACTTTGGCTATGCATGGAGTGGAAGAGGAGATCTTTTTTTTAACAGTATAGGAAGCTGCCACTACAGTAGATCCATATCATGCTCTGTCAAGTAGAATGTAATTTGTCAGTTCCTGTGTAGCAAATCATGATGATATCCATTTAAAAACATGTTTGCAAGCAGTCATCTGGCAATTGCATTGTACCCTGGCCCATCTGTTACCACAGTAATTGGGTCATCCACTTCAGAAGACTCTGTTTTGCTCATGTAGTGACAGAAGAAATGACCTCATATGAAGAAAGCCTATATCGGACCAGGGATTCTAACAGTGGGATAGGGGAAAGAAAGTATTCCTATGGAACCAAATGGAAACAGCAGACCCCCATTAGGCAAATGTTCAACTGAGGCTCTGGAATAGGTCTAATTGCACCTCAGAAATGATGCTGAAGGAAAACAAGGAAAAAAGTTCTGCAAGTTATCATTACAGAGGGGAACGCAGCCTACCTAAAGAGAGGGTTGCTGGGGCAAGCTCTCTTCCTGTCCAGAGCTGCAGATCACCAGCTTCAGCACTTTTCTGTACCCAGGCACTGCCCATGTGAAAAAATGATACTGAGAAGGTATTAGTGTATTTTAAAATTTTAGGTTGTCAATTTTAATTTGGAATTTCCTTTTTGATATGAGTTAATAACAGAGTTGGTTTCTGATTTAAAGATAATCAGGTACTTGGTTACAAAATTAAGAAGTTATAACACCTATTTTACCTGTTTGTGACAGAGAATGAGGCCGTTCTCTACATCATGTGGAGTATTTTCTTTTCTCTCTCTGTCTCTCAGGGCAATTATCTATTAGAATAACTTTGCTAGGATTATAACTCTTCTCTATCCCTAGCAATTTTAAGAGCTAGAGTACTTGTTTTTCTTAAAGTTAGGCTCTAGTCTGAACAAGAAATAATTGTTACAAACAGCTTATGTTACCTCACCAGAGTGGATTTTTTTCAATCTTTAACCACTGATCCTTTTAATTTTCTCTTCTGAGACAAGCTCCATTACCATGTGTACAGAATAAGCTTCTGAGAGTTTAGGTGTCCATGATGTCTTGGCCACCTCTGCAGTACAAAGTCAGGTGAGAGCATTTTGTAGTGAAACTCAACAGCCTCTCACTGACACAGAGGTATGGAAAATATGTAAAACAAACTCAGAAACTAAGCAAAACTTCACCTCAAATTTAAGGGAAGCATCGTATAGCGTAGAGATTAAGCACCAAAACCATATACGTATTCTCTGAGTGAAGTCCAAACCCGGTTTAGCAGAAAGCAAGCTAAAATAGGACAAAAGGAAAGTAAAATCCTTCTACACTGAAGTTTCATACATTGTACTCTGCCACTAGTTCAGACTTTGTGACCACTAGTGTCACTTCTGGCCGTACAGCCAGGGAAAACTCACTACCAGAAATCTGCAAATGGAACTTTCAGCTACATCAGCCATTTCCATCACTTCTTTCACACTAGACTTCAAAACGCCCAAAGTATGTAACAGAGTCATCACTTGAACAAGACCTTGAACAAGTTGCCGAGACTTAATTTAGACTGCATGCATCACTGCCAAGCAATACGTTTCTCAGATTAACCTGTAAAATACACAGGAAAAACATCCAGCAAAGACAAGCTCCTCACAGTTTTGCCAGCTTGGGCAAAGGGCTTGTTGCTAGTGGTAAGGGAGCTGACTTTTGAAAGGCTGAGTGTACTCTTCTGTTGCTCCATTTTGATGGCACTTGTAGGCCCATTTTTCCACGCTTTCGCATCATCTTAGCCTTGTAAGAAATGCTGTGTTATGAGATTGGCCTAGTTGAAGCACTGATAAAACTAAACAGCTATTTGAACACACAGCTTTATAGTAGGGCAGACATTTGCTTTTTATTTTCCTGCATTCCTAAGAAACCTGAAATTTGTTCACATACAGTCCCTTAATACCATAGGCATGGTACTCTCTCTGAGCAGCTGCTAAAGCAGACAATGCTCGACTTCATTTAAGTTGTTTTCTTCAACCAGGTCTCCTTTTTTTACAGAAGTAGGTAGCCTTGCACTTATGGAACTGCCAAAAGGTGTGCCAACATCCACAGTAAGTTTATAAAATATCTGTTGACAGATGTGATTGACAGGAGACTTTGAAGGTGAAGGTCTCAGTTTCTCTTCCTTGTAGTATCCACAACCTTTGCTCGATGATCCTGGCTTGAGGCAGGATCTGATCTTGAGGACATGAATTGATCAGTTCAGGAGCGTCTAGTAAGTGGCTGCCTTTAAAACAAACAACGTTTTACAGATCAGCCAGCAGGGGTCCTGCCTTTGTCAGCGATGAAAATACACCTAAAGGTCTTATTGTTAATTGGGTCAACTTCTTTCTGGTGGCTCTTACTGGGCCTTGAATTCAGTCCTTTTCCCCATGCATATGAATATTATACTCATAATAATAATCACAGCAGTAATATATTTACTGTGTTTATTATCATTGTGCCAAGCAGCTGTATTCATGGGAGAGGACCCTGTTTTGCTGGATGATACACAAGCCCAGCATAAAGCAAGCAGCCCCGGCTAAAGGGTCTAATGATCTAAGTAGGAGGCAGGATTGAAAGCTGGATATAGACCAGCTGGCATAAGAGGCTGAGGAAACAATAAAACAGTACAAATCAGTGAATATGCTGTGATCTCAGCATAACAACTCTCTGTTGACAAGCTTTCAATAGAAGAGTGTGTGTCTCCCCCCCCCAAAAAAAAAGAAAAAGAAAAAGAAAAAGTTTTAAGAAGTTTTAAGAATTAACTAAAAAAGAGGTATATTAATCTTGCATGTTTATTGAGGTCAACTTGTAACTGTAGAAGGGCAAGTTCAGAAGAAAACCCAGGAGTGCTTGTTTGAAAATCTAACATAATGGCTAATGTTTGTCTTACGGTGGATGGATAGACAATGGGAACCTAGAAAAGGAAGAATGGCAAAAACAGAGCAAAACAGACTATGCAAAAAGAGGAGTGACATGTTCAAAGAGATGTATTTGGGAAATAGACTTTGCAGTAACATTCTGATTGGGCAAGGGTAAATTTACCAATGCTGCAGGAAGAAAATGTTTCAGTAATCAAAAGATGAGACAATAGGGGCCTGGATGAGATTTTAGCTGAGCATTTGTTGACTACATCTTTACGGGTATTCACTCAAATAGAATAATGAAGTACAACTTTAAAGTAGAAAAAGGCAATTTCTATGAAACAAACAGATTGGAAAACCTTTACAAGCCAGAATTTCTTGTAGTTACGTAATTAATATATTGGTCATCTTAAATAACACTCTTGAGCTTCAAATCATACTTATCCCTGATTTTTTTTTCCTTTGCACATTATTTGAATGTCATGACTATCCAGAACTAGAACAGTAGTACATACAATTTACTCTTTAACAGTGTACTGTAGGACAAAGTGTTCAATTAGCATTGCTGTTACTAGATATCTTATTCAGACTGTACGTGTTGCAGAGCAGTGGATTTAGCTAGCTGTTACCTGATAGCATTAGCGGACAAAAAACTGTGTAGAACTTGGCTCTCTAAATCCATGCACCAGTACTGAATGATTTCTGCAATGTAGTCTAATCTTTTCCATGGGACTTTTAACTACAATTGAAAAAGTTTGTTTGCTTATGCAATTTTGATTTTTTTTTTTATATATAAAATTGTAGTATTACATCTACAGCTTAAAAAACACTAGAACGGCTTTCTGCTAACTGTAACTCTTGTCTGGTTTCAACATCTTTTTTTACCACCTATTTGATTTACTGCAAGAAGAATTTCTAGAAAACGATTATGATATAAGGTTTTGGAACTACAACTTTCTGGCAAAGCTAAAATGACTTTCCTCTGTGCTGTAGCTTCCCCTCTAGATGGCAGCAGAGAACAAATTCTAAGGTACTTTCATTGTGAGGACTGGGTGCATACTAGCGAAAACCAATATTGCCTGCGAAGTACAACGCAAAGAAGCTGAAAAGTCATTGTATATTAAATTATCTTTGTGTTCTGTTTTCATTTGACATAGATAAGAAGAGTTATGCTATATTCACTGATGGTTCCTAGTAAATTTAAACTTGGAATTTTGAAGGAATGTTACTATCAAAAACTCCCATGAAATATGATTTGCCTTGCCTGTTCTGCAAATACTTTCTTAAGAATACAATTTTTTTTTTTTTTAATATAAAACATTATTTCAGTACTTCTGGACATCTTCCATTTTCTTTATAAATTGTTCTCTTGATTCCCTTAAACGTAGTTGAACTGAAATGACCACGTGTCCAATGTTATTGCCTGGATCTTGAATGATTTCCACGAATCTCTACCTTTTTCAGATTAGTTATGAGTAACTCTTACTAAACTTTAATTTTTGCAATTTCTCATTTTGTAAATCACAAAATTTCCTTTCAGGTTTTTAGTTTCTGTAAAGAGACTTTAAATCTCAAAATCTTCCTGAATCAAGAGTAGTAGAGCTCACAAGAAGATCCGATATAAATGATCTTCTTTTCAATTCACTAGTAAATGGAAAAAAGAATCCTTCTATATCTACATGTATTTATGTGGCCTTATGACCACTGGTTTTATTAAGTTCCATCTCAGCAGCAGGAAAAGAAACCAGGCTGCAAAATTGTCTCAAGTCTAGACACAGAGGGCCTCATGTTGGTTGAATGAATCACAAGCCATAAAGTATATGTTAACCTCTGTTCACTGTCTTCTATTGTCTTTAATTTTGCATCGATAGATCCTAGTTCACTATTATTTGAAAATATTAAACATCAGTATTCCATGATCTCTGAAACCTTCTTTAGCAGGTAACATTCTCTTTCAATAATGGTGAAGGCCATCAGTGCTGTGACTTTATAGCCATAAGGATGTATGGATGCTACCTAGAAAAAAACATGCATCCACTTTCTCCCTCAGTTGCTCAGCTTTGTTTCTTGCAGTTCTGTGTATCTTCTAGACCTGCAGTTCATCCACAGGCCACCATGGTCCATAGGCCTGAGTTTTCAATGTCAAAAGGAATCAGGATTTGAAAAGAAACACATTCTCCTTCATTCTGAAACAAAAGGAGCACAGGAGTAATTTCTAGCTCTTCTCTGGTGAGTTTCATTCACACATGTAGGATACCTTATTGGCACTTTCACATCATTATTTCCTTAACTGCATGGTTTCTCACCCCCCACCCCAACTTTTTCCAGATTTTGAATAATCTTTTCTTGATTCTTCAAAAATTACTGTTAGCAAGGCCAGAATTTAAAATACCAGTGCAAAGATAAAAGGAACTTTTTAGTGGCAGACTAACATTTCTACTGATGAGATCGCTCTAGATGTCTTACAACACTGCTACACTGCGCTTGGCTGCTACACTGGCAACCTTCATTCCTGCATTTCCTAACTATTAAATGACCCTTTGTGACTTCTCCACATTGTCTGGTGAATTGTCTTCTACTGTTCAAACCATAAACCAAAACCTTCCACTGAAGAGTAATGCTAACCATATGGAACTGTATCAATCATGCATGGTCAGAGAATCACAGAGCAGCACTCACTTCCATATGCAAACTGGTAGAAACTCTACAGCAATCAAGTTCGCAGACACACAGGTAACTAAGATACAAGGGGGAAACTACAGCCATTATACAGAAGTTACACATCACAAATCCATTAGAGTTCTCTGAAGACTAAGGGTGATCCTGTCCAGAAGGTTTCCAGATTATTGGGGGTAAGGTTTTGTACCCACAGAAATTAAATAGTCACAGAATAGTAGGGAATACTGTCTTCTGCCTTAATAGCTGTTTAAAAGGAAATAAATAAAGGATGAGAATAAATATTCTCATAAATAAATAAATATATGAAGGAAACTGTCCTGTGGAACACATTTAAGTTTTTGGAAAAGGAGATGAGAAGACAAAGTTAGCAAGGACATGAAATAATTCAAGATAATCAAAGCTTCGTTACACGGTAACACATTTCTCAGTGTTGTATTGTGGGACAATTTAAAGACTGTTCACATTTAATATTGATAAATGCAAACAGGGAAAAACAACTGTATTATAAATACACATTAGGCTCTAAATTACCTATTACCTTTGACTTTGAAGTTACTGGAGATGATATTAGCAATTCTTGGTAAAGAAATGTAGAACACAACATTATGTTGCTATGTAAATCTATAGTCTTTCCCTTTCAAAACCAGAAACAGAAAAAGATGAAAAGGTAGAACAAAGATACCAGTAACTTCCATATAGTGAGAGATTAACTAGATGCCTTAGTGAGGACAAGAGACAACTTAGGGTATATGAAGTTATGAATAGCATTGGGGAGGTGATTAAGCAATGATTATTCACTTGTTTCTCACAGCACAAGAACAAGACAGCACCCAATGAAATTACGAGGCAGCTGCTTTAAAACAAACTAAAGGAAGTACTATATCATACAGCACATAATCAAATAGCGGAACTCATGGGATATTGTGGAGGTCAAAAATATAAGTGAATCTGAAAAATATTAGACATGTAACATAGCCCATCAGTGGCTATTAAACATTATATTCCAGATGAAATTTCATTTTGGGAAGTCCTGACTACTCTAAGCTGGGAGAGGGCAAAGTAGAAGTGTTGTGCTGTGTTTGCTACATTTCTTGTACACTTTGCCTAAGCATCCACAGTTGTCACTGTTGGAGACAAGAGACCTAAATAACCTTTTGGTCTAACAAGTTATGACTACTTTTACACCTTATAGGTGGTCCTGCCCTAGGTAGAAGAGGGGGCAACAGACAGTGACATACAATTCTTATGTGCAAATTTATTCATGAATCAAATACAGCAGTGATACATTCAAGCATGGTAGGGTGTAGGAGAGCTTTCTCATCTAAGTGCAGCATACAATGAATGCACCTTTCCTGAGCCAGTTTGCGTCCAGGAGCATGTTCTCAGTTGCATTTAGCCCCGCCTAACGTCCCTTGGCTTCATGAAGTGACAGTTTATGTGTCTTTTATAGCAGGGCTTCCCTTTCCAGGGGCACAGACTCTGCGTAACGCCCTGCACTGCTGGCTCCATACATCTGTACTACCCTGTAACCAAACTAGTAAAGCTCCCAAAGAAGGAAGTGCACCAAAGACTGTGTTGAGGAGCCATCAAACCAAGCTTTCTTGCTGACAGCTTGGGTATGGAGGTGAAATCTACCTTCTCCTTCTTTTGGGATTGTATCAGCCTTCCATGTCTATAAGCTGTAGAGCTGACAGTATTTTACTTACATGTGTTACAGCTACTATCTAAACAAGAAAAGGAGCACTGGAACTGAAGAATTGTTTTCAACAGTGATAATCTTCCTCATAATAATTATAGTGTTCTTTCCTCCCCTGCTGCCACTCAGCTTCTCCTGCCTCTCTGCCCAGGGTTTTCATCTTGATACTATCTTGCCTTTCTTCTCTAACTTCTGTCCCACCTCATTCCTGCTGATATGCTTCCACCACCAATTCTGTCCTCCTTACCATAGCTCCCTTTGCTTCTGTTCCTGTAACCAACTTTGCTCTAGTTCCCTTCACCAAGCTGCTTGGGCTAACTCACTTCAGAATTGCCATCTTTCTCCTTCTAGTGCTTTTGCTCCTGGCTTTCTCCATCTGTCCTTTTCTCTTTCCAGCTGTTTTCCGGAGCAGCTGTTTCCACTGCTGTACAAAACCCAGATGGCCAAGTACCGACTATAGAGACACATGCATGCTCTTCTCAGTTCCTGTGCCTGCAGCCATGTGATATTCCACTCATGTAGTGGCAGAAATAGATGCGAGTCCAGTCATATGGAGGAAATGTGAAGGGCTGAAAAATACTTATGGTCTTCAGAGATGTTATACGCTGACCCCCAAGTCTCCACATGGGTTATGTGTGGCTTTTCCCCAGAACTGTGGCAGTTGGTCACTCTTAAGTAGTTTCGCAAAGACAATGAAAGGCATTTCCTCGATTCCAGGACAACTACCACATCTAAACTTGAAGTCACCATCCCAGAAATACTTGATTTCCACAGTGAAAACTCTTTGAGAATATTTATAGCGTGTGTGTTTAATAAATCACTTTTATTCTGTTCCCAAAAGCAGGTCAGTGGTTTTAGCCCAAGCTCAGCAAGCAGCCTGCCTGTGGTAGACACAGCCTGTGGAAAGTTCCATGCAGATAGATTCAGGCTGGCAAATTTTAAACAACTGGAAACAGCGACTTCTAATGGAAAATGTTAGGAACCCTTACACATGGCTACCCAGTCCTTCCAAACTGCTTAGTTTACCTACTTAAAGTGAGTATGTGCATGCATGTATGTACACATATATATTTATATGTGTATTCAAACTGGCACACTAAAACAATACTATTAAGAAAATGTTGTTGCTGTTAACTCCTTCCCCACCAAACAATTTTTGCCTGGGGTTTCTAGCACAGTATAGGCAGGACACTTTAAAGATGGCACACTACCTTTTTTAGCCACTACTACAGTTTCAGCTACCACAGTTGACTATTATTTGAAGAAGAGACAACGATGTGCCTATTAAAGAGCCCAAAAACCTAGCCCACAAAGACCCTTTGGGACATTTCAGGTTTTAAGCATGTCAGCAGCACAAGCTGAACAGAAAGCTTCACAACATTGCCCAAGCACTCCTTGCAACACAACACAGCATTGTCCAGGGCAAGCGTAAGAATACTCTTTTTGCAAAGATACGGTCTTGGCAGACCACCTTTTGAACGGCTGAATTGCACTTACAAGATAAACAGTTCACTTAGAACTCCTACTCCTTTTTCTTCCCCTATCAAGGAAAAGCCACTATTTCCCCAAATCACATGCATCTGAGTTTCCAGCAATGTGAACTGTAGGCTGAATGCTTGGTAATTCTCCATTAAAAGCATCAGTACTTCTGAGAGCAATGGCTGAAAAAAACCCCATCTCTGTGTTAAAGCATACATACTAAACCCCTCTTACAGCTGTTTTAGTTGTGAAACTCCAGCTCTCCTCTGCTCCGGACAGTTGCGAGCTGGCACCTCGGCCGCGCAGGTGCCAGAGAAGTTAAATGCTTCTGGAAGAGACGGCTCAGGGAAACCACTTCTAGTTGTGGCTGTTGGTGCGTACCGGGTGGAACCGAACCCCCGCGGTACTGCCGGTACCGCAGAGAGCGGGTGAGCGCACCCGAACCAGGCCCGCCGCTGTCACCGCACGCCCCTTCGCCCCGGGCGCGCTCCCCTCTCTCCTCCCGGTGCCCGGGGGACGCCCGGGATGTTTTTGACTTCCCGTAAGCACCGCGACGCCGGAGGGAGGGGATGCGGGCTCCCTCAGGACAGAGCCGTTGCCTTTCAAATTCGAATCCGGCGGGGGCAAACCGCCGTTATAACGGACACCCTCCCCCCCCCCTCCACGCGCGGGCTCGGCCGCCTAACCCTAGCTCCCCCCTTCCCACGGGCGTGATGGAAGAAGACAGGAAATGCCCCGGGGATACCAGGGAATCCCCGATCCCAGCCCGGCGGGGTCCTCCAGCGCCAGCCCCGCCCCGGCAGTTACCGGCGGCCCCGCCTCGACGAGCGCCCCCTGCTGCCCGGCGGGTGGCGCGGCGGGGCGGTGGCCGGCGGGCGCGGGAGCGGTGCGGAGCTGGGCGCGGAGGGGCGCGCAGGTGTGCACGGAGGCGGCGGGTCCGTTCGGTTCGGGTGTGGGGCTATGCAGCATGGCCGAGCCGCCCGGCGCGCCGCACCGCACCACCGGCTCCACCTTGCTGCACCCGCTGAGCGGGCTGCTGGGCATCCCGCTGGACCAGGTGAGGCTGTTTGCCGTGCCGTGCGGTGCCGGGGAGCGGAGGGGGGTCTCCAGGCGCGGCTGTCACTCCTCGCATCTGCAAAAGAGTTCTGGGGCAGCGCGGAGGCGCCGTCTCCCGCGGAAGACCCCGGGGTAGGACCGCGTTCCGGCGGCGAACGGCGCACGGCGGAGCAAGGTGGTGGGCCGGGATGGGGTGAGCAGTGCAGCCGAGCCGGGCGGACTGCTCGTTGCTGCACTGAGAGCTCTTTATTCTCCTGGGCAATGCTTTCCTCTTTCCGTGCTCTTACAAAAAGTCGCTGCTGCTGTACGCTGTCAAGGAGCAGCATTGAGCAAGTTGTGGCTAAGTTTGAAGAGTTTAAATAGTCGCGATGCTTGTCAGCCTCTGGGGTACTCAGGTGGGTGTAATGAGGTCTGGTAGGACATCGTCAGTTTCAGGCTGCAAGCTTGTGAAGGAGGCACAGAAGACTCAGCCCAGTGCAGGTGCCCGGTGAAATTGCAAAGTGCCTGCATGGAGGTACGCAAAACACGCGAGCAGGTGGGCAAGCAAGTTTGCATGAAGTGCTTAACAGGACAATGTATTTTTGGCTGTGGTATTGTCAGGTTGTTCGTAGTCTTCTTGTTAAGCTGACCCCATACAGGCAGAAAACGTTGCTCCCCCCCCCATGCGCCTTTCGTTGTCTCTCTAGCTGGCAAGCACCTGCTGCCTTCCTGCATTCTTTCAGCAACAAGGAAGTTGGGTCTGGAAGTTCATGCTGACCAGAAAGTCTCCAACGAACTACTGGGAGGTTGAGCTGCTCTATAAGAAACCAAGGCAGCTGAGACGTGCTGGTAAAAGCCAACAGAAGGTTGAGATTTAACTGCTTTCCTCTGTTTGCAGAGTGACTGGTGCTGTGTGTCAGTTTTTACTACTGTTTGTTTTTGAAGTTGAGTAAGAAATATATCATTTCATAGATTAAACCCTACATCTAACCGTGCCAGTTGTTTCTTTTAAAACAGAAAACAGGTTTTGATGCTAAAAAGAGGTCTATTGCTCAATGTTAAACCAGTCAAATAGTAAAGGCCTATAATTATTTATAAGCTATTAATTTAGAAGGTATGTGATTAGCGGTAACTTCTTTTTTTGAGGTATTCCATGCCATGATTGAGGAATACAGGAACACTAAACAAATGAGGAATAGCAAACATTTTCTGTTCCAGCTTGTTTGTGATGCCATGGTGTACGTACAGTGTTAGGCTGCCTGGGTCACCAAACTATGAAGATTTGAAGGACTTGACCCCCTTGCTAAGGTTTGTTGCAGAACTGCAGCACAACTGTGCTGAAATGCAGCTTTCCTCACCTGGAAATCCCCTTCCCCACCCACCCCTGCTTAATTATCCCTGTGAGAGTATGTTATCAATAATTTTAAAAAGTCTTCCCCACTCCTCTTGCCCCACTGCAATGTGCTGGACCATACCGAGCGTCAGGGATTCCTGCTGCCCTGAAGTGGGAAATACCCATACTGCTGTGTGCAAGTGTAGTGTCACTGCTGTCTCCTCAAGTCACAGGAGTTTCAACCCTGACCTGCAGTGCTAACGCCCTTGGAAACAAAATAAAAACACTTTCACAGGGCTCTTCTGCCAGTTGGGTGGTTACTTTGCTCATTTGAATGAGACAGGGCTTTTGCTGGGGGGCAAAAGTTCACTCACTTCTCCGCACAGAATGGAGCTCTGCATATGAAAGACTAATTTGCTGGATATGAATCCCACATGGAGCAGGGACTGGTTTTAAATGAGTTCCTTATATCAATGCCAGCAGGTTCTCTGTGCCTTCCACTCAGTGGCTAGGCTGTGGTGGGGGAGGTAGTCTCTGGTTTGTCACTGTACATCAGTGTCCTTGTGCTCAGCCTGTTGGATGGCAACAGCCCTCTGGTTCGTGTGGCTGGCAGTTCCCTGCGGCTGAACCTGAGCCTCCAAAAATGCAGAGAAGTGGCCAGAGAGCGAGAGGTAAAGGTGCACAGGTGAAGTTTAGACCCTCCAGATCACGGTGGTATGTGAAAGCTGTGTGTGTCTACCTTCTATGATAAGCACAGAGAGGACTTGTCTCTTCTTCCTAGAGATGGTTTCCCATGAGGTCTGAGACATGAAAGGGATTTCAGTCTATGAGAAGGATGAGAAAAAAAGTGAAGCTGAATGTCTGAAAAATGAAAGTCATAATCGTTACCCTTTCATAGCAGGGGCAGAAAAGCTATAGTGATGGTCATGGAAGATTTTTTTGTCATCTGATAACCAGCTATGTCTCACTCTTTATGTGAAGCATGGATGAATATGAAAATGTCATCTTTCACGCTGGTGGCTTTTGTCATTTTAAAAATTTACAACTTAGGTTTAAAACCAGTGCAGAATTACAAGGGGGTGCAATTCCTATTTGTGTTGTGTACCTGGCATTTTATTTAGTAGAGGGAGTACTGCATGAGAATATAGCAACATTTTCTGCTTTAGATGTTAAAATAATCTTGCCATTCCAGTGCATATTTGCATGTCTCTTTAATGGATGATTTATCTTTTAATTTAGCATTGAAATACTATTTTTTTGAGAAGTGCTATATTCAGTAACAAGATTAATGAGCTTGAAAAAAGATGAAAAGACTCTGTGTTCAATTCATCCTCATATCCCAGGAAAGCAGACTTTGAAGTTTAGCTGAACTTCGTTCTAAAAATATCTGGCTAGGTCAATGACACACCTCCAGCAGCATTGGGAAAAAAAGTTTTGATTGTGTTTTTTAATTTTCTTGCCATGTACACCCTAAATCACCGAGTCTGGAATGTCATCCCTCCAGTATACAGTAACTTTTGACAAGGTGTGTATACTTTTTTGTCACATATGCCCTAGATCACCAATTCTGTGACATTGTCCTCTACCATAGATCAGTGAGATATGGAAATTTAAACATTAAACTTGCAATAGTGTACTCCCTGTAAACAAAGAGTATGTGTGTATAAACAGGGCAAAGAAATAAATGTGCTATTTAAAGATATATTAAAAGTAAGCTTAACAGCACTGTTTATCCATGAGTAGTTTTACCATGACATCCTAACTATAGGCATCTCTAGAAGTAATTCAGATTCAAAGGGTTAAGCCATACTATTTAAAAGTTTCACTTCTCAAGGTTCTTTTGCAGTACCCATGATAACCCAGGTTGTCTATTGCCTTAGAAGAAGCAGCTCAAATCTAGGTGGTCAACACTCATACAATAGACCTTACCTTTTAACAGGCACTACCTTGACCTATGCCAGACAGTACCAAGTCTGTTGACTTTCAGGGAAATATGTGCTGTGTTAAGGAGACTCTCTCTCAAAAAAATACGTGGGCATCTTCTCCTGTTTCTACTGGAGGGCTTTTAACTTCAGTGTTTTCATTGATGAGGCCCACCATGTTCCTCCAAGGGAGAAAAAAATAACCATTTAAACTCTTATTTTTGCTGCTTTGGCTTCTGGTTGTATGCCTTATTTTGCATTTTAATCCTTTCATTGGAGCTGGTCTGCATGTTTATGTTTGGCAGCAGTTTAAATAAAGCACTAACTCTGAGGAGGGACTGTGCGACATGCCTTTGAGTCTTGAGATAGTTGAAGTATTAGTGATGTCTTCCCACCATTCCTTGAGTTTGAATAGCTCTCTGCCAAAAACATGCTGTTGAATTGGTTTAAATCTCATTTTACAAAAACCAGCATGACTTCTGATCCTCACATCAGGGCTTGTTTTCTTAAATTTCACATTTTTCAGCTCTATTGTTGTCCAACTTCAGTTTTACTTCTATGCTTTCTGGTTTAGTTAGTCAGCAGATGTGTTAGTTCCAAGCCTCTTCACATGACTTTTCCAATCAGTTTTTTGGGCAGTGAAAAGCCAAATAAAAAATTACCTTTCTAGGAACTCCACTAAGCTGGGAATTTTGAGGCTCCTCTAATGGTTGTCAGTAGAAGCATTAGAAAATGTAATGCTGAGGAAAAAAGGTTATTTGTTGTAGATTGAAGCAAGATAACCAAAGATAGAAGTTCATTCAAGTGGGGCTAGTATCTGATTTTTACTTGAAAAAAGCTACTCTAAGGCAACAGCACCAACTGTCCATGTTTGGTACGAATTATGCTACGGTTTAATTTCCTAATGCCAGCCATTTCACAATTGAAAATTCTATGTTTTCATTTTGAATTGCAGCAGATTTAAAGCCTACCTGCCTGACAACCTCAGCTGCAAAAAAATAAAGCTGTGTAACTTTTAGTTATTTGAGAAACAGTAAGCAAAAATGAAATTTGAAATCAATATCTTAAAATGTATTTATAGGAAGCTATTACTTGGGTTGCCAAAGCCAACTTATTTTTGATATTTTCTGACTTTTGAGTGCTCAGATTTTGTTAAATTATTTTCCTTAAAAGAAATCTTTTTGCCATAATGCCATGAAGAGCATGGTACTTGATTTGAAGAGCAGAGGCATAGTCTTGCTGACCTTGTTTAACTTGGTCTCTAGTTAAACAGGTGCCTACAAGCAGGGCAGTTCACAGTGCTGGTCAGCTGCATGGCTTTTCTGTGTATTTAGAGCAAATCCACTCTAACCTGTTGCATGTGCTTGTGTAAGGCCCAAATTCTGTATGCTCCTGAGAGAGTCCTGAGACAGAGGTATAGTGCTTCTTAAAAAGTAAGTCTGTATCTAAAATATTTCCTTCTGTTCAGGTCAGCTATTACTGACAATTGCAATAATACAAATTTGCCTCTGACTTGGGAACACATGCTGCCCTTTTCAATGTGTTCTTACTCAGTTCGGCACTGCAGTCTTGAACCTCGTGGCTAATATGTTGATATTATGGGTGTAAATATTTCCACATCCTTCATGCCTTGAAAACAAAGTCTGTCCTATTAAGTTGTTTTTTTTTGGCAAGGGACAGAAATGCAACTGGAATTGGCCACTTGCAATTTTCCCCCTTTTAAGCACTTTCCTTCTCATTTGTGTTAAATGAGATCTGGGGAAATAAACACTGAAGTGCTGCACAAAGTTTCCCAAAACCTTTTCTGCACGTTAATCTCACCAGCACTGATTTAGTGGTTCTCTGCAACTATTTTGAGACAATATGAAGTAGTGATGAAGGTTCTTGGGCTCCAGCCTAGGGGTCTAGGCACTGAGCACAGAGCTGGCTCTGTGCTTTCAAGGGAGCCACTGATGCTTAGGATTTACTATGCATTGGCCAGCTTGGCACAGTATTTAATACCCTGGCTGCTCCCTGGCTCCTGTTACTGTTCATGAGAATGGGCAGCTCCTGAGGAAGACTTTGCCAGACTGCAAGTGGTGCTGGTAATTGCCGGGCAGGGAAGGCTGCAGTGTTGGCTTGTCATCAGTGCGGAGGTGAATCCAGTCTTTTGTACTTGTCCAAAAACAAATAAAATGCTAGATGTCAATGGACTGTGTTTCTCTCGGGAGTGAAAGAAACCCTCGGTATGTGACCTAGTAATTACAGGTAACCTTGTGGGTACCAATACTTAGCTCTTGGATGCCTGGGGAGTCTAATGAGGGTACTTATGGAGAGCTTCCGGAAATTCAGGCTTGCTCATGGAAAGCACAGCCCAAACATAGATTCCTACTGTCCTTTATTAATAGTGGGTGTGTTTATGTTAACAAATTTGGATCAGGAGTGTGCTTTGAGAATTAATCTCTTGACTTTGCATGCTCTGTATGTGAAGTGGCCCCAGAGCATCTACACAGTGTTGTTTTCTGAGAGTGTGAAGGATGTCTCCCAAGAGCCTGCAGTACTTCTGCTGCTGAACAGCCCGCAGCACCACAGCTCAGCTTCTCTGAAGTGAGACGCTCCAGACAACGAATCATAGGAAAGAGGAGTCCTCATCCTCAGCTGCTTTGCTCTTCAGACCCACTTCCGCTGCACCGCAGGGTTTGTGAAGACAAGCATAGGGGAAATCTCTGACCTTCATTTGGTGATTTCTTCAGAGCATGGCACTGGTTAGGCTTGTTTAGTCACTTCTGATGATGTGGAATCCAGCCTATTTTATATGGGGCCCAGCTGGGTCAGCCTGTCCTGCTTCTGCCAATGGGGAGAACAGTATGTGGAGAAAAATGGCAAAGAAGAAACTCTTTGTGTGGTCCTTCCCCAGGGCGAGGTGGGATTTGATCATTCTCCCTTCTTCCAGTCTTGATTGGAAATGTTTTTTTTTACCAGTCCTTTTTTAACCTGGCTTAAGGCATTTTAAACAGCTTTTGCAAAATTGTAGGTGAGCATCAAAGAGAAAACAAAAACATAAGCAATAGTTTCTGACATAAATGTTTTCTTAGAACTTCTTTTTGGCGGGGCTACTTAGAGTATGCTGCATCCTTAGCTGGATTTTGGGTGGGAAATACTTTTTCTACCATGTTAGGGCTTCCCTCAGGATACAAAAATTTCAGGCTTAAAAAAAAAAGAAAGCTCAAAAATGTGAAATTAAAAAAAAAAAAAAAAAAGCCCTGTAAACACATTTTTGAATCAAATAAATTGAAACATTTACAAACTCCCAAAGAGGTTTTTGGGATTCCTCTAAGTTTTAGTAAAATGCCTGAATAAAAATATTTTTTAAACCAAAATCCAGGATATTTACTAGACAGCTTTACCAGCTTCGGTTTTGGGGTTTTATGTTGGATGTTTTTTTGTTTTTTTGAGGGGAGGGGCAGGAAATGGTAGTCATTACATTACTAGGAAAACTATTAAGAAAGTTACTCTATCAGTCTATAGCATGACTGCTGGCATGCTACCTGGTCTTGGACAAAACAAATACTAAATATGAAAACAATGCTTCATTCTTGGATTCCCTCTTTCTGGATGCTTTTTCCACACAGGATTTGAGGACTTTGAACGTTTACCTGGTGTTCCTGGGTGATTAGATGCCTGGATAATGGGAATTTTGCCTATATCCTCAGGTGACACTGCACCATAGAGAATTGGATGTTGCCTGAAAGCACATGAGTTACTGTCCTAGATGACTTATGCAAAGGGCAGATAGACCTGACTGTGTCTATCTGCCTGGTAAATCCCAGATAAAAATCTGTCAGTTCTATGGTACAGCAGCCTTAAAAATTATTGATCAGTGTGAGATTATGTTCCACAGTCTCCAAGTTCAGTGAATGCATCAGGTGGGGATGCCTGGGGGGAAAAAGGACGTGACAAAACAGTCCTTTAGATCAGTCTTTTGGATTGCATGCAGAATACTGAAAAACCAAAAAACAATTTCAGGCCAAGAAATAAACTTCAGCTGCTCGCTGTCTTGCACTGGGTGAGCATTTGCTGCTTCTATGGGTCCTGGTCTTGTGACAAAGTTCTAATTGGACTTGAGCAATTTCTTCATTTGTGGTTTCTTGGTCAAGTGCAGTTTGGCACTGGTAACTGGTATGCAGAGAGGGCAGGAATGGGGAAGGCAAAATGACAAGGCAAAAAATGAGACATTTGAGAATTCCCTGGCTCCTGACATTTCTTGAATAGCTTCCATGCTTGTTTTCATGCTCCATTATTGGTTTTATTTTAAAGTTTCTTTTTTTAAAGACTGCTGAGTAGAAAAGATTTAATTATTAACTCTTACACTTAGCTTAAATGACCTTATAAACTAGTGAAAGTAGGTTTTTTCCTGTTACTAGTGCAAGGGAGTGTTAAAGTAGGGGAGTAGTACAGTATTGACTCTATTTATCTCATATGTACACACACAGAGGGCAAGTTCGAATCACTGACTCCTACGTTTTGCTGTAAGCATTTTTTACCAGCAAATTCCAGCTGATAGATCAGTGATTTATCTATTTGAGAGGGAGTTTTAGAACTACTTTGTTCATTCACAAGCAGAGTTTTAAGCTGTTTTACATTTAAACGTCTTATGTGGTAGGGTTTCTCAGGGTGTTTTGCCAGCTATGCTGTGCTGAAGGTGAAAAGCAAGTGTAGACAAATAGTTTGGAGACAGTGACTGGGAAGCCAAAAGACTTACTTTGTGAATTAAATCCAGTTTTTGATGGCAGCGTTACACGTCCACAGTGAGTTGTAGGCACCGTTAGCACCCACAGCTGTTTATGCCTTTGTGTGTATGTTTGTGTTCATGCTAATTCTCTTGAGGCACAAAACTGTGGTCTGTAGTTGCTACAGCAACAAAAACACTGCACTCAGTGTATGGGTGGGTTTTTCCTACTTTATACAAGTATGTTGAAAGTGTAGGCATATTGCTGTGGTACATTGTGAAATGGGATAGCCTCTTGAGAAAGAAAACATTTGTTTGGATTTTTTTTATTTACTCAGAGAATGTAACTTTGTTACCTTTATGGATACTTATCTGCTAAGGCTTCAGTTCCCAGTTGCAAATGTAACATTGCAGAGAGGAAAATGGGCTTGGAAGTTTGGAAAAACAAAGTTTTAGAGTTGTTCTGCTGATGCTAACTGGGTAACTAAAGTGAGGATTAGAACAAGGAATGGTCCAAGGCAGAGGTGATGTAATTATGTTTCTATCCTGTTGTAGTTGCTCTTGTCAATCAAAAGATGACTGTAGCTGTTCTTTGGCATGAAACCAGAATGAAAATGTGAACAATGTACAAGAGAAGAAAGTCCAGGGTAGACTTCCTTCACTTCACTTTTGCATGTTTAAGAAATGGGTTGTGTGCTTTAGAAGTGTGACTGTTAAAGAGGCATCATAGTGAAAGCATACATGAACAGCATAAATAAGATGGATCTAATAGATCTAGGATTTCCTTCCTTTTGCCTCCCAGTGTTTCTCCATGTGAAGAGAAAACTGTGATAACATTGGAAGGCTGCAGGTTCAGTGGTGATTAAAATGAAGGTCTTTTTCATGCAGCCCAGAACTGAACTGTGAAACCCATTTCAACAGGATGATGCTAAGGCCAAGAACTTGGCGAGAGACAGCATGAACTTGGATGTTTATATGAAAGAACATGTATATCTAGAGTAAGATACTTAATAGCTTAAAAGGGAAAGCTTTTGGAAGTATGTGTTCTTTTGCTGGCTCCTTTGAAGGCCTGTCCCTTCTGCAGGCATTGGTTTCTGGTAGCTCTGCCACTAGTGTTGCTGCTGGCAGTTCCAAGCATGGCTGCTGCTCCCATTATGGGTGAGTGGATCTGCTAATAGTCATCCCCTCCCAGGGCTTGGCTCAACCCTGGATTTATTACTTGAGGTTATTTTTTACATGGTGTTATAGCAGGAAGCAGCAGATCTCTGTAGGAAAGATCAGCCAACACCCGAGAGATGTCACTTCTCCAACATCCCGCTTTCAAGGTGCCCAAACTAAAGCTGGCCTGCTATTAGCTTATACAGAAAGTAACTGACCCCTTATATGCTCTGCAATGTGTTTCCTTCTTGGTTATCTTCTTCCTTGTCTGTTTTGATTTTTAACTGTTGAGTTTTGGGGTCCTTTTTTTGTCCATCTGCTGAGCATTTCCTCTCTCTTCAGTTCATGCTGCATACCTTTAAACCTGTATTTGGAGGCATTGTGATCTGCATGTTCTCTTTGAAGAGACTACACCAACAGATGTAGTCTGCCATCATCTTTTGATAGGGTTCTGACAGTACTCTGTTATCTAACTATTTATCAGTCACACATTTTGTGTGCCATTACCTCATTTGCCTAACTATTTCAGGCTTCCTGGTGGTTTTTTTTTTTATAAAGTTGAGTTAGGGTTTAAATGATTATTAGGAGAAAACTGATACTATATCTGCCTTGTCTTTTTCCTTTCTCTCTGACACTTCAGGTTGGAGCATAGTCACTAATAAGGGCAGTGTACCAGATCACTTTAGAAGACCCTAAATGGCAGGTGTCAGTGGCCTCATTTACTTGGTGGCAGGTAAAAGTACTGGGTTGTGTGACTGGAGAGGATTTGAGCAGTCGGTGGAGACACACATCGCTGGTCACCCCCTTCTGTGTCTTCTTTCTCTAGTCCCATGTAAAGTACATGCTGATCGTTGCTCAGGCACCTTCCAGCATCAGGGAAGCTAACATACTACCACACTCTGCACCCTAGTGCTACAGTAACAGTGGGGAAAAAATCCATGTGTGTTTTGAGATACCTTAAGTTTGCTGAAAATCAAACCTGAAATGCTTTCTCAAAGTGCTTCTGAGATAGCCAGATGTTAGTGGTATAAAACCTCGAGATAGAGAGATGGAAATAAATTTTGCAAGCCAGCTGTGTGGATCGTGCAATGTCCTAGTTCTTTTAAAGCATGGGTTCTTTTAGGCTTTATGCATGAAGGGCTTGTTTGAAAGGGAAGTTGTAATTATTTATGCAACCGAAAGGATTGTTGAATTTCTTTTCCCTGGCTATGTTCAAGTTTGTAGGGTATTTTGAGAAGAGCTCACTTGGAGTTTGTGGAATTTTGTTGCTGTACTTTTTTCTTGGACAATGAGTTGCCTGTCACTGCATAGTAGGAATATCACTGTAATAATTCTAAAATGCAAAAGCATTCTTTTCTTTTTTTTTCCAAACTGTTAAAAGGGAAAAAAATATGAGACTTATTCCCGTTGCCCAATGATTGCTGTCTTTTGTAAAGGAAATCAAGTTAAGTTTCTGCTATTGCTGACTCATAGCATGGCAAGAATGCTGGGGGAAAATATAATACTGTGGTTAAGTAATAGACGTGGGTGGGTTTTTGTCCTTCTGATATGGCAGTTATCTTTGAAAAATATCAGTGTTACAACCCAAAGTTCTGCTGTGCTGTGTGCAAATAGAAGTATTGAACACTAGTGGGGGATATATAAAGAAGGCAGCATGACTGTAATGAGGCAAAGAAATTGAATATTTTTTTCTTCAGAGATAATACAGTGCAAAATAATAGCGAAATCCAAGTATGTCTTCTTTTTTAATTGTTTATTTTACATGTCTTTATTTCCTAATTGACACTTGCTCATGCTCTGTGTTTTTGTGTTAGTTTTTGTTTTGATTTGGTTGCTAAGCTTGAAAAACAGGATTTTCTTTTTTATTTTTTTTTAAATTTTTTTTCTTTTAGAGGTGATAGCCCCTGGAATTAATTCAGAACATGACCTTTTAGGAAAGGTACTAATGATTTCCAGAAAGTTTAGTGATGGTTGAGCTGTTTGACTTGTGCTGACTCCCAAGTGCTTGTCATCTCTAAGTTGTTTTCAATAGCGTCTGAAGTTGAATGCCTAAAATTAGACATGCTCCAAAGTTCAGCTTCCAGAGATATTTGCTGTAGATGTAAGATGCTCATAACACAGGCATAACTGAACAGCTGGGATTATGTTCTTGCCTTCTTGTGTGGTTCAAGATCCAAAATAAATGAGCATGAAGTGAGCGTGCTGCAGATTCTGAGCAGAAGTAAGGAAGGAAAAAACAGCCATAACAGGATACCGTCACTGTACACATTTTATTGGTGGCTTCTCTTCCTGCCACAGTTCTGAAAGGATTAAAAATAAGTCTGCAGCCCACATGAATGAGGGCTGGATAAACCCATCTTCTACTGAACAGCATAGAGCAATCATTTTACTTTCAAACTGTAGAAAAATAGGGAAAAGCAGTATTTTATGACTCTGAAATCTCATGATTGAGAAAGTGAGTATCTGAAAATGGCAGTTATGGAGGGTTGCTAATTCTACGCAGTCACTGTTACAGCAAAGGAATAAAAAAGATAATTGTGCTTGAGTTGAAAACAAACAAACAAAAAACCCCAAAACAAAACAACCCACATGCAGCTCTTTGCAAATAGGCTAAGAAATAAAGAAAACAGCTATCTAAAAAACCTGCTTGCCAGCAGAATTGAAGGCCACGATGTAAATGCGGGGCTCTGCAAGCGACTGCAGAATATAAAGTTTTCATTGCTTATGGAAACAAAGAAAGTGAATTACTAACTGTTATGTTTGCAAAGATAATTGCCAAAATATAAACTGATTTTCCCAGTCAAATAAATTGCTCTGACTAAAGTTTACTACTAAGAATAGGTGATGCTGTGCATATTCCCACCCCTTGTGGCTTGCTGCTTTTTTTTCTCTTGTGAAAAAACTTCCAATTGGGCATCTGCACATGTTGAGTTGACTGTTATTATCTCTACAAACTAAAAAAGCCTGAGCAGATTACTGCAGATTTTCCCTGTCCCTTAATGATGGCTTCCCAAAACCTTTGCGTATTCTTTTCTATCTGCAAGGGAGTTCCATGTCGAAAGGCAGCTGGGAATATTTTCTGTACCTCTTTTAACAAATTCTGTGGCTCTGCAGTGTTGCAAAGGGCATGATAGCATCCTGAGATCTGTGCCCCTTATTTTGAGAGGTTGGAGCATGGGCAGAAGAACACAGCTCTTCACCTCTCCATTTTGATGTACTCTGGAGTGATGTTTTTAAGCTCAACTGAAAGCATTTTCTTTGTTGGTCACAAAGGTTCTCCCTCCTTCCCTCTTCAAGTGCTGTTGCTGCGTGTTTCAGAGATACAAAACTGCTTAGACAAAGAATAGAACAGGAAGAACTGAGGTTTGTAGCACCTGCTTGCAGAAGCAGGAAGCTGGGTGACTTCACCCATCATGTAGGAGCATTGTTACTCTCGAGCTCTTCCATGCATATCTGGCAGTAGATATATCTTAAAGTAATTATTTTTTTTCTGAGAAGTGCCTTCTGATTGGCACTCCTCCCCTCCTTCCCTCCTTTTCCCCAGCTCTTTTTCAGGCACTTGAAGTAGGCTTCGTTTACTGCAGAGTACCAGTTTCTGGAATATCATACCATTTTATGGTGTCTTTAAGGGGTTAAACAAAAAATAAAGCACCAGGGACTGTAGGTCATTTTTGAAAATTTGATTTCTTGCAACTAGATAGAAGTCCAGTTTTGCAGTCCAGACATTTCTTTTTGCTTCTGTAAAGGTAATATATGTAATATGGCTACCGTTTGTTTTTGGAAGTCTGCATTGTATATTTCTACATCTATACTTACTCATCTAGATCACTTTCATAGTAGAAGTACCTGTTTTAGACTCATGTTTTAGGATTAGGTGCATTGCAACCTAGAATTGCCTTCTTTCCGCATTGACAATAAAAGAAATTTAGATGGATTAGCTCAGGGATCGACATCAGTGTTAGGACAGATAAATTCTACCCCTTTCTCTATCGAAGTCCTTGCATAAATTTTTAAAGTATGTCCTAATATGCTAAGTTTTACAGTGCCTTTTTTTAAAGTTGGTATGACCATGATTGAGTGTTTAAGTACAGGATGTTCCAGATTTTTGATGTGTAAGGTCCTATTAAATTCTTATATAATACCATTGCTATGTCTGAAAGGTCCAGTCTTTGATCAAGCCACTTAATTCCAAAGATAATGTGCTTAAATTTAACACAGTGCTGACAATGTCTACAGTAGATGAAGAGAAGCCTAACTTCCTTTTGGTTTAGAATTTCTTGTGGAGTTGGTACTTTTTTGCCTTACTTGTGTTTGTTTCTTTCTGTTGTGTGCACTTACTGGGATATCACTGGGATAATGTGAACAAAACTGCTCTGTTTGTATTGGTGTCCGTTTTTAAAGACCACTGACACATTTTTCTATAGAAAAGGAACTGAAAGTAGAATTGCACAGACATTGCAACAGCAATAATGGGGCAAGTTATTTTGAAGTGCCAGTTCCCATTCTAGTGAAGGATTGCACTTTAAGTCTCCTGTTTTATTCTTAAATTGATGAACATGTGCAACTGCGAGGCCTGAAATTTCAGTGAGTTTATGAACTGGGACTTTAGAAACACTGCTGTAAGGATCCTGCCATTCCTACATTCATGCAACTCCTATTGGTATTTGGAGAACATAATTTACATTGAAGCCACTAAAATACATTCCACTAGAGTAACTGGGTATACACACATATGTCTGTATTATCTTCCTTCTTTGCATTTTGAATAAGTCAGCTATGCAGTTCTGTTGGTTGCATAGATAAAGTGAAAAGGTGCTTGACTTGCTGTGCTGTATTTTAAGTTTTACAAAACTAAACCTTTAAATCAAGGGAAAAATGTAGATCTGTGTTGATGCTACTCTTAGCACTGCTACTTATGTACCAAACACTAGAAAAAAAGAAACTGTACTAAAATCTGAGCTGTTAGAGCTTGAGGCTGATGAAGTTGAGCTGGAGCATGTCTGATGATACCTGTGTCAGTCCTGTTTCTTTCTTTGTTGCAGGAAAAAAACCCCTGTCTGAGATGGAAGAGGGTGATGGTGATGTAAAGCAGGGGCTAGGCAAGGCTCCTGAGAGATTGTGTGAAAATAATTGTTTGTGGTTTGGAGGTAATCATCAGGCCTGAAAAGACCAGTTGGGAACAATATCTGTTATCCAAGAATTCATTTCTGAGAAAAAGATGGGTAACTGATGTATTTAAGTAATGATAATGAGAACTAAGGATCCAAGCTCATTTAGTTGCCAGAGCCCTACAGGTGACAGAGAAAGGGTGGAAAGCAGTGCTGTGATATTCTCACCACAGGAGGTTCCTAGAGCTCTAGGGACTTTCAGAGGAGGCTTTGCAAACACTCAGGTCTCTGCTTTGCTATATTTTACTCCTTGGAGTTGTTGTTTTCTTGTTTATGTTCATTTTCACTTCAGCATCTGTCTCCTAACTTTGCATATGCTTAAATCAGGTCTTCTGAATGGACTCTGTGAAAAGAGCTTCACAGTATCACAGTATCACAGTATGTTAGAGATTGGAAGGGACCTCAAAAGATCATCTAGTCCAATCCCCCTGCCAGAGCAGGAACACCTAGATAAGGTTACACAGGAATGTGTCCAGGCGGGTTTTGAATGTCTCCAGAGAAGGAGACTCCACAACCCCCCTGGGCAGCCTGTTCCAGTGTTCTGTCACCCTCACTGAGAAGAAGTTTCTTCTCAAGTTTAAGTGGAACCTCTTGTGTTCCAGTTTGAGCCCATTACCCCTTGTCCTATCATTGTTTGCCACTGAGAAGAGCCTGGCTCCATCCTCGTGACACTCCCTCTTTATATATTTATATACACTAATAAGGTCCCCCCGCAGTCTCCTCTTCTCCAAACTATAGAGACCCAGCTCCCTCAGCCTTTCCTCATAAGGGAGATGCTCCACTCCCTTAATCATCTTAGTTGCCCTGCGCTGGACTCTCTCCAGCAGGTCCCTGTCCTTCTTGAACTGAGGGGCCCAGAACTGGACACAATATTCCAGATGCGGTCTCACCAGGGCAGAGTAGAGGGGAAGGAGGACCTCTCTCGACCTACTGACCACCCCCCTTCTAATACACCCCAGGATGCCATTGGCCTTCTTGGCCACAAGGGCACAGTGTTGGCTCATGGTCATCCTGCCATCCACTAGGACCCCCAGGTCCCTCTCCCCTACACTGCTCTCTAACAGGTCGTTCCCCAACCTATACTGGAACCTGGGGTTGTTCCTGCCCAGATGCAGGACTCTACACTTTCCCTTGTTATATTTCATCAAGTTTCTCCCTGCCCAACTCTCCAGCCTGTCCAGGTCTCGCTGGATGGCAGCACAGCCTTCTGGCGTGTCAGCCACTCCTCCCAGCTTAGTGTCATCAGCAAACTTGCTGATAGTACACTCAATTCCCTCATCCAGGTCATTGATGAAGATATTGAATAATACTGGTCCCAGCACTGACCCTTGAGGCACTCCACTAGATACAGGCCTCCAACTAGACTCTGCCCCATAGACTACAACTCTCTGGCTTCTCTCCTTCAGTCAGTTTGCAGTCCACCTCACTACCTGATCATCCAGACCACACTTCCTCAGTTTAGCTATGAGGATGCTGTGGGAGACTGTGTCAGATGCTTTGCTGAAGTCAAGGTAGACCACATCCACCGCTCTGCCATCATCCATCCACAATGTTATTTCCTCATAAAAAGCTATGAGGTTGGTCAAGCATGACTTCCCCTTGGTAAAGCCATGTTGACTGCCCCTCATAACCCTCTTATCCTTGATATGCCTTAAAATGGCATCAAGGATAAGGTGTTCCATCACTTTCCCAGGGATGGAGGTGAGGCTGACTGGTCTGTAGTTACCCGGGTCCTCCTTCTTGCCCTTTTTGAAGACTGGAGTGACATTTGCTTTCCTCCAGTCCTCAGGCACCTCTCCCGTTTCCCAAGACTTGGTAAAGATGATGGAGAGTGGTCTAGCAATGACTTCCGCCAGTTCCCTCAGCACCCGCGGGTGCATCCCATCTGGACCCATGGATTTATGGATGTCCAGATTGCTCAACTGGTCTCTAACCCATTCCTCATCGACTAAGGCAAACTGCTCCGTTGACCTGACTTCATCTGAGGTCTCAGGAGTACAGGGCTCTTCAGGACTGCCTCCGGCAGAGTAGACAGAGACAAAGAAGGCATTCAATAACTCTGCCATCTCAGTATCTTCTGTCACCAGGGCACCCATCCCATTCACCAGTGGGCCAACCTTGCCTCTGGTGTTAGTTTTATCAGCCATGTATTTGAAAAAGCTCTTTCTGCTGTCCTTGATCCCTCTCGCCAGATTTAATTCTAAGGAGGCCTTAGCCATCCTAGCTGCCTTCCTACATCCTCTAGCAGCAGCCTTATATTCCTCCCGAGTGGCCAGCCCCTCCTTCCATGACCTGTAAACTCTCCTCTTCCACTTGAGTGATAGAGTAATGGGATAAGGTCAGGCTGTTCCCACTGCATCAGTATGAACCTATGCATAAGAAAGGAGGGTAGGCGGTACAAGATGCCATATTTCCTGTGAGAATTTCAAGATCTCAGTGACTTCCTACTTCCTGTGAAAGCTTTTGGAAAATCAAGGCTGGTAGTCTTGGCATGGTGTTTTTGCTTTTAGTGGTGGGTTTTTTGTTTACTTGGGTTTTCTCCCCGTGTCAGAATTCCCTTTTGGATAATGACATTTACCTCCTCTTTTTCCTTTTCTCATTCAAATATCCTGCATACTCTGACCTGCTGGCTGTAGTTTTGCTTTTAGACATGTCTGCAATATTATACCATGTGATACTATATAGAGATCTCATAGCAGCCTTCCAGTATCTGAAGGCGGCCTACCAGGATGCTGGGGATGGACTATTCATCAGGGACTGTAGTGACAGGACAAGGGACAACGGGTTCAAACTTAAACAGGGGAAGTTTAGATTGGATCTAAGGAAGAAATTCTTTAGTGTTAGGGTGGTGAGGCACTGGAACGGGTTGTCCAGGGAGGTTGTGAATGCTCCATCCCTGGCTGTGTTCAAGGCCAGGTTGGATGAGGCCTTGGGAGGCATGGTTTAGTGTGAGGTGTCCCTGCCCATGGCAGGGGGTTGGAACTAGATGATCTTAAGGTCCTTTCCAACCCTAACTATTCTATGATTCTATGATTCTGTGATACTATCCTTGCACAGAGGTATGTCAAACTATTCTTTTTAAAGAACTCTTTTGGGGTTAAAGGTACTGTAATTAGTGTTCTACCTCACTGCTGAGTAGTCTGAAGAAATGAGGCAGCTCTCTTAACAACCTAAAGGCATTCTGGTTTAAAAAAGGGCTCCAGCTGGTTTAATTGTATTGACGCTTCTGTTACAAGCAGGAATTGGTGCTGGCTATCACAGGTATGAATAGGAATTGTTGCTGGATATCTCGGGTACAACAAAATCTCATCATGCTGTATTTTTGTATTACTCACTGAGAGAACAGTAATTACTGAGTAGTGGCAGAACTGCTGTGCATAAATGATCACTACTTAGAGTTCTGTCCAGCATACAGGATCATTACAATTCAGTGTATGAGCTGCTGAGAGCAAGCTAAAGCTGTCTTTGGGTCATGTCCACGCTTTAAATGCATCAGCCATCAAAGGTAAATGTACAGAGGTGTGACAGCATTATGATGTAGATTTGACTTCTCAAGCTTACTTTTGACTTAAATGTTTTTCCTTTAAAATTTCTGATGACTCAGGGTTTAATCTGTTCTATAGCTGTGTTTGTATGTCCTGGTAGTGATTATTGTGCCAGTGGCTTCATAGAGGTAATCCAGAAAGAACATCTGTTTCAAGTTTATAGTCTAAATCATGGAAGGATATTTGACCCGTAAGTAGAGAAACAGCAGAATTTACCCAGGAAAACAGCACAACAGGCAAAAATACTGTCAATTTGGCATATTCTGCTTTAACAACTCCATATTCCATATGCGACAGCAACAAAAAAGCCAGGGCTATGAGAATTTAGTGCTGCTTTTCAAGAGAAACAATAATCTTTAATTAGTCATGCATTATATTCTCTCTCTCTTTTCCCTCCGCTGAGAGAAATTCTGTTTTCAAACCTTTGCTTCTGGCCTCCCCCCCCCCCCCCGAGTCTTCTACAGGACATCTACGAACACAAAGTCAGAGAAATGAGTTGTTTCAGTATAATATCAGTGACGTGACTTTTCAGTAGTTGTATCAGTATTTCCCCAGTGTAAATTAATTTGTCTCCTCTGATCCATGCTGTTTGCAATTCACAGTGCCTGGCTTTAGACAGAAAATACAGCATCTTGCAAGTGGCAGTCAATTCTGATTTTTTCACAAATGCCTGTTTGTGCTGGCTCTTGGTGCACTGAGTTCTATGCAGAGCGATGCTATTGTGGGCATTAAGGGCAGCTGCACAGATGATTTTACATGAATCCTTTTCCTTCATGGAAGCCTAAGTCAAAATTCTAGCAGTGGGAAATTTGATGCTGCTTCTGTGATATCATTTTACTATTTTGGGGTGTTTGTGCCCTCCCTGCATAGAGCTAAATGATCTCTGCAGAGAATATTTGTTCTTATGGTTCATAAAAACAGTCTGGAAGATCAAAATATTTTGAAAAATTTCAGTAAATATCAGATATCTTCGAGATGATCTGATTAAAGAATATTCCACCTCTCATTCTTAACACACCCATTTAAAATATCACAATTTGGATATTATGAAATGCTATCATAAGGGCAGGTCTGTTTTTCAACATCAAAGTAGAAATCTCTCCAGCAAAGTGAAGTTAAACATATTGTTTGCTGAATGTCTTTTGTTGTATGTGCAAAATAATCTCTTAAACAGAGAAAACAAGCTATCACACTTCTGTAGTTCTTGTTTCATTCTTTGGAAGAAAGACATCATCCTGGAAGATGGGGCTGATATCTGGCAAAGTGGAATGCTTTGTTATGGTATCCCCTTTCCAAAATACTACCCAAGCACTGTTGGACTCCACAGACAGTGGTTTGACTTGAGAAGAAATTGATGTTGCTGTCAGTATTCTCTATTAACATGGTTACTTATGCTTTTCCAGATACTGAAAACAGCTGTTTGGTGATCTATGTTAAGTTTGTGAATAGAAGAGACGTTCTAATTTACCAGATAAAAACTTCGTAGCAGCCTGTAAACTAATGCACAGTAGGTCATTAGCATATAGCAGCAAATACAGAGTATCTTAACCATGGGATACAACTTCATCTTTATAGTAAGTCACCATAGGAAGCCTCTGCTCGTACACTTTATATTGTTCAGCAGATGAAATGCAGATTTAATGCCTTATTCTCATGTTTAGCTGGTAAGCACAAGAGCTGGTATATGTATCTTCTGTGATACCTATAATGTGAGGACAGTTTTCATCATCTGCTGCACATTGAAGTCAGCACGGACCTAAATGCTAGCTGGGAATATTCTGGCATCCTGACTGTGTGTAACACACTTGTACCTCTGTGAACATGTGTGAATGTGCAGCATGCCTTTTTTGTGTCCGGAGTTTGAGTGCTGGGGGGGACACATCAGCACCTTGTCATCCAACAAATGGCAAGTTAGCAGTATGATTTTTTATAGTGATTTTCATAGTGAATGAATTATGGCATTAACAGGAATTTTGCTTGCAGAGGACTGTCTGGTTTGGGTAATGGACTTAATTGCCATTTGGAGTTTGGAAAGAACTGTGTGGTCAATTTTTATATCCTCCTAGATTTTTGGAAAATGAGATCAGTTTTTCTGCTAGTGTAAGGGAGGAATAAAGTAGTAAAGGAAAAGCAAAGTATTTTTGTGGTCAAGATAGAATGCAGGAATTTTCTTCCTGATACTAAACTACAAGGAAAATGTTAAAAGCACTAAAATAACAGACATATGTCTGTTATTTAATAATGTGCTTAAGCTTACTTATTTCTTCCTAGAGTGTGATCTAGTTACTTTCAAATGTCTGTTACCACTTTTTATAGTAGGAATATTTGAAGATGCATGGCTTGGGGGAATTGAAGCTTCCTGAAGTGGGTGATTAGCAGCTTACCCTGGGCTATGGTAAGCTGTGACCAAGGCTATTTGTGATGGTTTGGTGGAAACGTATAAAGCCAGGCTTTGCCTTCCCTAGTATTTTCTGTTCCCCATCTCAAGAATTTTTAACAAGGAAAATCACTTTCCAGTTTCTCCTTGTAAGAGTTTTGTGGGGTTTTCTTTCAGTCACTTTTTGGTGTGCCAAACAATATATTTGCCAGTCTCTTTTGGAAATGTGCTATGTCTCCATGTCCTTTAAATGCTGAGTTTTCAAGACACAGGTATTTGGGACTTTTGTGACTTGCCAACTGGCTTTTGCCCTTGACAATGCCCACCTGCAGATGGTTAATGAAACCTAATAAAAGGTAAAGCAGAAAGTCTTACAGTTTTCCTCTGAGAATGGTTAGGAGGTTGAAGAGATGATTTTTCCATATAATATGCCCTGTCTTTTGATGGAGATGACTGAAAAGGTGGCTCCAGGTCCCTAGGAGTTAGTGTTTTCTCTTCCTACAGTACCTGTCCAACATTTGCCAAGTTGGTTTCACCCCATTACAAATGGGAGAAGATGCAAAGGCTTGAGACAAATGGAACTAAACTTTTATGTACTGTGAGGGCTTTGATTTTAGCATAATAGTATAGGTGAATCTTGAAACCGTTGTGTTTGATTGTTCTAGTGTCAACATCATAGGTGCTTGCTTGGTTGGTTTGACCTGATTGCTAGCTTTGTATAAAACTCAGATTGGCAGTCTAAATGTCTCTTTGAGAGATTGCTACTATAGAATTTGAATGGATAAAGGGAGGAACCACGTTTTGGTTTTTTTCTCTTTGTTCATACCTGATGTTTACATGCTCTGGACCCATCTGGTCTTTTAAAGTCGAGACTATTAGATATTAAAGAACTTCTTAACCAGACAACGATAATGATCAACCCAGTTGGCTGGAGCTGTTCCAAATTTTCTCTGTCTCCAAAAGTGCAGATATCTTGTTCCTGCATTGCAAGGCTGTCTTCAGCTGGCTGTGACTCAGATACAAGTCTTCCAGATGGCATTCCAGGATACTGTGGTGAGACTGCCATTCTGTCTTCCAATGTTTAATCATGGAAAATGAAAGGAAGATAGTATCTTGTTTTGGCAACATATCATATGCTCCTATTCCTACTTTTATTACATCTTGCTTGCTAGAGCATGGAAGAAAATGACGGTAAAAAGCTAAAGTGTTTCTTTTCTGCTAGCAAAGTTGAAACTACATGTGCAAAAATTTGATGGCAACACTGAATAAATGCAACTAGCTAAAAACATGGGTTAAATGGTTTATAAGGGTGAGTTGCAAGAAGGGTTAGTTCTCATAATTTCTTTTCTATTTCCATGTTATTTTTCTGTAGACACAACCTATCAATGTTCAGAAGCCCTCAATTTACTGTTTACAAAATCTTTTTAACAACAGTGGAAATAACCGAAAGGGAATAATATGAAGCCTTTTCTCTTTGGGAAGGGAAAGGGAGGAAAGTGTGACTTACTTCACTTGTTATGCAGTACAACATTACTTGAAATCTCAAGGACCTGTTTACTTATGTACCTTAAATACTTAGAGAGTAAAATTAATGCGTGTTAAATAAAATTAATTCCATGTTAAACAGAATGCAGTAAAGTCACTATCAGATAAACTGGCAATCTTTGTACATATGTGAAGGCTGGGTGTGTTTAAAAAGTTACATGTAAATAACTAAATAAAAGGTAGTCGCCATACGAAAAGAATGATCCTCCCCTTCTACTCAACCCTTCAACTCCCCTTCAACTCAATGGTGAGGCCACATCTGGAGTATTGTGTCCAGTTCTGGAATCGTCAGTACAAGAAAGACAAGGAGCTACTGGAAAGGATCCAGTGGAGGGCCACAGAGATGATCAGGGGTCTGGAGCATCTTTCTTATGAGGAGAGACTATTGGGCTGTTTAGTCTAGAGAATTGAAGCCTGAGAGAGTACCTTATTAATGCGTATAAATATCTCAAAGACAGGTGCCAGGAGGATGGTGTCAGACTCCTTTCAGTGGTGCCCAGCAACAGGACAAGGAACAATAGCCATAAACTAAAACACGAGAAGTTCCACCTCAACCTGTGGAAGAACAACTTTACATTGAGGGTGGCAGAGCACTAGAATGGGCTGCCCAGAGGGGTTGTGGAGTCTCCCTCTCTGGAGATATTCAAAACCTGCCTGGACACGCTCCTGTGTAACCTGCTTTAGGTGCTAGTACTTTGGCCAAGGGGGTTGAACTGGGTGATCTCCAGAGGTCCCTTCCAACCCCAATGATTTTGTAATTCTGTGATCTGCAGAAGTATTCTGCAATTACTCAGCACCTCTAAAAGTCAGTCTTGTAGTAAACTGCATGCTAGACCTTGCCGTGAGCTCTGCTCAGATAAGTTTGTGCTTCAGACTGAACCCCACAGAAATCAGAGGTCATCTTGGTACATTCAGATTCTAAGTGCAGGTTTATAGGTGGACAGGTAAAAGAAGTATTCTCCAACACTATTTCCCAATGTTCTTGTCTAGCAGGTACCAAATACGTCATGGATGACAGAAAGGTTTTATCAGTAACTTTTGTATTTACCTGGTTTTCTTGTTTATTGGTATCCTTCTCCCAGTCCTTCCGCTGATGAATCTTTGAAACTGATCATGTTGTTTGTAATGTGTATATGTTACTGTAGATACACACAAAAAAGCCCTGAATGTGAAAGCCTTAGTGCAGCAGTGCTGCCTGTCAGGAAAACATGGTCATGGAGGAGAGGAACCTGGAAAGCTGCTGAAGAGTTACGGTGGCTGCAGTTCAGAAGGAAGGGCAAAGGCATGAATGTTCTCAGCCAGTGAACAAAAGTTTTATCTTTCTGCATTTCAGACTGCATTTTTTTTGTATCTGGAAGTCAATCTCCCAATCAGTGCATTGGGTGCAGCCTTCTCGATGTTATTGTGATAAGTCACGTAATGTTCATATGACACTGAGGAATCCTGGTTTGTATTGGTACCTCTGACACTGCCTCTGTCATTTATGGATCCTGAAAAAAACAGGGGTTTTGAATCATATCCGTAACTTCTAACAGTGTGTTGTAATCATTCTTCTGTAAGATATTTTCTAACTTAATTTATTACAAAAAATGTAAACTAGTATTCTGAGATGATTGCTTGCGGAGTACTTTAGGTCTCTGATGTTTGGCTGCTCTGCAGAAACAACCCTTTTAACTTGAAAGCTGATTGAAATGTAAGGCTAGCATGTACTTTTGCTTCTATCCTAGTAGAAGGCTTTACCCCAGCTCTTGCAAAAACAGTGCAGAGGAGACATTGTCTGGGTTCCTTCACACAACCAATTAAGGATGTGGTAGTGGCATGGTTGATGTTCCCTGCTAACTTTAATCCAAGTAGCACCAAGTAGCAAGTAACAGCGTAGGTATTCAAGGCTGCTGTACTGTCATATACTGTGTGTTAGCTTGTGATGAAGTCTTTACTGCTTGCTTTCTGCTGCCTTGGTTATGTAAATGCTGTTATAAGTGTGTGATATGGGGTCTTGCACTTTTGTTTTGCTGTGGTGTGAACCTCTTAAGTCCCAGCATTTTTAACATCTCAAGCTGAACATACAAGAACTGAATGAAAGTAAAAGGCAATTAGCTGCTTATCTCAATGTTTTTTTTACTGGCCTAAATCTCCTATGAGTGACGCTGCACAGAAGTGGGTATTGTCTTTTAAACAATCAGCCACATCAAGTTTCTTGGAGTCTCTGCACTTTCCTTCTTTATATCAAATCAGAGGAGCTCTGCATGCCACAGAATTGAGCTGCTACACTGGATGTAAGGTATGAAGAGGGCTAAAGTGGTATTAAGGTTCACTGAATTGTCATTGATGAACTGGCATCCATCAATGTTGGAAGCTTGCTTAGAAAGGATGTAATCAGAGCAGCCCTGTAGGCATGTCCTCTTTTCAGTCATTTCTGTGGCACCTATGGCTGTGGAAGGAGGGGAGGGAGGAGTTAGTGTTCTGAGTGGAGCTGTATGATAATAGACCAGATGAGAGTTTGGGGTTTGTATTGCAGCATCTGGGCTTTGTGAGACCAGTGTAATTTTGTTCTCTTACTTTTTAAATCTTGCATGGAAAATAAGAATTACTTGCATTTAAATCTAGCTCTATGATACCATCTGTAATAAATGCTGGTTGCTTATATGAACAAGAAATAAATTGATATTGTCTCTGCTCTAGAGAACTAAAATTCAGCATATCCAAGTATTTAAATTATGGCATTATTCTATTGCATGGCTGTCTGCACCACTGAAATAAAAGAACTGCAGCAACGCACCCAACAAACCTTTGATAAAAACATTTGCTTGTACAGTACTGTGCTGGATATAGTCCACCAGAATGAAAGCAGTTTGGGGCTGTAGTATCTTGTTAAACACACTGTAAATGTTTTTGACAAGAAGCCTGCCCAAATCCAACCACCTCTGGACAGCCAGCATGTCAGAGCATTTCCAAGTGAGATATATCATCCTGTCCTGGGCTGACAGCTTTGGATAATCCTCTAATCCAAGTGATCGCTTAAATGTTGCAGCCTATTTAGTTTTGCTCATTCCAGGATGACTTGCTGTTGGGGAGTCCTCCAGGGTGGTTTTTTGTTTTGGTTTATTTTGTTTGTTTGGTTTTTCCTTAAAATTAATTTATTTGGCTGCAGTCTTTTTTTTTTTTTTTCTTTTTTTTTTTTTTTTAAAAAAAAAGCCACATAGATAAATTTAACTCCCACTATCTGGGGTTCAGGCTAGGCTTAGGGATGTATCCTACTGCTGTATTCCTCTGTTAGAGACAGTTCCTGAGCTCTGTTCCTCTGACTTCTGCGATATTTGCTGAGGCTGTCAAAGAGAATGTGACTTCAAGAAGGCAGTTTCGTGTTGGTTTTCTTCTGAGGATACTGAAGCTATTGCTTGTCCTTATGTCTGATAAGAGTACCCTCTAGTCAAGGACTGCTTGGCCTCCAAATGTACCTGTCTTGTGCTCTCATTGCCATTGGCATCTCCTTACAATGGGGCCAGACTCCTTTCCGCGCTCTATAGAGACATACAATAGCCGAAGAATGATTGAGAAGCATTTTCCCTTAGCTGTCTGTGTGATTGTAGAGCAAAGTTGTTTTCTTTGCACTCCTGAACTTCAAAAAAATGGTAAGTTGAAAGGCCAGCTTGGAGGATGCTGCGGAGTGGAGGATTTCTGCTAAGAAGGCTTTCCAGTTATTGTTTGTGAAACAGCATCACACCAGGATTGTTGGTTTTGCCCTTGTTTTGGGGTTTGTGCAGAAAGCTGGGCACTGGGACAATGCTTCAGAGTCCTGGTCTGCTTCCTGGCCTCTGCTTCCTAACATGGCAGAGAGGGGTTGATGTCCCCCAAACCTGGCTTGTGCTGGCATGCCGGTGCTGCTGGCAGCAGAGCAGAGACCTGCCCTGGGGAGACTGAGAACAGCCCGGAGCCTGCCAGTACCTTGGGTAACTGGAACCTGCTTGTCCTCTTGTCTGAGTTTTTGGGTGTCTGTGTGCTTGTTTAATCCCTTTTGTTGTCGACCTAGCAAAGTTATCACTTAGGCTCACAAGTCAGAATGCTAAGAAACAAAAGAGTCTTTGCTTTCCCTTTTTCCCCTCCTTTTCCTGGCTCTACTTTTTATTCTTCTGTGGATGGAGCAACTCCTGCCCCTCATCCTCCAAGAATCATAACCATTTTTTGTTTGTCTTTTACAGATCAATTTTGTAGCCTGTCAACTCTTCGCACTTCTGGCTGCATTTTGGTTTCGTATTTACTTGGGTCCCAGTCATGCCAGCTCTGCTGTTCGCCATGCATTTGCCACCCTCTTTGGAATATACTTTGCTGTCTTCTGCTTTGGGTGGTGAGTATTTAGTCACCATGTAGACAAGGCTTGGGTAAAAAGTATTTTTAAACTTCATGTTGGCTTTTCTGGATTACATCGTTTTAGTCTTAAGGCACTTTCTATGTTATTCTTAACAATTCCCAAACCCTCAAAGTAAAATGAGCCGTGAAAGTATTTGAGTGAAGTGTTTAATCTGTGGTGTTTATTCTGGAAGTTAAAGCCACACCAGTCTGCTGCAAAGATGCCTCTTTTGGAAAAGATCTGTTAAGTGTGAATGTGCACTATGAGTCAGGCTGGTCTTTCTTTCAATGAAATACGCTGACAATACATTTGGCATAAATATTAACTTCTGATGGATAGCCAGGCTATAAAGATGTCGTTGTGATAATCCATGTTTACTGATACCCTGATATGAAATTCCATTTATGTCATCTGCATGGAAAAATATTTCCTCACTCTGAACTGCCAGCCCTTCCAGGTCACGTAGAAATTATCTAAATACTCACTTTGTTGTCTTCAAGGTATTCTCTTCATCTTTTTGTCCTGGTGATGATGAACTATGGCATTATGAATATGGCAAGTATTCCCAACATCCACAGGTGAGCTAATGTAGCTGTAAGTCTAGAGATTTTATTTCCCAGTTACTTGCAGGAGCTTTGTTCATCCTGTTACAGAAGCAGCTGTAATCTCAATTTGTGGTTTTTGCATTGATACATTGCATCTCCCTGCAAAACTGCTGGCCTCAAAAGTTGGCTTTTGCAGACTTAAGAATTTATGCCCAAACCTCTGGTTTCTTAAACATAATGAAGTCATATTCTCCTTGGTCTTGTGTCTTGAGAATTGCTTTTGATAATCCTTTTTAATGTGTTTTCCCATTGCTGTTTGGCCTTTAGGTATTTTCCACTTATTCTTGAGTTAGGTAGTTCAAATAAGGTCACTGTGGCAGCTTAAGTTAGTGATCTATGAAATTAAGTCTTGCATTTGGTACTGGGGTTTGAGCTTGAAAAGTAGAAAGTACCAGAAATGTCATTGCTTTGAAGCAGAACCTTACAGCATCATCATGAGAAGTTCACCACCATGGGATCTTTGTTTTCCCTACAAAAATGTCTGAGAGGAAGAAAGACTTTAAGACTCCTGAAATGCTTTATGAAATGAGTGTCTTCCTGGCCCAAAGGCAAAAAGTGCTTTCATATGGAACTGAAAACTACATCTGCTTCTTTCACTTACTAAGAGGAAGTTCATGTGGAAGAGCTCTGCCCATCATTGAGCCTTCTCGTGTGGGTACCATACTCTCTGTTAGAGTTCAGCCCATGGGAGTTTTTAAAATTGTGCAGGTGGAGTCATTTGCTTCCCAATCATCTGCACAAATAAGGATTTTTATTTGTAAAACTGCTATTTTATAGCAGGCTAGAAGGATGAGCTGGCAGTTCATCCCACGTCCTTAATTTTGTGTTGGTCTCTCTAACAGCATGCAGTTAATACTGTGGTTTGGGTGTTTTACAGGTGATTTCTGTCTCTGTGCTGTGTGGCTGTTTCTGTAACTGCTGCTGAATGCTCACATCCACATCAGTTTAAGCTGGGGAATGGAAACTCTTTCTTCACTTGTCTTCAGGGCCTGGGCTGTCTGAGGATCTGATGCCTGTCCATGTGACACAATTCTGGTGTCCCAGCTCTCCATTGAACTGTCTAGTTTGCTTCATGTATCAGTCTGTTTCCAAGTATCCATTCACTTCTTACCTTTCCAGTATCCTCTTTCTTGCTCAGTTAAATACAGGGAGAACTTAGCTGTATGAAAGGCTGTATCTGCCTCCTCTAGATACTGCAACACTTCAAGTCCTCAGTCCTTTCAACTCTTAAAGAGACAGTGATGCTACTGTCCTGCCTGACATAATTTTAGGATCATTTTAAAAAACAGAGTGAATTTGCTACACTCCACTTAAGGAATGCTTCTTCAGTCGGCCACAACGATCTTAATGGTCCTTTCCAACCTAATTGTTTCTATGATTCTTCTAGAAGATGGTGTACTTCAGCATGTAGAGCTGAAAAGATTAGGCTGTGTCATTATTTGCCTTGATACAAAATCAGGAGAGAGAAAATATCTTGAAATATTAAGTTTCTGGTAGATCTGAGGAAGAGTTGTACATGTAAATAAAGAACATTTACAGACAAAAAAGGCAGGAGATAACTTCAGTGATGTGCATATGGTATCACCTGGTTTCAAATACTTGGGTCAGACATTTCAAAATAGCATGTGAGGCTGGAACTCTAAAATTTAAATGTCTGACTTGAAGTGATCTTATTTATTCCATTTCTCACCCCCAGTGTGAGGAGACACCTCTGTAACGTTTGAGTTGGGTACCTGACTTAATCAGTCCTCTTCGAAAGTTTCTGCCAGTTCTTGTAACATTCAGACTTCTTAACAACCTAATTTGCAAAAATCAAACTCCGCTCCTAAACAAGCCCCAGATCTATTTGAGTGATTCTAGCTCGTGTTGGTACTTGTGTTGGTAACTATGTGTTCTGTATGTTATGTTTTTAGGTACTCCTTTGTTGTAGCTATGGGATACCTCACGTTGTGCCACATAAGCCGAATATACATATTTCATTATGGTATTCTCACTACAGATTTTTCCGGGTGAGTGAGTCTGTGAGCTGGGTCTTCTGTCAATTAGCATTAGTTGAATTCACTATGTTTCAAGAATAATTTTTATGTTATCTGTGGAGCACCTGCAATTTTGTTTCTATTAAGCTTTTTCTAAGGGTTTTTATTTTGTTGGTTATTTGGGGTTTTTTTGGTTTTTGTTGTTGTGTTTTGGTTTTGTGGTTTTTGGTTTGTTTTTCCATTTGTTTGTTTGTTTTTAGGAAGGAATAAACACTGTGATTTTTGCATTGATTCATTGTTTCTGCTGTTTTCTTGCTAGGCACTATCTAGTTAGGAAAGTAGAACTTGATTAGCTAGACTTCTCCTAGGCTGCTTTAGGTGGAATAAATCTGCACAGTGGCTTGCTGGAGGTGAGCAGCACAGCTGGTGCTCTGGTCCCTGGTGGTCTGCCCTGAGAGGTGGGGTGGGCTGCTCTCCTCCACCTTCCCAGGCACCGCCATCAGTCTGGGTCATTCTTTGCTGTGTTCTGATTTATCTTGATGCCCTCACTGGGGAGGTGTTTCCCACCCCAGGCGCTCCAGTGGGTAGGAGGACAGGACTTGAGCAGGGGGTGAGTGGCTGAAGGCGCTGGGAGGTTTGTTGGGTGGATAACCCAAGCAGACAGACAAACAGAATCATCTTTCACTGCTGTTGCTGGGCTTACGGGTTATCTCACAGAGGCGGGTTGTGGCTGATGTTTAAATAGTACAACTTTTTACATAGCATGCATTTCTGTGGAACAGTGTTCTTCATGTATACTGTGGTCTTTGATTTAGCTGAAGCAGTAGAGGATGCTTTGCAAAACACAGCTAACCCTACATATTTTGTTTATAAGAGGAAGGTATGCTCTTGCATGATTTGAAAACAATGTGCTAATCTGTATTCCACTTGTTTAATTTAATGTCTGAATAAAGAGTAATTAGTAACATACTATGAAAAGCTTCTGTAAGTTGGCATAAGTAGGTTGATGCCTTTTCCAAGCCTCTGTCTTCTTATAGGCATAGAGAAGGAAAACAAATGTTTTGCTGCCTGTGTGGGTGGTAGGTTTAAGGTTTTAATTGCATTTCAGGGATTAGGGGCAAGGTTCCTCTGAGACTTTTGAGGTTAAATTTGGGGTTGGTTTTGTTTTTTTAATTAGAGAAAGGGGCAGAAATGGTGACTCGTGCATTTAGAGAAATTTAGTTCTATATTTTTCTGCAGTACTTTTAATATACAAAAGCATGTCCTGAAAGAGCATGACATACCAAGAAGAATACAAATGAAATTGGAATGCTGTAGCTGTGTGTGTGTATGAGACAGAGAAATGCAAGAAAGCATGCTTTTCTGAGCAGTGTGTTCAGAAATGCACTGTGAGGTGTATTAGTTGTCTGCCACTAAAAACATTTAATAAAGATCCAGCTGAGACTGGGGGTGGAAGAACGGGAATGGTGGTTGTTTATGGTATTTTCTGCTTTCTTGATGAAAATGGAGCTACTCTTCTCTAGTGATGAGCTTGAGGATAGTAATGGTACTGAACTTACTCTGTTATTTGATTTTGTCCTGATGCTTCAAGATATAAACCAATTCCCAAACTTCAGTCAAACATAAAGCTGCCAAGTAGTAAACAACTGGAAAATGTAGTATGGATATGAGCTACATCTTCATGGTGTATTTTGAAAACTCAGGCGAAATAAAAATACTGCAGTGGTGTAAGTAAAAACTTGCAATCCAAAGTGCTGAAACAAAGGTCAGTCTCATAAATCTGCCTTAAAACTGATTTTCTTGAGCTGTAAATTATATGTGCCCACTGAAACTTTATGCACATACCTAAACAGTTGTGATGACCCAGAGAGACAAAATATACTCCCTGACCACAGTTTTACCATGTATGAGCAACAACTCAACCCCTTCCTGCTCATTCTTCTATGTTTTATGGTTCCACATCTATTGCATGTGGTAATAGGGGAGCATTCAAACAGCCTCCTGGCTGGAAGGATGGCTTTCAAGCTCTCCCTCAGGACTTTAGAAGCAACTGAGACAGAATCCACAGAGCAATCCTCATTTCCTTCCAGCCTCACACTCTTTTGGGTGAAGTAGCTGGGGACACACATTGAGAGGGCAAAGCATTCTATTTAAGGGAACCTTTAAAAGGGGACAAAGAGCCTCTCACCTGCTGACTTGTGTTTGAGTACTCAGTATCCTGTAAGTCTGATACCTAATTGCAAGGGGGAAGTTTTAATCCACATCAAACAGGCACATAAGCAGTTCGAGTGCTATCAGCTTTGCAATGTCAGTTCCGAAAAGTGATGGGCTAGATGCTAAAGAAGAGTTTCACAGTGTTGGTGCTGAAAGCTGGCATACCTCATTTGTTCTCTTGTGCACTTAACAGCTTGCATGTATAACCCTTTTGATGTGTGCTTGCAAATATATTATTGGGGGGGGGGAGTGGAAGGGGAGGTTCTTTAGTAATAGCTGGTTGTGCTGTTTGTTTGGAGTCCCACATTTTGAGAACACAGCTTTTAAAATGCAGGTGAAGATTGGTAGAACAGGGTAACTTTTGAGTCATGTTTTAAGTAAACTGGAAAATGGAGTATCAAACTGTGACTCATCTCTTCAAAGTCAAGAAGGAAACATTCACTTCTAATGACTCGTTAATTCTTGCAGCCCACACAAAGAGTAGGTCTGGTCATTGATTCCCACAATCAAAACTGTACTCAAGTTGCTTGCAGCAATTTTTTGATTTAAGAGCTTTTCATGTATTTGCTAGTACTTTCGTGAAAACTCCAGTATTTTATTTTTTTAACTATGTGCCAGGTTTTAATGGAAATGAGTTCCAGTTTACTATACCTTAATTTCAATTAGTTTTTAGAAATTGTATATGTTGGAAGAAGTCCAGAGGAGGGCCACGAGGATGATCAGGGGACTGGAGCACCTCCTGTATGAAGATAGGCTGAGAAAATTAGGGCTGTTCAGCCTGGAGAAGAGAAGGCTGCGTGGAGACCTCATAGCAGCCTTCCAGTATCTGAAGGGGGCCTACAAGGATGCTGGGGATGGACTCTTCATCAGGGACTGTAGTGAAAGGGCAAGGGGTAACGGGTTCAAACTTAAACAGGGGAAGTTTAGATTGGACATAAGGAAGAAATTCTTTAGTGTTAGGGTGGTGAGGCACTGGAATGGGTTGCCCAGGGAGGTTGTGAATGCTCCATCCTTGGCGGTGTTCAAGGCCAGGTTGGACAGAGCCTTGGGTGACATGGTTTAGTGTGAGGTGTCCCTGCCCATGGCAGGGGGTTGGAACTAGATGATCTTAAGGTCCTTTCGAACCGTAACTATTCTATGATTCTATGATTTTATTTTACCAAAGTTTTCATTTCAGTGACATAGTGTAGCAGTTTTCTCTTGACTACTTTCTTAAAGAAAACTGTTAATTTTTGAACACTGATTGTAAAATAAGTGAATGCTGTGCTTCTCTTTTCATTCAAATCAATCTTTGAAACATGCATATTTTATTTTGCTTGGTTTGCTGTGGCATTTATACATTGTACCTAGGAAAACTAAATCCTAACTGTCTCTCTTTCTCTCTCTTATTTCTTCTTTATGCTAAGAGGATTATGCTGGTAAGTTGCCTGGTTTCTATACAACTTTATAAAAATGGTAATACTAACACACAGTTTGGTGGGGTTTTTCCTTTGTATCAGGAGCTCAGACTGAGTACAGTAATATTATGGCTTTAGAGATAAATTAGTTTAAAATAAATCAAGGGGTCTTGATTGGGATTTTTGGAAACTAGTAGCAAACATGGTTTCAATCTAGCAAGCTACATGAACAGATAAAGTATGCATATGATTATCTGGACAGAATTTAGAGGAGCTCCTCATCCATGTGGAAGTTGTATCTGCTTTAATCCTTTGCTTAAGACCATGAAGTTTTTTTGTTTCCTCTTTGAACTCTTGCAGTGTCTGAGCAAAATTTCCTAATACTGCAGCTCATTTGGCGACCATGAGGGAATGATTATGCATATGTGAGTTTGTTGCCATTCCTTACAGAAAAGGTCAGTTTGTGAAAATCACCATGCACACTGGCATCGCTTTCAATATTCTGTTGGTCTTAGAAATAGCCATCAGGGAGACTTGATCAGATTTCCTCCCTGCAGATGTCAACTCTCGCTCTTACATGAACAGTTCAGTAGACATCACTCTGCAGAAGGAGTGGACATCTCTTTGTGCTCGCTATATCCCAAATGCAGAACAGCAGCAGCATTCTCAGCAAACTGCTTAGAAAGGGATGGTCACTGAAAAAGCCCTCTCAAAAAGTCATGTAAGCAGATACTTCAGTAACAAACATCACTTCAGGCAGTGAATTTTTGTTGTGTGGCTGGTGCTTCTTTGCAGTTTTTTTCCCTTCTCAGTGGCTTAGTATCAGCCACAAAAGGAAGGAACAAAGATACAACAGGCTGGTTTTTATGAAGGAAATGCATTTGCAGATAGAAACAAACATAGGTGTTTTCTGTTACCATGTCAGAACACAGTGCAGAAATACCGACTGGTCCTGTGAGTTCAGTTTGTTATTTTTATTTGCTTGTCTTTTAAATGTGTGAAGTGCAGTGTGTTGTTGCAGGGCATGTTCAACAGCTCTGAGTAACTCCGGTCACAGCAAGTCCCCAGGGGCAGTACAGCAGCGCAGGTGCAGGGTGAATAAAGGGTGGTCAGTCCGGTTTCCCCGCCTGCTTGCTTCTTGGCTGCTCCTCTGGGCATTTGTCCACTTGAAACTGCACTGAGAGCATGGTTTAGTGCGAGATGTCCCTGCCTATGGCAGGGGGGTTGGAACTAGATAATCTTAAGGTCCTTTCCAACCCTAACTATTCTATGATTCTATGATTTATCACTTACTAGTGATTACACAGAAGCCCTGCAAGAGCTGCAATGTGAGAATTAGCCAAAATTCGAGCAGGCAGTCACTACTAGAGAGCTCTGCACAGCTAGTGTATTCCAGGAGACTTCTCCAGAAGTAAATACTCTTTCAAGTAAAATGCTTCTATGGGAGCTTTCACCAAAAACCCCCTATGAACCAAACTGTAAGTTGCTGTGGACACATGAATGTATTTAGTGAAGTATTTTTCCTTCAGCACTTCTTCATTTTGCTGTTGAAAGCAGAAGTAAGCCCGCAGCCGGTAAAGCTGTTGTGGCATCTCTGGCTTGGCGATCCCTCTGGCAGCAGAGTTTGTGTTGTAGCAGAGTGTGACTGTGTGAAATTCTCGTTGTGGCTTCAGGGCTAAAGAGATCAAAGTGAAATATATGTTTGCTGGTTTAGAGTCCTGTCTGCAATGAGCCTTTTGACTCCACCTCCTCTCTTAGTGAAATCAGGTCAGTGGAAACTATTTCTAGCAAGCATGTGCCAGACTCCTCGATGGGATTATCTAAGGTCAGGCAGACTGTGCTTGGTAAATGTCTTTTCTCTCATAAGCATTGAAGCTTGCTCAGTGTAGAAGCCAGCCTGTAATACGGGGAGGATCCCCATAGCAGTCTACAATTGATGACCTCTTTATTTCCACTGGCCTGTGCTTCTGGGCGAATTTATTATATTGAGGGAAATCACGTTCAAAAATTACATTAGCTGGCATGTTTTCAGTTGGAATGTTTAATTAGGTGGGTAAAATCCACTATGGAGCGCTCTCTGTAAACTGTTGGATTTTTGTCTTCCTTTTTAAGGTTATTTTTTAGTATTTAACATAAGGTAAAGAGTTTTGTTTGTTTGGTTGTTTTATTACTTTATTATTATTTAAGTTTCATATTACATACTGATTCCCTGGGACAGTTTTTCAAGGTGGTTGGAAGTTTTATAGTTTTGTGAGCTCCTCCTCTTATTTGTAGCACTGAGGACTTTTTCCAGTACAGTCTAAGGTTTAAAATATTATCATGTAGGAAACAGGTGACTATATGTAATATAATGCAATATTTTATTTATTAACTTTGCAACATTTTATTGCTTTTTAGAATTAGAGCTTGCTTGAAAGGCTGAATAGAAATGATAATTCAATGTTCTGCTATAGCGAAGTTTTAAATCAAAACCCACAAGTCTGTTTAGGAAATGATGATACTAATTCCCGCCTATATTGAATGTATTTTTCTTGTCTAATTTTTAATACTGTTTCAAGACTTGCATCCTCATGCATTGCTCTGCTCTTCCTTCTGGAAAAACAAAAACGGTCCTAGACTTGCTCTGTGCATGTGTGAGATGAGGATAGATCAGTGAATCCCCAGGGAGAAATGGGATGGGTGTAAGTGTGCAGAAGGGGGGCCTCCACAAAGCAAAGGGGTGCCAGAAGAAGGGGGAGCTCCAGTACTGCCATTGTTTTGTTGTGCTCTGCCCTTACCTGCAGTGAAGGCTTGGCTCCCCATTGGAATCAAGGCAGTGGGGGAATGGTATATGGGTGAGGGAGGAGGAAGATGCTCTCTGTTTACTTGAAACCTTGCTTACCCTTTGTGTGAAGTGTTTAATGGTATCTGATACTGATCTTGTGAAAGATTTAGAGGGTGTCATCCTATTGCCACTGTACAGCTAGTTTCCACCTTCCCAATTGGATTATAGAAAAGATATGTAGATGTGTAATACGATGATGGCAGGAGAGCTGAAGGTATCTCATATGTTCTTTGTCAATTTCCCTCTCACCCACAGTGTCAGCAGCATCACTTTTGTGCTTGCATGTCTCCTCTGGAGTGGGGACTTGAGGCAGGCAGACTGTGTTTTCTCTAATTAAAGTGCAGGAAAGGCTGACTTGTTCTGCTAGGTTACAATGTGCTGTCAATGAGGTGATGAATTCCTAATGTAGATGAAGAAAGCCTCTCTCTTCTCTGTTTATATGTTGCATGACTTTAGTGCAGGCTGCATTTTGCTCCCATCGGTTAATCAGCATATCAAGATGGTTTGCATTTTGGTTCTCTGGCTTTCAGTGGGGGGCCCAGTTTTCTAAGACAAATGTCTAAATTTAGGCACTTAAAGGCATACAGTTTTGGCTCCGAGCCTGAGGTTTAAAGTTACGCACTTCAATATTGGCATAAAGTGCTTACTGTAAGAAACATACACAACAAATTTAACCAGTTTGGAACAAATGTTAGTGTTCACCCACAAAGGTAAAAGGTCAAGCACTGACAAAATAAAAATCTGTATTTATTGCAGTAGAACTGCTGGATCGCTGACAGCCTCTCTCTCTCTTTAGGATTAAAAAAAATATCTGCTTTGTCATATGCTTAAAGAATCTGGATTTGTTTACCTTCGAAAGAAAAGCTAAATTCTGTATGAATGGGAAAATCTACTTTGAGAAATAGGATGTTGAAGATAATGGTGAAAACAGCTTATAAATATTTTTTCTTGAAAAACGAGTTGGAATAAAAATTAGAATGACTTTTTCATAATATTGGAATTGCTTAGAAGGTGAAAGTCACTGCTATGTTCTTCCATTCCTTAGCTGCCATCAGCGGTCTAGATAACCCAAAGACAGCTGGTGTATAAACCCTTGTGTTAGAGTTGTATTCCAGATCTGTGTATATTTTAGCATGTTCTGGGTTTTATGAGCAAACTTTTTTAACTGACATTTCAAGTAGGGACTGCTGAAATGATAAAAATAGTTTCTGATTGAGAAATTGGCTGATACTGCATGTTCACTGGTTTTGCGTAGAAAACGCAAATTATATGTGGACTCCTGAAAAAGGTCAGCCATAATTAGTATTAAAAAAACCCAAAACAAAACCAAACCCACTTATGATGTATGAAAGTCTTTTTCCAATATTATTGTGCTTACCATTCTCAGCATATGGATTATCTTGAAAATCAGTTCAGTTTATCATAGTGGGATAATTGGTTTGCAAACTGTTTATCTTAGACATTGAGTTTACATTTGATTGTAACCAGTAGGTTGATCTAGTCAAGGATGATATGGAATCTCTTGAAAATCTCTGCAGAACATGAACATCTGTTGTTTTAGATAGATGTATCATTGATGGTAACTTTCACTGTTCTTCTTACCTTGAGAAATTGGTGGGGAAAAATACATTGTTGGGAAAAAAAAAAAAAAATGGTTTTAGCATTTTTTCTTTCATTGAATTCCAGACAATCTACTACAATATTTGAACTGGATAGCCATAATATTTGGAGTAATTATCTGTGCCTCTTTCTCTTTAAAAAGTTCTATATAATCGTCAAACTCCGTAAACATCACGTACACAACTTGGGTTTTAATTTCCATGTTGAAGATGTCGTTTGTGCTCAAGAAGAAACCTCTGTATGGTTTATGTTGAAAATTTATCACAATCCATTGCATTAATCCTCAACACAGATGAATCTCTTCTGTGGAACTGGTTTTACATATCACAATTAATGCTTTTAAATAATGATATATCCTCATCACCCATTACAACCTCCTGGTGCTTGTGGTTGTGAAGGTCTCAAAGGTAGTGTCCTTCCAGATCAGGTTTTGTGTTTAGGGCTCCACAGCCCTTAGAAGCTGTATATGGATCACAATTAGCCCTGGAACCTCTGCCTATGAGGGACTAGTCAGTTGTCCGCATGGTTTTCCACCCATCTTTCTTCTTCTTTTGAATACTCATGGCTGCATCCTTTACCCTCATGGGGACCAGCTACTGATGCACCAACTTGAGTTTTCTCTTTTTTCTTTCTCCATTTTTTTTTCCCCTGCAGCAGCTCACATTTCCCACAAGGCTAAGCAGCTCTATAAAACTGCATATAGGAAGTATACACAGTCCTATTGAACATAGTGGCTATTCCTATACTGCTTTTCTGGTTGACACCAAAGCTGCTGGGTGGTTGTAGCCTACAAGTGTGGCTCAGCTACAGCTAGCTCATGTTTTTGTGAGGCACCAGATCACGCATGCCCAGACATTCCTAGTTGGATGGCATATCTTGGACAGGCTATCCGCAAGGCAGTTGCTTGTTCAAGAAGAGAGTGGGGGAAACTGCTGTGCTGACAGCTATTCTGGTATTTGCACGCAGTCCTAATTAATTGATAGGGCTATTCATGAGGGGAAATAAGCACGTGCATCTGCAGAGTCGACATTTTTTTAAGAGCTGAGGAGACAGACAATAGGAGAGTAACAGTAAGAAGAGACAGAGTTATGTTACAGCAGTATTTGCTGTATTCTAGTTTTGGGTCCTATGGGGCTTAAATTTGGTCTTTGCTTGAAAAAAAACCTAGTTGATTTCAGAAGCTGGTATTTCCTGGTGGTGCAATTCCTCCTGAATTACAGTTTGCACTGCTGCAGGATGGGGAGAAATAAAACAAGGCTTTGTGCACATTTAGCAATTAAGAATTCCAGTGCAAGCTACTGTGGGGTTGTTTTGAACCCAGGCAATTGTCTTATGCCTGAGTGCCTCCTTCAGTTTTAATTGGATGTTTTCCACTTGTTGCAAGTACAGTTATGCCTTTTAAAGGGATAAAGATATTCAGGAAGAAAGTTGGGATTAATTTGTATTGCAAGAGATGTGACTATTGTTTTTCTTTGTTATAGTCCTCTGATGATAATTACACAGAAGATCACAACACTTGCATGCCAGTTACACGATGGTAAGAAAAGGAATTTCTTCCCATGTTTTGAAGACAGTCTTTTTATACCAGTGCATTCTGTGGTTGAGTTACAGAGTGGATGAAATAGTTCAGCAAGCTGCTCCAAATAAAGACGAAAAATGTTTTTGTGGTTGAAAATTAGAAACTTCAGGTTTTAATCACTTCTCTAGGATTGAACTGTCTTTGCAGTAACAAAGACAACCGTTTTCCCCCTTAGGTGCTCTCTTGGGGGGGTCTTATTTGGATTTTAGCTAGTACTGGTATCTGCTATTTAGATGTTACAGTGCACCTCCATTAAGCTCTCTGAAGGTGTTCCTGATTCTCAAAAATCAAGAGTTGTGTTCGATATGTAGGTTCAGTCAATAACATTAATGAAGCAAAAATATACTATCATTGATATATACAGTGTTAATGTACTCCATGGGTTATGAGATGGAATTCAATAGCTTTTTTCCCAGTGCAGGGAGAATCACAGTTGCAAGCAAAATAGCATTGTCTTCAGTCTTGTGCTGCGCTGTGACAAAGAGCACTATTATTTCCCAGTAAAATGCCTGTGTCTAGTACAGCTGTAAGGCTAGAAACATCAATCATCATCACTGTGATGTGAATTTCTGATGGTCTGAGACCCATTGCATTATGAGCTGTGGTGACTAAATGAGTAGCCTGCTATAGAGTAGTTACGATGTAAAATTTAGGAGATGCACCTAGATGTACACCTGGAATATTTAAGGTAAATGAACAGAACGAAAAGATAACAGCAGACACAGAAGCTGAAAATCCTACAGATTAATGATCGTGGAAAAGGCTCATTACATTGAATTACATGAATTACATTGAACCTCCATACATAGTGCAGTTGATGCAGCTTGTGGTTCAAGCATCAGTGACAAATATCTATTTGTAAAAATGGAACGCAGCCGCCCATAAATGGAAACAGACAAACAAAATACCCAGCCCCTTAAATAATTAAGTGCTTAATTGTTTCCCTGGAACTCAGACCCTCCCAGTATTTGCAAACTGAAAGAATGGAGAAAGAATGGAAATGAGCAGTTTATCAGCAGTCTTTTTAGGAAATGGGTCTTGTGTTTGTGTGTATTGGTAATTATGGCCACAACGTTTAGAACAGTTGTGTTAATTGATGACAAGCCTCCGATCTTGTAAAGCTGTGTATGTGCATGCTCAGCTTTGAGTCTTGTGACTCATACCATGGTGAGTTGTTCTGCTGAAGCCAGTAGGATTCCCCGCAGTATGTGCAACTTAAGCTTCAGAGTGAAAGTTTTGAGATATTTGCTATGAGCTGTGAACAGTATGAAGATAGCCATCATAAAAGACTTTTCCATAGTTTTCCTGGGCAGCGAGTCTGTGCTCTACCTCTGGCCTCAAAGGTCTTGTGGACTCAACAGGAGGTTGCCCTTCCAGTCTGGACAATTCCAGATTATTACTGATATGTGTGTTTACGCTTGCTCCAGCAGCGGGCAGCCTGGCTGCTTGTTCACACCAGTGGAACTTCTGCTCACTAAAGAGTCTATTTCTCTTCCATTGTCCACTCCCCCTGCTGTGAAATGTTCCATTTCTCACCAAGAAGCCAGTGGGAGCCTTGTGCTTAAATGAGCCACTGCCTTCTGGCAACAGACGTTTTTCCAGGCCAGGACTGGTTAGTAGAGGCTGCTGGGAGTTGCTACCAGCTGATGGCATTGAGAGTTGCATTATGTGTGGAGAATACTATGGCTGCTTTTTCTGAAAGTGTAGCAAGGGTGCAAAAGGGGGAAAGAGGTAAGGAACTGGGTGAAGAGGTGGAGTAGAACATGAGTATACTTGATCTGAAAGTTAGGAATTGAGCTGTATTACAACTGCCTGTGACAAAATCTTAAAGTTTATGGCTAAAGAAAGTTGTCTGTGGGATATAAATATAAGGCTTTAGGGATAGCTTTCACTGTCCAGCTTTTGGAAAGATCTAATGTGGCTTTTATTTCTCTCTAGGAATAGGGCGACAAGCTGAGGAACTCACTGCTGAGCAGAATCGGCTTGCTGTAAAGTAAGAGTTTAATTTTTTCTAGTGATTTGTGTTTAATTTCATCCAGAGAAGTTTAGGGTTTAGGTTGTTTAATGACATGGCCATGAAAATGTTCCCTTCTTCTTTCCAGCCCATGATAAGCCAAAAATTCTACCTGGGTTTTTTTCTATCTTCTTGAGCAGTTTTGGTTTGTAATGCTGCTGTCAGTACCCTTCTTACACAAATATATACTCTCTGCTTTATTTCTTATTTCTTCAGTCTAAGACTTCTGTCTGTATCATCCAGTGGTGGTCAGTAAAGCACTGAAGTACTTGGCAACATCTCACTGACTTAAATATAGACTCCACATGCAACAATATTAGTCTTTGTTGAATCAACTCATTTATATTCAAGCCAAGACTGTATTATATGGACTTTTGGGTGTTGTCTTCATCCTATCTTTGATATGTTATTTTTCCAAGCAGAATACTCCTCCACTGTCACCACTGTAGTAGTAAAAATCTGTTTTGGTTTGACTCTGTCACTTCAAGTACTGCTTTTCTTTGCTATACTTCTTGGATTCTGAAATTTTATTTTTCCTAACTCCCTCAGGAATGTTAACACTCCCAGTCCTTTGCGTTGTGTGACTTGTCCTCTTAGTTTTTGGAGGGAAACTGCATGTCGATCATATCTTTGAGCACCTTTTCTTTTCCTAATTTATCTCTCAATACATGTGCAGGATACAGGTGATTTTTTTTTTTTTTATTTATTTCTTCTTTTTTTCTTGAAGAATTAGTGTTACAGCATTAGTCTTAGAACCATAACTACTATTCATCATGAAATGGTCAAGGCTGAGGAAATTATTTCCTTCATTTGCAAGGCAGAAGATTCAGCCATCAGAAAATCTGCTGATGAGCTTCTAAAAGTAAGGAGGGAGTAATTTCTTGAAAAGCAGAAATCCTTTAGGAAGAGTTGTTTAACTTTTGGTATGACCAATAGCTTTGTATCTATTTTTATAGCTCACAGCATAATGTTTAGCTGCACTGGGCCCTTGTGACCATATGATTAATTCTAGTCAAATTCTCACCAAACAGGCCTTTTTTTTTCTTTCTTGTACAGTAGATGAGCTCATAACAGAAAAGTACATGCCAGTAACTCAAGTGCTGGTGGCAGACAAGTCACAACTGAAGAGTTTTAAATCCCCTTTGGTAATACAGCCTTTTGTCTTCCCTCCTGTTCTTGGACTGGTTTTGTTTCTCACTCATCCTCTGTACATTCCTTCATGCATTGCTCATGTCTCCCCACCCAACCATGTGCAGAATCTAAGCTGAAACTAATGACTTTATTTTCAATCTTACTGTAGAGCTCAGAAGCCCAAATCATCGACCTGATTTTGCAGAACAGAAAGATGAGCCTTATCCCAGTTGTTTGCTGCATCTTTCTGTGAAATGCTTTCACCAGAGAACATACCATTTAGTCACTAACATCTACAATAACCACTAGCATGAATGCAGAAAATCCTGGCTAAGCTAACTGTTTATTCAAGCTAATTCCACTTCAGAATAAAAGTAGGCAACAGCAAATGTTTAACTGTTGCTTAGTTTTCCTGCTAGAAACTTAGTTTGGTTTGAAGGAATTTTAAGTGGATTTTGGTTTGTGAGTGTTCATCTGTTTCTTGGATAGGAGAGCCCTGAACCACTGTACTCTAGTTTCTATTCTCATCCTTGTTTACTTGGAGGGTGGCTATTAGGATGTTAGTGGAGAGCACTGTGTTTTTGTGTAGAATTTGGATGTTGGTGTTTTCTGCCACACCAATAAAACAAGCCCAACAATTTAAAAATTACACTAGGGGTGAGAGGCCTGTGCATCTTTCTCTTCCATGCCACTGATCCATAGTAAGAGCAATGGATCTTCTTCCTTTTACATCTAATATAAAAGTCCAAAGGAACTTGTGGGAATTTGCAAAATGGAAATAATGAACATCATGGATTTTCTTTGACTTTTGTGTTCAGGTGCCTTTTAATTATGTGGATTTTTTTCCAATCGGTTCCTTTTCCTGATCATGATACAATACAGTCAATTACTTCCTTCATTTGCACAGTAGGACAGAGTACCTCTTCATTCTCTTCCTCTATGTCTCACATCACACTTCCCATTCTTCAAAAGGATGAACTGAAGGGTGCGTGAGAGCTCCTTTCAGGCCTGAGAGTCCTGGTCTTAAATGCTCCCTGCCCTGTGGTCTGCATGAGAAGGCAATGTACTGCATGGCACAGCTTGGTGAGACCAGTGTCACTCAGCTTGTGGTTTACCAGCTGTTACTGGTCCCTGACGTACTGGACAGAGGTTCAAAGACAATTATCAGCTTCTCACTCCTGATACTGCTGGCCTATTCAAAATGTGCAAGTCAATTTGTTTGAGAGTGGGTATTTAAATTTACTATTTTTTAACTAAAATGTTTCTAAGCAATAAGATGACAACTATTCAAATCAGTAGCATTTTTTTCACCTGTAGCTTAAGCACTTCCACGATACCCTTGTTGTGACTGCCATCTGCCAGACATCACTGGGATATAAGAGAGGCTGTGCTTCATATTCTCCAAAACACATCTAGTGAGCTTTCAGCTGAGGGGAGGGTGGTAGGAGAGAGCTGGAGGCTGAGGCAAACAGTACAACAAAAAGCATTGGTGAAAGCCCTTGCTGTGTTTTACCTTGTTTTGTTTTGTTGTGTGTGGATGATTTTCACAGGTCAAGACCTTCTTTATTGGAGTATTTAAGCTATCTCCTCAATTTTATGAGCATCATAGCTGGGCCTTGCAGCAATTACAAGGATTATATAGCCTTCATTGAAGGGAGGCATGTGCACATGAAACTGTTAGAAGTGAACTGGAAGCAGAAGGGTTATGACAGACTTCCTGATCCTTCTCCAACTGTAAGTTTTAAAATGACAAAGACTTATTGCAAAGGCCAGGAGAGTACAGCTTTGAGGATGAATCTTGTAATTAAAAACTAAGAGGAAAATCCATTTTTGGATTATCTTCCCAGTAAACGTTAGTGAGTTTTTTCCTGTGAAGTGGCCCCTGTTTTTATCTCAGGGTCAGGGGTGAACGGGATAGTGTCTTTCTTTTGAATTCCCAGATGCATTCGGCTTACAAAACGGGTCATTGATTGATGCATGTCCTTTGTGTAGCAATGGGAATGGTCTGCAGGTTCTGACAATGACAAGTTGCTGTTCAGCTTCAGACAGAAGAGGAATGCAAGTCAAATCTCACCCATAGTGCAAGAGATGTTGGAAGTACATGAATCACATCTAATCAAAAACTAGCTTCTCCAGCTAGTTTCTTTTTTGTAAGAGAATCTCAAGCTGTAAGATGATGTAGAGGTCATTTTTCACATACTATTAGCACAAATTTTATTTTATATTTTTAAAATAATACTAAAACCTTCTTAGAAAATGACCTGGTAAGGCAGGATAATGTAGCACTAGAACCAGATTCCTCTCCCTTATCTTAAGGTGACACTGAATGTGTAGCTTTGTGAGTGTGTGCAGAATTCCTTCTCAGAAGCTGAGTACATGCCTAGGCATATCTGATTCCTGTTGCACACTCTTCTATTTCTACTGACTTTAGTGGTGCTAATTCTGATTTACGTTAGTCAGAATAAGACCTATATCGTTTTAGATGTGAGTTAGCAGAAAACATTAAAATTAGCATTAAAGATAATTGCACATTAGTTTATTCCAGAATATGGAGAATATATAAACAGTACTTGGGATCAAAAAACACACTGTTGTTTCGATAGTATGTTGCACTGCTACTGGTCTTTTGAGAATGTGAGTCAATTTTTACATGGCACCCGAGTACTAGATTTACCTTTTTAATTATGACTGTATCAAGCAGAGTTTACTCCTGATGTGTATTTGAAATTGAGCTTCAAACTACTGACATGATTGTCAGTAGTAATATATAGAAAGCTAGAGACCTGTAATAGAAAATACTGTGGTATAGCAGATACACAGCATGCAGACCTTCTCACAATATGAGGTAAGATGTATGCTTTTAGGACAAGTGATTTTCAGCTGGATCCCTGGATGGTAGCTGAACAGTAGGACCTACTGTTGTACTGAATGCTTTTGGCTTTCAGGAGGAATCCAGCCTTTAGCTAGAGGAGATGACAATACCTATAGGGAGGATTTCTGGTTTCCATTGTAAGGTTTTGTTTGCTTATTTCCTTTCTCATTTGAGGACCTCCACTGACTGATGTTAGGAGTCTCTTGTGAAGTTCACCACCAATTTTGATTCCTAATTGTCCTTTGTACCTATCTATAGGTAGCTCAATAAACCAAATTAAGCCAAAGCTCTGATGGTGACCTTTTCTTTACCATCTCTTTAAATTAATTATTATTAACTTTGTCACTGCTAACTTTACTGGTTCTTGAAATGCATTGGTTTTGTATGTCATGAGCACTGCCTTTTTTTCCCCTTAAGCAAATGTTTCTAATGATGCTTCATTTTTGTTTGTGTTTTTTAGGGAGCAGTGATGTACAAGCTGTGTATCGCACTAGTATCTCTCATTTTATTCTTGACACTTACCAAGAACTTTCCTATGGCATATATTATTGATAACGAATTTCTTGATAAAACACCCTTCTTGTCAAGACTTGGTTACCTGTATGTTGTAGCACAGGCAGCAAAACCAAAGTATTACTTTGCATGGACATTAGGTAAGTCTGGTTACATCACTTATTTCTGTAGGTAACAAGTTCATAAATGGGGGAAGTGGTCTGAAACATGAGGGATGAGGGGGAACAAATTAGTTCCTAGACCTGTAGTCCTTGTGGAAGTGTGTTCTTGTACATGTGTTCTTGTAGACAGTGGACCCTGCTTAAGTGGGGAGATGTCAAAACTTTTGAAAAATAGGCATCAAATCTACCTTGTCTGACATTCCCTATGCCAAATTCCCATTGACACGAAATGTGCTTTTCAGCTGATTGCCAGTAAAGTCAATGTCACAATTTCATCTTACTTAAAATTTTGTAATTGTACCAAATTAATTTTACTGAGGGGAAGAAAGTTTGTCCCCTCTAAACTTTGATTTTTATACTTTATTTAGAATTTACATGTATCAGTGAAGTTAGCAGGTTAAAATGTGTCATGCTGACTCAGGCTTTACAAGTATGTTACAGTGCAAACAGATCTCTCTATTCTTTTAGGAACATCTTTAGTACATGCGTCTGTATCAGAAAGCTGTGGTGCTTATTGGGGGGCTGAAGTTAGGCTTTGCATTAAGGCATAGTGTGGTTCTGTGCTCACGTTAGCTTTGAAAGCTAAAGAGAAAGGATTTGAGACCATGTGGAAGGTGGGGAACAAAGGAGATGATGAGAAGGACCCAAGAATCTCTGGAAGGAAAAGGAGAAGAGAAGAAAGAGGAACTCATGATAGAAAAAAAGTAAATTTCTTTTATTGGGAGCCAGCTAGACTGGTGGCCAAAATAATCTTTTTGTATTTTACTTTCTTTCTTTTAGAAGTCACCTTTCCCATCTAAGTGTGAGGAGCTGAGTCCTTCTAGGCCAGGCTAAAAATTGAGAGACTGCATTTGTTTTGCTGTTATTAAAAAGCCTTTGTGTGTAGAGGAGATCCTGAAAGCTCAGGCAGCAATGCATACACCTGAAACTGAGCAGAGTGTCATAGAGATGGGAAGGAAAGAGCCGGGGAAATTGATTACAAGGCTGCGATTTAATTGCTGAGACTAAAACTGACAGATCGAGGGAAGGCGGCCAGGACTAGCATGTGTGGGATGGGAAAGGCTTTGGGATAAAGAATTGCTTGCTCAGAATCTTATTTTTGTGTGACCCAGTGTTAAAATGTTGTCTCAGTTTTTTCCAGTATTATAATTAACTAAAAGTCCATTGTCAAAGAGATAAACTGAACTTGGATTTGTGATATGGCTAAGCCATAGAGGCTGTAGAAATCTCTTTACAAATGAGGCAGTTCACAAAAAGCATGCATTGCATACTGGAGGGTGAGGCCTCTATTATTCACTTTTCAAATCTAGGCAGCAGAACAGCAGACACTTTATCCTTTTGCAGTTTAGCTCCTGGTGGCATGGCCCAGGGCATCACAAAAGTGCCTGCTGAAAAGGCTGATAAGCGCTTCCTGTCCTCAGAAAAGGACAGGCACGCTATTGTCCAAAAGCCACGCCGCTGAATTCCTCCAGATCCATAGAAAGATGGAAAATTCAGCTTTTTGCTGCATTAGGGATGGTCATGGGAACACGGCTGCAAATCTAACACAGCTGCTGATGAAACCAATTTGGGTCTGAGCTCCTGCATCCAAGGAGCTGTGAAAATGATAAGCCAGAGCTGTTCAAGTTGGGGAAATCTCAGCTGGGCTTTGTGGAGCTTGGGGTCTTGTGAGGAATTTAAAGGCAGGCAATTGTGATGGTTCTGTGCTTCACTCCTTGCTCTGCAAAGCAGCTCAGGAAGCAAGAGTCTGATGGATCTGCTGTATTATTATGTCCTTAGACTTCTTGTTTCCTGGCTTTGGCAAAGAAACACTAACTGGTCCCTGCCACCCTTGAATCAAGGAGGACCAAATCCAGGATTTTTTGTGCCTGTACTCATAGCATTTACAAAGCAAAATCAGTTTTCACCCTTGGGAAATAAATGCTGACTTTTTTAAAGCATAACTTAACCAGACTTGTATTTTGAAAATGATCTGGAATGGAAAGCCTTACCTGTATTTTGTTTTTCCTTTTTGTTCCAATAATCACCAGTGTTGGCTGCACCTAGAGATCCAGAGATAATGAATACCTCTTGTTTTCTTAGTACTCAGAGAGAGGATTTCTGGCAGGGGCATGTTGAAAGCATAATCTTGAAATCCAGTGATGAGGTGGTTCCCAGGCGAAGGTGAAAGGGGAGGTAGTTGACCGGCACCTTGGCAAAGAGTTCAGCATGTGAAATGCCTACCAATACCCAAGCCTTTATTTGCACTTAAAGTAGCTGAATCTGTAATCAAAGCTACTCCATATGTGATTTATAGAGGTGGTGAGATACTTTAGTGAGGCACTGAGCAATGGGATTAGCAAAAGGCTTTCTCTGTGGAAGTCTGAATGAAAGTCTTAATTAAACAACCACGTTGGAACTCTTAATAGAAATGGTAAGCATGTCTTTGAGATATTACAGTTCTTAATTCTGGAAAATGCTGTGACATCCAGGTACCCTTTTGAGGAAAGTGCTTAGTTATGGCAACTCTATCTATCTTGAGTAATAACGGCAAGTTAAAGTGATTACTATCTGTTGTTCTTTTATTATTTATTCTTCTGCCCAAGGAGTAGGTAGTCTTTCCTCTGGAGGAAATGACTCTTCTGTTGCCTTATAACAGTGCCTGTTTGCCAAGAGGAAGCTTCTCTTTGAAAGAGAGGATGCTAATTGCTGCAAAGCTGGCTTGAATGTGTGTTTAGTGTCATACTGACTTGTAAGAAAACGTGACTCTGCCAGCAGTCTGATTTGATCTGTTTTGCTTTGACATTGCAGCAGATGCAGTCAACAATGCAGCTGGTTATGGATTCAGTGGAGTTGATGAAAGAGGCACTTTCCGCTGGGACCTGTTGTCCAATTTGAATATCTGGAACATTGAGGTGAGTTAAAGCTGTGGCTGCATTGGCATAATCATAGAGAAATAACCATGCTAATGGGGAGAAGCTTTGCTAGAAGGAAAGCAAGTCCGTGCCACCAGGCTACCCCTCTTTAACGTGAAGAGGTTTTGCATTTTATCTGCTGGGCAGATAAAAAGCATCTGTCACACAGGCTTCGTCACGCTCTGTATTCAGGTTGCATTTTTTAATAGTTCATAGAGGGCTAATAAGTGATTATATCAGACGTTTTATAAATGAGCAGTCAATTACTGTGGATTGTAGCTGAGTTCATCAGGTCAGTAAATTGCTCACAGCTATGATTCTCCACCATCTGTGGTGTATGCTGTTTACTTCTAACAGTCTTCCCACTTTTTTAGCCCAGTTGAGATGGGTGGTAATAGCGAAAGAGGCCGCTGTGAGTAGGCATTGCACAAATGCTTGCAAAGTCTGGGTCCCTGCACATGCTTGGAGTGCCTGTTGTAAATGGTGAAGAGCAAGGGTTGAAGAGATAGTGGGTACAAACTGAGGAACCTGGATGGGTACTGGCAGGGCCAGATAGAACTTTAGATGGCTGCTGATCTAAAGCTCTGTTCAGCAAACCACGCTGTTTCTCAAAACATGTCTTGCACATGTTTTTTGTGACTGCAGTATACTTTTAACATCCATTAGTCTTTTGTAAGCTATTTATGATTGGCCATCTTTTGCATTAGAGAAACAATGTAATTTGTTTGCCTCTAAAAGTATTTTGTGAATGCCAGTGAGATGTGAAAATATGTGTGTCTGAGACTGCTTTCTAAAGGCTTCTTTTCTTTCAAAATAAGAGGAGCTTCCCCCCTGTAATTCTGTAGTTATGATTTTAAAAGGAAAAGCAGATGAAAATAAGTTGACTGCTTTACTGCTGAATGATCTGTGACTAAGTAGATGTGCCGTAATAGCTCTTCTCAAAAATGAGTTCCTGTAATTCATCCTTGAAAGATGCCAAAACTGGAAGTATCATTATACATTCTGTCTTTCTCAACATCCTTTCTCTGTCCTCCTTTTTTACCTTAATTAATCCTCAGTGTACATCTCTTCTTAAGTGGTTCAGAATATACAACCAGAAATATTTTACACTCCTCAATGGCAGCAGCACCCTAGATACAACTCCGAGATCTTAAATCAATGTCTGATTCAGTTTTGGGGCAGAAGATGATTCCTACCTTGATGGGCCAAGGCAATTTCTGCTTGAAGAAGGGAAGTGCAAGCAGTGCTCCTCAGTCAAGCTAAATTAAGGAAACAGGAGCCTTTGCTCCTCTCTATTCACTGAACTGTAGGCCCCTCAAAACTTTCTTTACTGGTCACAAGGGCAATAGAGATCAGGATGGAGAAATTATTTCCAGGAGCATAAAACAGAGTGTTCTCGATTGATGTGATCATGTGCAAAATGAGAAAAAGAGGCTACAAAACCCATTATTTTGGGTAAGCCTTGAATTATCACTTCATGTGCCAATAATAATTCCAGAACTTGAAGTTTGTGATTGTACAATGTGTTTTCAGCAGGTATAGCCACCTGCATATGTAAAATTGCTTAAATTAGGAATTTTAGTGCCAAATGTGGCTAAGAAATGACCTGATCTGTCGTAAAGATAAGCACATGGTAGGAGTTGTGGGGGCATTAAAATGTGATGGGGACTTGAAAGCCTAGGCAGCATGCAGATTTTGACAACCATTGGCTACTTTCTTTCTTGGTAATGTAACAGGGGAACTTAAAGGAGGCCAAAAGAGAATGACAATATTAGTTGGCAAAGAAGTGATATTTTTCTTGGCTTCTCTTGGTGCAGCAATGCAATTAAAATGTGGTAGTACTGCATTGGGAATTGCTAATTGTTTTAACTCCTTAAACACAGAGGATGAAGCACTCGCCTTCAGGATTCTGCGTGGAAGTGCAAAAATATCTGCGTATTCCCCTTGGAAGCCTTTGTCTTTAATCCGTCTTTTCAGTGTGTCTTTCCCTCCAGCTAATAGGGCAAAATAACGTGGTGTCAGTGAATCATGTCCCTGCTTGGTGAGGAGGTCCTCAGAGGCTTCTGTCATTAGGCAAGGAACAAGAGGGAGTGGGGATGCAGAACTGTCAGAGGTGAAATGACCAGGTTTAGGGGAATTGATGCTGAATGGAGTCCAGCAGCCCTCTAAAGCTGGGGGAATTGATGCTGTGAAGAGGTGCAGGATGTTCTCCCAGGACCCTGAAATCCAAACTGGTTTGCCAAGCTGGGCAATGGGCTGAGAATTGCCTTCTAAATTTAATCCTAACCTTTATTGTGCATGTTTTTCAGTCTTCCTCCTGACTTCTCCAAATAACAATCAATTTCTTTTAGGTTTTATAGCACTTTGTTTTAATAGCACTCTAGGGAAGTCCAGCCTGCGTAATGGGTGGCAAGATATCTCTTCCAAAAATGACGCTGTTTAGGAACTGAAGGGAAAGCCAAGCATTTAAAACAAGAAAGCTTTTCAGATTTCCCATGATTTGAAAAATAACCAAACATTGTATTTAATTTTACAAAAGAAAGTGAGATTTGCTAGCAAGTGCCAAGTGCTAGTGGTGAGCAATCAGCTTAATTAATGTTCCTTCCAAAGCATGTTAATGTAACGATGGACTATGGCACAGCACTTAGCTACTAGAATCAGTATTTTCTGTCTATCTCCTCTCTAATTTAAAATGCAAGTATTATTTTACAGGTGTCAGTGCTAACTTATGTGAATTTCTTTCTTAGACTGCGACAAGTTTTAAAATGTACATTGAAAACTGGAACATTCAGACAGCTGCCTGGCTAAAACGGTAAGAGTAATGAATCAGTGACATGCTTGTGAGGCCCCAAAACTATAGATGGCCTGGAAACCCCCTGACTGGTCAATCTCACAAATGTATATCTTCTTGTTCTTCTTTGTTTCCTGTGTGTGTAATGGTTGGTGGAATACAAGGGTATTTGGTGCTGTAAAGTTTTATTGTTGCAAATGTAAAATGCCTGCATTTTATCTATGAGCAGCAAAGGCATAAATGAACTATTCAGTCTTCCAGCATTTCAGTTAAACTTCAGATAGCCAAATAGACCAGTTGGTGTGTTCTTGAAATGGTGTCATTCGCTTGCATCTTTGGAGTAAGATTTTGGGCTGCTAAAGTTAGCAGAAATCCCCCACTTTGCAATAGCTTGTGACACTCCCGGTTTTCCCAGCATCTGCCAGATAACAGTGCCTAAAAATACCTTCATTCCTGAGTGAAAGGTGGGGTCATATCTCTTTGTCTTTTGAGTCACTCTTGGTCTTGTAGGGTAAAGGGTGATTCCAGATAGAGGTATAAAGGTGAATGAAATTTTACCTGCCCTTTGCCCCATTATTTATTTAAATACTGTGAGCACCAGGAATATCTGTACAAGCACTCTTTTGACACTCAGTGCATAAATACGTAAAACCTCCACCTAAATGAAGAGAGAGTACCTCATGTCCTAGTCCGCAAAAGAAGCAAGATAAGACCATTAAGAAAACAGAAGACCTTAAAAACAGAGAAGGATTTGAACTGCAGTGTCAATTGTTCAATTGTATTCAGCCTTTTCTTGTTTTGTTCTTGTTTTGCAGTGTCTGCTATGACAGAGCTCCCTGGTACCCTACAGCTTTAACATTTATCCTGTCGGCTCTGTGGCATGGTATCTATCCTGGATATTATTTTACGTTTCTCACTGGAATCCTTATCACACTTGCAGCCAGAGCAGTATGTACCTTTCATTGTTCTCTTCTAAGACTATGCTAGATACTATCCAGTTGTCAACTGCAGGGACCACCCTGACATGGTGAAGCAACTTGTCCCTGCTGTGAGTTCTCTTTCACGCCTTTGCAGGCTTGATGTTCACTGAAACTTTGTTCTGAATTGATGTATTGATTTCAAAGTACCCTGAGCAGTTATAACTAGCACCAATTCTGCACATGCTGTATTGCTGTTCCTGGTTGTCAGAGGAAACGTTGCTTGTGGGTGTACAGTTGGTAGTGCCACTGGCTATGTCTATGCAGCCAAATTAGCTTGAGATTCAAGGACATGCTAGAGTCCAGACTTCTGCTAGGTCGTGTTACCTATATGCTGTGTGTAATCTGCTCTGGGCCCAGTCTGTCATAAGAAGCTGTTATGAGTTGAGGATTAGCCCAAACATAAACTCTTTCATGTGGATGCAATTGATGCAGTAAACTGGTTTATGGTGTTTATGTGCCCCATCATGGGTAGAGTCACCAAAGACAAAATGGTGAAGATATGACTCACTGTTGTTTAATTTATCACTGCTGATCTTTCAGGCTGAACCAGCCAGTTGTGCAGGGCTGGGAAGCACCACTGTTGTCTTTGAGAGTTTGACTATGGATAAATAACCAGGTCAATTTAAAGGTGAATTAAACTAGTGATCATATTAACTGCTATGGCTAGAACAGGTTGCTGAACATGTGTTCTTAACGTGCTTTGCCTCTCATTTATGAGGATTTCATAGACGTGAAGCTAAACTAAAACCTTTAGGGAACAACACATGCACACAAACGTAAACACATATTTGTTCTTTTAAAGTAATTTTGTTTCACCATTGATAACCAGTAATAAAATCAAGAGGGAGAAACATCAAATCACAACTTCCTTCCCCAAAGGTATGCCAGATACCCAGCATGAGAGTCTGCTCCTGTGATTACTATAGAGGAAACTGGGGGGCACTTCTCTCTTTGCTTCTCTGTAGATATACCAGTCAATATACAATATCAATAGGTATACTTCTCTTGGATATACCAGTCAATACATGTCTGTCTTCCTACATGCAGTGCTTTCTGTCTGATGTATAAACTTTCCTGTAATACTAATGCTGATGATACATGAAGAGTCATATACTACAATGTGTCTGTGTGACTTGCCTGAGAAATTAATTTATGATTTTTTCTGTTTACTTTTCCCTGACCTGCAGATAAGAAACAATTTTAGACATTACTTTCTATCTTCAGTGCCTCTCAAGATAGCCTACGATGTTGTCACCTGGGTTGTCACTCAACTGGCAGTGTGCTATACTATTGCACCATTTGTTATGCTGGCTGTTGAGCCCACTATTAAGTTTTACAAGTAAGTCCTCTCCTCTTGACTCATACTCTCCAGACTGGCACAGGCTCTTGTTAAATAACCCAAAACCACACTTAAAGGCACTTGGTATTAAATCAAATTTGAAAGGAATTCAAAACGGATGCTTAATAATTTGGTGATTTTTGCACTCCTGTAACTTAACAAGATGATAATAATGCCAATGCAGAACACTTCCCCTGTACTTCTCAGCCTTTCCTTATGTGTCTTTTCACATGCTCAGTTTCCTTTTTCAAAACAGTTGAGTCTTGACCATTAACAGTGGCCAAGGTTGGAGAGGTTAAGAAACGTGTGAGTTGGCAGTAGGAAGGACTTGATGAGAAAAGACCAGGTTTCCAGCTGCTGAACACATAAGAACAGGAGATATGATCAGTCAGCAGGAGATAAAGAAGGTGCCTGACAGAGCATTACTTCTTGAAATGAGTATGCTTTTCATTTTGTATATTTCATAGGAAGTGATTACTTCCTTAGGTTCCTTAAAAATAGGAGAACACTGGTGTTTCAGAGTGTATCAAATATACTCTAATTAAAATAACTTGAAATAGAGAAATTGAAAAAATAATTTGCAAAGAGAGAATAGACTACATTGCTTTACTTTTCTTTCATTCTACAGTGAACTGTCAACATAGAGTAACAGGTTTTGGTTAAGAAGGTTTTGATCCTCTAACATAAAAGGCATAAAACTGGTAGTCAAGAAGCTGATGTCAGTAAGTCTGTTTGAAGGGGGTTGGATTTTGACATTTCCTGTTCCTGTTTCTTAAAATGTTTGATTTCAACACAGAAAGCTTACCATATAAAAATTACTCCAGATCTTTCTTAGTTTCATTCCTTAATATTTTTTTTTCCTAGTGATTTTGAACATAGTTAACATTTAAACTTCAAGATTGCTAAGCAAGGAAATTGTAGGCCTTTGGCCCACAGCACGAGTTTTTGGAACACTGCACACCTAGCAGTGGTCTTAAGCACTTTACAAAGATACCAAGAACTATGGTAAGAAACATAAACAAGACCACAAAAAGGTGCATCTCTTTTTAAGGAGTGGACCATACTGCTTCTAAGCATCATCCTCCCCAAGCTGCCACAGCCCCGTGTAATTTGTTTAAATATTTTTTATTTCTATTCCATCTTGTGTATACCAAATTATTTGAAATAAAACCCCCTGATGTTTAATAAGATGCCAAATAAAGATATGTCTGAGTAGAAATCTGTTTCTGAAGTTGCCTTCAAGTTGCCTTCAGAAACACAGCCCTTCTGTGAACCTGACATTCCCCAGTTAGAAGTTGAGTGTTTTGATTTATTTAAAATCTCAACAACTGGTATTAAGTTTTTCCTTTCTGACACTTTTTTTTTTATTAACGTGCAGAAATTTTATGTCCTAAGCATGAAAGATGTTTCTTCAGAATGTAGCCTTGTATACTTTAACATTTAAAGAAAGATGGGCTGAATAATTCTGGAGTTGAATTACATGGCTTAATCTGAGCTGTCAGACTTTGGATTCTGCAGTTTGCTGATTGATTCTTTACCTCATTAACACCCTTGGCAACTTTTTCATTGATACCAGCAGATATTGCATACATAGGCTGTTGTGTGAAATTCAAGGGTGTATTTTTGTGCTTTCTAGGTCAGGTTCATACTTTCTGCACACATCTCTTAGCACTAAATTCTGCATGGGCTTACTGAGGTTTCACAGTTCATGTTCTGACCTGTAAAAAATGTAATATTCTTTTTCTGCTTTTGTTCCCAGGTCTATGTATTTTCACATGCACATTCTAAGCATCTTGGTGTTGCTCTTGCTGCCAATCAGACCTCAAGCTCACTCCATAAGAAAGGCTCAGAATCAGGCTATGCTGAACTCTGTTAAAAGAAAAGACAAATGATGACTACAAGGAAAATTGCCAACACTGGGAAATCAAGATGTCATATTGGAAACAAACAAAGAAAAAAACTAGGTGGGATGAGGGTCAAACTACAAGACAAGTGGAATTTCTATTGCTTATCTTAAAATCTTAGTGGACAGGGCAGAAAAGAGCCTGAATTACTATATTTCAAATTATTCCAGTTAACAGAGATTTTACAGGCAATGTTTACAGGCTCCTTGGGCATTTTGACTTTTTAAATAAATATTTTTATGAAGTGTTTTTATATATTTAAACTTTTTCAGAGAGGCATTTTTGCTCTTTTACAGAAATATGCAACTATTAATCAATAAATAATCTTGTGATTAAAGGACAGGAAGCAGCTTGTAAAGAGTTAGACCAGCTGCCTGATAGCCTGGTGCTGTGGGCAGCTGGCAGGGGAAGCTTTTCATCTCTTGGCTGTGGAAAGAGATGGTGCAATTACAGACATGGGGTTGCTCAAGGTGCTGGCACTGACTTTGGCCCTGGCAGGGAGAAGAGGGAACAGGGCTTTCCTGAGCAATCTCCAGAGCAGGGACTGCAGCCTGAGCTTGGTAGCAAGGGTATTTCACATCCTTCAGTGTGACACCTGCTGGCAATGAAGGTGAGACAAGTCCCTTGGGGAGTAGGTGTTGGGAAACACTTGCAACTGGCGAAGCTAAAATCTAAAACCAAATAAAAGCAAAACAAAAGGCATGGGGAAACCCAGCCTAGAGTGAAAGAAGTCACATTTGCCCTGTGATCTGTAGAGCTGTACTTCTCTAACGATGCAGCTGATGCTCATTGCTACATCAGCTTTACTTTGCAGTTTCAGCGTGATGCAGCACTTCCATTTTAGAATCAAAATAACTGAGGAGCTGTGCAGGTTTAGTGTTTTAAAGCTTGCAGTTATGGGTTAAATCTGGAGAAGGTTTGTAATGGATCAGACTCTTTTACTCAGAAACATTCAGTCTTATGGAGTTGTTACTTTCCAGCAGGGTAACAGTAATTTGAAACCTGAACACTAATTATCATAATCATAATAAGTCATTCCCTACAAAATATGTGTTGTGATATGAGCATCACAAGAGTCAAGACCAAGTCCTTATATGATCTTGCAATGTGGCTTGGCCTGTTTATGCAAGCTGCCCTGCTTGTAAAGTCCTTGGCTTACAGAGATGTTTTGAGGCTTTAATTTCTAAGAGCTTATTTGTGCGTCGAGATAACCTGCAAAATGCTGTGTCAGGGAGGTGTATTTAATTTTTTTTAAACCCATTTACCCCAATAGAACAAGCTGTTGCGACACATCAAAACCAACTAAGACATTTTTTAAAATTACTGTTTTTTAGGAATGTGTTTATTAGGATTTTGTAGAAGCAATTCTCTTGTTAAAGTATTGGTGTGACCGTTGCTTTATGGTCATTTAATTGACGTGTGATTGCACAAAGAATCTGCTGTTTACTGCATTCTGATTTTTGTGTCAGATTAAAATTTTGCAGAATCCTAATGTTTTGGGAAGAAACAAATCAGTGAAACCAAAACAAGTTCCAAAAAAAAGTTGATTTTTTTTTTAAATTTTTTTTTTCTGGGGGGATTTTTTTGTCATGACCACCTCAGAACTTAAAGCACAGTTCATGGAAGAGTATATTTGATAATATATTTTGAGGGCAATGTGGGATTAAAAGGTTGATCTAAATAAACAATTGCTGTGTGTCACTGTCTGGCATTATTCATCACAAACTTGCCGAGTCTAATGTGGAAAGGGGTGAATGGGTCCTCCACACTTGTGGCGGAAAATGTTCAGGTCTGCTGGATTCTACAGAGCAGCTGGGATTTACATCCTGCTATTGCTGAAATGGAGACAAGATGACCCCTGGTTTTGTGATTTAGTTTTCATGGCAGCTTTATCCTTAACTTGGCCAGTCTTTGTTTATCCTCATGCATGTGTTCTCCTTGTGGCACCAGCCACAGCTGCATCTTGAGTATCTAACTTTTCCTTGTGCCAGCCATGTTTCTTGTGGGAGAGAACTAGGGTTCTTCCCTGGGGAGAACTTCCCAGGGGCTTGGGCATTGCTGTCCATGGGATCTAGTTTGTATTTAAAGAAGCAACAGCTCAGCAATTTTCTCTGTGGACTGGAACCATAAAGTCCTTTCTTTTACTGTCCTGTAAGCTGTCTCTGTCCTTGAGTGCATTCCTATGTGTCCCTTTGGAGCATGCCAAGCAATGGAGACAGTGTAGAAGTGGGATAGAGAGTGGGTAGATGTTTTTCTTTCCTTTTTGGCTGCTCTGTTCTGCATGCATACATTGCACATAGCTGGGATTTTTGCATCACTTAAAATGAGGTAGGTGGGTGAGAAAGCCATAGATTTTTACTGTCTTTGTAGGTGTTTGCATAAATGTGCACTTACCTCTTTCTTGCACATTTAAAAGCAGGCTCAGCAAACTATATCTGGATCCTTTCTTGGAAATACAGGTTGAAATCGCTACACCCAAGAAAGTTTAGTGGTAAAATTCCTATCAGTGGGGTCACTGTCTCTGATATTTAAATCCTTTATCTCCTTATTCTTAAACTGGAGACTTGAGAAAAACATTTTACTGGCTGCAGTAATAAAGGAACAAATGGAAACTTGCCATGAAAATTTAGAAGGGTGTTATAAGGGATGTCTGTAGCCCACATGTGGACAGAGGAACAGCATGTTCCTCATCCTTGCCCAAGATGAAGTGATATGCACGGTTGCATATGGAAATACCAAACGTTCTTTGAGGTACTATTCTCTTTTCTTACATCACTGAACTGATGTGCTTCTGCTCTTGGGGGGCTAGATGGCGTTCTACTGTGATACAAAGTGGGAAGCTTTGCCTGACTTCTCAGCATGAGTACAAATGCACAGTATGTGCTTTAAAAACATGTTCTTTTGTGTAACATCAGCCTGCTGCTCCCTTTCTTCTTGGAGACGGCAGTAATAATATGCATGAAGTGTTCGGATTTGCTCCGGGTGGAAACCGCAGCCTCCAGAGTGCTGATGAGCGTTTGCTGGGTTACATTTACGAGCAGTGCCCTCTGTGGGCGACTGGGCCAAGGCAAACACTCGAATCAAGACTGAAGTGTGCCGAGTGCGGGGCACGGCAAATGCCTAGGGTTTTGCAGCAGTGCAGCTGTGCTAACTGTAGGACAGCAGGTGGTTTTCATGATAACGAATATGTTTTGCTTTGGGGTAGAAGGCCAAGAGAAATTTAAGACCTAGGAAGACTGGAGAAAACTAGTATTACAGGAGGAAATGCTGCTTGTTGGTAGAGAAGAGGGTGTTTATGTGCCTTAAGAACTTGGGGTACACTTTCGTTCACCTAACTCAAATATGGTCTGTGGAAAACAACTGCAGGATGGGGGCAAATCAGTTCTGAGAACTGCCCCGAGACTGCCCTCAGGACCCAACTTATTGTCCGTCCATAGAGCGTCTCTGGAAGTGGAACCCCAGGGCGCCTGGAGGCTTTTCTGCTGCAGTGTGGTCCCCTGCACATGTAGATGCTGGCCGTGTAGCTTGCTTGCGAGGCCCTGGCACAAATCGCAGGCCATCAATCCAGGAGCATGCCATGCTCACAGTTGGCTTTCCCAATCCCTCTCTCATATGCGGCACTGATAAATACAGTGCCCAGTGGTACTGGGAAAAGAGTTTGGAGTGTACCAAGGCTGAACCAGTCATGGTGGGACAGGGTGAAGGGAAACACTACAAGGGCCTGGACATACTAAGCTACTCTTGCCTTGTCCAGGGATGGAAATTGGTACCCCTCTTCATCAGAAGCATCTTCAGGTGGTGATGTCACTGCTCTGAGACACATGGATTTCTCTTTGTTCATATTTACTCTTATTTTGATGACTTCTGTATTATTGCACTTTAGTTTTTCTGCTTTGTTTTATTTGTGTTTGAGAAACTTGGTGCTACATGGATCTGATATCTGATCAGGGAGATACACAAACTAAAGGCAACATCAGAATAATGTGAGTATAGGAATAGATAATATGAATATATTCAATTGATTTACCTGTCTGTGACTCTGATGTGGGTTTTTCTTTCCCCAAGTACTCTTTAATGATTCAGTGCAGTGTGCAGCAGATGCGGCAGGTTTCCTCCGGAGGTGTCTCGGGAAGCAGCTTGGACAAAAAATGGGAACCCCTCTGACCCCCCCTGGCTGGCCTGGTCCACAGTTTCTCCAGGGCAGCCAGGTGAGGGGCTGAACAGACTGCTTCAGAATAGCTTGGGGTGTTGTGTGGTTCCTCCTTCCTTCTTTCACCCTGTGAACATATGTGCGATGCACGGCATCTGTGCACATGCGTAAGAGATGGGGAGAGAGAGACAGGAGCAACTTCTGCCCTTGATGTGCAAACCTGAGTGCAGGGCCCCTCTGGTACATGAAATAAGAGACAATCCTCACACAGATTGTGAGCAGAAAGACAGATCGCTGTGGGCAGCAGACATAATTGTGAAGGTGGGTACTGCAGGTACAGAAAGATTGTGACAAGGGACCATGAGCAGGCAGCTGCTGCCACAAGAAGGAGCAAAAGGGATTTCTAAAGTGCCATCATACAGCTTCATGTGTCTGTTTCCAGAGACAATGGCAAGGTTTGCCTACTGCTTTTGGAGGAGTTCATGCTGGACTCAGCAGACATGGGGCTCAATGCAGCCCCTGTAGGAATGACGCCTGCCACAGTGTAACTGCAGGACCTCTGCTGCACCAGCGCAGGGGACTGCAGCCTTGATCTCTAAGGTACTATGTGTGTGCTTGATTGCCAGTCATGGGCATTTCAAATCCTGGGCTGGATGCTTCTGTGCTTCCCCCCTACCCCAGCGAAATCAAGAGATGCTCTTAAAATATGAGACATCATCAAGAATGTTTAATGCCTTTATATTTGCTCTCTGACCTCAGTGCCTTTGAAGCCTGCACATTCAAGCCATTCCCAGCTGCAAAGGCCAGAATGTCTTTTGGAAACTACAGCTGTCAATAAAACTGTTTCCATGCTGCACCCAGTCCCTTGGTAGGTTTTGTAAACTATGTAAAGCCACTATGGACAAGGGAGCCAGGATGGGCACGGGAGCTCTCCTCTGTCCTCTCTTCTCCCTCCTTCCTGCCCAGGGTTTTAGCTGGCAGGAGCGACAGTGGCAGAAACTGGCCAAAGGATGGGAAGCAGCAATATTGGTGGCTTTCAGAGAGCTGGCTTCTGCGGAGGGATTTTGTTTGCAGCCAGCCGTGTGGTCTCAGCGGCGTGCTATTGGCCTGCCTCAATTAGACTTCTTGACTGATGGCCAGTTTAATGAGCCTATGTACAGAGGGTCATTCAACATGGCAATTATACCTATAAATCTATTTGCAGCAGGGCTTGAATAACCTTTCGCACACAGTTCTTCATAAAATGACTGTCTGATTAATTAACATTAATTTATCCACTGTATGCAACCAGATGCAGTCTGTATGAAAGCCTACGCTCTGATGTGCAGGCGCTGTGTGAACTGGGAGGATTTAGGGATGGGAACGGCTCTGATGTTGTTTAAAGCCTCTTTTTTAGATTTCCCCCCCTGCTCCCCCTTCTTCCTCTCTCTCTCTCTCTGGTCCCAGTTGATTAACATTCCAGGGCAGCATCATATAACAGGGGGCAAAATTCAATTAATTGAATATGAAATATTTATAACCCTACTCTATGTGTCTATCAGAGAAGGGTCCTTAATAGATCTTCTCATTAGCATGGACTGGTGACTCACTTCTCTGCTTTCACAGTCATTTGGAATTAAAATCCAATTAATCTAATGTCCCTGTGAATATTATTAAACTATTTGAAAAACTGCATAGAAGAGATATGAGGCAGGGGGTGAGGGGGTAAGAGAAGAAGAGGGAATATGTCTTGAGAGGATGAAGATTCATTTCTTCTCTGTTAAACATGTAGTCTGGAAAGACTAATTCCCTGTTTTCTGGAAAGTGGACAGCTAATTCTTAATATCAAAAACCTGAGAATGGAAAAATAACTTGCTTTGTACAAGCAGAATTGTGTTGTCTTTGAACAGGCAAAGAAATTAGTGTCCTTTCTTCCTCCCACCTTTCAGGTTGCTCCTAATTCTTGGGTGCTAACATTAGCCTGAAGCAGCTGACAGATTTACGCATGGAATTTAGGCACCACGAGATAATTTTGGGTCTCATTCCCAGCTCTTCAGCAGCATCCAACTGCCTTAGGTGGCTGGGTGGCTCTGTGGCCAGAGACCCCCACTGCCTGTCTTGGGGACCGGGAGGGCACCACATATCCCTTCTTACCCTTGCAGGGAATTTCCCTTCCTGTAGGAAAGGAAGCATGAGGAGAGATGGGATGAGACCACACCTTCCCAGAGTGAAAACAGTCAGGGCACATAGATCCCTGGGCTGGAGAGCATTCCTGGACTGCCTCCTAGGGATGTAGCCTAAAGGAATATTTAATTGTTAAGTATCTCTGTCTCTTCAGGGGATAGGGCACCAACCTGAAACTCAGCGAGGAGGGATCTTAACCATGAATTTCACATATGAACTTTGAGCAGGAGGCAAGTTTCTAAATTGAATATTCCCCTAATGGGAATGACTTGAGGACAAAATCCTTTAATGACTCAAAGGAATTCAGAGACTGCTGCAAGAGCATGCAAGTCAGGAGATAAATATTTTTGAGCTGGAAGAATATTTTGGATATCCAAATACACACAATGTTCCTTGCCTATTTTAAAAATAATAAATTAAAAGATCTATCCACAAAGCTTATTCTGATTTTGTTTGTTTGCTTTTTGTTTTAGGTGGATGTAGCCTATTCCTTTGAACATTGCCCCTTTCTTTCTTTTGTGATCTCCGTTAGAAGCTTAGTCCAAACATTATCACAGAACATAAATACATGTTAAGATACAGCTACTATACATCCCAATATATTTACGAAGCCTTACAAAGCCAGACTTTAGAGAGGCTGAATATATTACCCCTGCCACAGATGTATGACCTGTAGGAGACACTTGGCTGCATAGTAATTCCGCTGTACAGACTGCAAACTAGAAGCAAGGAATACTTGTGTGTATTGGGCAGAGGTCAGACCTTTCCTGATCCTTTCGTTGTTCAGGCTGAGTTACTCCTTTCAACACACCTGGAGTTTTTGTCACTTTTTTATTGACTGGTTCTAATTTATTTATTGTATCTGGTAAATAATGCGCCTGTGTGGTACAGTGAGGTACAACATGCAAATCGCAGCTGCTCAGGATTTGATGCAGCAAATAAGTAACAGGTGAATATATGTGGTTTTAATTTATTGAGGGAAACCTATGCTTTATGTGCCCCTTTCCCCATTGTTGCAGCCCTAAAGGCCATCTAGATCTTTTTAAATTTGCTTAATTCACAGATAGTGAAAATCTCATCAGCAGTTTGGTTTGGTGCTTATCTGCACTGAGCAGCTAAAGTCAGACCTGGCAGAAACATATTCCCATTCACGATAAATCTGAGTGAGAAACCTTTTAATGCAAACCATGGCTTTTCAGGAAGCAGAACTCAAGAACTCAAATCTTAACCCTCTTAACTCTGGAGAAACCACAGTACCTGGAACGTGGTCGCACCTCACAGGACAAACCCGGAATGCCCTGAGGGTGCACTGTTGGTCTGCTCGACGCTGGTGCCACAGCAAAAAGCAGCTATTTGGGCTTGGTAACGTTCTGTACGTGTTTTGTCTGTCTGTCTATCAATCCATATTTATTTATTTATTGCTGTTACCTGCTATGATGGATAGAGGGAGGTGGCTGAATCTGAACTAGAGGCTTAAAATTTTATTATCTAAGGCTCTAATTGGGTTTGCTTTTGATTTTAGAAAAGATTGATTGTGGCAGAATTCTCAATACCAATCAAATTAAGATAAGAAAGAAGGTTTTCTTCAGCTCAGTGCTTTTTCTGCAGCTGCTCACTGGATGCTGTTCCCAGGTTATTCTTACTCCCTCTTCCATCTCAGCCAGAGGTAAATGTGGCAGCCCTTCTGAGTGGCTTCCCTCTCCCTTTGTCTGTTGTTTATGGTCTATGTCCTAGCTTCAGCTCCAAGCCCCAGTGGTCAGGGACAAATAGTCTTGATTGCCCCTTTTCCTGAGATCTTTGCAGCAGGAAAAGAGACAGAGGCAATATAAAGTGTACTTGTTCTGTAACGTGAAGATTGCATTCCTGCTTTGCACTGGTATAAAATGACTGCTGCTGATGAAGGGCAGTGGAAAATCAAATCTCTTGGTCTTTTTTCCAATCTTCAGTAGTCCCCTGCACACTTCAGGCACTGTATTAATCATTATAATTTCTTCCACATTGCCACTTTGTCTGCGAACTTCCTTTGAGCAGTGTTTTCTGTTTTGTGCTCTCTTCCAGCAGGCTCCAGCTTTTCTGGAAGCGGCTGCCTGAGCTCTTTCCCAGGGCGAGGGTATGCCAGCCAGTGCATCAATCCACTTTTGTTTTCATTATGCCAGCTTCCTGCAAAGTTTTCAAATTAATTTTAATGCTTCCCTCAATTTTAAGGCCTATAAAAAGACATTGGTTCTGCCTAACTTGGTGAACTGGGACCTATTCAGAAATCTGAAGGATGCTTTTGCCTTGGTGCCGGGGGTAACTGTTTCCCCTGCCTGCATTCAGCATGTTCCTGGCACTATCAGTTTGAAAACATCCGGACCCTACCCCAGCATCCTCCAAGGGTCAGAGAATGAGCTACGCTTCAGATGTCATACCTCTGCCCTGTGCTGTGCTGGGTCAGACTTTCGTGAGCCTTGTGCCTGTGTCCCCATGCTTGACTGGCTTCTCAGGCCTGGGGTTGTTCATCAAAAGCCCATCTGAAGCTGGGGTAGAGCACTGAGGTGTGACATGGGTTTTCTAGGCAAGGCCAAAAGAATATGTTTAAATAAAGGGTTTGGTCTGTGTCTGGACTGCAAGTCTAAAGGGTGCAGATTGTGAGGACTTATGCTAGCTTTAGACTAGCAGCAACAGGGACCTTGACATGGGCTCATAGTTGGTAGAGGTGAGGCGGGTGAGGACATCCCTGTACTTGTGAAAGCTGTCCATGTTGCATGCTAAGTCAGGGAGCTATGACTTGTGGATGCTTGAAGGTCTGTGGACAACTGCCAAGAATTCTGTGAGGAAAAGGCAAACCTGATGTTAGCCTTACATTTGTGATTTAGACATCTTCACTGATAGTGGAAATATGCTTAGTGGCCTAGACACTGAAAACGAAAAAGCTCACCATAGCAGGGAAAGAGCAAGATATTGATGAAGGGGTCCCACGGCCTACTTTCTATGTCTAATTCTCCCTTGTTCAGGCTGGTAAGGGACCCTGGCACTGAAGTTGGCAAAATGGCACTGCCAGAGCGTGGGTGTTGGGTGGAAGAGACCAGAAGAGAGCCTCCCACTTTTTGCCATCTCCCAAGTACCTTTCACAGTTCAGGTGTTTCAAATAAGGGAAGAAACTTCTATAAACTTTCTATTTAGAGCAAAGAAAGAGCAAAAGCTGCCAGTTTTCCTGTCGGCTAATGCCTTGTGGTCTCAACTCTGACATTACCTGGTGCATTGGGAGCCTTTCCCCAGTCAGATGGTGTAAGGAGCTACTCTGCCAGTGCCCACCTACTACGCCACAGCCTCACATGAAGCTGAGACCTAGGTGGTTGAGCTTGTTTAAATAAAAGTCCACTTATTTATTTATTTCTTTCCCCTTCCCAGCATCAGGCTGCAAATGAAAATACCTTTTCAGCCCTCATATTATTACCCATATGGATGGCACCTTCAGCGATCTCCATTCATTGTTATAATAGCTGCACCTGTGTATAGCACGCGCGCTGGAGCTGTGGCAGCTGTGGACTGTAATTGCAAAACATTATTTTCTGTTTCTCCCTGAAAGCTTTTTTATTCCCTTCCCCTGTTGTTGTTACTGTGAAGGTCCATTTATAATGGCTGCAGACCTCTTTCTTTCCGCAGGGCTCCCTCTTCCTATTACACCTATTTCAATACACTGATGTTCTTCAAAGAGCATCCATGTGAGTGCCTGTACCATCTCAGATCTGTGTGTGCCCAGCACGTGTCTGGTGGTGCCCAGGGTGGGTGGGGTGCTTGCTGCAGGACCTGTTCCTGCATGGTCATCACTGCTGCTCTGGGCAGTGGGCTTTTACGTGAGTCAGAATGGAGGCTCTGAGATGAGGAATTCATTTATTCCTGGAATATTCTGCCCCGGGGTGCCTACACTACTAAGAATCAATTTAATACTTTGGGGCCTGGATTAATGCAAGTGCTGATGGGGCATGCACAGGAGAAAGGAGGAGGGTAGAGTGTAGGGGGCAGGGGGATATCCAGAACACATCTAGCAACTCTTAAAAATGAAAAATGCAGAGACAGAGTGTTTTAAAAGCAAAAATTGTTCATTTGTTTTCAGTCCTCTCAGCTATCATGCTAAATTCAGTCCACTGAAAGGCAACCAGCTAGTCAGTGTTTCAGGTTGTGCCATATAAATCAAGGCCGTAGCAAGGAATTTGAAATGTATATTGACGCTGGCTGTTCTCTTACCTCCTGCTGTAATGAATTCATGTCTGCAGACAACAGACACAATTATTATGGAAATTACACACACACATGAACACTCAGAGGAAAACAGGGGATTTTTTTTTTCAGATCTCTTGCTTTACTGCTCCTAGCCCTGACCATGCTGTCATGGCTGGTGGCAGGATTTTGCCCACCTTCTCGGGCAGCTGTTGGAGGACATCACCCATGATACGCCCCATGCAACTGGTGTATGGGCGGGCTACCATCACCTCCCAGCCTGGTGCCCCAAGGCAGAAGCACAGAAGCTGGGTGTCCAGCTCAGGGCTGCAGTGCAGCAAGCAGTATAGGAGACAACCAGCAATCCAGTCGTCACTCCTTGGAAAATTGTTGTAGTTAAATTAGACAAAACTGAACCCCACAAAGTGTTCAAGCACAAAGTGGTGAGGGTGCTGAGGCGCTGGCACAGGCTGCCCAGAGAAGCTGTGTCTGCCCCACCCCTGCCAGTGTTCAAGGTCAGGTTGGACGGGGCTTTGAGTAACCAGGTCTGGTGGAGGATGTCCTTGCCCATGGCAGGGAGTTGGAACTGGATGAGCATTTCGCAACCCAAACCATTCTATGATGATTCTATTGATCTACAGTTGTGGTGAAGGGAATCAAACAGTGAGTGAACAGGACTGATGTGCGGAAAAGCTGCGCGCTCCGTGCTCCTTCCCCGGCCTCCCCGCTGCATTTGATCAGGGGCTGCAAACCCTCGGCACAATCCTCCTCTTGCAGCATGACGTCAAAAGGAAGCCTTCACTCAGAGGCGCCAGTCCGCCGGTCCCGGCGGCGCGTCCGTGCTGTCCCGGCAGGTGGCACTGCTCCCTCAAGAATTTGGGAGCGGACGGCAAAACCCCAACCAGCCACCAGCGAGTTCTCTGCTGCAAAAGCGGCTGAAAACGAGGGCAGAGCGCTGGGGCCCTTTTGCCTTTCTTCCCTGCTTTTCACAGCGAAACGCACAAGTATTCTTCTTTCCAGTGCGTTTAAATAAACCCTGAAGGTTTCCTTTCTGTGCCTAAAAGTGAGAATGAGCAGGGCTTCAGCTCACTACCAGGTTAGATATGAGAGAAGGTACATGTGTATTTTCAGCATTGCTAACCACCAGCGATACACAATCACCAGCAAAAGGGTACTGACGGCTTCAATACTGCAGCTTGCACATAGATGGATTTAGTTCTTCTGATCTGAAGCAAATGCACTTGTGCCTCCTCCAGCCCCAAAGTTATGATGCTTTTCTTAAAACCTCAGGTTGTGTTTTATTTAGGTTTTTTTCCTCTCTTTTGCATACTGCTTTTTTTATATTTTATTTCCCCAGCATTACGGGCTCTTCATTGCTTGCTCTTTCTTAGTGCCCTGAAAGGTTAAGGCAAGGGCAGGAGTGCAGTGGAGGCGTTTCAATGAGGCAGGATAAAAAAGCCTCACAAGACAAATTATCCAGATAACGATACATCTGCGTATTGCATACAAACCCTCCTTGAATGCCACAGCTTCATGAGAGTCACTGTACCAGGAGCTAGAAAGTGTTGGTGTATTGAAGGGTTTTTTTTAGGCTAGTTTATATGGAGGTTTCCTTAATTCAAACTTTTTTGGGCTGCACATGTACATGAAGGTTGTTCTGCAAGTGCAAGTGAGGTATTGATGGGGTTGGATGATGGCGTGGTGCAAAGAGTGCTTTCTAACATGTGTGTTTCATGGCTTCCTGGATTTCCAACCCAGAAATGCTGGTGAGGAGCATTTGCAAATACTGCCTTTTCTCTCATGTCCTTTGAAAATTACACCCAAAATTCACTGTAGACATTTTCCTGAAGAGGCCAAACATCTGTTGAGGGACAAGGCTGAGAGTTTGTGGCCAGCTAACCTCCATCTAGTGCATTGTCTTGTTCCTCCCTTATGAATTTAGTGTGTATGACAGTGGCAGGACAGGGAGCCTCACAGAAGAAAGCACTCTGCTGAGCACAGAGCCAGTGCAGCAGCAAGGGCAGCCTCCCTCCCACCCCACTGGGGCAGGGTGTGCACTGCTCACCTCTGGAGGCACCCCAGACCTGCACACAGGGTAGATTGTCATATGGACCATCCCTTGGGATGCTTGGACACCGTTTTGAGCCTGCCAGCATGGTTGTCAGTTAACGTTAAGTGCCTCAGACACTAGGCTAAGGCCATGAATTGCTTCCAAAGAGGCTGTTGAGTGCCATTACAGAGCAGTGATGTTTTGTCAGTAGCTTGCCAGGCTGAAACTGCAACCTGGTGCACAGATGGGTTCCCACCTCGTCTTGCTCATCACCGTTTCCCCTGGCTTTCCTGGCTTGTTTGTTTTGAAAAGCAATTTTATAAACCAACAGGATAATGCTGAGAAATCTTCCATGTCGGGGGGAACAGCTTCATCTGGATTTAAAAAACTGAGTCTTTGAACTTTCTTCTGTTGCTGCTCACCTTTCTCTGTGTGTGGGGTAATTCAGATGGGGAGCCATAAACAGAGAATTCTATTTCATAGAATCATTGACTCATAGAATGGTTTGGGTTGGAAGGGACCTTAGAGAACATCCAGTTCCAACCCCCCTGCAATGGGCAGGGACACCTTCTACTAGACCAAGTTGCTCAGAGCCCCATCCAACCTGGCCTTGAACACTGCCAGGGATGGGGCAGACACAGCTTTTCTGGGCAAACTATGCCAGCACCTTGCCACCCTCAGAGTAAAGACCTTCTTCCTAATACCTCATCTAAATCTACAGTCTTTCAATTCAAAGCCATCTCCTTCTTGTCTGTACTGGAAAGCTGCCCTAAGGTCTCCCCGGAGCCTTGTCCAGGCTGAAATGTCAATTTCCTTTGAAAGTGTTGTATTTTTTAAAAACATATTTCCTAATTTAGAAGTTAATTGCAAGGCAGAGCAAAGCTTTGGGTGTAAGCTGGCTTTACTGGTGGGTTTGTGTGACCACAGCATTTTCGTGCCTTTATTTCAGAGAGGAAATCTTAAAGGATGAACAAGACATACAGTTTGGTCGTGATACAGCAGTTCTTACCTTCGTGTTGCTGGCTAAAACCAGCTGAGGGCTGTGTGGATAGCTGTTACCAGCTGTTGGTTGTGAAATTATTTGATAGTTTTGAGTTGTGTTTCTATGGGATGAGTTTCTATTTTACAAGAAAACACCAGTGAAACAGGCTCTCTTGCTAATCGTTAGAGAGGACAGAGATTGAATAGATGATGGAAACTGAATTTTTTCTCATCTAGCTCTTGTCAACACTGAGTGAAAAATAGAGCAGGCCTCGAATCAGGAAAACATCTTCATCAAATTTTGAACTTTAAAAGTTATTTTCATTGTGCAGGGGCCAGAATGTTGGGGTTTTTTATTTCTTATGAAATAGGCCACAGCATCCTTTAATGAAATTTGTAGCAGAACAACTCTTGAGATATTAAATTTGCTGAAAGTAATCTTTTTTTTCAGAGAGCAAAACCACTCAATAGTAACTTCAGTACTAATTTCATTAAAAATTATGACTAATTTTTTGCAAAAAGGAGCGAAAATCCTGAAAAGTGTAATTTTTTCCAACTAAAATGTATTTAATGGAAAAATACTCTAGTATTCCCAGGTGAAAAATGTGTCCCAGCCATTACTGAATGATCATTCAAAGCCAGGTTTGGGGTTTTTAAGCTATTTATTTTCTTTTTGCATGTTATAATTAGTAGCGACACTGGAAATCAGATCTTTAGCTGACGTTCATTTCAGCCCCCTGCCGTTGCCTGCCTTTGAACATTTTTACAGATTTTGAAGTGCTTGCACCTTTTTTTTTTTTCAGTTTTTCTTTTCTTTCTTTCTTTTTTTCTTTCTTTTTTTTTTTTTTTTTTCTCACATTACAGCTGTTCCAGCAGCCTCAAGTGAGGATTAGGATATTAGGATCCTGTTGTGAGCAGTGTTGCACAAGTGCGTTGCAAGAGCCAGTTGCTGCCCCAAACAGTTTTATAATCAACATAATGAAGGCAGGCGACATTTGGGAGTGGAAGCAGGCAAATGGAGACAAAGGAATTTGTCCAAGGTCAAGGCTAAGATAGCATACAGATTTCCAGCATCCTTGTCTGTGGTCTGACTCAGGACTGGCCTCGGCTTTCCCACCCTGATCCCTCCTTCAGCATTTTGCAGTTGGGTTGGCTTTTCCTGTGGCCTTCCCTCCCATTTTGCACCACCTTTTGGGGAGCCAGCTCCTTCACTTCTGAGAGGAGATGGCTGAAAGGAGAGGTTGGATGTCAGAAGAGGCTCAGCGGCCAGCTCACTGAGCTCTGAGCCCTATCAGAAGCAGTTGCCGGAGCCAGATGCTTCAGGGGGATACAGAAGAAACCCACAGCAGGCAGTTATGAAATGGCTTACCCTTGGGAAAATTCCCTTTGAACTGCTGTCAATTAAGGGATGACTTGTGGCCTCAAGCACTACTTTTTTTTTTATTATTATTAATATTTACTATTTAAATTCTAGATGTTCTTGTTACCCAGACTTGTTCATGCTTGGTCTGTCTCATTTAAGCTAAAACAGCTCCTCAGGGCAGAGTTCTGGTCTTCTTACATTTGTAAATTACCATGTCCTCCCTAAAATTGTGCAGATTGTAATAAATAACATTGCTGGGTTCTTCTGGTTTGAACCAGCCATTCCCATCTTTCTTTCTCTTTTTGGTGTTGGCTAGGCATACTGCTTGTGTTGAATCCATCTTGATCCCAGGTTTCAAAACAAAAGAAAATTATATTCAAAGAGAACCAAATCCTATCCAAAGAGGTGAGGATCGTCTTTGGGATGTCTGTATCTTTGTTTCTGTGCCTTTTTGGTTTGGACAACCAAAAAGTTCCTCATCAGTATAATTCAGTATCAGAAGTCAGATCTTCAGCCAGAGTAAGTCAGGCTGTTTCCCCAACAGTGTGGCAGGGGGACTTTCAGGGCACGGCATCTTAGGGGCTGCTCCAGGGCACCTGCCAGACAAGTCTAATTTTGAGGATAGCTTGTAAACTGGCATGAGCCCCCCCGGGCAGAGCTCTGGGGAGGCCATTGCTATCCTCCTGCCTACCCCTGGCACTGCAGTCAGCCAGGCTGAAACCAGTGTGTGATGGGAGAGGAGGGTTAACTCATTTACTCGCCAGACTGGGTGAAGGTGATGTAGATCATTATGAGGTCTTTCCCAAGCTGATATTTTGGATGACTTTGAAACCACCTATCCTGAAGCTTGCAGGGCCTTTCCCTAAAGTCTGTTTAGTGCTCCAGAAGGTGCTGGTAAACCTGATTTGTGTAAGCACATACAGCAGATTTACTGCACAGTGTGCTTGACAAGGCTTAGTACACTTGCTACAGCGGTGAGAGTGCTGTGAGGGAAAAGCAGCCACTGCTTTTGAAAAGAAGGAGGTACCACCGCACTTACAAAACTTGTGGTCCTGATGCAAGGTGTACTTTACTTAACGTCAAGAAGGGTTTGGCACCTGTACCATAACCCCTTTGGATCATAACACCTCCACCACAATGTTGTGGATGGCTTTTTCTCAGAGCAGGATAAAGGTTTTTCAGGGCAAGATCAGTTTGACGTGGTAGCTTGAGTTAGATTTGACTGTGCTTGTCTAAATGCTGCTAACCTAGCTGTGAAGCAATTGAGGAAACCACATTTCAGCTACACAAATGTTGTGAATTAAGAAAAAAAAAGCCACCAAAATCCAACTTTTCTGGTCCAGCCTCACTGAGAAAAATTAAGATAAGCAAAACCTCATGTGAACTCTGGCCTAAACCTTGTACCCAGGTCTGGCTGAGATTGAAGAGGAGTCATTTACTGTGGTATGATTGTGAAAATGAGCATCTGGACTGGGTTTCTAGAATGCAGAAAGTCACACTGTGCACACTGCGGTCCTGAGGGCTGAAGTAGAATGAAACACTGATTGTTTTAACAAGTGGATTGCTAGAGCTCTTATTAATCTTCCTTCACCCCTTTCTCTCTACTACAGCCCCACAGACCAAACCAGGAGAAGTCAAGTAGGAGAAGACCTCCTACCCCTATGAGCGCTAACCTGCATCCTCAGGGAGAAGTGAGCACACTCCCTGCCTGTTTGGGAGTAATGCTCACATGCAAGCCTTCACCACAGATGGCTGAAACGGAATTTTCAATTCACTGGGTGTGTTATTTCTACCCTGTTTGAACCAGAAATATGTTTGTTTGAATATTTTCTCTGAAATTTCACTTTTGGAAATTTGCCATGTAGCATTTCAGAACTGGTTCACTTGGTGATTTGTTTAATTTGGGAGCTAATTATTACAATTTTATGGTATTCCTTGATGTCAGTTATCAGAACTGTCGTGATGTAACTGGTAATACAAATAGTAGAAACTCCCATATGAGCTACCTAAAAGCATTTTGATATTAGGTTCTCAAATTTTTTTTCAGAACTTCATAATCTGACCTCAAAATGCCAACATGTTCTGGGATGAAAGCATCTAACTTATTTTAATTTCATTTCAGTGTCTTCTTAATGGGACTTTCATTGAGATCATTATTAAAAAGATCTAATTGGGTAAAGCCTTTAGTTTTTCATTAGAAATTTGCTTTTAGAATTCTGTTGCCACTACCCTGCACCTGCAGCAGAGCCACTGGGTGAGGTACATGTCTCCATGAAGTCTGGATGAGAGGCTTTTGCCTGGGTCTTAAAGAAATGTTAAAGGCAACATCCTGTTTGATTTAATGCCTCAGTGAATTTATCTTACTGTGTCTTTATTTTCTCAGACCTGTCTGGGCTCCAGCTCTTCTCATTAGGGGTTAGCTCAGAAACTGTGTAAGTCACTGTCTACTTACATGTCATACTTGCCTGATCCAAGCCAGGAGGGACTTATGATGTCAATATTAAATATAGTATGAGATATTAACATGTATATATGGTGATGGAGATGACCGAAAGAGGCATCCTGCTGTATTACCATGTCCCTTTCATCACTGCTTCTGAGAGGAACGTGGAAAGAGCTGAAGGAGGGATCAGAAGAAGACAAGGTTAGGAGATAGGGCAGCAAGTCTCTAGGTTTAATGTGAATATGGTGAAATTTGAGGTCATTTCAATTTCTAGTGGTAATGAGTTCCATGCCACATAAATCACAGGTCTGTGGGAGAGTGGCTGGGCACTGCTGTCAGGAGGAGATGGATGGCTGCTGAGGAGAGGTGGCCTCCCAGGTGAGTCTGGCTGAGCTGTGCTCAGATGCAATGAGCGCAGTGAGCCTCTGGCTGCACTGAGGGGTCTATGTCCTGCTAGCAGGATGAGGGTGGGCTCCTCGTGCCAGCCTGGCATCCAGAAACCCTTCTCCAGACTGGACCAAGAGCTGGGGTAAACCTTGGGATGGCTGAGGCTTGCGGATGGCCCACATGGCTTGCAGAGTGCTGTTGCTGGCCCTTCACATGAATCTCCTTGTCACAGGACAGCAGCAGGGTGGCAGGGCTGTACTTTGCACCATCATGCCCCTGGTTGTCCCCTCCTGTCTCTGCACTTTTTGCCCTGTGCTGAGCAGAATAGCAGAGTGAAGATAATGATCCTCATTTATATCAGTTACGGTCTCAGCCCACTCTGGAATTTACTTCATTAGGACTGTAGGCTGAATTTATTTTCATTTCTCCTATTCTAGTGCCTTGCTTCAGTGTAACTGAAGCATCTCTTTTTAGTGTACTAAAGTATCAGAGTTGTCTCTTCTCATTTCTTTTAACCTTCTTCAGCTTTCTCTTCCTCCCCTTCCCGCTTCTCCTTCTTGCTCTCCCTTTTGGAAGTTGTTTGGATGAGCAACTAGTCCTCACTATTCCCACTATTCCTCAACCTCTGACTCTGGGCGTCATCTGGATTCACCAGCTGCTAGCAGTGAAAAGGCAGCAGGCAGGGATGCCTGCTGCACTTGGTACATCACTTTGCCTATGGGTCAAACCCTAACCTCTCTGCAGGGGACAAGTGCCTCTCCCTCTTCCCCCAGCTACAGCAGGTCAGAAGATGCCTGCACCGGATAAGAGGTTCTTTGGCTGAAAGAAGGCAGAAAACTCTTGCTCCCCTCAGTGCCAGGAATAAGCAAGAGGGTCAAGACCCAAAATTTAAAAAGGAGGGAAGCATGCCACGAGGATGATCAGGGGACTGGAGCACCTCCCGTATGAAGAGAGGCTGAGAAAGCTGGGGCTGTTCAGCCTGGAGAAGAGAAGGCTGCGTGGAGACCTCACAGCAGCCTTCCAGTATCTGAAGGGGGCCTACAAGGATGCTGGGGATGGACTATTCATCAGGGACTGTAGTGACAGGACAAGGGGTAACGGGCTCAAACTTAAACAGGGGAAGTTTAGATTGGATATAAGGAAGAAATTCTTTAGTGTTAGGGTGGTGAGGCACTGGAATGGGTTGCCCAGGGAGGTTGTGAATGCTCCATCCTTGGCGGTGTTCAAGGCCAGGTTGGACAGAGCCTTGGGTGGCATGGTTTAGTGTGAGGTGTCCCTGCCTGTGGCAGGAGGTTGGAACTAGATGATCTTAAGTTCCTTTCCAACCCTAACTATTCTATGATTCTGTGATTCTATGATTCTATGTGGGGACACTGGGAGCAGAGACCATGGCCAATTGTCTTTGGCTGACAGAAGTGAATCTGTGTGTGGTGCCATGTGGCTGTGCATATCCTCTGCTGATATGGTCAAAAGTGGTACTTCATGCACAGCCGTGTTCTTCCTCTGACCGTGGGCTGGGACAGGACTGCCCTTTGAGAAGGTGTCCCATCTGCAAGGACCCTGGGTCCTTTCCTTCCCCCTTACTCCAATTTGTGCCTTTGAAGGAGCAAAAGGAAGCAAAATCAAACTTAAAGCGGCCTTTTAAGGGTCATTGCCTCTCAGAGATTTAGCCTCTCCAAGTAAGGGGTGCAGAGGTTGTGGGGACGTGGCTTTTGTGGCAGTAAGGCCCTGTCAGTTAAGGAAGAGCTGCTACAGGAGCAGCAACCCCAGGGCAGCCCTCCCCATGCAGACAGCTTCTTCCCAGTGGCATGACACATTGTGGGCACAAGGCCAGTGCCCATGGTGTCCACCATCTCCCTGCTCCTCTTCCCATACTGTGGGCCATTGGTCAACTCTGTGTCTTGCTGGCTGTGCTGCAGAGTCTCCCCATGCCTCTGACAGCACCGGGGTGGCTGCCAGGGCCACGGGACCTGCTTCGGGGAAGGGAACACTGCAGTGTGGTTATTGCCAGGCTCATCAGGTTTTGCCTGATTTCTGCCATGAGGCTGGTACTGCCTCCCCTTCTTTGTCATCCAAACCCCAGTGCTCCCTCTGCTGGGAAAAGGAAAGAGGTGAAAACCAACTTAAAAAAGGCAGAAATGGCCTGAAAAGTGTTAACACAATATTGCATTTTCCACTCCGTCACACACCTGCATAGCTGTAGCTGCAGCAAGGCCATGGCCACTGACTGCCTGTGAACATACACAGACAGTTTTGGGCTTTTTTAAATAGACTTTCCAGCAAGTCTGTGCTCTAAAAGAGATGCAAGACCTTGTTTCCTGATAGCCTGGCTTTAATGCAGCTTATCTGGCCTTTCTTTTGCCCCTAACATGGGACTTTTCCCAAAGTCTGACCCTAAACTCAGGGTGCTGGGCACATAGGTGCTGACTTAGCACACCCGTCACTTCTTGCTCTTATTCCTCATATATGATCTTCTGAGGCTCCCTAGAAGCAAAGGATTCCTTCACTGGGGGTAACCCTGAGGTATAGATTGCCCTTTTCATGTAACATTGGTGCTGCATTATAACACTAGAAATACCTGTTTTTTAACAAGTGAAATGACAAGGCTTAAATGTATGTGCTAGTGTGGTGCATAAGCCTGCATCTGCATTTGTGCAATCAATGGACAGGGAGAAAGCGTCCGCCAAGGTCTTCATCCATTTTGGAGGTGGTAGCAGCACGTTTGCTTCTACAGAAAGCTTTATAGACTTGTTTTCCCATCAGTGGGCAGCCCTGACTGCATTAATTCCTTCCACTGAAACAAATGAGTCTGTGGCTGGATCTGGCTGCATGGCCTTCAAGGGAATTCATTCTGTATCTTTCATGTTAGTGATATCTGTGAAAAACAGAAAACTGTTTTCCCATCTCATTCACATAATAGATAAGGTGAGAAATTAGCTGCTGGATGAGCATCCTGGGGGCTGTTCATTTTGCCACAATAAATAAGGCTCTGCTGCTGCTGCCTCCTGTGCACATGCAGCAGACACATACACGTGCACACACACGTACATGCACACTCACACTGTCTCTGTCAGGATCAGCTTCTCACTTGAGAGCAGCTCTGCCTCATTGCTACACAGTCCCCAGTTTGGAAAGGTTTTCCTTCCCCAACTTTTTTCTGTCTTGCTTCCCCCTACAGCTGCTGCCAATGCTGGGCTCCACACAGCTGGCTGCATGCACCCCTAAATGAGGAAGGTTTGGGTGTGGAGTGGATTTTCATCAACATGACATGGTACATAACCCCTCCTGCTCCCTGCTCTTCTCTGCTTCCATATGCAGGAGCAGGAACTATGATGGGAGGCTTGACCACAGCAGTGAGCTTACATATCAAGCTGGGTGGCTTGACACCAATGATTTTTCTCCAGCCTGGTGAGGACTGCACCATCTTTCTGCACTGCTCCATCCACAGGTGGTGACCGATGCCATGGCTGGTACTGCTATAACCCACAGGTGACAGGCAGCACCAACTTTCTTCTGAAATTGGCTTTTTCTACCACCTCGTGTTTTGCCCGCTTTCACAGGAATATGAAGCCAACATCATACAGCACTAATTGTGTTCAAGAGCTGCAGCTAGTGTTTAGAGTGAAACGAAAGTGTTTCCAGGAGGAGGCTGGAGAACCAGAGGGTGCTTTTTTCCTCTGAGTTGTCTTTCCACAGACCTAGCTTGGGGGAAGCTCACAGCCTTGGAGCAAATTTGAAAAGAGGGAAGTGTAGTCAAAGCAGAGGTGGGTTTTTTGTTTTGTTTTGTTTAACGTTTAGAAAACTAAAGAAAAGGAAATCAATTATGAGGCCTACCTGAATTTTATTTCCTCACCAAAACCCAAATTACTCAGCAAACTTATCGCTTGCTATTGCAGGCCTTGGTATTAAAGAAAACAATCAGGCCAGCAGGATTAATCTCTGACAGCTGCCTTATCTTTAACTTGCACCTTTGTTATTTTCTGATGAGCTTCTCTTTTTTTGCTGCCACGTTGTACCATACCTCACTGGTTCCTTTCATTTTATCATCAGGCAGGAGCGGAGGACCTTTCAGTTTATTAAAAAACCTTTATTTGTGAAGAACAAAGAGAGGGGAAAAAAGGCAAACAATGAGGTCAGACAATCTCCTTCTTGCCAGGAGTCACTCACCTGTTATTTAGAGTGTTATCAGTTAGAGGAGACTTGCATCATTGAAAATCAGTCCCAGACAGCATACTCTGTTAATGCGCACACCCGTGCGCACACACACACGTGTACGTGCATGCACACAAAAGCCCCTTATGATTGACTCATGCCAACCTCCAAACAAGGTCTTCTCTTGCCAAGGCTATAATGTTTTCACTGGGGGAAGTCCATTTTTGTTCTGGCTTGGATGTGGCATTCAGGGTCTGTGGCGCAGCAATACCGCTTTGACAAATCTAGCTGTATGAGGCTACTTGCACCACAAACAGCATCCTCTGCCCCCAGGAAAGCCTCCTGTCCCAACCTGCCCTGTGCTCTCCTGTCAGCTAATGAGACACAACATGACCTCTCAAACAATAGCCTTTCTCTTTTGCTGGGGTTGCTCATGTGCCTCTCCAATTAAGCTTTGCTAAGGAGGTTGATTCAAATAGCAACCAAAATTACTTTTTCAGGTAGGGACACGTAATTTCCCAACTGTAGTCCTCAGTGTCACACAAATGTTCATCCCCTCAGTGCAGGAAATGACTCCTGGCTTAGTCCTGCAGATGAGTTTTGCAGTGAAAGTCTTCACAGAAGCTTGAAGGGACAAGATGAACGCTTGCAAAATGTAGAGCTGGTTTCCTGCTCTTGACATATCAAGTCCAGCTTGGAGTGGTTTTTGGTTCCTTTCCTCCCACTGAATTCTGATCTTGTAGGACTTGAGCTCACAAATGAGTGAATTTGAGTTAGAGGCATCACATTGGTCCCACAGGGCTGACAGCTGCGCATATTTAAGCCAGACTTCTTTTCCTGGAGTCTGAAGAACGATCTAGCTTTGAAGATGTCTTTAAGGAAGAGCTTGTTGAAGACATTGAGATTGTTGGTGACTACTTTATGACAATGGCAATGGATTATGTGCTCCGTAAGTTCATTGCACTCATAGCTTGATGTGTGCATTATACTCACGTGTCAGTCCCATTTATATGGTGTAGGTGAGCTGTAATGTGTGTGTTTCCCCTAGGCTTATGGTCATGGTGGGGAAAGTCTCTCATGAAGGAAGGAACAGATCTAGTCTGGGATGGTGACTCAGTTGCAAATCTGTTATGAAACAGTTTTAAACAAGACTGAGAGCCAGATAGGTGATTTTTAAAAGTCCTTTTAAGCTGTCTTTCTACAGTTGAAGGCTAGCCAAAGACTGTGTGCATGTTGCAAGAGCTGTGGAGTTAATGCCACTGGGAAATTTTTCAGTGTTTAAAAAGAGATAACAAGAGAATCAAGATGAAAAAAGCAACCAATGCATACATATTCATAGTAAAATGGTGTTACTCAACCCCCACAAAATATTAAAAAGACCTGGAACAAAATGTGCGAACCTATGGATACATACCTTTACCTCACTGTGTCCATGTGATTTCAGACGCAGTCATGCACATGATAGAAGACATGATGATCTAGCGGTATAAATGCTTTACTGGCAGGAGTTTAAATTGGTCTGCTGTAAATCATGCTGCCAAGAGTGGTGCATGGCATTCTTGTCCTTTGCCTCTCCTCTGAACCAGAGGGGGAAGCAGATGGTATAAAACTGTTTCTTCCAGCACTATGCCAATCCCCATCTTAGGAAAATAACCAACTCTGCTGCCTGATTGAGGCATCATTCAGTCCTTTTACAGAATCATAGAATGGTTTGGGTCAGAAGGGACCTTTAAAGACCATCAAGTCCAAACCTTCCTGTCATGGGACATCTTTCACTAGGGTCAGGTTGCAAAACTCCCTCAACAAAGCTTTTCTACAGGTAAAGAAAGCACAGTTTCAAAGGACTGACGTCTCCTGCCCTTTCTTGGTTAGATGCTTTGGGGAGCTGGGTTTGTCTCCTTTCCTGCATCTTGCTATGAGTTCTGCAGTGTGTTTTGTCCATAGTTTTGTCCTGTGAGCTCTAGGCAAGAAGTGTTCTCTGCCACATGTGGCTACAGAAACTGAATGTCTTCAATTGTCATTGCACACCCAAAAGCAACCATGAATTATGGCTTGTTTATTAAATAGAAATACACACAGATCTCTCGCTAGAAGGGATATAATTGTCCATATGAAAGAGTAGATGTGTTTCCAGATTGTGGATATACGTAAATAAATGGTTTTTGCAATCATGAGCTATTTATCTATTTGTATATATATATTACATATATATGTGTGCCTTTAGACAGAATCAGCTATATCACCTGAGACCTTTGGTTATTTTCAGCAATCTTCCTCTCTTATTTCTAGGTGTTTTCATTTCTTCTCTGGAAACATTATTCAGTTTGACGGCTCAGTTCAAATCTGCAATGTACAAACCCAGCTGAAAGGAACCTGAGAAAATGAGCAGAGACAGCCACACAAAGGGAGCAGGGGGGATGAAAAACAGAAGAAAAAGAAAGATAGGATAATTTGCTGACAAAGGGGTCTTTGGGATCTAATGCTATTATGGATTGTTACTGTTCTCCATGCTTTGTTGTTGTTTGTTATTCTTTATTTTATGCTTTTGACAGTGTGTCTTGGTCAATACCTCTGCCTTTTCCTCTCTAAACTAACAGCAGTCACATACTGCAGTGAACTCTCAATATGAGCCTGAAGGACACGTCAGGCACCAACAACCCCCTTGCAAGGAAAGTAATCAGTGGCATCCTGTAGCATGAGCTACAGGAGGTAACCTGGCTTACTCCCTTTCGTTTGGCCATACCTACTTAATTCTTTGCAGTGCAGCAATACTCTACTCTTGTCTTTCCTTTCCTGGCTCTCCAATAAACAGCTCTGGCCTGAAGCAATTGTAATTATTTATTTGATTTCATTTATGCTGTGCACAATCTTAGATTGCATTAGCTACAGTTAAAAAAAAAAAAAACAAATCAAAACTCATATCCCCTACTGAATTATACTGCCATGACAACAATGAAAGTAAAAGTGTCCTCATCAAAATCTCCCTTCTTAGCCCACCCCAATATATTATACTAAAGCTTAACAAAAGAGACAAGTTTTGCAACGTGCCCTGAAGGTTCACCACACAAGGAAGCAAATTCAAGAGCTGTGGGCCTTCTTTGGCTGAGAAAAAGCCATTTCCAAATGCACTGCTGCAGGGACTGTCAGTTCAAATGCCTCTGCTCATCTCAACAGTGGACCTAGCATTCGCAGGCAGAGGTAGTCTCTGGGGGACGGGGCAGGTTCAAATCACAAGGAGATTTAGAAACTAAGGCCTGAATTGCACCTGGAAATGAACTGAAAATTGGCGCAGCCTGTGTACCATCTGCGCTCTATGGTTTGTGTCTGAAATGTGGATATGTAAGCAGGCAGCTGCATACTGCAATTAGCTGAAGTTTCTGAGTGGTCCTCAGACGTAGTGCTGAGCAGACCACATGGCAGCGATCCAGTCTGGAGATGAGAAAAGCACAGACAATGGCGATACAGTCCAACAGGACAAGAGGTTGAAATCTCCTCACCAAGCAGATAGGAGAAGGGGAAATAAACACTCGTAGCTCCTGCTGCCGCTGGAACATTCAAAAGCATCTGGAAATCCAGGAGGCCTTCTCCAGCCGGGCAACAAAGGGCAAGGCTTCCCTCCATCCAGATGGCGAGCATCACTTTTGCCATCTCCCCCAATTATTTCCTGCCACCATTATCATTTTGATTTCATGTGCAGTCAGCTCTTGTCTTCCAAAACCTGGATTTGGATTGAGCCTGAGAAAGCCAAATGTCTGCAAAACCTGAAGTCCCATGAAATAGGAGTCACAGAGCTGAACATCATGAGCATTTTGATGGCATTGTTTTCCAGCACTGTGATGGTTCCTTTGTGAGTATCACAAGCCATCTGTGGAAAAGCAATGAAATAATCCTCTAATGACCCAAAATACATGTAATTTTTTATTCCCATGTCAGAACCCCTTGACCATAAACTAGGAGGGTGCAGAAAATAAGTACTCCAAGGCATAAGCCCTGCCATGAAAAACTGTATCTAAAGTTTGATTCAAAGGTGGTTCAAAGATGGTGGTCTCCTTGCTGTAATGAACAAAACTTATCTGAGGTGTGCTAGGGTTATAATGACTGGGATTCAAAAGTCTGCTGAATTTTAGCCCTAGTTATAGAAACAAAGAAGACTGCAAACTCTTTTGAGGCAATTCTGGGAGGAAAATAGTGGCTCAAAGTGGAAAGCTGAGGTTGGAGTTTTACCTTTGGCCAGTCTGAGAGCCCAAGTATACCGTACTGTGAGTGCCTGATGTATGGAAGTGCCAGACTGATTGAATTACAAGATGAAAATTGCATTATCACGAACCCACTGGGTCTGACCTGCCCTTCCATTGTTTGAGTTTTAGACTGGTGTAAATTCACTTCTTCTGAAGTGAATTCTGTCTGCTGAGCCATCCTGGAGCAATGCATTACCCTGGAGCTGTGTGATAGTGCAGCTGGTGTTGTTTCTTGAGGGATAGAAAGTGAGTGCACTGGATTTCCAGGAGGTTAATAAGTAAAATCACTCCACCTCAGAGTTTAGACAACAATGTAATCTAATGGTAGCCCTCCATTAGCCAAAAAGAGTTTTATCAATAAACGAATGAGCATGTAGAAACTCAGACAAATGTATATGGTGAACAGATTCCAGTTTTTTGAGAATAATTGTATGTCAGGAGTGGTAATGTAGAAATCCACCTTGCTATATTGCCCAGGTGTGAAAGGTTTCTATTTAAAGTTTTATTTGCTCACTGTGCTAACTGAATTGGAGGATATACTTCTTTTCGTCCAGCAAGCACTGAATAACCAGCCCGCCAGCATGGGATGCCATTCTTAGTTTTGTTCTGACACACCCAAACGTCCTGAGGACTGGCAGCTCATTTCAAATGGGATGGCTTTGGTTGTTAATGGTGTGTAAGACAGAAGGGCCTCACAGGCTGAGGCTGTTGCTGACAGTTAAAATAATGCTTTTTTACTAGTGAACTGTGCACATTTGATCATGAGTTGCTGAGAGAAAACAGCATGGAGAGAGCTCCAGGAGGCAGCTTGCACAGTGCCCTCTCTAGTACAATGGTGAGGGAGACTTGCAACTCAGATTTCTGCTCAGTTAATATCAGCTTCAATTTTGTCCAGCTTTGATTTTGTTCCTAGCACAAAATGCACCTTGGGTCATATCTGTGAGTTCATATTTATGCCTAGGAGAATACCAATGCAATAGCATCACTGTAATTGTCTGCATAATAAATTTGGTAGTCTTGATTTAAAAAATTCTATTTTAGAGCTATGTGACCTTCTGAAATTTTGGGGGGATGCTGTCTACCAGGTCATCTACCTACACAGATGTTCCAGCTCATCAAATCACTTGACCATCATGATCCACTGATGGATCATGGCTTGTTGCATTGACCATGCCAGTCTATTTTGATAGATTCCCTCCACTCTTTGTCTTCCCATGCTGCACTGAATGTGAGTTGCATATCTTCAAGGCCTGATTCCCCAGCTAGCACATCACTGGATCACCACCATCTCCTGTATACTCATGAAATGTCTCCTTCCACCTCCAGTCAGACAATTTTCTGGTCTCTATTGCTCATTTGTTAAATTTTTGAACAAGGGCCTCTGTGTTTTCTTCCCTATTGCCTTGTTAAAGTTTCAAACAAGTGCCTCTCTGTTTTCTTTCCTGCTGCCTTTTGTGCTCAAGATGCATCCCCTGCAGTCAAATCCAAACTTGCCTTAATATTCCCATCCAACCCGCCTCGAAACTATCCTTTATAATGGTAACTATAAAAGGCTGGACAACTGCTTGTGGGTGTGCTGGAGTGACTGCCTGTCCAGCTGACTACTATTTTCCTTTTATTTCCTTATATTTCCTTCCTGACTGCATTTGCCTGGGGTCTTTTTGATTCCATTAAGCCTCATTTCTTTGTAGTTCAGACCATTTTCTTGTGCTGTGCTTACACACCACATGCTCCAACACAAGCCTTGCCTGTGGCTTAAGGCTCTTGGACATGATGGTGGGTTATATCAGGTGAAGATATACTGGGAGAGGAAGAAGGAGAGGAGAAGAAAGGAGAGGAGAGTTTAGGAGAAGAAAGGAGAGGAGAATTTAGGAGAGGAGAGGAGAGGGGAGGAGAGGAGAGGAAGAGAGAGAAAAGGGAAGGGAAGGGAAGAGAAAAGTGAGGAGAAAAGTGAAGAGAAGAGAAGAAGAGAAGAGAAGAGAAGAGAAGAAGAGAAGAGAAGAAGAGAAGAAGAGAAGAGAAGAGAAGAGAAGAGAAGAGAAGAGAAGAGAAGAGAAGAGAAGAGAAGAGAAGAGAAGAGAAGAGAAGAACAGAGGAGAGGAAAGGAGAGGAAAGGAGAGGAGAGGAGAAGGGAAGGGAAGGGAAAGGAAGGGAAGGGAAGGGGAGAGAAGAGAAGGGAAGAGAAGGGAAGAGAAGGGAAGAGAAGGGAAGAGAAGGGAAGAGAAGGGAAGAGAAGGGAAGAGAAGGGAAGAGAAGGGAAGGGAAGGGAAGAGAAGGGAAGAGAAGGGAAGAGAAGGGAAGAGAAGGGAAGAGAAGGGAAGAGAAGGGAAGAGAAGGGAAGAGAAGGGAAGGGAAGGGAAGGGAAGGGAAGAGAAGGGAAGGGAAAAGAAAAAGGAAAGGAAAGGAAAGGAAAGGAAAGGAAAGGAAAGGAAAGGAAAGGAAAGGAAAGGAAAGGAAAGGAAAGGAAAGGAAAGGAAAGGAAAGGAAAGGAAAGGAAAGGAAAGGAAAAGAAAGGAAAAGAAAGGAAAGGAAAGGAAAAGAAAGGAAAAGAGAAGAGAGAAAAGAAAAGGAGAAGAGAAGAGAAAAGAGAAGAGAAAAATGAAGAGAAAAGTGAAGAGTGAAGAGAAAGAGAAGAAGAAAAGGAGAAGAGAAGAGAAAAGAGAAGAGAAAAATGAAGAGAAGAGAAAAGTGAAGAGTGAAGAGAAGAGTGAAGAGAAGAGAAAAGTGAAGAGGAGAGGAGAAGAGAAGAGAAGAGGAGAGGAGAGGAGAAGAGAAGAGAAGAGAAGAGAAGAGAAGAGAAGAGAAGAGAAGAGAAGAGAAGAGAAGAGAAGAGAAGAGAAGAGAAGAGAGAAGGGAAGGGAAGAGAAGAGAAGAGAAGAGAAGAGAAGAGAAGAGAAGAGAAGAGAAGAGAAGAGAAGAGAAGAGAAGAGGAAAACAAAAGGCATCGTTTGGAGCTGTCAGCCAAATATGTTTTAAAGATATAACTGCATTTTTTTCACTTCAATGAAATACAGAAATTCTGTAAAAGTATTTTAAAGATAAGTACTAGCTAAGTAGCCCCAAATAATTATATTTTTATTTGAGCTTTATATTTCTCTTAAATTAAATCCATTAGTAGATTAGGTTTTGCCAGTTCTATTCATGGACATTTGATCCTTGAATCCTTTCAAGAAAATCAATGTGTCGCTTTCCAGCTAATTAGCATAACGTTAATAAAATGTATGACAGGGCCAGGATTGCTGAAACCCTGCATTTGGTCTTACAGAGTCTGCAGGGAAGGTCAACAAGTCCTTTGGGCTCATCAGTGAGGTGGCCAGCTAGAGCTGCAGGCTGCAGCATCCCAGGGGGGCGCAGGGAATGGGTGGAAAGGGACAGCCTCCCTTTCCCTATTTTAACACCATTCCCTCCAACACCACCCACCATCCCCCCCGCCCCCCCCCCCCCCGGCTTTCTTCTGCAAATCAAAGCCGCCATCTGCTGTGACAAGTGTTCCCATTCACCTTTTCCCTCTTATCTGCTCCCTCGCAGGGAAGTGCTCTGGAGGCTGACAGCCTAATCTCCGTGCTGATGCTGCATTTCTGCAGCCATCGCCCACCTGTCCCCGACCGCCTGCCCTCTGTTCATGGCGGGAGGAGTGGGCTCCGGGGTCCGGGGGGCAGCCGGGGCTGCTGGCGTGCGGGTGAGGAGGGGAAGTGGAGGTGCTTCGTACCCCTGGGGCACCCCACTATCCCCCAGCATCTCTCAGGCATCCAGAACTCAGTGTTTGCCCCCTGCTATATTATTCCCATTTCTGAGGCAGTTGCTGGTGGGGGGAGCCTGCTTGTTTTCCCCTTCACTCTCGCCCGAACTTGTGCAGCTCACTGGTATTTCTCATTTGCTGAGAAAAAATCATTTGGGCGACTGAGAAACTTAAGCTAAAATATGTAACAGGCCCCAATAAATCACAGCAGTAATGGCAATGCAGCAGATTGTAGAAATGCTGGGGGTAAATACTTTTTTCTTTTCCACCCAGTCAGCTCATGCTGACAAGCCTGTGGTGGCACAGGTGTCAACAGAGACAGAATTATTTCCCTGCATGAAAGAAACCTGAGAAGGAAAAAAAAAAATGATGGAGGAAGGGATATGAAGCTCCTGTGTGTACTGTTTTTCCTGCTATAAGGGAAAAAATTTCCCTTTGCTTTGTTCTCTTGTCTGGATGTGACATTTTACACTGTTTCCCTTTTATTCTTTCTTATCCAGTTTTAAAGGCTATGGCTATCTCTCATAAGTATTTCCGTGGCAGGCTATTAGCTGTGCTGAAGGCTGCCAGCATAGGCAGGCAACAGCAGCTCTGTCCTCAGGGCTTCACCCTTGCAGTCCCACAAGATATTGAATGACTTCTTGGGAGTTGCTGCTGATTGCTTGAGAGTTACTGTAGAGTAAATGCCACACTCTCAGCTTTTTGCACCCTTTAGTCCAAACCCCTCTGTCCTGTTGTCTCCCTGCACAGCAGCACGATAAGGCCTTTCTGTTCATTGGAACCACTGGAGGGTGAAAGAACTTTGCAAGTTCAGTAAAAGTGAACAGCAAAATAACTTTCATTAAAGGTAAAATTATCAGTTACTGATAGCTGATAGAACAGTATCACTAGACAGGTTTACAGGAGCTGTAGGTACTGGGAGAAAATTCAAAGTAAGAAGTAAGCCTGCCTTTGCCACTGCTAAGCTTGGCTTGAGAATGACTACAGGGTTTTTGCCTTTTAACTCTCACAGGTGCTTCATCCATGGGAATGTGTTGCTTAATGCTCTTAAGAGCTGATACTTAATGTTTTTATTAATTGCCTAAAAATATTTGAGCTAACACAAAAATATTTAGATTATTCGAAGCTCCTGAAGACTGTGAAGAACTTCAGAGTAACTTGATAAATTTGAGTGGGTAGATTGCTCAAAACTAAATACAAATAGTGAAAAAAGGTGAAGAATAGCCATGGAAATAGTTTGAAGAAATCACAGGTGCTGTTGGAGTCTCCAGTAAAAATATTGCAAGCAATGTGTTAGAGTCCATGGGATTGAAATAAAAGAGTCAGACCCCCTTGTATAATTATAGTGTCTTCAGTTGGAGATGGAAATTTAGTCGATCTATCTTGCAAAACTTTTCATTGCATCTCATAAAAACCCCCAAAAAACAACCAACCCAAAAAACCCACAAGATGAAAGATCTGCAATATAAAAGGATTGAAGTTGGCTATGGAAGATATTAGAGATATGGAAAGAAAGCCTCAGAAAGAAAGGGGAAAATGTATGAAATCTAGAGCAGACAAGAAACTTGCAAGGTGCTGTGAGACCCAGAGGATCCCTAAACGGGAAGTAGAGTTGCACTCTGCACGGTATCAGAGATGATTTAATCTATCAGTGATGTAAACCCTAATGCTCCATGGCATAACTCAGAGACCCACTGCCTGCCTACTTCAGTAGGCATTTTTTAAGTGGGTAAGTTGTTTCATAAATACATACTATAAATTGCTTTGTCTTGTCATTGGGACTGCTCATACTGGTCACTTGCGGAGGCGCGATACTTGCCTCCACTACTAATCTGTTATGGGATATAATTACATGTCTCTGTGTGAGACCTCAAAGGGTTCTCAGTGGATAAATTCCTTAAAAAAGGGTCCTAATATCCTGTCAGTAAATGTCTGTGAAAATTGTCTCAAGGACTTCTGCCTATATACTTGGCGCTTTCTCCCGGAGCACTGTATTCATGTGGGCACAGACATGTGTCGCTGTTTGAATCAGCCGGGAAGTCTGTATGAGAGGACAGTGATCTGGATCCAATGTGTGCTTTTAAATAAAAGAACCTCTCCCTAGTAAAAGAAAATGCATGACACTAGTACAGTGTCAAAGCGCTGAGCAGTACATTTTCTGAGCACGAAACACGTTGACAAAAATTCCCTGTCTTGCTAGATGGGATTATGATAAAGTGCCATGGCTTCATCACTATTACTGCCGTGACTGGATTTTGTTTGTTGATTTGTTTAGGGTAACATTTGTAATGTTGCTAAAAAGCAGTTCTCTGCTTGTTCCCGACTCAGCTGTTCTTCTTGGTTGTGCCGACTATGCAAAGGTGAAAGGAGACAGGAAGGGAATATGGTGAGCTCTGGATGGCATGGCAAAGCAAAGGACTGAAACATCTCTGCGGTTGCCTTGTGAAGTGTGCGTGTCTTTCAGTGTTTTGGGGGCATTGCCAGTGATACAGAGCTTTGGCTTTTGGTGCTTTAGATGTGACAGATACAGGCTGCTTTTCAGCTGGGCTTGCTCTTGCACCCGCACTAGTGATGTCTCTGTCATGGCTTTGGTGGTCTAGCACATCAGCAATGATGAGATGATGCGGGAAGGTCTGACCCAGCCCTATGGCTAGGGCACAGGGAACTGCGAGATGTTCAGGAAGATTCTCTACCTTGAACTGACTGGCAAAGGTTAGACTAAACTATCTCTGATGAATAATAAAGCCTCTGTGGACAGGGTCCAAGCCAAAACTGTGAACAGCCTCTATCTCTGAATTTCAGTGTGTTACAGCATTTGCATTAACTTGTAGATAATATGCTCATAAAGCATTAATCTAATACTCTGAATTATGAAGCTGCTGCAGTTGAATTAATGTCTTTTTACAATCAATTCTTATTTTGGTACTCCTTATGTTCAATTTCCTGCAAAAAATCTCCCTTCTACCTAAAATTTGCATATCTGTTTTTTAATAAATCTGGTAGAACTCAACAGAAAGTATGAGGTAGATTAGTGAAGGTATTTCACAAGCCTAGGCATGTAAAATGAGCTGCACTGTGTATTTTGCAATACTTCCTCCATTTTTAACCCATGTCTTAAAGTTTTTGTGTTTTGGAAGCATGAGTCAAGATGCAAATTGCAGAAGATGCATCTTTTTGGCTTTGTATTTAAATCAGTTAGACATGCAGTAGTTCACCTTGTGAGTTTAGGAAGAAGTCAGTTCAAGGCCGGAAGATGAATTTGGCATATATTTGCAAAGATGAAACTGTAGGACAAGTCAGCCAAGCACCTTTTTAGAAAGACAAGTTAAACTCTGCTGGGACATTCTAAATTAAGGTGGGTCAGAGTCAGAAGCCTGCATACTGGATGCACTGGGGTTCACTTCTGATTTCTGGTGGCCGCAAGGCAGACAGGATCTTCACACTTCTTTGTTGAACCTTATTCTAATCACCTCTCCTATCTGCAGGTAATAACTGGCATTTGTTTATTCGCTAGGATGAACTACATCTCAGAAAACTCAGATTAAAATCTTTGCTGGCAGGGAGTAGACTCTTTAAGGTAACCTAGATGAGACAGGACATAAGGACCATTTGAGCCTAGCCCAGCTTCCAAAGGGTTCATGTGGTAATTTGTAGATAGAGCAAACCTATGGTAAGAAGTTTGCTTGAGATGTCTGAGGCATTATATGCTCATTAGGTAAGTGTATTTCAAAAAAATAAAATATCTTTGCATGATGGGAAAACAAAAAGGACATAGATTTGATTTTTTTATTGCACCAAGGGGTTCTGTGGCAATGAACTGTGACAGCAAAGTTTGAACTTTACAGTATTTGTAAACATTGTAAAATTTGGTTCCCTAGCCTGTTTTGTTTATCAGCTACTTATTTGATTCAGATTGTCAGTAAGATAGAATTATGAGATAGCAATTTGAGTACAATTGTGACTTTTCAATGATTTCCAATGAGTCCCTTTAAGTCTTCAGGTTGGCTACCTCAAAATACTCCAGGAATTTTCAACAAAGTTTTTGGTTATGTTTGCTATCTGTAGGAGAAAAAAACCCCACAGCTCGGTAAGTCAGTTTTGTAATGATATATGTTCTTAATATCCAGATAAACTCCCAATCCTACTGACTTATTTTTCTTCAGTCGTATCTGTTGACAGTTAGCCTCAGAACTTACTTGATGTTGTATATAAATAAATAAATCCTTCTATCAGTTTTCAGTTGAATGCTTTTAATTCTTTTTTAGCTCTCTTGTTCTTTCAGTATGAGAAACAGTAGATAATACAAAACTAGATTTTTTTTGTGTGTATTGCATAAGCTAGTAAGTCCCTGTTTTCATTAATTCTCTAAGCTAGAGATCCTGTCTTTTTCAATCTCTCTTCCTATGGAAACTTTCCTTACATCTCTAATAATATAGCATTGAATCACACAAAGATGAACTGAAACAGGATGTTTCCTGTTGTGCAATTAGCTTTGATGAGTGGGTCTGGCAATACTATTGACTATCAATTGTCAGATTATATCAAGTGCTTGGGGTTCAGGGTTCGTGGATAGATGAGACTGACACTCTTCCTGGTGGGAAAAGGCCAGGAGAGATTTGCTTATCTAATTTTGGAGCGGATGGTAAGTGGCACTGTTGAAGGGGCAAGGTGCCAGCTTCCTTCAAAGAAGTAATTGTTGAGCACTTTCTCAATAAATCATCTCTTGTTTCCAATAAACTCACCAGTGTTTGTTCTGCCTCTTCTTTTCCCAGCAGGAAGATCAGGCTAAGAAACACAAGCATTATCTGAGCCTTTTGCCTTTCTTAACCCAGGTGAGGTTGGTGCATGCTGTGGGAGTGGTGCTGGCCACGCTCTTTGACAGCACTGCAGAAGGTCACGTTGGTTGTGCTGACTCCCCAGGGTCTGGGACACCCAGGCACACCAGATTTGTCCAGTGTAGAAGCACACACACTTCCCAAGAGAACACAAACCTGGTGACTGTGGTATTCAAACAAGCTCCATAGTGGGCTATAGTTGTCCCAAGACTTTGCTGGGATCACCTGCACCTTTGATTCTAACTCCTGTCATCTGCAGAAATGCAGCATTTCTGGACCACCCTGTTTGCAAGCCAGCTGATAGCTGAGGAATTTCCAGGTGTTTCCTTTAACACTCAGTTCTGCTTTTCCCCACCAGCCTGTGCCAGTGTCCCAGGACACCTTGGACCTGCATCCACTATCTTCAGGGCAATTTCCTTTTCCCATCACTCATGACTTCCTGTAGTACCTTGCCCCACAACAACTCTATTTGCCTTGTAAGAGGAGTATTCAGATATGCAGAACTAGTGCAAAGCAAATGTTTGCGAGGTACTCTCAAAGATGGTTTAGACGGTGTCTGGGCATTTTCTAGGACCAATAACCCTGGTTGTTGCTCTGCCTGCCACAAATCTACCTTTGTGCAATTCTGTCTCCAAACTTGATTTCCTCAAAACTCTTCCTTCTCATAAAGTAGGTGAGGAGACTGCTGTTGTTGCCTGTTTACTACTTATAGAAATGTCAAAAGCAGTTTTGACTAAAATGTAGACATTAGCAGCCAGTTCTATGGTGGACTTGAATCAATGAAACCAGATTTCAATTGGTTTAACTTCCAAACATCTTGGTTTTCATGGAGAACCTCAGATCTGGGCATGTTTAATTTGTACATATCAAGATGCTTGGAAGATGGGGAGTTTGCTTTGTGGTAAACTGATTTTAGGCTTTATATGGTTGTTTTGTGTCATAACACCAATAAACGTCCATTATCCAGACACTATTTCTCAAACTATTGATCTGATGTGAGTAAAATAGTGATACTAAATTGATTTAAAGTCGTAGCGTCTGGCTCCAATATTGTGTGTGCAAAGAAATGTCCATAGGGTGTCCATTTTGCTATGGACATAGACAAATTTGTGGTTTCTAGATTTCACCCTGAGTATATTGCCTTAAGTACGGCACACAGAAAGGTGTAAAGGCCAGAAAAAAACCCCAAGAATGTCACTATCAACCTCTGTATGACCCTGGTAGAAGTACCTGTAGGAGTGGCCCTTCAGTGTGTTGTCTCAGGCTTCCTATCTCTGATAGTATATACTTCTAATGATCACTGAAAACAGGAGTTATTGTATAGAAAAAGAAAAACAGAGAAAGAGGCAGACAGGCAGGGAATTTTTTTAAAAATTAGTATTTAAAGTCTTCTGTAATTTGCAGAAAATCAAAACACATTATCGTATGAATAATATATAAAGAGATAATAATATAAATGCATGCTACATTTCTGTATCTGCACACCCAAAGAAAGAAAAATTGATTCACTCCCATAATTTTTCTCATCCAATTGCTGTAAAATAATCTCTTTTCTCTCACATCTGTCATTATACTGTCTGAAATATGAATATGCATCCAAGGCAGCAATATCTAGGTAGGTTTCAGAGAGGTTTCTTCTCTTCCCTGGCCTGTGGCAAAAATATGTCTTTGACAAAACGGAAAATAAAATCACCTTTGTTTTCAAATTTTTCCATCTTTATTTTACTGAGACCTGCTTTGATAGTTCTGTTTTCTGTTGTTGTTGCTTCTTCTTTCACCTCTATTTGTTTTCCCAGTAAAGAATAAAGAGCTGTAGGGAAAGGCAAAAGAAATCATGGAAAGAAGCAGGCTTTACTCATCCCTAATTTTGATATAAATCTTCAGAGAAAATAGTGAATGAATGGATGAAAAAGTTTGTCCCAGAGCTGTCAAAGGAAAACATTTACTGGAAGTTGTTACAATTTTTGAGGAATTTGAATTATCACCACTTGCAAGACAGCAATCAACTGCATTCGCTTAGCAATACAGTGAACTGAGGCTTCTTTTTCCTGGCTGTAGATGATGAATTACTGGCACTGTTGAACTACTTTCTGAAATATTCCATTCCTATGGCACAACATTTTGTGGGATCCCAAATGTAGAAATGATTTCTGTAGATTAATTTCAAATGCCCTGGTGAAACTCATTGCTCTGGTACAGAGGTCTCCTCTGATTTGTGCTCTTAACATGCACATTCCTCAGTGGAGAAACCCATTATTGTGCCTTAAACCAGTAAGGACACATTAAACTATCAAAAACCAAAACACTTAATGGAGAGCAGCCTTCAAAACATGTACACATGTGTTTGTGCTTGGGAGGGTGTCTGTATTTTGTGCAACCCATAACTTTATTATTTTTAAAAGGGTGAGAAACAGAGTGTAAGGGGGGACAGTGCAGCACTGCACTGTTGCTGTTGCACCACAAGCTGCAGTGCTGCTTACTAAGATCTTTGCAAAAGTACATGACCCAGGGATTTCAGCATCCTTAGTGTCACCAGTGCATGGATGCTGCAGACAGATGTGTTTGCATGCAAGCGGATTTTTGATGTTTGGTTATATATGTTTAAATACATGTGATTTTAGAGATAGGACATAATTGTGCTTGGTAAATAAAAACTGTTAGAATGCAAAGTGTCCTTTGCCAGGCACAAAGGGGAATATTAAACAGAAGACTAAAAACTATTATTATCAAGTACTGTTACTGATTAATGTGCAGTGCCAGAATGCTTCCCCTTATTCTGTGATGTTTAAGATATCCAGTTCACGGCTGTCCCATTACTTTGCCTGATTCTGATGTTATATTTGACACCGAACACTTCCATCCTGAGGTAGGTCCTTGACAATCTTTAATATGACAAAATGATTTGGGCTTCCTGTCATCCAGTTTAATTCACTTTTCTATCCACACATAAAAAAAGCTCCATCACAATACTAGATGGCCACAAGCAAAGCACGGTTGGTCCCAGCCTAACCCTCAGCTGCACAAGGCATTGCATTGTCATCATAATTGGACGTGATAGATTTCCACTCTGCTTTACTAAAATTTTGTTTGTAATTGAATAAATGTGCCACTCAGAGTTGAAAATACATTAGCCCAGAGCAACAGCAGCATGAGTAATTTTCAAAAGTGTGTGTGCTTTTAATGTACATACATATATAGATACACCTCTATATACACATACGTATAAATAAAATAGGCTGTATGATCTGGTCAAGTGCCTAGCTAAGATTAGAAAAAAAACCCTCATTGCTGCATGGCATCCTGAACTCCATTTTCTCGACGTGTGTTGTACATTTTCCCCCTCAGAGAGGGAGAAAACATAAAAGCAATACTGCAGACTGCTGTGGGGGGAGGGTTTTCTTCCTCACGCTTTCTACTTTTGTCAAGCCACCTGAGAAGTTGATATGAGAAGGGCATTTTAGTATAAAGACATTACTCTGACAGCAAATACAAATGAAATAAAATTGGCCTAAGGCTTTGATGCCAGAACCTGAATGGAGAGCTGAGACTTGGCAACTTTAACACACCAGAGAAATAGAACTAGAATAATTTGCAATGCGGTATGATGAAAGAAGAAAATATAACAAACCCAGAGATTAAAATAGACTTTCCACCTGTGTATATTCGCATTTTGCACTCAAGTTGACCCATAAACATAGCAAAAGATGGATATGTGCACTTTTCGCTTCTTTCGGAACAAAGCTGTTCAACACAGAGGGATACCACATCAGGAGCTTGGCCTTGAGACTCCAGAGGGAAAGCACTGAGGCTCTTGCAATTTGTGGATGAGGCCGTCTTCATGAGCATCTCCTGATTCTGGGAAATAGCCACCACCAGCCACCTTAGGCCATTGCTCTGTTTGCTGACCAGAAAAACAAAGAGGCTTTGTGGTGGAAGAAAATGAATCCTTGAGAGAGAAGGCACTCATAGGACACCTTGTGCATGCCAGTGATGTTTTGGGTTTTTTTCCTGTACATGTACACACACATCCATAATTTCCTCCAAGTCTGATTACTTTTCTTAGCTTAAAAAGTCTGGAATTGAGGATTATTTGGGGTTTCAAGCATATAAATGTGAAAAGCATATAAATACTTGTACAGCATTTTTAACCAGAAGTGATCCTGTCTGCTGCCACAACGCAAAGAGAAAAAATAATAGCCAATGGGTTAAAGACTGAGTTGTTTCACATTAACATGCGGGTCTGTTTATTTTCATATCCTCCAGAAGACATCATTTATTGGTTTCTAATGTTTTTCAGGTTTGTATGACCCAAATATGAATTGTTTGACTTTTTTCTGCAATAGGCATTTTGGCAAGTACTGAATTCATTTTATGGTATTAAGTCAGCTGTAGAGAAAAATAAATAAATTGTTGAAGTATCAGAGCCAATTATGGGCACTGGTTCATGTGCTGGATTCTGCATTTTTCCTTTAGATATTTAAATGATTGCAGTACATAGGCTCAGTCATTCCAAGTCTTTGGATGTATTTAAATCAATTGAAAATCCCTTTTCAACACAAAAGTCAAATACTGTTACAGTGTCTTTAACAAATATTAATGGTTACCTTAAGTTTGTGGTAGGATGTAATTTCTGGTATAAAGTTCCACTTGCTGGTAAAGGCGTAAAGCTACACAGGAAAAGTGCCATGAAGTGCAAGCAATAATAATAACAGCAAGAGCAGCAACAATAGCAACTCTGTTTTTAAAAACCTGGGTTCAAAGACCATGCCATACTCCCCTGCTGGTATAAGTAACTTCAGTTTCTTCAGATGTAGAACTAGATTGAGCAGAGAGTGGTTTGCAGCAAATAAATTAAAGACATCCAGAATATACAGTGTTCTCCTAAAGGGAGGCTTTTGCTATGAGCTCTGTCATACAAATTGTCCTTAGGAAGGAAACCAGGCATTCAAATGAACCAGTCATTAGTTTGCATCTAACTTGTAAGTCTGAATCCTCCAAGTCATTAATTTTGGGTGGGAAGGGCAAGAGTACAGCTATTGTCTGATGCTGTCAGTAGAGCAAGAAAGAGAAGATAGTGGTGCTATCTAGTTCATTGGGAACTTATGTACATTAGAAAAGCAATAACTTTGTCACAAGTATACAAACTATCACAAGTAAAGCTTGATGGAAAAAGCTCCAGCATGCTGCAGTAGCAGTGCATTTGTTTATTATCATATATAGTTTAACCTATTTTTATGTTGACTGATTTTCTGCTTTTCACACAGATATAAAAAAATCCTAGGTTAGGGTGTAAAGGAAGGCAAAGCTTGTAAGTAAGAGCTGGCCAGCTGGTAATGGAGGTTATTAACTAAGGACAAAGCAGACATTTACAACAGCGGGGCAGAAAAGAGAATGAAACAGAGATCTTTAGTTATATTTTTCTCCAAAAATATCACTTTGTGTACGGCAGTTCAAACACTTGGGAAAGAAAAAAAAAAAGTAATAATATGAATGTTTAGGCTTCCCCTAGGCATTTTTCATGCTCTAGATATCCTCAGAATGTAACAGAGCATCCTAGCTCACCACAGAATAATGTCTCAGATATGCCCTTCCCCTCACTGGCTGGAGGGACTAATTTATGAAGAGAGATTAAAAGAATTAAATATAGATAGCTTCTCTAAGTGAAGACTACAGTGGGACAAAAGAATAGCCGACAAATACATGGAGGGGGTAAATTCCTGAGGGAGGTGAATTATTTAGGACAATAGGGGAGGGTTTAACTAAGAGTAATGGGATGAAATTAAGAATAGGAAAAATTAGGATGAATATATAAAAGAAACCTTCTTGACAGCAAGATCCATTTGGTCATGGATGACTGTCCCTTGGGAAGTGATGAAAGACCCATCATTTGATATGTTTAGAGGCAGGCTTCGACAAAATATCAGCTAATGCACTATGGAAAACAACTTGCAGGGAAATGTGTGAGAGGAGTTGGTAGGAATTGTTGGTCTCCTTAGTCTTTCTGTATTACAGCTCATCAAACCAACCCTCCAGCTCAGTGTATTGACTTTGCCATCAGCACGCTTAGACCACATGGATCCAGTGATTGCTGTGTGAGAGCCACTCCAGCACTATTCCCTTGTCCAGGTGGAGACAGGTAAATCTGGCAAGGACTTCTCTTGACATGGGTTCATTTGACAGGTCAAAATGCACATGTTGTCTGCTTCCACTGTAGGGCTTCTCCTGTACTCTGAGGTGCTGAATTATCCTTCCTCCAATTATCTTACACCACCCCATGGAGGCGCTGCAGCAATTTCTTAATTTTTAAAATCCTCCAGCAGAGATGACTTCATGTAGGGAGCTTCTTGAACCCACAAATGCTTGAAATGCCTCCCTCTCTCAGATGTATGTTGGGAAGATAGTTCTTACTGCCACCCCCAGTGACAGCAGCAAGCACTGCAGCTCGAGAATTACACTGCATTTAAGTTTTGCTGTCTGTTATAAAAAGGTGGCAATGGCTTAGTCTTATTTTTAGGAGTAGAAGAGACATGGTTTCTGTAGCTAGCTGCAGGATCCTTTACCCTGTCATATGCCTGGGCATAAGAAAGAGCTGCAGTACAATGCAGTTTGTGCATATCTTTATTATGATTAAAACTGCATTAAATAGAGAGACATGAAGGCCATTGCTTTTAAAGAAGTAGAACACAAAACTACACTTAACATGGTTTTACCAGTCATTCAGACCCTTAAAACAGGCATAATATGCTGTGATGGAAAGGTGTGACTCTCTAGATGCATCTGATTTCCATTATGTAGAAGAGCTCAATTCTGACACTTTAAAATCGTTAAGGCATCCTAGTTGAGGCATGGAATGTTTCTATATTATCCCTGCAAATCTGTCTCACCCAAAGTCTCAATGTGACCCCATCAATTCCCAAGGACTGCACCACCACCCTAAGGGACAAATGCCCTGCAAAATGGGGTTTTGAGAAGGACCAGCCTTGCACAAAATGAATTCAGCAACTCCAGTTTGTCATTTTGCCCTTCTTTTGAACAGAAAAAATACCCACCACCACCAAAAAAAACCATGCTAGTGATTTCTTTTGACTTAAACTGGGCATTCAAAAAGCTGTTTTTATTAATGAATCATATTAAGCCATCAGTGAAAGGCTCCCTGACTCTGTTTAAATAACAGGCTATGATTCCTCCCTCCCGCACCCCCCTTCCCTTTGGCTCCACTGCTATTAATTGAGGAGTTTCTTTGTTTCTTTTCTAATGAAGCTAACAGAACACATCTGTCAGGTGCTTGTATTCTTCACCCGTCTATAGTATGTAATAGCCCAGCTGGAGGCTATAATGCTACACAATACCCCTGGCCGTTACAGCAACTATTTATTCCTGGGCTTTTCCTCAGATAGGGATTTGAAAAAAGTCTGAAATTTGGGCCTAATTGCTATTTACACAGCGATAGACACCTGTTCTAGCTGAGACACTGGCTCATGAATCCCACACCTGAGACCTTAGGGAAAGCGAAGGGGAAAATTTCAAGCAGCTGCCAGTCCAGTTCAGAAACAGAGAGCTTTTCTATGCGATATGTACATACAGTACATAAATTCGTGCCCGCATATTGCCATAGCTACTGTTTCACAGCCAAATGTTCATTTAAAGGCTTAACATATGCTGGTTGTGTGGACATACGTACACAACCAGGAGGAAAGAGTTTTCTGCCTTCACTTCTACATTTTTATTGGACTCTCCCAAATTCTCTGTGCCAGGATTTCTTTCTCCAAAGATCAGTGGCCATGGGTTGCTGCCAGCTGCTGAACTTCCACTCTCGCCTCACATTGTGCAGCACAATTGCTCCATTTTCCCCTTGTTTATGCAAAGGATCCTGCTCTTCCTCTTTGTTTTTATTCAGGAGAGTTTTTCTTGCTACATGCTCCTCAGGAGCAGTAGTCCATGGTGATGGTGGCGGTGGAGCCACACAAAGCTGCTAATGGTGGCCATGCAGTGTAAAACCATGCATGAACCTAATATAAGTTAGCAGCCTCTCCAATGCAGTTAAGAGCTCAAATTGATTAAAATGCAACTAGCTCATAAAACTCCCTGTTTATTACCTCAGATGTTTGTCAAAGACACAGAGCTGAAGAAAAGGTTTCTTTCCTTTTCTCTCCTCTCTTAGTCATTGTCATTCTTCCGCCCCTATTCATTTCTGTTCTGTGCCAAACAGCCCCATTAGTTAGCTGTGGGACAGGAATAAAATGTTATTGCCCTGCCACCTTATCCGATGGCAGCATCCTCTGCCTCTGCTGGGGTTGGGGGGAGCTTTTCACAAAACTTTTCCCTGCAGTCAGGGAGGCCTCTGAGCTTTTTTTGTCAAGACCTCTCTTTTGTGGGAAGGCCTTTTATTCAGTCTGTTACTTTAATCTGGCGATGCTCTGTCATCCCAAGCCCACCTTTATAACACTCTTGTTTGGGGGGAGGGGAGAGGCAGAAGAAGAGGTTGAATAATTAACTGGAAAAATTGGTTCTTATGCCATGCAAAAGACATCTGAGAGCTGCTGAACATCAAATGCAAGAAGGGAAGCTGAGGAATAGGACTGTTAATAGATGGATTTAAAAAAAAAGTGAGAAACGCTCACACAAGGGATGAAATAATACTACCGAGCCAAGCAGAATATTCTAGAGGCTTTTAAAAACATATATATCAGAAAGATGACTCAAGATGGTGTGGGGCACCCAGATTGGTGACAGATGAAGGGGATACTGCTAATATTAATTATTTGCCGCAGGGCTCACAAAAGCAGTTCAGTAACTGAGGACAGAAACAGAAATTCATTTCCCAGAGGAGGAAGAAAGAAGTAGTGAGTGATCCCAGGGTCACTCCAGGACAGGTGATAATGAAATTAGAGTTAATGAAGATTAGGAAGACACCATGGCCAGATGAGCCTACATCCCAAGATTATGAAGATGATGCTGGTAATAAATGTTCCCTGCATACGAAGAGGAACCTTAAAGGTAGAGGGAAACCATGGCTGCATCTTATTTAGCAGGAGTTCTGGGATAATATTAGTCATTAACCTTTTTCTTCTAAAGACTGAAGTTTTAACAGCCACTGAGTATCTAGTGTCACAGACTCATCCAGGTAATGTTGGTAATGCACCTTCTCCATCCCTGGAATAACCCCCAAACTAAAGGGAATGGGTATAGCTGATGGATTACATATAATCTCCTTGCTATTTGGGACAACTTTCCTTCTGGTGAAACCAAATCCTCAGTCTCTAATAGAAACCAAACTATATATACATATAAATATAGTATATATATTTATATTCTTCACTGCAGAAGCTATACATGCTTGTGAATATAAACCACAGGAAGCAAGGTGAAAGCGAGTATAAGTGGAAATGTAGCCCCCTTGCAGAGATAATAAAGTGATGAGGTGACAGCTCTGACCCACTGCTGGCTTGTGCCAGGGTGATTTAGGAGGACACTGCCTCCAGTGGGTAGGGACACAGTGACCAAATATTCACTGTGGTGCACTGATTTCCATTGCCTTGTATGATTTTATATTCAACACAGGTGCTGCCTGGGGCAGCTTTGGGGGTATGCTGTCTCTTCTGCTGCCTGTATAGTCCACTGGGGATGGGCGTGTGGTTACTTAAGGTCCAAGAGAAGACTTTGGGTCTGTGACTCTTGCTGAACAAAACTCCTGCTGATTCATATCCTGTGTCTAGCAGAATACACAGGTTTTCATCATTTTAAATTGCTATGACAGGGTGTTAGTGTTCTCCCTGCCTCACCCATGTTTCACCAGCATGATGCTTTTATGGATCTGTTCTGGGCTGGTGGTTTTATCATCAGCATCAGACTCATCCACTGCTCCTTTCTATTAATGACTGTGTATTCCTTTTTTGACCTGTTTTCATATATAAACTGTTTCTTACATCTTAACACTTCCTGTATATGTGGCAGATCCAATCACCTTCCTCCCTACTTCTGTTATCTGTTATATAAGACAGATGTCTTCACCTGAGCTACAATGATCTTCAGGCCATCCCTTGAAATGCCTTTATACTGTGAAAGTTTTGCAGGAGAGGGCCTTGATTTTTCTTTTCTTTTCTTTTCTTTTCTTTTCTTTTCTTTTCTTTTCTTTTCTTTTCTTTTCTTTTCTTTTCTTTTCTTTTCTTTTCTTTTCTTTTCTTTCCTTTCCTTTCCTTTCCTTTCCTTTCCTTTCCTTTCCTTTCCTTCCCTTCCCTTCCCTTTCCCTTTCCCTTTCCCTTTCCCTTTCCCTTTCCCTTTCCCTTTCCCTTTCCCTTTCCCTTTCCCTTTCCCTTTCCCTTTCCCTTTCCCTTTCCCTTTCCCTTTCCCTTTCCCTTTCCCTTTCCCTTTCCCCTTCCCTTTCCTTTCCCTTTCTTTTCCTTTCTTTTTTCTAATCATGTAAATTGCTTCCCAATTGAGAATGAAAACATTATGCTTTTGAGTAAATTGTAGTAAACCTCTCATATAAATCAGCTTTTTGTATGATGCTGCCTCAAAAGCTTTCTTGTTGTTGAGGTACATAATGCTCAGTTTCCTCCCATTAATTCAGGGTGTTACTTCTGTGATGATTTCTCTCAGCTTTGTTGACCGTAACATTTCTTAAAGAAGATGTGCCTATACCTTTGATTGGACTAAGCCCTACTGAATATTGCATTACTCCAGCTCTGTGTGGTTGTTATGGAAAACAAATTTACAGCTGTGGAGGCGTTTTTTAATCATTAGTTCTGCATCTGAGTTTAACAGTTTTTGATGTTCACCTCGCTTTCCTTTGTTGTCTCTCTAACCAAGATCACTACATCAGGAAAACACAATTGTCAGGATGCCATTCCTGGCTCTCTTTTCTTTGTCATCAGTTAAGCCCTTCTGTGTTACATATGCAAAGTTCAGTAACACTGCTGCAGCAAATGTAATGCAAGCTTAGGGTTACCAGACAGTCTATGTGATAGATCACCATTTTGGTTTGGCTGATTGTTAATGGGTAAAGTTCTAGATAGAAGAGAAAGAAACACTTGATAGATTTTAGAAGTTAGCTTTATATGAAGGCCGCTACTTTCTGTTCATCAGCAGTCAGAATAATCATCAACAGTGGTTTATTTCCAGCTCTGGCTGTTTTTCAGATTTCTGTCTAAATTGGTTAAATCTGAATCACAGGTTACTTCCAAACTTTACACCATGTTCTTTTTAATGACAAAGTGAAAAATAAAGTCATTGGGTCATTCAGAAGTTTTGAAGTGGAATAGTTTGCAAAGCTTAATCATGATTTAAAAACCAGCCAATTTTGATCATTATTGCAATGTTATCTTTGTTCATGTTTATTGCCTTTGTTCATGTTGAAAAACACTCAGCCTTGTAGAAGTCCTGCTTATTTTCAGCAGCACTATACCCAAGATATCACACAGTTAATTTTGGGAGAGAACTTAATACTGTATGCTCTGATCTTCCTCTGGGAAATATTTTCTGGACCAGCATATTTATGCCTGTGTATAATCTGAAATACAGAATATACATACCCAAATGTATACGTATGTGTGCCTAATAAAACCACATAAATCTATAAAACAGGTCTCCTGAAATCAGTGAGACTGTTCATGGATAAAGACATTGCACAGTGTAGTATACAAAAGGAGCAGATTTCAGAACTTTTAAACCCAGTTCTAGGAATCGAATGAATGGATTCAAAATAGATGGGAAGAGGCTGATGAGGGCTTCTTAGGCTGTGAACTCATGACTCAGGGCCTCACAACACTCTGTGTTTGTACACCACCTTGCACAATAGAGTTCTGTGGTTTTGTCTCACTCTTGGGTACAGTGGTAGTGAAAACTATTAACAGTGACCACACCTATCAGTGGGACTGGTGGGGTCCATCCTTCCCACATGTGAACATCTGGCCGCACAGACCATGTCCCTTTTACCAGGAACTTCAAAACATCCTTGTGGCCAAGACAGTAATTCCTTACAGAGGAAATTAATGTTGGGAGACTATTTAATGCATTTTAAACTGCCTTTGAAAGCTATTTAGCAGGTGGAAACAAAGGAAGAGATTCAGCAGCATGTGACCAGCCAGTGCTCAGTGGACCACAAAAAGACTGGAGTCAGGCTATCAGAGACACTTCCAGATGTTGTCCAAGAGCATCTATTTGACCGAATATGTGGAATAATAGAGAAGTACAGATGTGAGAAAGCTACATCTGAGTTCTCAGAGAAAGAACCATGCCTATACATGATATAGATATTATATGGTTGCTTGGCATAGTCCAGGAGTTCATTTTACATTCAGTGCTTAACCTCTTTTCCCTCCAAGGTACAAATGTCAATATTGGATTTTCTCTGGTTGAATGAATGTGTCACAGCACAGATTAACCGCTGGCAGTGATAAAGGACTTTCACTTGCCAAAACTAAATTTCCCACAAATGGATCAGAACAGTCTAAGGTACAGAAAAGAAGCAAGATGGGAAATCTTGCCAGATTTAGTCATGATGGTTCATTAAACTGATCTTAGGTCTTTAGCGTATGTGCTTTATCTAGGAGCTCCTGCTTTCAGTTGGCAGGAAGTACAGGCTTGTGTGTCCTGGCGTGTCTCTGTACAAATGCATGTACACTTGGGGACAAGGTGGCAGGGCAGTAGTTAATGAGACAGATAAAGCTAATGCTTATCACAGTGGAGTTCCTCAAAAGCCCACTACTCTCTTCAGTTATTCTTATGTTCACAGTGTCAGCCGAATTTTCCCTCTCACTCTCAGGTTGATGATGCTGTAGCACCATTTATTGTTGTGCTTTGTTAATTGCAGAGCGGCGTGCGAGGCAGGTGGGCTGCAAGAGGACATGGTCCCTGTGAGCTGGGGTGGGTGGGAGCTTTGCTTCTGGGGGCTCCTGGCTGCTGCTTGTCACACTCCTGGATGTCTGAGTGCCTTAAAAATTGCAGCTCCTTCTCCCACCCCATAAACTTGAACAGCATCTCTTGTTCCTGCATAACGAATCTCTTCCCTTGTTTACATCTTAACATAGGTTGTATGGTGTGCTCGACACACTGGAGGGAAGGAATGCCGTCCAGAGGTACCTTGACATGCTTGAGAGGTGGGTCAATGCCAACCTCATGAAGTTCAACAAGGCCAAGTGCAAGGTCCTGCACATGGGTTAGGGCAATCCCAGGCACAAATACAGGCTGGGCAGAGACTGGACTGAAAGCAGCCATAAGAAGGACTTTGGGGTGGTTGTTGACAAGAAGCTCAACATGAGCCAGCTTCATTGTGTGCTTGCAGCCCAGAAAGTCAACTGTATCCTGGGCTGCATCAAAAGAAGCGTTACCAGCAGTTCGAGGGAGGTGATTCTCCCCCTCTACTCTGCTCTCATGAGTACTGTGTCCACCTCTGGGGACATCAGCATATGAGGGACATGGAGCTGTTGGAGTTAGTCCAGAGAAGGCCGCAAAGATGCTCTGAGAGCTGGAGCACCTCTCCTGTGAAGACAGGCTGAGAGAGTGGGGCTTGTTCAGCCTGGAGAAGAGAAGGCTCCAGGGAGATCTTAGAGAAACTTCCAGGAGCTAATGGGGACCTAGAGAGGGACTTTTTACAAAAGCATGTAGCAATAGGACAAGGGGGAATAGCCTTACACTGAACGAGGGGAGATTTAGATTAAACATTAGGCTATTATTTGCCATGAGGGTGGTGAGTCACTGGCACAGGTTGCCCAGAGAAGCTGTGGCTACCCCATCCCTGGCAGTGTTCAAGGCCAGGTTGGATGGGGCTTGGAGCAACCTGGTCAAGTGGAAAATGTCACTGCCCATGGCAGGGGGTTGGAACTGCATGATCTTTAAGTTCCCTTCCAACCCAATGCATTCTATGGTCCTATGATTCTGTGATAGGTTGTTAAAGTTAGCTCAGCTCACCTCACCTCAGATTTAGCTCTTACTGGAAAACTGACCTGCCCTTATTTATTCTTTCAACTTTTGTGCTCTCCGCAAAGCTCAATGGCAGCAACTTTTTATGTTCTTCTGGTTCACTGATTCTATTTTTCCTCTTTTTTCAGAGGCCTCTATCATTTTTCCACTTCTGTGATTTTTAAATTTTACATGTTTATTGCCTTATTAATCATCATGAAAAGAGGATGGGAGGACAGGGAGGACAGAAAGAATAGGATACACATGCATCTGTTATTAATATATAATGGATATAGTAATGTTGTCCCAATTGTTTGCCACCAAATGTTAGCATTCACAACAGTGACTTGCAAGGCAATGTGTTACTGAAGTGTGGTGAGCGCAAGATTCAAAGCACAAATCTGCTTTCTGTTTTCTTTGACTTTACATGACTGTTCACTGGGAGATAATTGCAAACACAGGCATCTAGTAGGCAGTAGAAAAGGATATACCAAAGAGCTGTGGGTCTCATTTTTCTGGGCTGCAGGAGTACACAAGTAAGGTCAGAAGTGGTGTGACTGGATGGTGAAAAGCACAAAAAATACTGCATATTTTTAAAGTAGCAGTTTTATGTAACTTGAACTGAAGAGCTCAAAAGGTCAGCTGAGCCTTTTTTGTGTTTGAAAAGTGGCGACCTTCAGTAAAATGAGTTAAAGGTCACTATTAAAAGAGACTCCTCAGTTGATCAAGGAGTTGGAAATTACCTTTAACTTGAAGAAGATTCTGTGCCATCGGCGATGTTACAGGTGTCAATACATGATAAAATGAGCATCAAAACTATATAATGGCTAATCTGTAATTTTTTTAAAAGCAAACTTTTGATACTTTCCAATTATGAGATTTCACGAGTGATGGCTAAAACTACAAGTGTCCTGTTACGTATATACAACACACTTGACTTAAAGCTTGTTCCATTTTGCTGGGCTCTAAGGACTATCATGCCACAAAGGCCTGTGATGGGCCAGCTGGACAAGCAAAGGAGCAGGAGATGCGGAAATTACACCAATTCTTGTTGCAGCCAGAGCATGTCTTGGATGAAATTGTCCTGTCTTAACTGAAAAACATGCACTGATCTAAAATCAGTATGACACAAGTAAAATGGATTATTTTTTTTCTTTGTTAAATAACATAAAAGCAACTGTATTATTGCTCTAAGGTAGTAGTTAGTATGAATTACTGGTATGTATATATTAGTATATAGATTGTAATGATATTTTTATTACAGTAATAGTAACAGAAAAGAGTCAAACAGCTTGACACATCCAATAATTTCATGGGGAATCAGTATCTAATTGATCCTAAAAGGACCTATTGAGGACATCTCTGCCACTGGAGGAACAGAAGATGGTAAACAACATCAGTTTCTGACCCTGGTGATCTGCGAGCAGCCCAGCGCTCTTCTGCTGTGTACCAAGGAGCACAGGGGGAAAGGTTGGAGCAATGTCGTTTCCATTTAGGTTGGGTTTTTTTCTATTGTGTTTACATACTGCATTCCCTGTCTATGTAAGCCTGACAGCAAGAAGATAACTGTGATACTAACAGATTTTTTGTGTGATATCTGTTCCTCAAGACCAGTGATTTACAAAGTTCTACCAAAGCCCTGAAAATAGCATAATCAGCAAATACCACCCTGAAAGGTAGAAGCAATGTTTTATTATGGAATGCAAATGCAAATATAAATATAAAGGAGAGGGGGAGATGGCCAATAACTAGGGGCTGATCCAGGGAAGAGGGTAGGTGAGGACAGGGCATCCATCTCATGTATGACAAGAAACACTGGCATAAACCTAGAAGCTGGCCCTAAAAGGGCAGCCAAGCTAACTGCCTCCATCAGACATGCCTAGTCTGACTGGCACACTGTAGGATGTGGCAGGTTCCAGGTTCCCATGCCTTGGGCAAGCACTTGAGCAAAGGGTTCTGTAGCCCCAATACGGACACATGCACCTGGTTTCCTCCTCACAAGGGTGCAGGTGGTACTGGGGAGAGGATTGGTCTCAAGGGGGTCTGGTTCCAGCATGAAGTGAGATCATTCTCTCTCTGATGTTGCCTAAATTAGCTGAAGTTTCATATTCAGACAATATTCCGACATTTTGTTCTTGTGTAGCTGCTTGCAGGTTCTCAATTGAATGTTTGACCCTGACTGAACAGTACACGAGGGAGCTTTTCTCCCTCCAGCTTTTATCCATCGTGTTGCTTTGCAATGAACATGTCTGGTGTGGTCTGTTGCTGAAAACTGAGGTATCCTTTGGGGGAAGGAACTGGCATAAAAGTCAGCTGTAGCGCCTGTCACCTGGCACAAGCTGTACAGGTCTCAAAAGCAGATGTGCTCTGTGCCAGGCTGCCCACCATGCCCAAACAGTGCCAACCACTCATTGCAGCTGGGATGTAACACCTCTTCAGCAACACCTTGGGTTTAAGGGCTAGATTGTGACTGAGAATTTCTTGGTCTTGTTGGCTCAGGCCAGGCTTAAAGGAGTAGTGGGGAGGGTTTGGCTCTGGCAAGCAGCGGCTGCTGGTGAGGCAAGTAGGATGGTCAGAAAGCAACAGGGCAAGAAGTTCTGGTGTGGCCATGTGGTGAATGAGGCCATGCTCATCATGAGCAAGGGGAAGCTGCTGCTTGTGGCACCAGCAGACCTTGTCTGGTGGCACATCCCTCTGCAGTACAGATGGCACTGAGAGCACCAGGCAGCTCTTCCTTGTGAGCGGCTCTTCCTTGTGGGCTGCTCACTGCACTGCAGTAACCACAGGCGATTAAGTGGCAGCTTGACTGGCCACCTCTCCTTGCAGGAAGTGCTGAGGACCTGCATTTTTACTCAAAATGACCCCGAGGTGTGCAGTGCAGGTGTCTCAACAAGGGATGGTGATGTGCAGACAGTGCATGGTTTAGGAGATTGGTTACAATCCAAATGTGGAGCCTTTCCCCTCTCATTTCCACAGGCCTGTTTGCCTCTTGCAAGCCATATCTGACCTCCTGCATGGCTCCTCCGCAATATGTGTGCAAAGGGTTTGGTCCAGGTCCTGCAAGCTCTGAGCACTGTTCATCTGCCGCATCTGGGTGCATGGGGTTTGCTGTGCTTGATCTGCAAGGAGAACCCTTCCTTCTCACACTGCCATCAGCTCTGCTTTTCCTTCAGCACTCAACTTTGCATGCAAAAAGTTTATACTGATAACTTAAAAAGAAAACATCAATGATTGGAGTCAGAGCAATAAAAGTGAAGTGCATGGCTGCTGCCAGGCTTCTTTCTCACTCCTTGGTGTTCTGGCTCCAGCATTCAAGCAATAGATTTAAATATAAAACAGATCATTAACGGCTGGCTCAACATCTGCTAATATTATTTTCCTTGCATTGTCTGTGCGTCTTTGTTTATCTCAGTGTGTTACTTTGTTTTTCCCCTTTTATAATAAGGATCATTCCTTTATTTTAAAGCGCTGCATCAATTTTCAATTGCTTGGGCTCTTGGAGCCTCCCACGCTTTGCCCACATGCTTGCACCGCACGAAGAGGTGGAGAAACAAAGCGAATGCGAAGCGTGGGATGATTGTTGCTTCAAAAAACCAGTAATTAAGAATCTGTTAGAAAAATAACAACTGAGTTTAATAAGAGCTTAACTTAGCTGCGTGAGCTGGACAGAGAGAGACTCCTGGGCTGTTTCATAGAAACCAAGCAGCTTGACTCTTCAGGAGTCTTTCAAGTGACATTGAAGTGGATTCATGAAACTCCAGTAAGAGGCATTGTTCTTGTTTCTATTGGAGTTCTTGTTCTTTTTCTTTTGAAGAAATTATAATAACTAGCATTGTAATGAAAATTCAAATGCAAAAATTTAAAACTTTGGTATAAAATGTACCCTTATACTAAGATAGCTGATTTATATCAACAAAATCCTGGGCAATTCTCAGTTAAGCCCCAAAGCCTGTTGTTATTATACATATCCCTCTACCTCCATATCACGGTGCAGATGATACAATATGCAAAATCACCAGCTGTTCAGATATTCATGGAGTACTTAAGCTAAGTGAATTGAGGCTGTACTGTACTCTTTTACCTTGAAATTCATCCATATTTCTTTTGTCCGCACTCTCCCAACTTCATACCTCTTCAAGTTCATTACATTTATCCTGATGAAAAAGAACTAAAGAGAGAAATTAGATCTGTAAATACCTACTGAACATAACTTTCTGTGAAGCAGATGGACTTATAATATGGTATCATATGAGTAGAGCCGTCTTCTGCTTAGAGCTGTTCAAGAGGATCTCACTCCTTACTTGCCAGAGACAAGAGTGTCTTTCAAATAGTCTTCCCTTTTCTGTTCACCAAGCAGAAGCAAAAAGCCCCTTTCATCTTCCTAGTCCTCAAGAGGTCTTTCACTGCATGAAAGGGTTTCTTGTTGTCCAGAGGAGTCCTCATCCCTGAAAGAGCATAGATTCTCCACCACTTTTAAGACTCTTGCAGCTCAGGAATTCCAGGTTCAGTTCTTCATTGCTGGTCCTAGGCTGAGAAGCACTACAGCTCTCTTTGTGCCTCTTACCTGGGCCTGGGTCAGCAGTCTTGAGGTGCTAGCATGTTTGGAGACAAATGTCAGAAGATGACTGTGAAAGCATGGCCAAATACCCTTGCTGTAACCTCTGTTTCTTCAAAGATCTCCGTTGCCTGTTTTCATCTTCAATGCTTGCTGGGATTTTGTTGGGACTGGTACCACTTACTGTACATCTGCCCTAGAAGTCTGTAGAACCCCAGACAGTGGGTCTTGACAGTCATCTCCACCACTTTAATACAGGCACAGACTGTCCCATGTCACCCAGAGAGCTCTGAAAAGTCCTTCTTTATAGTATGTGTTGCTAGTTGACATTGTCTTTTAGGGGCCTTAAATTTGCAATATAGGTGAAGGGTGATAGTAGTATGTTATTGGTGACTCCATAAGTAAAAGTCAAACCAAAACAAACTAGTCCTGCCTCAGCATGACTGTTTCCTTTCTGCTACCTCTGTCATGCTGTGGTTTGACTTGGGAATGTCACATTTACAAAAGACTTGATCAATAAAATGTTGTCTCAATTTTTATAACAGCTGGTAGCCCGTTTATGTCAGAGAGAAGTGCAAGTTGTATTATCCAGTCTCAGGATGGTTGGGCTGGAGGAGAAATGAAGCACTTGCAAAATCCATCCCTGGAGTGACAAAATTTGGAGATGTCTCTGGTGCTCACTCATCCTTTGGCTTAAAGAGGTATTGCAAGACCCTCCTTGGTGGTAACTGAGATATTACCTCATTACAGTGAAATGTTAAGACAGATAGTAGTTGCAGTAGCTCAATAATGATAACTCAGTAGTCCGAAAATTTCCTTTGGGTATCTCACATGAAACACTTCAAAAGCTGAGGCACGTCATTCTCAGTATGGAGCAATAATTTGAAATTCTGCAGATCCAGATGCTTGCTTCCCACTGAATTCATTGTAAATCACATGCATTTGTACTGTCTAAGTCTGGGCAAACAGCTCTCACCCGAGGAAACAAGTTGTGCTCAAGTCTGCATAAACAAACCCACACACCGAGTTTATTGCACAAGGCGAAAGTCCACTCCTAAACACAGGTGTGGAAATCAGACTGTCAACTTCCCCACATGAAGGCGAGAAGAGGCAATGTTTCATTGCTATGGAAAGCCAGGATACCTTCTCAATGGTCCTTCAACCATCACCCATCTGATTGGTGTTTCCTGGTTTGCATTTGCACAGAAAGTAGTTTTCAGTCAGGGTCACTCTTTTCCTGCAAGCAACTTACAGAGTGGTTGGAATGCATTTGAACAGCGTGTGGAATTGGAAGATAAAGTTCATCCCTCCATAAAGGGAGTGTTGGAGAAGGATCATCAGAAATCAAGTGGATCTCAAGCTGATGGAGCCCATCATTGACATGAGCAAACAGCATCAGAAGCTGAGGTTTCCCATCTGCTCCAGGGCTGGCAGCTGCTTCACTGCATGACAAAACCAAAGGTATGACACCATTTTGCTTCTGTGCTTCTTCAATGCTTCTCTCACATTTTAAATAAACTTTTGACTTCTGTCCAAATCCAGTTAATTGGGAGGAAAACTCAAACTGTTGCAGACACATGGAAAGAGGTGATAAATACAGTCTGCCTGATATTATACAGTAATTGAGCTTGTACGAATCATAACTTTTCAATCTTTTATTAAAATAATGGGATTGAGTTTTGGAATACACTTTTTTTAAAAAGGTGGCTATGTTGGAGATCATCATCCACACCAAAGTTGTTTTGGCTCGTCACAGCCCAACTTCTCCTGTGTCAGCTGTTGATAATTTTTCAGTATCCAACCTGGAATACTACCTGAACTTCTGAAAAAAACAATCTGCTTCCAAAACACGTGAAAGGCTTCAGTATACAAATAATGAATAGCTCCTGGACAGAGTTTCAAAGGCCCTAATTCTTTCCAATGCTTTGAATTGTGGTTGTATGTCCCAGACTGCTATTGTCCATGCGTCTTTCTGAGTGAGCTTGCATGAAGCAGGTGCCTGTCCATCAAGCTTTCCTGGCTTTTTGTGAAAGCATCTTTTGTCATTGTAGCAAAGGATTTTAGAGAAAGTTACTGATGTATGAAAAGAAACTTCATTATTGTTGCTACCAGCCAGGTAGATGGAGAAGTTTAAGTCTAAAACCCCATGGAGCTTTCCTGAGAATTTGAGTCTAGTATATCTACAGCCATTTTTGCAGGGAGGCAGGCACTTGCTCTGAGCTCTGACTGTTCTCATGCACACTTTTTCTCATCTGGGCAGATTCTGTGGGGTTTGGCACCACACTGGTGTAGCCACATGTTTCCTGACTGGCTTGGAGTGTGGTCAGATTAAGCTTGAGTCTGCCTGCAAAATGCTGTGTAGACATAGCCTTTGATGTGCTCCTGAGCCAGATGTAGCACTTTCCAGCATAAGGAATGTGGAATAACAAGTTTTATGACATCTGGCATTGCAAATGTTGCCCCAGATTGAGCATTGGTTCCTATCCAAAATTATAATCTCTCTTTGTGGGATGCACTTACTTAGGATCTGTATCTCCAGTGCTCAAGTGTTTTTCTCACAGCTCGCATTTGCTTGAGCAAAATAGATGGTGCCTTGCATGTGTATCCATGCAAATGGTTAATTTGCAGGTGAAAATTAACTGTTCCTAATAGCTGGAAATAATTAGAAAAATGAAGAATCACAGAGAAGCTGATACTCTTCTGTTAAAGGTCTTGTAAATAAAACAAAGGAAAGAAGTGGCAGCTTATGTATCAGGGCTGTTTACTGTCCCCAAGTTGAGGAATGTTTTCTTGACTGAGCACTGTCTCTGCCAAATGACTCATGAAGAGCATTGTTGTGGCATAAATTGAAGTCAAGGGAAGTCAGTATTGTTATAGGCATTCTGATCTGACATGGACTGTTTCTGTAGAGTGACTGGACTTCATGCTCTACAATGGAGCACATATGTCAACACCCACAACTTCATGCAGGCTAGGGAAGAAGCAAGATAATAACATAGCTGTGAAAACTTTGGGGAAAGAAGCTGAGCAGGGAGAATCTGTATGTGATGTCTATGGGGCTTGTGGACACTTAGCAGCTGCAAAAAGCCAGACCACTGATGGTGGTGCTTAATATATTGATATAGATGCTGAGTTGCAGGCACAAAACCATGGAAGTTTTGGGGGGATCCAGCTGGCTGTCCGTGTTTACGCTCCTTGAATGTATGGCAGGAGACATCTAAGTACATGCTCACTATACTGTAAGACCACTTGGAGGGAAAAGCTGTAGCAGGCAAAGGTTCCTGATACCTCCAATGTAACTTCTCTGTTCTCAGACAATTGTGCATCAGTTCATTTATTTTAAGTAAGATGTAGAGCGGTATGGAGCTGACATGAAAATCACATGAAGCCAGTCAGGAAAAGTTAGTCTTGCAATCTTGGATATCCCTAAGAAACCGTGATCAACCTGATATAGAAATGTCCTTGCAGGCATTGTTGAGATAGGTACCCAGGAAAATCCTGGGAATAGATTAGATGTAGTATCTTGTCCTAAAAATGCTGTGTCATGTGAGTGCTGATACCTCTTATCTTGCTGATAAAGTGCGCAAGCACAAAGGGTACCCCGCTGCCCCTCCCAAACTCAACAGCTGCTACTTGGAAGAGGCTTTTTTTCCCCCTAATTGGTATTAGATGATGAGGATGCCACAGGCTTTGAAATACTGGAAGCCAGCACTGATCACGCTTACAGATAGCTGAACAATACAGTGCAATGTAAACTAGGCAAACAAATCCATCTGGGTTGCCAGAGAAGGCAGAGAAAAGCTCTAATCTTCTAGAAGCAGCTGTTGGCCAAGCTGACATTGAAAGGCATTATTTTTAAAATGAAAGCTTCTGTGCGGGTGATGAAAGCTGCTGGATTTCTTGCTTTGGACTGGAAGCACTTGTCAGTAGCTCAGGCAGAGATCAAAATCGATGAGTGCTGCAGAGCAAGAGTAATAAGCAGGACCCTCTTTGGTGGGTAATGGGTTCCTGTCCACTCTGAGAATACCTGCTTACTGGGGCAGGGTGGGAGCAGTGCTGAGCCAGGGCAGGACAGCTGATGGTGGACCTGAGCTGGCTGAGAGCCGGGCTGCAGTACACACCCTACCTCAGATGCTCACCGCACTGTATACGGTAGGAAGCAGGTATCCTGATCAGATTCCTCTTGGAGAAGTCCCAAAGCATGGGGAAGCTTATGGCCAGACATTAGCCCATGCAGAGTCCTAGTGTGGACCTTGTCAGGATGGTTAAGTGAGCAAAACCTTTCTACAGCCTCTGACAGCAAACAAGTAATGTCAGGAGTCTGGATGTGCTGCTCATGCAAACCAAGTTACTTCAGTCAAAGCAGATTTATTCCAGTACAACTGAGTCAAACCTAGGGCTTTTGCCAATATAATATTACAAAGTCAGAGGAAAAACTCCCCAAACCCTAAAATTACACAGTCATACTGGCAAGTGTCTTTAGAAGCCTAATCTTAGTGCCTGAAAAGTTCAGTAAAAAAACCCAAAACAAACAAAAACAAAAAAGAGAGAGAATAATTTCATTTATGAGGATAGTGTTGTTAGCATCAATAAGCATGTGGGTTTTCATCCAGTGTGAGATGATGCAGTTCAAATTTGGAAGAGCAAAGGAGAAGAGATCTCGCATGTGTACAGTGCTCTCAGAAGCCTAGAGTAAGTAGGTAACTTGATAAGTTACCAATGGCAGTAGCAGCTGGTAAAAGTTGTAATATATTTATATTTCTTGGTTTTAACAGTCTGTGATGCCTGAAGGATGCTACAAAGATCCATATTTTTATTTATTGCACTGTGGCTGTCAGAAAAATAAACCCCACCTCTACCAGGATAAGGAGCACTATTATCCATGCTGTAAACAGGGACGCTAGACTACAGAGGAGGTTGCTCAGAGCTGTGGAGTCATGGCAGGGCTGTCAGACATTAGCAGAGGCAGGGCCAGGACCTAGGTCTCCTTTGCAGAGAAGAGGTGTGGCATTGGAGGATGCCACATTGGGGTCTGTTGTGAGCAGTTGGTAGTTCCCCTTGTACATGGCAACTGATGAAGTAGCAAACTTGACTTCAGGCTTTTAGGCTTGGAAGCTGGAAGGAGAAGAATAATATCCAGGGTTACTGTGAAGCTCCCTCTCTGAAAGCAAGTTGTCCTTTGGGCATTGATGCTAGTGTTTTGCCTGTTGGAGCAAACATGGGAGCGGAGGAGCAAGCAAAATGTTTCATTACCCTCCTTGCCAGAAAGTTGAAAGAATGTGACAGGGAGACTTATTTAGCTGTAAAATCATATGGACCATAGTGTCTAAATACATTTTGTTTTCCTGTTAAACTCCATTTATAAGAGTGACAAGAAAACTAATAAAATCTACTAAGAACAAGGATGGTAATTCAGCACTCGGAGAGTAAGAGAGAAGATCTGTATCTGAGGACTGCCTATGCTGCTCTAACATCTTCAAGTCATGCCTGAAGTACACATACTTCTGATGAGCTATGAGCCTGCACAGGAGGGTTTTTTTCCTATCACTTTTTTCTTCTAGACAACATCTACTGCCTGTCTTCTGAGGTTTTTCATACAAAGTTGTTGCCAGCTAGATTTACAGAGAGAAGTTAAAAGGCTCAGTAGGCAATGCAATGTTTTGAGAGATGAAAAACAAACCATCCCAGACTCAGCTGTAGGTTGCTTTATAGAAGAGGTCTCTCCTCAGTTTGCACTGGTTTGTGGTGACTTCCATCGCAACCTTGTCAATTAAATATGAGATGTCACATTTTTAGAAGTGCATCCATCAACAGACATGCATAGGTCTAATGAGTCAGTCATCTGCTTGATAAGGACCAGTCAATACACTGCACTTTCAGATGCACCTATTCTAACAGCTTTGCTCTTTTGTATTTGCTTTTGTCTCTTAATTTTTCCACACAATTTTTAAAAAAGAGAAATGATGCATTTTTTAATGAACATTTCAAAAACTAATTCAATATCCTTATTTAAAGTAAATGATGAAAAACAAGGAGAAAAACACCAAAGAATTTAAAGCCAAAACCCAAAATACAGTTTAGTGGAATAACTCTATGTCCAGACTTGAGATTTATGTTGTTAGGTTTTGGTGTCCTGGTGATCAACCTTTATCTTAATAGTTCTTGCCCACTGCTGTTTTGAGGTCAGGTAGTATGTGGTTAAACAGCTGCTGTACTCCGACCAGAGGTGGAAGCATTTCCATGATGGTCTGAAAAGAACTAGTGTACGGCATTTGTACAGCTCTTTGGGGATCTTCCTGGATGAAAGGCACTATTATACGGGTAAGATCATTATCATTATCATGAAAAACCTTCTCAAGGAAGCAATTCCACCTTCTGCTTCTGACACCTCATTTCTCTGTTGTCTCAGGAGCCTCTTTTGTATCTCCTAGGAGTGTCAGTTCACATCTTAATCTCTTTGTATGTAATCTCATTACAGATAATCCCATTTACTGGAGATGTCAGTACTTCTCCTCCATGTGAGGAAGGATTTCCACAAGGATCATTTTGTAACTGATCCCAGCTACATTCACTGTATAAAACGTACTGGCTGTAGCTGGAATTAACATAAGGTTAGGTTTGCCATGGGCAGGGAAATTCAAGGAAGAAAGGAAAAAAAAGACAGAAAGAAAGAGAGGGAGAGAAAAAGAGAGGGTGGAAGAAAGAGGAAAGAAAAAGAGAAAGAAAGAGAAATAAATAAATAAATAATGAAAGAAAAAGAAAAAAGAAAGAAAAAGAAAAAAGAAAGAAGAAAGAGAAAGAAGAAAGAAAAAGAAGAAAGAAAGAAAGAAAGAAAGAAAGAAAGAAAGAAAGAAAGAAAGAAAGAAAGAAAGAAAAAAGAACTTTTTCTGCTAGTAATATCTTTTATATATATATATATCTCATTATTTACATGAGAAAGGAATTTTCCCTTTAAAAAAAATCAAGGTTTATAAAAAGTTAATAAAAAAGAAGTTTGGAAATTATTTTCACAGCCATACATCTTCAGTCGGGTCTGCATGGTAGAGACAGATGCACTGTGAGTTTTCCTCACTTTGATCTCTTGCCTTTTAGTAACTCTTGTCAATTAGGAAGGATATAGTCTACTTTCAATTCATTAAGTGCACCACAATTGTCAGTTAGTGACAGACTCAGGGGAGGCCAGGACTAAGTAAACATGGAAGATAAATTATACAAGAATAGCACACTTTTGAGAAAAATGGGGCTCTCTTCATATAATATGCTTATCCTTAAAATCTTGAGTAAGCTCCTATTGTTGATAAAAGTCCAAACCCTCATATTCTTAAAGGGAAGAGTGGGGAAAAAAAAGCAGTCACTCTCCTTTGACGGTTTGAAAAAAGAAAAGATGTTTGTACCACTCACTGACTGGCTAATGAATAATCAGATTTCACAGCTTGAGTGCTGGGGTGGTAATTTGGTTGCACGCCATGCTCCAAATCCATGGAATAGTGCTTCATTAATGTGAAGACCTGTATAATCAAACAATTAGCAGTCTCTCTGCTGCTAAAGCAGCTTTTCATCAGCATATATACTTCGTTGTAAGATGAGTCTCAAATTACCGGATCTGACAGCAACTAGTCTTTTACTAAATCACAGCAGTAGTAAAGTAGGGTGGACAGAGCATTCATTTTTTAACCCATTTCTACATCTGCGAGACGTTCATTCTATCTATGCCACATATATAACTACCATTTGGAAGGTGATGTCACTATAGGTGAACGGAAATTTCATTTAAATAAGTATATCACAGATAAGATCTTTTTAACAGGATGTTCGAGTGCCATAAATTAGCAGTGATATGTTGATACTTCTCACCTCACCTACTTCTCACTTCACTTGTCTCCCAGGAAGGAGGAAGAGACTTCTACCCATATTCCAGTACCCAAATGTCACCCTCTTCCCTTCCTTGTACAGAGTTTAACCATATAGGCAGAAGGAAGCACCACAAGTTTCGACTCTTTTTCTATGCTTTAACATTGGATTCTGCTGAGGTCCAAGGGAAACTGCCCTCTGCTCTCCGGTTCATTTGAAAACAGCTCAGCTAGGGGAGAGAAGGTGGGAAAAGTGAAAATGAGTCCAGACTGCAACATTAATGTTCACGTATGGGTATGAGTCTCACACTTTTTCAAGCTCACAAACCCCTGGTGCACAGGGTATCTTATGCCTCTTATGTCCATGGCAGCTTGGAATGTGGTTGGCACCTTCCAGGGAACAAAAGCATCGATACGGGCCTGAGCAACTGCTCTTGCACCTGCTGCCTCCAGACTGGTGGGCAACGGAGGGGTGCATTGGAAGGATGGGGCAATGCATAGGGCCAGAGTAAACAAAGTTTACGAAAAGATACAGTGTTTTGTATATAAATGGGTTTGTAGAGCATTCTCATGCTCTAATTACAGATGTTTCCCTTCATATTCACAGATTAGGCTTAGTATTATTTATTTGTGTACATGCTACATAGTGGGGGTTTTTTTCCTCTTTAGTATTGCCTTAATTTTTCAGGAATCAGATGAATGTCAGTGGATTTGTTTTATCCTGTGGCCCAGCAGGTGCTAGTTGCGGGGTGTACTGGAAACATCTAGCAAGTATTTGTGATGTTGGCATAAATATTGCACCAGAACCTTAGCTTGTGTGAGATGGTGCAATGAAGTCTATTTGTGTCAGCTGAGATATTGACCCATTACATTTATGACCTAGTTTAGCAATAGCTGTTCCGAGGTGGAACAGTGCTGCAGTTTTTTCATGGCTGCAGCGTTTTATCTGGTTTTCGTTTTTTTCCCATTTGCAGAAAAAAAGAAAAATAAAAATAGATATTTTACATGTTATGGATGCTGTTCATGTTCTGGGACCCAAATATCTGAAGTCCTACCCGTGGTAGACGAAAGGCTTGGTAACTCAAAGTACCTGTCAGTCTGCCCTATCTAAACTGGTGCTTTTTACATATCAGATGTAGAAGTCATGGTGAGTTCAGGTTCATGCTAGGGAAGGTTTTTCCAAGAGCAATCCTAAAACCGGACCATTTCCTGTTTCCGATATCTGTGTCAGTCTAATACCAACTTGAGAAGACCATGCTTCAGAAATCATCCTGTTAAATCAGAAACAGAGAGATGGAAACTGGAGAAGGACAAAACATCCCTCAAGCTGAAGACCCAGTTTTCAGCAAGAGCTGTGAGGTACCAATGCATAATCACCTTTAATACAGCTGGACTGCACTAGCATTTCCAGCTAAGCTGTGATCTCCTTTTGACTTCCAAGACTGCAGTCACTGAATGTGGAAAATCTGTCTCGCTTCAGTGGTCATTTGTTGATCTGGGAATTGCCCTCACTGTCGGGTGCACAAGCAGAGGATGGGACCCTGCACAGGATCCAGCCCCTGCTCCTTGCCCGTATGTGCTGCTGCTGACTCATGAAGGGCACCGTTGGGTCAAAATGGCTACAGTTTCTGCAGAAATGAAATCTTAAATTAAACAAGCAGGTAGGTGATGTGGTTTTTGTTGTTTTGTTGTTTGTTTAACAGTATGATGTACCTTAATGCCTCTTTCCAATGCACACCAAACATTCCTCTGGCACAGGCTGTGTCTCAACCATTGTATAAGCAAGCCATCTGTAAAGAACTGCACAAATAAAGGTTTGCATTTCAGGCCATGGAGTTGACTGGTTCGATATTTCTAATGCCTGGCTAATTTCTAACATGGAGCTTTGAAAAGCTGATGATTTTTAATCTTTGTAATGGTATAAAGTGTGATGAGATGACGTGTGGTGTTTCCTTCATTGTCACAGGCAGAGGAAACAGGGTCCATTGCTAGACAATAAATATGCTTATTAATTTTCCTAGGCATTCATCTTGCTTATAACAATTCAGATGTGTACACTGAAACTTATGAACCCATTCATAAAACTATGCTTTGTGAAATGATGTTGTAACACATTTGCTCCAGAAACAGTTTTTTATCCATTCCTTGCCTGAAAAACAATTAGGAACATTTTGCCATTGGATTCCTTTGCAAATGTCCTTGATGATTATTTCCTTGACAGAAATAATCCAAAAGGGCCCAGATCCTCTTGGGAAGAGAACCCTAGTCTTGGGGAAGGCTCTTTCCAGCCTCACAAGCAGAGATAAGGCAGTGGGCTGTCTTCTCAAGCTATCCCGCATTGTGGAGTCTACCCGTAATCCCTTGTTCAGAAGCACTGTCCCATGGGGAATGGCCAGCCCATCACTAGTGCTGTTCAGCAGCAGTCCCAGAAGTCCCACACAGGAGTTATGTGCCTACAGCTCACCACTGCTTATATAATCTTACCCTTAAGTCACTTACTTGGTCTCAGGTTCACCCTCCCTCCCTGCAAACCCCCAGGACAAAAAGGAGACAAAAAGAAGAAAGAACTCACAGGCAAAGATGCAGTAAAAGCCAGGAGACAATGACTATGCTTTCTCCTTGTTTATGGAATTAGTGTGTGTCCCAGTGTAGCAGGGGATGAAATCCCTTGCCAGAGTATACCAAAACTGCAGGAGGAAAGCAAAACCAATGCCTTGCTGTAATGATTTGTCTTTCAGGATGCTGTTCCTTGAGGCAGCAACACACACTGCAAGTATGACACTCTGTGTATATGCAGGTAACACAAATGTGAATTTCTGGTATAATACTGCATGCACACACATAGTCACTGCCATTTTAAATCACACATTTTTATCATAAATAATAGGTTTGGCTATGAATTCCTCAGCTGTGAAAACTCTTCCTTGCACGAGACCCCTGCCTCTGTAATAGCTTAGGACCCAGTCCTGCAGATGCTGCTGTGTGTGTTCAACTACAAGTGTCTCTGCCAGTGTAATTCTTGCAATAAGAAAACCAGACTCCAATAGATGTAAGAGGCAAACAACATGAAATTAAAAATATGTGTTGCAGGAATAGGGCCAGAAGGGATGGAAATATTCACGTGCTGCTACAAAATACACAGTTATGTGAAACTTTGATTGTAAATAAATAAATGTATTTAAACTCTGCCAATTAAAAATAATTTTAACCCCCCCCACCTTTGTATAAGGATATTAATTTTACCTTATTTTTTAAAAAACAGTTTAGTTTTCCTTTTTATTTCTCTGTTACATAAAACTTGTGTTGCAACAAATCACTGCCATGAGCTAACCCAGATCTGAATCCAGAAAATGCTCTCAACATTATCCTTCTCTGTTCACATATATTTGAAGTAAATTACATCAAATTGTATTTGAAATACCAAACTGGCATTAATGGAAGCTTCTTTTGCTCCAGGCACCATTTTAAAATAGATGAGCATAAAAATGCAGTCTGCATCATTAAGTTTATATGAAACTAGTGAGAATAAAAATCACCATGTAAGTTCTAATAAGATGTGTTTTTCATTCCAGTTTAATAACCCAAGACTATATTCATCTTCCAGTATAATAAATACACTGAAAGGAATTCATTCTTTTGTGGTTTTTAACATGTTAAGGGTTTCAGAAGATGGAGTTTTCTGGGAAGCTGGGTGAAGAAAATTCTTTAATATGGCAGTGCGGAGTATTATTATCATAAATAATTAATGTGCACAGCAGAAGAAAGCCTAGCTTCATTAATAATTCTTATTTTTAGTTGGCACAAGCTAGAGGTGCTGTATCTTCTTTCATCCGATCTATGTCAATTTCCCCGATTTTAATTTACTAGATGTTAAAATTTTAAAGGTATGCTACGTTTTGCAACGGATTTTTGTTTGTGACTTTGCATTAATATCACACCGCTAATTCTTATGCGCCGAGATATTTTTAGTAACAAGCGCAAAAGGAAGGAAAAAATATAGTAGCAGCCAGGCAAGGTAGAGTGGGCATCAGTGTCAGCTCCTTTCATCTTTCATTTCCCTTTGGGACCAGTTAAGATGCTTCTTTGATTAGGACCTCAGGAAATATTAAAAAGCTCTTCTGTGAATTTAAACTCATCAAACTTGTCTCTGTTTATTTTTCTGAATACCAAGATAATTCACCTCCCACATTTCAAGAACACAGGTTCCCTCCAACCCAACCACACTTCTCTGATCAGCTAAGTCACTTGTCAACATCACTGAATCTCTCTCCTCACAAATGTTAGTGCTTCATTAATGCAGTGCCAAAGTCAGAGCTGCTCCTAAACGTTCCTTATTAGCACAAATGGGGAAATAAAGATGATGCTATAGATGGCACCGAGGCAGCCACTGGTGAGGGCAGGTAGTGCTGGATTAAAACAAAGGAGAATAATGTGACACTTGAAGAAAAAAAGACCAAACCAAGAGGGGGGGAAACCATTTTGCCTTGTTGCAAAATGTTCGTGGGAAAGAAACTGCGACTCTCGGTGCAACTTTGGAAAACGTTAATACTGAGGAGCTGCAATGTTAACCTGCATTGTGCCTTTGGAACACGCTTGCAAATGTTTTCTTTAATCAGTGAAAATGTTAGAGCTGATTGAAAAGCAGGTGTGGTTTTTTTTTCCTCAAGTATTTTAAAAGAAAATGTGTTTGTTTTGTTGTTTTTGTTTTGTTTTATTTTGGGGTTTTTTTGGTGTTGGTTTTGTTGTGGTTTTCTTTTTTTTTCCCCAAACTGCATTAATCTGTCTGAAAAAAAAAAAAAAAAGCAACACCTTCTTCTTGATTTTTATACTTTTCTCTCCTTTTCAACTGTTTACCTCATTTTTCTTGAGACCAAAAGAAGAATAAATCAGAAAGGTGCAGAAAAAGAAGAAAAAAGATGTCACAGAGACCGTGGGAGAAGGGAGTGCCCTGTGAAAATAATAACTTCAAGGGGAGAATGAAGAAAACAAAAAAGCAAAATACATGAAGTTGCTCACTTGGGAAGAGGTCATTTTAACCTAATTTATTTTGGGATGCAAATTTTCAGCTACTAGCAATAATCCTAGCATCTAAAGTAGCCCAGGTAGTCATTTCAGCTATGTATCACAGCACCTTCATTTGAACAGGTTCCTTTTACAATCAGTTTCTCTTGAAGTGTTTTCTCAGCTTTTTCCTATGTTGGCACATAGTTCATGTTATTTAACTTCAAACTATGCTGCAGCCTGTGTCCTGTTGGGGTGGGAAAGCCAGGCTGGGCAAGCTTGAAAAGTTAGGTTCCCATCAGTGAAATACTGATGTCTCTGTGTATATGTACACACATACACTCCCAAAATTAGTGATGTTACTGATCCCATGCACAAACTCAGAAGATGAATTTAGACATGACCCGAAAATTGTGGTTGATTGGACATGACCTCCCCTGTGTTTGTCAAAAGTTCCAGACATTGGTCTGCAACACAAGCTGGAACCTAGGCACTCATGGGTATGCTAGAAAGGGATATTTAGCAGCCCAAAACCTCTAGAAAAGACATGATTTAAAAAGGCTTCCCATGGTGTGCAAACCTCAATGGTGGCAGCCACCTCTTAGCAGAGGAAAGTCTGCTCCCCTTTCTGCTCCTGCCTTAAGATGCCAGTTGTAGCAGGAACCACATACCCTGTCTGTAAATCATAAAGAGATAGACCTTTGTTTTGCATCATTCATTTTTGTTTTAAAATCAAATAACAAGTGCCACACATTAAGTGTGTACTTAATGTCTTCATTAATGTCTGCATGGAATAATACAGTCAGAGACCATATATCCATAGAGGTGCTGCTTTTGCTAGACTTCAAGTCTGCCTTAAGGCATTCAGTTAGAAATATTTTCAGCTTTCTTTTTTATGTTGTTCACTTCTCCCTCCTTTCTTTCAGGCAAACGGTCAGGTAGTATAATTTCATAATAGCTTTGCATATCTGGCATCTTTCTTTCTGAGGTTTCAGGATACAGAAAGCTAATGGGCTGTGATTTTGCTGCATTATTGTTTTCATGGACTGTGAGAAGTGGCATTCCTATGTTTTTGGGGGGTATTTGCTACCATCAAAAGGGAAAAAAGTGACAAAACTTTGTGTTCCAACAACAGCATATTTACTAATCAGCAAACACAGACCTATTACACAATAGGTGAAAGACAACAGGCTTGCATGCTAAAATCTGCATTTTCCTGCCTTCTTTATTTCATATTAATCCTCTGTGACAATGGGTTTATTTTGCAGGAAAATATGCAAATGCCTTAATCTGGAAGAACAGTATGACAGTGTGAATGTGCGTCTCTTTACTAAATATTGACAAACACTTTTTTAATAGGACCAGCACTAGGAAGATGATAAAGTTCTGAGTGCAAAATCAGAATCTCTGCAGAAAATCATGTAGCCCTTTGAAAAAGAAAATAAATAAAAAAGATTGGCATTGAGGAATAGTCTCTCTGAATAACAAATTTTGATCTTTTCTGAAATAGAGTTCATTAGTAAATGAGTAAGTGAAGGAATTTGGGATCTTTTGCTGCTTTGTTTCTGTGCCCACATAGTGAAAAAACCAACTCACTTTTCAGAAGGTATGCTGTTTCTTTGTTTTATTTTATACATAAATCATATAGCATCAGCTGTTGGAACAACACTTCAAAAATATATCTGTAAAGGTTGCAAATGTATCTACAGAGACTTTTTTGACTCTTTTTTTTTGCAACATCCTAATTTAAAGACTGATTTAAGAACTGATTGGCAGTTGGCAAAAAATGAATGATAATGAACTCATTTCGACAGAGATGGACCAGATACCATGCCGGCTGTCGAAACTTTTCAAAGCTGGTTTCTCTCCAGTAAATGTGATCCTGCAGGCTCTGTCCATCTGCCTACAAGAAAAGAGACGTTTGCATTCTGTGGGAAATACTGCTGAGAAATTACTGCCAATAATTATCAATTTTGTGATCTCTTGTTGCTTTCAGCGAGGAAACTGGACGACAATACACACCACAGCAAAACAACAGTGCTGAGCTCCTTCCCTTTATTCCCCCCCCTTTTTAATTTATTCTCCTTTTCCCCCTTTTTTCCCCCCTTTTTCCCTTTTATTTTTTTCCTTTTGCATTAGCAGGTAAGCAGAATGCTTCAGAGCAATGAGAGTATGTAAGTTTGTCAGGCGAAGGATTAGCAGCTTGAGCAGGGCTGAGCCCTCCCCACAGCAGGGATGCTCATGGGTGACCTGATGCTGTTGCTTACAAGGATGGTTTGATTCTGGCCTCACCCTAATTTTCGCCAGTGCAAACCGAGTCGCAGTCACCACATTAAACAGCTGAACTGAAAAACTGTGCCAGCTGTTAGGCTTCTTCAGTTGCTCTCCTGTTGCATGAAATCGAAATAGCTCTGAGATTTAAGGAAAATAGCATGAATTCACCCTAGACAGAACATCTGGGGGGCTGGCTTTTCCTCACCTGCGGCACACCAGACCATCTTGGTTAAGTCCAAGGTGGCCAATGCCACAGTGCCCCAGCCTCTGCAGTGATGCTCACCCTGGACCATAGTCCCTGGACCCGGTCGGCTCATAGTGCTCATTTCTCAGTTATTTCATTCCTCCTCCAAAGCCTGCCACTTTCTTTCTCTTTCTCCACTGAGAGATGGTTTCTGTGCCTCCCTCAGGTGTTTTCCACTACTGGTCCCCATTCTGGTCCCCTTCCTCAGACACTCCCCAGCCTCTCTCAGTGCCTCAGTTTCAAAGGTGGCTCTCCAATGAAGAGCCTGTAGGCTTACCTTTGCACAGCATCGCTGATAAATTTTTAATCAGTGGCAGTGAAACAAAGGAGAAGAAACTCTCACAGTATTTAATGAGTAATGTGTGGCTAAACCCTATGCCTTATCCTAACTTACAGACATGAGCAGGGTGGCAAGCACCTACCATAGAAGCCATTTAGCATCCCAGTAGGTTTTGCTCTGTTGCACGGTACTGTGGTCACACAACTGTCATTAATATTAAGTGGTGTTATGGTTGCACATGGCCAAAACAAAACAGAGAGAAAGTACTTCTGCATATAATGCTGAATTCTCTGCTACATCAGTTGTTAATTAAAAAAACTTGGCTCGATCCTGTCCCTTTACACAATCACAATGATGTAAATACGAACCTTATCCAAAAGCTTTTAAAATTCATTTTAAAAAAGGCTGGCTGCAATATTTGTACAATATTTGCAGCTGAGCAGAGTGAAGCAGGGAATAACTACATCTTCAGCTTCCCAGTTTCCAGCTGACAGTCACGGCAGTCAGCTTAGATCTGTACATTTCAGTGTTTCAGTGTTTGTGGGGCACGATGCTAACGGAAAGCACACACTTGCTTTTATGTGGAGTATTTGGCAGCAGCCACTGCAAAAGGCAGCAAGCTATGTGCGCGGGGTTGTGGGCTGATTCACCCAAGCAAAGTCAGTGAACTCAATTCTCTTAACTGCCCACATGTAAGAAGTAGAGGAAGGATGTTTCTGTAAGTAGAATAATACCTCAGCACACCTGGCTTATGGTCCTGCTCCAGCCAGTGTGGCCCTGTGCCATGTCTTGAACAGGCCATGCTAGCAGGGGATTGAATTGTAGCACAGAGGCCACAGCCTCACTCTTTGCTCTTGGCTAATTCTTAAGCCTGTGAAAGTGAGACCCTACCTCTTCGATCTCTATCGTTTGCTCCAAATGCTTTATTACCTATGAAATTCTCTGATTTGTGTGAAAGATAAAGAAGCTTTCACCCAGCAGCTTTTGAAATTAAAGTTGTCATGCTAAAGCCACCCCAGTAAAACAAAAGAGCTAGGGTATAATATTATGATTACACCATATTATGGTAGCTCTGCAAGAACTGAGCAAAGAGTTTGACCTTTTAGTGGTTTATTCACAAACGGGCATGCTAAAAGCCATCAGAAGACATACTGCTTCTCCCAAAGGATTAACTCAGCTCTTACTAACACTTTCTTTCCTGCATTCCTACAGCTCAAGCGTACATGGAAAAAATACAGGCTTTATTTCACTATGCCTTTGAGGGGCAATACCCACTCAGGAGTTTTTCAGAGTGTTTGTTTAACACAAGAAAAAAGCACTACACCGTCCCACATAATATATAAGCTTTTCATCCCAGCAAAGTGTCAGCCCTTGGCTCAAAGGGCTCAGAGCTCTGCAGGAGATGACTGTGCTCCTCAGTCCCATCTTGAAACCTCAAGGGAAAAACAATGCACTTTGTGGAGTAAACAAGTGGCATCAGAAGGGACCCTGGTGCTGAAGATGTTTCTGGGATGTTGACTCCCAGTGCATTTGACTGCTGAGGACTGGTTCCCCCATCTCATGGGCTGCATCGCCCTTGCCCGTTCAAAGATACTTTCACCACCTGATCACCTACTTCTAGCAAGGAAAATGGTCTAGTCATTAATGGGGGTGCAGATGTGAAACCTGCTAAGAAATATTTTAGCAATTAAGACAGGAGGGAATATAGTACCCTTGTTCTCCAGGGAAAACCTATTTTCTTCCTTTTTTTTTCCATCCGAGTGTAAACTGGTATTTTTCTCCATTGTGAGAGCAAGCCAGGGCCAGCTCTGGAGGCTGAGAGGGGAATCGCTATACTGTGGATTCATTAAACCCATCTCAGTCCATCTCTTTTTTTATGGATTGGGCTTTTTTATTTTTTGGGGTATTAAAGGAATATGGAGTAAAGCAGGGCAGAACGAAGTGTTCTGGGAAACTGATAATCAAATGGCCTAAAGCTAATGTTTACTTTTTTGAATGTTTTACAGCAGCATTACTTGGAGATGTATTAAAAACAGGGAGCGAGAGGGAGGGAGGAAGGGAGCCTAATAATAGCCTTCCAGTTACAGAAATAGAGAAGCAGCATAGATATGATAATTGAATTTGGTTTGGATGGGTGATAATCCGCCTTTATGCTACAGCTGTAGTTCTCAGATTTGAGCCTCGCTGGTGGCAGGTGTTGGGCAGCCTCCCCTGCCACGGGAAGGCTCCAGCACCGTGTGCCCCTGTGTGCTCCTCGTTCCTCATCCTGCGCCTGCACGCAGGAGGCTGCAGGTCCTTGGTTTTGCGTGTGTGGGTCTGGTTTTTCCTCCATCCTCAATTACTCAGCTCCACATTTGGGGAGCTGACACTCCTAGTAAACTGAGGAGTTATATATTTTTGGTTGCACTTGAAGATTAAGTGCCACTTGAGTTATAGTGTCTAGATTCCCAAATATTTGTGCAATTTTAGACCACGAATTCTCCTTCCTGACTATGTTTAGTGTAAATATTTATTCACACAGCTCTGTCTGTTTCATCCCATGAAAGACACTGGGGGGACTGGGTCGGTGCCTTCAAGCTGGTGCTGTCACAGGCATGGGTCCCCTTGCTGTCTTGTTTCCTGAAACAAACTCCAGCCTCTCTTGCCTGATCCTGATGCCTCCTGGGACATATTCTGGAAAATGAGGTGTAGGAAGCAGTGGTTGTGATAACTGGGCAGCAGGGAGTGGATAACAAGGACACCTCCTTTCATGAGGTGACCCTAAAGATTGTGTGTCAGAGACATGGGGCTGACTGCATGCTGATGTCCCACTAGCAAGAGGAGTGAAGAGGATGAAGAGGGTGAAGAGGGTGAAGGGTGAAGAGACCAAAGCAGAAGAAAAAGTCACAACATCCTTCCCGGGTGGTGGGAATCTTCCTTGTCACCCCTGCTGCCTTCTGTGCCCCCAGTGAAATCCTCCAAGAGACTTTATCAGTCTCTGTTCTTTTGGCTTATTTTAGCAAAAGTGCCTCTGAAGGAAAAGCATTCATTAATTTCCTCTTCATAATAAGATGTCAGAAGCTTCTGAGTTCTCCAGGCAGTGAATTAAATTCTAGCTGCACAAGAGCTTGCATTTTTAATGGAGCTTTGCAGGTCACCACAATTGTTCCCCATTCAGCCACTCTCATCATTTGGGTCATTACCACGGATAGCCACAGCTGATGCCTGGATCTGACTCCTGCAGTACTCAGCTGGCACTCAAATGCCACCTCTAAGGATAACAAAGAGCATGATGGCTGCTATAGCACCTTTTCTCCAACTATCATCTCGGAAGACCTATATTGCTGTGATTAAATTAGCCTCGTAATGTCATTGGGAGGCAGACAGGTAACGTGCAAGTTTTGCAGGTGAAAAAGCAGAGGCACAAAGCAGTAGTTTGCCTAAACTTCACAGCCACAGAGCCCAGGTGATGAATGAGAACTTGGGCTATGGGGCTCAGCAACCCAGCTCAACTGAAAGCCATTTCTGCCATTGGCAGGGAAATTAGTCATGCTTATCCCAGCTTCCAAAGTATTTTATATGAAAACGTGCCTGTCACAGAAGGCTTCTTTTGATTGCGCTGTTTGTGCTGTGTCTCAGTGAGCATTCTCACTGTCCTTAGTTCATCTGTTCTGGCTTAGACCTCCAGTTTTCTTTTTACTTCACACAAAAAGAACTACTTATCACCCGAAGCATACAGTTTAGACTTGGGAGAGCAAAGTTTTCTAGAGACAGAAGTCAGTGCACAGTGTCAATTCATCACTATTTTCTTGTGCTGACCATTAACTGCTAGCGAGACAAGAAATACCTACTATATCCTAAAAGCAGGTATCTATGAGTATGCCACAGTCAAAAATGGGATGGAAAATACAAAGCATATCTACAAGCACTTCCAGTAGTAGGAAAGTGTCAGGCTCTTTTTTGTCCAAATTCCAGCTTTTCATCACTGGAAGAGAAAAAAAATAATACATTTTCTCCCAAAAAGTGCTTAGTAATAGAAACTTCAAGCCATCCCTTTCAGTCTCTGGCTTTGATGGATGTCTTTGGATTCTGAAAAGGATCACGGCCAACATCTTATAAGAATAATATTCCAGCATCTTGACAAGCAGCTTCAGACTTTTATGGCAGCTTTCCTTTTTATGCCAACAGCTATGCAACACCATCATGCACTATTCTGGCTTCTATTTTTCATTTATGTTTATTTTTTTATGGAAGGGTTGCTTTAATCCAGAATCCTTGTTTTGTGTTTCATGTTGTTTTCTGCCTTGCTTTTTAGTTTATGTTCTTCCCTTTAAAGTTGTTCTCACAATGCGCATATTTATCTTCTCCAAAAGCAGAGGAATATAGGTGTAAAATTAGTCTCCATGCAAGTGTACTATTTGTGTATCCCTCTTTTGCCACTGACTTGGCCAAGTCCCCTGCAGTCTCTGGGTTCAGACCATTAGCTGTTTAACTGGGAAAAAACCTGCCTTCACTTTACAATAGAAGTAGGGGGGAAGAAATACTTTAAGAACTGTTAATATCCATCTTTTATGGCAATGTTAAACACTTAAATATTTCAGCAGAAGCTCCCCACTCTTCATCCGGGATGACCATCCCAGCTATCATGTCCTTCCTGGGCAGGACAAATGGGATTTGATGAGCTTTTGATCAGGCTCTTTTCAGTTTCTGGGCACATCTAGTCTCATATATGGTAAATATTGAGCTCACTTAGAAAAGTCAGCTGTAAGAAGGATGTGTTTTCCCTGGTTGCTGGGCTAAAGTATTCAGATATTTCACACAGGGAAATGAACCAGCCATCAAAATGAAATGCTGGAATTTATGTCACCAGAGACTTAAATCAAGACTGTTATACCATAAAAAAGCTTGAGGTGTTGTCTAGTCTTTCCAAGTGAACTAGTAGCAGAAGCTGTGAGAAAACACGTATTACACACGAGGGAAAAAATGCCATGAAGCACATGCAAATAACAGGTTCCATCGTCCACCTCCCTTCTCTCAGGACACCCACATCCTGACCCAGGAGGAGACCTTTTACCCTCTAGTTTATTGGAATAGCCACCAAGAAAGTATCCTCAGGAGTCTCCCTCAAAACCCTGTATTTTTTTGTCACTCAGAAAGAGACTGTATTATTGGGTTTTAATCTTTATGGGAATAATTATTTTTTGAAAGGGAATCCAGTGTTCAAGTACAGAAACAAATTAAGGTCAGAGAGAAGCACCTAGCTTTATGTAAGTGCTTAGTCTGTCTTCGTGAAGTGGCTGGTTCTGCATGAATTACCATTAATAATAAAATGCATGTAAGATAGTGACATTCGGTGTGCATGTTCTTAGTTCCCCATTAAGCTGTGTTCCCTAAAAAGGTTTCTAGGTTTATTTAAACATGCAGGAAAGAATTTAATATTAAATAGAAATAAGATGTAATAGAATCATGTCAAAACACCTGAGGGAATTTTGGGTACCTTTAAGGAATGAGCTCTGAAGTGATTCATAGCTAGGGCAAGTGATAATTGAGAAGAGGAAAAAAAAAAGAGAAAAATGAGTTAATTCTTCTTCAGCTATGAAACGCTGTAGTCCACAGACTTATCAGGAGTCTTGCCTCAGTATAGGCATTATTTTACTTTCTGAGGCTGAAAATTAGTGTAGTGATCTTGCTAGCACTTTTGCATGCACTTAGCAGAAGCACATGACTAGCTCCCTGGGGTCTGGTGGGACTGTCAGTGTGAGTGGAGATAACACATAATGTAAGTATTCAGAGGTTTGGACGCTATTCTACAACTTCTGGAGACAAATGTGTGATTTAGTCATAGCCTAGATTACAGATCCCATTACACAATCCTTAAGCATTTTAGATTGCAGAATCGTACCAGATCCTGTAATGGGATAAAAACTTTACCCTTTATAATTTTTGAGAGTTTGGATCAAACCAGATGTTTTGGTTAGTACCCAAAGGGACAAAGCATAGGCACACAAGCTTAACTTGTTTGCATCGTAATGCAGCTGCAGACTTACTGTAAGATATTCCTATTTAAATTAATATTTTCCATGTCAGTTCAGCAGTATCAGCACACTCTTAATGATCTCCATATCCATTAAGATCAGTTCAAATACACCTCAGCGTAGCTTCCTCACCCTATACTCCTAATGGTATCTTTTTTATCTGATCTGTAGCTTATTATTTTTATTATTCACAAATGTCACAAGCCTTTTCTCTCCCTTTTGGGATTATTCTTCTCCTATTTTATGTCTTTTCCTTTCTTCTAATGTTGCTTTGGGAAAGCTCTGGGGATATATAAAGCAAAATAGACAGATGCCTTCACCTACCAGATTGTTGTGAATAATAATAATCACCTCTTATATATCCCTTTTCATTTTCAAAGCACTTTGCAGCAATTAACTAATTTGTCTTTACAACAATCTCTGATAGATAGGTAGAGATATTTGCATAGCGGCTATTTATTTATTTATTTATTTTATCCTTCATAAAATTGTAATGGTTGCGTTTGGGGTTCGGGTTTTTTTGGTGTAAGGTTTGTTTTCCCCACCCTACCACCTCTTTTCTTCTTTTGCTTGATGCTTTTGCTGCCCTTCTTTTTCTGAAAGGTAAATTTCTGTGGGATTGTTATGCCCATTAGCACTCCTAATCACTGAACCTAATTAGATTCTCATAGAAATGAAAGCGCACACCAGCAACAGATGAACAACAAATTCCTTCAAGAATATGAGCTGTATCTGTACAGCAGTCAGGTATGGCTGGAGAACTGGGAGCCATACCCAAGCCATGTTTAAGACAGCTGGTTCAGATACTAGCAAGGAAGATGGTGGTGGTACATCTATTCCTACACAAACCACTTGCATGATCTGACTCGCCAAAGGCATTGACCTACAGAATATGTGAAATAAGAAATGTAAGAAACCTGCTGTTTTGGAATAAAACCCGAGAAATGCCAGAAAATTTGATGCTGAAACTGCAAATCTATCACAGAGTTACACTCCTACTTGCGTTAGTATAAAAGTGTAACCAAGCAGGGTTGCAGTGATTTCTACATCCCAGTTCACTAAAGAGGGAACTCCTAAATAAATAGAGTAGGCCAGACAATGTGATCCCTCTAGTGCCACATTTTCAGTCCAGTGCACACCACATTACATCTGCAGCTAAGGTGAGATGGATCACATTATAATCTGAAATACAGATTACTACAACCTAATCTAGCAGGCTGTACTGCCCCATACTGACAGCAGTCTCCTATGGCCTCCTCCACAGCCAATGCAACAGGGAGAAGGGCTCTGCCAGAATGGCTTGTCCCACATCCTCCTGCAGGAAGGGACTGCTTACTGTGTGCTGCTCATGTCAAGATGAGCTGGACATGCATGTCCTAACATCCCCTCAGGAACAGTCCAGGCAGCATCGTGGCAACCAGCTGCTGCTACAGCATTTGTGTCACTGCCAACCCTTGTGTCAACCCCTTTTCTCTTCCTCTTTCCATCCCTAAATGGCTCTTTTCCACCTTATCTTTTGTGCATCAGAATAGGCAATTTAAAACTTTCTCCAGAATGGGACAGGGAATTAGTACAGATGCTAACATCAGGCACAGCCATTGAGGTAAATATCTTTAATGTGTTTTTTACAACCAGCTTTGAAGTAACAAAGCTGCAGTGCAGGTTTTACTGGCAAATCCTTACTCACATGGAAAAGAGCAAGGAACCCCCCACTGCACTATCTTCGTGAAGTGTTAATGCAACAGGGATAGCCAGTACTTTGGGATAATTGAACCATAAAATAGTTCAGCTTTATCTATAAATTCTTCAGTGCAATGCTTCGAATGTGTAACCATTTACATTATTCCCAGAAAATTAGGTCAGCTTTTCACACAGAAAATGTCAAATAAAAAAAAAAAAAAAAAGGAAATAAGGAAGGGAAAAAAAAAAAAACCCAAAACCCAAACCACAGGCTTCCTCTAAAAGTACTTTTCCACCCCAGATAGGAAAATGTCACTATATCCACCCAACACCATCAGCCCCACTTGAGAGCCAGGGAGGGAGCAGGGGCCGAGCAACAGTGGGCAGCATCCGCACTCGGCTCCTTTGAGCTGGAACACAGCTGTGTTATGGCTGTGTCATCATTGCAAGCGAATTAAAAGAAATGGAAACATTAACTCTGTGGAATCTTTTCAGAAGCTGGTGGTGACTAAACCGGGAGGCACTAACAAAGGAATGCTTTCAGCAAGTGTTTGGCATTTGGAGTGCAGCACGCTCTTTCCATTAGGCTGTTGTGAGGGTTAAAATTAATCCGCATTCTAAGGGGAGAAGGCCTCACAATGGATGTTTATTGTGGAGTAAGGCACCTGGAGATGTGTTGTGTTGTCAGAAGGCTTAAATAGTTTGATTCCAAAATTTCACAGGCTATTAAAAGAACCGCAAGAGTCTGGCAGGGAATGTCCCTGAGATTCTGAGCATCTCTGCAGATCAACCGAAAACACTTGGAAGATGAGGGTGGCCATGCCAACAGACTTGCAAACTCAATCACTGAGTCTGGTATGCGGATGTGTAACTTCTCAACCCAAAATTTATTTTGCAAGCAGATTGCATCCGCAGGCCAGGAGGTAAATGTTCAGCCTGCTACTGCTCCTTGCTGCACAGAAGCATCACCCAGTTTAGCCTTGAACCTCTCCCCATCAAAGGGAGAAAGCCTAGTACTGGAGGAAAAGGGGTCAGGAGCGCAGGTTGCTGCAATGCTTGGTGACTCGCCACTTCCAATTTCCAAGAGCAGCCACAGCACATTTATAATTTTCAAAAGGTACAGGCTGCACATGCTCTAGTGTGGAAGACCTGAGGGATGCTGAAAAGGGAAGGAACATATTCAGAGTAATGCACAGTACAAATTACCGCTACCAGAGACACACACTATTCTGTGCACTGCCAGGCTCTCATCTCTGGAAATAGGCCTTACGGGGTGTGTAGGGAAAAGACCTCGAATATAGACAATTCAGGCTATTAGAAAATGGCTACAAAGTTTCTGTGGACACAAATTCCAAGGAAGCTGGTGCTTGCGCAGAGGCTGGCCACACACACCAGGTTGCAGAGCAAGTGTCTGATTTGATCCTGCATTCCCTGGTTCTCAAACAGCTTTTTCATCACCTATTAGATTGCTTTTATGGTCTGTTTTTGCATGACATTTAGACTAGGCTGACTGACTCCTTCCCCCTGACTATTCCACAAGGCAGCAGTTGCTCTACAGGCACAACCATCACTCCAGCTCTCAGAGGCAGCGCTCAGGTACTGCCCTCACTTTGCTGTGGCTGGGCTGAGGCTTTCTGCCTCGCAGCCTGCATGCTCCTGTCTCCTTCCCAGGAGGTCCCCTTTGCTATTTAGTAGCTCTGATAGAACTGAATATGGTAGCCATGCGATCACCAATGGCTTTGCTGTGCTGGAAAAGAGCTGGGTGGCAGAGGCATCGCGTTCAGGCAGCTACCACTGCGTGTTGCTATGGGCACTGATGCAGAGACGAAACGCAGGCTAAGCCATCACTTGATTTTCTATTCAAGAAACTCCTGAGTACTAAAGGAATGGCCATCTGCCAGTGTTTGTAATAGAAGGTCAGTATACACTGACATTCAGCAAATTGGTATTATATGCATTAGATCTGTGCTTTATGAGGTTTTGCTCTATTTTGGAAATGTGCAAATTGACTGAAATCACGACTAAAATTTCAGAGGTGCCAGTCTGCAGCTGCAAACACGCTGACTGCCCCAAACACCCAGGCAAGCAGCAGGTCCAGATATATAAGATGCAGAAAAAACTGAAGAGTGTGTGTCTGCTGTGAAGTTGCCACCAGCACCAAACGCACTGCTCCAACTCACTGCTGTCCCCAGTGGGATCCCTCTCTTAGGAAGGGGGTCACACAGTGAGGGTAGGCAGTATCCCCGGCTCAGCTGATGGCAACTGCTACATATGGTCTGTTCTCTGGGAGTTTTCTGACAGCAAATACACTAAATGAGCTCTTAAAGTCAAATTCAGACACTGTTTTTTCTTTATTTCTTTCTGCTGTTTCCCCATGACTTGGAATATTTGAGGGCTGGCTGGAGTGCATCCCATCATCCTTTAGTAGGCACAGCAGGGGTCTGCACCGGACGCACAGCTCGTGGTACACACTGTCCCCAGTATGTGGAACAGCGACTTAGCTATTCGCCTCCAATATTATGCCCCATTAACTTAAAGTCAGGCATGATTACTGATTATTTTTCCTTATTTTGTATGCATGTGAGAGGCAAGCAGTAAGAAAGAGAGAGGATTTCCTGTTCATAGTCTGAGCAGGGTTTTGGGCCATGGCTCTTTCACTGGATGAAAGCAAGCTGCTAAGTGGCACAGAGAATATGGTCCTTTACCAAAAGCTGACACAAAGAGAAGTTTGAAAGGCGCTGGTGTGACACAAGTCAAGAGTTATGTTTGTCTGTCTTTCTCTCTCTACACCGTGATGAATTGCATATTATTTCCTTCATTAGCTTTAGGCTTCAACCACTTTGCAGTGCAGACATGAATAAAAATACTGAGCAGTTTCAGTCTGGTGACGATTTTATTCATTGGTTCTACATGTCAGATAATAGTTGTATTTCACCTCTTTGCTCCACGAGCTTTTCAAATATTTCACAGTCTGAGTCTTTCATTAGGTATCCTCATACAAAGTCCTCTGCCTCTTCCTCTGAAAGGTAATTGTTTAAGTGGATTAGTAGCTTTTCCTGGAGATGCATAGGGAATGGCATAAAAGAACAACATGGCTATGACACTCTTATTCTGACCTTAGGAATATACCCAGAGGGTTGCTAAGATCATAGGCCACTCCAATTATTGTCAAGGGAAATTAATACACCATTTTACTCCAGCTAATGCTCATTGGTCAGGCCATGGAAAACCCTGTGGTTCAGAATATTCCTCCAAAACCAGAAAAATAAATCTTACATCTTAGTGGGTTTACTCTGCCAAGCCTGCTATTCTTTATAGAAATATTTCTCATGTGCTCTTTCATATCATCGTGACTTCATATTAATTAAGGGCCCCACATCACCCTCGGTATCTAAAAGAAAAGTATAATAGAAGAAAATGCAGCCCCTGTCTCAAAGAGCTTGCAGCTGTAACAGGGCAAACATATTTAGCAGTCAAACTGAAAAATAAGATAGGCACATTCAAAGGCAAGAAAAGATAAAGATGTGGGGTTTGACACTCTTCAGCTTCTCCGGGCATGCTTGTAATGATGCCTGTAACATTTTTCATCCTCTTTATTACATCCTTCTGTTTCAAGACAAAAGAAGGACTAAAGACTTGGACTGCTGGTTAGTAACAAAAAGGTAAAGACCAGCTGTTATTCCTAAATCTGATGTTTTGCTCTGCAGTCATTCAAAAGGTTGCATGAGACTGTTAAAAATATGTTAGGGTTTGTAACCATACTTTGCCCTCATTGCTGTTGAGATGTTGTCCAGGGAGGAGCCGTGCAGACTGGAGGACCGGAGTTGTGTTGGTGTTTGGTGCTTTAGGCTGGGGGAAATAATGATGCTGCAGAAGGAGCAGCTGCAGGGGAGAGGCATGTGAAAATGCCAGTGGGGAGTCAAACAAACAAGCAATATCTCTAAAAGTTAATATCATAGGCATTGCAATGAGTGGCCTTAATATATATTTGGAAAGATTTCATGTGTCTCACAAATGTTTGATATTGATATTTTTCAATTTAGAAATTTAATTTAAGAGGTAATTGGTATTTATTAAAAATAGATACGATGGCTATTTCTTGCTTCTAATGTTGAACATTTAGCATGTCATATTAAAACAGTGACTTGAAAACGTCTTCTTTCCATTCAGATTTTGAACGTAAGGCATGTGTTCACTCTCATCTCCTTTCCTGTGTTTATTCCTGCTCTTGCTCAGCCCTCACCGTGCACAGATGTCCCTTAACCCAGGCCCCATCCCTGTTTCACCAGGATCTTCAGAGATCAGCTGCTGGTGTTCCACATTCTCACTCCACCCCCCTCCCTGCCCTTCTGCTCTTCGTCCTGCGCTGTTTGCTTTCCTGCTCCACTCCCAGCTCAGTCGTCTGTCCTGCAGCGCAGACATGTTTACAGCAGTGCTGCCTGTGCCATGTACCAAGGCTCAGGGTAACATTTGCAAGGACCCTAGCTCGTACAGAGCATCTCGCTGCTTTTCCTTTGTTTGTGTAGCCACAATTAAGGAAAAAAAAAGAAAATAAAAAAAAAAGTATTTGTAGGTGAAAATGTAATTTCTCTCTTCCCAGGTCTGAAGGGAAAGAATAACTGGTTCATGGTCAACCTCAGCAGGTGCTCGTGTCCTACAGATAAAACCACAACATTTTGCAGCCAGTGATAAAGGACATCCTGATCGTATGTACCTGCTTGCTGTTGGGGTGCAGCAAGGGATGGGGGTGCTTTGACTTAAACAGCTCAGTTTCCCAGACTCTTGATCAAAGTTTGCACCTGGGGTGAAGCAGTAGCCCTCCCTTATCCATGCGTCTTTTTCACTTGAGTTGCCAAATTGAAGTTGCCACAGAATTGCTGGGGGCAGGGGGTGAGGGGGACCCATCAAGCTGGTACCTCATTTCAGGTATTTTCTCTGCTAACATTACCCCTGGCATTGCACAGTGCTCGATCAGCCCCAGGGCCCCAGAGCCTCCAAAACCCCCATGGGGCTGCTGCCTAATGCACTGCATTTAGGAGAGGTTGCAGAGGTGAAGCAGACTGTGAAAATACGAGATACTGTGCTGCATGCTGGAAGCTGTGCTGTCCCCTTTGTTTCCCCAGTGGCTTGGTGCAGGAGGTGCTTATACATGATGTGGATCGCACTCCCCCAGGAGATCCATATGCTGTTTTACTTGGGTGGTCACCTTGCTGCTGTGCTGAGACTGTCTGCTACCTGCTGTGTTCTTTTTCCTCCTGATGATTTTGAGTATGTCCCTTAGACTTCTGGTGCTTTTTTGATTCTCAGTCACATGAGAAGAGAGACATAGCTTCCCCATACATATCGGAGTGGATTGTGTGTTGAAATATATATTCAGATGCATTGAACTGGTGCTCTCTCTTATAGCAATTAATTGCATTAGTAATGCCAAACTCTGAATCCGAGGGGATTAAAATGGCATTAATACTGCAGGGGCTTCATTGTGTCCCTGGTTTTTAAGCACAACTTCGCATTTATTGCAATAGGGGCTTAAGGGTGGCACCACGCAGTCCATGGAAATTAATATCATATTCTTTAAGTTTCCTGGACTACAAGGGGAGGATGGAGTGTCACCTTTCCTGGTTGTCTGTGACACATGATTGTGTCCCTCCCACAGGCATTGGCAGGTTGTGTGTTACTGAAGGCAGAGAAACCTAGCAGCATCTGCATAGCTCAGCGCTTATCAGGAATATACACTGGCAGCCATACTGTAGGGCAGCAGCAGAAAAACAAAGCAACAATCAAGGGAGCCCTTTGTGATGGATTAAAAGGGTTTAGAAATGTCTGAGCCATGCAGTTTTCAAGCACTGACACTGCCAATGACTTCTTGACTGAAAACTAGAAAATGTGCTTACTGAGTGCACAGCTCGAGTTTTGCTTGTTTTCCCAAAGCCTGCCTTTTGTTAATGGCCTTTTATCTGAACAAAGTTTAGACACAGTCGCTTCATGAAATGACCCTTTCCTTGAAATAAATCAGGTTAATAATATTAGAGCTCTGCAGCCTGTGAACCAAACAAAAGGGCTGCATGTTTCTCTATTATTGGGGCATAATTTTCTTTTACAATCCATACTGCATCTCTCTTATCCTCTGTGTGGATCTCCTTTGCAAGCCCGCACCGACTCTGCAGGCTTCACTCCCCAGCATGAGAGTGTGATGGGGGAGACACGGGACCCAGAGCAAGAACAGTCACCCAGGGGGACCCCCCTTCCCCCCACTTCTTCTCTTGATTGCTTAAAAAAACTAATGCATTTGACCAGCGTTGAAGACTTAAAACCATCCTTGTCATCATGCTGAAAGTTTATTCAGCCTGAGCTGACATCTCCGAGGTATCTTTAGCATCTTAGAAGGGGAAGATAATCTGAGCAGGATGACTCACTGCTGAATATGGTTCTCCCTTCTCCTTCCCTGAGGGGGACATCAATCAAGACGCTCTTCCCACTGTCTCTCACAAATGCTGGCTGACGCAGCAGGAGAAAGTGGGGCCAAGGGTGTGCATTTAGGGCTTGGACCTCAGCAAAATGGCTCTCGATGGCTGTCACTTGTGGAAATGCAGCCAGTGACAACATCCCTGCAAATAGAGAGGTCCCAGAGGCCCAAGCCACCAAAGGCCCTTACCAGGATACCAGATCATATTCAGAAGCCCTCTACAGTGTCTCTGAGCATTCAGATTTTGCAGCTTCTGTGGTGTTTAATTTCAAGAGAGCCATGGGTGACCCAGGTTCTCTGTTGCCCAGGGCTTCCTGCAAAATCAAGGGAACGAAATGGCTGTGGCACCTCTGATGAATGGTCTGAATATGGTTTATGCCCTTAAACTTGACTCAGCATTTAGTCAGGAGCTAGGGAATGAATAGAGAAGCAGGCGGTTTGTGCTTGCAGTGACCCGTGCTGCTGAGCTGGTCAGCTGCTCTGCTACAGACATATTTTTGGCATTGACAGGGAAGTTCTTTTGTTATCACATCAAACTCTTCACTCAGCTGGCAGAAGGCATTCGAGCAGCTGTGAGTCTGGAAGAATCCAGCATCTGAGAGATGACTGCAAAGTTTGTTGGGTTCATGTATTTTCTTCCCATTCCTGAAAGATTTGCACATAGTTTTGGTTTGTTGTTTTGGTTTTGGCGTTTTTATTTTAATAAGCATATGTTTAATATGTGATTCTAAAATAAGTCAATTGGATAGCTTTAATATGAATACTGGCTATAAACTGACAAAATAATTTATTCTCCCATTAATCATCAATTCTGTATTATTCATATAGCAGAAACTCTTCAGAGAGAGCCATTTCATTGGGGCACAAAAAAAATATACCTGGAGATGTAGGTGGCATACTCAAAAGCAAAAATAGGTAAAGCAAATTTTCTCCTTTACTGCAAGCCTTGCAAAATGGAACTTGCATTCAGAACAAGCTGGTTAGGCAGGTTATATTCTAGTTGGTTAGGCAGGTAAAGTGCAGTCTATATAAACAGATTGCCTAGATTATTTTCAGTTTCATTTTCTATCAGAATTGCTATGGTCTTCTTGGATAATGTGGACAAAATAATGGTCTATTTCCTTGGGGGTCTAAAGCACCAAGAGTGAAGACATGACTTCAATTACCTCTGAGATGGGCAGAGCTGGCTTTTTTAACTTGCTACCTTGGGAGCAATAGCAAGCTGGAATAGAAAGAAATGGGTCTGTCACTGGAAATTAATGGAGGGGTGATAAGTTCATATTAATCCCTATATGTTTTCTTTCAGGGTTTGACCCAGAACAGTTTCAAAATAAAAGAATCCTTCAATTACACTTGTGTAAATCTTCCATAACACCGCCTAAATCAAGGATTGGTCTGCAGTGATGCTTGTGCATCTCAATTCAGGTGCCAGACGTCAGTGAAAGCCAGACGTCAGTGAAAGCCAGACATCAGTGAAAGCCACCTTGCATGTCTTCAAGGCACACAGGATTAAGTTAGACTTATGTAAACCTTTATATCCTCTTTCCAAAATTTTTAAGCCTTCTGACCTGGAGTTTGAAATGCTGACAGAGAAAACAAGTGGCTGTGCCCCTGCTTCAAATGAATCAGTTCTTCAAAAGACAAGCTATAAACTGAGATTTTTGTGCATGAATTAACTATTCTCAACACCTCACATCCCAGTCCCACTGAATTGCTGGGGAACATTGGTGTCCAAATAGAGGCATGGTCTGGAAGCTGCAGAGATACATGCATTGAGGATTTTAGCCCTGTACACTTGCCCCAGACACCTCTGTCCACTATTTGGGCACAGATTCCTAGACAGAATTGCATGCATCGTTGCCTTGATGTTCATTGCCCTAAATTATCTGATGGGACAGAAGAGTAAAAAGAGATAGGAATGTGAGGTAACACTGCGTATGTTAATGCAAATGTTTGTTCCCATATTTTGGATTAAAGGAGGACCATCTATTGGCGATTTCACATTACTATTCCAACATTCACATTTATGGGTTTAGAAAAAGGTTGTTTCCCTGTGTTGGGAAAAGGAGCATTATTCTACAAACCTGTACCTTTTCACAGCTCATGTTCCCTTGCTTAAATCTAGAATACAAAGAAACAAGAGGTCCAACACTGGTACTGGACTTACAAGCTTTTCTAGATTCTTAATGGGAATACAAGGAAATTTCTGTTCTCTATCTTACAATCAATAGGCAGTGAAGTAGAGTGTATTGTGGACATCATGATATTGTCTGTGAGGATATCAGGATTCAGTGTATTCCTGAAGTCTGGACTTCAGACCCTCTGGTGTGTTGCAACTGGAAAGCTGTCCATAGAGGTACTATGCAAGCCAGATGGATTAGCAGCAGCTGCATTTCACTTGTGCTGCTAAAGAGAGAGAAGGATGATTCTTCAGCAGGGGAAAGCTGCTGGAGACCTTACGAGCTGCCACAGATTATTATCTGAAGGACATGGCTTGTAGTCTCTTACCTAGGGCTAGCACAAGGGTGGTGGAGGTGGTCCATGCCGGAGGGGCAGGTGGGCAGAGCATCAGTGCCAGGGCTGTGAGTCAGGCTGAGGAGCTGCATGCAGTGCTGGGGAGCCTGTGCTCCTGCCGCCATGTTTCCTTTCTATTGGAAGCTGGTATCACTAGTGGGAGCCTGTATCTTGTTCCCAGACTGGAAATCTGGGAAATGCTCCTGGATCCAGAATGCTATGGGATTCAGCTTGCTTATGGCTGTGGGGAACTGAATTCAATAACCGAGGTGATGCCTTCTGCTCCTGTGTCCCTGCATGTACTTCAGCTGCTTTGATCTTTTTTCAAAGGTCAAAGGGATTCCTGCAGTTTTATCTAGATTGAGGCTTACCCGTGTTTCTTTCAGCCAAATCTTTCTCTCAGTTGGTTACATCTAAGTGGAAAAGTTTTTTGTAAGACTTAAAATGTGTAGACCTTTGTGAAAAAAAGCATAGTGAACTGCAAGTCACCCACACAGCTATGGAAGGTGCATTCATGAACGTGTATTTATGGAAACATATTATCTTCTTACTCCCATGCATGTGAATTTGCAGCAGCTACATGGGAGCTATGCACTTATCTTTGCCCAGAGGTGGCTCTGAAACCGAGCTAACCTCACAGTTTAAGACAGCAATCATCAAGTCAAAGTCTGTAATGTGAGACCCAAGCAAGTCAAATCCCCTCATGTAGATCCCTTGGCTTTACCATTAAGTACCTATTTCTGATACTACTGAACCCAACATCTTATGGGTACCCAGAGTATTACCATATATGTGCTTACCTGAATGAGCAAATCATGGCATATTCAAATAAAAACTTTATATATGCCTATATCTTCCATGTGTCATTGAATAATGAGGAGGAGGGCACAGACTCGTCTTGGGCCTCATTAATTCTTCCAATGCACTCTAGAAATGTCATCCTATTCTGTGTCCTCCTGGGCTTAGGCCATGGTCAAAAGCAAGGCTTTGAAAATTTGGTTTAGAAATTTAACCATGATGAGCACCTGAAAGTTTCTTTTTAATGATTAGATAACTCCAACTCTCACCCCAGCCCCAAACTCTTAAGAACTTGCTGTTTTTGAAGCACATCTTGGGAACAGCAGCCCGAAAGATGAATGCAAGAGCAATATGAAAGCAGCTGAAAGTACACTGCTGGTTACAATAAATGCATGTACAAGAACCTGGGAAGAACAAACACCGCATCATAGTTTCTTCAGGCCAGATCAAATCTGAAGTGCGCAAGAGTAATGTCTGTAATTGCTATCAAGTTTGGGGAAATCTTCTTAGGAATCAGTTGTTGAAGAAAAATTCTGGAAACGTTTTCCTGGGATTATTATTACTGTTCATTTCCACTGGTTCAAAAATCTCAGTACACTTATTTGGATGACATTAGGTGAGACACTTAAGGGGGTTTCCCTTCTTAATGGCTGTGGGACTCTCCAAAAAGTGTATGGGCTCAAGGAGCTATGACATTTCCAAAGGGGAATGTATTTAAGATACTGAGATCATCTGTGTGCATGTCTTTTTTTTAACAGCCCCACAAAGTGCAATGCTTTTGACAATATTCCCCACAGGGTCCTCAAAACAAGGTTCCCACCTGCTCTTCATGCTGTCACTGCTGTGTACATGTTTCTAGATAATGCAGCTTCTGATTTTTTTTTATATGATCCAGAAAAACATCTGCATTACTGAATTCCAACATAAAGTGCACATATATATAGACAGATACTATAGACTCCTTTTTCCGTCCCATATCTGAGCATGCACCCTGGAGCACTTGAGTAGCCCCAACACAACCAAAGGGGAGAGAACAGTGGGGCCTGAGGAATTCAGCTCCTATATTATAGGTGAAGTGGCTTTACAGAGTCTGTAGAAACGAGTTCACCTGGTTTCTATTTCTGTCTTTTCTTTTGGCACCCATCCATACAAATAGAGTGAGAGGACATAGATGCACGCAAATACCCAAGCATACTGTTGGCAAGAAGATCACTTTAATGAACATCTCTTACAACATACACATTTGCAGACCAGTCTGGCTTCCACTGAAATCTCGTATAATGTCTTTACCAACTTAAATGTACAAACTGCAACAAATCACCTGCTATAACTAAAATGTGATAGGAAATCTTAAAATCTCCAAATTCCTTCTGGTGCTTTTGAATGTAAAATATAGCAAGGGAGCAGAATAGAAGCCCATGTCCATTTTTCTTTCCTGGCATGCACTCATTGGCTTCAGCATAAGTGAGAGCTGTTTAAATGTATTGATTTAGTGAGCAAGTCACCCCTGGGCTGTCAAAGATGTATGCTCTGCATGAGTCCTAACAAAGCTTTTTACTGGACATCACTGTAACATCGATGTTACTTTTTCAGAGGAAAAAAGCAAACCATCCCCTTTTGAAGAACAGTGCTGCATTGTGCGGCTGCAGGACTGCTTCTGCTAACGCACCTTAGTCTGAATGCAGCAGTCCCTGTTTAACACACTCGTACTAACCATTGCACCGGCATGCAGCTACAATCACTGCCTGCAAAGGTACCTGTGCTGCTTTCCTTTACTTCACACAGAGGTTGAGGATAATCAAAGCACAGATCACATACGTGATGAGCTAATTTTGCTGCCTCTCTCAGGTTTATTTCACCCCATGGAAGCTGCAGAAGTCAGGATGGGTATCTGAAGTGTGGCGGTGCTCAGTGTAAGTTCTTCAATCTGGAATTGCAATCAGTGCAGAGAGCCCTGCTCAGTAATCTGCTTGTAAAAAGCTGCCTCTCCACCTTCCCATCCCCAATCCAGGAGCCTGTTAAATTAATGAGACAGAAGTCAGCGCAACAGCAGTCAACATGTTATGTGTGTACAGCACTGGTGCTGTTACAATGTGCCTGTTTTTTCTCCTGGGATGTTTAATTTCCGCTTCTCAAATGAGCTGCAAAGCTGTGAAGCCTGGCAGTGTTCTTTCTAGACACTCTGTGATGCAGATAATGAGGGTACTGATAGGTGCCTAGGAGACTGTGATGGCTCTAAGCACAGCTATGGTCTGATAATGCTTTATGCCAGTAGTGTCACAGCGGAACCACTATCATCCCTCAAGGAATGGTTCATCTTTATGTGTAATACAGCAGCTGTCACCTAAATGGCTAATGGGGAAGCAAAGTAGAACCTTAGTGCTAGTAATCTTTGTCACTTAATAATTTTAAAGGTATCAGACTTCTGTAGCTCCTGCAAGTTCCAATAAAAAGTGCACTTGCCATTTTTTTTTATTTTGTTTGCCATGGATTAAATGTAAATTGAGAAATCCGTGATGCAGCTCCATGCAGATCTAATTTAGTATAATTTGAATAGCCAAATAATTAAAATGTATTATAGGTATAAGATGCTGGGATGGTGGAGTGTCTGCATTTAAGAGGAAGATTTATTGGGCTCACTGCATCCACAGTGAACCTTCCACAGCCGCATTAGCCAACATCTGTCTGAAAATGTCGAGATGCAGGGCATAAGACGTATCCTTGCGGTGTGTATATCTGCATGTATTTGAACAACACACTAAGAATATAGAGCAACATTTGCAAAATTAGCTGCTTGGGAAGAAGTTGTGTACCTCTGTGTGCTATATTCAACTAAGTCAGTAAAGGCTGCACATAATGTAAAATATATGCGTGTCTCCATACATGTACGCAAGGTAGCATAGGTGAACAGGTATATTTTCTGTTGTATATGCATGCAGGGAGAGAGGGGAAACATGCAAATACACCAAGGTGCTTCTGTAGGCTTTTTCCCAATTAATGCTGGTTTCCCAGAGTGCTAGAACTGCAGTTCCATTCAATTTATGAAGGCAGGTAATGATAATAATTAATAGGGCAGTTGACACACATGATGTGAGTATTGACATTGCACTATTAGTGTTTCCTGGAAGATTATTTTGTTTGTTTTTGCTTAAGTGCTCAAGATTAGAGTGGTGATTTAGTAGGCGAGGGCACTGGCTTCTCGAGAGCAGCCAAGCTCATTTCAATCACACCTTCAGACAGCCTGATAATCTTTGGGGAGTTAACACACTTAGGCTGGTGAAGGTTAAGAGGAGAGTGGTGCTGGGACGTGTATGTCCAGTAATTGTCCAGGGGGAATGAGTTACAGATCCAGACAGCCCACAATTCAATCTGCCTCTGGTGCTACAAATGCTGAGAGGATAAATCAAAGGGCATTTAACTGGAGTTGAGGAAGGGAAGAGGGGCTACAGAACCATTTTCTCAGCACTGGTGAAGTAGCAGAATTGCTACAGTGATAGGAGAGGAATCATTACAGGACAGATTACCATGACCTATGCTGAATATTCAAGGGAATGTACTGAGTGGAAAACATCAGCAATTTGAAGCACTATGACAAGCAGTGAGCTGAATGTTCTGGCTGCTAGGATGATTGCCTGCATTTGTCATTATCCTTTTGTCTAATGTGGAGGGCCCACGGTCAGGTGAGGGCAGCCACCAAGCTGGCCCATGTGAGCCAGTGCAGCCCTTTCACATGACGGCTGACTTGCCTGTGACCTGCGCATGGGGGCACCCTGGCCATGTAGATATGGCCAAGAGGTACAAACAAGGAGGACAAGGGTTGTCTTCTTGCCATGTATTCATACAGCATCGCCAGCAAGGAAAATCTTGGACCATGGCTGGTCTCATAGGTGTGATTTAGGATACGCAGACGGCCAGAGCAGTGGTCATGGAGAAAGTAGCGAGTGAGAAATTACTGGCTACCACTTAGACTGGGAAGACAGTGAACAATTTCAGAGAGGAAGGCAAACAGGCAGGTCAGTGGCACACAAATAAATTTTTAACAAATGCAAACCAATATATTTCAAAACAAATAATTGAACTACTTGTGTGTATTGCTGGGTTCTAAATTAGCCTTGATAATCAAAGAAAGATCTGACTGCTGTTTTGGGGAGAATCTGAGGAACAGGGGCAGCGCAAATCTGTGCTCAAGGTGTAAAGTGCAAAGGACAAAAAGAGAAACTAATGCAGACCTTACAATATAATTTGGTTTTTTTGACTCCCCTGGATACTGCCACCTTTCCTTCAGAGTGGGAGATAGGTAAAAATACAATATGATATCTTAAAATTATTGAAAATATAGAATTAAAATATTTCATTAAGAATAAAAAATGCATGTAGATTTTTTCCAGAGGAAGATGATTGCCATGTCTATGATGGTTATCTTATAGAGAAATGAGCAGAAGAAGAGGACAAGAAGCTGAAAACAAGTGCTGTTCTCCATTAATTACAAACTTGTGTATACTTGGTTTTGTAAAAAGATCCATGATTACAAAGGATAGAAATAGACCTTCCCCCCCCGGTAACAAGTTCTTGGAGTTCCCTTCCCCAGGACCTATCTGAAGGAAGGATGTACAAGACCTGACTGGGGCTTGTTCCATAGGCAGAAATCAAGAACATCTTGAGGACTCCTGCCTGAGGTGGTAGGATATTTCTGGACGTCTACACGCGTGCTTCAAGTGGCACTGCTTCATTGGTGCTCCAAAAGATATTTCAGCAATGGCTGTCCACTACAGAGCTTCCCACAGCTTCCAGTAAATGCAGGTGCTGTTAGAGCCTTATTCAATACATTTATGCACTTTTTTCACCAAGCCTCCTTACCTCCTAGTTAATGAGCTTCAAAGCTCTCCTTGTAGCTCAGCTCAGGAGATGTGCCTTGTGGCGTGTTCTTGACATTGGTGTTGGTATGCCTCCTTACACCTCTCTTGACAGAGATAGACATGTTGGCAAACAAAGAAACTCGGAGCACAACAGTGTGCCTGGTAGAGGTGACCACTAGACAGGGCTTGCTAAATTACCTTACACCAGTATCATTAATAGGTCACATCCTGCTCAGTTGAGAAAATCTCCCACCTAGTTTCTAGATCTAGTTGAAGACCATCTTATAGCATCTCCTGCAGCTGGACCTCCTGATCCATGTGCTGTCAAGGGCCACTGGCCACATGCCACCTCTCCATACGCCGGAGCTGGGCAGTCTGGGGATTCTTGTGCCATACCCGTTCTCCCAGGCGGACTATTCCCCTCCTTTTTAACTTCTTTCTCAAAAAGACCGAGTTTACAGCCTCTGGGGAGTCATCAGCTCTATTTCCCACACTTGGCAGATAGGAGGACTCTTAAATTGGATACCACAATGTGTGCTTATATTTCCTATTAAATTGGAGGTATGAATTTATATTTCCAAAACCACAGGGTAACTATATGCCTGGGGCACATATTCAGAAACGTGAATCACTGCAGTCCCCTCTCTTGGATGTTTTTGTCTTCATGTAGAAGGTAGCAGAGCAGGCAGAGGGAAGCTGGGCTTCCCTCACTGGGGCAGCCGGGCTTCCCTCACCCGGGCAGCCAGTGCATCTGGGTGCCAGTCCAGTCCATACCAGCTTCTCTTTTTTACCATCTTTTCTAAAATACGTGTATAAAGAGAGACTTGAAAGGAGTGGTTTTTATTAGCTTCACTGAATTGACTGGGAAAGTTTCAGGCACAGAGCCTCGCTTCAGGCCTAACATGGAAAACGGTTTGTAGCTTCTGCTTCAAAGATGAGAAAATGATTGTGCACCCAAAATCTTGCCACATTTTCCAGCTGCATCTGCTGCTCTAATAAGACATACTGTCCCTCCCAAAGAACCTGGCCTCTCTCCTTCATCTATCCTAACTACACTAGCACTTCTGCAACTGGAATTAATGGAGCTCTATTGGAGTTAAATACTATTAATGAGATAGTGCAGAAATGCACATGTAAAGCTCACAGTTAAGAACAGGGGAAAATAATTCTAAGGGAAATGCATTTCCTCTTCCTCCTATTTTTCTACATGTAAATTCTAGCTATTCACTGGAACATCATTAATCATTCTGAATTGTTGTGATATGCATACATATGTAAAGCATAAACTCCTGATGAGTTCTCTTGCAATTTAGCATTAATTAATGTCCACTTAGTATAAAATGTGACATCATATTTTAGGTCAGCACTTCATTGTTAATGTAAACTGTAAACATAGTGCACAGAAAAAAAAATGGAAGATGTGATTTTACTGCAGTATCTGTTCGACATATTTACATAAAATACAAAGCTAATATATCATTGGGCATCAGATTTCTTTTTCAGCTGTGTGTACTGTGCAATACACACTGCTGTGTGATGCTTCTAGGGCATCTTTTTTCCACAGCAGAGTAAACTTTGTGAGAAACTGCTACCTGCATTTCAAAAATATATTTAAAATATGTTTAAATATTTAAAACGTTTTCATTGCACCAAATATCAGCTGATGCACTTCTTATTAATATAAATGGCATAGATTAGTGTCAGGCATTTTCAACAGTGAAGAAATTACAGAAGCCTGCATGGCTCATTAGGCTCTTGTTGCATGTTAAAGAGGGCCAGACCTTATTAATAAGAGGAAAAGGGGGAAAAGAGACAGTATAATGGGAAAAGTATAAAATAGCTTAAAAAAAAAAAAAGCAAGCTTTCTGTTTTGGAGAAAAATAAAAGCATCAATTAACCTCTTCCAGTCTCTGAACACTTTCTAAAGTCATCTTAGCTTTGTTTCTATGGGATATACAGATTACATATAAAGATTTCAAGAACAGAAAAAATGCTCACAGTCACACTGCATCGCCAAGAAGGATTTTTGGTGATTAAATGTGTTATGCTGTTTACACGGGTCACAATTTACATACTGCTTCAGGAAAACATCCTTGTTTAAGTTAGGACATAGATCCACGTTTGAGTTGAAGCTCTTGCTTATATCCCACTGAAGTGAATATTATTTAAGTATTTATTCCGAGTTCATCACCTGACGTAAGCACATCTGGAGGAGAAGAACAGATTTAAAATACATTTGAGAGCTTGCTGTAATTGGGGCCTCAATCACACAGGTCCTGAGCCTGCAGAGACTGACACATCAGCATTTTGCACACAGTCAGTCTTATCAGCTTCTTGAAGGCTGCATGCAAGGAAAATATAGGTGTGTGAGAAATGCATTTTGGTGAGATGGAAGTTGCAGTACTTGCTGCTTCCCCAGTGGGCATTCCTCACATTTACACTTTCTTTGCCTGCGGATTTGCTTGGGTGCCAAAGATGGTGTTGCTGCTGGTGGTGACACTTAGGTAGGGGATGCGGATGTGCTCCTCACAGAAATGGTAGTCAAGAGCCTGCTCTCCTCAGGACAGCGAAGGAGACCTTGCCTCCTCTTTAATGCAACAAAATTCAGCCTTGTTCTTGACACTGAGAGACCTTGAGCCTGCTGTACTTCTTACACACTCAGTGGCTGGCATTGCAGAGGAAAGATGACATAGTCCAGTCACCTGCTGGTGCTGCACGAGCAGAGAGTAATCTGATGTTTCTTTAGGTTTGTATTTCTGGATTTGATTTGTTTCTCCAAGCCAGCTTGCTATTTATTGTCATGGCTGCCAGAGCACACACACACTTACGTTAGGCTTGTCCTAAGGAGAGAGTATGTGGCAGTCACCATTTTGGCAGAAAATAGATAAGAATGAATGAGCCTGAAAATCATGATTCTAGGCAAATTAAACTAAATATGCTATTTTTCTAGTCTTTCTTGTCTCGGTTTCACGTGCTCCGTGGTGCAAGTACAAATGGGAACATGTTAGGGTGTTGAGGCACTGGAATGGGTTGCCCAAGGAAGCTGTGAATGCTCCATCCCTGGCGGTGTTGAAGGCCAGGTTGGACAGAGCCTTGGGTGACATGGTTTAGTGTGGGGTGTCCCTGCCCATGGCAGGGGGGTTGGAACTAGATGATCTTAAGGTCCTTTCCAACCCTAACTATTCTATGATTCTACAATTCTATGGTGTGTACCTTGGCCAAAGAGGCCCAGTTTTTCAGTCACGGCATTAGTTAGTGAGGTGGAGCTGCTTCTAATTTGAAGCGTAAATCAGAGCTAAGTTAGTGAGCTGCTTCCAATGCCAAGCACCGCGGATCGGTGTATTGAGTTTTTTACAATTTTTTTCCTGTGTTATTAGCATTTTACTTGAGTCTGAGACATTAATCAATAAAAGCAATACCCTGTAAACAGAGTAAAATGAAAAAGCAAGTGCTGCATTTTAATAATATAAATAGAAGACTGTGTGGCATGAGGGGCCAAGGCAGAGCCTGCAATCTGAATACCATCAAAGGTAAAGGAATTGAAGGCAAAGGAAATTTTCAAGGCTGATTGCACACGGCTGGAAAAAGGGAAAAAATAAAACTAAAGAAAGATAAAATATTGAGCACTTGTTAGTAAGCGATGTGTCTGAAATATTTAATTTTGATGGTTTTTAAAAATGTTGTCTTTGCTGCCGTTGATTTTAAGGGCAGAGAAGAGAGGGGAGGGGGAACCCAACCCCTGGTCTTGATAAATTAAGTAGAACAACATAGAAAAGTATTTCAAACATGGCTCTTAAAGCAGGGCTAAGTTCTTTATAGCAACTCCATGGGGTTTTTTTTCCTGTAAAGAACATTTTCTCAGTGGTTACTCAGAAAAAGATAATTTAGAATTTATCTCATTGTTTGTGGTACAAAATATCATGCTGGAAACCTGAAAATAATAGCCAGCCACTGTTGAGTACTCTTTACCTACAGAGCTCAAGTTAGCTGGTGAGTATTGGCTTTTGTGCAGAAAATGCCAAGGCCATACCACAGTGCTGGTGAGGACAGGGAGAAAGCCAGTGTGAAGGCTGACATCACCCGCTGGCTCCTTTTGCTCTGCATCCAACAGGTCACACTGTCACAAGGCAAAGCCATTCTATGCATTGCCCAACAGAGATCCCAAACCCCAGTGACAGTCTGTCAGTGTAGTGTGGCCAGGCAGTTCAACCACCAGGACCTCAGCTTGGGGTTCATCGGGGAGGCTGGGCTGTGCCTCTGGCCAGCTTGTGACTGAGCTTCTAGTGAGCTAGGCTCTGCTCCATGGTGGCTTACCCCATTGGGGTGGCATCTTAAATGTTTAAAACCATGATACCATGTGGTAGCATGAGTGCATTGCCCCTAGCTAAGCCAACTTCTTATTTTTCCCCAGTGGCTGTTTACTTTATGTGCTGCATTTCTTGCTGAGCAGAAGTTTACATTAACCTCACTGTTTACTAACTCATTTTTGCCCTCTTGCCTTCTCTTCCTCCTTCACATCCTTCGTATACTCTGTGGTGTTGCCACAACTTGGGGAACAGCTTTTATTCATGAACTGCTTTATTAATTAGCTTCTTCTAGAGCTGCAGCAATTAGTGGGGTGAACCCTCAACATTTGTCTTCTGTAGGCCCTACACAAAGACTTGCTAGTTGGTTATGCTTTTTCTTTGCAGCAAAAGACTGGTATGGATTTAAGAAGAAAAAGGCAAGGAGAGAAAATCCTGAGCTGCATAAAACCTGTAGGAGTCCCCTCTTAAAAGGAAAGAGTCACAGTGCCTGAATTTCCTTCTGCTGCAGCCTTCAGAAAATCCCACCCCAATGGTACTGAAGGTGGTTACTACCTACCTTTCTCTTCCTCTCCTCACATGGAGACTGGGATCATAACACTTTCTGTCACAGCTTTAGAGGTGGGATTTTTTCCGACATGTGATAACCTGGGAGGTTTTTAACTGTTTCTAATTTGTAGGCTCCTAAAAATTTTCTAGTGGAGAGAAGGTGTCTTCTACAGCAAACTGAAGTTCCCAAACAGCAAGCTTTGTCTCCTTTAGTGAGCCCTTCAGGAGTAACAAGTGGTTCCCAAGAAGTCTGCAGAAAATGATGTTAAAAGCCACCAACCTAGAGAGGCAGCAGTGGAAAAAGCTGGTATCTGAAAAGCCCTTGGGTAACTGTAGCATTTACTAAACAGAAAAGTGTGGCTACCTATTGATTCCTGTCTTGGAAACACAACCACAGCTTTTGGGGTGACTTGGTGATGGACTTCCTTCCTCTCCTCTGCTTTACTTGTTCTTTAGAAAATGTTTGTACCACTCATTACTTAAGCATGATCAAAATGTTTGCTTCTACACAAAAATACTAATAAAAGGCTATTGTAGGCAATGCCTCACCTACAAAGAGTGGCACACTATTAGTTTCATCTTACAACATGGCTGTAAGGATGCAGCTGCAGTGTTCAGACTGTAGGACAAATGTGAAAAATAATAGCAGAGCAGACGTGTTTCCCTGAACAGTGTGGAATAAAAAGAAACATCTGCCCCTTGGCCCCTAAAGGATATTTCTCGGAGGGAAGAGTAAATTAAGGGTGCATTGAAGATGTAGGGACTCAACTAAAGGGAACTGCTGCCTTAGTAACCACCTCTAACCCAGCTTCCAGCATCTGATGCATAATACCATTTAAAATATAAGGCAAAAATAACTGTGTAAGATACATGCAACCAAGTATAGACATCAAAATATCCACAAAATACATGCTGCTATTTTGTCCAAACAAATAAGTAAACAAACAAAGGAAGTATTTTTAAACACCAAACATACACCAGCTATATGGCTTTAGGATAAAACATGGGCTTTTTAAAAATCTATTGAGTCATAAATCTCTGTATTTCCCTTTGTGTTTGATCTCATATTTTACTTGGAGTTTCTAAAATGATAACAAGGCATGCATTAAAAATATTTCTCTTATTGTTACATTTCAAGCACGTTTACTGTTAGCTGCTTAGCTTCATTATGTATCATAGTCTGAATCTACAAATCAAGTGTAATTAGACTTAGAGAACTGATTGGATTTCTAATTAAGCTACATTGGAAACAACAATGCACAATCAGTAAATATTCTGACTAGGTACATTTTAAAGAGCAACTCTTGGGCTTTTTGCTGATGACTAGACACCAGTGTCATTAAATTTGTTGGTGGCAAGCAAATTTTAAAGCTAAAATAGAGGCAATTAGTAAAGATCTTGAAATATTTAATCACGTTTGTCCAATTAGTGTGCAATTAGGCAATGGTGTGGCGTGGGACAAACATTCTGCTTCAGTGTTTGGTAGAGAAGGATCCCTTTGAAATTTTGCTATTTAGTTTATTGATATATAAAAAGGAAGTTATGGTTGTAATTTCCAATTTAAAAAAGTACTGTGCAGATGGTCTGACTATATATTTAACAATGTTAAACAAAACTAAACAAGGGAAGCATGTTACCTGAAATTACACAGCTGTGATCAGTGAATAAGCTCCAGATCACATTAGATTACAGCTGTGGGCATCTTGATCATAGAGAGTGCCAGGTAGTTATGCTGGTAAAATCAAAGCTAAGTTGGTCTGTCACATCTCGAGATGACATAATTATTTTGTCCTTGACCGAAAATACACTTTTCTCTTTGAGCTTCGCCTGGTTGTTTTGCATTGTTTCCATGAAGCCTTACGTTGGCAAGTTCATTGTGGAAAGTCAAGTGGTAGCTTTTCATGAATAAACCACTTAAGTATCATCTTGACTTCAATTCAGCTGGGGGATCTGGCTCCCCTTCTGGCAAATTTTAGGCTGTCTTTTTAAAACAATTGCGACACTTATTCCTTGATTTGCAAAACTTCAGTGTAATGTTTTGGCCAGCATGTAGAAACTGTCTGCTGTCATACATTTCAACATGCAACCCTGCACTGAAAGGCTCATCATACTGGTATTTTATGAAATCACTTTGCTCTGTGTGGCCGCATGCAGATAGTGAAGGTAACAGAGCCAGGCAACATCCCCAGGTGATGGAGCTCAATTTTCTGCATTGTTAAATTGTTAGAGTGATCCCTGGCATGGTTTTGGTTTGGGTCAAATACAATTCTCCCCAGCCGTCCCTGGACACAGCTCAGATGTTAACACTGGCCAGGGACTATTCCCAACAGGCATTTTGGGAGGAAGGAGGATTAGGAGAATGGATGTGGGCCATTTTGTGCCAACTGGCCTCCAGATCAAAGCATATTTAACCTTCTACTGCCAGTAGTCCCCAGAGGTTCACAAGGAGTGAATCTGAGGGAAGGTGTCTAACAGGACTACCTAGGGATGACATGGACACCAGCCTGGATCCCTGACTTCCTTATTGCAGAGGCTGTCTCATTTCCAACTTGTATTCAATATGGACTAAGAAACAAGAAGAGATTCTTTCTTCCCCCAGTGATCATAAAGTGAAGAAAATTGGTTTAGCTGTTGTTTGGATTTGATTGCCTGATATTTTTTTTTTTTTTTCAGAAAAAAGAATAATAGGTGATCAATTTTTAAAAAATCTTTCTATGTATTTCTGATAAATGCTATCATTTCTTCAACAGTGTTATGCTGTTGTGGGATTAAACATTGTCAACTTTACTTTCACATCTGAAAATTTTTTTGTTTGATTTCAGTATTGAAGAAAATGCTGAAATAAAGCAAATAATACTTCTGAGCAATGTTATGCTTCTTTTGTTGTTGGTGGTAATGGGCTTTGTTTCTTTAATAGATACAGACCTGGAGATTCAAAGTAGAGAGTTTTGTCTTGCAATCAGGTTGGTGCCTGTGAGAATCTTATGAACAGGATTGTGTTCATTTCTCCAGCAACATTAAATCAAAATATTTTTTATCTGAAATGATGCTAACAGGAATATTTTATGGGAGAGGAATGAGACAGATAAAAAGCAGAAAACAGATAATTACACAGACATTCATTTATTCCTTGACTGTAGGCAAAATTCACCTGGATTAAAGGCTGGATTTTGACTCTTTGAATTCCAAAGGTTAAAAGCAAAGTTTATCAGGTTGACTACTTCCCATGTCTCAGGAAGAGTTTGCATCAAATTTTCCTGGGTGCTTTCTCCCATGCAGAAGAGAGGACAGCATTATCCTTGAGGCCCAGGACACCATCAGCTCTCCCATGAAACACAGGCATTGCTTTAAATCCCCACAAACCTGACTACAGGAGAGACATTTTGAGCCCTGTGATGAAGTGAACCTTGCAGTACATGAACCAGTCAAGCTTCTACTTATGATTATGTTGCAAATAACGCTAATTGATAATAACATTTGTTGCTGTTGTTTTTACAGATACATACATGATGTCCTTAACTATATATTTTTTTTTTAGTTACACTTATGTTTATAGATATACCCTGATTCACAGAAGAGTTAAGTTTCTATGGATGTGAAAATCAGAGCTGCAGGCTTCAACATATTGGCAAATTGGCTGCCAAATCCTATATGGAAACAAGATGTGAAAGCAGTATTTCATGGCCTCTGCCTCATCACATCTTTATTCAAGTAAGGGATCAGGAAACCAAATCGATAGGCTGAATGCCATAAGATTGAATAGCTGGCTGCAGAGGCAGCACAAGAGAAGATGCACCTCTTACAGTTAATGCCTTGTGAAAATCACACGGGCTCCCATAGGGGGCTCTGACTTAAAATGTAATTTAGTCCCCAGAAGAAAAGATTACCTTTCACGGCTTTTAAACATCTAGGAAAAAAGAAAGAAACTGCATATCTAGTGGTAGAGAGTTAGTAAGCCTAGCTTTAAGCTTATTTACTAACACACAAGTACGCAGTGTGTGTTTATATCCAGGATTGTGTGCTGAACTTTCGCAAACTGGCACCTCAACCCTTATGCATGTATGGTCTCATATATATATTATATATATAATATGTATATTATGTATTATTATACATATATATTATATATATGTACACATATATATGGGCATTGATATATGCGTATACATACACTATACATGTAGAGGAATTGAGAACTTCAAAAAGGAGAAGAATGTTTGGGAAATTCAGAGAAGGAAACCCCTGTTTATTTGACATTGGAAGCAAAACTAGCACTTGAATAGCCATTCACACACTGCTGTCAAAGTAAGCTCTAGGTGGATACTCAGACTCGCAGGTTCCCTGTAGTTGCTGAATTCCTCCCAGTGTTGTCTTTATCAAAGAGGTAAATGTACATTTGAAAAAATTGCTTCGATGTGCAAGACATCACAGAACAGCAGCTCCATTCATTGCAGAGAGAGTCCATTATTTAAGTCTCTCAGGCAACTGTGCAGATTCCCCATAAAGGGAAAAATAATGGGACGGTGGAAATAAACCCCCAACAGCATGTATTCTGCTGGCTTCTGGAATCTTTCCCTCCAGTTTTTTTGTCTTGTTTCTGTGAAATGATATTAGGCCCCGGATCATGCGCCGACAGTCTCCGATGGGCAATACCTGTATTCTTGCCAGACTCCTCTGTCCTTGACCGTAAGGGTGAAGGTAGGCATTGGTGAGAAGGACTGAAGGCTTGTTTTCTGCCTTTTGTCCTTGAGACTTCCCCTTGGCTCACCTTAGCTTTTCCTCCAGCACACCTAGGGTTGGCAAGGTGGGCCACTTGCTGCATACCAGAGGGGTGAGGCAGTTGTGGCACCAGGGCACTGTGGGCTGAGCAGGGCTCATTCCCAGGGCAAGATCCCCCATGGAGGTTCTCATGTACAGGAATGGGAAAGGCAGGCAGGAGATGGGGGCAGAAGGAAAAAGGAAATGGAACCCTGTCACCCCTACAGCAGCAGGACTGCCTGCAGATTGGCCAGGTGACATGCCATCCAGGCACTTTCCTGTGACAGTAGGGGGGGACAGTTTCCCCACCTCTCATCTGTACTGTCGTAAGCCATGCCAATGTGTAGAAAGGGTCTGTGAAATTAATTATACTGTGAGTGCTTGGTAACCAAATGAATTGTAAATTGTACATTATTAAAACAGCGTCAGAGCACCGACTGATCTATTATTCTTTAGGGAAATGTATGAAGATAAGAGCTTTAGGGTCTTTCCAGCCACCACACAGCTAGCTTTGTAAGAAAAAATGTGGCAATATTTTGTTACTGTCTGAGTTGCAACTGACACAATACCGTATTGTTTATTTTTATTACTTTGTCCCTAATGTATATGGGATAGTATACAATGACATATACATGCCCAGTTCCGCTTCTGTTTATCCTGTTTCAGATGGTGCATGGTATTAATCGCCCCCAGTTTTGTGTCAAAAAACAAACCTGTGGGTGCAGAAAAATGAGATAAACATTAAGCAGCATGCCCTTTTGCACAAATCAGGTAACTAACAAGATGCACAGCTATTGTTAGCCCAACCATTTTGCCTGCATATTGCTGCTTGCTGCCTACCTGTCTTTTAGCATCTGAGAACTGTAAGAGAGCTTGATGGGGAGCTGTATGTTCAGAAAAAAGTGTTAATTAATAACAGGGAAGAAAGAAAACATGGCTTTATGTGTGCATGCTTGTTTTTCTCCCTTTTTTCCACAATGCATACCTCCCCACCCCCCTTCACATTTCTCTTACACAGTGCCTGATATCCAGGAAACCTGGTTCTCATGTGTGCACTGTCATCTTCTGGGATACTACAGACCAAAAGCCATATGCCCTTTCTCCTAGGCACACTAGTTTTCTGTATGACTTCTTGTAGGCTGTCCCCCCTGCACATGATGTCATGGTCCTTTTCACCCTGTGTTCCAGCAGAAAGAGGTGTTAAGCAGGGTTTTGTATGGGAGAGAGGGAGAGTGGGTTTTTTTAATGCCCTTATTGAAGAAACAGAGGTGGTAGCTACTCCAGCACAGCTTTTCTCACAGGGTTTGCTTTATATTCCCTCCTTGAAGGAAGATGCATGACAGTATGCCCTATCCATGCAGTAGCTTGCCAGTGAAGAGGAGAAACAGCTGGAGAAACATCCTCCTGCCTCTAGCTGGAGACACATCTCCTGTCTAAGTGGCTCAAGGCAGGGACATGTTGGTTTCTACAGCCACCACGTCAGTTGCCCCATACCAGTGGCCAGCTTTTCAGGTGATATGTAGTAGAGTAACCCTATGTGTCTCTTTTCTGGTGCAGAGGATCAATGGCAGCCAGTTGCATCTTCCTTCCTTCAGATAAAGTCTATCAGAAAAGAAGTTTTCCTCCGACTCCAAGGCCTAGGTGGGCATTCAACAAATCTCACAGCTCAAATGGTCAAAGAAATTACTGCAATTCCAGTGAAGACTCATCTAAAGTGGTTCAAAGAATGTCAGGACTTGGTCTCCCTTCTATCCAGGCACTGGAGACAATGAAATTTCCATGGCTAAGATATTTCCATACCAGAGTAGGGCATCTTCGCATGTTTTCCAATTTTTCAAAATAAAGAGGAGAATTTATATTTCAGAGAATTTTCATTCTTCGCAACAATTCTGCTAACTCTATTTAAGAGTATAAAATATGGTGCTGCCTTTCTCGTCATTTATCAGCACCGCAGGAGTCACCGGCATCTTTCGGGATGCTTTGCCTCCCGCTCCCCGGCAGCCCTCTGCCAGGAGCTGCACTGCCTCGTGAAATTCAAGAGAGGGCAGCATTTTACTTAGGCTGCTTGAAAGGAAGGGGACGACTCCCAAGTGTGTAGAAGAATGTCAGCAAGTGTATATCACCAGCCACAGAACATACGCATCACATTCTGAAAAATTACATTTAATGGAAGAAATGCTATGTTCCTAGGACCTTATATTTACAAAAAAAAAAAAAAAAAAAAAAAAAAAAAAAAAAAAAGTACAGGCTTTTAATTTATCAACGATATTAATGAATACATCCCACCTACGTTCAAGGAATCCTTTGCATAGCCTGACATGCAGCTGCAATGCTACCTCTGCAGCACACCACAATGACTTTGCCAACCAAGTTAGCACCACGATAGCTAACTAATATTAGACTGATGCATCTCGGATAAATACCTTATATGAATGAAGTGTTAAACTGTGTCTGAGGCTTGATTACTTAAGTATCTCCTTAAAAACTGGCAAAGCCCATCCAAAGAAAAGAGGAAGAGTTTTGTGACTTGACCCCAAAATATGTGTCTTCTAGTGCAAAATAATCAAGCATGCAAAGAAAGATCTAAGTGCTTGTTTCAGTCCAGAAGCCTGGACCCTTCTGATCAAGAGTACGCTCCTTTCAGCTGACCACAAATTACCTTCTGTTTGTGAAAAGTCCACCCAATATTTGCTCTGCTTGAACAGCATCATAGCTTTCACTTACGCAAGGAAATTCTAAGGAACAAGATATATTTGAAGTACATGCTGGATCGTAAAACAATTAGCAGGCACCCAACCGTAATACAACACTTTTTAGTTTACCCCCTACTCAACACTTGGTGCAATGTTACCCTCCTGAAATAACTCTACTGTCAGCGTTGTCTCTGGCGCATTCAGCTGGGCTGCCTGAATCACTGAAGAGCCCAGGACAGGGCAAATAAATACTCATTTTTCCTTCTCTGCATCTAACAAATAACAGATGTTGCAGTATTGAAGAAGCACACCTGATGTGACTAACAAGGGATTTCTAAAATATTTGCCCTAAGATGACAGCCACTCTGCTATTAAGCTTCTACTTAATGAAATCTGTACACAGGGAAATGTTGCATCAATTCTGGTTAAGAGGGAACAATCTGCTTGAAATAAAGGCTTCTTCTGTGATCTCAGGTTAAAACACATTACCAGAAGGATGCAGACCCAAGCTTGAGGATGCCTGCTTCCTACCCACCTTAAATACCTGATAAAGAATCCCGAAGGAGCCTGTCAAATCCAGAATGTGGTGCCACTGTCCCCACAGCTGCTCACCCTGCTTTCCCTTGGGCGGATGCCCCTGCCATGGGACAGTCCCGACAGTCCCCACAGCCCCAGGATGTGCCAGCTGAACCCTTTTGCATCAGCTGTTGGGAATCTGGCACAGCATCTCTGAGCAAACCTGCCAGGAAGCAGGGTTAGCCCTTCGCAAATAAACCCTGCTTGATCTGAGTAACACGAATGGACGCCTGGAAGATTAATTCATCCCCTGTAATAATACAACTACTGTTTGCACAAACCAGTGGCATGCAATAGTTTCTTATCAAAATGCTCAGGATATACATTAAGATCTCACTAAACAAAGTAGTGCTTAGGGACAGGAGAAAATGCAAACTTTCCTTGCCTATAGTTTGCCACTCTTTCATCAGATTTGATATAAAGCTATAAGGAGCATCGTAAATGGACCAATGAGTTGTCTAATCGTCTAGAACACCCTCACGTAATTTATGTCACCTCTTAATTTCTGTTTTGGAACATCCAGGGCTGTCTTCAGTGAATCATAGTGTATACCTCTACTCTGAGAGAATATCACGGTATGATTTTTCCTTCAGTTTCCCAGTTTCCCACAATGGAAACATGCAAATTTCAGCAAGGTATGTACCTACTGCATTAATCCTTTCTCATGTGATTCCAGTCAGCCCTTTAAAAGTAGAATCCAAAAGATTATTTTTACTGTTCCCATTCTCCATTGTGGCATACAGTTTTCCTGCTGAAAGGATATCCATCTAACTCTATACACACATAGATGAATATACATTCGAACCACAGATACATATCGATATAACACACATCACAGACTGGAAATACATTATTAAAATTAACTGCATTACAGAGAATAGATGTACAGACAAAACTGCTGAGGTACTCGACTCTCCCTATTCCACGGTGCCTTACCACTCGCCACAAACCTGCCATCCCTTTGTAATGCAGTCCTGAGATACTCAATCTGCTTTCTCTCTTCCACCGATGTAAATCAGCAGCAAAGTTGTCTGTGGAGGAGCGGAGTCTGGGGGATAATTGTGGCCTGGTGGGTTATCTATCTGTAGCTGCGTGCACAGTGGGTCTGCTCACTGAATTTTTAGTGTGCGAATTTTCCCAGTCTCTTTTCCAACCTGAGTTAGAAAGTGAGAAACAACAAAACTGGTTTAATGCACCAGGTAAATCAGACCAGCTCATTGTGAAACCTATCACCGCGCATGATTGTTATGATAATAAACGCGGGTGAGCTCTGGTTATTACATGTACAGCCCTGTACTAACTGCTCCCTACCTCTCGCCTGTTCTCTCACTTTAGCAACACCCCACACACCTGTTCAAATAATATTACTATTACCTTGTGTTGACACCACATCCACCCTTTCCTTTCATATAATAAGAGCTTCTGGTGAACTGTAAATGGAAAGCTTGTGGTAGCAGAAGCCGATTGTTTACCTGTCTCCAGTTTGTTGCCACAGATACTTGGTCGGGAGAAGGGAACAAAGATCAGTTTGACATCCTTGTTAAGCAGGATTTGCCCCCCACCTTACCCACACAAGGTTATGAGTTGCTATTCAAGCCTGAGTTCCGCAGGTGTGTCATCACACCTGTCTGAAAGAAAACAAAATACAGTTTGTTTCAATGTGGCTATTGCCCCAGCAAAATAAAGAAGACCTTGCCCTGCAACACAGATACAAGCGTTTGTTCTAATATTTCAATGAATCCAAGCAAACACAGACTGACATCCCAGTTTATATTTAGCGTTCAAACCAAACACGATGCAAGCACCCTCAGCAACCCATGGCGGTGAGCATCTGACCCTGCCGTACTCATGAAAATCATGGCCAAACTCATGGCTAAAACTCAGTTCAAAACTTATCTTGTGACGAGAAAGAGGATTCTGTAACTCTCCACGTGTTTATGCCAAGCACTAATCCCAAACCCACTGAGATGAATGGGAGACTGAGTCCAAAGCCAAGCTAGGGACATGCTTGGCCTCACCAATTTATTTCCTCTACCATTTATCCCTGCCAGAGCTGCTGCTGCTATTGAGTCGCATGTAACTCTTCGCATGGAGTTGTTGTGGGTTTTGAATAAGGGAAAGTTAAAATTTGGGAGCCCTGGTGCTGTTCTGCTTGGTTGAAGGCTGCACCCAACTTCCTATGCCAATGAAAAAAATGTAGGTGTGGAGTAAATTGGTAAAAAATGGTAAATCTAGCTCCCAACTGAGGTACAATGGGATTTTGTCCATGCAGCATGTAGCATTGCAGAGCCTTAAATGTGCCCATTCATTCATGTGAATTTGCCATTTGACATCTGCTGAAGGTGATGGAAAGACTTTGGTGGGCACTTGATCAAGAGCTGAGTCACTGGAGTTTCCAATGCTTTAGGTAGAAGCATTTTTCACCAAAAAGGGCTAACGAGAACAATTTGCCTGTTTTCCAGCTAAAGCAGTGCTCTACTTCTATAGCTTTCTATTCTCATATATTTCTATTACTTTATATTCTTATGAGAAGCCTTATCCATAGCTGCCTCTATTATGGTTTGAAGAACGATGTTTGTTATCAGCTATAAGGTGTCCCTGCGTTTAGAATAGGAAGTGTGGTAGATGCACAGCACCAGCTGGTTTGGAAAGAGTTTGCATACAGGGCTGCAACTTATGTAGGGAAATGTCCTTGAGGCAGGGAACATATTTTATTTATTGTTTTATTTATTGCATATGTCAAGTAAATGGAATCCCAAATTATGAAGATGCAAAACACAGTGTGGGTATTTATCAGCACTGAATGTTTTTATGTGCTCCAAAACAACTTGGGGTTTCCCGGCTGACTGTGAGCAGCTTGCTGGTTTTGAAGATCTAGCACCTTTGGAACTGAAGGGACATGCTGAATTTTAAGCACTTGGAAAGAGAATTAATTGCATGGACAGCAACACCTTTTTTTTGTATGCTCATCAATAGCAAATGATGAAGCCTCAGGGGAATATTAACACAAGTAAACTAAACACAGGAGTGGGACTGTTTAAACAAGGTGAGACAAAAGCCTTCATGCTACAAGCAAATTACTTTGATAGCAATATTTTTATGTTTCCACCTCTATTGTTGCAGATGTCTGAATTTAAATAGGAACTTTATCTGTCTTGTCCCAGGTTCTCCTCCTTCATTAGTCTATGCTGAGGTTGCAGGCCCTCTTATCTCATGGGTTATTACTTGCAAAGGCCTGGGAGCTCACCAAGTTCCCCTTGCAGCTTTCTACTGAGGTTAGTATGTAGCTTCTGCCTGCTTCCCCATGCTTTGGGAACAGAAAAGGATCTGTCCTGGATAATAGCAAATTAGCTATTAACCTGTGTGCATGCCTTCACTTCCATGTGCCCTGCATCTCCACACCTGCCCCTGGCTGTGCTTGCTGCTCAGCATGGAACCCCTGGAGCCACACCCCAAAAAAAGCCCCAAACCTTAAAAAGGCCCTCTGGTACTTGAAGCCCTGGAGCAGCTCACAAGCAAGTGCTAGTGCATTAGCTCCGACTCACCTGGTGAGCCTGTCCAGCAGACAGACCATGAAACTGCTTCCTCATTAAAAAAGCTGGAGAAGGCAACATCATTTTGCACTGTTGCTCCCCCACTGCTGTGATGCTCCTGCAGTCACTGGACAGACACAGCAGAAGTCAAAGGGAAACACATGGCCCGTGGCACCCTGTCCCCTTGCCCCTCTGAGGCCAGGCACTGCTGCCCTCCCAAACCCTGATGAGGATTCATTCCATGCACTCATACACGCATTAATTATGTGCGGCCCATACACATAACCTGTTCCTGGCCTTGCGTGTTTCCACGGCTGGTGGAGAAGGTAGAGAGGAGCAGAGGAAGGAGTCTTAAAAACCTGATCCAAAATGGATGTATGTTACAGTTTCTTTCATTTGAACTATTCTTTCCTGTTTCCACATTTTCACAGGGATCTTTCCAGCCTGCTGAAAAGGCTGAGCAATATTAATTCTGAAATATCCTAACAGGCTGGGCAATATTAATTTTGAAATATTCTAAACAAGATATAGATGTTAGACTGCTACAAATATAGACATTGGCATCTCTGAATGAAGAGATAGCCTGATGAATAAATAATACATATTAAAAAATGTCTGAATAGCAACTTACAGGATAAACTGTAACAGCTTCAAAGGAGCCATTGATCTATGGAGTACATAATATGCATGTTAAAAATCGTTGGAATATTTATTTACATGACACAAGGCTCAGAAGAAGCCATTATGGTCCTTAAGTAAATTATACATGTTGTGAAAATTGTCGAAGTGCTTCTTTCACCAGAAATGAGTGTATCCTGTCAGTTGGTAAACACATTATCTTTGTGGGGGAAAGGCAAAAAAAAAAAAAGGAAAAAAGGAAAGCAAATCCAAGGCTAAATGAAGGTTAAAACAGAAAAGGAAAACTAAAAAAGGGTGAGAGAGAAAATAAAAACCAACCCTTGTGCCATGTCGAAGTGTGTTCCATGCCCATCAAAGGAAGAAAAGTCCAAGCTGCTCATGTAGCCCCACGTCCCACTCAGCACTGCCATTGCGCCTCATGTGGGGAGGGCTGCACGCCCAGGGCTCTTGCAGAGGGGCTGCTCATGTCTCTGTGTGCCAAAGCCTTGGGCACTTCTCCCTATAGGCCAAGAAATGACAAACGGGGACTAATTTGTTCCAGCCACCGCTGTGTCCTCTACTTTGAAATAAGCTGCCAGAAGGCTGCTCTGCTTTCCCCACCCATGTCCCTCTGAGCCTGGTGTGGGAGAGCTGGTACCGCAGCCCACTGGCATTGGCTTTACCTTGATGTACAGGGAGATGATTTTTATGGCTATTCTTACAGGTCCTCAACTGCCTCAGCACAGCCAAGCCTTAGTTGCAAATGGCCTTGCTTCCCCTTTCATACCTTTAAGAGGGGTAAAATCGGGGTGGGAGGAGAACATTGCTTTGCACAGTCATCGTGTGCCTGTCAGCTGGGCCCATCTCTCACTATCATCTGCTGAATGCTGACCACAGCATTCAGCAGGGTTTGCACTGCTCCTTCCCCAGTGCTCTGTAGGTGACACAGCTCTTTTCTGGCTGATGTTTTGCTGAAGAGAAGGAATGCCAACTCAGAAAACCCCACCTCAAGTCCATGTTGTAGATCACACCGCAGCCTACGCGATGCAAATGTTTTTTTCCAAGCCATGAAGAGGAAAAGGGGTTTTGTCAAGAAGGCATAGCCAGGATTTGGTGGCTGAGAGACCAGCCCTACCCCGCGCAACAGTGGTGGCCTGGCCAGCAGCCGAACTCTGGAGTGCTCCACAGCCCTGAGGCGCTCGGTCCCCATCTGAGCTCAGGTGTGCTCCCAACGCCTGCCTCAGGCATTTGGGAAAGCAGGCTCTCCTAGTAGGCACAGCATGCAAGTTCTCTGAGACAGAAATAAGAGTAAAGGATGGATTTTCTAATGCAAGAGAGCAAGCAGTCGTACGGGTGGAATATATTTAGCCTGTGTTTTCAGATCACATGTTCTGGGACTGGAGCACAAAACATTTTCAGTACTGTTTTGGAAGCACGCTATTCAGTACTGCAAGCCTTACTATTGGAGAAGCCAGTAAATTGCGTTGCATCTAAAACAATTACTTGAATTGCTTGCACCGTGGTTTCTTCTTTCAACTGCAAAGGTTTTACAAAAATGTGACTTCTACAGCTACAAAAGCATTGAAAGTACAAATAATTGTAAAGTGCTGCTCTGCATTTGCATAAACCTGTTTATCCTATACATGATTTATTCATTAACTCTCAGAACAACCAGCAGGACAGCTATGGTATTCCCTCTGACCGCTTCGTTTGTGGCTGAAAACGCAACAACTGCTTAAAAGGAGCACTACGTGCTTTAGAAAGTGAAAATAAATACCATTCCCATGTGAAACAGCAGGGGAAATGTAGCTATCACTGCAAGAGCTGGCATTTGCCTTTTATATGGAATGAAAATCTCCTATCATTTGGAAATTTCAGAGGGGACTCAGTGTCTGCAAGGGCTGGGACCTCAGCCCTGCAGCTCATCAAAATGGACACTCAGCGTTAGCAATATCCATTGCTGTGCTCTGCAGATAGCATACGAGTTAGAGATGGAAAAGACCTAGGTCCCTCACCTATTCCTTCTTGAGAACATTTTCTAGTCCTTACAGTTTAGTGCCCCAAGCAAGTGGCTCCTTGCAGCCTCTGCTAGCAATGTATTTTCCAATCGGCTCCTCCTTAGGAAGACTTCCTGATTATCACCCCAGCTTTCCCTGTGCTTCCTTTCTCATCCAAAACTCAATTCCAAAACTTAGATGAAGTAAAACACATTAATGCATTTTGCCTATTTCATCTGCCTGCTTCTATGAAAATGAGTACGTGTTGCCACCAGTGCATTACAGGTGGAAAACGGGGAGTTTGACAGCCAGTGACTTGCTCAAGGTCACAAAAGAGCCTCAGTAGCAGAGCTGAGAACAGAATTTGGTATCCTAATTCCTAATTCCTAATCTGGCAGCCTCACCACAACTCTCATCACGCAATCAAAAAGCTCCTTTTAAGGAATGCTTTTGTGACTAAGAGAAAATCCAAGGCATTAGAAGAAAGAGACCTTTTAATTTGCCTTTGTTCAAACACATAGGCCTTTTACTATATGGAGAACATGATTTAAACAAGATATGGCATTAAAATATAATGAAAGATTCTCAAATCTTTGAAAAACAAAAATAAGCACAGCTGCATTTAATACTGTACTGATTCCAGCCATTAGGATACCCCTTGCTTACAGTTTCATACATAGCATAAGGAATAAATCAAGATCAGCATCTACTATGCTGCGATAAGAGCTTTTCTCAGCATTACGTACTGGCTTTGACATTTGTCAAGAATATTATATAACAAGAAAAAATTTCATGGCTCTTTTTAGTAAGATTTCATCTTCTAAAGGCCCTAACTTGTTGCACAGCAACAGTTTTTAAAAAAGCAAAGCCAAATCCTCAAGCCGCTAAACTCAACAGGAGATTGCCCTGACCTGAAATAATCTGGGGTTTAGTTCACTCTCCCTTGAAGAGTAGTTCAGCTATTTATCAACTCTCCTACGATACTCCAGCTTTGATATGCAGAAACTCTACAAGGTAGTTTCATATTTTAAGACACCACCTTTTGCTTGCTTCCTCTTCTGTGTAACAGAACTCTCTAATTTGGCAACAACGGTGGATGGAAACAAATGAGGACACGGAGAACTAATGTCACTGAAAAAGTGTATACAAAATAAGCTGAGCTATACAAGCTAAAGCAAGGAGGAGAGTGTAAATATTAACAGCATAAACAAAGAAAACAAATGCAAATTTAAACCATTCCTTTGGAAAATGACGATTTTCTTTTTTAAAACAGTGTAAGAATTCCCAAACTGCAGTAAAAAATCCCATTCGTAGCATTCTTGCCGTCATTGAATTAGCTGGAGACACAGGACAAGAAGTCCATGACTCAAGAACATGCATTTTGTTCATTAAACTATTATTTATAACATCCGAGCTGGGGAAATCATCGCAGGGTCCCGCTCCCCACCCCTCAAGAGTCAGGGATCAGCCGGTGAAATGCCCCTGTCTTCAACGAATTTGCAGCGACAGGAGGTTTATGTTTGCGGATGTGTTTAGCTACTTTCTGATTTGATCTTTACACAATTATTTTGATTAAGAGAATGTTCATCTTGTTGACACTATCCCTGTAGTCAATAGCTAATGACCCCAGTAGATAATTTCCTTATAAATATTTAACTTAATAGAAGTTGTCCCTTGGGCTGCAGTACTTTTGACACTTGTATAATCTGAAACAAATCCTCTTTTTTAGTCAAACAGACCATGTTACACACACAGTTGGCTAGCTATTTACAAAGCACCCAATTAAATCCTGCTTAATTCTCCCACTCTGAAAATCTCATTTCACTAGCATGCAGGCTACTGATCACACAGATGAACATCTTTCACCGAGCCTGGACATGAGTTTGCAGACTGCAAAACTTGACTGTACAAAAGCTCACTGTAAAATTAACTCGCCCGTCAAATGGTTATGTACAAAATATAAGTGGAGAGTGTGCAAATTCACAGGATTGAAGAAATAAGCTGAAGAATCACAGTTAAAGACAGGTAAATCTAGTTTAATGTTCACATGTAGTTACACATCACAGAGATTAAACAGGATTTTAACTGTAACATAGCTGCAGTGAAACGTAAGTCATTTTGTACTAGAAAAATAATCTTGACGCAGTTATCAGATTTTTGGTCTACTTAAGTTCATTTTAAGGTGAATGTACATCACTGATCATAACGACTCTGCCCATGTGCTTTTCTGCAGTTCAGTATTAATACTCTTTGGACGAAGGAAACAGCAACTAGTTTTGTTAATGGTTTGCCCTTTGGTTGCAAGCAGAGAACTCCTTTCACTTTTTAAGCAGTTAATAGGCTGTAGGAACACACGGTTGCAATAAAACCTTTTGGTGCTGAATGAAGTTCCAGAACAAATTTCTTGATCTGATGCGACAGCAGATTTTTTAAAGAAAAGCTGATTAAAGATCTAAAGCATCGCCCCCATAATGCAAAAACTAGATAGATTTTGTTTTTCTATTCCAGTAAAAACACTATGTCTTACTGCTACTCCTATAGAATGCACTAAAAACCCCTGTGCCTAAATGACAAAAGTGTAGTCTCAAAATGTATAATACACTTACAAACATTTCAAGTCTAGATTGAGGAAAACACGTTTGTATGGACTCCAAACAAGTTTATTTGCAATTAGACATCTCATGCAATCATGCAGGACCACTAGCTATAGCTGTTAACTTCTGAGTCTAAAGGACATCTGGGGACAAACAAAAAAAGAAGCCCTAAACATTCAAGATCTTTCCATATTAGCAGCTCCATACTTGAGCTGTGGTTTTCTAAAGAGATATTCCCACAGATTTAAAAAAAACATACACACCTTTATAATATTTACAAAAAAATATTTAATTAAAAATATTTTATAATTACAGTAGTCTATTAAAGCATATACTTTTCTCACACTTATAGAACATCTCTATATATACACAGTATGAAATGTCACTCATTTATCTATACAATATGTAACATTCCTGCAGGGAGAAGAAAGTTCCCTGGGCCCCAAATAAAATCCATCTATTTTAAACAATAGATGTCAAATATCATCTACAAATGCTCTGGTAGATTAGTAAAGCTTCAAGATTCAGCTGCTCGGTCCCTTACGAGTTACAACGCTTCTAAAGTCTGGTTTAGGTTCGGGTCCTCTTATCCCGGGGCAGAGTCGCAACTTTTCCAGCTCGAGGCCGACAACCGCGGTCGCACGGCTCCCATCTGGTCGAGAAACGAAGAGAAGAGACGGGTTGTGCGTCGGGCGGGGTGATGGGAACCGAGGTGGGGGGGGGGGGGGGGGGGCGCTACGGAAAGGGTGAAAAGGCTCTGCCGGGGCGAAACACGGGAATTGCTCGGGGGGTTGGAAGGCTCCTTCCTCCGGTGCGGCGGGGCCGGGCCGGGGCTCCCCCCCCTCCCGCCCCCCGCGGTGCCTCTGCGCGGCGGCGCCGCCGCACACCTGTGGGAGAGGAATGAATAGAGGGGGTGTGTGAACCGCTCCGCTCCAGACCGACTGGCGCCACCAACAACACACAAGACATGCTTGATCAACAACCCAAAACAAACCAGGTCAAACAACAACCGCAGCTCCCAGGCTGGGCCAAGGCGGAGGGATGCGCAGCTGCGCGCCGCGGCCAGAAGCGCTTCGGGGGAGAATAGAGCGGGGGGGGTGTGGGGGGATTTGGAAAGAAAAAAAAAAAAAAAAAACCCACACAAAAAAACCAACGAAACAAAACCCGGTAATTAAAGGAAATAAAATAACCACCCCGTTAATTAAAAGCCCAAAGCCTCCTGCTAATATTTCTCGCCAGGTTCGTGTTCCCCCCCCCCAACACTTTCGGCAGGCTTCCCATCGGGAAACGGTGTGCGCTGCCGCCCCCCCCGGCCCTCCGTCGCGGCCCCGCGCCCACCCGACACTCACCTGGGGAGCGGCGGTCAGCGGCAGAGGATGCTGTCCCCCGGCTTGTTAACAGAGCCAGCCTACGCAGCAAGGAGACACGGCATGTTAGAACGGGTAGGTGGGAGAAAGGCACGGAGATTTCCCCCCCCGATCCCCCTTCCCCGCCCAGGGCACTGCCACATTCCCACCGGGGAGCGCTGCCGGGAGCTCCCGGCTGCAGGAGGTGCCCAGGCGGGCAACCAGACCGGGAGCGCAGAGCGAAAGGGCCGCGGGAGAAGCACCGGGACAAGGGGGTGCCGAGGCACGGCGCTCCCCGCTCCGCCGGGCTGCCACAGGGGTCCCGCGGACTGGAGACGCTCCCCGGTGTCCTCCCCCCGCCTCAAAGCATGCTGCACCGAGGTCGTTGAGTGTGCATGGCCCTCAGACGCGCTCACAGACTCGCTCCGCGGAGGGCTGGGAAGCACAGGAGCAGCGCGTCTGCTCCCGTGTGTGCAAACACTCTGATTACAGCGGCTCCCTCGAGAGGCTGTAATTACACGGTAAACACCGTGCGGGCGCCTGCCTGCACTGAGGGGATGCAGGCACCCGCCGCGCACCGCCGAGGCGATCCTGCGCCCGCCAACCCCTTATCTCCAGGGGCTGCGGCCGCTCGGCAGAACCACGAGGCCAGCAGCGGCGGGGCATCACCGGGAGCTCCCACGGCGGCCGACGCTGGCCGTCGGGCCATTGCGCTGCCCTCCTCCCGCTCCGCATCCCGAACCGCGGGCTGGCGTGGCACGCACCTCTTACCGGGTCAGTGTTGAGGGCTGTCAGCGGGGTCCTTGGGGTGCCCACGGGACAGCTACCCGGGTGCAGGGCGGGTGGCTGCTGCTGCTGCCGAAGCAGCGCCGGGTGCGTCTCCAGAGCCAGCTGCAGGTCGAGGATGTAGTCGATGACGTGCTGCAGGATCTCCACTTTGCTGACCCTCTTGTTGGGCGGGATGGTGGGCACCAGCTTCCTCAACCGGCTGTAACAGTCATTCATATCGCACTGCAGGCACAGCGCCGCAGGCTCCTCTCCCGACGGCGGGCTCCCCTTGCAGCCGCTGTGTTCGGCCAGGCACCGCAGGGCTGGGTGGCCCCCGCCGCCGCCCGCCACGCCGGGCTGCGCCTTGCGGCTGGGGTGCCGGACGGGACTCACAGCTTTCATGATGCCGCAGGGAGGGAGGAACACCTCCCTCTCCACCACCCCTGCCGCCTCCTGCGACTTCGGGCTGCCGCGCACGCACCACCCGCAACGCGACGGGAGCGGGTCACGGACGCAGCCTTGCTGGCGCTACCGGCGGCCCTTCCCGAGGATGCTACGAGAAGTGCTCGCAGGGCCGCACGTTAACAGCTGCGCTGCCGAGAAAAGCCCTCCCTCCGCGGCTGCTCGACTACAACGGCACCGCCGCCGCTGCCCGCGCCGCCTCATATATACCGCTGGGTGCGGGCGGGGCGCGGCGGGCGGTGCCGCGGCGGGGCAAGGCGAGCGCGGCGCGGGGAACGGGGGGGCGCCCTGGTGCCTCGCCGCAGCCAATCAGGGAGCCTCATCTCCTTCTGGATCGCGGCGCCTGCCAATGGCGGAGGGGCCGGGGGGGCTGTGGCGCTGCTGGAGGGGGCGGGCGGCTGGCGCTGACCCCCGCGGGGAGGAGGCGGTGGCGGAGGAGGAAGAGGGAGGCGGTCCCTCGGAGGAAGGACTGCGGGAATGCGGGCGGGATCTGCCGCCCAGCGGCTCTCGGCACCGCCCCAGCGGTCCGGTGCGTAGCTCCGCCACCGGCGCCGCTGCCCGCCGCCCGCCCAGAGGATGGCGGCTGCCTCCCCTCCGGGAGGGGTGATATCTCCTCGGGTCGTGAAAAGCGGTTTTATCTTCGGTATCTGGAGACCCAGCCCTGCTTTCCACATATTTTGAGGGACTTGGGGATGCTGGTTTAAACGCAGGGAAAATCCCAAGCAAAACTTGAAGGGGGAGAGGAGAAGGGAAGAGGGAAGGAGAAGGGTTTAGGGACTTCAAGCAAAGCAATGCCTGGGAACATTAAATTAGAGCACATATCTATTAAAAATGCATGGAGATGAAGTATTTAAAATTCCTCCATGACATATAATATTAATCCGTTTTATGTAAAATTCATACCTGTAACTTAATTTGGTCCATTAATGCAGCAGATCACGTATTAGTTGATGTACCATGTTTTAAATATGATGCTGGAAATGTCCAAAGTTCTGTACTTTGAGGCAGAGCATTAAAATTAACAGACACTCCTGAGTCCTGCTAAAGTCATCTTGTGGTAGACTGTAACCTTTTAATTTAATAATGCAGTGTTTAAACTTTCTGTTAATTCCTGCTAAGGATTAAGATCCACTGCATATTTGAATAGGACGCCAGTGTAAGAAACTCAGCACCCGATCCTACAGATGCTGCAGCTCTTTGAGCTCTCCGCGAGTGAAGCAGGGCTGATTGCTTGGGCAAAGGACTGCAGGAAGGAGTAAAGGCTGCAGGATCTGCCCCTAAGCTTGTAAGTGAAACCCAGCAGAAGGGCAGAAATCCATAATGGTGATTAATGATTGCATGTCCCCACAATGCTTAGTCACCACGGGTGATATATAAAGGATACAGTGGGAAGCTGTCAAACCCAGAACTTGAATGAGCATTGAGACTGGATCATCTGAAGTGTATAACGAAGCATACTTTCATTCTCTCTCACCCTTTAAAAACATATGTTTTGAGGCTCTGCTTACAAATGCTCGTACTCGTTTTCCTTATTTTGTCCCATATTACCGTTGCCATCCACAGCAGTTGGGCTCCCCCCAACACAAAATCCAAGTGCATGGTGTCAATCTTTGAGGTGTAAATCTAGACTGAGGTCTACATTTGTATGTTACATTATGTTGATGTGTTGAAAAGATGTATTTCCATTAGCTATGGGTGGGATGATCCCAATTCTGCCGCAGTCATTGCTCTTATTCTGTGAAACTCTTCTCCCCTGCAGTCTCTGAGTCTCAAGAGGTGGAAATATATATGGGCCTTAACGCATACATTATGCTTACGCTTTGCCTGCTTCCCAGAGTCCTGGTAATATGGACAGAATTGATGTGCAGTCTCAGAACAAAAAAAGAGATTTCTAAATTGTGGTGAGCAGGCAGGCTGACGTCTTGCTGGTCCCATTTAATTAAAATCTGCATGAAATTAGATACACTGCAACACTGGGTTGTTCTGTTTGTACTGAATTGTACTGAATCGTACTGAATCCCTCCTGGGAGCTTGTCTGCTCTCATTGGAAATCTCTGGGAAACCCCAGTATGTAACTGGTTCCCCTTTAACTCTCCCAGAGCTAATTTGGACAAATTATTTCTGTACACAAGCAAATCTCTCCGTCTCTCTCTCTCCCCCCTTCCCTCTCTCTCTCTCACACACACACTGTACCAGCACTATATAGCCAATCTACTGAGACCATATTAACTCTTGAAGACGACTCAGTATTTCTGGCAACCTGTGAAGAACCATGATGTGCTGCTGACCTCTTTTTCCACTGGGCTACTTCCACTAAAGAGGGTATGAAAGGAAATCTGAGGGTTTGTAAGCATTGTCAAAGTTGCAAGAAGACTCTGTGTTCACGTAGCTAACATATCACAGTAGAGATATGTGGGAGAGGGAAAAACAGCCCTCCCCTCCAACTATTGCATAAATATTCAGGGGATTTCCTCTAGTAACTCCCTTTGATACTCATGAAGTTGATACATGCTAGTCCGTCATGCTCGGCTGAACAATAGGCACCAATTCCCTGTTAACAACAGGTCTCCTTTTGCTCTCCTTGAAGTCAATGGGAGTTTTGTCATTGACTGAAGTGGGAGCAGGCTGGGTCGGCTGCTTTTTCAAAATTTAGATTGGATGTGCACCAGATGCTAACTAAATTGCTGTAGAAATGGGTTGGAAATCCCAGAATGTTGGCAATGGAGGTAGGCGTTAAACTCTTCATCCCTGAAGATGTACACAAGAGAGAAGGACAGAGCCTCTGTTCGTACTTTTGTCCTATTAATAGCGATATTTTTCATGACATGACTAGGAGGGATTAATGGTCCTGTTTTTCGCTAGACCAAGTTTGGATTTTTTAAATAAATTCTGTGCATCTTTAAGCATGTGGTCCCTTCCTGCCTGGCTGGCGGAGCTCGTCTGTCTTGGCTGGGTTTTTCTGTGCGCTCTTCCCACATCCAGAGTCAAGATTCATTTCCATTGTAACCAACTCTTGTAATATTAATCTGACTAGATCCTCAGTAATGCTTGAATGGGCCAGTTTGGTCCATTAAAAGAGAATTGATGAGTTCAGATCACGTCACAGGTTCTCTCTGGAGTTTAGAAAAGTTGCTTTTGATTCAAAACCAAAGTAAAGCTAGTAAAAAATGAAAATGTAATGACTAGCCTTGTATCCCCTTTGTCATGAGGATAATCCCATTTAATTTAACAAGAATGAGTAATGTAGGCTGAATTTGTCAGCACAGGTCTGAGTACATGAATATGCTGTTGACTCCAGCTGGAAAAATAAGCTGAGGCATTGACAGTGTCTCTGGGTGATGGCACCAGGGAAGGGGGACAGTCTTTCCAAGTGCAGAACACTGGACATTTTCTCTGACAGCACTCTGGATCCATAGATGTTTGTCCATGATACGATGCCACTGAACTAAACGGTGCATTGGATAGTACCTCATTAGTTCACATAGTCTCAGGACAGATAGAATTTGAAGAGAACACATTTAGAAGGAAGCAAGCAATCAAAGTGGTTTCTTACACAAGGTTACTTGCTATACCTACCTTAAGAGGGCATGAAATGCACACAAATGTACGATGTATTTTTATCCTTGACCAGGTTATGAAACAGTGGTTGAGTCAAATGTCCCTGTTTTGGGGCTTGGGGCACACTATATCAGAGCAGTGCAGTAAAATGCCAAGCTTTCCTTTGCTTGAGGCCGATAACTGATGGGACAAGTTTCATCCTGGTGGGTACAAAGATATGTGATAGTGAGACCTCTTGCTGCCCATTCCTGTGGACTTCAGCAGGCAGCTAGAAGACTTGGGTTCTCAGAGGAACTGCTCAACACCGAGAAGGGCTGATCATTAAAAAAGCATTATAAATCTCTGAATGGTTTATGGTTTATGAGGGAAATAGCAGTTGATTCCTCAGTGGTGCCATTACTCTCCACTATTGCTATCATTCAGAAGGCAATAATATTGGTTATTTACCTTCAATTAAAATATCTAGTTAGTTGTGATGTCATTTAAAATAGCACTATAATGTGTTTAGTGCTCCCTTATCAAATACCATAGATAAACTCCTTTTGGCAACAGGGGATAGTGATATGAAATGAAAAATTGGGTGGGGGAGTGAGATGGAAGAAAGAATATGTAAATCTTTTATTGGATTATTATTCCTAAATGCCTACGTTCCCTTGCACACCAACATGGAGGTGAAACTGCAGGCTTCTTTGCAGTGACGCCACATGGGTCCTTAGAATAGGTCAGGGAAGATCCATCAGGAATCTGGGGAGCAGAGAGAAGTCACCTCACTGCATACTACCAACAGACTGAAGTCCATTGGTCTTGTGGTAGCATTCCTCACCAGAGACAATTCATCATCAGAGCTCTTCTAAACTCTTAACACAAACCTTTTCCCCAAATAGCACAAGTCATCAGGAGTAACACGGTGGGTTTGGTTTTTTTTTTTCTCATTCTCTGGCTGTGGTCATGACAGAATTTTCCGTTTAATGAGAAAACCTAAGAGATTCTTAAGACTTTGACTTCCCCATTGTCCCCTGTGCGTGAAGTTTAATATAAAATAAAAGGAAGAAATGTTTGTTAATTGCTCACAACAGCTTTTCACAGACCATGTTTGCATAGTTGTCCAGCCTAGAGCATCCTCCTAATGACAGGAGCATACTCCTATCCACCCTTATATGCTTTCCTTCAGCTTCATGTGCTACGAAAAATCACATGACAACAAACATTTTGGAGAGATGAGGAACAGATTATAAAAACCTCAGTCTTTCTCCGTGGCTTGATGCTTATGTAAACCCTTTTTTACACAAGCATGGAAATAACTGCATAAAGAAATATTTTACCTCAATTAGTGGAAAGAACCAAAAAAAGACTTTAATGGGGTTAGTGTCTAGAATAGCTTTTCTTGCTATGTTGCTTCCAGCATGGCTATGTTGTAGAAATTCATGCAAACACACCTCCTCCCTTTGAGAGGCTGTGGCAGCAGACAACATTGGTATGTCACTGACAGATGCCCTGGCATTTTGCTGGTGGTTGTACGTCGGCTGAAGGCTAATGTCATTTAAGAAGGTTGCTTTGTTCAGGTGACCAGAAACACTGGGTTTGTTGGGTAATGTCAGATTTCTGCATTGACTGAAGCAAGCTTGTGGCAAAAAAGATAACTCATGTTGACAGCCTTCTGCAGTATGGTCCAAATATAAGCAATCAAGATGCTTATTCTGGGGAAGGGGAAAAATAATTTAGGAGTATTTTGAGCAGCTTCCTGAGGAATACTCCATTAAACTGAGGTGCATAGTAACAGATTGAATTTGGAGTCTTAACTTTAATTTCATTTTGTGTAGATTTAGATCAGATTTATGTGCAATGTCATGCCCCTTGTCTGTAGACAGAAATCCTCAGCCAATCTGCCTGAAAACTGATGGCATGATACAGCCTCATATTATTTTCATGTTTGTTATGAGTTTGCATTAAGAGCTCTATAATCACACAAATAATACAGCCTACAGGGACAATGAGCAAATTGACCTAAATTAAATAAGTATCTGGATGTGTACATGCTCATCTGCATATGTTATCATTACACCAATGATACTGGTATTTATTTTCGGAGAACCTGAAGAGCTTCATCAGCAAAAGCAGTCTAACTTCATGCCACAAAAACACCCCTGCAGAAACAATGGCAATACCTTGTACTAATACAACGTTTTCCATCTTGAAAGCTAGTGTAAACATGTTTTTTATTTGTTCTCTATGAGTGTTTTAAGGAATCCTTCAAAATCTTTGGAGGTTATCTTTTTATTTTTTTTTTTTTAATTAAAATGAGAAATGACCTCCCTTTCCCTGACTGTGAAGACAGCCTTTCCCACAGTGAAGGGACATCCAAGGTAGATGGAGAGACCTTCGCTTCCTCTGGTTTGATGCAAATGCATCAGTGTTCTCTGTGACTGCAGTCAGTTGGTACTTTTATGGGTCAGTGTCACTTTCAGGTATCACCTGCTTGCCAAATATTGATTTACAATTCTGCATTTTGCCTCATGCTTCTAACAGCCTGACCAGTATTTAAAGGACTATAGAAAAAGCTGTTTGTTGATTTGGTTCAAGTCACACTGGTGACATTGCTGGGAACAAAAGTTAGAAAGAAATAGAAATTCAAGTCTGGTGGCTGTGTGTGTGGAGGGGAAGCTTTTCAATATACCTTCAAATCCCCTGACTGCAGTTATTCATGGCCCACGCCATGCACTTCCAGTGCATGCTGAATTCCGTGTAACCTAGTTATCTATTTATTTACCTGCCATACAGTTCCTGTTGCCATAACGTGAGGATCTACCAAGTGCTTGCTAACAGAAGCAAAAGCCTATTCCTCATTCTTCTCTTCTATCTTGTGGAAGAAATAGTAAAATAATAGGAATTATTTATAGGATCACAGCACTGTTTTAATTTATTTATGTACTTGAGTGTGTTTGAGAAAACACTGCTAAAAAGATGGGTTTTGTATTAATTTGTGGTAGGATGCTCTCTGTGATCTTTCTTTATAGCCTGCATGGCTTCTGAGAAAGTTGTCACTTAAGAAAACAAGAGCCCTCAGCTTTTGTTGACAGAAAACAGCTCTTGCAGGATTTCATGTTTAGAGAGCAAGGAAAAAAGTGATGACAGGTAATGTCTCCTTTAGGCAGACAGGGTCACACTCGGGTTTTAATTCTAGCAAATAGTATATACTAAAATGACCTTATACATTTATTAGTCAACGGGATTGTGTAATGAAAACCACTCCGTAGCGCCGCGAATTTAAATCAAGATATACATTGCAGAGTGCAAATGGCTGGATATGCACAAAAAAGACAAATGGATGTAAGGAGAATATTGGACAATGATCCATGAACTGCAATTCTTCACAGTTAAATATATTCTGTGTCTTACTAATTTTCCTTTACAAAAAATGGGAATGAATGTTATTTTCCATTTTAGAGTAATTGTGTAGAAATTCTTCATGTTTTTGCTTCTTGTGCAGGGGGCAAACTATGCAAAAATATTTCAAAGACATATTCAAAATTGCTATTAAAAATGCTTCAACATGCAAATTTTCTGACAGTTTTGACTTTGTTTTCTTAAAGCTAAATGATGTGCATATATAAGAATATTTTGGGTAATCACACAGCTTATGCTAAGTAACTATTTCAAGTTGTCTTCAATACCAGTGTGTTTCCACATACTTTCCTTGAAGTGTTAATGACATTTATTTTGGTAATTTTTACTCCACTAACATGCTCTTTCAACACTTTAAAGCACTGATATATTTTACTCAAGCAAATCTCTTAATTTACCTCAATGGAGAAATTGACTTGAAAAGCAGCACAAATCCTTGCTTATACAGAAAGTTTGTCTTGAAGTTAATGAGCTTATTTGCCTGAGTAAGGATGTGGGTATAAGGACTCTCAAGTGAGCAAAAGTTTCACAACTGGATGCTAAGTCATTAGCCTATTTCAGACCAACCTCTTGAAACAGTTACTCTACATTGAGTGCCTCGGAATTAATTCTCAAAAAAAAAAAAAAAAAAATTAAAATGTGAAAACACAAATCCAAAATAGTAAGAAAAATTGAAATTTTAAATTCAAATCTTTAATTGAAAGCCATTGTGGATAGTGGTGATGGTTATTTAAACCAAACTAAATTTTTGGTCCCCACTGGGTTGTATCTAGTGTCCATCGCAGTTTTTTTCCACTGAGAGTAAGAGACTCCTGATAGACATAAAGTGTTTTCTTTGGCCTGTGGGAACTCCTTAATTTACACAGTGCATCAATCTTCCTTGCAGTGAATATGAATTATTATTAGAAAAGCATTAATAGCATATTATATATTTGTAATCTTAGTATGAGATGTGACTTATTTACAACCTTGCATCTCAGCTTCTCTTTTTTGTTTTTTTCTCCCTGTCCCCTCTGTATCTTCTTTCTTCTGAACAGCCTTGCACTTGTAGCTTCAAGATTCTCCATGGTGTTTAATGTTTTAGTAAGGTGGCAGTCTCTCCTTTCGCTCTTTAGGGTACTGTTTCATCCTGATGTGCTAAGAGATGCATGCTTTTCCCTCTGTATTGGACAAAAGGTACTCCATGAGGTGTGTGAGCAAGCCAGTGGGGATGGGGATATGTGTGTTTGTCTTCCTTCTTCCACTGCTGAAAGACCCAAGACAGGAGCTAAGGTAATTACTGCTCATTAAAAACTATGCCAGGTGAAACTTAAACTGGCATAGCATGAACAGGACACACAATGGGCAGGCACTGGATAAAACATTTATTTTCAGTTGTTATTGATGACCTTTCAGAGTTGCTCGTGGCTCTACTTTGACCTGTCACTTGTGAGCTAAAGAGTCATCAGTAACTTATGGAAATAAATGTCTTATTGATAGTCTGGCTACTCCAAGTCCAGTATATTGTCTCACATACAGACACACAGGAGCAGAAAACACAAATCACAGAGAAACCACTTCTGATATTAGCCTCTGTCCTTTTATCTTTAGAAAGATATGGCTTTCTAGATCGTCCTCCCTCCCTCCCTCCCTTCCTCCCTTCCTCCCTTCTTTCCTTCCCTCCCTCCCTCCTTCCTTCCCTCCCTCCTTCCTTCCCTCCCTCCTTCCTTCCCTCCCTCCTTCCTTCCCTCCCTTTCCTTCCTTTCCTCTTTCTTTTTGTCTTTGTGTCTTTTTCTCTTTCCCTCTTTCTGTCTTTCTTTCCTGGTATTTCATAAAGATAGGGCCCTAATTTATTTATAAGGGTAAGTCTCCAGAACAAGGTAGCATTACAGAGCTGGCTTACGAGTTCCTCTATACACATGAGTACATTCATAATTGATGAAATGGTCTATAGTGTTGTGGCTAGAATAAACTTAAGGTCAAATCTCTGGGAGAGCAAATCTTGCCATTATTCCTGATGAGAAATAAATACGTGCAGGAACTAAAAAGTGCGGAGCTGAAAGGGAATAAAACTGAATGCATAAGGGCATTTTGAACAATTCATTCCAAAGTGAAAGTGCTTTTTCTTAGTTTTTCTTCATTGCCTTGATCTTCCTAAAACTGTTGTTGGGGCAGGTTAATGACTGACCTTTGAGGGAACCACATACCAGTCTTTGTTCCCTAGCAGTCAGGATCTTGCAGAGGCTTGAAACCTTTGAGGGAGAGAATAGGATTAAACTGCTGTATGAAGTCCAGCGCAGGTGATGATCAATGGGAGCGGAGGAGCGAGTTTCTCAGGACGCTCTCTCCCTTCCCCCACCAGCTGGAATTCATTTTGTTTACTGCAAAGTTACCTGACAACATGGCTGACTGTCAATGATTGTTCTCAGATTAATTTCCCTTTAAGCAGCCATCAAAAGCAACCAGTGTTAAAATCCCAGTAAAATTTTAAGGTGGCAGGTCAGTTGGATTTAAATATCGTATCAAGCAGTTAACATCAGAAAGACTTGAGCCTCACATTGAAATCACATTTACATAAACTCAGTTTACTTGCACCCTCAAATTTCTAAAGTGTCCATCAAACCAGAGAAAGATGATGTTTGATCCTGCAGCATGCACATGCACCAGCTGACCTCAGACAACTCAGTGTTTGCAGGGTGAGTCCTTCATACACGCCTGCCTTTACACTTTCTTGTACACCTGTGAATAATGCCACCGGTCTTAACACATTACACTGCAGGCTCCATTTGCACGCAAGCTTTAGCTGTTGCGTTGCACACAGAGCAAATCTGCACCACTTGAGTTGATTCAAAAATCCATTCTCAGCATCAGGGCTGAGCTGTGGTGGGATAGCCGAGGGGTCCCCTCTCCATCGTCCCTCCTCCTCAGCCCCTGGTCTGTGGCTGTTCCCAGGGAATCTGCACCCTGTTCTCACTGGGTGCTTTGCCCACCCCGCCCCTGTGTCGAGATGCTGCTGCTCAGGCTCCTTCAGGTGGCTGAACTTTTGCTGCAACAAGGTTCAGATAAAGGGTCTGCAAGCTGACCAGTGACATTTCAGCAACCATTTCTGCTGCCTTTGAAGGCTTCTTTATGACTGCAAGTGGTTGTATTTATTCCTAAAGGTTCGGACCTGACCTTTTCCTCCCTGGGAACTTTTGCACCAAACCAATTTATTAACACAGTTAAAATAAGCAGAATTACAATGAAAATCATTGGAAGCATCCCACCTGCCCGACCAAAAGTGGCCACTTGCCAAATGCCAGATGAAGTAAAACACAAAAAAATGTGTAACTGGTTTAAGCTGGTCTAAGGTTTTACTGATAGAGTAACCTATTGTCGCATCTCCTCAGCCTGGAAGAGCTGTCATGCATGCAGGCTCTGAGGCCCGCAGCTAGAGGTGCTGTGCGATGAAGATGAGATGAAATACCGAGGAGCTGGAGTTTCTGACTGATTGGGGGGGCGAGGGGGGGGGGGGGCATTCCATTCGCTGCAACACTTTAATGTCTTTACTGAGATAAATTTATGTTTAAACCCAACCTGCATTTCCTGCTGGGTCACAAAACAACTATGCTGGCTTTTGTCCTGAAAACGCACTGAAACTAATGTAAAAAGTGAATCTATGCAAGTAACAATCTATATTAAGGAACAATCTGATTTTCCTACTCTGAGCCCAAGTTACTCCATGAGGAATGCATCCTCTCATGAAGAACTGAGGTAAGAAAGTAATGAAGAATTCCCTACGTGAAGCAAACTGTTCATTGCAAGTTTGAGAGGATGTGTTACTAAAACTGCCTAAATTATAATCAGGTATTCTGCAGTGTGGGAATCTCGTGGGAAACTTCGAGTCTGAATGTGGGGAGTTCGGGAGCGTTGGCAGGGATTGTAAACCTCGTTGGAGCGCAGTGAAAAGCCCCCTCATTCCTGCAGGAAAGAACTTTTCTAAAGTGCCTGCCGATGCATTGAGGATGGGAACAGAGACATCTCCGCTCGGACAATGGGGAGCGCTGGCACGGCCCACACGGTTACCGGGGGACAAGCGGCGGGAACGCCACCTCCCCATCTCCCGCACCGGGGGCAACGTGCTTGGGGGGGGGGGAGGTACCCTAGCACCCCCCTTCCCTCCTCATGCCTCCCTTCCACACGTGGCCGCGGGGTGCGTGTGAACATTGCGGGGCGCGGGCTCCCGCGTGCCTCTCCCTCACTCCCCCCCCTCCCGCACTCCCGCTCCCAGCTGATGCCTTGGCCCGGGCGGCCCAGACTGGCCGGCGCCGGCCGCGTGACATCACCCATTCACACTGCGGCCCCAGCTGGCGCCGCCGGGGCGGTCGCCGTGGCAACGCGGACGCCAATCTCCGGGCAATGACTTCCAGCTGCCCGCCCGGCCCGCCGGCGAGAGCGCGCGCGCGCTCCGTCGCCTTCCCGCCTCGGTTCTCGGTAGCGCTGAGTGGGGAATGGTGCGGGTATCTCGCTTGCTGCTGTGGTGATAATAGTGTCCCCCCTCTCCTTCCGTAGTTGATTTGCCCATGCGCTGCGCGTGGAGCCTCATTCTTAAACGCCTCTGGGGAGAGCTATGGGGCAAACCTGTCCCAGTGGGGGGTGGGCGAGAGGAGCAGCAAACGAGATGGCTGATGTTCACCCCACGGGAGGGTTTTGGGGGTGGCTCTCACGCCGCAAGGGAGAAGGGCCGCTATGGGCTCATGGGTGACAGCGTCCAATGGAGGAGGAAAGGGGGTGTTTGTGCTGGGGAGTGTGCTGCTGTGAGGCAAGGACTGAGGTGAGGCTCGTCTGCAGTGAATAGATGGGTCTTGTGGGGGGGCTGCCTCGAGGTCACCCCTGTAGAGTGGCCAGGCCAGGGGAAAGTGTAGAGGCAGCTCGCCCGTGGTCATAGAATAGGGTTGGAAAGGACATTAAGATCATCAAGTTCCAACCCCCCTGCCATGGGCAGGGGCACCTCAACACTAGACAGTGTCCCCCAAGGCTCTGTCCAGCCTGGCCTTGAACACTGCTGGGGATGGGGCATTTGCCACTTCTTTGGGCAGCCTGTGTCAGTGCCTCACCACCCTCATGGTAAAGAACTTCTTCCTTATATCTAACCTAAATCTTCCCTGTTTTAGTTTAAACCTGTTACTCCTTGTCTTGTCGTTACAGTCCCTGATGAAGAGTCTCTCCCCAGCATCCTTATAACCCCCCTTCAGATACTGGAAGGCTGCTATGAGGTCTCCACACAGCCTTCTCCAGGCTGAACAGCCCAGTTTTTTCAGCCTGTTTTCATACAGGAGGGGCTCCAGCCCTCTGATAATCCAATATCTGTAGGATTGGGTGGTTACGGGACTTTCTGGCTCACAGGTGGCAGCCATTGTGTCTGATAAACATCCATGAACCTTTCTGTACAAATACTTCCATTCTCTTCTTCTGTGGTGTCTGTGGCATCTGGTAGCAGTGAGTTTCACAGTTTCATTGGGTGTTATATGAACAAAAATGTATTTCAATTGCTTTAAAAATCTGTCAGCTAATAATTAGAACTGGCATCTCCTATTTCTTGTGTTATGAGTGAGTGACTAACTTCCGTATTCACCTTTTTTAACACAATGACTGATCTCTGCCATGTTCTCTTTAGTTACTTTTTTTTTCATATGTGCCAGAGAAAGTATGTTCCTTTAATCTCTCCCATTCAGTCTCCACTCTGACTGGTCATTCTGGTGCTCTTTGTAGCTGTGCGATACTGTTTTTGAGAAGGTGGGAGAAGGATTGCATGGCAGCATCATATGATACTGCTCTGCACTGAGTACTTTTGAAAACCATTTTCTCTTTAGCTTGCCTAACTGTGAGCCATTTTTGCCCCAGTATTGTGGTCAAGTACCCAAAAACCTGACGCTGAATGTTTTGAAAGTTTAAATCTGTAGGCTTTCTGAAATCATCTGAGAAACTTAAAATGCTCGATGTCTTTCTGAAAGATGTACGACTGACATCAAACTTTGTAAATACCCATTTTTTTTGATCAAATAGGTATGTTTCTATATTTAGTGTCCATAATGAAATTTTTTGAAGTCTGAGTTGGCCAAAACTTGAAATAGAAGCACCAGGAGATAAGTAAAATGAATCTGCAGTTTAACATTAAAAATCTTGTCACTTTTGAAGCCAATCCTGTGATTTATTTTGGTTTTATGTATATATTTTTTGTATGCAACTCAGAAAATTCTCATGCTTCAGTTGGATAATGCTACAATTTGGCCTCATGTGACTTGCCAAAGCCCCAAAGGGGCACTGAGTCAAATGGGGGATTAGAAGTGAGAGAGTTCCCTGGTTTTCTGTACAGCCCTTTGACAGGTAGCTCACACCACTTCCTTTGAGAATGAATAGTTACTACCTATTGTCTTGTAGTTTGTTGATTCACAGTTCCTACAGGAAACCATCTGTAAATATTAGCCTGTGTAATTTGTAGTGATATTAAACAAAGTGATGAGAATCCTACTTAAGAAAAAAATTGATAGCTTTCCATATGGTTCCAAAAAGCTTAACACTGATGCTAGTTAGCACAGTGTAGGAACAGCACAGTTCTGACTCAATTTATCCGTAAGAATAAAGACTTAGTGAAACATTAATTTTCCAAAATTACGGAATGTTTTAATGTGATTGTAATTGCCCCTTTGTGCTTTTAATTTATTAACATTGTTATAACAAATTATAACTCATTGCAACCAAATGCTTTAGATGTGAAAGAACCAGGCTGGTATGCTGGCATCTTGATATAAAAATGGTCTCTGTATAATGCAATCACAGCACATCCATTCTGATTTACTTGGAGTAACTTATGCTAATTCGAGGGTTTCTTTTACATTGGTATTGTGATGCTTTTATGTCTCAGGCTTAGTCATTTACATCTTCACATCTTAGCTTTCTGTAATGTGGGGTTTTTATAGGTAGCTGCACCTAGACTCAGGACAAGCTGGCAGAGCTGGATCTTGTACAAAGAATGTAGTTTTGCACAGCAAACTGGTGTAAATGATGCTATGGAGGGGAGCCCTGTGGAAACTCTGATGTGAGCTGAAGAGCGTGTTGCTACCATGCCTGATTAGTTCATCAGGAGCCAGTGTGAGTGTGGAACATCTAGTACCATGTATGAGCCTGGATGCAGTCCAACTGCTTTCTTACCCTATAGAACCGAAGCGTTATGTCTTGCTAAACTAGACCTGTGTCTGTTTGGGTGTGTACGCCCTGTGTTCCTGTTATCAGGAGTACTGATGAACCCAGCACAGCCGGTGTCCACATAGAGGCTTGACCCTGAATCAGTGTGGTTGATGCTGAACCGGAGGTACTGTTCAAGACTGAATACTGTAGCATCGCTTGGAGCCTGCATGCTGTGCTCCACAGTGCGCAGAGATCAGCTCAGCTACAGTCCTGGATACAGGCTGGATTTGTGCCGTGTCCTGTCAAGGGCTCAGATTGACTTCAGACTGGGATTAACACAACCAACTCCATCCCAGAGTCTCTGAAACCCATCTGGACTTTGCTGTCCAGTTCTCCTGGGGGCACAGCATAGGAATAACTGGGCAAGCTTTGCAAAATGCATTCATATTCCATGTGGTATGAAAGTACTTGTATGGCTGTGAATCTGCAGTGGTCTGGGATGCAGCTTGAGCTAATGAACTCAGTCAGAGCTGAACTGGCTCTGCATAGAGCTTTCTCTGGTACCCCTGTTGCTTCAGCATTCTTGATCTACAACTCATCACCTGTCGTATATCTGCAGATTAACTTTGTCTGGTGTTGTATCTATGAAAGCATGAGCTAAAATGTGATTGGGCAGAAAATACCACTAAAAGCATCAGGAGGAGAGCTTATAGAGATTGACAAAGGGATTGTGTTTAAGACTAGGTCTGTATCCTGACACTTTGCTGTGAATTTTTCTTAAGGCATTGAAGCAGATTGATGGGAACATGGGGTTTACTGTACAAAGATCTGACTGTAGTAAACTTTAACTGTGCCTGTGTGTTCCCTATTTCAGTGTTTGTAATAGTCAGATATTTGTGTTCTCTTCCATTGCATGCTATAGTTCTGATCTTGCAAAGTGTTTAAATTATGTTCTTTAGAGCTTTATTGGATCAGGGCCATTGTCAGTACTTCCAGAAAGTAAAGCCTAAAAAATTCCCTGAAATCCTTGGCTAGAGATTGCCTAGCATTATTTCTTACCCATAAGGATCTTATCTGGACCCTCCCATAGGAACTGAAATAGCAAATGTCATGTATGCAGCTTTGGCAGTCAGTTTTGAACTTGGAAGACTTCTTTTGGTGAAGCAGTGTGGGCCAACATGCCTATGAGACATGTTCAAAGCTTTTTATGCTTTTCTCATCTATTTAAAATACAAACAAACAATTCCTGTTTTCCAAAACAGGAATAGCCATATATTGTGATGGTGGCAGCGACTTGATAAAGAAATATGGGAAGCATAGTTTTCAGTTCATAGGATGTGCTTTATCCAAGAAGGAAATAACCTCTTAGTGTTAAAATAAAAGAAATCATTATATTGAAAGCTTTTCATGTGCTAGAAACTGTTTATTGATCTGTAAACAGTCTTCGACAGACTTTCTGTGGCAGTACTGCAAAATGCTTACCTGAGTACATCAGTGACAGCTGTCTAAGACTCAGAAATTTCTTTTAATCTTTGGAGGTTTTTTTGCATTGTTAAGGCTTCATGGTTCTTGCTTCTGATAACTGGAATGTATTCAAAATGCTGTCTTATTCTGAATCCGTTTTTCTCTTTATTTTTGCTTAGAGGCCAAGGGATGCTAGCTGGCAGTAAGTCAAAGATTATAATTTTTATGGGTTTGGATTATCATGAGCCCTCTATGCCCATTCAAGAAGGTAAAGGGCTAAAAGATGTATTTTCAGACAGCATGTACTATTAGCTGTAATATGGAGGAAGAAACTCCAGTGAAGCTTTCACAGAGAAAATGTAACTCCACCAGGTGCATGAGTTAAGGACTCACTGGTCATGAGAGGGTTCATATTAACTTTATTAACTGTGTTAACTGTGTGAAAAAATGTTTCCGTGTGTGGTGTGCACATGTATGGGTACATAAAGTATCTGACCCCCCAAATTTGATTACTAATAATGTAATTAAAATTAATCAATTTGTGGGAAAATCCCATTACTAAATCATGTACATTCTCCTGGAATGAACAGCAACAGGAAACTAGCATTCTAACCTTGAAATTCCAGTCTGCTTACGGAACGCAGCAGATTCTCATGTTCCTTTTAGGTAAGGTGACCTAATTAAAGGTAAGTCTGCCTACCTGAAGCTAACATGTTAATGTCAGTGGTTTGAGATGACACATCATGGCTTTAGAGCTCCCTTTTCATGTCCTACCTACTGTTCTTCCTACAGGATTCACACAGGCCTCCTTTTCCCCACGTGATGACCAACACTGCAGATAGCTTATATCTAGTCAAAGTTAGTAGTAGTAGTCCATGTGGCTCTCAAATGATGGAAAGTGGCTACTGATATTAATAAGGCTCTTCATAGGAAGAGCCAAGTCACTTTCTTCTGCTGGATCTATGTATGTTCCTCCACTTCTAACATTCTTCCTGTCTGGCTGGCTCACCATGGATGTGTTGGATATCTGTCTGGAGCCTTCACCTCTGGAGCACAACCAGCTGGAGGCTTCCCCAGCAAGCAAATCCCATCCAGGATGTTCACAATCAGAGCACTACCAGCTGGAGGTTTCCTCTGACGGTGTATTCCTGTCCAGGACCTTCAGAAACTGTAGCACTGTTGCCTGGAAGTTCCCACCTTGGTGGCTGAGATAGGGATCAATGACAATATGAAAGTACTGAGCAAGGTCAAGGAGAAGAGACTACTCTCTGTAACCTGGCTAAACAGCCAGTCCCAGAGGAAGGATGACACCATTCAGTTCCAAGCATTCCGAGTTAGAAACTCAGTCCTGCAAGATCCATTTCCAATTCCTCTGGTCTGCATTGGCATATGGTACCCTCAAATGTTGCATTGCAGCACAAGTCAATAAAACCCTTCAGTTTTGTACTGTTGTACTGTACAGTGTTGTACATAAAACTAGGGGCAAAGAGCAGGGTACCTGCCTGACTCTGCCCAACAATACCTTTGGGCACAGACTTTGAGCACTGATCCATATGGTAGAGTGCCAAAATTTGTTACACCTAAGATAAAACTGTTGAGTGGTCCATGAAGGCAGCTGATAAGGAGGAAGTCTGTATAACACCGGGGCAGAGGCTAACTTGGTTACCCTGAAGGGTATTCTGTGGAACCTTGAGGAAATGTAGCTTCTGCAGCAGAGCCCAGCTAGTAACTACAGTCCTGTTTTAGAAGAGTCATAGCTACTCTCCTGCCAGTAGAGCCCTTAAATGTTGACGCCATTAGCAGTTTTGCTATTTGAGAGATGAGAGAGGATAGATAACTTTTCACAGTACAGCTATATTTTGTTCAGTAGGGGTTTTGTTGTTTGTTTGTTTGGGTTTTGATAAACATTTCCATTCTCCCTTCAGGGGCTAAAAGGTGCTTTTCTTAAGCCCTTGGATCTAATAGCATATATACAGTTTTTGTGGGGTTTTTTTTGTTTTGTTTTGTTTCGGTTTTTTGTTTTGTTGTTTGACCAACAGATGTTGCACTGTATGACCTTGCACACTTTTAAGATCAGAGCCTTCATGTGGAACTTGCTCTGGATTTTCACAAAGTTTTTAACTGTCCAAAGTTAAGTTTTATTTTTCTAGCTATTAGCAAAGAAGATAGAACTTGTAATTAGTCTGTGTCCGCACATACATAAATATACTTCTGAAGGGCACCAGTTTATGCTATTTTTCTCTAATTTCCCCTAAAACTTTTAACCTGTTTAGTTATGCAGTATGTCTCCATTCCACAGTACAGATTTCACAGTGCTCATCTGTGTGTTTTAGATCAGTTAACCTTTTCTTACAGTTATGAATGTTTTGAATATGAGTTCCTACTCAGTATTATTATGATTTATTAGATCTTAATCTATAGTCTTAAATTTGTAATCTTTAATGACTCGTTTTCTTTCTAAAGCTTGTGTGGGAAAATAGCTGCACTTAAGTACTTACAGAAAGTCATTCAGAAATTAGATTTACTCAAGATGATATTTATAGATTAATTGTCCGTGAGCTCTTGGCACAAGTTTAGTGGAAAATTGAGAACCTGTAAGTTGGGGTCAATTAGGAGTAATTTTTAAAATAGCTCATGAAGTTTCTGTGGTCAGCTGTAGCTCATGTGATTGTGGCCTGTGGTCGTTATTCAATGTAGTGCTCTAAAGTCTGTCCTAATAGCAAAACATCCATTGTCTGCAACAGTGGAAGGAGTGGTGAAGATATCAGAAGTGAAGCATGCATTTAGTACTTTATTTGCATTCTTTGAGACTGCAGAATCTAAACAAAAGTGGATTGTATTTGTATGAGTTACATATATGTGTACTTGTACTGTGCATGTTCTATGTATAGTAAAAGTGCAGTCATATACTGACAGTACTTACTGGGTCCCTTTGATCCTTTTAAGCATTGGCTAGCTTTTGTCCGCTGGTCAAACAAGACCAAGTCAGTTGATATAAATTTTTAATAACTTTATGTAGAATTTGGACATCTTTTAAGTAAGTGATATTTGAGTAAGTATAAAGAATGATGTCTGGTTTGTTTTTTGGGGGGGGAGTTTGGTGGTTTTGGTGGATTTTTTTTTGTTTTGTTTTGGTGGGATTTTTGTGGTTTTTTGTTTGTTTGTTTCTAAATTTTGGGCATAGGGGATGTCTGCCTGTGCTTAGGCATCACAGCTTTTTACTGGAATGACCATTCATAACGTATTCATTTGGATATCATGAAGTAAAGCTTTTTCCTATCCTACCTCCAGTTTTCACACATCCATGTCATATTTCTACTTCTTCCTCTTTTTCTGTCTTCTGTTCCCACCACTTCTGTTTGTACAAGTTTGATCTGTAAATGACCCTGGCCTAAGGTCTATGATGGACAGCCTAACAATTTGCAGTTTTAATGGTCATTTTCTTTGATCTCTAAGGAAACAAAAGGAGGACTATGAAATGCTATAAATACTGGGAGACTGTAAATCAGCCCTATCCTGCTGCTGAACTGAAAATGACTGTAACAGTAAACATGAAATGTGTGACTTCGTTGCATGAGACATGCTGTTTGGTGGCAGGATTTGCAGTATTTTTGTGTGTGTCTTTTACTCTGAGAACTGAAAACTTGAACTGATAGAAACAGCGGCATTTCGCCTCAGAAGTGGTGAGATACAAGAAGCACTCCTAATCCAAGGTAGAGAAAATCTGGAAGTTTCAGAGCTGTTTTGCCCCTGATGATTATATTACAAAAGCAGTACATGATGACACGCTGTTCTTCAGGTACTTGCTTGAGACAAACTGTATGGCTTATTCATATTTTCTTTTCTTTGAATAAAATACCTGCTTTAACCTTTCTTCCCAACCATTCTAGACCACACTCTAACAGACTGAGGTGCTCACATAGATGTCTACATTAAATAAGTTCTATTTGTACATATGTACTCACATGTGAAAAAGGGAGTAGTGTTATCAAGAATTCAGGCATGATTTAGTGTCATTGTATATGACTAGGCAAACTCTAAGTACTGAATTGACGACCTTTAAATAAAAGGGCAGTTCATTATAGTTAGCAACCATGATTTTCAGAAAAAAAAATCGTAGTGTTGCCTTTAAGATTGTTAATGGCTTTAGAGATTTGTCAGTGTGGATAAACCAAAAAAACCCCCTCTTGTCATTTGGCATACTAGCAAATGCCGGTGACTGTACTTTCTTAGCACAAACTAAAGAAGATAACCCCAAATCTTATGATACCCTTGCATACCTCTTTATTATGCTCTGTGAGGATAGAACATTTTTCTTTAAATCTTCTCGTGTAAGACTGTAAATTCAGAAGAAGGATTTGTATAGTAAGCATGAGATTTAAATACTTAGAACTGCACATAATACTTTCAGTAATGCATGGATCCAGCTACTGACAGGCTGCAGAAGTCTTGCGTACTCTGCCTGGTGCAGCCCCTAATTGTCTCAGTGCACTAATCAGTAATAGCAATATGGGAAATGTCTGAAGATCTGAAATCATTCTCACTGGGAGAATCATCTTGGAATTTTGTGGTGGTTATAAATCTAGTATGTGTACATGGTATAGATGATGCTATAGCTTCTGAGTGTTATACAGATGTATTACTGATTTTGGACTCTAGGTTTTTATCATTCACTTCAGGGAATATTGCTTATATATGCACCTGTGGAAGGAAAGCAGTCAGGTGCTCAACAGTTATGAGGATAGAGTCTAAGATGAGTCACACTGGAATTTGACTATTTCTTATTAACTTGTCAAAACACTGGATTGTAATACAAAGCTTGTAGCAATACTTTCTACACATGTAGAATGTGCTTTCTCTTTTGTTAATTTTCAAAGAAATGGAAGAAAAAAAGATGGACACAGCCACCTTAATTTTTTCTTTAGATCAGAAAATGTAATATTTTTTCAGGTATTTTAATAGAACAATTACTCTTTTGTCTTTAAATATAATTTTGAAGTGAATTAACTGCCTGTGACAGGTGCTTTTTGAACAGTCGTGGAGAATTAAGTCCTTTTTTACCAAATCACATAACACTATCAGTCAACGATTTCTTTATCTGTTGTCTTTAGGCATCACAGCTTTCTTTTGGAGTGACCATTCCTAAAAATAAAAGGAAAGCAGTAATTCCAGAACACTTTTTTTTTTTTTTTTTTTTTTTTTTTTTTTTTTTTTTTTTTTTTTTTTTTTTTTTTTTCTGATGTCAGTTATTGTCTGCTAGGATGATTGATGCTTCTTCGCTTTGAACTAAGCTGAGATTGCTGGCTCACTTCTTGTCCTTGAAAAGCATGAAGGTAAGAACTTTTGACCTGGAGAAAATCTTGGAGGACCAATGCCGAGATGCCATTTTACTGCAGTTGCAATCTAAAATAAGAAATAAACAGTATTCTCCAGTCATTTTCTGCCTGTGCCTGTCATTAGCAGTGTACAAAGGTTTAGTGCAATCTTGTTTAATAACAGGAATAGAAAAAGGAAGAAATAGCTACACACTCATTAGAAACAAAATCAATTATTACTTTTAAAAACTACCTGCTTTCAATTAAGCAGGAAATTATCTAACCGGTTACTTAATTTGCTCTGGCTGGCAGTCTCTCAACTGCTTTATGCTGAGTGGAGCATGAAATTAAATATGTAACAACTATCCTAATGGTTATGTTTTTAGAAAACCGGCATTTAGGAATGGTATTTTGCATAGTATCAAAAGAAATAATGGCATAAAAATAAATTACTGCTGCTTCAATGCATTTGATATTTAAAGGAAAGAAATTACTTCATTTTTGATTCTCTTATTCTGATTAATAACAAAACAATCTTTGGTTTGACTGATGCAGATCTATGCTTGGGAATTGGGTTATTTGTTTGGGTGGTTGTTCCCCCTCCCCTGCTTTCAGGTTGTGTATGCTGGTGAAAGTGTTGGTGCTAATCTCTTGCTGCTTCAAGTGTTAAGCTCCACCCCATGAGCATCTATTCTGTGTGCAATATGCCTTTTGGTAAAATTATTGTAGGAACCTTCACAATATTTTGAAGTTTTCCATTTGAAGCTATTTGCTGGATCTTCCTCAGGATACACTCAAAGTCCTACGTGGCAGGTCATTACTGGATTTTTCAGAGGCATCCCATTGGAGTTCAGTACTGGCTCATGTATATGCCTTAAAAATAATTGAGAATCTGGTGCAGAATGCTTCTGATTTTGAATTATGGCAGAGCTTAAGCAGAGGGCCCAAGGTTAGGCTTGTAAAAGTGCTTGAATGAGTCAGTTCCTTGTGTGTCTTAGCATCAACCCACCAGCCCTCTTCCCTGCCCCCAAAATGGCAGAATGATCCACAGATTTGTACTATGTAAACTTGGCCATGCAGCCATCCAAGAAAATATATTTCAATTTGAATATAATGCCTTTGGTTTGATTAATTTGGTGACACAAATCCATAGACTTTCACTTTCATTTAGATTTAACAACAGATACATGATTTATACTGTGATGCTAAGTTAGAATGAGTCTTTTTAAAATCTGTAAGTATATCAAACAGCTATATGGATCACAGAAGTATTTTTTTTTTTAACAAAAAATAAAAAATAAAAGAAATTCTAATACCAGAATTATGATTTGAGATGCAGTAACTCATCATGTTCTCCGATACCTTATTTTGTTCTTCAGTTGGGTTTTAATGCTATATGGATTCCAAAGAGAATCAATGTCATTTTGTAGATTCTTTAATGAACACATTTCTGTTCTCTACAAACTTGTGAGTTTGAGCCACCAAAGTGGTAAAATTATTAGTCTTTTCTCTAAGTCTTGACTCAGACATTAATTGCCTGCTACAATTTTTGAAAATGCTTTGAAATTTGGTACGAAGTGTTGGTTCTTCCACAAAGTAATCCCACCATTATATTGCAGAAGTAATGGTTGTGGTAGCAGCTGTCTGCATCTTATGAAAATTACTTGGTATTGTTAGTTGGTCATTAGTCTGCCAGGCCATTCTGTTTTTATTTCTTGAATGGGGGACAGTTTGTTTATTGTCCAAATAACAAAAGTAATAAAAATAAGCTCCATTTTAGTTGGATCAGAACTAAAAAAGAATGTCTGACTTTTCCTTTATGTTTACACTCCTTTACCCCTCTCTAGCATATAAATTAGAAGCTGTCTCCAAATCTTCAAGAATATAAAATGACTTTTATGTTCCAGTGACACACTTAATGAAGAAAGTGGAAAAAAGAAAACAAGTCAAGGAAATGAGCTCAGATGTTCGAAGTACTTTGAGCAGCATCCCTATATGTCACCCCAATATTCTCAAACTTCTGCAGTCACAGTCCTGTGGAAAAGTCACCTTTCCTTATTCCAACCATTGGCATCAATTTTCTTTCAGTGTAACCTGCAATCAGAGTCACTGAGCTGAAAAACCGCTTGCTCTCCCTTCAGTGATGCCTTCCATCGGAGCTGATGGTGTCCTGTCAGCAGCTTAACAAGACAGAACCACCGGCGCCATCTTCATTAGTGTAAAAGCTAATATAAACCATTAAAGGCGTTAGAGGAGATAGCAGAGTGAGCGTATTACTGAAAAATGTTTTGCAGAGTCAGTTGCTATGTCTTTAGTTTTAAAAATATATAAATGTTATATGAATCTCAAATCCGCTTTTATTTACATAAAATATTTATACATCAAGCAAGACAATTTCACAACTTTAAAATGTATTTTCCTGTTAGATTAATCTTTTCATATGCTAACCGCATTACAAGTAAACATTTTCATAGTCTCCACTACATGAATGTGGCTAAAAGCTTCCTTGTTATTTTATAGTTACAGCATTTCAAATGTATCCCTTTTTGACGTGGTTAGGCAGCCTGCCAGTTTTACCACTAAATTATAGCAGAGAAAACACTCAGTAGAATGTGATTAGATTTCTTCCTTCTCCCCATGAGTAAGGCAAAGCAAATTTATGTTCAAAATGCAAGCTGGGTTACGAAGAATTGAATGTAGATCCATATTTGTAGTGTTAAAAATGCATGTGAGTTTTGTAGTTGAAAGTACATCTTGTTTATAGTGCTGCTTTCTATTACTGTTGTATTTCACTCTGTTTTGTCACTGTCATCTGCAGAATGGCAGAAAAGCATTAGACCATATGAAAGTTAAGGTTTGTATTTCAAAGAACTAGTGATTAATATGTCTTAATCTTTGTTATTAATAAGGAACTGTATTAAAGTAGCTATTAAGTCTGGATTCATCCCAATCAGTTGCAGATGTTTGCCTAAGCGATCTAATTTAAAAGTGTGTTGTCTATAAGCTGGACTTTTAAGGACAAAGGCTGCATCTGACCAACCTCTGAGTATGTGGTGTGGTGTGTGTCTAAACATATGACTGATTTGTGCAAATTTGGGATTTAGTTGGAGCACATTGTGGTACCTCTCTGGCTAAGAAGGTCAGGTTTTCTTTTGGTTGTAATCAGGGCAGAATAGGAGAAGAGATGTTGCGTGCCTGATTTTGACCTGATACAGAGATGGAACATGGGATAAGACAGCATCAGAAACTGGGAGTTAGAAATGGTTCTCCCATATACACATCTGAATATCTTCAGCGGGCTGAACTGCCCCAGTGTTCATCTTTTCCTAAGAACTACAAGCAGACTTATCTTCTAGGACTTATTCTCTCTCAGCTGCTAACTTGAATCCCTAGGCTGTCTGCTTTGTGAATTATGAATCCTAGTGACCAAGCCCCACTCCAGAAATGTTTCTGAAAGACCATTTGCAGTTGTTTGTGATTGCCATCTATTTATATTCTTTAAGGATAGGAAAGACCACTGTGAACCAGTATTACAAAACATAAACAAAGGCATTTTAGTCATCAGTCTCTGCGGAAGCCCATTCTGATGATCAGTTGAGTTGAAGTATATATTTCGCAAAAAATGTAGTTCAAAAGCTAAGGTGGATGTAACTGCTTATTTAATCCCCATTCTAAGAGGCAAGTATAAGGTAGGTAGGTAGGAGTCTCTTATACTCTGTAAATCTTTTATAGGAACAGAAGTGTTCTGTGTTTCTTCACAGATTCTGTGAAGAATCTGATATTATAAATCCAGCACATTTAACAAGTGATCCTTAAAAATGTACACTTGTTGCTGCTTGCAACGTGTTCTTTTAGTATTGAAGTGAACTGAAACATGTATTTATAATTCCATTTCCTACTGCCAGAGGAATTAAGAGTAACTTTAATGAATATAATGATTTAATTGTCTACCATATATAGACTTGACATTAAACAAATCTTTAAAATCTTATGTGTGAGAATGTACCTAATAATTAACAAAATTTAATAAATGTCACTATGATGTATATGGTTCAATTAATTAGGGAAAAAACATTCTGTAAAACATGAGCAGTTGATGTAGAGATGTTTCATCGGGATTATCATAGCTGTTAGGTTAAAAGAAACTAGTGTAGGAGGAAGAGTGTTCCCACTGTATATTTTTCTTTGATAAACCCCATAAAAACTTTGGATTTTCAAATTTAAGAAGACTTAAAAATTTGTGTTAGAAAACATTCACGAAGACATCGAGTGGCTGTGGAATGGTAAGAACAGTGAGTCAGTAAACCACACTAGACTAAGTATTCAGAGTAGAAAGGTAGTGTATATAGCACAGCGTGGATTACTTATTCGTTTTTTGTAAACAGCTTTCATAATAATGGACCAATTGAAAGCCTGTTGGCATCAGTCAGTGCACTCCTACTGTTATCATCAACTTCCATTCCAACTCAGAGCCTGATCCAAAGCCTATTGAAGTTGATGAAAATGTTGTTACAGTTAAGGTGGTGTAAGGACCTAAACAAGCTGTTCTGAAATTAAATATGCTACCTCTTTTTAGAACCTTTTTCTCGATCCTTCTGCTAGTTTTGACAGCACCCAGCTCTTGGGAGAGCTTTCATTGAGCAAATGTTGATTTTTAGATCTAACTTTCTAAATGGGGGTTATTCTACTGAATGTTCAAAATATGTCCTGCCTGTAACTAAGAAAAATATGACATTGTCAGAAGGAGCACAAGAAGTGTTGTCTGTGTTTATAGACAATTACATTTAACTAGGGCAGCAGAACATTCATTTAACTTATGATTTGTATACAAATAAAAGATGTAATTGATTTAATTTGTATCACCATGGATCATTGGTAAATGTGACCTGAAAGGATCCATATTTTGGTCTGAAGCTCAATGTGATCTTATTCCCTTTAAAGAGAATGATAGTAATCAATGTCTTGCAGCATTTGGAATTGAGATATTGTCTTTCCCATAAAGACTAGAATTTTACGAACATTAATTGACACTGATGTTCCCATTGAAATAAGTGGGACTCTTCACTGTGATGGAAGTTATGATTTTTTTTTTTTTTCCACAAAGACATGAGGACATAATTTATTAATCCTTTTATAAGATGTCAGTGCCCCACAAGCCTCATGACATGGCAGTCCAAATATACTGGAAAGGGAAAAAATCAAATGGAAAAGTAATCCCTTTATGCTATTTGTGTGAGACTGCCCTAAAATGACACTACAAGAGGATGTAGGGTTACTCACTGAAGATGCAGTCAAGACAGATGATCTTCAGATCACTTATTAGTGTATTTGTGCATCATCTTTCAGAGTGGGTTAACTCAGTAGTTATGAATTTCAAAATATGTTACTTACATATGTCCTAATCAACAGTCGTGCTTGCAGAAATTTGATTCCAGAGTGGAAATATTCAAGAAAGGTGACATAAATTTTGTCCATAGGCTGCTGTATCATAATAATGCCATTTCCCTTCAGCCAAACCAAGTTCCAGTATAGTCTTTTTCTGCAACAAAATTAAAATATAAAGCCTGTGTTCTTACTCTTATATTAACTGCATGCATGTACTCTCTGATCATCCTCTGCTAACATATGGGAATGAGACTGGGCCAAACCAGCTGGTTTACTTAGGTGGGGAAAAGAAAATAGGGGTAGAGGTAGCTTGCTCTCCTTTGAGCTCTGTTCTTTCCAAGGGAAGCACAGGGTTCCAGTCTTGTTATTCTAGGCTTCCGCATACCTGATGAAATCCATCTGTGGGTCCTGAAGGATCTGGCAAATGAAGTTGCTGAGCCACTGTCCATCATATCTGAAAAATCATGGCAGTCAGGTGAAGTTCCCAATGACTGGAAAAAGGGAAATATAACCCCCATTTTCAAGAAGGGGAAAATGGATGACCCGGGGAATTACAGACCAGTCAGTCTCACCTCTGTGCCTGGCAAAATCTTGGAGCAGATTCTCCTGGAAGGCATGCTAAGGCACATGAAAAACAACAAGGTGGTTGGGGACAACCAGCATGGCTTCACTAAGGGGAAATCCTGCCTGACCAATTTGGTGGCCTTCTATGATGGGGCTACAGAACTGAAGGACAGGGGCAGAACAGTTGACATCATCTACCTGGACTTGTACAAAGCGTTCGACACTGTCCCACATGACATCCTTGTCTCTAAATTGGAGAGACATCAATTTGATGAGTGGACCACTCGATGGACAAATCGCTTCCTGGATGGCTGCATGCAAAGAGTTGTGGTCAACGGCTCGATGTCCGGCTGGAGACTGGTAATGAGTGGTGTCCTTCAGGGATCGGTGTTGGGACCGGTCTTGTTCAACATCTTTGTCGGCGACATGGACAGTGGGATTGAGTGCACCCTCAGCAAGTTTGCCGATGACACCAAGCTGTGTGGTTCGGTTGATACGCTGGAGGGAAGAGATGCCATCCAGAGGGACCTCGACACACTTGTGAGGTGGGCTGATGCCAACCTGATGAAGTTTAACTGTGCCAAGTGCAAGGTCCTACACCTGGGTTGGAGCAATTCCAGGCACAGCTACAGGCTGGGCAGAGAAGAGATTCAGAGCAGCTGGGCAGAGAAGGACTTGGGGGTGCTGGTCGATGAGAAACTTAACATGAGCTGGCTTCAGTGTGTGCTCGCAGCCCAGAAAGCCAACCATATCCTGGGCTGCATCAAAAGGAGTGTGACCAGCAGGTCGAAGGAGGTGATCCTGCCCCTCTACTCTGCTCTCGTGAGATCTCACTTGGAGTATTGTGTGCAGTTCTGGTGTCCTCAACATAAAAAGGACATGGAACTGTTGGAACAAGTCCAGAGGAGGGCCACAAGGATGATCAGGGGACTGGAGCACCTCATGTATGGAGACAGGCTGAGAAAGTTGGGGCTGTTCAGCCTGGAGAAGAGAAGACTGATTGGAGACCTCATAGCAGCCTTCCAGTATCTGAGGGAGGGCTATAGGGATGGTGGGGATGGACTCTTCATTAAGGACTGTAGTGATAGGACGGGGGGTAATGGGTTAAGACTTAAACAGGGGAAGTTTAGATTGGATATAAGGAAGAAATTCTTTACTGTGAGGGTGATGAGGCACTGGAATGGGTTGCCCAAGGAAGCTGTGAATGCTCCATCCCTGGGGTGTTGAAGGCCAGGTTGGACAGAGCCTTGGGTGACATGATTTAGTGTGAGGTGTCCCTGCCCATGGCAGGGGGGTTGGAACTAGATGATCTTAAGGTCCTTTCAAACTCTAACTGATTCTATGATTCTATGCCTGTTTGGTGCAATGCCTTAGGCTGACTATTGTGCTTTTGCTTCTCAGGCAATATGTTACAACGTCTGCTTGGTACTTTCTTGCTTTAAAACCAGCACTAGTAAGAGCACTAGCCCCATTATATGATCTAGAACTGCAAAGAAAAGACCCCCCCAGTAGTCTAATAGCAGTGGGACTGCAAGCAGATTTGTATAATTGCAGAAAGTATACAAACTATAAATATTCTCTTTGTTCTAAGGAAGAAACATGAAATGCAGTCACCAGACAAAATGTTTATTTTCTCTCTGTTCACATGTGTTTCTTCATCCTTTTGTGACCTCCATGTGGTAATAGCTAAATAGTTTGTTTTACAACATAAAACATGCTGTGTGAAAAGGCAGGAACAGGAGCATTCACACCATGCCAGGATCTTGACTGGTTGATCATCTCTTGCTACTTATGATTAAGCAATAAAGAGAGAGGTACAGGGTATTTCCTGGGGATTAATAACTGATAGGGAGGAGTTAATGGCCTGAGGTGCAGCTGAGGGCCATTAACCCCAGCTGGTCATCAATCCTCATTAAAAACCTCTGCAACTCAGTTCACCAAACACAGTGAAGGGCAAACCAATGTTTTAAGCACCTTTGTGATTCCCTTCTCTGTTGGCTCCTTAAATTAGTTCTCTTTTAATTTCTATTACTTTCTGGGGTGGATTCTGCTTTTCTTATAGCAACAGAAGTTCTGTTCAATTAAAGGTTTATCTCACCAGTAGCTGAGCAAAAACTGTGGGGTTTGGACCTTTATGTACAAATAGGAGTTCTCAGTAATACAGCAGCAGAATAACAAGTGTTTTGGATACTTCAGTCCTGAATTGCATGAGAAAGAAGGTAAATAGTAAATTTCATAAGATAAAAGGTTTGCAAAACCTGAATTTGTTTTTTAATAACGTAGCACAGCATTTTCTGCTGCAACAAAGAACATGTTTAAGGGAAGGGCCCTCGTTAAACTTTCTTTTATTGTGTTTCTGAAAAGTATTCCTTTACAGTTGGCAGTATTTAATATGTAAGCCATCTCCTAATTCTACATTCCATATACCTAGACTTAAAAAGCTAAGTTTTGCAAATATGTTTCATAGTAGCTGATAAGTAATGGAACATGTATCTTTTATAACTGGTTTGGGGTTTACTTAGGCTTTGAAATGTCTATGATTTTTGTGTTATGCTAGATATTTTCTAGGAAGTTAATCTTCTTGTGAAGGAGGCACTGTAATTATCAGTGTGGTATTTACCCTATAGTAATTTTATGGGTATTCCATTATTCTTGGTAATTCCAAATTCATATTATGGTAACAATTAGCAGAAAAGTCTCTTCAGCCCTTACAACTTTGTAGAGGTGCTACCAGATGTGATTGGCAGAGTTCTAGGTGCAGGAGGCAGACGGCAGAATGAAAGCGTGTAATCTGGTAGTAACACAATGAAATCAATGAAGATTTCTTTTTTGCTTTTGATTCTGGTGAGAGTAGACTTGGTACTTAGTCCTTCATTTAAAAATGTGTAAGTTTGCCCTACCCCTGCTGATGAACTCTGGACGCTGCACATGAGCTAATAAAATCAGAAAGCCTCATTTTCTGGGCATACATGAATAGTGAGAGGCGAGTTACCTGAGTGTTTGAAAGAAGGAATGCACAAGGCACTCCAGTTTATGGTAAGCTGTTTCCTGATGCTGTAGAAAACAAAAGGAGCCTCTTTGCAGAGGAAAGTGAGTATCTGGCAAAGAATGCAGCTGTGATCCACCACCTTGAAAAGCTCTTCTCAGTTTGCCATGTGGAGAGGGGACAGTGTTGCTTCCATGCATGATGATATCACTGTGCAAGGAACTTGGATGTGCAAGTAGTGGGAACTGTATGGGAGAGACTTGGATCAAAGCAACAGCTCTTTGAATGTATTTATAAAAGGTATATCTCAGTACAGCCTTGTCTTTTATTTGGAAAACTTAAGGCAAATAAATATGGTGACTGTAGTAAGTCTATTTCCCCTGTGTGGTTTAAAAAGACGTACTTTTTTGCCGGACTTCACTGTAACTATTCATGTGAGTGAAGGTGGGTATTGACAGGCTAATTTGCAGAATCATCCCACTGAAATAGAGACCAATAAAGACTCACATTTAATGGAAAGATTGAGAATGCTACCTGAGCCTTTATATGCTGTATAATATAATAATAATAATACATAATAGCTGAAGATAAACTCTTCTCAATTAACTTTCTGCATATGGGACTTGAGGAAAATTCTTCACCAGCCAAAGAGTATTTTGAAAAGAATTTCACAAGAAAAAGATGTTTTGTAAATTAAAGTGCTTTTCTGCAGTCAAAAGCAGTGCACTGTTTACAGTTTTACTTATGGGAAGCTTCTGAATGCCATTTTATTACTCAGCATAACTTGGACTCCATTACTAATCTTTGTGGTTGCATGTTAGATACCTTTGCCAGAATGCCAGTCCTCCCTACTATGCACTGTTCTTATGGCTGTAAGTCTTATGGTGGCTTGTCTTTTCAATTCCAGCTATCAATAGTAGAATCCCATTTATAGGGTCTGCCAATTACTGAAATTACCAAAGTTGCTTTAGACATTAATTTTGAGACTATTTTTTTATCCCGTCAAGACAAAGGACTCTTTGGAGGTTAGAATGCTTCCCTCCATTTCCAGCTTCTACAGTAACATTTGCATTGGCAGTCTTGGAAAGAATATGCTTCAGTATCAGTTAGTTTAATGGGAGACATACATTGGATTTATTATAATCCCCAAATAACATTTGAATGTTGTTCTTTGGCTCTTAGTTGTGTCAGTCCCATACTTGATAGCTTTGGCTGGAACTGAGTTGAACAAAATGTATGTAGCTCAGCTCAATTTGTATTATATGTTAGGAAACTTTTTCCTGTTTGTGACAATTTATTTCCTTCTCTCTTCTATTCAGCATAGAGGACCAATGTGCAGAAAGTAGTATGTTGAGGCAAGATGCTGCTGAGTGTGGATAAATATTTAAACAGACAAAACTGAATGTGGTCAGAATGTCACCTTCTTACGTTTTCTTTGCAACACTTTTAGATAGGTGGGATTTCAGTTCAGTGAAATCTGAGATAGGGTTGACATGAACTGTTGTGGTGCTAAAGGTCAGAATTGTCAACCTCTGCTTTTGAGCTGAAGATCTTGAAAGCCTTGCATCGTCAGTCTTATGGCACTCTGCTTGTTAGGTTTCCAGATCTTGTTGCTGTGCAGCAAAACTGCTAACCAAATTTCCTTAGGGATGGTAAACCTTTGCAGAGCTATCAGATTGGATAGCTCCACTAGAACTTCCACACTTTATGCTCACATGTCAGGAACCAAATGAGATTTGTTCTCACACAGGTTTGGCCTTGTCTCTGTAGAAGAGAGCTTGGAGGTCCAGGGGCCTCAGAGGCAGGATGTGAGGAATAGCAAACCTGGGAAGTGTTCCCAAGGTCAGTGATTCTGGGACAGTGTGCTTAATGGGGCTGATTGAATAATGTACATATAGAGAGCCTGTATAGTTGATAATGAAAACTGAGAATAATACTTCATATAGTAGCAGATGTTTAAGGAAGAGAAGGAAAATGAACAAGGCTTAATTTCACTGAGGCTCTGCAGAGTGCAGGATGTTTTAACTGGGCAATATAACTGACTTTTTCTTTACGTCTCTTGTTTGTGGAGTGTTTAATGCTTCCAGATTTTCGTCTTCCTCGTGTAAAGTCTGGCATTGCCTATGAATGAGAAACCCTGCTTTTCAGTTACTCTAGATGCAACCCAATGTCTGAATGGGTTTCTGTAGTTTCTGCAGGCTTTGTAGAAGTTCTTGCATTTTACTTTTGTGTAACTTTAGATATAATTTTACTGTATCTTTGACATGTAAACAGAGAGTGCACCTGATGTGTATGGTAGAAAGCTTATGCAGGCACCTATGGGATAAGGTTGATTAGATGCATTTCAAATAATTACAGCTGTTGGAGGTGGGAACATCTGTTGAGAGAAATAGCGAAACTTTTGGTTGGATTCAGTGGTAGATGTCAGAAAATACCTTTATTTGAAATCAGATTTACAGAAGAAACCCAGGGTTGCTGTATGTATTGCGGCATGGAACTTTGAAGAGGAAAAGAAGTAGTCTTATTCCTTTGCTGTTTCTGGGGGACTGAGGGAGTAAATGACCTGCAACTTTTGCTAAGCAGAAGGATTGCAATATCTTAATGATGGTAGCCTGTTTAAAAAAAAAAGGGGGGGGGAGGCAAAACTTTTCTGATGTTGGAGGATGCCATGTAGCATGCAAATAGTCTGACATATGTGCACTTTAAAACATATTTGAGCCTTATAATGCTTCATGTAAGATTAGAGGCTGCATTCTAACCTACCCCAGAATAACTTGGGTGCCTGTAAAAAGGCAGGGGAGTTATTGTTGTATGAAGCAAGCATGAGACCATAATAGGCTCCAAAATATTGTAAATATTAGGAGACACTAATGGATATTGTTGATTATAATTCCAGTCACTGGTTATAAACCTCATGAAATGAATTACCTCATTTATAATGCATACCTTGGGACAACATCTAATTTGGTGACAAGCATGGAGCCTAGCAGAGATTCAGGAGAAATACCTGCTTAAATACTATGTTGTCATGTAATTATATATATTTTCTAAAGCTTTGTTATTTAATATACCTGTTGTTGTTATTAAATTGAATTTCACGCCTTCAAAATAGTCTGGTAAATAAATGCCCTTTTCTCTGAGATGCAAGGTTAGTGCTTATTTTAAAATGTGACTGGTTTTGTGAGAAAGATAAGAAAATCAAAATGTGCTGTTATCACTCCTTACTTTTGAAACAACAAGGTGAGGGCTATCCTTGGAAAGTAATTGATATTCCTGTACAGGTTGAAACTGATATGCTAATAGATAAGCAGAATGAATCTAGTCTGTACTTTAGTTGCAAAAAGCCATGCCAGTGTTTTATATGCTCCCCAGTTTCAGCCCAGATATTTGATGTTTTGGACAATTCTGCTGGTTTGCTCTGATCATTTCAAATGCCTTGGACCTATGTAATGTTTGGCTGTGTAAGCAGAATATGAAACTACTGAAGTGATGCTAAGTTAGCATTCTCAATTAATGATTGTAAGGATAGGTGTATAAATAAGGGCTCAATTGCATGTAATTATTTTGCACTAAAAGTGTCATCTATACCTTGAACAACACACAGCCAAGTAGAACACTAAAATTGCATTGCTTATCCAGCTGAGCTTGTTAACAGGTGTGCAGTCTGATGGAGGAACTTGTAATGAAATCTGGTCTTTCTAGATCGTTATGGCTAGTCAGAAAACATAAATAATACTTTGATATCATTGGGAGGTAATATAGTCATTATTGCTGTAAAGGTATAGTTCTTTTTAAAGTTTCATTCCTAGACTTGGAAATTAGTTCTGGTCTATAATGTGACCAGATATGGTATAAAATCAGCAGTGTTTGCTCTGTATCAGTCTGTTTTACCAATGGAAATTCATTACAGACAAAACAATTATACTAGTGTTACTCAGCACATATTTTGAAGATAATGAGGCTGTTGAGGTGTAACAGACAAGTTGTTTATGATTTGTTGCAAAATTGGAGAGTGTTTTTGCTAAATGGATGTACAAATCTTGGGACTCAGTGATTGCTAAAACTTGTTCAGATGGGGGAATCTTGCATTTCTGTTCTTGCAGAGTCACTCGTGTTGAGATTTGTGCATGCTCTTGGAAGGAGCAAATGTTTTGTCTTCTAATTGAGTAAATACTTTTATCCTTTGAGCTCCTTATACACATGTATTAAGGTAGTTTTGGGGTTTTTTTTAATCAAAAACTGTATTAAGGGAAATATTTTTTCATTTAATTGGTTCCTTATCTTCTGCACTATTCTAGAATGCTCTCCCAAAGCCCTGAAATTTTGCATCCACTGCAGGCTTATGCTGCAGCTGCAGAACAGGGGCAGTACTTTGGAAACAGGGGGAAGGAAGGTGACCTTCCTTCAGGGGAGGTGTTGGAGACAGCTGAGCTTCAAATATGTCTCTGCACAAAGGGAAAGAAAAAGAAAACAATCCTAAATATTCTATGATTCTGTGATAGATATTGGAGAATCTGTTATGTGTGGAATGCAGTTGCCCATCTACCATACTGACCTGCTCACTATCCATATGCCCAGCTTGTCTCTGAGCAGTGATCAGTCCCTTCTGGGTGACTCCCCCAGTTTATATACTGGGCATGACGTGCTGTGGTATGGAATACTTCTTTGGGTAGTTTGGGTCAGGTGTCCTGTCTCTGCTTCCTCCTGGCCTCTGTGCCCCTCCTTGCTGTCAGAGCACGAGAGACTGCAAAGTCCTTGATTGGAGTAAGTGCTACTGAGCAACAACCAAAACATCAGTGTGTTATCAGCACTGTTCTCAGACTAAAGCCAAAGCACAGCACTGCACCAACTACTAGGAAGAAAATTAACTCCATCCCAGCCAAACCCAGGACACCCCAGCAGGTAACTAAGTATTACACAGCAGCTCGCTCACTCACTGAGAAAAGGCTGAACGAGGAAATTGTGGACTTATTAAGTGGTGTGGGTGAGTTAATGGCAAAGGGGCACGAGTAAACCTGAGGTACTTGTACCTCCTGTGATCCAGTCTTCACTAATGAGGCCTCACAGGCCTCTGTGCTTATTAAAAGGGTTCAAGAAGGACAAGGAACACCATCAGGGGACAAGGCATGAGTCAGGGATCACTTGAGAGAACTTGACTCATGCAAGTCAATGGGAAAAAATGGGCTGCATCAAAAGTTGCTGAGGAAGCTTGTTTGTGTCCATACAAAGCTGCTTTCTGTCATCTTTGAATGACCATGGAGACTGGGGAAGAGCTCCAATGGATGGAGAAAGGGAAGTGTACCAATCTTCAGAAAAGGTTAAGAGTGCAATACAGGGAACTGCAGGCTCATCAGCCTCTCTTTGCTCTGTTGGAAAAGGATAGAGGGAATCCTCTTGAAGCATATATCTGCACAAATGGAGGAGGTGACTGGGAACCATCAGCATGGACTGGCTCTGAGAGAAATCTCTTTCCTTGTGCGAACAGCCGGGAAGTGGAATGGGTTGCTTGGAAAAGATGTGGAAAGACAGCAGATAAACCTATATGGGATTTTTAAATGGAGTGAATGGCGTAAAGGAGCATATGATGTCCATTTGTCAGAGTTGGGAAGGAGGAAGACAAATCACAGATTTCTAACTTAGTAGTTAATGCAGTTATGTGAAACTTCTGTTGCATGGACTTCAAAGATCTTCTACAGCTGAATCTTTACACAGATGAGAAAAGGGGGTAATATGATGGGGAAGTATCATGGCATTAGGAAAGTGTGCTAGTGGGTTTTCTGGTTTTGTGCTTTTCACAAATGGTGCAATTCACAAATGGTCCTCTGCATGGAGGATTTCATTGCAGAAGATGCTTTCTGCATACAGTGTAGGAATATTCTCTGTAAATCTGTTCTAGCTGATAGCAGTTTTGGACATAACACAATGCTGATAATTTAATTGTTTACCTAATATGAATCTTGCAGGAGAAACATGGGGACTACAAAGCAGCTTTCAATTTGCACTCCTCAGTGAAGATTCTGAAAAGGGTGTTCAATTAGACTAGTACTGCAAAAAAGATTCCTTTTACATTAGGATTTAGAAATAATGTGGAGTTCAGTCCTTGCACTGACTCTGTGGGGTGAAGCTGTTTGCCAAGGTACTTGAGCAGAGAGCCTTTTTTCCTTCTATTTTTTCTTCTTCTCCTGGAAAGATGTGTGCACTGCAGTTAGGCTCGGCATGTGGGAACCTAAATACATGATGCAGCAGGGAACAACGTGAATTTGGAATGCATCAGAGCCATTGCATTCCTCTTGGCCTTGATACTGTCAGAGCAGCCTGTTTTCAAACAACCTGCTCTTGCTTGGATGCCTGCCACTCCAAAACTTCTTTTCAGATAATAAGGAAGCAGTTGATCACTTTCCACTATTTGAGAAAGACAAATATGCTACCCTTGGACTCCTTAATCTGTTTTCTTAATGATAATAAAAGCATAGCAGGTTTACTTGGTTGTGCTATGAGAAGGAGGGAAAGGGCTGTGGGTACTGTGGGTTTCAATGGCTGCAACTCTGAGGGAACTTGCCCATCATCTCTCCAAGTGCAAGCACCTTTTGTGGAATGGTGTCAGTGGGATAGCTGGAAGAGATCCTAATATTGCCCCAAAAGGGAGCTTTCTAAATAAAGGCATTTGTTTACAGCAAAGGGAACTTTCTAGAATAACAAATTAGTTCCAGATTGTTTCAAGGAATGAGTAACGAAAGGTCGTACAAGTCCTTATTTTGACTCTGTATCAGCATGCTAGTGCTGAGTTTCTTGATAGTTCCAATTACTGTTACTCCTGGAATACTTCAGGTATGTAGCCCAAAGACACCTCACTAAGACAACCTATGTTGTGCCTTTTAGAGAGGGAGAGCAGGGGAACATGGAAGAAGTGGCTAGTTTGTCATAGTGTGACATCTGTGGTCAAAAGGAAGGCAAACTCAGGTTCCTAGTTACTATCTTCACTGTCATGTTTTGGTTTTTTTCTCTGAGGAAATAATTTTCAGTCTAATACTACCTACTTGTTGGCAGACCTGTTCTTTTGTAGCTGTGTAGATGTTTTTCTAATGTTAAATTAGACTCAGTGACGTTGTATGTTTGGTTGTGTGAATAGGTCCCTTCTTCAGGACTGAGCTGCATTGAAACATTTTTCCATATTGGAAAATGAAGTTAGTTGAGACAGTAGTCATATAGTTACTGCTATCCTCCAAGGCTGCATTATCAGCATTTGAAGTGTCATATGATAATGATCACAAGGGTGGCCTCATTAACACAAGACCAATAATGTATGCTTTTAAGTTATGACATCAAAAACTTTTATTGTTGTATGCCATTTTGTTATTACATAAGTATTAACTCAGTAGTGGGGGTGTAAGTGCTGATAGTATCTGAATGAATAACATTTGGCTTTCTGCTTATAGTATCTGGAAGAATTTAGCCTCATAGGACCTTTTTTTCCTCATTCCGTGGGTCTGCATCTACTGCTTTTGGTGAAAGGAAGGAAAAGAGAAGGGGGAAAAACAAAAAGGCAAACAAACAAACCCAAACCAAAGGTAATTATCTCTGCTAATAGTCTGTCTGCTGGTACTTGATTGAAATGCAGCCTGGCTCTCCTATATTGCTGATCTATTCCCAAAGAGAAGTTCCAGTTGTCTAGAAAGCCAGCACCTTTGGACAGGCACCATCTGGCCAGCTGCTTATTAACTCCCATGGTCCTGCCGGATTCTACCAGTAAAGAGACCAGTCTTAGAGAAAGCAAACTAGAGGGATGCTGCCAGGAACCCCAAAACCTCTCTCCCCTAAAGAAAAATGAATTCTGTACAGCCGCCCTAGCAGGTGCCATGCAAGAATAATTGAAAGAGTACTGAGGAAAACCAACTAATTAAGAGGACTAAACATGCAATCCTCTGATTCTTTAGGTTAGGTTGGCCAGGCTTTTCCTGTGGGGAGGCCAGAAGTCAATTGTGTCTTTATGCTGTTATTTCAGTTACCCTGTTTTGAACCTGTGTGAATGCTTCTTTGAATCCAAGTACAAGTTAGGGCAGCCATTGTTCCCTATGCAACCTCATACCTGTGGGATTTGCTTCCTGGCTATGCTGGCCTAGCATCCCTGGTGGCTTTTCTCTCCTCCTACAGCAGCAGAGGTGGACTCCACTAACCAGAGTTTTTAACAGATTAATCTTTTACTGCATAGATCTTATGAGGGCAGGCTGGGTTATCCAAGGTGTGCAGGTTTGGGATCTGTTGTCCCATTGCTGCCATATCTTTGAATGGAAGCATAAAAACAAGAGACGAAAACCTTTAAGAAAGATAATACGCTTAAGGTAATCTAAAATTGTTGCTGGCTGGAAGAAGTATGATCATTGGTGGGGTATTTTGTCAGAGATACACACAGGGAGCTCTAATTTCTATTGGAAATTATTTCAAATGAAATAAGGGGTCTGCTCTGTTGCTGCATCCTCTGCCTGTCACCATAGGGATCTTACTGCATTTTTGAATTGAAAGAATGTTGACTGGCTTTAGGAAGGCTGTAGAGGGTACTTGTAAAGTCACAAATGACAGTACAGTGTCTCTGAAAAGTGTTATTTCCACAAAATCTTCTGAAAATACAACATAGGAATAATAGTAGACTTTTTACAGCGAGGTCCTTACAATTAATATGAAAAGTAGCATAAGTAACTGTTACATGATCAATGACTTACTTTGATCTAAAAAAGAAGATATTTTTCCCATTATCTGTTGCTATGTAGCTTCATTGCTAGGCACTGCGGCCCAAAAATATTTTCTTTGTTTGATATTCTCTGACAGAAATTTAAAATGAGCCCTCAGATCCAAAACCATAAGTGTGGTAGAAAAACAGAAGTTTTGTGATCTCTATTCCAATGTTCAAGTATTGTGAAGACTGGGGAAAAAAATAAAACTAACCAGAAATGTCTGTCAGCTTGTTACAGTTATGCCATAACACTGTCTGGCATAACACAGTTAATTTCTTCTATTGTTCCATCTTAAAGTCAGGACTGTACAGGGCTTGTTCTCACCTGCTTGCACTCAGAAAATCATTCTGAGCAATGACAAAAAAATGCAACAGACTCGGGTACCTTCTTTTATTTCCACTTTCCTTCCATTTTCATTTTCTAGAGGGACTTCTGTTTTTTTATTTTTTTTTTTTCTTGCCAAGCAAAACATACAACAGAATTTCTGGCACTGTTTCTCCTGCTGGGGAATGAATGGTGCAACTCGTAATCACTAACATTGTGCACAGATGCTCAGAGAGATGATAGAAATGGAAAACTGACCATAAAGCAGCTGCATTTTGGTGTGATTCCCCTAATGCAGGATACTTGGAAGCTTTCTATTCCCAGTAATTAAACCAGGGAATGCTACAAGAAGGCAGTGGCTGAAATGACTATCAGCTATCTTCAAAAAGGCATGGGTATGGAGAATATTTTAGTCCACAGATTTGATTTTTCTTTCTGTCTCCTATCTGTGGAACCACTTTTATTTATTTAAAAAAAACCCAATCTGGTAGAATTCTCTTCCTCTATAGCTTATGTCTTTTGCAGCTTCATTTTTAAGATGTTTTACAATTGTGCTTGAGCGCAAGTGTTGGCCAGAAATGTGCAATTGGGGTAAACTTCCATTTGAAGTTACTGGGATTTTAGTCTGTGAGATCATACAGGATCGAACAACATACTAGAATAATCTTGGTTGATGTTTGGTGTTAAGCAGTTCCGATATATAGCGTGTACTAGGAACTTCCTTAGCAAATCTGCTAAGAAATCAGATAAGCAAATCATAGTTATTCAAAACAGCCAGAAAATCTGGTACTGCACTAATATTCCCATTCAAGTAAACAGAAAGTATACTTACCCCACTTTGTTTTTTTTCTTTCAAGGACGTATGCCAATATATTGTCACATCATCCCCAGAGTGTTGCTGGAACATCAGTGTGTGTCATGGGGACCAAGAGAATTTAACAGGTGTGCTGGGGAGAATGTTATGAACATGTTTTATTTAAAGGATGATTTCATGAGAAGAAAAATGAGACTATCAACTTAAGCATCTAATGTTCTTGTGCATTTTAACATTCAAGGCAATAATTAGGACCTGGAAGTCTTACTGTGAAAGAAGCTGAGTCTTATTAAAAGTGTGTGTGTGCACGTCTATACACAAACTTTATATATAGACACAAATATATCCTGCTGCCTCTGTCAGTAAGGTTAACAGTGTTCACCTGAGCAGTATTGTTTTAGAGGAGTCTATAACTGAATAGCTAATGAGTACTAGGAAAAAAAAGGCAGCTACTTGTTTTTTCGCTTTTAAAAGGCCATGCTTATGTATTGTCCACAGAACTTTCAGATACTCCTTTTTTTTTCACCTTCAAATCTGCAATAGCATCTCTGAAAGATAGTATTTCAAGCAAGAGTAAATGCAAGAGTTTTATTTCTCCTTTACTTTGAAAGCACATTTCAAAGCCTTGACAGTACGGTTGCTATATATACTAGTGCATGTCTAGATATGCTACCAGTTGCTACTACAGGAATGTTAAAGCAAGTGACTGTGCAGCTCAAGGTCTTCACTCTGTTCGTTCCTCCTTTAATAATGGAGATCAGAATATCTAATGATGGATAACCTTGAAAAATTGGCTAGGTTAGAGTCTTTCTTTAACACATAAAGTTTGAAACTTAATCCATTTAATTGCTGTATTGCTGATAGGTTTTGGGATCTCAGTAACTACCTGCGTCCACTCCTCACTCCCAGATACTTGAACTTCCCCAAGCTCCTGCTCTTATCCTACCTGACCAATGAATCACAAGCAGTTGTGGCCAGCTCTTGAAGCCCAGTCCCTAATATTCCCAGCAGAGTACTGAGTCTGCATTAGTTCTGTTCAAAGATTAAACTGCGAGATAAGAGCCAAGCATTTGAGATCTAAAATGCAACTTTCATCTAGTTTCTTAGACAAAGAAAACATTCTGTTAACTCCAACCAAGCCAAACACAAATGCTCTTAACTCTGGCCAGTTTTCATGATCTGTTTTGCTGTCAGGGCCAGGTTTCCAGTGGCTGATCCAAAAAGATAAATGAAACACATGATATGTCTTAAGCCAACAGGTGTTGCAGCTGCTTTTGTAACGCAAATCTGAAGAAAACAAAACACCTCAGAAAATCTCATATGAACCAATTTTTCTGTCATGAAACTCTGTTTTCAGACTTTGAATAGCCTGCTTTAGAAGACATCACAAAGCATTGCAGAATGTCTTTGACTGACAATTATTTAGAGAAGTTACTGCCCTTATAATGTAATTTTCCAATGTCAGTATGTAATTAGGCAGGATGAACAAAGAAGAGTTCCCATTGTGAAATTCTGAGAAGCTGCTGTGCCCCTCCCAGCTCAATGCTGCTGAATAAATCAAATTTAGCTTCCAGTTGTGCAACTTCTGGCTTTCTGAGCTTTGAAGCCTGTACTGAGTGTGCTGCACAACTGGTCCAGCTGACTTCTGCCTTGATCTTCAAGGATCCCTTGGAAACATTATCTACATGTTTAAAAGTTCTTTTTGTTTTGTTTGGGTTTTTTTCCCCATATTTTGTAAAATCTGAACGCTGTGCTTGTGAAACATGTCACCTTCACAGAGCTGAAAGTTTTCAGCAATAGCAGCAGCAGCACAAGCTGCTCCTCCACTGATGTGTCTCAGACGCAATGTCCGCCTTCTTGGGGGATGTCGGTCTTTGTTCCACCAGATCCTCTTGGAGGATGGGCATTCTTTATGTTTAGATGGTTTTTAAGAGGCTGACCCATCAAGCAGCTATCAGATGCTCTTGTAAAAGACTAATTCCATACTGTAGAATCAGTATGCTTCTGCAGGTGAAAATGAAAGCTTCAGTTTGGCAGCACCTTCCAGTTGCTATTGAACTGTGCCAATTTTGAACTGTGACATGTGGTGTAAAGCTTTTATGTGTCGTTGCTTTTATTCTGAGAGGTCAAGATTACCCAGTGCTCACAGATTTATTTAAATGTCCTTGTTTGCTGTCTGTATTTGTAACAGTGTGTAATGAGTTCCTCAGAAGATACAGGCATTTGCTGACTACATATCTTAGCAGCAGTTTTAGTAATATGGTTTCAGGATGATATTTGGAGATAATCTCTCTCCTGCTAAATTGGTGAGCATGTCAAATACTTCTTTGTAGGAGACAAAATGTTCCCATATTTGCTCTCTGTGATAACAAATAAAATTCCTGGTTTTTGTATGAAATAAGTTCATTGGAGGAAAAAAAATATCAATTCAGGCTACAGGTGACAACGTGGTGTGGACAGGAAGAGTCCAGAAGAACATTCCTTAAAGAGGAGGTCCCTTTGCCACTGGGTGTTTGGAGGATGCTGGAGAGCACTGCTGTGGCAGTTGCAGGTTCTTAATGCCTTTGAAGACGAGCTCACAAGTGGTAGATGGGAGTCCTGTTTACTGGTCAGCAGTGGTCCATTTTATTTCTGCTCTTCTGCAGAGGAAAGGCCAAATAATCAACCAACCACAGAATTCTGCTGCTTTACAAAGCTCTGTGAGCAAGGTTTTGTATCCTCTGTGTTCAGATGTGGCAATGATGATGGTGGCTAGGCAACAGTCCTAAACTAGTTTACAAAAAGCAGCAATCCAGCTATTGGTAGAGCACCACATGGAATGACAGTAGGAACTCTAAGAGCTGGTTTCATAGTGCCTGTACATGTTCTGTTGCAATAGGGCTGCTGTTGTCAGTCCCTCAGCTACCTAGTCTTGCTTGATTGCAGACCTCTTGTACTCTGATGTAGAGCCACCAAGAGATGCAGTAATTCTGTAACTTCAGCTATTTTAAAGTTTGTGAATGCTCATCAGGAAGATCCTTTTTCTGGTCAGGGGACAGTGATCATACTCTCCAGGTACCTGTGCAGGTCCCCCTCGCCCTAACCAAAATATTATTTTTAGGGTGAGATGAATCACTGTCTGGAGATGCTTCTCTCTCAGTTGAGGCTGCCTAGATGTCTAGTTTAGATTAGGTGCCTGACTTTTAGACAGCTAAAGATACTGAGATGAATGAAATTCTCTGGACTATTTCCTCTTTGTGCTTGGAGAGTATACCTGCATGCCACAGGCGATCTTGTTCCTGCACGATTGTGATAAATAAGAAACGAGGGACTGATCTTTTTCTTTTGGATAAAACCCAGAATCGAGGTGGAAAAAAAAATCCTGTGTATATAACCCTTTCTTCTGGAGCAGGCTTCCATTTTTAGTTTCCAAGTCTTTGCCTTTGTGTTGGGAAGGCTTCATACACTTGCAGCTGCATGGTTAGAAAGATACTGCAAATAGATTGCATAGTACCCTCTGTGTAGCATGCCTGGCTGAATTAGTCTTTTGAGATAAAGTGTCTGTATTTTGTCTAATACTTAGTATTTTTCCTTACTGTTTGAAAAAAAAAAAAAAAGTGAGATACTAAGGTTTAGAAGAAGCCTCTGTACACTTAGAATCAGCAGGGATATAGCTCAAAGATAAATGCCTTGTATGAGTATTGGAATCTACAAATATGCACAATGTATGTAAATTCTGATCCCAAAATTAAGTTTACAGAGTTTAAGTAACTTGCATCAGAAGTATCTATATGCCCTGGTTGATGTGCAGGAGCTCTTGTGCTCTTCATCTGCCCTGTTTGCTGGGATGCTCTTGGAAAGAACAAGCATTTTCTATGGTCTCAAACATAACTTTGAGTTCTGCTTGATCTTTTTTAAATGGAAGGATTTGCTTTATGATTAATCAGATATGATACAAGATTAAAGGACTACGTTTATTCTGAGGGGGATGGGGACAACAACATAATTAGAGCAGAATTTAACTTGGATCAGTGGTTTGAAAACAAATACATCAGAATATCGGAGCTTAAAAATAAAATGCACACTGATCAAACATCAACAAATATGAGAAGACCTGCAAGTGCACTCCACAGGGTTGCTTTTGCCAAGTGCAGCTTTTGAAGCTCCTTTTTCCCTATAGAAACACCAGTCTACAATCTTCACTTTGTGTATATAATAGTGTGTGAGCACTGCAATACTTGAGTATGTTTTGGTGTGTTTGCTATTTGTGTATCTTCATTCAGCTGTTCTGATCCGAAAACATTACTTCAGTGTTTTGAAGTAATACGTGACTCTGGTGTCAAGGACATCTGTTAAACTGTCTTACACCTTCATAACTGGGGAAGACTTGGACCCCTAGAGTTAATCAGGTAACACACAGACATATTAAAATACGTGCATATATATGTTTATATATGAAATATTTGCATCTTACCGTTTTATACCACAAGTGTCATATGAGGTAGCTTGATAAATGAAAATGTAACACTTTGGTTTAGAGGCCTCTAATTCATGAGTGGTTATATAATGAAGTCTATGTATACCAAAATGTACTTACAACCACAACTGCCTTAGCAAAACTGCTGCAATTTCTCTAGGGCTTGTTTCTCCATTAAAAAATAATATAAAAAATTTAAAAAAAATTACAAATTGAGAAAGCAGGATCTGGAAAAGAGGAGGATGTCCAAGACAAATGACCCAATGCTCTTTTGGCTCTGATACTGTTCACTGAAGTCTTGGGTCGCTGTCACGGGGAGAAGGGTGGTAGAACTCTGGCTGTGTTTAGCTTTATTAGAAATGTTGAATTCCTCAGGATTAGGCAATTTACCTTAAGAGAGTCAAGAAGGGCAATACCAGATCTGCTCTGCTCTTACTGACTCTTCAGAAACTCAAAGATTGAACTTGCATTTCTCAGAGAGCCTGGAAGGTGTTGGTACGTGTGAAAGAGAAAATAGTTGGCTTGGGTGCTAAGTTCAAGTGGGAAGTTGCACAATGGGGAAGAAACTCCATGTTGTTTTTACAGATTTCCTCATGCCCCACGAGACCACACATGTCTCTTAGGATGTGTAATACAGCAGCAGGTATGTTTTCCTGGTCAGGTTCTTTAGGGAGTTTTAGAGGTATTTTGAGAGTCAAATTAATTGTTGCAAGGTCTCAAGCCAAATGAGCTGAAAAACTTCAGCACAGCCTCCAAATGGCATTGGCATTGTGAACTTTGTAACTACAACCCTGAATATGTTTTATGAGGAACTACTGGGTATTCCTACTGAACTCCTTAGGATTCAGCTGCAGGTGGCAAAGCCAATCAATTAAAGATCTTAGGTGGGTGGGGGCTGGGGTTGTGTCCTATTTGTTATCTTTGGTTTTTTAATTCTCATTTTCTTATAAGCCTCTTTGGTTTGAATAAAACTTTCTGCTGTCCACAACCTAACTGGATGCTTTTGAGGAGTCTGCAAAATTTTGATGTTTGCTGGGAAGGCTTTATAGCAGAATTTAGCACTGAAGACCTTTGAAACGAGACATGAAGAGCCAACACTTGTGATGATGTGTGCTAAACATCGGCCATGAGTGTTTTGGCATTTAGGAATCTGAACCTTCTTGTGTAGCAGTAGTGCCTGTGGGCTACCTGCTGAAAGCAAGGTGGTGGTGGTGTATGAGAGACAGTGCTAAAAATTAGTTTTCCCTGATTTTTTGTTGTTTGTCACCGCAGGCTAATGTGTTGTGCAAAGATCTGAGCTAACTTCAGAAAAGGGAGCTTGTGCATTGCAAGCAATAGAGCTGCATTAATACCGTGTTGTGTTTAGGCTAATTAGCCCAGCTAAAAACAAGCCACTCATAATGTCACCATTGTGCTAGTGCCTCAGTGGCACTTCAAGCCACCTGTTGAGAGAGGGACCGTGGCTGCCAAGGGATGTCAAACTGGGAGGCTGCACCAGGGCAGAAGTCACAGGAGTTCCGAAACACTGCTAGATAATGGGCCTTAAGCTGTGGGAGTAGCTCTGCAGCCTTTATCCTGCTTTCAAACTTGATGTGCCAAAAGCAGCTGGAACAAAGATCTGGTTGATCATCCAGCCATGTACTTGGGAGACAAGATCAACAGCACTGCACCATGTTGCCTATTTGTCAGTGCTGAGCCCATGAGCTAGAAGCCCACGGTGTTAATCTTTCTCTATGGGCTCCACTCTGAGAATTTGTCTCAGTGGCAAAATGAGGAAAATAATGGCCAATACCCTGGCACCATATGCCTGCAAAAACACTGGCTTCAGGGGCAGCAGGAGGCAGTGAAAACCTGTAGAACATCTCTTAATTGCTCTTTATTTCTTGATTTATTTTACCCCAAAATTTTTCTCTTTTTTTCCTTCTCAGTGGCAAAATGTGTGTAAATTTTATCCTTTTAATCAGCTTTTCATAACAGTATATTTCAGAATCTTAGTAAAACTAGGTACAGGAAGGAGTGTGAAGTATAAAAAACACTTTAGGTTACAAAGACATTTAAGCACCATTTTTGACTGAATATCTGTGGTTTTGGAATAAAGCAGCCCACGCACCTACGTTCACCATCAGAATGGGTGTGCAAGTGTGGAAGTGCCTATGCAGATCCCATACGTCATATATTGAGAGAGTCTTGATTTAATGAAAAGTTCATCATGTTCTTAAGAGGTAAAAAAGTGGACTTGGGTCTTCAGTTAGAATATTGTATGTGCTGGAAACTGGAAGAACAATGCTATAATTGTAGATATTCTTTTTCTGCAGATAGGATTTGCTGCCAGTATGATGTAGAGGGCTAACAACTCTCCTCAAGGTATTCATGGCAGGGGTTAAACCGGTAGATAAAAGGTGCAAATTCTTTCTTAAGTAATGTAAATCAGGTGTTAGGGAGCTGATAATTTTCTAATACAGCTCGTATATTTGAAGAAGGGTAGGGCTATTCTAGCATAAATTGCATAGATTTTAAAGCCAGAAGAGATCATTAGGATCCTATCAATGCAGTATAGCAAACTATAGCATTTTACCCAAGTGTTTCTTCAGTTAGCCTGTATCTTTGGAAGAAGCTAACCATATGGTTTTGGAGACCTAGTCTTCTCTTAACAGACAATCCTCTACATCCTTAAGTGAGGTGTTGCACTGATTAATTTAGCAGATTAATGCCATAGTTCCTTGATCTGTTTTATCTAACGTAATTTAATGTGACTGCTGAAAAGGCCATTTCCACTGTCATCCATTTGCTTATTTCTGCCTCTTGTGCCAGCTCTGTTTTTTGTGTTTCCTGGGTAAAACTGAGGTAGTTTGTTGTCAGATTAATTTCCTAACCTACAGAAACCAACAAATTATTCGATTTCCAGCTTACTCAATTCTTTGGTTTGGTTCCTCACACAAACAATAGTGCTGATTCAATGGAGATAGTGGGAATTAATGTCCATAATATGGAGGAGGAAGATGGGACTGGCTTCTTTAATCATCAGCACTGAGCAATGACAGATTAAATGGATTATGGAATTATGGTGTGAAACATAACAAGCAAGTAGCTGACACTAGACAAATTCAGATGTGTAAAAGGTACTCATGTGGCCAAAGAAGATAAAGAATCCTTTGCTATCTGACACTTTCACTTGGAAAATTTTATTTCAGAAGTAGAGAATTTTGTGACCTTTACAGAGCATATGGCATGTCTTTTTTGACAGCCTGCAGTGAATTTAGAAATCAGAAGGACTAACAATATTCCTACAGAGAGGGTAGGCTCTTACAAATTTAAGCGTACTGGGGGGATGAGACAGGATGATGATACACAACAGCATCTTGAATCCTCATCCATGTTCTGAAAATCTTACTATATAGAAGACCAGACTGTTGTGTCAGCAGTTCAGATTCATGTGCCTCTCAGTTCAGTCAAGAAGCATTTTTCCAGGCTTACACCCAACTTTGTTGATTTCTTACTTTAAACCTCACCCATGTAACAAACCAAAACTGTCTTGTTGGTGTTCTTGGCAGGCTGGTTCAATGCAGGGTTTGTTGAATCTATGGGAACCTGTAAGAGGCATTTGCAGAGATGTTTCTTTGCAATGTTTTCTTTTGCTATACTAGGAAGCAAGGTACATGAGTGCTGACAATTGGAAGAGGTCAGATAAAGTCTCTCTTCTTTATTTTAACTATCAATATGTTTGCTGAAGTAGCACTGGATGAGACTGACTTCCTTCTGAAGAGCAGTTGGCAGATGACCAACAAGTTATTGAAGAGCTCTGATGAAGATTACTTTCATCAAACCTGTTGTTTTCCAGCAGGGTCAAACTTGTAATAATATCAAAGCTACTAGGTTAATCCTCACATAATAATATGGTTTATACGTGTTGCACTGCACCGGCATCAGGCTTGAGGCATGGAAGTGGTGTGGCAATGGGTGGACTCTGTTCCAAGGACTTTGTTTGTTATGCATCTCTAACTTTAAATGTCCTGCTGTCTTCTGGGAGCCGTATTCTGTAGCTTTCTTTAAAAATCTAGCTGTATTCTGAGGGTGATATTTTGGACTCTGTAGTTGCTATTAAAACATCTGTTGGTTTAAGTGAGGCTATGATTCCTCCAAGACTTAGCAAACAATGAAAGTTGCAACAGGCTCAGATAATTACAGACTTGTTTTAAACTTTTGCTATGATTTAACTTCTGTAAGAGTATACCTTTTATCATCAGCAGTTGCTTGGCATCTTTTCATGCAAGTCAGGGAAGATGCTACTAAGCAACTCTAAATTTTTATTGTCTTTCAAAGGATGACAGATAATACCCTTATGAAACCTGGGTGCTGAGCTCACAGGGCTCTTTGCCAGCACAGCATAGCTATTTTTGTTGCTATCTGTGTTTCTAACGTGACTCGGTATCAGCAACGGCAACTGTAGACTAGAAAGACATGTAGATGCATGCTTTCTGTGTTGGTGCTTTTTTTCTTCTTGAGGTCCTTGAAGTCAGCTTAAACTTCAAATATTTTCATCACTAATTATCTCATTTGGGTCTAACAGGAGCCTTAATGGGTCTCTTTGGCAAGTGTGCTTGGAGAGTTTTGAATTTCAGTAAACCAAGGTAGCTTTCCCATTTATTTATTTAGAATTGGTACCTTCAAACACAAATGTACAGAAAGGTAGCATCTTTTTACCCGAGACTGGAGAATAAAACCCCTACTATGTATGTATGTATGCCCAGTGATGTGTGATAAAACAAAATGAACTGTTTAGATGCCCTGAAAACAAGTAGTGAAGAATGCATGCTCAGGTGTGCTACTTCTGTGAGAAACGTAAGGCAGAGTTTGCATGCTGTTTGCCATCCAGGCTTGGAGAGAGAATTATTTTGAAATTGTTGCTGCTACTCTGAGGCTGTGGTGGCAGGTTACAGCATGCTGTGATTTGGCTTTTAGTTTCCTTTTCTCCTGATCTACCTGGGAGTTATTGTTTCTGTGATGGAGGACCTATTCCAGTAGCATGAGAAAATCCCAGCTGCTTTGCATGTTGAAAATAGCCAGTTAAGTGACTAGTATGTGGTAAAAAAAGTTGCTGGGTTTGAGAGGATAGCTATCGACACCCTTGGCCTAAAAATATGCTTACAGGTCAATGCATGCACTGGAAGAGTGACTAAACTGGTTTTCCAAAATGGGTTGCTAACCAGGGTGTGAATCCATCTTACTGGCAGAAAGAATGCAAGATTATTACGGGTAAAATGGGCCCAGTGATGGAGTCCTGAAGCCCTATCTCCTTGGGAATTGTTATGGGACAAAATTGAATCTGAATCCAGAAAACATTCATGTCTGGAGACCGGACTGTATTGAGACATAGGGAAACGTACAAATAACCTACATTCTTGTGTGGAAATACTCTGTAGTTTTAGCTTCATCTTTCCTAGAGTTTATGGTTGGATGTTTTTCAACTGATTCTGGAGAAGAGATTAAGCTGCAAACACCCAAACTGTGTTCAGCTTGAGGAATTTGATTTGTGCTCACATCTAATATTTCTTTGCTGCCTCATCTTCTACAGACTGGTTCCAATCGAATGGAATTGCTGACAACTGGCTGTTGCTAGTGTCTCTAGACAAGTTACTTACATGCTGTTAAAAATGAACAAAATACTTAAAGCACTTGCAAGTCCTTAAAGTGTGTGGTATGCAAGCAACAGATTATTCTGCTGCCAAAGATTTTGGTGCTGAATGCTGTTATGACTTAATTTAGATGTGACTGTTCAAGTTGAACAGTGTACTGTGGTATGCTCTGGTTAGACTAGGTAGCCAACCTTGAAAGTCTTTTTTAAGTGAGTACTATGAACTTGAAGCATGACTTCACTTCCCCATTTATTTTACTTTTGAAATTATTGGTGGAAGCAGTAATGCAGTATTTTCTTGGAAGGACTTATCTGTATTCTGAAATCTGTTACTCTAATCAAACAGCAGTTTGGGACTGGTGTGCTTGCAGCAAAACTCAATTTGTATTTCCTCTGTTGTGCCAGATAGTGTCCAGGACTTCTAAAAGGGGTTAAATTGTCAGCAGAAACGTTGGTAAGTAGCTGTGTGTCAGTTCTTTGTGCTGTGGCATAGCAGTGTGTCCTGACCTCACCGGAGTTTAGCTCTTGGCGATGGAGGTGGTTGGTCTCTGGAATCAAGTGCGGAGACATCCTGGAGCTTGCCAAGTGTCTCTCTATCTGCACAACTGTCACCACCAGAATGTCCTCTGCTTTCAAGATTCAAACAGATTCACTTTCCTTAATTGAAAATTCATATTTCTAATTATATGTCATGTCTGTGCCCATGTAATGGAAAAATGCTATTACAGACATGATAATTAAAAGAGCTTACCTATTAATAGAGAACAGAAACTGTCTATTGAGGAAAGTAATTAAATCCCTGTGGAAATTATTAATATATATTAAATATTTATTTTTAAGAGATCAAAGTTGTTCTCTTTTGCTTCCTTAAAAAAAAAAATTACTCATAAATGGTCAAATTAATTTTAGTATGAGAAATGCATGGGCAAGGGCTTCCTACCTTACAGGTGGCCTGAAGTTCAGCATGTGTTGTGACTTTATGGGCAGCTCCTATATACACGTTAATTTTCGAAAGCTCTCCATGTAGGTAAGTATTGAACTGTAAGCCACCAACAGCTGGAAAAATCTTAAACCCTGAAAACAGGATCCAAACCCATTCTTGAAAGTAGAGGAATGAAGGTTCTGTGGGCCCATGCCCAGTGGGGCTCTCCTACTCAGCCTCTGCTTGAGTGTTATGAAGTACAGTTCTGCTTCTGCTGGCAAACTAGCCCACTGAGTGTGCAGAATTGCTAGGGGTATTCTCAATTTACTAGAATTCATAAGCCTCTAAAGTATGATTTATCTAGACTAAATACATCTGGTTGTGCCAAGACAGGCAGAGCCACTTCAGTTCGCTAGGGGAGGACTAATGATTTCAGCTGCCATGGTTTCAAACTAGAATTATGATCTTTGTCAGGCACAAAATGAGTAGATTGTATTGCTTGCATTTTTGGAGAGAGAGAAAAAGGAAGTCAGTAGATTCCTATCCAAGAATAAGTAATTGTTAAATTGCTGGCCAGGTTTCTTTATCACATGTAAAAATTGCAGAACTTGTAGTCCCCTAATGGAGAGGAGATGAGCCAAGGCAGCCTGGGTCTCAGCCACTTCTTTTAATCACTGTTTCTGAATCGTGAAGGCATGTTCTGCAGAGCAACTGTAGGTAGCAGTACTAAATCATGGTGACCAGGAGGCCAGAGTAAAGAGTTGGTTACTCATTTTAAGCTCCCAGGTAGTAGATAACATGACATTTCACATGTCCTGTGTGGGACTTCTTACAAGGGCCTGTAGTCACACAAGGAGGAATGATTTTAGCTTACAAAGGGTAGATTTAGATTAGACATTAAGAAGTTCTTTACTGTGAGGGTGGTGAGGGAGTGGCACAGGTTGCCCAGAGAAGCTGTGGCTGCCCCATTCCTGGCAGTGTTTAGGCCAGGTTGGATGGGGCTTTGAGCAACCTGGTCTAGTGGAAGGTGTCCCTGCCCATGCCAGGGGGGTTGGAACTAGATGAGCTTTGGGTCCATTTCAACCCAAACTATTTGATACTATGACCATGAACAACTTTTGTGATTTGTAGGTTGTTCCCAAAAGGAAGAAACTTCTTCCCATGGAGAACATAAGAATGTAGGAAATGTCTGTGGGTTGTATCAATTGTCTGGCAAATCCAGTGTTCTGTGTCTGGTAGCAGAAAGCAATGTTGTTTAGGGAGAACACGTGAACCTGATGCCTATTTCTCTTTGAGTTCATCAACATCTGGAACTGTAGTATTAGGCTGCATCCCTCTCTAAGCCTGTCAGTATTTTTAGACTTGTTGACCAGAACCTTTTTTTTATATGTACTGTGTGGGAATTTTCTTGTGTGTTGTGTCTTTTCTTAAAAACCAAAACAAACAAAAAACCCACACAACTCCACCCTCCCCCCCCCAAAAAAAACCAAACAAAAACCACAAACAAAATAACCCCAAAAACCAACCGAATAACCCCCTACCCTCAAAAAAAAAAAACAAACCAAAAAACAAACCAACCAAACAAAAAAACCCTCCCACAAACCATGGGAATTGATAATAGCCTTTGAAGAATATTTGTCCCATAACTGCCCTGATTTCAAGACCACAGTAATACATTTTTCAAAATGCTTGTTAGAACATGTCAGTTTAGAGTACAGTTGAACTGTATTGCAAAAATAAGTGTTGTTCTTGAATTTGCATAATTCATCATTTGATGATGTGCTTTCTAAATTGATCGTTGATCTAAATGAAGCATAAGTTTTTCTGATCTTTCATTTTAGATGTGGTGCTTGCAGTCAAGAAACTAAGCACTTATTAATGTACTCGCTTCTCCTCCAAACACCAAGCAAAACTCCAAAATTTATGTATGAGAAAGCTTGGATGTTTGCCTGAAGGACAAAAGTGAGTGATCTCCTTGGAGTCATTCTAATAAAAATAATAATTAAAAAGATACGTCCAAAATTTTGTCTGAAACATCAATGTGCCTGCTACTGAGGAAGAAAGTGCCATATATATCTATGAGGTGGTCAGCCAGAGACAGAAATTCCTTCTCCCTACTCCCAGAGCTACTGTGTGCCACTCTTCCGCTATACAAAGACAATTTGCTTTTCACGTAGTAATGAAGAACAATGTTTTAACAGACAAAGGCACTTCTAGTGTATTATTGTGCTGTCTTTTGAGTAGCGCTAGATGCTGGGAAAAATGGTAATTCACAGTGTGAATGCTTCTCACCAGTAATGTGGGGTAGAACTGAGCATGTACAGTCTATGTCACATAAGGTACAATGGTGAACATTGTGAGAGGGAGAAAAGCCCAAATTATAGCTCTTGCTGATGGCCAAGAAACTAGCCTTTTGTATTTAAGATTAAGATTGTATTTAAGACAAAGACAGCCCAAACAAAATCCAAAATATTGTCCTTCAAAGTGTGTGTGTGGCTGAATTTAGTAACAATATGTTCCTTTTTAGTGTTTGCAAATTCATACAAAAAAAATTACACAGCTATACTGCTGAAACACCTGTGTTCCTCTGTTTTGTCTTGTAAACTGATATAAGGCACAGGTGGGTTCTCATTAACTTATTTCACACAAATACAAATATGCTGCACGGTTTTTCTTGCTGTAACTATATAATCCAAGAAACATGATTGCTACTGATTTAATGTAATCAGTGTTGTGAGGGGAACGTTCTGAGCCCTTTGTGAATGGCTCTATTCTGAGGGGATTTACACCCCATGTAAATCTGATTTAAATGGAAGAGTGGTGGAATGTGGCTTTCCTATTTAACCTATGCAAAAATCTATATTCTCCCACCTAGTTTTCTCACTGTGTGATGGGATACTCAGCTGGTACGTGGTGGGGGAGGGGAAGAACACAAGTCCAATAAGGACAGAGAAAGTAGGTAAGGGACTATCTCAAACAGGCAAGTTATACATTTTGATTCAATATTCTGATATTCTTATCAAGGCTTTCCAGAATGTGACTCTGACTCAAACTGCAAACAATAAGGAGAAAACAGCAAACATGTATCAATGTCTTTGGTGTTCTGCAATGGTGTCCTTTTTTTAAAGGACCAATGTTACAGCAGAAATAAAAGTCTAAAAGGAAACAGTAAGCCATCTTAACAGGTAAAGGCAAATGTGTTTTTAGAAATTATTTTAGTAGTTTAAAGCTGTATTTCTGTTTAAATTTATTGAACTATAGCCAGATTTATTCGATTAAGATAATACACTTCAAGGTTAACTACCATTTGCTGTTCACTTAGGCAAGCTATTGTACAGTTATGTAAATTTCATGAACAGAGACATGACTTGAGTGTCTTAATTACAAGCAAAAAGTGTCATTTAAATATGAATAAGTGAATAGTTGCCTGTATTTCCTGTTCACATTCTGCTGTCATCTTTAAGACCAAGAGCTAACTAGCCATCTATATTGTGCTTTCAGTTTTTCCTTCTCTCTCTAAAAGGAAAAAGAACCATAAAACCCCCCCACAACAAAACAAAGCCTGTCATATGAATGCATGTAAAGTAGATGATGTGGGAATGTCCTAGTCTTACAGTTGTTATCAGCACAATGAATTTTAATTTACCCAGATCACAATGAATAGCAGTAAATATGCAGTATTTTTCTGTGGATTTCTCCGCATTTCAACAGGATGTCTGTATTTAAATTATACCATCTATAACTTCTGTGTAAGATCCTTTGGTAGTAACTTTCTGACAAGCCTGCTAAGGGCCTGTTTTGAATGCTTCTATTTTCTGTGCTAAAAGCTATTATGAATTCTTCTCATTTATATACACATAGTTGTGTTCGGAATAGTCTGTTTTCTTATTAATTTATAGTCAGTTGAAATTAAATGTCATGTAACAGAAAGTTTGGTAGCAATATTCTCTTACTATCTTTATGACTGAATTCCCTGTGTTCCTATCGTATTGATAGTTTGGGATTTTTTCCCCCCACTGTTTTGAATTTTTTGTCTCTCCAAAAATGACCTAGAAAGAAATCTGTTGTTAATCACATATCAACGAGGGAGGGATGATTAGTTAATAAAAACCATGTCTTGTTTCTGTGGACCAAATGGCTAACTCTGGTTCTCAGTACACACAGAGTCTCTTGAAAAACTGTTCCCATCCTTCAGTGATGTAGCTGCAGCTCTCCCTGAGGAATGAGAAGTTCACTATTCACTCTGTGCTTGCATCACCCTTTCCAGCATGTTCCCACTGATACATTAAAGGAATTAATTGCTCATAATGATCTCACCATCTGTTAACAGAGGTTCATACCTACAGGCTGGTGGCATGTGGTGGTCCTATTCAGAAATCAATAGGCAATGCTGGGGGAACGCTTTCCCACATTGCCTTCCATTGCACTCTGAAAAGGGGAGGAGAGCTCAGTGTTGGCCATCTGCTCCTTGTCTTTCTGTGCGAGAGACCTTGATGCAGTCCAGCCCAGCTCTGATCTGACTCCAGTCTGATTGGAATGTGGCTGATCTGAGAGCCTCTCAAAGCTGTGAAAGTGAGTCAAAAGGAGATCCCCATTGTCCAGCGGGGCTGAAAGAAAATGATCACTTTAAAATTCATAACTCCCAGGTGCCCACCATCTATTCATGGGAAAAACTCTCTGAACTTCTCTTCATTAAAAAGAGAGGGAGTCCAGCTAAAAAGAGAGAAAAGGAAGTAGTTTGTGGGAAATGTGCAAGGGATTTCAGGCTAAACAAATGAGGAATTTGGAATTTTTACTTGTATTAAAGGAACTGTGTAAGGAAAGGGAAGCACTTGTAAAAGCAGGGCCTCTGCATCAGGGGCCCTTCCCTGGGGTCCTTTAGCAAAATAAAAAGGCTTTTTTTTTTTTTCTCATGAGTTTTTGCTTTCTTTTCCTCTTTCTTACCTGTGTGAATGAGGGTAGGAATAGTACATGTATTAGGCTGTCCCTGCTTTATGTGATAAATTAAAATGAATTCAGTCTGCCCTCCTCCCCCTCTCCTACATGTATTTTATTGTTTAGGCTGCATATAAAGCTAACCTGATAACAAATGTAAACTGAAACTGAGTATCTTCATGCAGAATTAGACTTTTGAGGGGGTGGAAGGTCTGTTCTATCAGCTTGCTGCCTAAACCCTTCCCTGCCCCCATGTCCAGTAATCTGAGAATTTGCCATATCACTGGAGGGATTTTGGATTTCTTCCCCTCCTCTACTTTCTCCATCCTTTACCTCCTCTGGACGAGAGGTAGTGCCAAATCCTTCCTTATTTCTCAAGTGCATTACATGTACTTCCCAATTCTGTGCTTTGTCACAGTGCCTCATAATATCTTGAGTGGATTTATGCTTGTTTCTACAATGTGAAATGTATTTTTCTTCAAATACTGTTTGTAGAGGTGTGAGGAGAACCTCAGGGACTGTGCAGTAGCTTTTAAGGCAAGAATGGACTGTTCTGTCCACTGTTTGTCCAGCTTCCTCTGCCACAAAGGCCCTTGAATTGCTGCTGGTAATTCCAATTCAGAGCCTATAACTGTAGGCTAACTACTGAATATCTTTCAGAAAAATCCAATTTCAATTCAGTGATTTCCAGGGAGTTCATCCATTGGTAAACTGCATAGATACTTATCTATGACTTATTTCCAGTCCAGGGTACCCATTTCAAGTCTTATCCTGCCCTTTGACTACTGGGGTTAGACATATTTGATGCCTGATAGCATGAAGTAAGCCACACAGTGTGTCTGACTGCATGTGTATTTGCTGTCAGGATGTAGTCACTTATCTCCCACCAAAAGTGTTTGTGTAGTTTTTAGACATGACACTGACCTGCCTCCACTGTTCCAGGAGTCTTTTACCTTATGAGGCACCACTGCCCTTCGTTTTCCCCTCTTACATCATTTGGTAAGAATAGCAGTGGTGTACAGCATCTTGTTTTGTCTTGATTCAAAGCGGTTATGAGCCTTCCCACTGGGATGTTCTTCTGTCCACCCCAACTTTTCTTTTAGATATCTTTGAGATGGAGCTGGCTGCCTCTGATCACTGTTTCTTTTTTGTTTATTTAAAAGTGTGGGAGGATTGATAACCATTGTGCAGACTCTCTTCTTATCCAGAAATTGCTGAGGAAGTTGTCAGCCTTCACCAAACAACTGAGAAGCAATGTCCCAGCAGACAAGAAGTTTTGTCTTGTATTTTTGTGATACCAAAGATCTTTAGTCTCTACTTTTAGTCTTTTCTCTGGCTTTTTCTTAGTATCATCATCAGTTTAATTTATATTGTTTATGGCTCTTCTCTATACATCCTCAGTGTCACTGCATGTATATTCATCAGGTGAAGCACTCCTCTGAGCATAACTAGAGTCAGCATTTGAATAGGAATTTCTGGAAACAACAGCAACACCTGACCTTGGCTTTCCTCGTGATATTGGAGAGGTTACATTGCAATTCACAATCCACTTAAAAACGAAGTAGAAACTAAAAAAACTGACCAAAAATCAATCAAACAAACAAAAACCCAAACCAAACTCTCCAACACAGACATTCAGACTTCACTTTTTAATTTGGTGTATTTAGCCTGAATTGTGCCTGCTACTTTATATCTGGTACTACGTTCTTGAATTTGTGACCGCTTTCTGTTACTGAATAGCTGCCCTCTTTCTTGAAACTTTAGAGTTATTTGCTGAATATCTTGAACTATTTTTTAAAATAGTCTTTTGTGTTTTGTACTGCAATATGTGGTGGTTAATGTAGCTATCCAAATGATTACCATATCCTTTTTCAGAGAGATGCTTTCTTTGGTGTGTTTGTCTGCATTGAACTTCTTGTTTCCAGCTAGTCTCTTACCAGAAATTCTTGAGTGAAGTGGATAGTATCAGAGCTAACTGAGCAGAGAACTTCAGTAATCAAAACAAAGCACGAGATCTTCGTTGCAAATAACTGGAAGTGTTGTGAAACTGAGCACAGTATTGCTTCTTATTTCTTTACCTTCAAGACCTATGTAAAGCGGGAGCTTGCAGAGCTTTACACAACGTATAAACAGTGCTTGCCCAGCAGAGTTTGTAGTCCAAATTACAAGGCAGATGATCAGCATTTGAAAGTGGTATGATGGCACTTAGGCAGACCATTCAAATGCATCTCAAGCAACATATGCCAAATCCAGGAAAAGAAAAAAAATAAATGAAATTATTTACTACTTCAGTTCTCTGATGTTGGGTAGAACGACCGAGTGTAAAGTTGTGTGTGAATCAAGGTTTGAAAAGTGGTGTATTAAAGAGCTATAGGAGAATAAGCATATTCAAACAGTAGTTCTAAAGCTAGCAGAGGGGACCATAGTTCCTGTAGGGAGGAGCTGGACAGGGAGAATGTGTGATCACAGATGGAGAAGAGAAAACAAGTGGTTTATGACATCAAGGGCATGGTTCTATGCTAATCTTTTTCTTCAGGAGCAGATGCAGTGTAGCGATTATACAACATACTAATGCTCAGCTTTACTCATTTCCAGAAGTTGCTTTCTCTCTATTGCACAATTTAAGTGTTTGCAGTGTGATACTTTAAGGAAGATTTCTTAAGGGTTTTGTTTTGTTTTGTTTTTTAAGATTTTGCAAAGTTTGTAGTTGGGTTTTTTGTTTTTCAAAATTATTTGATTTTTTTTTTTTTTTTTTTTTTTTTTTTTAATTTTTAAATAATAGAATCCTACCAAAGATGACCAAGGTAAATGCTTGAGTCAGCACTATTGAAGGATAGTTGTCGTGGTTTAAGCCCAGGCCGTAAATCAGAACCACCCAGTCTACTTCCCCCCACACACACCTTTCTTCCCTCCGCTTCTGGAGGGACGGGGAGGAGAATCAAAAGAATGCAACTCCCATGGGTTGAGATAAGAACAGTTTAATAACTAAGGTATAACATAAACCACTACTGCTACCACCAATAATAATAATGAGAAGAGAAATAACAAGGGAACAGAATACGATACCGCCCGACAGAAAAGAGGACGTGCCCTTCCGGGTAGCTCCCAGTTACCTCCCTGGGCATGACGTGCTGTGGTATGGAATACCTGTTTGGCTAGTTTGGATCAGGTGTCCTGTCCCTGCTTCCTTCCGGCTTCCCCTCCTCCCTGGCAGAGCATGAGACTCACAAAGTCCTTGGTCAGGGTAAACATTCTGACCAGCAACTGAAAACATCAGCTTTATCAGTATTATTCCCAGGCCGAAAGTCAAAACCACAGCGCTGCACCAGCTACTAAGAAGGAGAAAAACTGACTGCTGCTGCTGAACCCAGGACAATAGTAGTGCCAAACAGGAGTACAAACCTCAAAAATAAACCATGTACAAACTTAAAGCAAGACCTGTCATGGGTGGAATAGGTGCACCAGAATGTGCAGCCACAGCGGAAAATCATGTGTTTATTAAAGGTAGGGCCACATGCTGTTGATTCTGGTAACTCAAGTTCATCTCCTTCATATATTTGTGGGATTTTGTGGTGGTGGTTTTGGGTTTTTGGTTGTTTGCGGGTTTTTTTGTTTGTTTGGTTTTGGTTTTGTGTTGGTTTCCCCCCCCCAATCTATCAGTAATAAATTTGAGGGGGCTTTTGAGTGCTGCTTTTTTTCATATTAAATACTTCATTTAAGAGGCAGAATAATCCTGTGATTTTAACATAAAATTTGAAAAGTGAATGTGCCACACCAGTGTTTCGACATAAAATCATATATATGCAGTTTTCTGATACTGTTTAAAGGAGAAGGCATGAAAAGAACCCCCAGGAATGTCATTCCCAGAATCTGAGACACCTGCCTCTGAGAAAATGTCATGTGGTGAGGCTTTACTATTAGTAAACACTGTGCAGGTTGCCTTGGAGAATCCTTGCTGTCTTCTCTGCAGTGCTCATGAGGTGCTGCGCTTTTTCTCTCTCTCTCTCATTTATAGACCAGTGCAAGGCACTCAGACGCAGTTCTTGAGTGTAGAAAGACACATGAAGATAAGCACTTATGGGGATTTTTCGAGGACACTGAAGTGGTTTAAGTGTTGTTGAATTCCCTTTGACTTCAGACTCTAGCTTGTAAAACCAGCAAGACAGCTACCTGCAACTTTAGGTCTCCACCTCAATGCTCTTAGTATGCTGACCTTTTGTATTAAAATCTTTCAGCTGGGTAGGATGGATGGAGTACAAGACTGTAGAAGAGTCCATGGTTGGGATACAAGCTTAAGATACATGATTTGTGGTATGTGGTGCTTTCCATAACTCCAGAAAACTGACCAAGCCCACCAATTTTCCCTTTTTGTGATACATTGCCTGTTGCAGTACAAGATATAATAGCTCCAACAAGAGCACTTGAAAGAAGGCATACTTGGTGGTTAGGTCTTCTCATTGCTGTGAAATACCTAGGCTGGGGACTTGAATTTGTATATCTACCCAAGGTGAGTTTCCTAATTACTCACTGTCATGAGATCGGGGTGGGAGGGAAGATCACTGATTAGGAATAGCATCTGGACATGTTGATACCTTCCAACTGACTCTGCATTTTGCTGAATGAAAAGTGTGAGTTTAGTAAGAAAAATTTGCCCAAGCTCTGTTCCAAGTCAGTTCACAGTAAAACTCTGTGTACATAACATACAGCTTCAAGTGTGAACAGCAGTCAGGCTTGAGTTCCTTTCCATTCTTCTATTCTTCCTTAGCTAATCACTTTGAATAGCAGAGAGGGGAAAAATCATGAAAATGTACTACTCAGCATTTGATATTTCAAAGGCTGTTAACTCAAAACAAATTCCTTCTGGAGCCTACTAAGGCTATTCCATTTCAGCTCTAAATCTCTGTCATGTTCATAGAATCATAGAATAGTCAGGGTTGGAAACTGTTACTTGTTCTCATTTTGCTTTGATTTTTATCATGTATCGAGAGCAACTGGTACCTTTCTTCTCTTCCCTGCTCTTGAAGTGTCAGCACTCAGGTGAAGGAGCCTAAGCTTTTTGCTTTAAAATAAAAAAAGAAAAATTAAATATTTATTTTAGTATTTTAAATGTTAAAGCTTAAAATATGGGAAAGCCTGTGTTAATTAAAATGTATTATTATCTTAATACTTAGAATTATTTACATTATTTTCCATGGATTTTGATGTCTGAGGGTGGTGAGTGTTGCATATGTTCTTCATTCTGGATGTATACAGCAAGTGAATCAGTTCTCTACTTCTTTTCAAATTCCAGAGTACATGTAAAGCATCTGGTTTCTAGTCTTGGCATTTTGTCACTCCATAGCCAGCTTGTGTAATTATGGAGAAAGTTGCAACTAGAACTGTAATGGTTCTGGAGTCTTTTGGACACACTCATTATTTGACAGGGTCTGCCTTTATTCTCCAAAAGAAAAGGTAATAGAAGCTGTGTAAACTTACTCTCAGCATGTTTTGACTGCAGATGGTGCAGGTACTATCTCTTTCTGGGAAAGCTTAGCACTGGATAGAGAATATGGTTGTCTAACTGGGGCACTTTGCTGTGTATGGAGTGCCAGTAGATCCTATTACTTTTTTTGGAAGTGGGTACTAATATGAGGAAGTAATCAGTGTGAAGCACGAATATATCAAGATGCTTGTGAAGTGTTTAGAAAGTGATGAACTGGACTTCATGTAGCTTACCTGGTTGAATAGGTTAAAGAAGTGGAATAGTTTTGCATGGGGAGCACGGAGCATGTTGAATGAAGGAGTAGTTTGGAAGGAAGTCAGAATATAGTTATTGAAGTGGTGGACAAGAAGGATGTAGCTGGTGAGATACAGCTAAAATGTGAGAGTAGGTATGTTTCAGGTGCATTAAACACCAAACTTATGCATTACTGTGAAGAATTAAAGCTGAGCGTACAATAGAACATTCTGAGCTGATCAGAATTGGGATTAAATGCCTGGGAGGTGCTGTCTCCTGATTGCCTGTAGATCGTTTTCTCCACTCAGGTAGTACGGCACGATCCACTGTCCAGCTGGGGTTGACTGAAAGCAAAGGCAAAGGAAAGCAGAAGTATGCTTATACTACAAGCTTTCAGATACGTTTCCTTGCGTGGGCCATTTTCTGATGTGTTAACATTGGTGTGATTGCATCCAGTGATTTTTGGGGATATAAACAGTGACAGAAGGTGGTTTTACTTCATTTTACTGGAAACTAACAAAACTTTGTAGTAAGGCCTGACAGCAAGGTTACTTCGCTGTGTAGAATAGGCACTGCAAATCAAAAGGTAAGTATGCTGTAGTCTGTGAACAAAATCATCAGAAATTAGTCTGTAGTAACTCCCTACTTTCTAAACAGGCAAGATCTTCCATTAAGATTTGTAATACTAAAAGAAAAATGATAATAACTTGGCCAGATGTTTCTGGGTAAAGTGTAAGATAGCCCCTACTTTAGCCTGTCATAATGAATACATTAATTTCTGTATGATATTTTAGCATAACAATCATAAAAGTGAGATCTGTAAAATCTGTGCAATGGACACTGTTTCCTTAAAAATGTAAGTTTAATTTAATACTTGTGGTATTCTATCTTGTGTATGGACTTTCTAAATGTTATAAAAACGATCACAAGCAACACCAGCTAGGTATGCAGCAAAAAAAGTAGTGTCCTACCTTTCGACCATACCTTCATTGCAGAGAAGAGCTGATTTTTGTGGTATGTTCTGGGGTTCTGTATCTGGGTTATCTTGATCTGGCAGGAGGAACTTCCTAAATCAAGGAATGTCCTCTTACTAGCTTCCTTTCTGATAATCTCTATTACTCTGTGTATGTGTGCACTAATTAGCTGGCAAGACTAAAATGCATTGGAATACCTGAGTATACATACATAGTTTAGAAATAGGCTCACTTAGGAGGGAGATCTGAAAGGGTATCAGTAGTAAAACAAGATATTTGCTGGTTGCTATGTGCATTTCAGTTTTCAGTCGTGAAACTCATGGATATGCTGTTCAGTAATTCGGAATTTCGTCAAATTGTATGTATTGCTGCTTCAAATGAGCAAACAACACACCCCTCCCCACAGACACTCAGAGATAGAACTTGATATTTCAGGCTTATTGTTCTCTTTGCTCGAGAAACCATGATTTCAAGGTGTTTCTCAAAAAGATATTCTTTTTCTTTGCAAGAATTTTATATAGTTTTTAGTTCTATATTTACCAGTATGTGCTTAGTGCTCTGTTTCTCTATTGAGCAGTGACTGTATATTAGTATCAAAACTTTTCAGCAAAAAGGTTTGTTTTGTACATTTGTTTTTGGGGGGTGGGGGTTGTCTTTCCTCCTTTATATCATACATAGGAGATGAGGAATTATTAAGAAACCTGTTTCAAATTTATATTTCTAATTTCAATGCTGTCAGGAGCTGCTTGTATTTTCAAAGGTGACAAGGAAATAATCATCAGTGTCTTAGCTGGGATGTGGGTTAACATTTGCACCAGCCATGGATTTCTTTTTCAATTAGCACTCCCTTAGAAAACCTGTTCCCCCAGCTTTTGTCAATGTGTTGTAGGAGAAGAAGAGCAAATAGATTGGAAATGCTCTACAGCTCAGGCTCCTGGGAAAATGTAACAGGTGTTACAGCTCAGCTGGGTATGAGCTTTATGAAAAAGACCCTCTCAGACTTTACCCATAGAATTCCCTTTCCTAGCCAGAGCTTCAAGTAGGAAGAAACTAATGACTTCATTACCATCTCAATTCTGGGAAATGCTTGGTCCAGACCTGAATCATTAAAGGAAAGGTATAGCACTCTGCCTGACCTTACAAGATCAAAATGTTATTTAGAGCAATTCCATTAGTCAAGGCTATAAACCTGAAAGAGCACACCCTTTTGCATTGGCTTTTAGGCCATAAAATGTGTGTGTATGTCATGAGGAGCGGGGCAGGAGATGGAGGCTGGGAGGAGGAAAAAACATATTCTGCACGCATTGTGCAGCACAATTTCCTATGCTTTCTTTGAAAAGCCTCTACTTCCAACACTTCTTCCCTTCACCCCTTGTTGTGACACATTTAATGGCTCTTGTCGTTCTCACTTTTCTAGGGGTTTCTAATTGGGGATGATACTGAAGCCAAGAATGATGTCAAAATTTCAAGCCATACAAAGGGAAATACATTTCTTTAATGCTGTAGTAATTAAAAGCACGTTAAAAAAAAAAAAAAAAAAAAAAAAGAAAGGAAAAATATTTATTGCATCTTTGCTAGCTTAAAAGAAAAGAGAACAGCATGCCATACAGAAGACTGACTTTGTGGGTTATGTTTCTTTTCTCCATTGTTGCTTTTGCAGTTATAAGGAAAAGAAACCTTGCTTCATCTAACTATGTTCTTCCTACCTGTCTGGAATTTCTTTACATAGTGATAATGTTGGATTTGAAACCCTGGCCCAACAATCTTTCAGTAGTAGTACAAAATATTCACCTTTCGGATAATTTTAATGGCCTTAGTCAATAAGTAAAAACTTAATGTATTTTTCCACACTAGCTGCTATGAAGTCTTTTTATTTCCTGCACAAAAATACCTCCACAGGTAAAGGTGGGCATAAGCTAGCATGAAGAAATGTGTTATGCATGCTTTAGGAAAAGGTTAGCCAACAGGGAATAGAGGCATGGTGCAGTGTTTTGTAGAAGGCTTGAAGCCTCTATGATGTATAGATGTTTGCGATGCCTGAATCTTGTGCCCAGGGGGAGACTCGGTATGTCTTGTACACCAAGCCAGTAATGTGACTCAATCCAGTACTAATGGGCATGTGAAGAATGCCTGTTTTAATAGACATGCAACTGTGTTGGTATCTCTTCAAAGCCTTTAAAAAGCAAGACCTGTCCATGCCGTGCAGGATTGTCAGTGGTAGGTTTCATAGCTTAACCTCATCCAGATGCATCTCTTTGAGGTTGCCATAGTGGTTACCAATACATTCTGGCCTCTTCCACAAAGTATTCCTGCCTTGTAGAAATCCATGTCTGTAATGAAATTTTTACAGTCCATTCCCACAGCTGTTTTGTTTTAAGTCTCATTTCTTGAACAGGAAAAATTGGAGATTGGAAATTAGAGTTGAAACTGGCATTTGAGATCAGGTCTCACTGGTTTGTTTTTTTTTGGTTTTGGTTTGGTTTGGTTTTTTTTCCTCTCATTAATACACCCTAGGATTTTTTTTCTTTCTTGGTGCCCTGTGACATTGGTTGCTCATTTTCATCCAGGGATCACCTGGTTTTCCTAGGTTCTCTTCTGTGTCCTTTTATTGATAAGCCTCTAGTCTCAAGCATTAGCCTTTAAATGTATGACCTTGCCTTTCTATTTGATCCCTTTAATATGCACTGCATCCCATTTAGTCCATGCCAATGAACACAAGAGCAAATGCAACAAACACGTCTTAGCTCCCACTAGTGTGTGTGGCGTTTGTGTAGCCTCATCTTTACGCATTCATTAGGCCACAATTCCTAGGCTGTGAAGTTGGCAAATATAGTACACTTACTAATACAGTTTTGATTATAAGGAAATGGGTCTCTGAGCATGAGCCTTCTACAGCAAGTCTGAGTAGTACTGTGTTACATAGGTTATTTTAACCTGGGTGTAGGACAGGTATAGTTGCTTTAGCAGGATGTTGTTTTCTAAGCTGTTAACTGTCATAATAATGCATTTTGATACTCAGCTTAGCACGTAGTTCTTTTTAATTTGGCTTTGTTTATAAGCCCCTCTTATTCTGTGTTAAGTATGATTCTGTGTTTTATCACTTGGGTTACTGTGGTGGGTGGCAGGCTGTTGTGTTGAATTCTCGGAGAAGGCTGAGAAGGCGCACAAGCTAACATCTGTCATCTCCCTGAAATATGCTGATGTGACAGCTTTTTGGACTGAAAATATATGCTTCTGGTAGAAATCTTCTGACAGGAAAAGCAGGCAGTTATGTCACTTAAAGCTACCATAAAACAAGCCCCCTCTGATTATTGACCTGTGATACTAATTTGGTTTATGAAGAAAGTAGGATTATTGTGCATAAATGCTAAATGAACTGTGTGCTGTTGTTTGCAACCCAGAACAAAACATATCTAGCTTATTTTAGCCTCTAAACCCTAGAAGAACCCTCAGAAAATCCACATTGCAAATATTTGCTGTTTTGGAGCACTGCTAAAACAAAATATTCAAGGTAGAAGAGAATTAGAAAATTGCCAAGTACCTGTTAAGAAGAAAGTACTTACAGAGCCTTAATTATGGAACATCTATTGGCACCTCTGTGCTAGTTGGTACTTCACAGTGCCCTTTATCCAGACAACTAGGGGGACTATTATACTTAGCTCTCTTGGTGTCTCTCTGTGGCAGAACAGTTCTTCAGGTAGTTCAAGCCCAGGTGCTGTCATCCAGGGATTTTCCAGTGAATCCATTTTGTGCACTTAAATAAAAGCAACTTAGTCTTCTGGAGATTTGTCATAATTAATATGTTTTGAATGTATCAAATCTGGGCGGCCTTGTTGTGCTGAGTCCATTTTGCAGATTATGTGCCTTACAGGTGAAGGTGAAATTCTAGGCTTTGTGGTGTTAAAGTGAGTTTTGCCATGGTGACTCTAGGCCTGAGCAGAAAAGAAGGCTGGCATTGATAGTTTTCCTGGATGGGAGATTCTTATAGCTGAGGATGATTTTTAAAAGATCTTCATTCTGACCTGTATTCTGGAAGGTGGATTCCTTTTGCAAGGATCTTGCCAACATTGCATCTTCTAATTAAACAGCACATTATAATCTATCAGATGTTATTGGGATGTTCACCACCCTTCTGAAGCTGTTTTTCTGATTCCCTTATGGAATCTGCTCCATGACCCATGAATAGTGCTTAAAGGCTGCCCTCTTTCCTGTCCTGTCACCACAAAGCATGATGAACTGGAATTATTTAGTAATTGCTTGTGACCAGTGTGCTTTGCACAAAAGTAATCAACAAGATGGGCTGTTTGTTATTGCCATCCTGGGTTTGACTATACCTATCGAAAGAACTTCTGATGCTGATATATGTGTTGCTAATTCTTTTGCTCTGCTTGTTTGCAGCTCACGTGTTCTTCATGTGGTTTCTCACAAATAGGTGAAAGCATCATTCCCTTGTTCTAAATTTTCCTTGTAAAAAAATATTGGGACAGCATGTCTCGGACCATATTGCTGCTTGAAAGGTCTAGAATATCTGCATAAAAGGCTAGTGTTAAAGTGCTTGAAAGGATTTGTTTTGCATTCTAGTATTTGTCTGAAGTCAGTACTCACCTAATAGCTTCTTTTTTCACTTGTAAAAAGATGACAGACTTTTCTTTAGCAGTATATTGTGATGTGTATTAACCCCCCCCCAAAAAAAAAATAACAACCCCCCCTCACCCAAAAAAACCGCAAAACAAACAAAAACCAACCCAGTCAGGAGAGTCTAAGTATTGACAGTTGTTTCGGTTTCTTTCTTTTTCCTAATCAGGAGAAATTTATGTGTCTATGTGTAGGATCGTTAAAGTAGCCATTTTCCCTTCACCTGATGATGCTTGCAGTTTGTATTTCCTGACACCAGAAGTTCATTGTATTTAATAAGCAACTTCCTATTGCATTAGCAAATTTCCATCTGGTTGGAAAGGTACCTGATTCTATTACTGTATTTGTCTTCACGGCTATGATGCAAAACATAATTTGCTTATAGCTTTGTAAATATGGCTAATGCAATGATATGTACATCATATTACCCACAGAAAGGTTTTGCTTTGTGCAGGGCATTTCTGAATTTCTGAATGAATAGAGAAAGTGAATAGAGAAGGGATGCTGTTTCTATACGCCTGGTAATGTTCCAGAACTTCACAGAGGCTTTAAAAGAGAAAAAGATGAAGGATAAAAAGAAGAAATAAAATTAGTATCTGAAAATGTCAGTGCTCCTTGTGTTTGTGTGTGAGAGGGAGAGGGGTGGTACCTGCATTTTACATATGAAGAAGATTTTGGAGAAGTATCTGCCCTTTGGAAAATCAGAGAATGCATGGGATCATAGGATGCCTCCCTGAAATGTTAGTCTGTTCCAAATTGTCAAGAAAATCAAAAAACAAAAACCCTCAAAAATTAGTAACCTTTAAGTTAATAGCATTATAAAATTCTGATTTGAAACTTTAGCAAGGGTTGGGGAAGAACTATTGAGTGAAACATTAATAAGAATGGGATTTATCACCTAAGTTTTACCAGTCTTCAAGAAGCCTCAGCAAACAAATAATCTTCGTGAATTCTATTACTAATAGGACAATATGCACAGCATTACTCTGCCCGTTTTAGAGGTGCTCAAAGGAGGTGTGGGTGGCTTTACTGACTTGCCTGTTTTCACATAAGAAGTCTGCAAAAGACAAGGAGATTAAGCCAGGAATTCAGAGCTGGCTCCCTGAGATGCTTATAACAAAATCCCTTGTGGCCAGTGCCATATGGAGCCATCTCTGCTCCAAAGGACATATAGACTTGGTGTGGAGAGAAGGGGTGAAATGCCTTTTCCAAAGAAAATGGAAAGTCAGTAGCAGAGTTTGGGGTTTTATTTATTTATTTATTTAAAGAAGAAACAAACCAACCCTCGTCCCCCCCCAACCGAAAAAAGCCAACTCTGGGATATTTGCAGTATTCCAATACTTAGTTTTCTGGTGATAAATACATGATATCACAGGATATTGCAATATAGTAGTCTGGCTGTAGGAGGGTGGGAAGAGTAGGAGGCCTTCCTTGGGAAGGCCATCCCATTGCTTTCTGCTTCTTTTAGCTCTTTCTGTAGCTGACCTGGCTGTTACTGCAGAGCTGCAGTTTGCCCGATGCTGACAGAAATGAAACCACTGTGTGGGAGGCAAGCATATTGATTTCCAAATGCCATCTCCCAGTTTGACAAAACCAGGAGACTTGTGTATCTCTTGCCACCTTTCCTACAGTTTTGAATGGCGCTCAAGTAGCACTGTATTGCAAAGTAATTGTCACATCGCTTATGTCGATATCATACCTTTCTATTCCGAGGGGGTACATGGCTGTTTTTAAATGTGATATGCAGGAAACAGCAGACAAAGCTATATGAAATCATGTTGCCCCTTGCTATCAAGAGATAAAATGGGGATAACACATGGCTTTCCCAGTGTAGGGGAAGACCGCAGAAATGCTGATAAATGATTTGCTATGTTTTGCCACCGCAAATTACTTGCATTGATGAGGCATCCTCCAAAAGCAGCATTTGTCTTCCTGAAGATGTGCAAGTATATTTACCAATGAGTACTAATGAAGTGTGCTTGTGAAGGAAGTGAAGCCTCAAGTGTGTGTAATTATGTCCCCTTCCTTCTTTGAAAGCTGCCAAGAGCTTGATAACAGGAGTCTGTCACCTATAACAGCAATAGGGATTTTGTCTGTTATCTGCCATTTGCTCTGTATATCAATAACTCTGTAGGAACTCTCTCTGCAAAATGATGGCTGTCAGGCTTAATTCAGAAGTGCATCCATGTTGTTTTCAGAAACATGCAAGTTTAAAGATATGAAGTCCTATCGGGTGTGTCATGCCACGCTGAACATCTGGCATCAAGCATGTCTAACAGTTTCATCTGAAAGCTCTAAATGCATTCCAGAGTCTGTTGTTAACTTCATTCTTAATTAGGGTCTATGCAAGACTATCATAGTCTGATTGCTTAAAACTGGGACTGCAAGAAAAGTGTATGATAGGGTCACTCATCCTTTCTGGAAATTGGATGTCTGTTTTAGGTGTCAAGATAACGCGCTTGGAGCCTAACTTGAGGCGGTGATGTTTGACAGTTTTGATTGGAGTTTCCTTGTTTCATCAGATGTTTCACAGAATAGCTGAACTCTATACGCTAATGAAATCCTGTAAGATGTCAGGCTGCAACTGTACAACATACTGAGAAAATAAAGAGCTACATGGGAAAGCTCATGATGTTAGGTTTCAGAACTTGTCCAAATAGCTGCATGTGTTGGCTGAATAACTGATGGTCTGAAAAGGAATCAGTCCCAGAAATGGAGTAATGTTCTTTGGCTCTTTGTTAGCAAGTGCATGTTATGTCAAGGGTATAGACATGCAGCAAAAATCAATGATCTCTATGAAAGAGCTATGCAAATAGTCTGTGTTTCCTGATGAGGACAGGTTTGGTGTTTTTTTTTTTTTTCCCCTGAGGAGGGAGATGAGCCTTCTCTTGCTATTGGGAGGAAGAGGGAGAGGTGGTTTTGAAAATCAGACAACTTTAAGCCTGTTGCAGATTCAGGTTTCAACCAATAACCCCGTGTGTTCTGCATCAGTGTTTATCTAAGTGTGACTGTGTTCAACTATTGTGTTAAAAAAAATTTATTCTTTGGTGTTTATGTTAAACTGCCACTAGTTATATCTTTTGGGTTAGCACCAGTCAAACTGAGCATCTGTTATGTTTGTGGGCAGCTGGCTAGTGCATCTGGGAAAAGCTATCCCTGGATATGGAGGGAGGTGGAGGAAGGAATAGTTAACTGCCTGAGGAACAGCTCACTGCCACTGGGGAGGCTGGCCTCTGTCCAAAGCTGTACCGTGGTGGGCTGGGTAAGAAGCCTGGTGGGCACAAAGAGGACAGTAGGAAGTGACTGTAATACTGGCTGCCAGAGCTACTGCAGAAGCATCTGGTTTTAAAGCCAATGGCCTTGCTTTTGGCTAGTGACCGTAGTTTCTGCATATATGTGGCCATGGGTTCATTATAGTACATCCAGTGTACTCTGCTCTGCTGTATTTGGTGCAAGAAATAAAGAATTTCTATTTTGCCTGGAATTGGACACCAACAAATACAACAAAGGCTTTATTAATGACCAGGTGGGCAGTGAACTGCCAGCACATTTGTCTAGAACTGGCAAAAACTGTCTGAAACAGAGTTTGGAAGAAATGGGAATTGAGAATGAATGACAGGAAGTGAGTTATTAACTTCCTCCTTCTTTGGCTTGTGATGGCTTAAGCAGTTTAGGAACCACAAACTTAATCATTTAGCTGATAAATATTGAATTAATTATAACTGTTTTCTAAGGTATTGGCAAAAATGGATAATACTTGTTAGCCTTTTTAAATATTTTTTAAAAATTTAATAGCTTTTTTAAAATACTTTTTGGAGGTATTGCTAATATTTTTGTCAATCTGAGAGAAAGGGATCTTTTGTGTAGAAAAGAAAGCTCATGTTATCCTCATAAACTGAAGCTCAGGTGTGGCAAGATTAGGTATTGGTGTATGGTAGATTTCAACTGTTATAATATTCATTTATTGCTTCTGCCTGCCTGCCTGCTTCCCCTGGCTATAAGTTGGTCAAACATAAATGCGACAGAGCTGACTTTACATCTGTACCCTATCCAAGAAAACGAAGAGTCTGCAGATAGAGAGTACAATCAAAAAAAAGTCGGTATCTTGAGTGAATTTATGCTGCTTGGTACTGACAACACAATCTAAATGCAAACTTTATTTCCACATTCTAGTATTACAGTCAGAATAAAATAGGTACAGAAAATGATATAATTTCTTGTAAAATTTGCTGCTAGAGTCACTGTATGCAGTAAAAACTAAGCATTATACTCTATCCCACAATAAAGAAGAGTTGGGTGCTTGTTACACACCCTTTTCAATGTGTCAGTAGGGAAAACATATCTGGCACTTAAATCTAACTCAGTGTAATTTTTTTTCCATTTTGTTATTCTATTTATTTGAAGGGAAGCAAGGAAATAGTTTACTTTTTGATAAATAATGAGAAGGACTTGTCCCAAGGTCTAGTGAATATGTCTGCATTTTTGTTTAGGATATGCGGTACTTAGTTTTTCTCAAATCTATCCAGCCTCCTGTTGAGTGAAGTTGTGAGAGACTCTAAGTACACAACCTGTGCTTGTGCACATGAAGGCAAGGCTTGGTCTTGCCCGCTTTCTGTATCTTGTTTCACCTCTCTAATTAGAAGTGAAACAAGTTTAAAGCCCACCATATGTCTTGGCCTTTATGGGATGAATTTCACTTTGTGTACTCAAGCATGAAGGTGGTGCTTATAAATGCAGGGCTACCGTTTTGGTGACTCTTCATTTCCTCTTGGGCTTAACTCATAGCTACATTCACAAGGATTCCTGGTAGTTTCAGGAAATTTCTGTAGAGTCATCCTGGTAGCTAGATTTCTTGCTTGGTGCTGGGCAGCCCAAGAATAAAAAATGGCGATTACTTTTTGCCAGAATAAAATGGGCAAAACAGTATTTCATAATTGTCCTCCCTCTAGAAACTGGAATCTTTACTCAAATGCAGTCTTGAATATTAATGTGAAATGGGAAATATCAAGGAAAGTCTATTTCTCATTATGTATGATCAGTGAATCTTGCATGCTGGTCCAACTGTCAGTTTGCTCCTGATACTAACAGAAAATACAATGAGAATGTTGGTCCATTGTTCTGCAATGAAACGGATGGAAAATGAATATGAACCAGTAACACAGCTAACACAAACTTGGTTGTTCTGGCTGGTGATAATCTGGTAATCCTTGCTCAATTTCCTTCCAGTACAATTAATTGTTTTTGTTTGTTTTTGTTATGAGAAAGTGTGTTGTGATAACTTCCTTTAGCAGCTCAAAATGTCACACCAAACTCTCTGCTGGCATGACTTCAAGAACAGAGTTGTGCCAGCAGATAATTTGGCCTAGATTATTTTTAAGAAGGTTGTCAGTCTTGTTTTTCTCTATTACATGCTTACTGTGGTAATATCAAATATTTATTCTACTGATTACAGCTTTAACTCTAAATAGACTCAGTGAACTAATCTCTTGACCTGTGTAGTGACAGACACAGCCCCCCTCATAGAGCTGTTTGAGAACGATCCCTCTTGTGAAAATTATTTAAACCGTGCTACCAGAAATGTCAAGAATGTGGGTTTCTCAGACAAGTATTGTCCTTTTTGCCCTTGCTAAAATATTTGACGTAGCTTCCTCATCACAAACCTGTGAATGAAATCCGTGGCTCTCCTCTGTCGTGCTCTCTTTTTCTTTTTACCTCCCTGCCTTTTTTTGTTATAATTATACTCACTCACCTGTATACATATGCACATATGAGAGTGTGTGTGCACACACATGCAGTCAAATACTCCTTTTAGCTTCAGAAGAAGGAAAGAGGAAACATTAAATTCCCATTAGCTGCAGGGTTCACACGAGGGGTCTATAAAGAAATCTGGCTTTGGGTTACAGAACATGTTGAGAGAAAAACAATAAAACATAGGTGCTTCTTACATCACTCACTAGCTCACTGATGTATTTGTGTCCCTATTCCCTCCCCCCTGCTTACAACCTCTTACATCTCCTTGGAACACAGACTCTCCTCCCCTATAGGAAGTCTCATTCATTCATGTTTTGAAGGAATTTCTTAATTCTCTTTCAGCAAGATTACCGCCATCCGTGCCCCTTTTCCTTCTCTCTGCCTTTGCCAGAGAGAGAGAGAGGAGCAGGGCCTGCCCAGATGGTTGAGGACCAAAAAGAAGGAACATTTTCTCATGCTTTTAAAAAGACCACTTTCTTTCCTGCCTAATATTTAGCTCCTTCAAATGCAAATGGAGAGGTTTCACTCCAAGGTTAGCATAACAATTATGGGAAAGCTTTAAATCTGAAGCATTTGTTTATACGATGAAAGGAGTCCACAGTCCGAAAGCTCTGAGGCCAGGGCTTTTCAGTAGCTATTTTCTGACTAAGTAGTGAACTGCAAGTCAATTTTAGACCACAAAGAAAACCAATTTATATCAGTGTGTAAGCTAATTTTAGAGGGAGCTCTACATTAGAAACGATGGTTTGGGGTTGGTGTGTGGGGTTTTTTTTTAAAGTGACTGTTACTGAAATTAACTCATGATTTCCCCCTCCTTCAACTCTTTCCATCTTGCTGCTTAATGAGCCCCCAGATGTCTTGGATGTTAACGACCGTTCCCCAGTGCTCTCAGAAGAAGGGACATGCATGATCTGGGGAATCAGTTTCATTAATACCCAGGTGGGTGGTTGTGCAAAAACATTTACTAATGCTCAGGTGTGAATTCCAGGTGGGCAGAACTGTCAAATTATGTATTTTCCTATCTTGATTTCTGTTTAACTTGCTTCCCTTGTTGCTCACTCTGCAAACTCTTCTTAGTGAACTTCTCATTGGTAAAACACTCTGGAGTGAGCAAACACTTGCTTTATTCTCCCTAAGCTTTCAAGTGGATTGAAAACAGAAAACCCTAGAAAGCATAGCTGGAAGGGCCATTAATAGGCTATCCAGTCCATCTCCCTGTCCTCTGGAAAGATCACCTGTAGCCATGTCTTTCCTGACAAATGCTTGTCTAACCTGTTGACTGAACCCACAAAATATTTTACAACTATAGAATCTGGCTCCCAGATAGTCACCTGGCTTGTCTGCTCCTGTGGAAACAGACCACATAAAATTAGTAGTTCCCTTGACTGTTAACTAGAATTACTGCAATAGTATGTATCTTATATGTGCTGAGTTCGTGAACTGCTTTGAAAACATTGTTTGAACCTGCGGCAAATGCAGTAAGACTGGTTAGTAGGAACAAAGTGAAGGAAACAAGGGTGAAGCAGCAAATAGGCTGAAGCGAACCACAATGGAACTTCCCAATGAGAAAAACCTGAAAAGGATGGAATTAGTACTAGGGTGAAAACCCTGTTTTTTTGGTTGGTTTTTTTTTTGTGTTTTTGTAGTTTGTTTTTTTTTGGGGGGGGGGGGGGGGCTGGGTGTGTTTTGTTTTGTTTTTTGTGAGGCCATTTCTGTGTGGTTCAGTCTCTGGACTTAGTATAATGAATCTGTTGCTTCATTAAGCAGGTATGTTGTTTCACGTGGGAACGTGTACTTGTCTTCCAATACCACTTATTGGCTGGCTGAAAAACTATGATGATGTATTTTAGTGTTGGTGATGGCTGGAACTCTGTATTAGAATAACTGTTACTGGATTAATAACTAGCAGATTGTTGTCCAGAAAACTGTCATAGTTCTCAGGTAGCTATAACTGGTATTGTCTCTCAATCCTCTGGAGTTCATTAAGTTCTGGGTGAAAAAACTGACTTTCTCTTCTGATACCCATTATCATAAGATCATATTAGTGTGTGTCAAGGAATGCCTTGACTCTGTAGTAGTAAAGATTCAGCTCTATAGGCAAAGCACTGAAATTAAGCTGTATCTGTTCAGTTGCTTTAACACCAGAAATGGTGAGTAGTATCCAAACATATTGAGCATTTGGTTACTCACAACAAGGAATTTGTGATGTTGTATTGCATTTGACATTGTTAGGTCTGGTTTAGGGTTTTTTTTTTTGTGTTTTTTTTTTTTTTTTTTTTTTTTAATGAGTAAATTGCAGAGCAAAGACTGACACTAGCTCAGCTACTGGCCCCGAAGTTTATAGCTCTGAGAGGCATTACTTGTTCTTGCAGCCTAGAAGCCCCTGATGTTTACTGTGCCCACAGTGTAAGCTGTCCATATGCAAGTGAACTAGAATTTGGAAATAATAAATCTTTGTTAATTCAGTGCCATTCTGAAGCTTTTTTGAAAATACTTTCCTTAAAGTGATTTAAATCCAATGAAAAAAATAAGGTAAACTAAAAGAATAGAAAAGATATGCAACCTTATGATAGTATGAGACTCAGAAGTTATTTTAGTATCATCATTGTATAATACACTGCATATAACTCGCACTCCCAAAGAGTGATTGGATTAACCAAAAAGCTCTCATGCAGCTAATATACATTATACTGCCTAACTTTTAGAAGAGTCACTGTCTTTTCCCTTGCTTTTCATCCCTTCATGCATTTGTTGGACATCTAAGTGTCTAATACAGATGAGTGAATTTGTAACACCACTAAGGAAATATTCACCAAGTTGGTTCCTGGTCGGGGTGCTTGGGGTACATTTATGATGTAAATAGCAACAGAAGTTCTGCAAGAAGTGTACTAAGGTCTTAAACACTTAAACTCTCTTAAGAGTGCTTATCTCACTTGTTGCTATAGGTAAGATCCTCTTCCCTTCTAATGTATTCAGTAGTTCTTTCCTGGACCTTCTTTAAAGTTTGCAGATTGTAATGACCCTATAGGATTCATTCTAACTTGGCATTGTGGCAGTTTCTACTGTGAAGAGTTCGTACATTTACTAGCCTGTTGTGGATCTGGAGGTTATTAAGTTTTGGTAAGTTTTTTTTGATCTGCCCAAAGACAGCTTAAAATCACCAAACTCAAACCCCAAAGGCCCCACCCTCAAAGCCAGGGGTTGCTAGCCCACTGAGTGTATTTTAAAGAAATACTTACAAAAGCAAAGATAGCCTTTGTGTCATTGTAATGCTCAAAGCCTGGTCTTTTAGACCTTTCTTTGTAGCAATGGATAGGTTATACAGCTATTTTTTAACCTCTTAACCTTTTAACCTTCTGAGCTGGAATGTAAGACTGCTATGAAAGCTTTAGCTATGAAAGTGGCTATGAGTAAGCCCATTTGTGCTGCGTTAATCCAGGTTCTGTATGTTAATTCTCTAGTAATGTAATCAAGAAAGTGCTGGCATTCAGAACCAGCAAGTACCTAGTACTCATTTCACCCCCTGACAGTAATGAATGTAAAATGCCAGTGGTTACAGATTGAAATGAAAAACTCCTTCATCTTGGTATGCAAGAGATTTGCAATCACATTTTGATTCTCAGAGTGCTGCTTGATTGGGGATTAATGTGTGGGTAGATTGACCTCTCTTGCAGGAGCAGTTGTTTTTGTACTAACTCTGTGAAAAACAAATTTCAAATAGATGGCCTGTTGCACTTTTCTTGCAATTAATATTATCGCCCCTTTGGTTTCTCAGTAGTAACTGCTGGCCTGAACTCTGGGTTTTTTCCTTTCTTTCATGTCTTTTTTGTTGCAGGGAGGAGAGTGACTTTTATTATCAACTGAAAGATCAGCTCCCTTTTGTTCCATTTACTGTCATCAAATATGACATCCCCTGACTGAATTGGTTTATTTTAAAAATGATAATTTGTACTTTTCAAAGCAAAATGAAGCTGTTAATGTATTTTCCAACCGAGCTATTTCTACCTGGGAAATAACTTATGGTGTATGTGTTGCATGCAAAAAAAATGGCAAACCAACTTATATCTATTTGCCTGTTTTTGACGCATCAACTACCTTTATTTTCTGGTATTGGTTTTATAGTGAGAATATTGCTTGGGCTATATTTTCAAAGATTTTCTAAATAGTAAAGTGAACTTGCATATTGCAATGCTTGCTTGAGAGATAAGAATATGAGCCAAGTTCTTATCTCATTCTGGTTTATTAAAGAAAGTTTTAAAAAGATGAATATGTTTGGCCTGCTCGGTGCTTCTTTTGTCTTTATGCTCCCTACTAAGTAACTAAACCAAAAAAAAAAGGAGCAACAATCTCAGACCTATGTTTTGGCTGCATTTAGAATTTCCGTATCAGACTTCTGGATTTGCACTTCTACAATATTAGGCAAAGTATAAGTATGTTCCAGGAGAAAGCAATCCCAGTTTAATGTTCACCAGTTGAGGATTACAAATTAACTGGAAAATATGTTGCCATTTCTCATCGCCTTGTATCTTCCTGTCAGCTTTGTGGATACTAAGTAGGTGACGCTAACTGTTATACTAAATATGCCATGTTTTATATCCTGCTTTTAATTTGTCTTGATTTTAGAGTTACTGATTTTGGAAAATTGTATCAGTAAAGAGATGAGCTTGTTATCCTTTGACAACCAGATAATGTATATTTAAGGTTACAAACGGTAATTCTTGTTTTAGTGCTACTTTGTGAAGTGCAAAATGATTTTAATGTGTTTAAGAATCTGGGTCATAAACTGTAAACTAGGAGAGTGAAGAGAAGCTTTCAGTGTCATACTTGTCTTGCAATAAGTGGGTTTTATCAAACTGATCCTTAAGATGTTTTCACAATGTAGTAAATGTTTCTCGAAACTCTGCTATTGTAGACAAATCCTATCTAGAATAATGAGAAATTCAAGTTTTATTTGTGACAGTAGAAATTACAAACATAATCAGCTATTTCTTCTATATCTTTTGTTTTGCCAATATAGTGGGAAATGGCTCTGTACTCCCTAATGGGTGGGTGAAAAAGATATAGACCTCTGGAACACTGTAGGATCACATTACCTCCCAAACCGGCAAATACTGTTGTGGTATAATGTTAGTCAGTGCCTATCGTGTTAGCAGATAAGTACTGCTTAGGAGTGTTTAGTTGTTGTCTATACTGAAGACGCTCCAAAAACTGTCTCAAAGTCTTTCTAAGAACTCGATTTGTTCTGCCTGTGGTTGTGATATGTTAGGTCGCATATAGTAATCTTTTGACTTTTCTCAGTCTGTAATGTATTTCTGTAATTATCTGGGATGCCTTTAATTTTAGGCATTTGATATTTCTTTTAATTTAGGACATCTAGTGTTAAAATGCCTTGAACTAATGGACTACAAGTCCTGTCTGTAGCAGCTCTGGCATAGTCATTAAAAACCATGTTCTGCAGTATGCTGTGGCTCCTGGCACAGAAGGTTGCTGGATCTGAGCCCCTGAGTAGCACAACAGGTTTATCTTAGTAGGGATAGTGCAAAAAGCTGTGTCTGGAGTACTGTGGTTGTACCAGTCCTTCTTCCTGCTCTATTGCTTCCTGCCAGAGGCAGTTCCCAGACTGGAAATGAAAGCATGATGGTGCTTATTTTTGAGATTGTGTGGAATGCAGCTAGATGTGAAATGAGGTCTCTGGATTCTATGCCAAGAGCAGCTAGGGTCTGATCTGAAAACTGGTTCCTATAAATTACTGTTTCCTGTTACAGGAAGTACTGAGACCAAATTGTCAGTTCAGGATGTCTAACCCACTGCTATCAGTAGTCACTTTTGCCCAGTAGCCTTAAAGGGTTTAAGAAATGTCGGTTGCAATTTTGGTAGGTAAGTATTAGTGCTATTCTAAGGTAAAGTTTTGTTTCTTTTTGTATTTCCAAACTAACGCGTTTTCAGAGTGAATGAATAGTGACCACATAACCCCTCTACGTCCTGCCAGTTAGTCAATGCTGCGGAATATATTAATCCTTCATCAGCTTCTGTCTTTCAATATGTGCAGAAAGGTAGCCCAGTTCCCCCAAATCCTACTGTTGTTAAGATGAAAAAAGCTTAATTGATTTACTCAAATAGTAAAATATATTCCATGAGTAACAGACAAAGCAAATTTCAATTCGGGAAGATTTCTGTGACAAATTCCGTGTTAAATGTTTTTCAAGGATATGGGAAATGTTAACACACAGAACATTAGCATGACTGATGTTAGTGCATTAAAAAACAAACAAATAGAAAGCCAACAAAAAACCCAAACAAAACCAAGTATGAAATTTGTCAAAAGGGAAACATCTACCACTGAAGAGGATTTCTCTTCATTTACTGTAGCTTTTTATTGCTGATTTGGCCAAATCTATGGCAATATGGAACTTGCCATATTTGAGATGTCCATTAACAAAATATAGAAATGAGATAACAAGCATTAATATTGGTGCAGCAAATACACCTTCTTGCATCAAATTTCAAAGTTTTATAATAGATAATATGAAGAAAGAAACCAAAACCTAAGCTTCCAGAAGTGAATCACCAACTTGCTGACCAACACTCAAAATTGTAAATCTGTAGTGTGAGTGTTTCTGACTGGGTTTCTTGTTATTGGGCCTTTATGTATGAGGTGGGTGACTAATGTCATTATTGTAATCTGTAAATCTGTTTACTCAGAGTTGCATTGCTATCATTCAAAATGTATCTTATTTTGGCCAGTTTTGTGATGATAAGTTGCTTCTCGTTTTGGATGATGTGTAGGACAGCTGTGGAAAAGCCCTCTGTTGTGAAGAACCAATATTTGTTTCTCCATGTGCAATGTAGATCTCTTATTACTACTATTAATCTAGGAAAGAAGGAGATCAGCTGTGATGTAGCTTTGTAAAGATTTAACTCCTTGCCTTGTACACAGTAAAGTTGATAATATATCTGTAGAGATCAGGACAATACACTGCCTTGATTCGAGAGATGAGAACCTGTGCAGACCAGCTTCCTCTATTTGCCTAATGTGAGGCACTATTGCAATTCATCCTCCATAGTGAAGTTCACTAATAAATGATCTTCTATCAAAGTTGGTGAATGTTTTATATTCCAGAGTAGTGAACACAGCTAGTTCATGAGTAAGTTGTGATAATGGAATGAAAATTTGATGTGCTTCTAAATATTTTTGATAACTCATGAAAACGGACAATGCAATAATCTTCTTTAAGGACTTCCAAGCACAAAATACAGGTAGCAACATGAGGGAATTGGACAGTGCCACTAGTAGATTGTCCATGTGTTGATTTCTGTTCTGAGAGAATTTCCACTTTTAATCTTGAAGTCTTAAGTTTATCTGTGAGATTTGTTTTATCTTCCAAAAAATAAATTTTGGGTGAACAGATCGTTGTGGCAGGTTTTTAATATTCTGTAACAACATGCTACTATTTATTGTTACTTAGAAGAGTATGGTGCTAATGCTAAATTGACATCTGCTCAGAATGATTGTATAATAAATAGATCAGGGAAGACTAAGTGAAGTAGAGCTAACTGAAGAGATTAACCTTTGCATACCAAGCAGGCTATCCAGGATCACTTCATTTGCATCAGTTCTTCATTTCTTCAGATTCTGCATTCAAACATCTATTTGTCAAACACTGTGCTGTATTGTTAACCCTCTTTTCTACTCTAATACTCAGATGTTTATCTTAAGTATGATTGTTGCTAGTTGTATTTATTTTTGTTTTCAGTGTCTAGCAGACTGATCTCCCCTTTGCGTCATCTTACATTCTGAAGAATTTCAGTACTGATGTCTCTTATTTGCATCTGGAGTTAAAAGGTAAGCGATTGAGGGACTCTGAGTGACTGAGCTATCATTAGAGGAGGAATTAGTCTTCAAAGCTATGACTTCTAACAGGAGAGTGGGATGAAATTTTTCTTAGTGTAATTTAGCAATATAATGATTGTTATCTACTCTGGTGGGAGAAGTGAATTTCAGTATCTTGGAGTGCAATGTTTCTCTTTTTACATTTTAACCTTTTGTGAATATTCCCAAATATTTATGTATTAAAAAAACACACAAGAAAACAAACCAAGCAAACAAACAGAAAAAAAACTATACCACAAACCCACAGAAGTACAACCAAAAAAACAAAACAAAAACACAACCCAAACCCTCCCCCCACAAAAAGCGCAAACCAGTCCCAAACAGAAAAAAAGAGCCTTATCATACTTTTTGTGGGAGTTCACGTATTTGGGCTATACTAAATATCAGAGTAAGGTAAGAAGGGAGAGCAATCCCAGCATTTGTGCAATGGGATTCCCACGGAGGTATTCAAAGCAACGAAAGGATCTTCTCCTGCTCTCATTTGGTACTGTTATTATTTTGTAAAGGTGAATCTGGCAGGTTGTCTGCATTCCAAGTGAAAGAGAGCTCCTGAAGACAAGTGGCTTGTTTTGAGAATGGAACTCCATGAAAGAGCTAGTTCTTTTCATAGCACTGCAACTTGCCTACAGCTTACTTCTCTAAATAGAAACTTCTGTATTTACAAATAAACAACAACAACAAAACCACAAACCAACCCAAAAATGCTGCTACAGCATCGTAGGAAGTTTGTTTCCTGGTTCCATCCTGGAGAGATGTTTTGATGTCTGTCTCCTTGCCTCTGCCCTCTTCTCATCCCCCACTATCTTTGAAAGCAGCCCTTTACTTTCTGCTTGCATAGCAACATCTCTGATTCTTAGCCTTTGTCACTGAACTGGGACTTCGGTTTCATCCTGTCAGCAGGTAAATGGCCTTAAACCCTTCATGGTTTTGTCAGGGTAAAGTGGAGCTGAAAATCATTACATATGTTCCAAGTTGAGAGGCAGCTCTTTTGCCATGTTCAAGTAGGTCTTTCCCCTCCCCCACTTCTTCTATTAAAGGGCTCAGCCACAATGAAGCTTTAATCAGCTTCATTGATTTAAAGCTAATTTGCACTTGGCTTCAAGGCTAAGGTTTGTAGCACAAGCTGAAGACCTTTAAATCAGAAGTCGGAATGAAAGGCCTTAGGTATATCATATTGTCTGCTGTGCAAAAGAATAGCAGTTTCTGAAGACTGCAAATTAACTATAAGAAAAAAGCACAAAGCACTGCTTTCTTCTGCATTAATGTAACCTCAGCTTGCTGAATTACACAAGCTTTACTATCAACATTTCTGCTTCATCATGTAAATTAACAGAGTCAGCTGAATATGTTTTAGCTTTGTGATGTTTTCAGCACTCTAATTCTGGTTGGTTTCAGTTGGATTTAACCTAATTGCCAAACTGATTCCCATCAGTAATAACTTTTAACATTTATTTTTCCCAAAGGGAAAAGATTGTCTTGTCTGTATTCTGCAATTAAGAAGGTGATGAAATATTCAGTGTCTGCCTCCACTCTGACTTAAATTCTTTTGTTAACTTTATCAGATAAACTATAAAATATTAACCAGCTTACTGTCTAAGCATGTGTGAGCTGTATACTGTTTATCAGACATTTTAAGGTACTTACAATTTTTAACATTGACTACCTCATGGGAGAGACTGCATTAGCCTCTGCTTTCAAAATCAATGTTTTTGATGGTGCTTGCTGTGCCAGAATGTGTTTCAAGTTTCTTTACCACATGATCAGAACACACAAAGCGTCATTACTACAGGACTTTATTAACATTTAAACAGGTGGAGCAGAAATAATGTCTTTCCTTAATTTGTCCTTTCATGTTATTTTCTGATCATCGTGGGCTATTGTTTAGTGTTGTTTGGTGGAATAGTGTAAGCAGTTGCAAGGCTGGAACAGTCTAAGTTATATGTGAATGTTGCATGTACCTGGTATGTGTAGATAGGTGCGGACTCAGCAACTAGATTAAAGCATGTCTATGTAGATTCTTGTTTGGGAGTAATGTCTGAAAATACCATATTTTTTGCATGTACAAGTCAACTTTTTGCAAGCCTGACATATATGCAAAGATGTAAGGAGGATAAACTTGAGTTTGTGTCTGTTTGCAGTTGCTGTCTTTTGTTATATCTACTAAGAAAGAGAGCACAGTTTCCAAAAGGTTCTGGCCTCTTCTGTGTGCATGGTTCTGGAACGATTCATGAGCTTACTGCAGTGATGGAAGAATTTCAATGCATTCATTAAAAAAGTGACTCTTGCTTTCATTAAAAACGTGACTCTGCTTTCTTGTCAGGTCTCTGAAGTGACTGCAAGCCTGAGCCATGACAGTAAAGTCAAAGCAGTATTTAACTTGTTACCTTCTCCATAGAAATCCATATGTTTACTTGCTCTTACCTTTTTTATCTTTAAAACATCTCCAACTTACAAGTGTTGCAGTCAGAATCTGTGTGCTAATATTGAGAGCCTAGTAAATTAGCAGTATTTAAAAGCTGGTGGGCACAGATAGAGTGAAAAGAGTCAAAAATGGAACGTTTGGAACGCTGCGGGAGTGTTTCACACTGCCTGCTTAGGTATCTGCAGCAGGGAGGCGTAGCATTCCTCACCTACCCTGCACATTTACATGTGGCTGATGGAGCCATATACAGGCCTCTCAGGATTACCTGACAAGTGAAGCTCTGTATGCCAACGATGTGGCTATGAGAGGTCTTTCTGTCCCATCCTTTTCTTCCTGTTCTCCTGCACTGGATTATATGACACGAAAGTCTGCGGCCAGGAAGAGTCTGCTTTTTGTCAAGGCTCCCCGCATGTGTGGAGTGCTGTAAGGAGGCTCGTGTTCCCTGGTACAGTGTCTTACTCTCACTGGAAGCCCTGTACCAGACATAACTGCTCTGTGAGACACGCAGCCACATCCAGCTGTCTGAGGCTGGAATGCGGCATTGTGCTGCCAGCCTTGGAGCTGTTGGAGGTAAAGCAGGGTAAAGCACGATGGACATGATAAGAGTCTCATATGCAAGGGGTGAAACCAGATAGGTCTGTGTCTAGAATATGTGATGCTGTGGGTATTTAAAAAGCTTTTCATTGCCAGAAATTTGAGATGATGGTTGCATGGGGAATAGCAGGGGTCTGAGTGACAAGCGTTTCTTTCAAGTCAAGTGGTAATAGACACTCCATCCCATACTACATTTGTTTAAGATATTTGTTTAAGATACCTGTTAGATTTGGCAAGATGTTCTGAGATTGTCCTCCTCTGCAAGTGAATGGCAGTCCATATGCCGTTGTGTTTGATGGTCTGGCAGATATGACTTTTTGGCCCTATGTGGTATGCTAAAAATTGATTTTCTTAATTAAAAATGGCTGTTTTCACAAACGATGCATTTCTTTGTGAACAGGCTTATTAGAGAACCTTTTCAGATTGAAATTTTTTCAGCACGTGTGAGGGTAAGGCTTCGAACTGTCAGAGCATCTCATATTGACATTTTCATAACAAAGTTCCAGCTTTAGTTATAGAAACAGCATCTCAGTAGAAGCTGAAAAAGAGTTAAAATGTTCAAAATGAAAAATTGATTATTAGTCAGGATTTTTCTTCATAAAGTCTTCTGACTTTGTTTTGGACTCTACTCAAGTCACAAACATTTGTTAATTCTCAAATTTTCCTAGCATAGATTCTTCTGGTGCAGTACCTTGCTTGCGTGAGGTGTAATAAATATCAAACCAGTTGCAATTACGCTGTAAATGTATGCATAGGTTATTCTTTTATTTTTTTTTTCAGAGCAAATTGCAAAGTTACGCAAGACAACAGCAAATAATAAGGGATGAACTACATTGAGGCAAGACTGCCTCAGAGGAGTAGAGCAGACCACCAAGGTCAAAAACCTTGACTGGGCTTTGCCAGTATCCCAAGTGTTCTTATCTGAAGTTCTGCTGCAAATATCCTAGTTAATTTCTTGTGTGATTTTTTTTGTCTTGTTGGTTTTTTGTTTTTTGTTTTACTCCTCAAGTTATCTGTTCATGAGAGCAGCTGCTGTTTGATAGGATGCTGCAAGTTCATTTTTATAAAAGAAAAATATGCTACAGAGACAGCTGTTCCATTTGCAAGATAACTAATATGGTACGGACTTATTAAACTCTGTATTGATTACTACAAGGCAGCAAACATGTTAATGAAAAGGCGTTGGAACAGCAGTTTAAAAATGTGAATTCATTCAGGAGTTCTCTAATATGGTCCAGTGCCAATACATTACCAGAAAAAATCTTTTTGCTTTTGAACTTAAAGAACCAAATGCTGCAAACAAATGCATATTTAATTAGCCTTGATGCCTCTTCCACTGTGTCCTCTGGGAGCAGAGTAACTCACATGTCATAAATGGCTGGTCTTAACATGTGTTAGACTTCTGTGGAAATCTGCTATAATATTATTTGGTACATATTCAGTGATTTCTCTCCTTTATAAAATGCTTAAAACACTTCTCAAAAAAACCTAACACACTTCCTGGTATCATTAAAAAAATTTGAGGAGGAATAAATAGTCCCAAGAAATTGGATTTTAGTTACCTGATTCATAGCCTGGGTTACTGTTGATTTGATTTGTGATGTTTAAGGATGTGTATGTGTCACTTCATGTGTGTGAATTTTGCCGCAGCTGTAATGACATCACAACATAAAAATTGGGAGGCTGACTGACTGACTGCTTTATTTAATGTTACTGCTGCTCTTCAAGAAGACAATGTGAACTTTTGGTTATGTTTGGTCGCCACTACCTATAAACTTGTAGGGAAGGTACAGAAAATGCCTTGCTCTGTGGGAGAAGGAAGCTAACATTATTAGGAAAGGTGTCTCATAACTTGGGGATGTCTGTAACTTGTTGTGACTTTTGGCTGCAATGAACAGTGCTCATGTTTAGGACCAGGAGTCTTTATAAACCTGTGTCATTTAACAACTGTGGCAAACTTTTCCACGAGGATGAAGGAGCACAACTGCCAAAGGACAAATTTTAGGACGCACTCATCCTCCTTTTGCTGCATTCTTGGGGTAAAGAATTATTTCCTTTATTTTAACATGTACCAAGTGCAAATGAGAGAACCAGATGCTTTAAGCCAATTTTCAGTGCTTAACCTTAGCCTACAGAAGCCTGTTGTTTTCTGTGATCAATGAACAAACAGGTTACATCAGGACACCCGAGTTAATCATAGAATATCTTAAGTTGGAAGGGACCCGTATGGATCATTGAGTCCAAGTCCCTGCTACTTACAGGACTACCTAAAACTAAATCATATGACTAAGAGCATTGTCCAGATGCTCCCTGAACTCTGACAGGCTTGGTATTGTGACCACTTCACTGGGGAGGCTGTTCCAGTGACTGACCATCCTCTCGGAGAAGAGCCTTCTGCTAATATCTAATATGAACTTCCCCTGCCATAGCTTTATTCTATTTCCTCATGTTCTATTGCTCATCACCAGAGAAAAATGCTATGCTTCTGCTTTGCATTTCTCTCTAGAGCCTGAAGCACCTTTCCATCCTCCACTCACTGTAGCTAGACTGCAAGGAAAATACCATCCAAGGGCTGGTGGTAGTGCTTGTGAGTATCTCAGTGTAGCCTTGCAGCCTGTGGAAGAAATGAAAGCACTGCCAGACTGAATTCCTTACTACAGTATTATGTGCAAGATCGGACCTAAGTGAAAATTAGGACTTTGCACTTAGTTAAATAAAATATTGGACTGGGTGCTGGTCTGGACTTATTTTAAGCATGTTGGCATTTGTGACTGAAGTACAAAGTAATTGAATGTCACTGTCATTGCTCCTTCAGAATTAATTCTAAGATCAAATCATGTGTGTGTGGCAGTTTCCACGGAAATATCTTGTGGTGGCTTTCTGGATTAGTAAAAATGATTGTTTCTTGTTGCTGGTGTGAAATGAGTGGGTGAGCTAGCATGCTGCTAATGCATTATTGCTCTTACCATTTAGCCAGATCATGATGACTGGAGTGATATGTGTCTTAATGGAAGATAGAATAAGTCATCTCATCATTAAGGATTTGAAACAAAGCCACTGAAATTAATGAGAGAAATCCCCATTTGCTACAGTGTTAGTTGGCAAAGGTGTGGAATCCTTAGCTCTGTTTTGGAGGCTCCCCTGCCTTCTAACATAGGAATTTGCCTAATAACAAACTGTTTTTGAATAAGTCATCCATTTTGCAAGGAATGGATGTTTTTGGCACTGATGTAGGACATACGGTAGAAGACCTGTGCAACGGCAAGGCATTCCTTGGCTCTGAGTGCAACAGAACTCGTTCTGTATTAGTCACACATAAGCAGCCCAACGTACTTCATGCTTATTGATTCACCTTGTTGATAATTGCAGCATGCAGCTAACAACTGAACCTGCTGAAAACTAATCCACCTATATTGTATCTGGTAGTTATACCCATTGGAGTCAACTAAGTTCAAAGGGCATGGAAAGACAGTTTGATTTTCCTTAAGTGTTTATGATGTTTAATATGTGCAAAATGATGATAACTGTGTAAAAACTCCAGCTATTTTGTAAGATTTACTGTCTTCACTAAATATCGCCCACTTTCTTGGTTTTTATTTTGTGAGAGAATTACATGGGTATGGGAAGGAGAAAGGGAAAAGAACATGAGACTCTTAATTTTATTAATTTCCCTTTTACCGGGCTGTTCTGATTCATGCAGCATGCAAAATGCTGTTCATCACAGTGTTCCTTTTCATTGGAAATACCAGATTAATGCTTTCATGTTATTTGCTGCAGTCATGCTCTGACAAGTTTTCTTTCGTCTCATAATTTGCTATTTCATTTGGAAAAAAACTGCACATTTTTTAAAGAACCAGGAGCCAGACTTTCTCAGGTATCCTCAAAGCTTAAGTAACCTGATTCAAACTTGAGGCATTCCAGCCACAGCTGCTCAGTCCCACCCACAAACCACAGCCTCTTGCCCTGTCAGTTGTGCTGATACAGCTATTAGTAGGTCCATGCACTGTTAATCGGTTCAGTGAGCTGGTTTAAGCAGTCCTCTGAAAGTGAGTGTTTATTTTTAACCCTTATCTGACTTGCAGCACTTGTCTACAAATCATTTGTCAGTACAGTGTTTGGCCAATAACCACGACCTTAATGGGCTGAAAGTTCCAGAGTGTGGAACACAATGCAGCTGGATGTCTAAATACTTCCAAAAGATCTGCATCATGATGCATGTCTGCCTCTGTATTCTGAAAGAATGAGAATAGGTCCAAAAGTTTGTGGTTACCAAGACAAGGTCTACTGAAAACAAGATCTGGAGGAAATAATGGAAATAATGTTTACCTACTTCTTTTCTCCTTCAAATGACTTAACAAGTGAGACTTAAACAATGATTTACAATGTAGTGTTAATGAAATGCTATTTTACTTGCATCCCAAATAGGAAAAACAAGAGAAATTAAGTTGTTTGCACACTACTTAGAAGGAAGTCTGTAGGGTGTTCCTCATAGTTTTCTGATGTACCTGTAGCAAATATTCCATCAGTCTCTGTTGCCCAGCCATGAATGGTGAGTGCTGTTTTAGGTGTCCAAGGGCATCCAAGCCATCTGCATGGGTCTGTGAAATGCAACACTGGGATGATAAGCATGCTATCAGGCAGAGACAGGTAAAAGCCATGTATGATACTGTACGACACCTAAAAATAGTACTTTTAATCTAAAAATAGCCTTAGACACCTGTGCTTAGGTGGTTGACTGACACCCTGTGAAAATTATGCTTAGAATAAGAAAGCCCTCTAAATCCCATTAGGCAACTGCAAGGCAAAGTGATTTCTGTCAGGTTTGCACTTCGTTCATACTGCTGATTTGTGTCAGAAGGTGGCTTACAAAATGCTCAGCTGAGCCATAGTTCCTTGGCCTCTGTATCAAGAACAAACAGGTGGTTCTGACTTTGTGGAGCTCAAAGTGAAATAGAAAGGCCAGAAGAGATGGGAGTAGAAAGAATGTGAAGGTGAGTGAACAATTAAACCAGGGTGGAAATGCAGAAGTCTCTGCATTTTGAGTCTGCTGCTCCACCTGTAAGATTGGAAGTCCCTAACCTTTTGTACTGAACACTAAAAATACCATCATGCTGCCTGGTATGCCAGTGATGTTGTCTGGTTCTGAAGCCATGTAGATGTCTGTAGCACATGTACTATGCATTAAATCTGGCACATTCAGGGAGTATCTTGGGCACATGAAGCGCATGAACAGTTGGTTCACTCAGGAAGTTTGTTGTACAGGTAGTTGAAAGGTAAATATATAGTGGTAGTCTGTTACCTGGTCAAGTAGGAGTACACCTTTTAGGTGTGCCTAGAGATAACTGTGTGGTTCAGTAATCCTAGTAAAACAAAGGTAATTCTGTTGACCTTGTCTGTAAAGCACTGCTCTTTTATTCCTAAACTGCTGAAAAACTTTTTCAGGCCTCATTTTTCTCTCTTTGTAAAATGGGGATATATTTCTCAGTCTTTACTGCAGTGGAGGAGAAAGGGTTAGTTAGCCAGTGTTTATAGAGAGGGTTGTGTTCTCAGAGGAAAGGAGCCAAATATTTCTGATGCTGCAACATTGTGAAACACAGTCTATCATGAAGTTCTAGAGATCAAACTTAATTCTAGGGTGATTGTCTTGATTCCCACTCAATCACTGCAAGTTATGAATTATTACAGAGATTGTCTGTAGATTGTCAACACCATTAAGTGAATCTTCTTTTCATAGTGTGCATTATATTTTTCAGTAAGATGCACAAAACATTTTAAAGCTCTAAAAATAGCAACTGCTCTTCTAAGATCATGTTATGCTTGCATGTGAAAGCAAATATGCATGCTGAGTAAACACACAAAAGCTATAAAGGCAGTATGGATACCTTCTAACACTTGTATTTTACAAAATTCTGTATGAATGCTTGCACTACCTGGATATAATAGATGAGTTGGGTTTTTTTTCTAGACAAACTCTGTTACCTGGTTATCAGGTCAGCTACGAAGCAGCTTTGGTAACTCCCACTGTGAGTCACCACTAGATTGTTCCGTGCTGCCTCCAACTCTTTCATTGTTCTATTCTTGTGCAGTATGTTATGGCTTTAATAACAGGAATTTCTTTGAAGTCTGTATACCTCATACAGAGAAGATAGGAAAGAGACATTATTTGTGCATAGTTATTTTTGTTACTAATAACTAGTGAGATTAATGTCTCCTGCTGTGGCTGCTATCTCACTCAGGCCTCGCAAAATGAGAATGAGAGGAAAGCATAGAATTTGATGAGGAGTGCTACTTTCTGTACTTTGATGGGGGCTGATCTGGCTGATTATTGGGAACTGCACTGCTGATTGCTTGCTTGTGCACTTTCTTTTTCTCAGCAGACACCACTGAATCTTTCAATTCATGCTAGATTAGAGGTGAGCAATAGAAACCCTTTGCCTCCAGGTCTCTTAGAATTTGGGGAACTGAATTAAAATTTAATATAACAGTGATTCCATCCCCTGAGCCCTGACATCATATTTCTGTTCTGTTGGTTTGTGGTTTATGTTTTAACCTCGAGGCTAATTTCCTTATTATAGGACAAGACCTTCATAAAGTGCTACAAAAGTACTTACTTTTGTATTGGATGCCACTATTACTAATATGATTTCAAATATGATATAAATGACTTTCATATCTAAATAAAATGAATGAATGAATAACTGATCCTATTTATGCGCTCTCTACACAGTTGTGGTCCAAAGAAGGACATAGACAGCTCAGGAAAGGCAGCTTTCCTTTGAGAGAGCATTTGGCTATTCTTAGTTGAGGAATTCCTGCTGGTTTCAGTATGTCAGCATCTGTTTTGATAACAGTCATCTTGTGCAGCAGAAGCATTGCTGTTTTGTAGGAACCTAAGGCATGCCAGACCCATAACTGTAGCTTAATGGATATTGCAAACTGCTGGAAACCTGAAAGGTTCAAATTCAGTCTAAGGAAAATGTTCTAATGATGGTAAATTGCTCACCCTTAATTTGCTTCCAGCATGTCAGTTGTAAAACTGGGAAGAAAAGACCACCAGTCTGAGAGAATGTCTGTATCTAAGGGTGAGAATTACCTTGCTTACACATTTTATATGGAACTACTTACTGTTTGGGTATTTTGCTGTTGTTTTAAGCTTTTTTCGAAACATTTCCCAGATGCAGCAGGGAAATGACAAGATGTGGCTTTTGAAATAGTGAAAGTACTAAAAGAATGAATGAAAATAAAGGCTAGCTCATGCTGGAAAACTGGTGAAATAAAATTTGCCTTGGCTTTGGAGTGGAGAGGATAAAAAGGAAAGGACAAACCCATGCTGTGGCACGTGTTTGTGTGCTGCTCTCTGCTCACATACCTTGTGTTGCTCACATGGAAGTTTAAGGAGACTAGTGTGGCTCTGTCCGCACTCTTAACACTGGGAGATTGGTTACAGCCAAGCAGAATGCCTCAAACTCATTTCAGGGCTATGCATTAGAATAGCATTAAAAGCTGAGTTGCTGTTATGTGTGTTTTATTGGATCAAAGCCCTTAGATTAAAACATGGAGGCTTCATATGCAAACTAACGAATTTCTAAACCTCTGTGTGAACCCACCTGGATTTCTGGTACAGAAAATCTCTAGAAGAGGGCTCATTTTGCTCACGCCTTTGAAAATTCTGTGGAATTTGTTGCTGGTGGAGCCTGAGAGAGCTGGGAATTACCTACGGTCATCTTCAACTTCAGCCCTTGTGCTAGTAAAGAGGTTGTCACCCTTGTTTTGGACCTGTACCTGCAAAGGGAGCAAATCTACATTTTTTATGTTGTTTATTTCAACTGCAGATTTTACCATTAATTTAAAAAGGCTAAATAAGTTTCATTATGGATGTTTGATAACTGTTTCAGTAAAATGCCTCCAGTGCTTCAAAACAAACATTAATTTTTGGAGAGATTGGACAAAACAAAGCCCAAAAGGGCTGTAATAGAAGTCAACTCACTTTTAGACTCTATGAAGTGCTTTGAAACACCCTATTAGTTGTTTGATAATATCTCTGACATTCGATATTCCTAACAGCAACTCCTTAATTAGTTTTGTTTTACTGAACATGTTTGAGATATCGGGCCTGACTTAGCCAGGTGGTAGACTGAGGTCTGCCCAATATTGAGTGCCATGGGCTGAAAATGACTAGAGAGATTATGCTGTTGCCATCATATTACATATTAAGTCTCTCTATTAAATATACCAGATATCATTGTGCAAGCAACACAAGTTTAGCAAAGCCCTTAAGTATCTCTTAGAATATTGCAATACGGTAAAAAACTAAGATTATTTTCTCTGATTTGGTACATACAGTGGACTTAAAATTTTCCTAGTCTTCAGCCTGCTGTACAGTGCCTTAATGACACACTATTGTGAAGAGGGAGAAATGCTGTGAATCTTGTGGTACTGCTAATGGATTTGAAGAGGATGCTAATGAATTGTACCAGGAAGTGAATTGAGCTCTCGTGTGTAAAGGGGGATTAGAAAATATAATTATGAAAAAGCAACAGTCACAGGCTTGAAGAAATTTCATTGATGTGTGGCTGCTACAAACAATGTTTTGTTGATGAGAAAGATGACTTTGATGAGTGTATGCTGCAGTAGTAATCTTCTCTGTGAAGTAACGTGGAATGAATTATAGAAATAGCCGTTTTGTGAACTATGAAGGGAAAATTAAATAAAGTCTTATAGTAACAAAAACTCATGCAGCTTTTAATTTGAAATAACAGTTGTCTACAGAAAACTAAGCTTTCACATCAAGAACTACATGAAGGCTTTGGGAGAGAAAAATACAGCACTATATCACTTGTCAAGCCAAAAGAAAACTAGGTCCCCCTGCTACACACACAAAGGCAACCAAGAAATTAAATAATTCATGGTCTCCAGCTGAGTATGGGAGAAGGATCTGAGATTTTTTTGAATATCATTCCCTACTTCAGAAGAATGAATGGCATGTTGATATGAGTTGTGAATACATTGATTTGGATGTCATAAATCAGGTGTCTTGTATATGAATGCTGTTTCTGAGTGCTGATGACCCTAAATATTAGCAGTTGTCATGCTTGCTGATTCAGGTACCCATTTTGTTATTCACATTTGGTGTGCGGTAGCTGCAGTTCTGGTCATCCACAGAAAAGCATTAGGGCATCTGAACAGTTGTCTCTTGCGACTGAGGTGTTTTGGTATGGGAAGCTTATAAATGAACTTCCAAACTCTTTGGGAGAGCCCAGAATACCTGAGTCCTCTGTTCTTAACGTGGACTTGACTGTGTTAGTCTCTGTGTTTGAAATCAGAAGCCATTAGGATATTGGATGTGCCCACAGCTCTTTCTAGAGGCTTGCAGCAATAAATGAGACCTCATCGGATGGTAACTCGCTTTTCTCTGGTGAGAACTAGTGACCATGGTCCTATGCACGAAGAAGCATATCTGAGTTGGCACTGGTTACATTTAGCAAAGTAGGCAGAAATGCCATGGGTCACAGGCCATATCATACTTCCAGTTCTGAAACATCTTTTTACTGCTGAAAGTAGTGTGCTGTCATGTAGTCCTTTTCTATGGCAAGGACATTTGTCTTCTAAAATAGGTACCTTAGGCGATGTATGGTCCCAAATACTGTCTTAAGGGCAGGAATATTTGACATCTAAATATGAAACCTCTTTAGCAATAAGACGTAAGACAGAGAACCTGCCTGTAGAAAAAAACATGCTTAAACAGCAGCAGAACTGAACAAGATAAAATTAGCTTGCTGTCCTTACCCTCTCTTTTTCAACATATATCAGTAGATGTGAATTTCACCAAAATCTTGATGAAGTGCATCTCTATACCAAAAATAAAATTCTTAGCTGTTTTTTCCATTGATATCAAAGTTTTGTCACTTGTAAAATGTACAATGTAGTGTAAAAGACAGTATGATCTCACTTTTTAGTTTTGAAAGCCTGGTGTAACCATTCACACCAGGGAAAGAGTCAGCAGCAATACTGGCTGTTGTTTCAACCATTATAGTGTACACCATTTTCTATGTGATGCAAGTGTCTGGAGACAGTTTCAGAAGAAAAAAAAATAAAATATATACTTTAAATGGGATCTCTGCTAAGTTTGGGAAGTGTATGCTATTCTTCATTCAGAATGTTTTTAACTTACTTAGATGTTTGAATAACCGAGTTTGTTCGTTCACTATTCCAAAATTTGGAGAGGGAGAATTATTTTAGGCTAGATGAAACAAGTTTTATGCTCGTCAGTTTAATTTTAAAATAGCTGAAATGGTGACATTTTGAACATGGTTCTTTGACTTACTGGTAATAAACCCTTTATTTATTTTTCAAGAGATTGCACGTATTTATAAAAAACTAAAAATGACGCAAAATAACTTGGTTTTGACTTTTATGGCTTTTTTCTTTTTCTTTTTCTTTTTTTTATATTTAAATCCGGAGTGTTTTTATTGACAGGACTGGTACTCACTTGTGTGTAATCCCACTAATAAAGCATAAAAACATGAAAATTGTTACAGCTTCCACCAAAATACGCTGAACAGAATTTCCTGTTACAGTAACCCCAACTTGCTTTTGTGGCATTATTAAGTTTACCTTTCCTAAACTTTTGTCCCCATGTTCCTTCCTTTAGACACCAAAACTGCATTTAGAGGCATCAGTGTAGTGTACGAGCATAATAGTTACCATTGCAAATGGAGCAGCTCAACTATCTAAAATATGCAAAGCCTGTTATGGGAAGAAGTATCTTTTGTTTAAAAGCTCATATGCAACAGTAAATTACATTTATTTGTGTTTTTTGAGTTTAAATGACTTAAAAATGTAATCTTAGGCTGGTTATGGGAAATGAACCATAATTACTGCTGTTATGACTCATTAGTTTCAGAAGGTTGACTTGTTAATATCGGAGTTCAGATTTGGTTACTTGACCAAGCTATTGACTGAAACTTTTGAAGTCCCATATATTGTACTGTGAAAAGCATGAATGAAAGGCCTTATTCATGAAAGAAACTGGAGCTGCTTCTGTTCATTCCACATGTTGCCTAAACAAAGAAATACTGAGGCATGGATTTCCAAGAGGAATTCTTAAAGTACATTTGTTCTTGTGGAGATGTGAACACTTGCTACAATATGCAAATAGGTAAAGATTCGGGGGGGGGGGGGGGCGGGGGAGGGATGTTGAAAGCAGAAAGATCTCTGTCCTCCTTCACTTCCTGTTTCTCGGTCAGACATGGAGAAGAAGAATGTTCTGTATGAAAAAGACACACTCTTGCAGAAATTAGATAGTAGAATTTTTCATAATGGAGGGAGCATAAATACATACAACCATGTGCTTTCTTTTCCCAGAGTACTTGCTTAATTAAAACTCTATGATTCAGTAATTATAAGGTAATGATAAATTTAGCACATCTATAATAAAACATATGTAAGAAAACATAATCTGAAAAACAATCCACTTAAATTCAGCCATAATGTTGATATAAAAATGACTTTGCTACCCTGTATTTTTGTCCAAGTAATTTTTTTCTCTGTATCTTTCCTCTGTCTCCATTTTTCCTGTTGTATCATATGTAAGCTATTTGTCTTCATTTCGAGGCATTTTGGGCTTCTGCCACTTTAGTTAACCATCTTTTTTACTCACTACCAAAATACAGCTTTTGCTTTTCTATGGCCTATGGTGTCAGCTTCTGCATCTACCATACTAAAGATTCAACAAATACCTGTGTTTTCTTCCACACGGTGACATTTGGTAAGAGTTCTTCATAAACATATCCACCGTTGGTCTTCATACTTTCCTTTTTCATGATGCCCATTAAAAAGAAATTGAGCAAACCAACTTTTCAGCTGCTGGTGTGCTGGTGTCCCAACCTTGCCTCTCACATTTACTAGTTATCTGCTGGTTCTTCTCTTTCTGTGTCATTTGGTTTTTGTTTCATTTATTTAGAGTGAAAGTTCTTTGGGGTTTTATTGAAGACTTTTTATTTATTTTTTTTTTCCTCAGGGAAGGGATGAAGAGTTGAGGGAGATGGAGGAGGGAGAGAGAGACAACAGGACCAGGGATTAGAACTGCGGTTATTTTTTAGAAATTCTTTAAAAGATGATGTGTCATGGTACTGCACTACAGTGCAAGCTGATTGACAGAGTGTTTCAAAATGACACCAGTGCACATAAAACTTTGCACCCCAAATTCTCACACTTAATATGAGTAATCAGCAAAACATGTTAATAGGCACGTGGAGCAGGAATAGGAAGGGAAGCCGCATCACTCTAGTCATATTTTTACGATGAATTCTTCCAGTGACTGAAAAGTTGTGATTCTACATCAATAGCTATGAGCTGTCTGTCCATGCCTATGTGCTAAAAAGCATTGATGCACTATTGAAAGAGCATTCTACTGCTCATTTAATCAGTGTTGGCTGTGTATTTTACACAGAGCAGATCAAATCTGACTGATTTATCACAGACTTTGACATAAATTTTCCTGTCGGTGTCGGCATGTTGCCCATTAATGAGAAAGAGAGTTAGACATGTTAGGCAAGAGCCTTCTGTTATCTGCTTACAGTAATGCTTCTTCAGACATAGTTCCACCTATAAAGTGAGGCTATAAGTAGGGATTTTGTTTTGGAGGATTAAACTGGTGTAGATCTCTACAGAAATAATAGGTGCGAATTAAGCTCTCTGCATAGGTCAGATGGGAAGACCTCTGCATGCATTTCAATTCAAATTTCTAAATAACTGTTGTAACAGTTTGTCTCCCCTATGCTATTTTTTTTCATAAAAACATAGGGTTTTTTTAAGATGTGGGGAAACAATATTAAAGTTATTTTTCTCCATTTAGTTTTCATAAAAATGCAGGTTTGTTTGTGCTGCAATAGCACTAAGTACTCTATCATTTATCATCACTTTGCCACTATGCACAGCGTGGTCACTCTGCATTACCAAGGTAGAAGATGTATATGTAATCAAAAACTTTTAAATGCCGGAAACCCAGCTTACAATTTCCTTAAAACGTTCTAGGTGAATGGTAATAGTGTGTTTATGTATTCACGGATAATGAAGCCCATTTTGTCTTCTTGTGAATATTTGCAATTTAACATGGTCTGTAACACTTCAAGCGCTATACGGGATGTTGTTTTATTTTCCGTTCAGTTGGGTCCATCATCCAAGGAATGAGATTTGCTTAGAGCAATTGTCTTCTATCTTGTGCTTACAACAATGTAGATACAAGCTGATCTTTGACAGACTGAGTCCCAAATTCTATTTGTGAGCATTTGGGAAATTACGTGGTTGTTAAGTGATGACAATGAAAGAGATTTGTTCTGGGTTTTGCCTATACTTGATGAAGAGAAGTTGCTATCACTGAAAGATTTCACTGTATTTGCATGGTTTGTGTTACATGGAGTACAGAGTAAGATGTAGGTTTAGTATGTGTCCTAATACCCTAAGCCTAGGAAAAAGAAGAGCATTTGTCTGGTTTCATTTGAACACAGGTAGGGATAGGATTTAAAAATCTTATATTGAATTAAAAAACTTCCCCCATCACATACTTTCTGATCCGTGCTATCTGCAGTGTAATCTAACCTTTTAAAAGCACTTCTGTGAGAAATTTTGAGTTCTGTCTGGAGCTTTGTCATTGACCCATTAACAATTTTAAGTCAGTAATTTCGCTGGGTTGTGTCTCAGTTTCTTGACAATAAGAGACTTACCTAAATTTAGTCATCTAAACTAAGATAATGCCTGTGACTAGCTTCATAAAAGATGCTGAGATCGACTCATTAAGAAAAACCCCAAAACAGTAGATGAAAGAGGGCTGGGGGATAAAGCTGTTAATTTTTTTTCTTTTCCAGACCTGTTTTAGTGCAGGTTATGTCTCCAGCTGGGATGGACTTACTTTTAAAAGATGTTTGTATGAATCATTTCTTGCTCCCAGAACCTCCCCATAAACCAAGTATTACTGTCAGACTTTGGATAGGTGACTTGCAGGGCAAATCTTCAAGCTCTAAGTACTGTGGAATACTGTTCTTAATTCGGGTCAGCGCTGAATTCATGCTTTAAGAGGCTAATGGTTAGTCTTTAGTAGGAAAGATTCTAATGAAAGCCAAAGCATCATTAACAGTCATGTAGAAAAAGAGCTGTTAGTCTTGGTATCCTCTTGAATTCTCTCCTGGGAGACTAAATCGCACCACTGTACATTTTCTATATAAACTAATTGGCTAAAGCATACACCTTCACTTTCTACTTCAAATGCCAGTGAAATTAGATCTCTACTTAGTCCATAAAATATTTTAGAACTGTTCTGGACAAAAGGTGTCAGAGACGTGGAAGATGATGTTTTCTATATATAAACATTTCCATTACTTAACACAGACATACCCTGGTTTTAACTGCCATTCATATTCAGGTTCAGTGTCTTATGTATTGAGAATTACCACAATTATTAGAGGCCTGTGTCTAACAGCTTTTAGCCAAGGTACTCCTATGCCTCTTGAAGAGGATTATGCATATCTCCTGGAAAATCCTCACCTTAGACAGAGTTACTTTTACAGCGTTGAGCAGGGGTGTACCTAGGGATATAATTGTGACAACATTGCAGTGCTCTTACCGGCTGTCTTCACCTTAAGGAAAAGGATGGACTCAGAACCAGGGCACCTCACAACACTTCCCTAGCTAGGATTGTGCGGGAGTTCTGCACGTAAGCGTCACAACCCTGATCTGCTGATGCTATTGCACTTTGCGATTCCAGTGGAGACATGTTTTCTCTGATTCCTTTTACCAGAGGAGAGGAAATAAATCTATTTCTGGATGCTCAAAGGAAACAGGACTCTCTAGGCTTCAGGCTGCCTTTGGAGAACATTTCTGTGGTCAGTGCTTCACTCAGTCTGCCTAATGACAAAAATAATAAGAGTGTATTTAGGCATATAGGTTTTGGAAGAAACTTGCATTATCTGCCAAATTGCTTTGTATGCTTTTAACGTCAAAAGCTGAGTAATGTTGCCTTAGAAGGTTCACTTGTGAAATATCTGGTTGTAGGAAACCCAGGTGAGCAACACATGCAGCAAGTGTTATTCTTTTTTTCTGGTGTATGAAAAGACAGGATGTAGTTCCCTTAGAAAAATCTGTGGACATTCTGAAGTATGTTTGCTGTTTCTCTTACCAAAAGTGGCTTGTTTGTTTTATTTCTAAAGTGCCTTTGGACTTGCTTGTCAGTAACATTCACTGAGCTGCACTAATTTTGAAAAATTCAGAATAGAGTTTTGCCACTTTAGAGATAATCCATGAAAGCTCTCTTCCTGCAGACTGCAATAAATCATGCCCTCCACTAAAAGCCTGGATGTCATTTGAAATTTATTGCATGGAGCTGGTAGTGGACTTAAAAGCCATTTCACATGTCTTATTACTTTAGTCATCTAATTTATGGGTTTCAGCCACAATTGTAGTTAGAAAAGTATTTTCCTTCAACTGATTAATATGATTTCTTTTGCATTCATTTACCTTTAAATAATTTTCTATAATCATTGCAAGAGACCTTGGCATTCAGCGTTTAGATATGAAACTGAAAGAAAGGTGCCACGGCAGACTGATGTAAATTGACTAAGCTTTACTGGCACATAGCTGCACCTGTCAAAAGGTATCTTAGTTATTGTTAGTTGAGCAATCTTGCCCTAGGAAAGAGAAAGCTGTCAGGAGCTTCAGTGTTTAACATGAAAATCTCTAGCTCTATGGAGGAAGTATGAAGGCAACCTATTAAACACAGATGAGGTAAGCATAAGTAACACAGAGTGCAAAAAATAAGACATGGGTGTTTTTTTCACTTCTTAGTGTGACAGCTAGTTCGTTTTTACTGTGCTAGGTAAGAGTGCATTTTGATTCTTATCAGAAGGAAGGGATGTGTCCTCCTAGTATGGAGGACATGCATAAACCAAATCAAAAGTACAGATATTAATCTCATGATGGACCATGTTATCAGTTTTAGGAGTTTAGTCTGATGATCGACATTGTTGGTACGAGTGGTACGTGAATTAGTAATTCTGCAACACACGTTACTGGTATATGTGGTCTGCATGTATGCTTGGGTGAATAATTCATAATGTGTATTATGAAAGAATTAAAAATTCTGCAGGTACCTTCCAGAAGAAGAAATACCACATAATACTTGCCCTGACTAGCTTATGGTATTCCTAAATGTGGCCCAGCCTCTACGCACCAGCATGTGCATGCTTGGTAACGGACAGTGTCGCTAATAGTGCAGTTACTTCCCTAGCTTTAGAGCATGGCACAAGGAATTAAATGCTCTGACTGTGTTTACCTTATACGTAAGTCAGTGCAATGGTGACAGATCAGGCACAGACTATCCAGAACTGCACAAAGGCAATCCATGAGGTGCTGGATGAAGTTTGTCTGCAGCACAGATATGCAGTCTTTCCCTGTCTGGTGCCCATGGTCTGAATGCCCAGAGATAGGCGGCTGAGGGCAGAGCCAGGCTTTGTGTGATGCTACTTTCTCAGCTGGGCAAAACTATGATTACTGGCCAAGGTGGTGACTTTACTACAGCAGTGAATGCTGACATGCTAAAAACAATTGGTTTGAAATATATGCTTTACTAAATGTTTATATAAATACACAGTTCTAATGATGAAGAGGAAGTAATAGAGCTCTGACTCCTAAATACTCATTGACTGTGTTCCCTGAGAATTTGAAAAGATTAAAACCAAGAATGTGTAAAGAGAATTCTACTGTGGTTTCTACAATGCATGTTTTCTGCTAATAACACCTGGGAGGCAGTGTGAAGTAACAGCTGAGGTGCTTAAGGGCACCTCTAGTGCCATCTACCTCCTGTGCACATCTGTGGATTTGGGCATGCATCCAAAAGGAGGCTGAGAAGAAAATCAGGCAATGACGAGACCATTGCAACAGGAGGAGGAGATAGTCCTCTGCTGCTGAATCTAAGTTTCTGGGTGTAACCTGGGCACTCCAAGGTTCAGGATATTTGCCAAGTGTTTGAGTAAGAGCAGACTTCAGAGCATCAGTTTGATGCAAGTGAGCTGACATCGCTCCTTGTGCTACCAGGAGGAAATGCTGCACCTGGGATGCCTCTTTTTCCCCTTGAAACAAGCAGCCAAGAAATAAACTGATTCTGCAAACCTCAATAAGTAGAAATATCGCCTACCTCATGCCCCATCTCTGCTAGGTGGTGTTGTGTGTGGAACCTCAGTGTGCAGGTTTAGTACAAGTGGATCTGGCAAGTCTAAATGGCAGTTTTGTAGGGAATTTACTCGTAGATACCGCTGCTGAATAGAAAGCTGATGCTGTAATAGAGAATACAATGCTGGAAGTCCCAAGATGATGAAAGATTAATGAGTAAGGGTTAAGCTTGCAACAGCTGTTTCTTTCTTTCCTTCACATAGACAATAATGTTATGCAAAGATAAACATATTATCCAAATATTAACTCATTTTTAAACACAACAAAAATCAGCATGTGACAGGTTACTATATCTAAAACAGAATAATGCAGGTTGCCAGTTTCAAGCTGAGCACAACTGAGCTGCTACTGGGATTTCAAGAGAAGATTATTTTGTATAGCTCCATCAGTTTGTGTTAGGATTAATAATGAAACAAAGACTTGTTTTCCATGCAGAAAAGTTTATCTAGAAACCAGATCTCGAGCAATTAATGCAGATACTACAGCCGCAAGACCTAAGATGATTTACCCAATTTGAGGCTTGCAAAGTAAACACTACATATTTTCTGTTGTCAATCTTTCACAGTTCATACTTCAGCATAATGATCTGTCTGTAGTCGGACAATATTTTTGGGAATGTTCAATCTGAAAATTAATTTGCTTCATCTGTAGTGACGTCTTCTTTGTGTTTGCTTCCTGCAAATGTTCCAGCTGTCAAGTTTTGCTGGCACAAATATGTAAAGACACCAATTCTTTAAACTACGCAGACAATTATTTGTGCTGGAAGTGATGGTGCTCTCTTTCATTTGGGAAACAAAAAAAATGTGTAAATACTCTCAATTAATTGATAGAGCTTGGAAAGAAAATATTGAACTGTCTGTGCTTGCACTTTCAGAGAGTTGAAACAGAGATTTGCCCTCAACTCAATTGGATATTTTCAAGTGAATTTTAAAATGCTGGGGGGAGGAAGATGAATTATTCTAGTTAATTCCTTATAGTGAACAAATAATTCAATGGTTTGGTAAGTAATTCAATCTGTTACATTCTAGTTATTTGCTTCTTCCATTTGGCTTTTGTTTTGTTTTGTTTTTTTTTTCTTTAAAGCAACATGGTCTTTGTATGAAATCAATGGCTTTCATTATCTGGTCCCTTTATTTTTTACTGTGAGATGGTAGATATCGAAGGCAAATGCACAATTATTGTGCTATTCCTTCACCTTGCCATACAGAAAGAATCTTCTATACATTGCTTTTTATGAGACAGAGACAAAAAAGACCAACTGGGAAGAGAGGCCCCAGAGCAGTGCAGCTCAGCAGACAGCAGATTGCTAATGGCACCTGTAGTTCAGTTTACAGTAGTGACTGCTAACAACACACACAGTGAGCTCTGCTTGGGTTTTTTTTTTAAGCCCTCCCCTATTCTTTCCCCCACTCCCACATGCTTAATTAGAAAATCTGATGCAGCCAGAGACGTTATCTGCCATACTGTGTGTGTTAGTGAGGAATGCGTTCTTTGATGTTGCTGATAAGCTTTTCTGTGTTGTGGGTAGTTAATTGGTAGTGGAAAGGAAATGTCTGGACTAGTGTAAAAGGAAGCTTCCTAACTGTCTCTCATGCAGCTGGTCTCACTGGTTGATGAGCCAAGGTGTGGTATTGATGTAGCAGTGGTAAGGAGGTCCTGCCAATATTGCCCACCCCCCAGCAGAACTGTGTGGAGCACCTGCACCTTTGGAACAAGTTCTGAATTCTTCTTGTCTTTCATCTTTGTAAGGGAACAAAACCAGAAATAAAACACAGTTCTTCCCAAAACCTGGAGGGCCGTATTTCCTGCTGGTATAAATCAGCATCTGCATATGCACTGTAATCTGTCCTCCGGTCATGCTAGTCCATCAGCCCTGAGAGAGCACATGGAATGTGTATGGTGAAGCATTTGTAAAGCAGTGAACTAGCCAGTGAGTTAGATCCTTGCAATACTCAAAATAAGAACCTCAGCTTTATTTGAGGTTTGTTTTCTGCAGCTTGCAAGTTTTATTTTGTCTTTGCTGAGTAAAGAACTTAGCTACTAAATTCTAGCTCCCCATTTACAATCTTATAAACTGTAGTAAAATCTTTATTCTTCTATGTTAACTAGACAGTGGAAGGATCATGATCTTTCTCTTGCATGTTCGGAGATTTTGCTTTTGATTTGTTCAGCAGAATAGGATCATCTAGCTTTTTCTTAGATTTCTGTCATTTTGCTATTATTGTTCATAAGACAACTTCATCCAGTGATTACTGTCACTAGGAAAGGTTCTTCTGTTCCTAATGAACTTAAAAATATTTGTCCTCATTCTTTGGCTGTGTAGGCTATAGGTTTGTATGTCTTTTTGTTTGTTTTCTCTATTTTCTACAATGTCTAGGTTTTTTTTTATAATTTTCACCTTTCTCTTTCTTCCATTTGTTATGTACATTTGAAAATCTACAGATGCTTTCACTTCCCTTGTAAGCCTGGCTGTATTTCTGTAACCAGTGTGATTTCTTTTTAATTTTATTTGGTTTTAATCATTACACTGTGGCTTTTGGGATACCTATTATTAAGCTCTTGCCTATCATTAACATCTTTCCATCATTTTTTCCTGCTGTCTGAATTTGGCCCTAATTGTATTCACCTTTTTGAAACTGACCCAAAGAAAGAGCACCAAGTAGAAACTTGTTTGAGCTATGTGCTGTGCGAATGTGACAGATGTAATGGAGCAATGCTCACTTGTACGTGTGCAATACCAGTTTTTAATTCTTCTTCTATTTCTCCTCATCTGTGAAAATGAGAAGTAGAATAAGATGAAGGTCCTCAGTGAAACACAGCCTCTCCCCTGCCCTCCCTTACTTTCACTATTTTACTATCCTTGGCTTTTGATTTCTTTTCTACCCACCTACCACAGTGTGGAATTGGCAGAATCAGATAATAATTGATACTTCCCTTTGCTTGGAAGTCCCACAGTGGCTTGGGTTAGCTGAAGGACTTTAACAGAGCTGTCAGGCTCAGTACTGATCCTCCTTGAAGTCTACTGCGTGTTAGTAGCACATGTGGCATGCATATTACTCCTTTCTCAGCTACCCTGGTGTGGTGAATGGAGTCCAGCTATTTAAAAGAGATCCAGAGCAGCTCAGCACAGATTTTCTGTGTTAAACAATTAGCTTCCCTTGTGTTGTGCTACCCTTTGGGCCAGTTTTTGCAGTCTGGTTCACAAATGTGTGGTAGGAGAGGAGATTCAACCTGTTTTTCTTTCTCATAGAATGGCAAAGGAAAACTGTAATACTGAGAATGCCAATGAGGAGAGCCAGATGGTTAACTATTCTTGGTCATGCGCCTTTCGCAGTGTTGTGCTGCCCTTCTTGCTTTGTTCCCATCTGTATTTGCAGTGCTACATTCCATGTTGAAAGGGATGATGAAGTATCTAGAAAGTATGGGAACACAACAGAAGAGAAAAACTTGGTTTTGTCAAGTACCAGATTTGGAATTAAGGCTGAAGAGGGTTTAACTTCAGGGGAATCTAGGAATTTGTAGTATCTGCGTGAGTTAGTGAAGTGTGAAGCAAGATTGCCTTTACTACTGGCAGTAAGGCCCACCAAGAGAGGTCACCAAACTCCCAAGCTCTGCTAAAGGGTAATGGAATATGCGAGAAAAGGGTTCATCGAAATTGATTTGTCTGAAAAGACAGGCTGAGGAAAAGCTTTGCAGGGAAGGCTTTGGAAAGGAGAAAGCAGAAGGTAGCTTAGGAAGCATCTTACTCTTTCCAATTCATCTGCCTGGTCTCTAGTTCAGGCAGAGGGATGCTACAGTACTGACGAACGTGAATGCCTGATTCCACTTTCACTCCTTGGTCTCTGTCAAATAGCAAACTAGGCAGCTGAGCTTGCAAGCTGCTAGGGGAACATGCTACAGCCTCATTTGTGGTCAACCCCAAACTTCCTCATCATGACAGAGTCGTAGATCAGTGACTGTACACATAGTATGTCAGGCCACATCATGTGCAGGGATATCGTATGTGTATAGGATGACGACTTTTAATAGTTTGTTCAAAGCACAACTTTTCATAGAATCATAGAAACATTTTCAATTTGAAATACAAATTGCTAAGTTGTGCATTGCACAAGTTCTTAATAATTTGTATTTCAGCTTGCTAAGTGTGGACAGCTAGTATCATGCATACACCATATATTGGTAACTCTTGTTGGTGTTTGAAAAAAATCATAACCCTCTTATAGCTTTTGCAGTCACTTAAGAAGACATTTGAGGGCTGGAATGGTGTGACAATCCCTGCTAGGGCTGATAGTATATGAGAAGGCTTTCTGTATTTTCTCTTCTTTCTTTGCTGCTGCTGCTACTGACTCATCCACTCTTTTTTGCTATCTGTTTATGCTCATTTATATGCACTTACTCAGCTGATTGGTTAAGTTCCACCACCCACTTACAACTGCAATGAATAATGTTTTAGGCCTGGTGTCTCACAAGTGCAGGCCCCTCACACATCAATGTCAATACTGGAATTGCTTTTACTGATAGCAGCCACGTGGCAGGTATACAAAGAGCAGCCTGCAGAAAAAGCAGCATGAAGAGCATCATTCATCAGGCTTGCTTACAAGAAGTCATTTTGCCTGTTAGCATGAAAATGTTGTGGTCCCCTTCCTCCTCCTTTCTCTTCCTTCCACTGCCTGTGATCACAATGTGCTCTTCTCTCTGTCTTGATTTTTCACATCATGGTTACAAGTCAGGGCTCCAGATGGAGCTAGGTTGTGTCTTGCTGTTACATAGAACCTTTGGAGGAGGTTCAAGGAGTCTTTTGTGCTTTTTGAGGAAGCGTCATTACTGCCACATGCACCAAACCAGTCTGTTTCATTTCCAGTCAAAGATACTTGTCTGCATGACTGCAACCCAGCTGCTCAGCTTAAGCCATTGCTTAAATTTAGGCACGTGCTTGATTTTGCCTAAGCATGAACCACACAAGGCCCTCACAGTATCAGACAGCAACAGGTTCATAGACCCATCCCTGCAATGCTGCTCATTGGAGGATGAAGTCTGCTCCTTAAAAGAACAGCGTAGCAGTAGCTTTGCTTTGGTAGAATTTTTTCTCAAGTGTATCATTCATCTGTCTCCAAAGAAGGAGCCTTTCCCACGTGTGCTACTGTGCTCAGAGACTTGATGGGTATGTGATTGATTGGACCCAGGCTGCACTTACTTAATTTTGTATGACTTCAAGTTTCTTCTGGGTACTGATGATTTATTTGGACTTTTGTTTCATTTTATTTTAACGAAGTGCCTCTGCTTGCTTGGGATAATCACCACAATGAATCCAGGAAACTTTCTTGACCTTAAAAAGGGTAACTGAACATAGACATTAGATTTAAAAGGGGGGTTGTGGTGATTGTTCTTAATTGAATCTGAAAGACAAAAAAGACTTTAAAGATCTCAGTTGGCACATGAAAGAATGCCCTCCTCTTGTTCTAGGTTGTATTGTCTCATTAAAATGCCCCCTTTCCTGTAATCACTATTTCACAGTTCAGCCATCTCCAGATACTGTGAAACAGCTGTGCAAAGGTCAAGTACAAGAGGGCAATGGGAAAAGAAAATGACACCACAGCTCCCAGGGTTTCCAACCACCCTGTTAACAAATTTACTGACACAGGGCATAATTTTTACTGACGCTGCCCATTTTTTACTGACACTGACTCTTAAGACTCCATAGGGAGCAGATGCTGGCATCTCTCTTGACTTTGAAAAGCTCATTGCTGAAACAAAATGGGTTTATGCAAAGATTTACATACAGTGTCTAAACATTAAGCAGGGGATCAATAGTTCTTCAAGTCTGAGTAATGATCCCACATGGCAAAGCTACATTTTAACTAATAAGAATGCGTCCATACTTCATCTTTGTACTTTTTCTTCCTCTGTCTTAGAGGGTACCAGTGCATCCAGGGCTTGTTCAAACACATACTTATTTCTTATCATGTACTAGCCTGAGACTCCTTGGGCTCTGGTTCTGCTTTGAGACCTGTCCAGACAGACCTAGCACCTTTATGAATTTTAGTGAGTCCAGTGGAGCTTGATGCAGGGATCTGTACATCCTTGCAGATCTGACTGTGAGATCAACCCCTTGGTTAAGAGATAAGGGTGGCGGGTAGATCTCAAAGAGCTTGTCACATCCTGGATAGTTTTCATTTAGGATAGACCTCATGGTTCAGAAATATGTTGTCTGTTTTAGCATCATGCTTAGCTTTAGAGCCTCCTTGGCCTCTTCAGCTGTTTACTGTTGACTTTTCAGCTCTACATAAACATGGGTTTGTGTGGTTCCTCTCTTAAACCTGACCGTTAAACTGTGCTCTGTGTGATGCACTTGCAGTTTTTTCCCCTTTTGCTGGTTGTGTTCCCTCTCAGTTGTTGACTGTGACTGGAAAATAGGCGTACAAAGCATTTTGCATTCTCTGAATGTACCACACAGTAATTCTGCTGTCTGAAAACTCTGTAATGTCAATAATTGATGCACTTGAGAAGTGGTAATTAAATTAGTTAATTATGCTGGTAAAATTACATGCAATTATGTGACTGCAGGGTATGTTTAGTAAATTAGGCTTTCCCATACTCACTACATATTGTGGTGCCAATTTTGTTCCTTGATGATTAGGTAGCTTTTGATACTTCCTAATTGATTTAATACCTGGATCTTCATTAGCCCTTGATTGCTATGCAATGTATGTCTGACATTTTTCTCTCTGATATTTCACAGAGTATCGTTCATCAAAAAAAATCAATCTATACATATATACATATTGCTGTCAGATGTTAAAGCGTCAAGACTTCAGGGAAAATGCTCTCTTCTACAAGTGTCTTGCGGTGACTTGCCCACTAGTGCAAGATGCCAATCAACTAACTGTCCCTGGGAACCCTCTAATATGAAATGACTGATTTCATTTATGTTTCTCTTGAAAGATCCAAATAAATAGGTGTCTCAGGGAAGACTGGCACGGTGACAGCTGTTTTAATGACACCTGTTATCTTTGCAGAGAGCAGTGAAAGATTATGAAAAGGTAACAGTAATTCAAATAGAAATTTCAAGGGGGTCAGATTTGATGGTGTCTGGTGCATGGGTGGGGTTTGCTGTTCTTCATTCGTGCTTGCTCAGTATTGTATGTGTCAGAATCACCTCCCAGCAGATGGTTACTTTCATGCTGGCTGTGTTTACTATCACAAAACTTTCACAGATCTCTGTCTCCACACCCCGTATTTCCCCTCGCCAGCACATACTCTTGTGTTGTGAAAAATGATGCTTCTGAGTATGATCCCTGTTTAGTGATGTTAGTGACAAACTGTACCAAAAGCTGAAAGCCAGATCACATAGACTGAGCTATGGTCTTTCATTTCTGTTCACAGGGCAGAATCTCTGTGGGAGATAGGAAATGGTAGGGTGAAGCAATTGTTTGTTCTTTGGGTTTTGAGTCATGAAGCATGTAACATTGTTTCTACCTGAGCCTAGTCCAGCAATTTGCCAGTAACAAAAGCAGTGGGATCTGAATGATAGAGCAGATAAGTAACTGGACTGAAGCGACCTGAGAAGAAAACATCCTGCTACTGTGATAATTTTAGAAAATGATGGATGACTGTACCCTGTTGTTGTAATGTTTCTGGGAACTAGATTCAAATATAGACAGGTAGGACCCTTGGATTGTCAGTCAACCATTTTGACAAATAAACACCTTTCTTTGCGCCTGTTCTTTTGCAGTACCATTGGCCAGGCTGCTGGGTATGTGGAGCTGAGTCTTATGATTTTGATTTAATACTAACCCAGGGGAAGTCAGTCCATGTTGCTTCTGTTTGCTTTGTTGAGGCCTTTACTGTCTTTTTCATTTTCCTGCTTCTTCTCAATAATGTTTAATACATAAATCACCACCACCACCCCCAGCTCCTAGTTTTGGCCAACTCTCATATGGCAAGTGCATAGTTTAGGCTTAAAACTTTACAGGAGATAATTTCCAGTATTTCCAAAGTGCTTGGTAATGTTAGAGCTAGCAAGCTGGATGGCTTCTGAAACCGTACATATCATGGCTCTCCAGACTACGTGGTCTTAGGACCAAGGCTCTGTAGTTTGTGAGCACAGGGAAGCTCCTGATAAGAGGGAGTCTGTGTTTCTCCAGACTTCCAAATTAGTGCTTATAGAGAATTCCTGCCTTTATGAATACAACAATATTGTAGATTCTTGAGCTGGTTCTGTAATTTTCAAGCTCACAGTAAAATTGAAGTTAACTAAGTAGTACTGCATGTGAAGGGTTTCATATATGCTTGCTCCAGCAGCAAGAACTGTGGTTATATTTAAGATGCTGATAGGTATTTTGAAAAACTATGGTTTTGTTCTATGAGAAGAGCTGCTCTTAAAATATGAAGGAGTAGAGCTAATTAGAAGGAAAACAGTGGAGAAATGTGCAGATTTAGATGGGAAAGCTCTCTCCTAAGGATATTAGCAGAATGTATATATAGAAAGATAGGACCTCCTGCAGGCATATAATGGTCTTACTAGTGAGCCTGTTAAAATACCACCTGCTTTGCCTGGAAATCTCTGATATTCAACAGCTTTGTTCAGATTTCCATATTTGGGAAGGTGCTTGAATATTGAAAATGAAGGAGAGATCAAACCTAAAATAACTGTAGGAGAGCTGGGGATGTGCAGAAGTTTCTTGCTTTTTTTCTTTAGTGGGGACAATTTCTGGCTCTTGCAGTCTTCTGAAAGCAGTGCATTCAAAACAACCTATCTTTATTTGGCACATTTGTGCAAGTGAAGCTGGCGTGCTACCTTGTTAGCTGGCGTAATGCCATCCCAACAGATGGACAGGAGTATAGACAGCCAGGAGACCATGTACAAGCATCAGTATGTGTGTTGAGGGCAAGATCCCCTAGCCAGAAGTGTTGAAATGCTTGTCTGTCCTGTGTTTCTACACTTGTGGCTAAGATGATGTTCCAGCCCTGAATGGAATTAACTGCACCGATATAAGATACTCCTTCACCTCCAAGGCATGAGTTGCTCTTTTCACACAGAATCTGGGTTACTATTCCACCAGGTATTTCTATGGAGACTCTGGTGATTCCTGGCAAACACTAATGCTTTCTACATAGTAAATAGTTTTAAATGCAATGAGGCCAACTATTAAAGTCCTATGTGCAATAACTCATACTCAAACAGCCTCAGAGAACAGAGCTCCATCAATGGTGACAAAATCAGAGGTGTAAATCACTGAGTTCGGTTCTGCACAATTCATTGAGCTCAGATTTCTGCTCAGCTTGAAAAGTGGGCAGAGCTTGTCTGTAGATTTCTACAGGAATTCATTGTTAGACTTCTCTGGACATCTTTCATGCTGTTTGTCTTTGCCTGAAGCAACACCATTTCCCCAGTAGGACACACAAAACCACATCTGTTAACATTAGGTGCTTTTGTAATTCAGGTAGCTACTTGATTGAATTTATGGAATCAAAGATTCATCTAATGTATAGTATAAGGGGTGGAAGAAAAGCCATACCTCCATAATTTGATAGTACTTGTTAAACTCTAATAAGCTGTAAATCTGGGGTATTGGTAGTGGATGTTTAGTTTGGGATGGCCACTTTTGTTATAGTTCAAATTTTCCTCAGGGTGCTGTACGGTTAAACTGAAAGAAAACCTTGTTAAATTTAAACTAATTCTCCTAATTTTAGCAAGTAGAACTAGTGTTGAAATGGCAATATTCACATGTGCACATAAGTAATCCAACAAAATGAATTTGTTCCCTGTAGATGTGTTTAAATATAATAGCCAGTATCATTTGTACAAATAGCCATTGGCAATCTGAATGGTAGAGTTCTGCAGATAAGCCAGCAAAGTCACCAAGCTGAGTCAGGATCATGTTTGTTGGATGAAATGTTACATTAATTGGTCTTACTGTACTTCCAAATAGGTATATCATAGAATCGTAGAATCATAGAATAGTTAGGGTTGGAAAGGACCTTAAGATCATCTAGTTCCAACCACTCTGCCATGGGCAGGGACACCCCACACTAAACCATGTCACCCAAGGCTCTGTCCAACCTACATTCTCTTCATATTAATACCAGCAGATTTGCAGATGAGCATCAAGTTTCTTAAGCTCTTAACAGGCCCCATAGATGGCAGAAATATTTGTGGGCCTACACCCAGCCTTGCTTTCCTTGGAAGAAAGATTGTTGAGACATCTGTTAGACTGGAGAAGAGGAGGCTCATGAGGGATCTTGTCAATGTGTATATATATACCTGAAGGGAGGGTGCAAAGAGGATGGAGCCAGGCTCCCTTCAGTGGTGCTCAGTTGACAAGACCAGAGGCACTGGTGCAAACTGAAACACAGGAGGTTCCTTCTGAACATAAGGAAACACTTTTTTCCTGTGAGGGTGATTGAGCACTGGAACAGGTTGCCCAGGGAAGATGTGGAGTCTTCATCCTGGAGATATTCAGAAGCTGGTTGGACATGGTCCTGTGAAACAGGCTATAGGTGACCCTGCTTGAGCAGAGGGGCATTGGACAAGATGACCCACCTCAGCATTCTGTGACACGAAGCTAGTGGCTGTTGAAATTGCATTTAGATCATATGTGCCAGACCTCTGAGCCAGAGGGAGTTTGTTATCTTCTTTTGTTCTTTTTTTTCTTTTGTTTTCTTAATAGCTCTTGGTTATCTGCAGAAGGTTGTGAGTAGTATCTGTATTCATCTTACCATCATCATCTTCTCAGCATACTTCCTTGATGTATAAGAGCGACAGCTGGGCTTGCCATGGCTCTCCTGAGCTATCGCAGCTTGTCCGTTATTTGTATCTAGTTAAAACAAGGTTCCATTAGAAAGATGAAATACAAGTCCTCCACACAAACCAAAGATGCCTGTTTACTCTTACAGCTCTTCTTTCGTCTCTGTTACTTAATGATTCTTGGCTTTTCCCTCTTTACTGTCTTCACTGTCATGTCAACACAGCTGATAGTGAATGCTGTCCTTATTTTAATGACAGTCATTTTAGGTTTGAGTTATCAAGCACCCAGCTCAGAGTGACTCTAGGATCAGATATTTAGCTGTTTAGTAGAAATGTGGGTGCACTGCAGTAGCTTTGATGTGCATTAGAAGGGGGGTGGTCAGTAGATCAAGAGAGGTCCTCCTTCCTCTCTACTCTGCCCTGGTGAGACCGCATCTGGAATATTGTGTCCAGTTCTGGGCCCCTCAGTTCAAGAAGGACAGGGACCTGCTGGAGAGAGTCCAGCGCAGGGCGACAAAGATGATTAAGGGAGTGGAGCATCTCCCTTATGAGGAAAGGCTGAGGGAGCTGGGTCTCTATAGTTTGGAGAAGAGGAGACTGAGGGGTGACCTCATTAACATTTATAAATATATAAAGGGTGAGGGTCACGAGGATGGAGCCAGGCTCTTCTCGGTGACAACCAATGGTAAGACGAGGGGTAATGGGCTCAAATTGGAACACAAGAGGTTCCACTTAAACTTGAGAAGAAACTTCTCAGTGAGGGTGACAGAACACTGGAACAGGCTGCCCAGGGGGGTTGTGGAGTCTCCTTCTCTGGAGACATTCAAAACCCGCCTGGACACATTCCTGTGTAACCTCATCCAGGTGTTCCTGCTCCAGTGGGGGGATTGGACTAGATGATCTTTTGAGGTCCCTTCCAATTCCTAATGTTCTGTGATTCTGTGATTCTGTGATGCGCTGGCTGGCTTTTTTTATCATTTAGATAACATTTCCTCTGCTTGCCACTACGCTAATATATGTGTTTAGCTCATTGGGCACCTGTAAATATGCTTTACTCTGCTTTTTTTTTTTTTTTTTTTTTTGTAGAACTGGTTTTCCTTTACTTAAGAGTCCCATCTGCTTTATTGATTTCAGATGAGACATAGCAGGGAAGTCTAGGTAGAGGGTTTTGAGTAGATTCAGATTATACAGTTCAGAGTAACTGTAATGTCTCAGTTGGCCACTATACTGGAGCAAATTACAGAGCTGTTAGCATGAAATTATAGTGTCTAGGGCAACTATATATTTAAGGCTTAATCTAGTGCTATCCCAGAAACTCTGGTAACTGGAATTTGGATGCTGGCCCTGTATTAGTATATTACAGTGTTACTCAAGTAAATTGGTGGCTCTGCTTACAAGAACCTTGAATTCTGTTGGCCTTGATGGGTTCTGGTGCCACCAGTCTCAGAATTTAAAAGGTCTTTAGTTAATTCTCCAAAATGTTTAATGTTCTGTGAGACGCAGAAAAAACAGAGCAAATTATTAAATGATAAGGGGCCTTTGTGTTCTTTTAAAGGCTATCTGATTTTTGAGTTTCAAGGTGCCGGTTGGGTCATGATTTTAAGTGTTTGGTTTGTTTTCTTATACACCATTGTTAGTTTTAAAGAGAAAGCTTGGGTCTCATATAACTGCTAACTTTTGGGACCTGGAACTTTAACGAAAGCATTAAATATTGTAACACTTATGATCAAAATTGTTAGAGCTGGCAAGACTGTGCTTTCTGATTGCCAGTTTATTTTATAGGCATGATTGATTGTAGTAGGTCATATAAAATGCTGTAAAAAAATAAAAATCAATTATATGTTCCTTCAGTCTTTTACAAAGTAGTGGAGAACATGCTGTCATGCAGCCTTACCTCTTGAACATGTCCAGCCAAACCCCAAATGTGTTATACATGTTGATCTGCTTGTACTTACAAGGAGAGTGCATATATACACAAAGTATTACAGTGTGATCTCTCTGGGCATATTTGAAAAGAAAAGATTTTTAGTTTCTTTGCATAAGGAATACTTTTATAATGCGTCAAAAGTAACCCTAACTAAGCCATATAAAGGCATATCACATCCTTTGGCTTTGTGACTCACTTATTTCTTGATTATACACCAAACACAAATTCTAGTTCCTTGTGTTTTACTTACAATAACATTAGTGTTTAATTCTACAAACTCAATCAAAGCTACACTTAATATAAAGAAAACAAATTCTCTATTTTATAGCTGCATTAAATACTTTCGCCTAAAATGGTTTAGGGGTGGGGTTTTTTATTTATGGGTTTTTTTCACAAAGCTAGAGACTTTGTTTTGGTTTTAGTACTCTGTATTTATAGTTGTGGAATGATCATTTTCTGGTTGATTTCACACTGAGCTCTCTTAAAACTAGTTGTAATAGTTCTATGCTCTTTAAATCTTTTTCTTCCTATCACTGCTGTTACAATATATTATACTTTATATTCTTAAGCTATTAACTCTGAGCTCAGCTAAAGATTTGTTGGTGGTTTAAGGGAGAGTATCTGGGTCATTTGTATTGGTATTAGCTTTTTATTTTGCTAAGAATGGCAAATAAAATAAATAATTCCTGATTTGCTTTTTCTTGGAGAGATGCAATGGATAAATGGGATTTTTTTTTTTTTTTTTTTCTTTCTCCTTAATACCTCATCTCCAGTGTTAAAGGAAGTTTGCAAGTTACTTGGGGCTGTTTTCATTGACCTTTGCACCCAATTCAATCAGAGACTCTGAGTGTCTCTGCAGGCTAGGGAAGTAGGATCTGCTTCCCAGCAGGCATTGGGTCCTCTAAGCATCCTCTTAAGTCCCTGCTCAGCACAGGAACAACTGAGCAAGCCAGGCATCCTGTTGCAGAAGCAAGGTGCTTTTGGTTTGATGGGCATGACAAATAGGAGGAAGAAATCTGTTTCTTCTCAGTAATTGAAATCTTAGTCTGGATTTTGTATCAGATTTTTAATGAGGCAGGTTGTGGTGGTGTGGTGGCCAGAAGTCACTGCTTTGCTTTGCCCTTCCTTTACCCAACACAAACACATACATGTGCACTGACTTATAGGAACAGAGTGTACGGAATTTACATAGCAATGGCCTCTCTGGAAGCATAGGCATGGTTATACTGAAGTACTAGTTGGGTTTAATCTGTAGGATGAGCTCTAAGCAGATGATAGAGAAAGAATAAAATAAAGCAAGGAAGGGAAGATGGGAAATTGAAAGAAGGCTGCTTCCCCATCCTCATATTGTGCTTGTTCATGAAGCTTCACTTTTCAATGAGTGGTCTCTTTGCTGCTCCTAGACTCTCAAAATGATCATGATCTCAAAATGATCAGAATCTCAAAATGATCTCAAAGTGATCATGTATGACAACATTATACCTGAAATGCTGCAGGACCTAATGTCCTCTAAGCATCCTCAATAATCATTGTATCCTAGGTTGAGACAGTACTGAGATGCTACCTTGAGGCTCGCTGAAGTTTGTTGTGACTTAACTCTGGATAGTAGGAGCAAGTGCCTGTGGACATGAATGCACTCCTGTGTCCAGTGCCCATTTACCAAGTGCTATTTAAGTTTCTCTTTTTAGCTACACTTTCACCACAGAGCAAAATGCCACCTACACTTTCTTGCTGTGGTACTGACTGCTGCTTTACTGGTGGTCTTTGTTTGTTGGCAGAGCCCCTGTTTTCTAATGTCTAATTTCTTCTTTCTCTTTAGCAACTGTATATGCACAGTGTAATTGCCATGACTTTGGGGTGAAGAAAAGAAATTTGAATAGAGAGAACTGAGGGCAAAGTTTTATTCAGCAGTGCACTTGTCGTTGCTTTCTGCTTGAGGAGTTGGATGTGGAGGATCTTGTTCAGGCTTGTGTTAATTCGTACCTGCTGAATATGTGCTTCTCTGCAGCAAAATAACCCAAATAGTTATATTTATTGAATATTTCTACTTTATTATACTTACCCTGAATTGGTCCATGTGTGAAAGGTCATATAAGAGGCATAAGGCGATCAAATCAAAGGTTTCATCCCTCATTGCCGAAGATATTATTCTGAGAAGTGTGGTCTGAAGGACAAAACACCTGGCTCTTGGCACAAACTGGAGAAGATTTTACTAGTGAAAGACCAGAAAAGCACACCTCAAAAAGGTGAAAGGCAGCAGGCTGTTGAAAAGTCTTAAATAAAATGGTGTGGAAGTGGAGAATTCTTTCCTGTCTTCTGCAGTCAGGGCATCAGCAGAGTTACCAAGGCAATAAACTGTAGTAGAAAGAGAGAGGAAATAAGGTAGAGAGAAGGGATTTTGTAGGGGTAGGAGTTTGCTTTTTGTTGCTGTCACTGAGTTCTGTTTGTATGGGTAGCACGGAGAATCACAAAGCAGGTGTAGGGAGTTGAGGGAGAGAGTTTTTGCGCTGCTGGAGGCAAGAATGTGAAAAGATGGGAAGCCAGTTTGAATACAGGGGCGGCAATTCACAGGTTGGCAAAAGTAAGCCTGTGAAGGTTTTTTAAAACAAGGAAATAGGTTTTGATCTAAATCCCATAATGGAGTGAAAGCCAATGGAATTGTCTAGCTGTCGTGGTTTAAGCCCAGGCCGTAAATCAGAACCATGCAGTCTACTTCCCCCCCCACCTTCCTTCCCTCCGTTTCTGGAGGGACAGGGAGGAGAATCGAAAGAATGCAACTCCCATGGGTTGAGATAAGAACAGTTTGATAACTAAGGTATAACACAAATCACTACTGCTACCACCAATAGTAATAATGATAAAGGAAATAACAAGCAAGAGAATACAACCGCTCACCGACCGGTACCTCACCCCCACCCTGCAGTGATCCAGCCCTTCTGGGGACTCTCAGTTCTACCTCCTGGGCATGACGTGCTGTGGTATGGAATACCTCTTTGGCTAGTTTGGGTCAGGTGTCCTGTCTCTGCTTCCTCCCAGCTTCTCCTCCTCCCTGGCAGAGCATGAAACTCACAAAGTCCTTGGTCAGTCTAAACATCGGTGTTATCAGTATTATTCCCAGGCCGAAAGTCGAAAACACAGTGCTGCAACAGCTACTAAGGAGAAAAAATGCTGCTGCTGAACCCAGGACACTAGCACTGCCAAATCAAAGTATTCAAAGATCATGAGTTTTCTTTCCCTATTATGATATCTTGAAATTAGCCTAAATGTCACAAAACATTCAAAAAATAATCTTGAGTGATCTTTATTCCTTTTTTTAAACATTATTCTTTCTTTTAATTCAGATTTGTCAAATTTCAGCTTTCTCTGAGACCATAAAGAGCACCAAAGCCAGCAGAAATACACTCACATTGTCTGTGGTGTCTCAATTCAGTCTGGCAGATTCAGCTCAGATATTACACTGATGACTTTCTAAATGCGTCATGTCACAGATTATTTGCCAAAAGTGTTACTTTTGTTTCTCTCTTCCATTTATACAGCATTTTTCATCCTTCCTGATAAAGGCAGGTATGATTCTTTTAAATTTATTTTTGTAAAAACTACATTGAAAGAGTAGTCTACAGGCCAGATTTGTTCATGGTCTATTTTTAATAGTCAGCCTCTGCAGATTCAGAGTTGAGACTATGGAAGTGTGCCATGGCTTGATGGTCCCTAGGCTGTCATCAGTAATGTTGATCTATGCTTGGTTTATTTGTTTTATAACGTTAGTGCAGGTGGCATGCTGACAGAATATAGACCCCTTCACAAGCTGTCCAGGTAGTGAATCTTTTTATAAATGGGACTGGCATGTGGTTGAAGAGTTCTGTAGTAGCATGTCTGGAGAGAGGGGTGATTCAAATGCAAAACAATTCTGACTTTATTCAGCAAAGATGTCTCTGTACAGTGCATCAGACGCTGCAGCAAGTTTTAAACTAGCATGTCAAAGTCAACTTGCCACTTTTAATTGTCTGTGAAACAGTAGTGACAACAATTTACAATGAGGATAAACCTTTTCCTTTGTGTGTGTCACGTCACATAGCATCTGTTGTTCCCGGTTTCCAATTTTGACCTTTATTTTGATAGAAAGCCTCCCAAAATACATGTACAAAGATCTGGCAGTAGTTGCATTTCTTGGGGTAAGCTGTGTGCACCTTTCACTGTCCTGTACTGACTACAGAAATGACTGCATGATTTCCAAATGTTTTTTTGGCACAGGTGCAAAACTTTTGATAGTGGAAAGATGTTAAAACCCCTGCTCCATTTAAAAGACAGAAGGAAAAAAAAAGAAAAAGATTGAAAAAAAGGACATTTTCCATGGTAACTTGACAATTAAGTACTTTGCTCTTGGCCTGTTCTGATTTCACTTTGAAATAAAGCCTCAGATCCTAGGCTGTAAGTCTCCTCGTTCAGCAGCAGTTCCATTTCTCAAATACAGGCTGCTTGCCAGTGCTGCAAACTAAAGAGGATTGGGAACCCAGAAGTCCTGGATCATCTGTGCCAGTTGTGGATGTCATAGAGCTTTGGGTTCTACTGAAGTGCCAAGAATAGGGACAGAAATGTACTGATGTGCAGGGTAGGCAGCAAAATTAGCTCTGAGTTAATTTGGGGGCTAGAAGCCAATTTCTGCCTTGTTTTTTGCACCTTGCTTCCCAGCAGGGCTTGGTGAAACTGTATTGCTTCTGATACTTCATTGCACCCTGTAGGCAAAGAGTCCTAGCTAGTGTTCAGTCTCCTCCGGGCCACAGAGCTGCTGTGTTACCAGCTCCATGGCAGCAAGCCTGCAAGCTCTTGAAGTCCCTGACTATGGATGTGATTTGACTGTGAAAATGGTTGCCATAAGGCATTGCTGAGGCCAGAGGAATTAGCAGGATTAAATGAGGGATTGAATGCTATTGTATAAATAACCAGGATATCTAGAATTATAGTTGTTAATGCTAACAAACATTTCAGGTGGATATAAAACCCTCAAGCTTTAGGGTTTAACTTTCAGGGATCATGACAAAAAAGCCCCCAACAACCCTCTAAGGGATGACATATTCCAAATCTTACCTCTAACAGGTTTTCTTTCTTTTTTCTAAGACACTTGGTACATGGCTCAGGCCAGAGGCAGGATGTTAGAATAGGTGGGTCACAGGTAAGATTCTGTGCGTCAGTGTTTATGTGTCTGCAATGGCTTCCTCTACTCTTACTCACCATGAAGACCAAGAAGTGATTTTGATACGTTTATTTGTTTGCAGATCATTAACCAGCATTACTAAGGATACATGCGTGTGAGTAAAGTGTATGTTGGCATGAGCCCTTTGTTAGTTGGACACCAGCAGCGGATGCTCCCTGGCTGTACTTGTTGTTCCAGTAATTGGGCATCTTCACAGAAACATGTCAAAGGGTGGCAAGGAAATGAAAAATCTCACCTTTCATGAGGTTTGTTTCTGTGGGCTGAAGTTATGACTCAGCTTTCAAGCATGAAAAACACCCATAGTACTACACCTCCCTGGCAAAGCCAGGTGCATGAGCACTCCAGAGGCTTATTCTTGAGGGAAACCCTGGAAAGTCACTCATTCCCCATGCCTCAATAACACACGTAGTGTTGTTACCTCAGGCATTTTTCTGTTCAGCCCTGTTAGTAGAAGAGTGTCATACAGAACTGTTGCTTTGCTTGCAATAGCATTGCAGCACATAAAATAAAGGTCAGTAACTGTGACCTAAAGAGCTTAACAAGGGAATGCACAGATTTTAAAGCAAATGGGCTTTTTGTCAGTGGTGCCAAGTTCTTATCTCTTTGGTGCAACTGAAAACTTTGTGTAATTCCTTTTCTGGTTTATGGGTGGAAAACTGAACACTCCTAACGAAAGGAAATGCTGGAGCCCCCTGTATAGTCTAGAAGTAGAGTTGGTAGTAGGGCTGTGCCTGCTATGGCCTGCTGCCCTTAAAAAAAACAAGCAAAGTTCTTCATAATTTCATATGTGCAGATGGGCTCCCAGTTCTATCTCTTCATGTTTAGTTTGTTTCTCATGACTTCTTTTGAGCTAGGGTTCATTGTGGAAGTACTGAAGTATCACAAAAATGTGCACTTTATAGGATTGCCAGACAGGTTTTGTGCTTTTAATCAGTTAAAGCAAACATCTGGTTCTTTGAGAGGTGCTTCCACTAGCTCCTGAACTGTGAACTTGGGCCAAATGTCCTCAAACTAGGAGAAAAAACACTTATAAAAGGCAGAATTAATGAGATCCTGAAATCTGAGTAAGGCTCATTGACTTGCCAGATCCTATATAACCAACGATTTAAGCAGCATGAATTACAGAGGGGCTATCAGTGCAAGTTGCAACTATATTATGCTTGGTGTAAGTTGCTGCATTTCTTCATCCTTCATTTGGTGAAGGATGCTTTGAGGTTAGCAAGTACTCTGGAAAGTGCCAAGCAAGTAAAATGCCGTGATTCCTGCTAAAACTCTGACTTAAGTGAAGGTTTTTTCTGAATAAAGCAGAAAAATGGGTTCAGGCATATTTTCTCTTCCTTTCTGTTCTTGTGAATAAGAAAACAAGAATATTGCAATGTTTAATATATGTGCAATTCCACCTGCCTGCAAGAGCAGGTAGATGACTCGCACTGCTGCTGCATACATTGTCCTCATTTCTTTGTCTTTTGCCCACTGAGATGTGTGATTAGGTGTCCATGATAGTCATGACAGTTAACTAACAGTCAAAAACCTCCAAAGCAAAATCTTCTGTTTATTGTAATTCCTTTAGCTATCCCTGCTCACAGCAAAGGCTTGGGGAACTTTGGTAAGATTTTTATTTATTTTGCTACATTGTGTTCTACTATACATTATAGTATATCTTCAGTGCCAAAAGCGACATCCATTGAGATCTAAGCATATTTCCTTTAAAGTGGCTCTTTGTAAGCATACCTACTTATTCCTGTCATCTTTATCTGCTCCCTCTGCATGAGAAGTGAATGTAAACTTCCCTCCTTTTACAGGTCAGGAATTTTAAACCCTGTGGGACAGGACACTAAATGCATTCTCTGGGATAGTTAATGACTTTGTTGTGCTGCTCACATGAAAAGCTATTTTTCTTCAATTTCAGCCTTTTTTCTTGGAGATGCTCATTCTAGTAAAAAAAAAGAAAATAATGGCAACATTTTTCTTTTGTGCAGATTTATTAATGGGCCCAGGGCTCCCAGTTAACTTCATTTCTGTAAGTAAGGGGAGTATGCCACTTGCAGAATGATGCTTGGAGTAGCAGCTGAAAGATAGCTCCCAGGTAGGCACTTTCTTCTGTCCAGTTGAACTATTTCTGTGGTAGTAAACCAGGTGTTGATTTTATTTCATATGTGAATGTGGCTAGGAGGATTGTAGCTAGAGCACATTTAAAGCACATTTTCTAATTGTGCATATAGTTGGTGGAGTGATGTTAGCCAGTAAAAGGGCACAAATAGTTTCCTAGTTGAGACAGTTGGACTCTAATGCATCAGAGTCATCTTTTGTCTCTGTTGCTATTGTCCAGTGCTATTCCCAGTTTCACATCTATTTCAGATATCACAGGCTATAGCTTTCTGAAAACCTCTTTCTTCCTCTTGTCCAGAGGTGTCTGCAAGAGCTCTGCCACAGGCTTGATTTGCTGCATCCAGGTCACACTGAAGTGACACGTCTGTGTTTACAGACACCCAAAAGAACCCCTCCAGTGAGGTGATGCAGACAGGTGAGAGTCAGCTCCTTAGACCTTTTTCCTGCACGAACTGGCCTGTCTAGTGCAGGTGTGGTCCAGTGTGAGCTGGCTGTTGCTTTCAGTTTCAAGAATCTCTGTCCTGTTCTTTCCTGTCCAGCATGAACATACCCTAAACCAAAAGGTCAGCAGCTGTTCTATTATAGAACATGATACTAAGTCCATTGTCTAATTTTCTGCTTTTATGACCATTTATTCAATTATTTAATAAAATATTAAATAAGTAATAAACTTTTTTCTTGGTTGAATACTTACACAGATATATTCCTTTGTAGTTTATGAGGCTAAATTGCTAACCGATTTTCTTGAGCCTTGTGTACAATATCAGAGTTCTTTGGGTACCACATCCTGTAGTTCAGATAGTGGTACTGGTATGTATGGTATTTCATGGTGCACGAACTGGTATCAAGTGCTCTCTGTTCTCTGCTGTACTCTTGAAAATATACGCACAACTATGACATCTTTGACCATGATTATTGCTAACTGGGGCAGAAGCAGGCTCCCTCATGCATTACTGCATGACCTTGAGTCTTGGTTGTTATGGTGTACCCCAATTCAAAGTATCTTGGTTAAATTAGGTGGGGACTAAGACAGACATATCAAAACTGAATTAAGCCTTTGAAGGATTAGAAGTAGTGATCATAATCAGGCAAACATTTAATTGTATGCAACTTAAAACAATGCCTATACTTTTTTTTAGCCTGTGATATATTAAATCTTCTGGTATGTTATGCCAGTTCAGAATAGACACTTTATTTTTTTTTGTCCAAGCTTTCAAATCCAAAATTAAAGGCTTCCAAAGCCCTTCTTTTTATGAATTGTCCTGTGAAATTTATGGTGACAAATAGCAATTCCTGATTGATTCTTCGTACATTAGTATGCAGATCCATCTAAGCATGACCAGGGAAGCCTGAAACTTGCTGTTGTCAAGCTTTCTTGAGAGCCTGCTGGAGGCATAATGTGCTTTCCAGAATCTCTGTGTTACTATGATGTCTAATCCAGAGGGTGAAAAAGGAATAGGAGGAAGGATGTGTTTAATCAGAAAGTCCTCAGAACTGATTGCTTGAAGTGGTTAAGAAATCTGACAACCTAATTCCTGTGGGGACTTCTGTTTCAAGCTTCTTGGCTGAGACAGTATTCATTGGCTGGGCTGAGGGAGTACTCCATGTCAAGTAGGTGCAGAGAAAAAGGATAAACCACTGCCTGTTATGTGGGTTTAATGTATATCAGGAAGTGTAGAATGTAGGCAAATTTAGCATGCAAGGAAGCAGAGATGAAGCTTGAAAAGTACATAACTACATAGATAATAACCTTGCCATCATGAGATCCAATAGAATTGCAGTCTTCATCCACAGTTACTGCTGATTTGGCCCAACTCTCTTTGTCTTGTGCTCCCAGCGTTAAAGAAAGGGAATGAACAGGAAGAGTATAGCTGTCACCTTCCATTTGTTGGAGTACCTAAAGGTTGTAGAGGTGAGTGCCTGGAGGCTGGACAGCTGGAGATTCAAGAAGAGACAATCTTGGTTTTGCTGCTGCCCTAGGGGCATGTCTCACTGTGCATGTCTGTGCCTCACTGATCTGCCAAGACTTTTTTGCTTTATCTGCATTACACAAGTCTGCAGTGGAGGCACGCCACTTTCTAGCATGTTTTACATGATAGCTTGGTGGACCTAGAGAAGGGTTTGAGGCTGAAAATTTGTGCCTTTTTGGAGGGCTCTATACACTAAGGAATACTTTTTGTTCTTGACTTTAGCTCATGTTTGCCATAAATATTCCTTTTGAACATTCTTCTTAACTTCTGATTATTTTCCAGATGTGGCCCTGAAACACTGCTCTCAAGGTATGATACATTTCTTCACCTCACTGCCTTATTCATGACTTTTTAGTTCCTGAGTACATATCTAAGTGGTGGATTTTCCTCTGATCCATCCTATTTATAAAATAGAGAGTGAGCTTTCAGATGATTACACTTACCCTGCTTGTAGCAGAGTCTGTGAGGTCAGCAACTTATCTGATATGATGGAGAAGACTGTAGAATATGTGGTGTATAATCTCTTCATCTGTCTATTGAGTTTAGACCCAACCTCTCACACTGGCAAGTGAAAACCACTCATCCATTAATCATGATGCTGATAAATATGGTGAGTTTTTTAGGGATTTGCAGGGTTTAAACATCAAGGGCCTGGCCTAAATTATTTGTCCTGATAAGTTTTCTCTGCTTTTGAAGCATGCACCCAGCAGACATTAGCATTTAACTCAAGACTGATTATTTGGAGTTTGTCTACAAGCCAGGTGTATAAAAAGCACGGAAATGGCTTCCAGCTAACAGTTGGAGATCTGGTAAGACATGGAGATACCGGTGTAGGAGGTAAATATACATATTGGGACATTTTGTTTATATTAACTGATTTTCTCATGCTGATATTTTTTCAGGTATTCTATTAATATTTAACATCACTATTATCTTCAAAAGTATTTTTTAAATATAGCATATTTGCTTTTAGCCTCATTTCTCTGTGTTTTAAATGGTCTCTGAATAGTGTAGGGTCTTCATGAATTTATTCATAATTTGAAATTGTCTTGTTCTGTAGGTTGTTTTCAAGCAGTTCGTTATGACTACATAGGGTACAAAATTTGAGCTGTGTTGGTTACTTTGACTGGATTAAAGTAGTGCTTGGAATTGGGATTTGGGCGCAGATATTTACAATTTGAAGTCCCAAATTGGATTTCCACAAACATTTCCTAATATTCAGATTGTTAGTGCTAAGGGGTTTGCTTGCCTAACTTCTCACAGAAGCAGCTGATGTTTGCTAGTTGTTACTAACTGTAGTTATTTTGGAAATATTACACCATTTCAGTTAATCATAGCCCTATTTTTACATGATTAATTAGAAAAACAAAATGAGAGGTTATACCTGGTCTAGTGTCTGTGAAGCACATTGAGAATCTTCTACTAGAAAAAGGAAAAATAAACATCAAGTGGAAGGTAGCAGTCTTTTAGTGGCACTGCAATAAACACGCTCATTCGTATGAGTAGGGAGTTCTATAAAAAATAATCTTTTACATAAGGTGATTAAGACAAGTAAACCCAGCATTGCTTCTTTGTTGTTAAACAAAGATGTTATTCTTGCACTTGTAAGATTTAGTAAGACATTAAGCATGTGTGCATGATGTCAAGATATTGGCTCTAGCATGTGTTCTTACAGCCTTTATAGTTTGTGATGACATAATTAGGTACATTCTGTGAAAGTAACTTAAAATGTTACTGCCTGTTGCAATGAATTGAATGCATTCGGTCCAGGATATCTTGCTGGAACATTTGTGCAGCCTTTTGTCTGAAGGCTTGGGGAGTTCAGAAGTGAACACATCTTTCTTTTGTTCCATGCAGTCACGTGTCTGCAGGTTTCCATATGTTTCCAGCATCCAGAGATGCTGTCACCACTTAGTGTCTAATAAAAACCCAAGATCCCTGGCTAGAATCATCCTTGAGATTTCCTGGTCCAGTGAACAGCTGTACCTCATTGCAGTTTGCATGCAGACTGGGGCTCAGCCTGGAACTGAAGCTGCTGGCTTAGATATTCAGAGGTGCAGATCACCAAGCAGTACTTAGCTTGCTAAGCCCAAGCTCTAGCTTTGTTTTTCCTGCTTGTCTTCTTTTACAAATGTCTGTGCAGCTCATGTAATTATTTTACCCTTCTGTTTCTGGCTCCTAGTTATTAAACACTTTACACTCTTTCTTCTCAGGATCTCAAAGCACTCAGGGACCTTAATTCCCAACACTTCTGAAACAAATATTTGAGGCACCTGTTTTAGAAGTAGCTCAGCTGGAAGGCAGTAGGCTAGCTCATCCAAGGTAAGACAAGCATATCTGTACACAGCCAAGCATAGGCTGCAAGTGTCCAGGCTCCGATTTCTGCTATTGTATTATTATTCTTTGGTTTTGTAATAATAAAAGCAACAAATGTATTATCACTTAAATGAAACAAAACACAAAAATAAAAAAAAAAAATTAAAAAAGAAAGCATGGAGTAAATGAGCTGCTGTTAAATTCCTAGTCTTCCCTGTCCAGTGCCACAAGGAAAAAAGGTTAGGGGTTTTGGTTGGAAATCCAAGCTGAGTTTGTGTATGTATATTAAATCATGCTGAGAATATATATAGCAACAAGACACCCTGCCCCCCTCCATCTCCCAAGCTGTCTCTACAACAGCTACATTTCTGGAAACTAGCAGTTTTTAAGACATAGTGGACAAAACAGTAGTAATATGTAGCTGAGATCCTTCATCAGTCTGGAATTATTCTAGCTGTATCAACTGCTTGGTTGCTATAAATCAAATCTTCTTATTCCTGCTCTGTGGTTGTGCCCAAAATGAGCAAACTAGTTGTAAATGTTCTTTTTCAAAAATTTCAGCCTTGGGACTCAGCAGGATCTTGACACTGCGCTATTTATAAAAGAGTAATTGTGGTTAGATTTCATAATATTAGAGCTTGCACTGGGAAGGGAACTAAAGTGAGATGTGTGTGTGTGGTGCTCCCTGCATCCCAGAACAGCGACTGGTTCAAGCTGCTTTTTCAGATATATTGCCACTCAGCTGAGAATGGAAAAAAACCCAGAAAGTGCTCCAGTCTGGTCTTGGCCAGAGTCTGTCTCTCTCCCCATCTCTCTCTCTCTCTGGAACTGAGCTGGCCTTGAGCATGTCTTCAGGGTGGAGGCTTACAGCTTTTGCTGGGCTCTTCAGAAAGCTGCAGCACAGTTGCATTTATGAGTTTTTAAAAGCCACGGTTGTTGTACCAAAACAGCCAGGCCCCACACACCATTTCCCATCTCAAGTCCTGAGCTGATCTGTTCAGAGCTCAGTAGATGAATCACTTGCTGCCTGCGCGGGTTAGGGAGCACTCATAGTACTGAACTTGAGTCATCCAAGATGGATGATCATGCTTGGAGGGTGGTCTGTCTCTATGGGTTGTGGTGAGAGACAGTCAGTGAGTCGGGCTTCAGCATCAAATCACCTGAGGAATGGCCCTCTGCCTCTGAACCTAAAGCATATTTGATCACCCAGGTTAGGCACCTCAAACATACCTTATGTGGATCTCTATTTTGGGAATAGTCAGGATTCAGTGTTGATGTCCAATTATCCATGCAGAGAGACAGATGAACGATCAGATTTGAAGTACAAATGTGGCTCTGCAACCTAGGATAATACACAGATGTACTAAGAGGAGCATAATTGTGGGGGAAGTGAGAACAAAGGGTGAGTAATATCATGTGGCTGCTCTGAGAGACAGGTGCACACCCTGTCAGTGTGCTGATGTTTAATTATCTTTCAGTTAACAGTAATGCTGCTGGAAAAAGGCAGAGGAGTTAAATAAAAGCTCCTGGGGAGGTGTGGGGTGTGGAGGGCATGCCACAAACTCTACCTGGCTTCCAGTCCACCCTTCATCTTCTGAAATCTATAGTGGCATACTCAAAAGTTTCATTGCTTCACTGACTACAGTGCAGTTAGTGGCTGAGGACCTAGTCTTGGGTTCAGAGGGAGCTATAGAGAAGTTTGAGTCTGAATGTCTGTGGCTTGGAGTCATCTCCAATTATAAGTAATGACTCTTCTTTCTGGTCCCTGGCTGTGATAGCAAACTGATTTAAACTAAGTTATAGCAGAAGATGGTTTCTAAACTACCTCTTGGTTCTCTGCTACTCACATAGGGGTTAGCATGCGCCTGAGTGCTTGATGAGTGTGTGGCGTTCTCCTTTCCTTGACTCCTAACACAGTAATAAACCAGAGTGATAATTCTTCTTTGCCTTCCTCAAGCCACACAGGCAATGAGAATAGATAAGAGAAGGACCCATCGGCCAGCATAACTAACCAGAGGATGAGGAGGGAGATTTCCACATCATTTGAAAATATTTGGCATGGAGTTCCCTCCTCCTGCCAGTTCCCTATGTGACAGAGCTAGGCAATAGATTCTTGAATGCAGACCTGTACTTTAAAAGTCTGGCTGAGCCCACAGTGTTTTGTTTTGGGAATGGTTGTCCCATATGCTCCATGTTTACTGAATGTGGAATGATGTTTGCACAGGAAGAAAACGTTGTTGATGTTTTAAAATAGTGTGGTATGAAATTATGGATTTATATAAAGACAGGTAGAGAGAAGAGGGAGGGGTAGATGTAGCATTTTAGAAGCAATAACATGCATGTAGCTGATGTTTTTGTATTCGTTCAAGGAGCTATTCCCTAAGGTCCCTGCCTTGTCTGACTGTATGTCTAATAGAATTCCCTTAAGGCTGACCTCTGCTTTCAGCACAGAACGCTGCGGGATTACTGCTGTAGCTGAAATATTCCATGCATCCAAGTGTCCCACTCGTAGAGAAATTTGCTAAGCATGTTCTCACTGTGGGAATGTTCCCAACTCTTTCAATTGTTAAATAGATATATTGCTTCCCTCATCCTTAGATCATCCTTTGGCTCATCTGGGACTGCTATTACTTGAATTTCTAAATTTAGCAACGTTAGACACCTTAAATTATGAACTTAGCACCCAACAAAACTGCCACTCAGAAGGAGAAAAAAAAATATTTTTCTCTCCTTTATAATAGATTCTGTTAAAAAGGCTTTCATTTGATGAAAAATGTTTTCTTTAAACCATAAAAAAGGCTGGAGAAGTATGCCAGACAGCCTCACTAAGACATGCTGGCATGGAAGAGGACATGAAGAGAGAGGAGGGAAAAAATCCTCCAACATGTGGAGCATTACTACTACTGAGCTGAGAAACAGTACCACTTCACACCAAAAAACTAACTGGACCTTGACCAAAGACACAGAAAATTGGCAGCATTTTAGGTCTTAATACAGAGTTGGTGCTTTAATGATGGCTGACTGAAACCTGAGCACTGATGTAGGGATAATATATGAACAGAGACTTTTTGGGTCTACTTTAAATTTTAAAATAATATAGCTTTAAATCTAAAACCAAGTATGAAACACACGATAGGATATAGATATTTATGCTACCATCTTCTTTGTAACTAGCAGATGGTATGACAAGTGAGACCTCTTAACCCGTATACATATATTATCATAGAATCATAGAATAGTTAGGGTTGGAAAGGACCTTAAGATCATCTAGTTCCAACCCCCCTGCCAAACTTCATGTCTTTCTGGCTAATAAAACACGGCACATCTGAAGTGCAATGACATTACTTCATGGCTCTTACCTCCATTCTTTGGTTTATGCACTTACAGTATAATCTCTTCTAGAGCTAGGATAAATGTGTGTTGAGGTTTTTCTCTACTTTGGTACCTACTTCTGCTGTGTCTACTAGGCTCTTGGAATGCCCTGGAAACCTTTTGCCATGCAAAATGTAGTAGGATAAACATGAATCACTTCCTTTGTACTGGTTTTCTGATACTTTGTGTGAATCCCCAGACACTAGGTTTGACACCTTCCTGGTAGACATTGTTATTTCTGTAGTAGCTTGAGTCTGGCTGTGCTTTGTGTCCTGGGAGACTGCTCCAGACCTCTTTCTTAATCCTCTGGTTATCTACTTGCATGAGTCAGCGGGTGCCAGAACTCCCATTTGATGCGTGTGTTCTTCATTTCCCACAGGCAGTCTTGGGCACTGAAGGTGAAGAGCCGAACATACTGCCCGTGCTATTGCCTACACTGTGGGTGAGTGGTGGATGCTGGTGGGTCTGTCCTGTGTAATGTGGATATAAACAGGGTTATGGCCCCAGGATGGGGAACTGATGTGTGTTGTGAGTGTGTCCCTGTGCCAGAAAATCTTTCTTTCCTGGAAAGGTAACCCCTTTTTCTAAGCACAACCCTGTTTTCTGAATATGTATTTTTTTCCTCTAATTAACCCTCAGCTCTTTCAACAATACTGCTGGAAGCCTTTCCTTGTCTTTGGACCTACACTGGGTAGGGAAGCAATTTAAACCATTCAAGCATGAGATGCAGCACAATCAGCATCTGCTCTCTCCCATTTTGCCACCTGCAATGTATCTGCAGCAGCTCAAGGGGCTGTGTTCGTACAGCCATGCTGCGGTAGGTGAAGACCAGTTCTCCTCAGAGTGTTTGTCCCCATGCATTTCTCATGTTCATGTCCTAGTGGCAATGTTCCAATGTGACCTCCAGATACCCTCTTCCCACCTAGCTCCTGAGAATTAATTTGGCTTCTTTATCTAGTGCTTCCAGTCATGGAGTTGAGTCCTCAAATTGTGGTGCTTCAATTTGATATGTGGCCTGGATTTTTCTGCCACTTTACCCACATGTGCCTACTAAGGCTTTGCATTTAACATGAGAATAATACATGACCTCTGCAATACCTTCAATCTTTTAGAGTCCAAGCATGTTAGGGAGATGATAATGTTTAGGTTAGCACACTAAGCATATGAAGTGCTAGGAATAATAATTAAATAGGCCGATAATGCTTATCTATTGTTAAATAGCCAGTTTGCAGATGATCCCTTGAAGGATTTGTTATGGATGCAGGAGTTCAGGACATGCCCTGCAATGGTGGAGGTACAAGTGGCTCTCAAATTTCTCTGTAGACATGCAAACGGTTAATCTCTAATTGCCAGTAGATGGCTCCCAAGAGCATTATCAATGGGATATTTTTTCCAATGCACATGAAGCAAGAGTTTTGGTGCGCTGATAACCTTCAGCGCTCCATGGTTTATCAACTGAAGTTTACACAGCATCAGGACATCTGTTGCCAGGTTCATGGCATTGTCCTGTGGCTGCGAGGAAATACAGATGGTTGCCCAAGGAAGTTGTAAATGCTCCATCCCTGGCTGTGTTCAAGGCCAGGTTGGACAGAACCTTGGGTGGCATGGTTTAGTGTGAGGCGTCCCTTCCCATGGCAGGGGGGTTGCAACTTGATGATCTTAAGGTCGTTTCCAACCCTAACTTTCCCATGATTCTATGATGTGTGCTATATGGTAAGAAGTCTAGTCTCCCAGTTACATGGTGATGGTAGTGTGGAAGAGTTGTGCTAACCCATACAAGCAAGGTGATAGGTAGAGATCCTGAAATAGCAGCTGTGTTGTGAAATGACACAGCTGGTTATGCATCAGTAATGCTGACTTAGTGGAGGTGATAAGAGCAGGTGCACACCCTTCAGAGTGTTTCTGTGCTGGCAAGCAGAACCTAACTGCTCATTACATTTGTTGAACGCCTCCAAGAATGAAGCCCCTGATTTCTCTTCCAGAAATAGACATGATAAATAATTGTTATAACTGTCTCCCTTTTACAAGTACTTCCAAATGGATTTTTTTTTCAGAGATTCTAATTAAGTTTTACATTAATTATAAGTGTACAGCATCCTTTTTCCAGCAGAAGAGCCTTCTGGGAATTTCTGCTGTGTTTCACTTTGAAGACCTTGTTTTAGTCCAATTGCTAAGGCCTGTACTTCTTAGGGCTACTATTCTGTTTGACTCCCTTATTAAATATCCTGAGAACTCCTTCTTTCTTCAGGATTTGAAATCCTTAATAAGATTTGTATTTTTGAAGGCAAAAACAGTTTCTTGGGAAAGCTGGGGAGATATTCTCTTTAGCATTAGAGGAATTCTTCATCAGCTGAAGTCAATCAGGAATACTGGCAGAAGAGGTTTTATTTGTGCATGGGAAGTCTGCTGTTATTAAGAGAGCAGACATAGGCTGATATTCATGAACTGGAAAACTGTTTTCTCAAAGGTTGCTCTCTTTCACTCTGGCTCCTGTGTCCAAAATTGCCAAAGAGATGCCAGTTTGGACTACTTGGTCAGAGGGAAGAGAGGAGACGAGGAAAGAAGTTGAGGCTGAAAAGGAAGAGAGGAGACAAAGAAAGAAGTTGAGGCTGAAGCACAGGCAGTTCATGGCAAAAGTGCTGTGGCTGCCAGGTCTGTAGAGGAGGATTTTTCCATTTGTTCTGAAAATGATGGACAGATTGGTGTGGATAAACTGTTCAGAGTAGCTTTAGTTCTGGGACTGTGCAGTGCTTGAGGCAGTAGGGTCATTCTCTTTGCCTGCAGTTTTGAAACACTAAGAAAATATGATGCAAATCTGAAAATAGTATGGAGAAGAAGAGGGAACCCATCAATAAAGTGTAGTGGTTTAATGAGTTTGCTTGTAACACCTTCAGCAGAAGTTTGGCTGCTGCTGCTGACTTACAGAACTGCAGTCCAATATATGTTTTAGGTATGTTATTTCTGAACCAAACCAGTCACCTAAGGGCAACTATCTTGCATGCAGTGTCTTTTTACCTGGTGGCATTTTAACCACAATATGGGCAGTGAAACTAAAAAAAGGCATTAAACAGAAATAATAATAAATACTAGGTAAACCAGCACTTATGTAGTGTTCTTCATATATGTTTATTTGCTTTTCAGTACATCTGAATAGCTTCCTGGTAGTTGTAGCACTTCCTTTTTTCAAGTAGTCTGGTCCCAAGGAGTGAAGCAGCTTCAAGACTTCCTGCTAACTCCTGCCACTGCTCAGTGTCATGGGGTAGAGACCATGAATACTGCTGTTCTGGGAGCTGTAGGAGGGCTGGACATTCACTATAAGTCCAGCAATTTCAACTCTGTCTTACTATTCTGATGCATCTTTCTTCAGCAAGTTTAGTATCAAGGCATATGCTGGATTTCTCTGGGTGTTTTGCAGTTGACTTAATTGTTTAATTCTCAAGTCTGATGATATCACTGCCTGTCAAAAAGGAGTCCTGTTCCTCAAATTGTGTTGGAGTGATGGGGACATGACTGAATTACTGTAATCCTCCGATACCTCCACTAGAGCATAGAGCATGAAAACTCAGCCTGTTCTTTGCTGGAATACCTGCCTATTTGGTGGCAATGTATACAGTAGTTGAGAACGTTGCCATAATTGACCAAAATTGACCAGTTCTGGTGTCCTCAACATAAAAAGGACATGGAACTGTTGGAACAAGTCCAGAGGAGGGTCACGAGGATGATCAGGGGACTGGAGCACCTCCTGTATGAAGATAGGCTGAGAAAGTTGGGGCCGTTCAGCCTGGAGAAGACAAGGCTGCGTGAAGACCTCATAGCAGCCTTCCAGTATCTGAAGGGGGCCTACAAGGATGCTGGGGAGGGACTCTTCATTAGGGACTGTAGTGATAGGACGAGGGGTAATGGGTTAAGACTTAAACAGGGGAAGTTTAGATTGGATATAAGGAAGAAATTCTTTACTGTGAGGGTGGTGAGGCACTGGAATGGGTTGCCCAAGGAAGTTGTGAATGCTCCATCCCTGGCTGTGTTCAAGGCCAGGTTGGACAGAGCCTTGGGTGACATGGTTTAGCGTGAGATGTCCCTGCCTGTGGCAAGGGGGTTGGGACTTGATGATGATGTCCTTTCCAACCCTAACTATTCTATGATTCTATGAAAACTATTTGGAAGAAAACAGGTAAGAAGAATAAGTTGGAATTTGTTTTATTTTTTTTGTGAAGGGGGTTGTTTGTTTTTGTTGTAATGTTTTTTTGTTAACCTAGAAATACAGTATTGATACCTCTGCTCATTTAAATAAATAACCTCACCACATGTTATACTCACTGGATATCAAATTATTAATTGAGCACCTCATCTGGAAAAATTGGTCTCCAATGGCAGGTTTTTACACTAATAAGTTGTGTGGCTGTCTTGGAGAAAGGTGCATAAGTAAATTGGTTTGGTTCAGTTTGTGGTCAGTATAGCTCATTGGTTTACATCTCGGTGTATACATCTATGTTTTGTTCAGCTCTTTTGGCTGTGGTGTCAGCTGCTTTTAAAATTCTTCTTTGCAGATATGGATATGGCACATAATAAATGAATATTTCAATTATTTATCTGCCATGAAGACAAGCTGTAAATGTTACTTATTTCTGACTTAGTATATCTGAAATCAACTCTAAACAAAAATAGACTGAGTCTAGATCTTTGAGAAACTGTTTTGATGAATAGCTCAATACAATCATAAAAGCATCAGACTTGATGTACTACTCTTTGTTATATAAATCATCTAGTTGCTACAGTGAAAAGGTTATGGTTGATTGCTAGTTCTTCCAGATCACTGCATTAATAACTTATATCCAAGTCCACCTTACAAGTTGACATCTAAGACTATAAAAATACAGTTCAGTCATATATTCATTGCCATATATATATGACTTTGCTGCTTTAATGAGAGACCAAACCTATAAAGTAGAAGTCAGTACTAATGTGGCCCAGGTGAGGACTTTAGGCCTAGTCATGGTGGTCTCTGCTAAACTAAAGAATAAATGCCTAATTTCTAAATCTTTGTGATCCAACTGGTTTGATTCAACCATTTGTTCGAACTCTTGCACAGGCACAGATATGCATGTATAAACTAAACTCTGACCTGATGTGGGTCTCTAAAGGGTAATTATTGTTGTCTTGGGATTTTGGAAGTCTGGGATTTGTTGCCAGAGGAAATTTTTGCAGGGGAAGGCACCACTCAGTATGGGGCTGGGCCAAGGATACATCTGGAGAGCAGGCAGTGAAATGGAATTCATTTGGGATGCAGAGATTTCTAAGAATGACCCTGACTGGAGAAGAGTAACCTGCCAGTCTAAGCACAGGCACATAACTCCCAGAGGAGAGGGTAGCAGTGACAGAAGACCTTGTTAGGGGAAAATCAGCATAAGCCTTCTCCATGCAGCACTGCTGCAAGCTATCAATGGCATATTAATGAATAAGCACTCTGAACTTGGTTACAGTCATTATTTTTATACAGCTGTTATTTTCCCTCACTTGTGTTTGGATGGATATCCCCATCAAGTGGAGAGAGGAACTAAAGAGTAGAGAAAATGTAGCTTACGATCCTCACAGTTCCCATGCTATGTTTTTTGTCATTTCTGAAATTTCCTAATCCCTGAGGATTACTGGGAGAGTGCTGAACTATGGCTGATAAGCATTTTTAGATTTGTGGGCCTACATTGTTTTAGCAGAAATTATCTCTATAATGCAGGAATAAAAAAGCTAAGTGATCGTAATTACTCTGATTGACCTTAGGAGGGAAGAATCTTCCTAAATCTGATTCTTGTTCATTAATACCAAGTCACCAAACAGCACAAATATGATCTGGATCAAGTGTCAAATTAAGCAGAACACAGTATGGAATTCATGCTGGGCCTGAGCCAGCTGCAGGAGGACAGACAATATCTAATCCAGCATTTATTATTTTTTACCTTTTTGAACATGTTTATGGGGAAGTGAGTTTTGCCATAGCTCAGCACTTTGCTGATGGGTTTGATACAGCACAGGTTGCCTTAAAACCAACCTGTCTACTATATGGAAGAGTGTTCTTGGTCAGAAGATCTGACCAAGTCTTGTTAGTCATAGGAATTAAAGTTTGTGGGAAGGGCTATATTCTCTTCAATTTTCAAAGCCGTTTTCCATTTCTCTTGCCAGATGGGGAAGTACAGGAAGTCAGGGGCTTTGTGAGCAGGGTTGTGCTCACTACTTATGTTCTTTAAACTGGATTTCTTGCAGTTAGGTATGACTGGTTCCACTCCCTGCGTAAGGGTGCTGGCAAGTATTGCCTGTTCATTGTTTTGCTTACAGTGATAGTACTAGCCTGTGGTCTTGCAAGCACATCTAAATGCCAAATATACAGTTTGATTGTCCCTCCCTCAAACATGATTTTTTCACTGAGAGTATGTGGCTAAACTTAATACATTAAATTAATTGTCAACCTTGCAAACTTGGAATTGGAGATCAGGGAGTGCTGGAAAAGAGCTAAGTGATTTTACAAGTACTTGGCATCATCACATGCTTTGATCTTCTGTGTGACCATAAAACTGAAAGCCATTGCTCTATGCTGCTGGCTTTATCTTCATGAGTTGTGCCATTGAAGTAGATCCTGGACTACTTGAACAGAAAACATGGATTCATGTTGCTAGGTCTGGCTCTTGCTTTGCAGTTCCAAGCTTGCAGCCTAGAGACAAAAGTTCTTTCAAATCAATAACCTGATTGTGCTCCCCTGTTAATCTGTACTGTGCTTGTCATGCCCCATTTCCTGAAGCCTTCCCTCCATCATAGAAAAATGTATTATTTTTGATGTGACAAAGGCATGGATCAACCTTTCCAAGACAAAAGCACTATGAAAACAAGCTGCTTTCATTTTACTGTGGGGTAAATTTACAAGCAGCAGCTTCAGGCAGGTATGAGATGTTGAATTTTGCTTTATTTTAGGATGAAAATTAAGGCAACTTTTTGCCAAGTTTTTATGTGAGGAATAGCTTCTGCATCATAATATCTGCAAGGTTAAAATTACTGCTGTTTTTAGCTGTGAAGGCAAACTGTACATCTAATGATAGAAGGGCATTTTATGTTGCTTTTGTTTCTCAAAAAGCTTGCCCTTTTCCAAATTGCAGGAATATACACATTGCTGAAGTTCAGTTTCCAAAATAGGCTCTTGTCTTACATTTGGAGAGATTAAGTTTGGCTGGGAGCACGGAGAAGCAGCAACTATATGCTGTTTCTATGGGAAGTATTTATAGCTGTTTATGAATGTGACTGCATTCCAATAGTTTAAAAAAGGCATGCTGAACAGGATATACAATGCATCTCCTTATTTGAACTAGCTTTGAAAACACTACCGCCATACTCCTTTTTTTAGCTTGATTTCCTGAGGAAATTTGGCTTTAAAGATCATGCTCTGTGCATGTGCATACGTCTCCTTTTGCTCTTAACTTTTCAGTGCTTTCACTAGTTTTAACCAAATTTGACGGAAGTTCTAAGGACAACTAGTTCCTACAGAGTTTACAAAACTACATGACTCATGGAAGTAAGTACAGCAGATATATTGTTGATGCCCTTGTTGACATAAAGCCAGCAACATAAATGTATTAGTGGGCAGTGAAGACCAGCGGAGAAGAGTGATGCTGTAAATGTTCTGAATGTGGAGGAAAATCTGTGCCTCAAGCATGAACAGTATTAGACATAGAGAGTTGAGCTGTGGAATCCTGATTGATAGGAAACCAATCAGTTTTCATTAGTTTTGCTTCTCAAGGAAGTTTTGTACTGCCAAGAGTTAGTAGTAAAAATATGTCAACAGATCCCATAACCATCTATTCAGCAAATTAATGGGTTTTATATCTGCATAACTCTGGAAAAATTTGCTTTGTATTTAAAAGACATTTATATTTCTAACTCATGTTTTCTGATGACTTCTCTTATGTTAGCCCTCAAAAGAGCTATATAGCTCCCTATGTGAAGCAAAATACATATGTTTTTGCAGCAGAATTGCACAATAAATAAAGTCAGTTCAGCTAAAAAAAGCAGACAGTGTTTATGAAAACTATTTATTTTTCCTCTGGAAATGCAGTATTATGGGGAAAAAAAAATCTGAATTGGTTTTAATCTGCTCAGCACAATCCCATATAGAGCAGAGATACTTGTGGACCTTGGTAATAGGTTTCCGTGACCCAATGTGTATTTGCAGTGGGTTGCTACTTCCCTTCTTCCCGTCAGGGAAAATTCATCTGCAACTCTTCAAATAAAACAAAGTGTCACATCTAAGCAGTAGATCCAAAGAACTAGGCTTTTAAATAAGCACCAGATACCCTGAGACTAGGGATAAAATTGCAAGAATTGGAGAGACTGTATGGCACACAACCCAGTTTCTAGTTTCCTCCTGTGATTTGGCATAGCCAGGAGAGAGACATAGAAGATGAATTGTTCTCCCAGTCTTCCTTTCAGTGCTGTAACTGAAATTATATAGCTACCACTGCTAATTTGGACAACATGGAGCTTAATCGCTTCTTGTTGCCTGACCGAGAAATCTGAAAAACTGTATTTTACTATGTTTTAAGACTTACTAGGACACACGTGAGGTTCTCAGAGTTTTTCATTTTATAACCAAGAAGGTCCAGAAATATAAATGTAACAGTGCACAAATCTACCTCCAACTGAACTCCCAAGCCTTTCCTGTTTTCATTTCCTTAAATTTGTAGTCTATGGGGCGGAGTCCAGTTGGAGGCCTGTATCTAGTGGAGTGCCTCAAGGGTCAGTATTGGGACCAGTATTATTTAATATATTCATCAGTGATTTAGATGAGGGAATTGAGTGTACTGTCAGCAAGTTTGCTGATGACACTAAGCTGGGAGGAGTGGCTGACACGCCAGAAGGCTGTGCTGCCATCCAGCGGGACCTGGACAGGCTGGAGAGTTGGGCAGGGAGAAACTTGATGAAATATAACAAGGGAAAGTGTAGAGTCCTGCATCTGGGCAGGAACAACCCCAGGTTCCAGTATAGGTTGGGGAACGACCTGTTAGAGAGCAGTGTAGGGGAGAGGGACCTGGGGGTCCTAGTGGATGGCAGGATGACCATGAGCCAACACTGTGCCCTTGTGGCCAAGAAGGCCAATGGCATCCTGGGGTGTATTAGAAGGGGGGTGGTCAGTAGGTCGAGAGAGGTCCTCCTTCCCCTCTACTCTGCCCTGGTGAGACCGCATCTGGAATATTGTGTCCAGTTCTGGGCCCCTCAGTTCAAGAAGGACAGGGAACTGCTGGAGAGAGTCCAGCGCAGGGCGACTAAGATGATTAAGGGAGTGGAGCATCTCCCTTATGAGGAAAGGCTGAGGGAGCTGGGTCTCTATAGTTTGGAGAAGAGGAGACTGCGGGGGGACCTTATTAGTGTATATAAATATATGAAGGGGGAGTGTCATGAGGATGGAGCCAGGCTCTTCTCAATGGCTAACAATGATAAGACAAGGGGTAATGGGTATAAACTGGAACACAAGAGGTTCCACTTAAACTTGAGAAGAAACTTCTTCTCAGTGAGGGTGACAGAACACTGGAACAGGCTGCCCAGGGAGGTTGTGGAGTCTCCTTCTCTGGAGACATTCAAAACCCGCCTGGACACATTCCTGTGTAACCTTATCTAGGTGTTCCTGCTCTGGCAGGGGGATTGGACTAGATGATCTTTTGAGGTCCCTTCCAATCTCTAACATACTGTGATACTGTGAATTTCTTTAAAGTGAAAGAGTTTGCCTTCTTTGCACACACAGTGGCATCCCATTTTCATCTTGCTTGGTACTGACACTGCATTCTTGTCTGTCTGCTGAGTTATTGTCTGGATTAATATTCATTAATTATGTTAGCTCAATGAGGCTGTGCTTGGTAAACAGCTTCTTGAGGATGTTACATATTTTCCTGTAAGCGGTGTTTAGCGTCCGGAAGATTAAAGTGTAAGACTATGGGTATAATCCAAATCCAACAAATTCTAACCTTTCTTACGGTGTTTTAGAGGAGAGAGGATGGGTAAGGAGGAAGGGAAAGATGAGATGAAGAAACTACAGAACTGCTCTCACATCCGTAGCAGGGGCTGCCCTGTCGTTATGTTGAGTGGCCAGTAGTGACAAGCCCACAGTACCCAGTATTGCTGGACTACAAATAAAGGGAAAGATACCAACCCAACCTTTTCCTGCTACAACTCAGAACTCCAAGATAAGTTTCTTAATGCTATTCATTTTAATTTACATAATCAGTTTTTCTGAAAATGATTCAGGCATTAAGATGCATCTGAATAGGCCTCTCTCCTGCCTGCAAAGGTAAATCCCTCTGGTGAGCTGAGCATTGGAAATTTAAATCCAGGATGTGGGCTTGGTTGATGCACTGTACTTATGAAGACAGGTACAAATGATTGGGAAGAAAAACTTGCTCTGAATCTCTCTGTGTTCCTATACCCAAAGGGTTTTGCTTTAAAGATTACTAAAGTTTTAACATTATCTTTAGGTAATATGTAAGTACTTAAGGAACCATGAGCAGAGGAAAGACTTTTTTTGAGCACAAACATTGCTTGAGAGTAATCCTTGAAAGAACAAAGGATACTGAGGATGGTGAAAGTTCAATCTGAACTTTCCTTCTCAAACAAGATAATTCAGAAGTCAGCACTTGTTGATGCCAGTATGACTTCTTGCATGACAGTAAAAATTAACTTCATAGATCAGGAATTGTTTATGGAGAGGGAACCCTGTTTGCATCTTGCCTGCTTAAATTGACTTTGTCCAGTCAGAAAACAGAGCTTTTTTATTTTTCCTTTGGTATTTCACTATTCGTTGAAAAACAAGCCCAGTTCTAAGCTCAATGAACTCTTAAGATTGTCGTCTTTCTGAAATTAATTTCTTCTTAAAGGCAGCTACTGCTAGGAGGTTGCAGCTCACACTCTTTACAAAAGTTAATACTTGACTCCATGTTTGAAAATGTTGTTTTAATGCTTGATTCTGTGCAAGCTAGCACAGCAATAGTCATAATTCTGTAAAATTAATTGGAAGTGAAGCAAGCATGTTGAGCTGTTGTCGTGGTTTACGTGAAGTTGTGCTCAAGGAGTCTGTCTTATCATTAGCTGTATTTGACTCCTCAAGTGTACTAAAAGCATGACTACATCTGATACAAACCTTTTGTTAATAGTTGACGTGGGGAAATAGATTATTGTAAGAAAAAGGATGTTCTGAACAGGCCACCTCACCACTTTGATGCACAAGCTCTGAGTAAGAAGGGTTAGTTATCAGGAAAGCTCTCTGCTTGCTCTGAACAAGAAAGGATAAAAGCTAACTACCGACAATCTTCATTTACATACATTATATACCTACAGCATTATTTATCTACAGTATGTATATGCAGTGACATTACATTTGAGCTTTTTTCTGTGGAGTGGTGCACATTGTGTTGTGTAACCTTTCTTTGTGTTCTGATTTTAGGAAAAATTAACAACCTTTTTCACACAAACCATGAAAGAGATGCTCAGTAGAATGTGGGTTAGCCTGACTTTAACAGCTAGTATGTTCATATTAATTAGGGTTCAAGGAAACAAGGTAAGACAAGTAGGGTGAGTGTTTCTGCTAGTCAGCAGGCCTTGTGCTAGATAAACAGCATTCTAGGGAATGCGAGCATTCCTTCCAAACAGCTGGCACAGGGTGGACAGCCTGCTTTGGTGAATTAGCCTGTATATGGAAGAGATTTTTTTTAATTGCATTTGGTTTCACTGTATATTTTTCTGTAGGTGCTGAAAATTTTGCCAGCTTGGTGCCACTGGGATTTTTAAAAGGAAGTGATCTTATTGTTCTACAGCTTTACATATCCATCATGCTGCTTAACTGAATGGGATCTTATGTGTTATTTAGTTTTCATTACATAATTTTTGTTTAGTTCAGTTCAAAAGTCCTTTCTTCCATATTTCCAGTATCTCCTGGGAACTTGTTGAATGAGGAAGAGTATATTTTAAAAATAACCAGAAAGTTTCACATTTGTTTTTGGTTTTTTAAGCCTGGAAATGAGTAATATCTGAGGTAGAACTTTGCAGATGAAAGGTACTTGCAAAGGGACTTAGGCAATGCCCACGTAAGAGACCAAAGGATTTTGCCTGTAGAACCCTGGTATAGTTATTGCTGCTGACAATCTAAGCTTTCCTTAAAGAAAGGGTAAACTTAATGTTCATTTTATGCTAAGAACTAAATCCCTCAGGAAACTGTGAGCTCAATTACTGATATATATTTTTTCAAGTCCTTCCTATTAGTAACAAAAGACTGAACTTAAATGAAAACAATATTTTTTTAATTTCTTTATATATTTCTATTTATTTCAGTTTGATCAACAAAGTCAAAATGTATCAAGAGAGTTATGATGGATTACTGTTCTGAGAAGTCCAGTGCCAGCTGGGAAATAGCAGCTGGAATCTAAGCTGCTACAGTTTTGGTGAAACTGTTCTGGTGCCTTTTCTTTAACTCCATTTATGATCTCATCATGACAGGAACTTGTTATCCATGTGTTAATCTTCTGAGGGGTAGTGTTTACATAGTTAAGATGCTACATAGTTTAGGCAAACGATGCTAAGGAGCTTTTTGCAGCTGCAATTTGGGATATAACAACTCCTCACAATTTGTGTTTGAAGTGGCTAAAGCTGTTTAGCTTTTGTGGGCAGATCCATTAACTCACACACAGTGTCACTTCTGCCCAAATGACAACTAAAATAACTAAAGCTTTCCTCTGACAATAAAATTCTTCTGTCCAGTGTGAGCAAAACAAACCCATTTATGAATAACCTGAATGCAACCAAAGTCTTGAATATTCTGTGCAGTGGCCCATACCCTTGATCATAACCATGAGAGAAAACTAACAAACATGCTATCGATACTGTTGCATAGCTGCAAATAATATTCTGCTTGTAACCTATTTTGCTGATGTTCAGAAAACCAGATCTCAGTTAGACTATCAGGATAAGAGTCCATCTGGGTGATCTCATCTTCCCAAAATAAGACAGAGGAAAAACTTAAGTAATGGTGAGGGTGGGGGCATGCATCCATTGGGGTTCTTTTGAGAATAAAACACTCATTGCTTTTTGCCTTTGAATAGAATTTCAGTAACAAACACTAATCTTCAGTAATAATGTGGGTGCCTGCATAGAGTAAGCATTGGAAGATAACTGAATTCATGGCTGAAGCAGATGGAACCCTTTATAACACTGTCTGAGACAATGTGGGAGCTGCTTTCTCAGGCCCAGGGAGAAGGAAAGCAGTCTTCTGTTTTTACAGAAGAGGGAATATTGTATTCTCTACCATGTCCCTCTCAGTTTCCACTCGAACTCCCCAAAGGACCGTTTGGCTGTTCAGAAGCCTTGGTTTATTTAATACAGAAGGACCTTTCTTTTTCTTCACCAATAATGTTTTGATCTTAGCTGCGATTGAGAAGTGCTTCATTCATTATGACTGCTTGGCAGTGACATAAAGGCATCCAGTGTTTAGCAGGTCTTCTGAATGTACATTGCTTGGAAAGAAAGCTGAGCTTCTTCATGTGTAAACATCTGTCTTAGTCCCGTAATGCCTGGACAGCTGGAAAACATGCAGTGCATTGTGAGTGTGCTCCAAACTTCAGCCTTTAATGTATCTCTTCACAAAACTCAATTTGTTCTACTTCTTGAATTGCTTTTCTTTGACCATGACACTTGAAGGGCTCTGCCGTGTGTGTTCCACAAGTCTGGATCTTGTACTAAGTTATGTTCTGTGCTTTCTGTTTGTGATGGTGCCAGGTATTGCAAACAGCACTGCAAGTGGTGGGGAACATGTTTCCTGTGGTTCCTCACTTTAGGGCTGAGCTCAATGAGCAGGCTACTTTTGAGGAGGTCTGTAAAGCATTAAGTCTATTTGGCCCCTGGTCTAAAGTAGATCAGCTTATGGTCTGAACAGAAAGATAGAAAACATGATAAAGTGTGTGTGTGTTTTGTTTTCACATGTAGAGAGATCTATACAGTGGTACTGTTTGCTTTCATCGGTCCAGGAAGTAGCATGTTTGTGCCTCTGTTACTCTACGCATTGTGGTGTGATCACTTTGCAATCATTTATGAAAACAGGAATTAAATAGACCTAATAATGCTACAATTAGTATGATTCCATTTCTGGAAACCTTTGTCTATCTTGTTCAGGGCTTGCTGGAGGTTAAAAGGCATCATCTCAGCAAGGGACACTAAGTAGCTGTGTCACCTCAGGAGAAGTTGCAGTTATTCATTGCTGCTGAGTGGTGCATCCTGTCATCCTGTCAACACGTGTTGCCTCTTTTGTCCTGTTCTACTGATACTGGCAGTTCTCAAACGTCCTAAATGTCAGGGACTTTCTCCAAGCCTAGTACCTTGATAGGATTACAAAAGAGAGGGTATTGCAAATGCTCTCCCTGCATTTACAAGCATGTATGTATTAGACTAGCTGTTTGTGATTTATAAATGAGTGAAAATACTTAATTTGTCACACTTCCTCCAAAGCTGCATTTAATGAGAATGAAATTGCAGATCTAACCCAAGAGAGTGAATATGATACAGTATATTTTCCAAGAGAATTAAATGTAATTACCTGGAGGCTGTCCATATAAATACCTGTATGAACTATGGCTGGCTGCTTTTTGGCAAGGGCATGCACTTCTGAGGTGTGGTGTTCCACTCTGTGGTGCCAGATCCTGTGGATGCATAGGTAAATTTTTAGCACGCCTGTCGGACTTCTTAGGTGGCTTAGGTTTAATTTCTAGAGCATATTGGGTAATAGTGATCATGTGAGGCAGAGGATACTGACAGCCTATGTAACTTCTAACAGTGAGGTACATGGTCAGCTTATGCAGCAGCTGAGCAGTGTTTCGTGGAGCACTGCTTGATTGTGGGTGCCTAAAAAAGGGCATTGGTGTCATGGGTGTCTAAAGTCTGCTCACTTTGTTTGGATTTTTGGCTAAATCTTCTCTGCTATTTTCTAGCTTCTTAAGCCATACTAACACCCACTTTGTAGACTACTCCAAGGTTTTTCTCTTCTTGCCTTACATCCTTGATCTGACAATTTATTTTGGAAAAACTGGGGATTAAGTGGCATTTCCTTGAATTCGCAAGTTCTAAAATAGTAGGTATTTCCTTGGAAGGAATGCTGTTAGGATGTTTGACAGAAATTGGTAAATCTAATGACCTTTGATTAAAGCCTGCTGCTGTACGATAATATAGACAAAGACAATTTTGAAGACAGATTCAGAAGCCAGGAATTTAGAAACCATTTTCAACATTTCAGCCTACACAGATTATTAAATAAAGGATTTCAACAACCGAGGCAATGTTTTTGTTTGCAAAAGTGGGTGCTTAGTACAGTCGGATGATGAATTAAGGACAGCCGGAATATATCAGAATATACTTTCCCACACACCCAGAACGATTCAGCATTAATACATTTTCATCCCTTTGTAATTATTTTCTCTTTGCAGCTCTTTTCAGATTGTTACCATCTGTAATTGTGACACTTTTACAAGAAAATTGATTTAGTCAATTCAGTTTCTGTGATTTTTATTATTGTTATCATTGTTTCAATTCCAGAACCTTCTAACTTGGCTTGAATTCTTCAAACCTTTTATATTGTGCAATCAATAACCAGCTTTTTTCTTTTTCTTTTTCTTTTTTTTTTTTTGTCAGAAACCTGCTTTTTTTGTTTGTTTGTTCTTAAAAGTTAAGATAGAGTTAGAGGCTCCCTAACTGACAATGGTCAAGTGTTCTGGTGACATTCCAATAAAGAGATGAGCAGTTTTGCAAATTAAAGAGATTGCGGACTAAGGAAGCAGTCATTAAATAGCTGTTTTTCAAAGTTGTGTATTGAACAATGGGAAAAATATCTTTATTGTAAACATGTACGAATAAGGCAGGCTTTGGGGATGACTAAATTGAATTCTTTCAGGAAAAAGGTAGTTTGAGAAACCGTATCCTTTGAAAACCCAGTCATTTGGTGCTAGCTACCTCTAGTGAGATGCTGAAGTGTGTTGCTCCCATTGAAGTCAAGGAGATTGAAGTCCATTAACACATTCAGGAGCTATTGATAGAAAATTATCATAGGTTTAATGAGACCATCAGAAAGTAGGTGAAAGATTTTTTTTTTAGTGTCTTTGAAACAACCCAAAACACTATTTGAAATGAATGCATCTCCAATCAATTTTTCTATGCTGTATTTCACTGAAAACTAGACTAAAACCAATTTTTGAATAATTTTCAAAATAACTTTTGAAAATGCCAATTCACAAAAACCAGCAGGGGTTACATTCTTGTTTAGTGAAGGCTAAGAAAAGACTGCTTCTAGTGAAATAAAAATGTCGGTGATTTTGAAAATTGCTTCAAAGTAATGTGAACATTTCAAATAAAATAATGGGGAAGCATTTCTTCTGCAAGATGAAAAAAGAATTAGTGATGATTTTCCAGCAATGCTGTTTCAGTGACAAAAATGTTGTGGGGACTATTTTAATGTTAAATGTGTACTCTGGTGGGAGGGTGGGGAGGGATGGGAGAAAAACCTTCTCTGTGACAGAGAGTTGAATTGTGTGATTGCTTTGTTTGCTGGTGCATGTGGCATAATATTTTTAAAGAAATATGCTTGCATATCTAAGTCACATGGATCTAGCTGCCTGTCATCCGATTGTTTTCCCAATTTGTCTAAGCCTCTGTCCTGAATAAGTAGCTCATGTGCAAGCTCTGGATTGTAGTGAATCCTAGGCTTTTGAGAACTTCTGGATTTGGCATGGGACAAGATGCTTGTGGATTTGCAGTTTCCTACAAGAGCTTTCCTGTACAAGCTGGTGTCTGTTGGAGGAGGTAATGGTTGATTGATTCTTATTCCAGCACTTACAGTGTGAGCACCAAAAGGCATCCAGCCTCCAAAATCATCAATCTGATGGGCAAAGCAAAGCAAGACATTCTTTTACAGAAAGATAGGACATAGCAGATGTCATCTGCTATGATTACAGATAGGTGATGTATTTTATGTATTGCTTATACTTTCTGGGAGAAATGTGTGTTATTTTTACTCTGTTGCACTATTCGAAATAGTGATTTCAGTAGCACATGAACATTAAGTGTGTGTGTTAAGATCAGACCTTACATCTGTAGTGGCTGCAATGTGAAAGTCAAACATAAGAGCAAATAGTGAAGTGATTTACAGAGAAAACCTTGTGATGTTCTCAGCAGCTTCAGTGATGAAGCAATTGCTGTAGGTTAAAATGGTTAAAAAGATGAGTGTACAGATGACATGATGAAAAAAACAAAGAAGAAAGAAGAGGCCTAGAGTGTAATTTATTTCAAATAGAGCAAAGACGAGAGGGTAGCATTGGCACCAAAAATGGTTTGAATGATGAGCCTTCCTGTAAGTGATGAATGTAAAATGGCTTGCTAATGATTAATGCATATTTCATATTAATAAATCATATTAATTGTTCTCTTCCTCTTTCCCTTTACATTTTATTTCTTCCTGTGGATAAAAAGCACTCTATATGGGTCCAAAACCCAAAAGATGTCTAAGAGATGCTTGAGTCTAGATAATATTAAAGGTGATCTAGACAAAAATCTTACATTTCTTGTAAAACAGTGAATCTGTGTTGAGAATATTCTCATGTTTTACTAATTCTTGCTGCTTCCATATGCAGTTTTCTAATATGTAGCTTTTGTATCTTCATACTGTTACATGACATTGCATTATTTACAGCCATTAATTGCTATGGCTGTAATGGATATGGATTATGACTCTTGCATCCCAGTGGGACATAGCATTGAGATAAATATGAAAATACAAACTTTAAATAAAAAAAAAAAAAGCAGAAGACAAGCACATTTTCCAGAATTTTTCTGAAACTGTAAAAGATACAAGCTAACAGAAGAATTTAAGCCAAATGTAAAAGATGTACTTATGAACAGATAACGTAAAACATAATGTACATAATATGATGTAAGTCATGGACTATTTTGGAGTCAGAGTAATAATAGATTTGAAAAAAGCCTGAAGATTTGTTTGTTCATCCAAGACCTAAATCAGAGAAACTTGTCCCCTAACATTTCAGGTTTGTATGGAAACAAACCCTTGAGATAAGCCTGTATTTTGGAATGTAAGCATCTACTCAATACTCTACTGAAACTCATAAAGGCACAAACGACACCCCTTGGAAAAAAGGAGGGTAAGGTAATTGCAGTGTTAGCCTGCAGTGACCTCAGACTTGTTTCTCAGTTTGTCCTCAATGTCTTGAGGTAAGTTAAGCAAAGTAGTTGTACATAAGAGTGGGTGAATAGCTCCACCCTGGTCCCTCAAGTATTTTGAAGATGATTGTTGGGCACCAGGCACTTACTTGCCATTTCTGTCCTTGAAAATTATTCCCATTTATTAACTACAGTGAAAACACCCAAAAGACAATTTGCACATGTGGTTTTCATCAGAAAACATTCCAGAGTACTGCAAAATATGCAGTCTTGCAAGCTGTTCCTCATGTGAAGTTCTACATGAAGTTAAGATACTTGCGTTAGTAAGAACTGCTTACCTTAATAGGATGTTGGGGGATTAAGTCTTCAGTGCACTCCTGAAGTTTTCAGCTTCTTGTTTTTTGTTTCATATAGCTCCCTTTAATGGTCACCTCCAACTACTCCTAAGTTTAAGACATGAAGTTTAACAAATTTTGTAAATTGAGATACTAAGAAAACCAGAGAGAAGTAGATTAGAATGGTCTGATTTGGATCATACTTCTATCATATTTTTTTACTCCTTTTATTGAGGAAGAGTGTGTTGGTGAAACACAAAGGCCAGGCTATTGTGTAGGTTTTAAGGTGGGGGTTGGTGCTGGTGAAGGTGGGCGGTTGTCATCTCCAGCAACCCTGTAGATTTCAATTCTAAAAAACTTGAACAGTTTTTAAGGAAGTACTTAATGGTAAAAGAGGTGAAAATAAGCAAACTGTGGCCACTTTCTAGGCAGCTGGATCATTAAGAGAAGACCTAGATTTGGAAGTTCAAGTGGAAAAAATGAAGAAAATCAGAATCACAGAATGGTTGAGGCTGTAAGGGACCACTGGAGATCATCTAGTCCAAACTTGCTGCTCAAACAGTGTCACCTCGAGCATATAGCCCAGGATTATGTCCAGACAGCTCTTGAATATGTCCAGTGAAGGAGATTCTACAGCCTTTCTGGTCAACCTAGTCCAATGCTCAGTCACCCTCATAGTAAAGTTCTTCCTCATTTCAGGTAGAACTTCTTGTGTTTTAGTTTATGCTCATTGCCTCTCATATCACCTGGTACCACTGACAAGAACCAGCCCCTATCCTCCCTTCAGATACTTATACACAGTGATCAGATCCTCTCCCAGCCTTTTCTAGGCCGAAGAGGTCTAGCTCCCTCAACCTTTTCTCATATGAGAAACTCTCCAGACCCTTAATCATTCTAGTAGCCCTTTACTGGACTTGTTCCAGGAGCTCCATGTCTCTCTGGGTTGCAGAGCCCAGAACTGGACACAGCATTCCAGGTGAGAATTCCCCAGGGCTGAGTAGAAAGGGAGTATTACCTCCCTCGACCTGCTGGCAATGCTCTTTTTAACACAGCCCAGGATATCATTGGCCTTCTTGATCACAAGGGCACATTGCTGGCTCACAGACAACTTGATGTCCACCAGGACCCCCAGGTCCTGCTCTGAAGAGCTATTTTCCAGAAGATCAGCCCCCTGCCTGTACTAGCACATGGAGTTATTCTTCCCCAAATGCAGGACCCTGCCTCTCTGCCCAACTCTCTAGCCTGTCTGCACCATTCTGAATTGACAGCACAGCACTCTGGGGTATCAGCCACTCCTCCCAGTTCCATATTGTCAGCAAGTAATTTGCACAGTGTCCTTGAAGCTCTTATTTCTCATGAGGAGTCTCCCATTTAAGGATTGATGACACCTAAGTCTGATTAATCTTTGGTATGTGAGGAAGTGGCAAAAATACATCCTTAAAAGAGTAAAGCCCTATTTCATTCATAGTGTTATTTGATACACTACTACCTTTCCCTGATACTGCCTCTTAATAACAAGTTAACTACTGAAACTGCCTTAATGAAGGTAGGACTCAGGCTGGTCTTGTGCGTGTACTAAAGAGCTTGATGATGTCTTGAGGCTGGTGGACAGTTGTGGGCTATTTCTTTCATCAGCAATGATTATTCTGTTCTCAGCAAATTTATGAGTTTATTAACACTGTTGAATGTCACTTCTGTATCATCTAGAAGAAGGAAAATATAGAGTCTGTGAATAGAATTTTTGTTAATCTTATTCTTTTTCATTGTTAGCCCTAAAATAAGTCTTCAATTTGAGTTATTATAAAATACACCTAATTAATTTGTGTTTAATGTTTTATCAAGATAGACATTATTTTAAATGTGTTCTAAGAAAGAGATCAGCACCCTGAACTATTTGTTGCAAATACACTATACAACCACCAACCTACTTTCTATCGTTTGCAGACAAAGCCTGTTATCTCTGACTGTGCTGGTTTTAAACATTAGGTGCATTTATTTTGGTGTATGGATTATTCATGGCAGGCTCATTTCAGTTAGACAATGCCTGTGATATATAATGGATTATCCAGTTCATATGTTTGGGGTTTTTCCTCCCTGTTTCCTCTTTGGGTGACTGAAGCTCTTTTCAAAGAAAGGAATAATGGTTAAAATTTGTGAAAACATCATGAGCCAAAAGTATTTCACAAACGGCCTGGAAATGATCTGCATACAATGAAGAATGCAACCCGGTGAATAGTATCAGAGCCAACTCATTTAATTACTTAATTCTGAATTAGTTCACTGTTTGACCAGCTCTACTTATTTTATCAAACTAGTATGTGTTGTAGGCCAATTCTTTTTATTTCCTCACTGTAGCTATATGTTGATCTGACTCCACTTACATTGACGGAATTCTAATTCCCTTGCAGAGATGTAAATGATGAGAGACGTGCTTTCTGCATGCAATTGTCAAACAAACATGATCCGACTCTGTACTGGGTATTGTGTTTATGCTACTCTAGTGCAGTAATGACAGCTGAGACTGGCTCAAATCTTGCTTTAATATCACAATGGCATCCCAGAGCTCAGTTATGGAGAATGGTTTACATGCAATGTTTATTTAAAAGAACATGAACAAATATTCTAAATGTTTTTGGTCTATTAGGTACTACTTCTTATTGACTAGAGTGGTGACGTGGTACAAGACGACCCACTAGATTCTATTTGATGAGTTAACACTTGAGATTTGGAAGAATTTGAAGTTGTCTACTTTCTTGGCAATTACCCACAAGACTGAGATTTGAGAAAGCTTCTTGATGAGAAAAATGTAAGCAATGATTATACAAGAAGTGTCTGTCATGAAAAATCTTAGAGATTTTGGCTCGGTGGTCAGAAAACAAACCCATTTCCTGTGAGTTTAGCAACTCTGTCATGAATTATCTCAGTTTGTTTAACACAGTTTTCAAAGGTGTGTTTTTTGTTAATACTGTGTATGCTAAGTGCTACAATTTTCCTGACAGCTTGGATAAGAAGTGATGAACACAGTGAATAAGCTCCATCAAATAGGGCCAGGAATTATATCTGTTCTAGTAATGTCAGCTCATCTTAATATTGCATTACTTGGCACTATACCTTAATCACATTTTAGAGCTTTCTTTCCCTGTCCCCCTTCTTTCTCCAAACTTCTCCAACCCCCCAAAAAAACCCTCCAAAGAATCATATTGTCTTACACTTCTGTCACATTTCTGTATTCTTCTTGGTAGAATCCAAAGGGATAGCAGAGAGATATGGAATAGATGATCAAGTTACAGTGTTTCTAAAGTTTATTCCTTGAGAAAGCTTCATCTTTTGGAGACTTGCAATAGATCAGCTTTTTCTTTTTTTTTTTTTTTCTTTTCCTTTTTTTTTTTTTTTTAATTCATTATTTCTTGGCAGGTTACTTGTTTTCCAGTGGATGCTGTTGCCTTTACTGTAAATGACCATTCAGAACTTTGAGCACAGCAAGAATAATGTGTCTGTTTGGCTAGGAGACTTGAGCTTAGGGATAATCTTCTACCTCTTCTCATACAAAGAGATCTGTTAACAAGCCAGCGCATTACTCAGATGCTGGCAGCAGAGCACCTGCATTTTAGAATGAGGCCTAATTTAAAAAATATCCATCAACTTGATATGTCAGGTAACTGTACCTTACTGCAAATAAAAGTCCTATTTGCTAAGTCCTGAAGACTTAGTTCTTTTAGTATAGATTCTTCTGAAGGTTCAATAGGCATAACTTTTTAATTAAACACAAAGCATGTTTCCTGTGTTACTGGTAAAAATACTATTGGTACAAGGGAAAAAATAAGTTTTGTTCTATCTTTCATGAACTAAAATAGAATTGTTTTATCTCCTAAACGGAGTAAATCTGAAGGTCTGGATATTAGCGGAATCAAGTATGGTCTCAGCCTAGTTTCACTGCTTATTTTCTTATGTGTATGTGGCACGAGCTGGAGATGTGATATAAAAGTGAAGAAACTTTCCACAATTTATATGATCCCTCCAGCTTTGAGCTAATTGCACTTTCTAGTTTTCATCCATTCATGCTGAGATTTTTGGGTCCCTGTCAGTGCAGGGAGCTATTTAGATAAATCTATGTGTTTGTTTAGACAAATCACAGAGCAGTAGTAGCTTGTGCAGTTTGGTGTATATTTCAGAAGTAGGGTCTTCATTTGATTTATATCCACAGTTGCATATGAACATAACCTCTCTATTCAGCAGCTGTCCCTGCTGGGGAGAAAGACAGAAGAGAAGTTTGCAGGAATGGAATTTGGGAAAATTTGCACTAATTTAAGTAAACTCTTACTTTCTGCTGCTTTTAATAATGGGTATCATATTCCACATATATTGCCTAGCTCAGTTGCAGGAGCATTCTATGTCTAGAAGGTAAGGAGCATTTTCCTTTTTTTCAGGAAGTGCTTCAGGGGCAGAGGAGTCATAGATCCTCATGGAAGGGAATGGTCTTTAGCCATCATTAATCTGCTTCCATTCTGAGTATGACCATGCATGGAGATGTAGCTATGCAGGGAATTTACTTCTCTGAAAATGGCTTACCTAATTTTTCACTTTCAGATAAGGTACTGAATGAGATCATACTCTCATTAAGGTATGAAGTGAGATGATGATCCAGGCAAGGCTGAGAGAAGCAGTCCTAGCAATCATGAAGTCACTTTATTGTTAATGGCACGTTGTACAGTTTTTCCTTCAGTTTACTCCATCACTTTCTGTTAGGAAGATAAAGCCAGAACTGCTTCTGTAAATGAAAATAAAGTTCCTCTTCCCGTACCTCTGTGCTGTAGGTAGCATGACCATGCAGCAGAGGTTATGCCACCCCAGAAAGAGACTCAGCATCTGTATTAGCTGCCAGAGACAGACCAGACTTCCACTGACAATTCAAATGGATCTTCTGGTTGGAGAACCTCCAGCTGAAACAGCCTTCTTTTGTCTGAGCTGAAGTCCTATTCTCTTTGAGTAGGGCTCTTCTCTCATGGCTACGAAGTCATTTCTGTTTTGGCATTTTCCCTGATGTTTTTATGATACTTATTTTAATGTACTACACATTTTTCATTTTGGGACAGTGCTCAAAAATTTGCCCATAAATGCCACTTCAGCTGGGTGAATGCTGCTTTTTATCACTGCATTGCTAAGGGCATTTCTGTTGTTTCCCACTGCATTGGTTCTTTGATGTTGAAACTAATTTCAGCACAGACACAATGGGTTAATATTTTCCTGTTTGTTTGTGTAGTGATTGCAGCTCTGAGACCAACCTGTAGCTGGCAACAGAATACTGGCGTTTTGTAAGAGGTATGTATAAAGACCTGCACATATTTATGAGTGAAAAATTCGGGGGACAGAGGGATACAAGATGGGAAGGAGGAAAAACTATGGATATTGTTTGAGGAAATACAGTCAAAAAGGAGAAACGTTAATTTTCCCATTTCATGCCCTACATCATTTTTCAATGTGCAGCTTTTGGCACATGGAAAGGTCTCTTTGTTTCAATGTGCCTGGATAAGGAGTGTGCAACCTTCAATAGACTCAGCTGGGATACACAGCCCAGGATCTTGAAGAGGGGGTGAAGGCAAAGAGGCAGCGCATATTGTCCTGTGAACAGGTAGCACTGAACCATCTCATGGCCCACTTCTATTTCTGCTTTTCCAAATAGAAATTAAATGACAACAGCCTCTTCTTTGGTCCCTTTAATTTCATCTCCATTCCAGATTAGCTGTACTGAACAGTGGGGGAAAAGAGGCAACCTTTTCTCCCCTGACCCACCTCTGTTAGAGGCTTATGTTGGTAGCACAGGAGAATCAATCCCCTTGCTTCACTGTTGGGGCCTGCCAGTGAGATTAGTCCAGTGAGATTAGGAACAGCAAGACAGCTTTAGTCCATGTTGAGGCTGTCTTCAACAGCAGGGCTGCCGAGATTTTCTTTACAAGCTTCTGTATAAAAGGCCTCACCACAAAAATGCCTCTTTGTCTTTTAAACTAGCTTAAGCAGATATTGTAATTAAAAACTACCAATGGCAGTACATAGGGCACTAGAAACCCTTTCTCTGTGGCAGTTTCTCAGCACAAATGCTTCTGTGTGGTTGTGGTCACATGTTTGATTGACTTGGTTCCCAAGCTGATGTTCACAGTACTGTATTCATCTTGTTCAGATGACTGTGACATGCTGCCTGAATGCACTGATGCTGACAGTGAATGTGAGAAGAACCAGACAGTTGACAGCATCTCCATTTTTCAGAGCTGATGTAGGATGATCTGTCACATGGTGCTAGGCCGCAGCCTGTCATTTGTACAGCTACAACTGTAATGTGGGTAAAATGAGGAGAAATGAGAGAGAAGTGACAAGAGGAAAAAAAAAAGGGGAGAGGGGGGAAAACTATTGATACCCACTTCCTCTTACAAGATTGCACAGTATTTTTTTGTTTGAATGAATGTGATATTCATCCCATATCTCCGATCTACCTTCTAATTCTATGGGTTGGAACAGCACTGTCAGCCTGCCCATGCCTGCTGTTCAGGGTAGCGTGTCTGCCGAGGGCAGGTATCAGAGATCCTTCAATCTGATCCTGTGCCACATCCATTATGGCTGGTAGAGAAGCCTTTCTCATTGTTGCTTGGAGTGCAGAAGCAACAGTAGCCAAAAACTATGGAGATTAAAAGAAAATTATTATGTCTAAATAGCCATACTCTCAAGCTGGGAGCTGTAACAGCCCTTGTATATTTTGTACGAGGTACAGAGGAAGGAGACCCCTAATGATGTATTCAATACTACCATTAGGCACTTAAGATGGATTACAGGACTTTTTCTGGCAGGAAATTAATAGGCGATTCAAGCCACCTTTCCAGGATAGGCAGTCTGAGGTCTTCATACAGTTACTGGGGAGACAAGTATGGGAACAAGTAACTCTGTGTATACAGTTCTTTAGCTGGATTTTCCCCTGTGCATCAACTAATGCTGTTCCTTGTTTGGCTGTCCTTCCCTGTAATTTGGAAATAATAGTTCTTATAGCATTGGACTGCTCAGAGCTGCGAAGGGGAAACATAGCTACATTGTAAGGGCAGTATTCAGAAACGTATCTTCCACTTACCTTCTGCCTGTTTCCCCACCTATTTCCATATGACCCCAAACAGGAGGATGAACACAGTGGTAGAGGGCTGTGGCATGAGCTGCACTATCCTAGGCTTTTTGCCTAGGACTTGTGAGCCTGAGTGATGTCTTGGGAGTCCCAATTGTCCCACTACTTCATTTTTACTCTAAGTGGTCTAAATGTGCAGGGAACACGATGTGCACTGGCTACCACACTGGCAGCTTAGGATAGGAACGGAACAAGGCTTCTGTCCATTCCTCTCATTCTCTGTTCACCTTCTCACAAGCAAATGGAAAGTCAATGCCACTCAGCTTACTCCTCTCTGGTTATGAGGGTCAGCCAGTTCGCACAGGGATGCTTGTGTAAGGAAGGTGTTCTTGTGCATCCTTAAAGTCTTCCTTGAATCCATAAATCGTATTCTTCTGCCTAACTTGGGTTAAAAAGAAAGCCCCATGATGTATGTGGTAGTTCTGTGACAAATGTTACATTTTTCTTAGTATCATATTCTTCTGTTGAGATGACTGGGCACCACCTTGACAATGATGAATTATTTACAGCAGACCAACAGCCATTTATCCTGTGGTACCATCTGCCATAAAGATCACATTTTGCCTTAGCAGTTTCCTCCCTTTGTTATTCTTTGAAACAATATTTGAAGATTTGGAAGCAGTGAGGAATGGTTAACCACCTCTGGGCCATGGTTTCAGTGGTATGTTCAGATGCTCCTGGACAACAGTGTTAAAGGTTAAATGCTCTTGGCATTTGATGGGAAAAACTCTAACAAAAGTGAAGTGAATGATGCAAGCCTAGCATGAGCTTTAACTGTTTAGGATGTTTCCCATGTGCATCCCTGGCTGGTCTCCTTGGTATAAGGGTCATGTTGTGGGCAAGGAGGAGGTGTGACTGGAGCAGAGCTGGCAGATGGTCCCTTGAAGGTCGTTTCTTGTTGCTATCTCCTGTAGTGATGCCATATGCTGTGCAGGGGGATGTTTCCTTCCTCTTCATGGAGTGTAACCTCATCAAAACAGTAAGTGCAGCATACCATCAACTCTCAGCTCTTGAAGTTTCTGAATAGGTCTGTGGCATTAAGACATTTTTTTAGTATGTTGTCAAAGAGTATATAAAATAAATATGTTTGAAAAGAAATTTAGAAACATCTGTCCATGATGAAGGTGGAGGTTTTCTCTTTAGTGATTAAACCTTTTTCTCTTTAAATTCTCTTTCTGCCTATAAAATATTTTTTGGGGTTTTGTTTGTTTGCTTGTTTGTTGTTTTTCTTCCCCACTAAGATCTTTCTTTGTAACTTGTGAACATCCAGAGGATGGACAGTGTCACAGAAGAGATTTGGGGGAACTGAATGTCATCACTGCCTTTGGAATCCTGTCCGCTCCTCTTAGCTCTCGATAATGGCAAGTATTTCCAACAGAAAATACCTGAAGAAAATGCTCATACCAACTGGGATTAAGCAGTGTGTAAAACAGAAGTTGGCTGTCACCTGAATGCCGTTGGTGTTTCTGAGCTGCTTGTGCAAATTTTGCTTCATCTCATAGTGAATTCTTTCTAAAACTGAGAGTCCCATGGTGAAAGCATGTGAAAACCATTGTACAATACATGAGCTTTAGAAAAATTCTTCCATTTCCCTCCTCCCCCCCTTTTTTTTAAGTTGTTACTAATAACATCAAGAGAAGATTTTTATCCTAAAAGAATAAATGGAGACATAAATGAGTTTAAAGGTACAAATCCTCCCATACTTTTTTAAGCAAATTTTTTTTATCAAAGTATAAGGAACAATTTATGAGTAAAGCAGTAAAGCAAGATGTATTTGCTCATTCAAATGACTTGAGCCCTTTTAGAAAGGGCTTGACTGTTTTAGCATTATAACACCTAATGCCACTGGTATTAGTGTTTAATATCACTCAATCGTCAGTGCTGGCTGTGACCTGCTTGGCTCAGACAATAACTACAACCCCAAGCTTCACAACTCTTTAGAGAGAGGAAAAGTTTTTGTGAAGTGATCCAATTCACTTTACCAGGACTAAGATAAAGATCCAAGAGTTTCTAGTAGCCAGGCCACCAGTCCTCAAGGCCTTGTTCTACTCTTCTCTTTCACTTTTTAGCAAAAGAGAAGAGCTCTTTTTAGAGTTCTTTTTGCTCTTTAGGCTTCACTGACTTATCTCTGTCAGTCTGTTTACAGTTTGCTATTAAAGTTATTCTTTGAACACAATGTTTCATGGGCTGCACAGCCAATAGGTGGGGTTAGGACTGCAAGGACTGTACGCGAAGTTAACAAATCAACTATTAAACTAGTGATATTTGGTACAACTATTTAAAGTTTTAATTTTTACCTGTGGGCCATAATTGAACACTGGCAGTGTGTACAGTTATACAACTTTCTTAATATTAAATACTTATAATTAACTTATTCTTTGTGTAAATAATAATCTAGCTATGGATATAGTTTCATTTTGCTTAATTACTAACTGATGCCTTGTTAAATACCTACGGTTTTGGAGTGGAAGATGATAGTGGTATGTTCCACAAACTACATAGCTTATGTTGCTGAACTGACCCTTTCCCTATCAGTGTTTTTTTTGTTTGTATTCTAAAAAATATATCCAACATTCATGCAGCTTCCTTGGTCACTTCTGCCTCTGTAGCAGGGCAATGTTTTTGTAACTTGATAAGATCAGACGTGGAAACTTCAAAGATTAAAGGAAAACAGTGGTCAAATTAAATTTTGATATTTTTCTCTGACCTTGAAAGATTATCAAGCACATTCAGGTAGATGCAATGGGCAAAAAAATAGAAGGTGTGGAAATTTAAAAATCCTAGTCTAACTTATATTTCATTTTCCCACTCTAGAATGGCAATTTGAAACACTGATGTGGTGGCATTCCTGACCAATGAAACTGCTGTTTTAGCTACTACATGAGTGACGAATAGAAGTAGTAGAGTCAGCATGCCTCAGCATTGCCTGGTCATTGTCATTCTGGGGCTCCAACACTGCTTCCATAGACAGAGACTTTGCAATTTTTGAAAGGATGCAGTTCTGAAAGAGAAAAAAAAAGGGTACTAGTGTCATCATAATGGTTAGATTCAGGAAGCAGAGAAACTAGCTTACACCTGCAATAGATCCACCACCGTAGTGCTGGACTCTTGTAGTATGTCCTGTGAAACGTTTCATTTAGTATCAGCAAAAAGCCAACCGATGCACCTTAAAATGCCCTTTTCCAGTTTCTTCTAACCCAGGTGAGCCATATTCTTGTCTGTTGTGAATATGGACAGTGGATGGTTTGAGTATTTAGCTGCTTATATTAGGCATGAGTGCAATTCAGTTTCATTACTATTTTGTATTGGCTGATGCAAAGCTCCATTAATTTTTTGCACTGATTTGTTGCACTAGAAGTCAGAGGAAGAATCAGTGAGATTGTGTCTAAATAGCAGCATAATTAATCTCCTATTATATAGCAACTTTGTCTCATCCCACAGGACATGCAAAGGATTAAAAGAGCCTGGTATAAGAGCAATGCAAAGATTGCTCACACATGCATGATGACTACTTCTAGAATAGAGTGTGGCAACTGTGTAATATCATATGTCACTAGTGTACAGTAGCAAAAACTAATTAAACTAATTTATTCAACAGAATCAGCAGCAAGACTTTTTTTTTCTCTTCACGTGGCAGAACCTGAGCTGGTATTTGGCTAGCATGCTGGAGTTGATGTGCAAATGCTGGCACAAAAATTACTTTGGTCAGGCCTTTGATAACTCATCTAAAAAGTGAAGTCTTCAGCAGTATACCATGTACTTTTAGCATGGCTTACTTTGTAGTGTTTTTGCTGAAGGAAAAAGTGATCTCCTTCCTATGAAGAAGATAGGGTATAGCCTGGCCTTCCTCTCTTTACGGAGAGGAGTTATAGGGTTATATATACTATATATAGTAGGGTTATAGCCAATAACCCAATATAGCCATAGTTTAAGATGTGTTGCTGAGATTTCCTTAGGTTTCAGAAAATTTGTTATTTGTTGACAGCAACTCCTGTGTTTAATTTGGCTGGGAATGTTGTAAGTACTAGAATTGGCATGGGATATGTTGTTGGTGGAGAAGGATGCTAGAAAGATGTGGAGAACCCAGGTACAAAGCCCCACGTGGGTGCTGAAAGTTAGGGAGATACAATTCAACCTCAGCAGAAACACTACTGAGTGTATTGGTGGAGCATCTCAATGTGAAAAGGCTACCTGTAGCACCTGCTCCCTATGTCTGTTTTCCTGAGCAGCCAGTTTCTTCATGAAGTGAAGGTCTCTGTGTTAATGGGTGTGTATGACAATGTAATGTGACTTTTGGAAGGATTACAGCAAGTTCTGAATGATACATGAAATGAGAAATCCCTGCCTGGTGCAGAGAAAGCATGTACAGCGCTCGATGATACACTGCCAGCAGTTCTAACAAGGGGCTCCTTCACAGATTTTCCACCTCAATCAGCAATGCAGTTGACATCCCCTGAGCAAAATCTGTCCTGTACTTCTTTTTTTTCTTATTCTCTGTACAAGCAAAGAAAAATTCTTCAGCTTCATAGCTTACACACTGCCTAAAATAATTACTCAAGAATCTGTCTCTGCTTCCAGTTGTGCCAGCATCTACTGGTAAGTATTCTCTCCCCACAATTGATTCAGGCTCTTTCAGATACTTTCATGGTAAAATTATTCTCCATACACTGAGAGAATGGGGCAGGCAAATCTCGATCAGCGATATAGTCAATGATGTATAACATTCACTGGTCAAGTCCAATGCAAGGATTAGTGAGGAAGTAAGCAATAAGGCCCGATAAAGAGTGATCATCTAGTTAAATATTTGTGCTCCAGCAAAACAGTGTTTTTTAATACAGCCAAGCCCTAGCTAGTATATATTGGAATGGAGAATGGAGTAAGTCACATTTTGGAAAGCAGTTGCTAGTGGAAGGACTTGGGTGGCATCACAGATAATTTTTTTAACTTGAATTTTTGCTGCTTTGCTATGGCAAAAAGAGCTGATGTGGTCCATGAAGATGAGAAACAATACTGTTTCTAAGCTTCCTCCTCGGGCGATGTGTCCTGTTCTGCTCAAGCTGGGCTGTAAAATGAGCTAAAGACTTGAAAACAAGCATTGGGATGAGGGACTTAAAGAATTCAGATTATCCATTCAGCTAATTTAAGAGGAGGCTGAGAGGTCACTCTGCAGAATATACCTGATAGCAGAGGCTTTTCCACCTGGCTGATAGAAGCGGAAGTTCAGTTAATTCAGTCTTGAAATGAGAAGCTGCTTTCTGGCTGCGAGGTCTGTTGAACGTGAGAGTGTCCCTTTGGGGAAGGGACAGAGAGAGAGAGAGTTGTGATCATTTCTAGCCTTTTGATAAGCCTGGGGTTGATGTCTGTGTCCCTTTGCAGCTAGCCTTGCTTGTCGCTTTACATAGGGTAAAACACTGCACTCAAAAGGTTATAGCTAGCAACTCCACATTAAGACAATTAATAGACGTATATGTCATGGCCCAGATTTCCAGTGAGCTATCTGAAGATGATCAGGGTAGATTTAATCTCCTCACTTGTGCAATGAACAAAGATTTCTGCATGCTGCTTCTTTTCATTGTTATTAATTGCTTTCCCCTGCAGCATTAGAGATTGGCCAGAGCAGAAGATCTCCTTGTAGGTAGAGAGTGATTACAGATTGTCTTAGTTGGTTTGGGAGGGAATTTTCCCTGACTCAGGTTGGCAGGTTTTGTGGATCTTTCACCTCACATAGCATGAGGTGTGGTTCATCTGCTAGGATCATTTGTGTACATCTCAGATGATTAATTCCTTGCCACTGCAGGGCTTCCTTAAGTCTTGCCAACCCTGTGTGCATGGCATATAGTCTTCTAAGCACAGAAGTGCTTTTCCCTCACTAAAATCTTTGGGCATCAACTAGGATGTTTTGGTTAAAGTCTGTGAATACACAGTAGGTGCATCAGATACCCTCCTTGGCCTGAATTTTTAGGGAATTATATTTATATGCATGGTTGAGGCTGGGGTGGTTATTTAGGAAAGCATGCTTTTCTGTTCTGGAAAATGGCCTGATTTCTTCAGAGGGCTTGTCCTGGTAGCCTAAGAAAAGCTTATTCTCTATCAAGCAGAAGACCAGCTTCCTTTAATTCAATTGCAGAGACCAGTCAACAAATACAGTTCAGATTGTGCATTTCTGTATGTGAAAACATTCAATTCTATAGATTGATCTCAAATAGGTATCTGTACTGCCTGAAAGGACATGTCCTTCGATTAGCATTCTGGTTCTGTACAGAAACATCTAGTATGAAAAAAAAGATAAATCAGAATGTTCTTCTTGTAGTTAAAGTAGCTAGATAGCCAATGAATTCCTGTCTTACTGTGTGCTGGTACTACAGGAGTATCATTTCTACAGTGACTTTCCAGTGTCAGTGAAGTTGATGAGGTATTCCTGAGTTTGAATTCTTTTTCAGAAAAGAATACTATTTAGCCCTTAAGTCTTTCTACTTCGGCAAAATAACAAAGCCTACCTTCAAAAGACAGGCTTTGCAGCCTCAGGTGCCCTGTGATATACATGACACACAACCTGATCTGCTCTATATGCAGGCAACTATTTGTAAATATTTGTATGCATAATATTTATGAAAATTTCCATTTCACTGGAGCTAGAATTTCACCATACAGGAATATGCAGGTGTGCAAAGGCAATGTGTGCATGAAATGCTAAGTTAAAGATCTGGTATTTGTAGGATGTGTAGCAGCACAATAGGAACAAACATTGTATAAGCAGCAGTGTTTGATAGTTGTTCTTTGCTTCCTGATCAAAAAGAGAGAGAGAGATATTTGTATTTTTCATGAAATGGCCTTTGCAGGAATGCTCTAAGCAATCAAGATTCACCCTGTGCATATCAGGAGAAACCGTGCTACTTGCACATGTCTGGCTTCATCCCAAAAAGTAGAATCAGCAGCAACTGTGTGATTTCATTCAAATGTTATCTGTCCTACATCTTTATTTTTTTCACCCCAAACTAAAAAGTTTTAAAGAAAAATAATTGAAAACCAGAATATTGTATTTCTAAGCTGAGTTGTCCTTAAAAATTTGAATGAGTCATTTAGATAACATTCACAATACCAGCAGCCCCAGGGCACTTTAGAGAATATGTTTCAGCACAGAGACATCTGAAACAAAAATTGTAATGTTCTAAATGGAATTAGATGAGCAAAACCATGTCATACAGAGATGAAATATAAATAAGTGCTTTAGGCTCACTCCATGAAAAATGTATGTACTTTTTTAAAAACATTTTTCTTCTGCAATGGTTTCATTTCTGTAGAAACCAGTGGTTGGTTGTGGGTTGGCTTTGGTTTTTTGTTTTTTTCTCCTAGTGCATTCTCCTAGAATGTGCTTTTGCTACTCAATAAACTCTTCTTTCCACTAAATGTCTGTCTCTATATTAAGCCCTCAAGTAACTGTACAAGCCAAAGGCAGATGGAAACAAGAGGCATTCCGTGTTCAAACGTACAACCTCCAGAAAGTTCATTTGTCCAAAGCCTGAGGAGCATTTCCAAGGAGGTTGCTTCATAAACAGCATCCATATGGGGAAGATCTGACTTATGCTACTGCTTTTCATGCACATATTCCATGAGAATTTAATAGGCTGTTTACTCTTTGATTAATAGTTAAAGCAACATTTACAGAATCTTGTTCCAAATCCCAGTCTCAGTTCTCTTCTCCTTCCCCTCCTACCCTACTTTTTAAATCACTTCATCTTTTATACGCCCCAACTACTTTCCTTCTTTTTACAGAAGTCTTATCCTACTCCCTAAGACTAAAGCATTCTCAGAATTTTTTGAAGTCTGTTTTTCTCATACTTTCTTGATCTCTATTCTTGTACCTGTTGGAGTTGTGCTTCTTCACTGGTAATTATGCAAACTCCACCACGGTGCCAGTCTTTGAGATACCAATCATTAACGCCAGTATAGTAGTGTTGAAAGTTAATCTAACCTTCTGACTCATGCCCGGAAGACAAAAGTTACTCTGGTTTGTAATGTCTAACATGCAGCAAATTTGTTTTCAAAAGCTCTCATTACTTATGGTAAATGTTTGCCTTCATTCCTTGGCTTTGTATTAATGAAATATTTTTAATGTGATTAAGATGCTGATTCTGGTAAGTTGTGAAATCACTTTGGCTCTCATGGACTTCAGCACCTTCCTTGATGAGATTAGTGGCAATGAAAACAGAGAAGACTTTGTCAATACCTGGAAGCTGCATGTGTAATTCTGAGCTTGTTCTGGTGTAATCGAGAGCTGAGACCAGGACAGATGCAGAGTTATTAGCCAGCTACTCATAGGTCATACATATGTGTATAAGACACATTTTTAAACCAGGTGACATCTGTGCACATTCTACCGAAGCACCTTCTGAATATATGGACTGTCAAAATAGGCAACTGATTTACAGCCAATTAGAATTTACCTAGGACACCCAAATTCTGCATGTGGTGCTTAAAATCCCAGGTAGTAGTTTCTGGTGCCCAAGGGTGATTGTTAAATGGTATCATTAGTAAATTGGTCACCTGCAAATGCAAGATTCAGGTTTGATTTGTAGTTCATCAATGACCATGCATTGCTCTTCAAATTTATAAAATGTTGGAAGGTGACTTGAATATACGTGAAAGGTATATTACATATATCTCTATGCATAATCTCCTAGCACTAAAAAAATGTATAACCTATTCTTAGTCACTGACTGGATTTCCAAAGCAGCAATTGCAAATAGGCACAGAAGAGTGAAAAGCACCCCAGAAGAGTGAAAACTCCTCAATGACAGTTTATCATGTGCCAGAGAACATCATAATTTCCTCCCAAGTGACATCAAATTCATCTGAATGAGCCGCTTCCCAGCTAGTGGGGCTCAGGCAGAGCTGTGGGGCTCAGGCAGAGCTTGGATCTCTCCCCCACTTGAGCTGCATGGACATGGAGAGGTGTCAATGAGTGTGAAGCTGGAGGCTTGTTGGCAGTTTTGGGTGGAAAGTTACTGTGGAAGTACTTGGTTTGGACTCTAAGGTCCTAGTTATGACTATGGAAGCTGCTAGCTCTGCAAGGTTTGATCAGTACAGGACAAGCAGTTGCAGCCTGCTCCTCTTCTTATAATGTCAGGCAGAAGCACAGACTGGCTGTGATCTTAAAACACATGGCAGCTGCAAATGTGTTTATGGCTAACACAGGAGCTTTTCACATGCCAGACTTGGGGCCAAAAAGCTCCATCTATAAGATGCTGACCCGGTCCATGTGTTTCATTGCCCTCTGGTGGTGTGTCCCCCGGATTATAAGGCTATTGCTGTTATCAGTTGCAAGGGTACCTGCTGCTTGTGTAGGAGAAGGAGGTACTACAGGAAGCAGAGAAAAAAAAAAAAAAAGGGCAAATATTGGCCAGAGCCTTATTTTGTAAGAACTGTTGTCTGCTGTTGCTTTCACTTACTATGAAAATTACAAAAGAAAAGCAATGAGCCAAGGTCTGCTGTCAGTTATCCCTGTGCAAATCCAGAGACCTCTGCTGGAGCCCAACTCATTGCTTTGGATTTGTACCTGTGCAAAAAGGGTTAGAAAGTGGCTTGGAGGGACAGGGCAACCTTTAAAACACTTGACCGTTAATCTGTGCTAAAGTTATAAGTTTGCCCTTGCAGCATATGGGCAGGTTTTAGAGCACAAAGAAGAAAAAAAATAAATTCACAGTGAAAATCCAAGCGTGATCAGAATCGTATAGTCACTGAAGCCAAAATTCAGGTGGGCTTGAAGCTAGAACCCTCTTCTGTAATAGTCAGCATCTGCTTTCTGAGGTTGGGCACCTCACCTTCCAGGTACTGCAGCTTTAAATCACTTACAGCCCTTGACATGTTACATTGGATTTCGACAGAAGAGGTCCGCTGCTTCTTTCGGTTGTGCTGGTAGTATTAGAGTAAACTTGTATTTACATGCATCAGTCTGCCGCCTGAGATGTGGAAGAATATGTTTTAGCATGAGTGGTCTACTGTAAACCATTATTTCATTCTTGCTAGAAATGGTTTCTAGGAGAAAGATACTGTGAAACTTGATGAAATTCAACAAGGGCAAGTGTAGAGTCTTGCATCTGGGGAGAAACAACCCCATGTACCAGTACAGGTTGGGGGTTGACCTGCTGGAAAGTAGCGAAGGGGAAAGGGACCTGGGGGTCCTGGTGGATAGGAGGATGACCATGAGCCAGCACTGTGCCCTTGTGGCCAAGAAGGCCAATGGCATCCTAGGGTGCATTAGAAAGGGTGTGGTTAGTAGGTCAAGAGAGGTCCTCCTTCCCCTCTAATCTGCCTTGGTGAGACCGCATCTGGAATATTGTGTCCAGTTCTGGGCCCCTCAGTTCAAGAAGGACAGGGACCTGCTGGAGAGAGTCCAGCGCAGGGCAACTAAGATGATTAAGGGAGTGGAGCATCTCCCTTATGAGGAAAGGCTGAGGGAGCTGGGTCTCTATAGTTTGGAAAAGAGGAGACTGAGGGGTGACCTTATTAGTGTATGTAAATATATAAAGGGGGAGTGTCAGGATGATGGAGCTAGGCTTTTCTGTGATGTCCAGTGATAGGACAAGGGGTAATGGATGTAAACTGGAGCATAAGAGGTTCCATGTGAACATCAGGAAAAACTTCTTTACTGTGAGAGTGAGAGAGCACTGGAACAGGTTGCCCAGGGGGGTTGTGGAGTCTCCTACGTTGGAGATATTCAAGGCCCGGCTGGACAAGTTCCTGTGTGATGTACTCTAGGTTACCCTGCTCTTGCAGGGGGGTTGGACTAGATGATCTTTTGAGGTCCCTTCCAACCCTCGGGATTCTGTGATTCTGTGAAAAGGAGTGACAACCTTGGCATAGAATTATTTAGTTTTTGTTTGTTAGTTTGCTGGCCTCAGTGGCTGTCTACATATATGTTAATGATCATTTGCATGTCTGTGGTATTTTGAGAGGAAGGAGTCAAATCTATTTAACAGTTTGCTTCCAGGAATAGGACTCTACAAGCCATGGCAAAATCATGGTAGGAAATGAGCTACAGAAGCAACGCTTTTTCCATTTAAGCTGTAAGACTTATGGCTCCACAAGGTTATCTGTTATCACAAAGAAGTCCAAGTCAGGACAACCAATAGAAAATTTCCTTTGTGGATTGTTTGCATCCCAGCTACTTTTGCTTCCATTTGTCATGGAATATATTAAAGTAGTCATATTCCACAGTCCACACAGCATGTCAGCTTTGAGACAAGTACTCTGAAATGTGCTCAGAGATGATAAATTGCACACTATGTCAACTACATCTTTGTCACAAGATCCTATTTTCTATTTATAGTTGAAATGAAACACTTAAGAAAAATTCTAAACCAAAGCAATTTCACAGAAATCTCGTAAATTTTTCCTTATGTGTGTATCAGTGAAAAGACCCTCCTGCGCTATCTTTTTGCTCTGTGGGGCTCCAACAATCAACTTCTGAGATCAAAGTAGGATGCTCTCAAGATTGTGAAACTTATAATGTGTCCATGTAATCTAGCTAGCGTGCCTTTGGAGTATGTTCCCTTTCTAACATTAAGGGGAAAGAGCACTTAACTGTAACACAGTGCAAATACACACAAAATTTGATACAGTTTTTGGAAATCAAAACCTATTATCTCCATAACAGAAGAGATTATTTAGTTACTTCTTTGGCTTGTCGTACCAGTTTTGTTTGAAGCTGTCAGTGATGTCTGTGATGTGCTTTGCAGTACTTTGCCTTTTCCTTTTTTCTCTCTTTCTAAGATGACTTCTTTTTCACTTATGCATCTTAAATAGGTAATCTGCTGCAATGGAGTTGTGGGTAGCAAAAATTGGAACAAGATACATGTTTAGAGATAGCACTAGGTATGCTTTGAAGCTAGAAATGGATCTGTTTCTTTTTTTTTTTTTTCTCCTGTTACAGCAGCCTACTTTAGAAAAAGCACGTCTGAATAACAGTAATGATGCACTCTGACAGGAGATCCCCCAGCTCACCCTGCTCTAGACATGGCAGGATGCTCGCCTATGTGCTGAATGATTATTTAAGATAAGTAGGCCGTGTGTTGTCTTCTTTCTGCTTTGGGCACCCAAGTTTTCATGGGATGTGCAAGGAAAGTTTCTTGCCAGAGGGAGAATTATCAAAGCAAGGATCTAAGATTAATGAAGCACACATGAGAGAGAGGCAGAGGCCTCTGGTCAGCATTCTCTGTATGGGACTCAAACAAGAGCTTGCTTGAGAAAGGACTTGTAGCTGTCCATGTGGTGAGCAGTGCCTTTGTTCAGGAGGGTTCAGATATCTGGACCCCACACCCTGAGGAAGATTGCAGCAAGAGCAAGCTACAGCTTTCTTGCAGTTATGGATGTGTCTTTTTATGTGAAATTGATAGAAACGTTATACTTTCTATGGCTTTTGTGGCTTTCCTCTACTAATCCTGGGCTTCTCAAAGTATACTTTTCACACAGCTCTGTTTTCTTGAATCTAAAAGGAGATCTGGTGGTTTATTTCAGTTTTGCATACATGTAACTGATTTTAAAGGTTGTCTTCACAGACCAACTATTCTAGTGTTGAAGTTAATCAAAAGGTATAGATACTTCTTCAGAAAGATATGTTCCGGCGTCTGAGATGGCTCTAAAGGTGTAGTGAAAGTAGAGAACTCCTGGATTTCATTCTCTTTAATGCTATAACCATAGCCATCTATTGATCTGAATGCCATGAAGTATATATGCAGGGCAGTAACTGCAAAAGAAACCACTGCAACATCAGTGTTAAACTATTAACTATTTAGTTAAAATTAACTATTTAACTAAATACTTAGTATCATTTTTACAAACAGTGAGCTGGTAACTTGTGCCCGGTCTTGCAAAATAGCTGCATCCACTGGCTTTCTTTGGAAACTGTTTTATGGAGGATCTTCAAAAGCTACATATAAAAAACCCCTAATGTTCTTTAAGTTAAGAAGACCACCAAAGAGAACACAAAATCTACTTTCCTTGCTTGGAGACAGCACCATAAAAACAGTTCTGTTGGGTTTTTTCCTTTTTTTTTTTTTTTTTTCCTCTCTTCCTTCTCTCAGTCATCTCTGGCCCTTTCCTTATGATCCTATTCAATGCACTTGATCTATGCAATATTCTACCAAATTTTGGATGGCACTAGGAAGTGAACCTGCAAGTTTGGTCTGCTTGTACTGTCAGCTTTCTGCCAGTAACATGTTTAATCAGGCAGCTTCCTCCTCCACAACTTGTCTGTCCTGTTTAACTAAACCTTTTCACCCAGAGCAGCAATAGAGTTTTGCTTAACTGCATGCTGGCAGAGATTGTTAAAGATATCTGTCTGGATGCTGCTATGTTATGCACTTGGGTCAATATCTTTAACTTTTACTACACTTCTTTGTTGTTTGTTTAAAATATTTTTAATTGCCACAAATGTAACAGTCAAGTAAATTAAGTACCATCCACTGTCATTGGGAGAGGGCTGCCCACTTAAACAAGCAAGAAGTCTTACAAATATTTGGACTGATTAATTCACCAGCTTTTCTCTACAGAGCTCTTTTGTGGTATAAAGCCATTCATTGACCAAGAAAGTACATTGTCCATCTAGTTACTGTTTTGTATCTCTTGTCAAACAAAAGCCACGGCCTCTTACATCAGTAACAGCTGAATATTTTCTCTGCTTATACAACTTCCACTTCTAGCTGCTGGATCATCAAAAATTGTAATCAACTCTGATCTAATGCAAAGTACTATGTGGCATTCATCATCTGTTTTAGCCTTTAATGCACCATGCAGGTTTTAATCAGAGGTATGCAACCATTAGCAAAAAAGAAAGACAAGAATTATGATGGTGTCCTAAGCAGAGCTCTTAAGCCGACATCACAGGCAGCAGATAAGTTCACCTCCCCCTGCCGAGTACAAATACAGGAGAATAAGATGGGTCTTGTTTGAAGTAGTTGCAGCAGAGCACCACTGAGGATTCTGTTGTTTTGTTTTAGTACTAAACGCTACTACTTAGTTGCTTGGCTTTGCTGAATATTGAAAACAAATGTTGGCACTGTTGCCTTGGTGTGTGGTGGCTGCTGGTTCATCTACTTGCTTTGGTGTATGGCTGTATCTGCCACTGTTGTCAGAGGGAGACAAGGGGTTTGGCAATGACTGGCAAAACAGAGCCCAGTACCCTACTTGCAGCAGCCAGGCCTTTTGGTCTCTCACCTCCTCCCAAGAGAACTTCATTAGTCACTTCCCCTCTTCTTCTTAAGTGCAGCACTAGCTAGGTCACTGCTGGCTTGTGAGTACAATTAGATCCATGTGCCCTGCTTGCATGCAACCAGAAAACTTAGCCTGTTTCTCCTGCATATGGCCTCTATTCCAGTATCTCTTGTTTCCTTGTTTATTTAATCAGAGACATCAATTCCTAACAGGATGGCAAAAGCCTCTTGCCTTTCCCTGCCTCAGTACTCACAAAGCACCACTTTCATTTGACTGAAAGGATGCACGTTCAATACCAGATCAAGAAGTTCTTTCTTCTGCTCTTACAGCCACCACAGCCCAATGGATTGAAGTCAAGCAGCAACAAGCCACTAGTGGCGTATCAGTCATTGAATCCAGCTGACATGAGGAAGAGGCAGTGTCCATGCTGCAGAATTGTTTCATTTCTGCTACCTAACAGAAAAGGATAAAAGTAGTCTTTTTAGGGACAGGAGCAGGCTGTGGATGCTGCAGTGTGACTTTCTTTCTGTCACGTGCACTCATGAGTGCTGGAAATGGCTCACGGGAGAGTGTAGGACCTAGGACTCTTTCATGTATCCTGAGCAAAGCTACCTTTCATTGAGTTTCAGGTTTGGCTACTTTGAAGAAATTGCAGTTGCTTGCTCAGCCCTCCCCTTTTCCCTCTTCCTTCTCCTTAGTTCTGGTATTGGCAGAGCTGTTTCAGGTCCTAACTTAAGAATAAGTGGTTGTGACCTGTGCCAGCTTGTAACATTTGCTTGAAACCGTGATAACAATAGGGAATGAAGCCACGTATCACTCTTTTGTTGTGCCCCATATATCTGGCATGGGCAGGATGAGATGCTGACAGGCCTTTGGGCTTGTGAAGCTTTGCAAATGATGCATGGTGGAATTCCTTCTCAGGCCTGCTCACATGGAGTATCAACTTAGTGAATAATGTTGATTTTGGGGTATGCAGCAGAATTTACCCATGTTACAGCAAACGGAGAGGACAGTTCTGTGAGATCAATTATCCTTTATAAATCGTTTCCACTAGTGGGAGCTGGCCTTGGACAAACATTAAAAATTGGTTATTTTAATGTGTTGTCTGGGGGCTGGGGTCTGATTTTGTTCATGTGCTTTGCTCAATCCATAGCCACCAATGGGAGATGGGGTTCAATAGCACTGTATATGTACTGTCCCACATTGGCTCCTGTGTTCAGCCTCCTGCCAGACTGAGGTCTCCGACATGACTGGGCTTTCACACCACACTCTCTTGCTTTTGTAGCAGAAACCCTATGTAAATTAGTGTCTTTTATTTTGACATGGCCTTTAATATGCAAAATGGGGGTCTTTTAATGACCACCTCTGGCAAAAGCTTAATTTGGTTAGGAGGTGGGGGGAGTCAATGCTTTAAATCTACCTGTGCTTCCTGTGCCTGCCCTGTGCCCAGCTATGCATGGAAGCTAGAGATTTTCCACAGCACCTAGGACCCAAACAGTGGGATTATATTTTCAATTTCCTATTTAACAAGGCTGAAAAACAAACAGATTCCTGTTCCTTTAACCCAGGTAGGTCATTTGCTTTACCCCATTTGTTGGTATTGGTTCATCACCGCAGCATATTGTTGTGGGTTCCAGAGGTGGATGGATAATCAGCAGTACAGTCTTACAAAGATCTAGTTCCAGGTCACAGACGAGTAATGAAAAAACAGCAGTCACTGAGGATTTGATTTACACACTGCAATGGCTATGTGTGATAGCCCGTTTTGTAAGAAGGAAAAATCTCCCTTTGGAGACCACATTCTAGCCAGTAGCAAACATTCAAACTCCCTGGTGCTTCAGATGTCAATTATACCAAAGCCTCTTATTGTATAATGCAGGGCTGTCATAATAATACTGTCTGGAACGGCACTAATAATGTGAATGAATTTCCGAACAGTGGAGATGGGAGAGGGAGATTGATCAATACAGCAGTAATGATGGCCTTGTCTTTCACTGAAATAATTGTGATATGGTTTATAGCACTTCCTATATCATGCTGGGCATCAGTGTTGGTTTACTACCTGCTGTTACTGCTTTTGTATGAAAAGGTGTTAAAAAGAAACGTCTGTCAAGTTTTAAATCTGTGAGTCTTTTTTTAATGCAGTGGGGTTGTTCTCGTCAAGATGGTCTGAGGATAGGAGAGATGCAAGGTTTTCAGGGAGAAGTGAAATCTTTCATTAGACTCGCTGACACAGTTCAGGGAAAAGAAGCTTTTGGATTCAGAAACCAAAATTCTCCATTTTTATAGGGAATTACTCATCGTTTATCATACAGATGCTATTGGAAGGTCAGATTTTTTTCCAAGTGGACTCATTCTGCTTGCTTGGACACACAAAAGGCTCTTCTTTGAGAGAGAGCGTGTGAGCATTTGAACACATAAGGGTTCAAAAGAAAAGCTCTCTGGAACACTAAACATGTTTTCTATTTATGTGACCCCACTTCTTGCTTGATGGTTGTGTGAGGTTTTCTCTGTTATTCAACCACATACATAGCACGCACACTGAAACCCGTTGGTAGAAATATCCACTGAATCTTCTGATTAAAAAAGAGATTATGTCTTTTAAAAGAGTCAAATTTTTGCATTTGTATTCATGCAATAGGAAGCCATATCCTCATAATGTGCTCCTGAATGCTAGTGGAGAAAGCAGCGAAAACTCCGTTAAGGAGGAAGATAACAGCATACTGTTTGTTATATAGTAATCTAACATTTTCTGCAGTATCTCAGAGTTACTTTATTTCTCAATATGCTGGAATGATGGATTCCATACATTTTGTTTTGTGAAGTGAGAGAAATTAGAAGAGAATATAGCCTGAGCCTAATGATAAAAATCCTCTCTGTTGAAGCTCTTCATTACAGTACTTTTCAGAACAGAAAAGACGAACTGCTTTTGCAGTGGCACAGGTCCAATCTCTAACTAGAATCAATTGCTTTGCCAGCGCTGAACACAAAGGATGTTCATTGTTTGCAAACTGAATTTTTCTTAGTGTGTGCAAAACCAATGATCAGACTTTCTCTTTTTTTTTCTTCTTTTTTTTTTTTTTTCCTTTAGAGAAACCCCTGCAGTGAAAAAACTGCAGCTGATTCTATGCTTCCCATCCTGGTTTGCAGGAAGGCTTCTTGCTTCACAGTGTGATTTCTTCATAATAGCTGCATGACAACAGCATGCCAATATTTTGAAAAAGCAGTGGCCAATGTTCTAAGGCAGTTGCTTGTGTTAGCTACTCACTGCTGCTCTGAGATTTTTCCCTTGAGAAAATAAATTTACCTTTGTGATCTTACTATTCTGAGGCTCACCTTGCTATATATAACAAACCCATCTGTCTATCTACATGTATAAGTTTGGCAGGAGTAGAGGGACCTTCCCAGGCCTGTCCCCTCCTGGCACAACTAACTGCATTGTATCATGATTGGTATCAACCGATGAAATTCCATGTTAAAAAAGAGAAAGGGCTTTTTTCCCTTGTTTTTTTTAATACAAAATTTGCCTCAGAGTCCCTTTTTTTCCTGAAGCTTATGACCCTTTTTTCATAATATGTAACCATACTTCTGTCTGACTTCTCCCTATTGCTGTGCCAACAGTGTACATACTTTTTTCCTCTCCTTTTATTCTTCCTCTTAGGTATATTTGCAGAGAGTACTTGCATCCCTTTCCATGCCTTTTGCTGCTGAGCCGGTATCCAACAATATAACGTCTTTATGGGGTAGCAAAAACTCACCCAGACATTCATAATTAACCCCAGGACACAGCAGATATGGCATCTACCTGGAGTCATCCTGACTGTAATGGCAGTATTTTGTACTTTGAGAACTGGATTCCAAGTGGAGGTTGGTGATGCTAATTTTGGAAAGTTGTATTTATTTACTGGCCATAACCCTTCTGCAGAGCATTGAATAAGATTCCCTGATACTGAAAGTCACTCCATGCCAGAGTATGGGCTGTACAAGTTCCATGGAAAACAGTCCCACTTGCTGACAGGAGGGTGAAAGAAATCTAGATGCTGCATTAGCTCCGTATGTATTAAAGCTGAATCAATTGCTTATTTGAATCCTGCCTACATGTCTATTTACGCAACATCTCCCAGTTGGCTGCAGTTTCCTCAAAAGTCTTTGCAGCTGAATGACGTGTTGTAAATTACTCTGCGGTTTGTGGAGGTGTTCAATATTGGTAATTCAAGCTGTGCTGCCTGTTTGTTATTGATCATGTGGCAGTTTTTCTTCCCTGACTGAATGAGCTAAGCAGGCCAAAATTTTCTGTTGAATCCTCACAGGAAGTTATTTGAAAACTTTCTGCAGAATATGCAGAGTTAAAGATTTGCTTGCTTTTGCACATTTGCACTGGTTTAACGTGACCACAGAAGTGCTGGTAGAGAACTTGCCAGGGGTTTGTGTACATAGTAGCACTAACTTGTTTTAGGGGGGTCCTGCAGAAACTTGTTTGCAGTATTCCTGAGCAATTGTGCCAATATATCAGCATGAAAACCTCCCTCAATTGCCATTTGCTGTTATGTATCTCAAGCTGACACAGGCTGTGATACAGAACCCATGAGATTCTGAGAATCTTTGTTAAATATTTAACAGTGATGAAATGAGAATTTCTTTCCTATATATTATATATTCTTATATATTTTCCAATATTTGGTATTATGGGATGTTCGCTGCTTCTCTTGCTAAGATGCTATACAGTGTCAGTGATGACATTTATCAAAAAAAAAAAAAAAAAGAAATGGCATACATTTTGTGAGGCATTCTGCTTTACTTCTATTTGCAGATCTTTTTTTCCTGCTTGTTCACTAATTGGCAGCACTGGGTAATTTGTAATCTGTCTTCCCACTGAACCAGTGAGTGTTCTGTGTGCATATGCATATGTTTAGAAAGTCTTAGGATTAGTCTATGTGGTAACTAGAACCGAAGGAAATAACTGCATTCTAATTAATAATATTTTGATTAAGGTCTATTTGTAGACCCTGGTTTTGATGTAATTTAAGCCGATAAAAGAAATCACATTAAGCTATACTGAAATGACTCTGAATCTGTGTCTCACACTAACTATTGCTGAAATGCTAAGGGTGTGATTTACAACTGATTTAATTGGATTGGTTCCATTTACCATCTAAACAAACCCTTAAATGTTGGAGTGTTTACCACCTGTTGTGACTCTTACCTTACAGAGATCTTTGTTCACAGGCAGGAGGGTGTGCACTATAATGAGAGAGTAAAAGGAGGGTTATAAATGTGCATCTCAGCTTATGCATGTTATTAAGCTTGCCTCTGGAAAAAAAAAGTGAATTTTTTTTTCTAAAATTTACAATAAATTTTTCAATGTGTTGATGGCAGTTTCTGCCTAGCTTCTGACAAGTACTGCATTACCTTCTCATCAGCTGGGATAGTTAATGTGGAAAAAAAGTTTCTCTGTTTTAGCTGTAGTATATCATGCTACTTCTCTTATGCGGCTGCTGTACAAATCTAGGTCTTGTAACAGTTTATGAGCAACTCTGATAATCCCGAAAATATGAAAGTTTGTTTGTTTTTTCTTAATTTAGCTAAGGTGTTGATTTTAGAGGTAAGTCTTTGCTATAGTCAGTGAGAAAGATAAATTTAAGACAGTATGGTCTATACTGGAGAAACTCTGTGAGGTATTTTGATGTAATCAAGTTGGAGTGTTGACATAACATAGTCACCCTGTTCCCCTCACAGTCTTCTCTGCAAATGTAATAGGCTGAGTCTTTCTTTGCTGATCTTTTGCAATAGTTCTGTCTTATCTGCTCTCCTGGCGGAGGAATGGTAATTGGATCTTGAAAAGAAAACTCAGTGGGACCCTCTCTGATGATCAAGGACTCTTAGGAAGAGACAGGATGCACCTAAGTGGAGCGAAAGCATCATTGCCAAAAGGCTGGCCAATCTGGTGAGGAAAGCTTTAAGCTAGGAAGCACAGCGAAAAGACAGGATGACTCACAATTAAGTGAGGAAACCTGGATGGAACCAACCATCCAGGCTGGTATGGAAAGGGTGCAGGGTGATGTGGACAAGACAGACCTGTTGAACTCAACAAAACAGAATTGAAGGAGTGTCACCCTAAGTTTACGCACACTAAGAAGGAAGGGGAAGCGTTAAGGGGGGGAAACACTTGTACTCTATCTTGAAAATCAGCACAGCAGGGTGCCTGTCTGAAATGCCTCTACAATAACACACACAGCCAGGGTAATGAACAAGAGGTCTGCATGCAGTTATAGGTCAGTGATCTCCTTTGGGATCACAGAGGTGTGGTGGGATAACTCTCACAACTGGAGCACTGCCATGACTGGACACAGGCTCTTTTGTAAGCACAGGTCTGGACAGCAAATGATACAAATCTGGAAGGGGTGATTGATAGTCCAGACAGTGTGTTGCCATTCAGAGGGATCTCAACAGGCTGGGGAAATGGGCTAAAAAGGAACTCGTAAAATTCAGAAAAGGGAAATGCTAATTCCTGCCCCTGGGGAGGAACAGCCCCATGCACCAGGACAAGCTGAGAGTCAATCCAATTGGAAAGCAGCTTTGAAGAGAGTTTGTTGACCAGGATAAGTTGACCAAAAGCCAGCAGTGCACCCTTGCAGCAAGGAAGGTCAACAGCCTCCTGGGCTGCACTAGGTAGAGCATCACCAGTAGGTTAAAGGAAGGGATCCTTCCCTTCGTCTCAGTCTTGGCGACAGCCTCCTGGAGTTCTGGATTCAGTTCTGGGCTCCCCAGTGCAAGAGATACATGAATGTATTGGAGTGGGTCCAGCAAACGGCCATGAAGATTAAAGTACTGTAGCATCTGACATGAGGCTGAGAGAGCTGGGGAAATATATTTAAAGAAACCCAACAACCCAACATCAGGAAGTCACCCTCCTTTCCTCCAAGGCATGCTTACCTTTACTTCTAACTGCAACTTCCTTCCTCTTTGACCCCAGGTAACTCATTATTTTATCACTTCTTTTCCTCTTTGGTGTTCCATACTGCTCTGCATGTTGTCTGTCTTCGATGACTTAACTTAAATGTTACCAGCACATTGGGCCCACCATTTCCTGCTGGCTCAGCAATCACAATTAAAATATCTCACATTAGAGTCTGATTCAAGCAGAAAGTCCTACTGGGACATGAGCTCAGTGGCAAAAGCAATAATCAAGGTTTTAGGATTTGCTCACAACCTTATTGCTTTCCTGAGATACTGAAGAACCGGATGCCTTTAGGCACCAAATTCTGTCATCTTATTTGTACAGACTGTCACTTCCTTCTTTGCTTCTTCAATTTTCCTCAGCGTCTAGCCTCAAATTCCTTATGATCTTTAGGATGCCATAATCTAATGGCCACTTGCTTTATAATTTCCCAGAGTTCATCAGAATTATGTATCTTCTTGCATAAAGATTACTGGTATAGTATCATGAAATCATAGAATAGTTTGGGTTGGAAAGGACCTTAAGATCATCTAGTTCCAATCTCCCTGCCATGAGCAGGGACTCCTCACATTAGACCCTGTCGCTCAAGGCTCTGTCCAGCCTGGCCTTGAACACTGCCAGGGACGGAGCATTTACCACTTCTTTGGGCAACCTGTTCCACCACCACCCTCACAGTAAAGATCTATCTTATATCTAATCTAAACTTCCCCTGTTTAAGTTTGAACCCGTTACCCCTTGTCCTGTCACTACAGTCCCTAGTGAAGAGTCCCTCCCCAGCATCCTTGTAGGCCCCCTTCAGATACTGGAAGGCTGCTCTGAGGTCTCCACGCAGCCTTCTCTTCTCCAGGCTGAACAGCCCCAACTTTCTCAGCCTGTCTCCATACGGGAGGTGCTCCAGTCCCCTGATCATCCTCGTGGCCCTCCTCTGGCCTTGTTCCAACAGTTCCATGTCCTTTTTATGTTGAGGACACCAGAACTGCACACAATACACCAAGTGAGGTCTCACGAGAGCAGAGTAGAGGGGCAGGATCACCTCCTTCGACCTGCTGGTCACACTCCTCTTGATGCAGCCCAGGATACAGTTGGCTTTCTGGGCTGTGAGCGCACACTGAAGCCAGCTCATGTTAAGTTTCTCATCAACTGACACCCCCAAGTCCTTCTCTGCAGGGCTGCCCTGAATCTCTTCTCTGCCCAGCCTGTAGCTGTGCCTGGAATTGTTATGACCCAGGTGAGGGACCTTGCACGTCACATCGTTGAGCTTCATAAGGCTGGCATTGGCCCACCTCTCAAAATCATTATCATTAGTGTAACATTAGTGTTCAGCTCTTAACCACCTCCTCATTCCGTTCAGCCTGATGACGTAAAAATGAAACATATTATTTGAGTGCAGGTCTCTGTTGCTCATATGCTGTCATCAGTGAACAGCTCAAGTTGCTTCATACATTGGTTTTCACAGCATGCTTCCTTAATGGCTTCCAGCATCTCTGTTTACAAGCTTTAGCTGATTCAAAATGCTGGTTTATATCAGTAAATGAGTCTCTAAGATGCATGTGTTTTTTGACCTTCATGTGCTAAGGCTGTTTTTTATCATCTTTCTCTACTCAGAAATGTTTTGATTCATCTATCAAGTGGAGGGTAACCTAGATCATATCTACCCATCTTGGACACTTTCTTTGTTCTCCCAAGCTATCCCTTCTCTCATTTTCCATACTTTCTAGCCTTGGATTCAACTATTTTCATTTACAATTTATATATTTATTTTCTTTTACTTTGTATTTCATATTTAAAATGTCTTATGATTTTTTTCCTCTAGAATTGACCATCAGAATTCCATAAAGCCAGACATGTCTTTTAGGATGCCAAATGGAGTCTTTAACTGAATGCCTAGTTTATGCTTGCAAGTAAGCAGGATGATTTTCTGTACAAGCAGGTATCCCTTTTATACATGGAGCCTGCCAAACCATTAGTAGCATCACGTAGCTGTTTCACTGCTTCTTGCTGGCCCAGGAATCATAAACAACAAACCAATGGAACAATTAATTCTACTGAAAAAATAACCTGTCCATGTCCTTCTCAGAACACTCAAGTTTTATGTTGGTATTAAAACCAAAATAATACTAATAAAAAATATTGCTCAAACATTTGGGGAGCAAACTACATTATGTTTGTAAAGGTGTGTGTATACTGCTGGGTTTAAGTACTGTCTGGTGTGCCCAGAGCAGTGTAAGATAATGTGTTCATATTTTCATTCTTTTAAAGGTTTTAGTAGTATTATCTAGTATATTGTTCCTGGTAGTGTTGTCTTTATTGTGTGAACCCAGCAAACACCAGAATTCCTGGAATGTTCTCTGAATCAATGGGTAGTTTCCCTTTACAGCAAAAGCCCATCATCACAGACTCCCTTTGCCATGAATTCACTAGAGCCATCTACAAATAAGTATATAATTTTTCAAAGGATTTTACTTTAATAGCTCAATCTCTTACTCAGAGCATAAGAGCACCTTGTCCTGTCAAGGTAATAATATGTTAGCATTTGACATATTTTTCAATTCTTGTACTATTTTGCAAAGAGGAGACAGGAAAAGCTTTTTTTGTTATTTCTAAAAACAACAAGGTGTTTAATTTCATTTGGTAGCAGCTAGGATTTCTGCTTCTGAAAGTTATACTCTGGGGACCATGTCTGCTGACTGAATTGATAAATCTGTATCTCTTCTTTGAATTAGATTTTGCTACAGTAAGTCATGCAGTTAAAAGTCATGGGGAAACTTATGTCATCTCAGAGACACAGGTGGGAGCACATGGATACAACCCCAACAGCAAACAAATCATAGTGATAAAGTTCTCTGAAACAAAGGATAAAATTTTCTTTCATGGGGTTTTGCATCAGGCTGCAGGTAGCAATTAGGTTTTGAACACCTACGCCTTTATAGCAGATTAATCCACTTTTTTCTTTTGAATGGAATGTGCAGTGTATAGAATTGAATTCAAATATTATAAATCTCAGTACAACATCTCAGTAGAACTGAAGGCCCTGGAGACAGAAGAGCAATATCATGGTGTAACATGGCATGGCATAAGTAGTTAGGTAAACTTGTCACTCCACAGGCTTCTTTCAGACAGCCCTCTTGGCTTTCAGTTCTCCTGTAAGGGCAGTTTGTAAACATTTCAGCTGTTTACAGAGATTATACTGCAGTGGCTCTCTTGCAAATTAAGTCTGATTTGTCTATGTTGCATTCAGTTTCCAGTACTGTTTTAGATTTAGGACAATTAATTACAGTAATGATAAAATCAAGGGAAGTTGCATGCAGAATGGGAATACTAGAGCAAAGAAATGAATACTGGACGTTGCAAATATTGGAAGAAATCATTGCTTGGTGCATGTAGTCAGAACTTTCCTGGACTGGGATCTATTCTGAGCAATGTACTTAAGTTCCCTAAACCTTTGTTAAATCAACATATTCTGAAATTGTAGGAGGGTTTGAATGTTCCCGTCATCTTTGTAGCAGATTGATTGTAACGAACTTTACTCTGAAAAAACATATTTTATCTGTCCAAAAGCTTCTCTCTTGCCTTGATCACTTGCAATCCTATTGTTGTTAAAGCTATTTAATCACTTCTGCAAAATCAACATGGAAAACTGAATGAGGCCTGTGAATACAAAGATGACTTAGTGAGAACTGATCTATAAAGACTGCTTTTGTAAGAAGTATTATTTGCCTCATGCCTCTTGTCCTCTGCTAAAAAGAAATAAAAAAATGCCTATTTAAAATTTATTTCAAAACCTGAATAGAAATAAGGAAACAAAACCAACCAATGTTGCTGGCATGTTTCTGTTTTTCTGTCTCATAATTATAGCATCATTCTGAATTTTAGTAAATGTCTGCCTAGTGCTGAAATTATCTTCAATGCACAGACAACACACAAATGTGTGTACAGGGAAAATAGCATTATCCATGGTATATCTATACCTTGTGAGCTTAAATATCAGGTTAAAGGGAATAGGCAAAATACTGCCTGTGAGCATATGCCTTTTCAGATGTCAGTATGGTTGCTGATGAGTCTTCTGTTGGTATCTTCTATAAAAACTGTTGCTGCACTGCCAAGTCACACAGAAACAAATGTACATGAAGTCCTACACATGAGAGGCAAAGAGAAGTATCTGACATTTTTTGCTGCAGAGTATTTTCTGCGGAATCAGTATGGTTGTTGCTCCAGGTTGATGGTGTTGAGAACCTCTGAAAAATCATTCCCATGGCTCCACTTTTTCCCTTTGTTCCTTTTGCCTTCAAATCCAACAAAGTCTCTGGTAAGAGGATTTATGGTTTAAACAGACTTTCAGGCTGGAATTTGGCAAGTTAGACTCCCATTCACTTGCATATGGACAAGAGTAATGAACTGCCCTTAATACAAGGTGGTCTTTTTAAAGGTCTACAAAACAAACCCAAATTGCTTGTTAATTTGAGTGAAACTAGGGATAGTAATGCTCTGTGTAGTTTCACTGTTGCTGTTGGTGGGGTGATTGTGGCCAGGTAAAGAAATACTACTCCTTCAAGAACACTTTTAAATGATCTGCTCTTCTCTGGAAGCTGCCAATTGTATACTCAGCCTTGCTCTCCATGTACATCTAAATGTTTCATTGGTTTGTGCCAAGAGATGGAAACAGGCCTGCTTGTTTTAATACATTCCTGATGATTTTTATGGAAAATCTAAATGTGTAAAGAACACAAGATCCTGTGCACTAGCAACCAAAAGGATAAAATTTCACATTTGTTTCTCTGGGAAAGCAGGAAAAAAAAAAAAACCAACAGTAAGAGCAAGCTCTTGATTTTAGAAAGAAACCAAAGAAGAAAAGCTGACAGCCATCAGAGGAGACCATCCCATCTTGGAGAATCACAGAACAGTCCAGGTTGGAAAGGATCTTGAAAGGCCATCTGGTCCAGACTTTCATGGGAGAGGGAGCCTATGTGAGATTATCTAGCACCCAGTCCAGTCTTCTCACACGGCAAAGCAATCTGGTTCCCCATACACTATCTGAGGACAGATGAGTAGTGTTTCCTAGCTGCCTCATCAGATTGCTGTGTTGGTGGCTTTCGATCTGATTGTTAATTGTTCTTTTTTATTGCATGTTTTTGTATTAGACACTTAGCTCTTCTTTGTAATTAGACATAGCGATTATAGTATCTTTTTATATTACACTGGAGTTTTCCTTTAATGCAGAAATCAAATAAAACAAAACACATAAAATACAAAAAAGGAAAGAATTGTAACAGTAACGTTTGGGTCTGAAGGAGCAAAGAAGCGGGAAAAAGTGAGTTGCAGTTATTGCTTTTGGCTCCAGCTACAGCGTTCTTTTTTTTTGTTGTTGTTCTCCAAATTATGTTTAGTCATTTATTACAATTCACTGAATGAATTAAATATAAAACCAATCCAGATTTTTAAAGGCAGACATGTGTTGTATCTAAATGCAACTTTTTTGTTGTTGTTCAATTGCTGGGAAACATTTTTCTTCTTAGTGTAAATGTTTCCTGAGGAAAAGGTTGCATGGGGTGAGGAGAGAACACTCAGGATAGAAGGAGTATTTAATAGCACAGAGCAGATTTCTGCTATTTCTTCATGGCAGCATCCACACAGTGATCCGCAGTCTAATGGCTCCCCTTTATCTAAGATACAGGACATGTATTCCAGGCGTACTGTTCCACACGGCCCTGTTTGGGAGTTTGTTTCAGAACAAATTACCTTCCCCATAGTAAGAATCTTTGCTTGAGGAAATATTTTGGAAAAAAGCCATCTGCTAGGAAAAACAAAAAAAAAATTAAAATTCATGATTCAGAGAATAAAGCTTTGATTACTGCTCTCTTAGGAGGATGGATGAAGAAACAAGGGTCCAAGGAGCTGTCCCTGGAACATGTTTTAGAACAAGCTGTTGGGATTGACTATAATGTCATGCAGTGGCTTGTGTAAGATAGGCCAGTCAGTTGGTTACCAGTGTCCTTCACCAGCCTTGGCTCTGTATGATTCCTGAACGGCACACAAGTAGTGAAGAAGGGGATTCTTTTCTGGTACAAGCCTCATCAGTGCTTGGTGGCATCTAGTGGGACTGGCATGGTAAAGTGGGATAGAACTGCCCTGAGGAGGCAGCTGGTGAGATGTCATTAGGTGTTTGCTGAACCCAAGAGAGTTCAAACTATGATGGTTTTACAGTAGTTCAGTAGCTAATTCATGAGTGCTTCAACAGAGACAATAGTGGAGAGATGACATCTTATCAGTCAGATATTAGTCATACCTTCCACAAAGTTCCTGATCCCGTTCAACATAGAGTTCCATTAAATATAAGATTTCAGTCCAAGAAACACTAAAGTTTGAGTGAACTCTCTTATTTTTACATGATTTTTAAAACTGCTTTGATTCCTCCAGTTGCTTATGCAAGTATAAATCAGGAGTGACTTTTGGAGCGACTGCATTCCAGAGGAAGGTCTGCAAATTAAATAAATCCTCCATTTTGTTGGAGACCTGGGTGGAGGAGGACAGCCATCCTTTGTAAGAGCTGTGTTTTAAAGTGCACAGAAGATGCACCAGCTGTGTTAAAACAAGCCATTTTCATCTCATGCATACACCCTGCAATTCTACTTTTTAATTTCTAGGCAATCTCACTGCTGGAATCTTATTCAGCCATTGAGTAAAATATATGTTTGTCTTGCAATTATGTAAATAAGGTAAGTGGTTAAGATTTAGACCTAGAATAATAATGTTAACATCATTGTCCCTTCAATAAACAGCAAGCTTTGGATGTAATGTTGGTTTTGCTATATATGTTCCATGCCACAGAAAAACACAGGCTGACACAGAGATGATGTGGTATTCTTATTGTATTTAAAACAATATTTAGTCAGGGTAACTCCTACTGCCATTTACATGTGTTTGAAAGCAAGCCATGTTCCATCAATGGGAAAGTGTCAGAATTTTGTAATATAGCATGCTGTGTAATATATTTAAACACAGCCCAAATTAATTAAAGTGTAGTGGACGTGAAAGATACATACTCAATGTGACATTTCAAATAGGGAGAAAATATGATAATGAGCTATTTCCATGTGTTGCCATCCTTCTGGTTAAATAATACTTCTGTTTTCAATGAAGCCACTGAGCAATAACATTCATTTTTGGAGTTCCACAGTGGTTAAAACTGATTGTATACAGGCTGTAATCATTATCCTAATTCTGCCCAGGAAACCCTCTCTTCCCACCATGGAGAAATTTGGAATTAAAAGTCTTGTTCCAGGAAAAAGAATTTCCAAATAATCCTGGGCACCAAATCAAAATATGAGCTCCAAATCCGTTCCTTTTTCTTAATAAGAATCAGCACTTTGAAAAATGTTGCTTCGCAAGGAAATAATTGCATTAGTCAGCCTCTTGGCACTAGTGTGGGTTGAAGCCTTCTCTTAAAATGAGGCCCAGCCTTGCCCTGCAGTGCATCCAAATCCCCCAAAGATGCAGATAGCCCCAAGACCCTTCATTAGCAGGGGCATTTATTCACTGATGGAATTCCCATCGCTCTGGTGTTGCAAACAGCTGTGTTCTCACAGGCAGCAAACTAAAACATGGGACAACAGGACAGAAGGAGATCTGGAGGCAGCCTGTCTGTACCAGTGCTTGAGACAGCCTCAGGTAAGATGGACATCGTCTTGTGTGCTGAAGAATAGAAACCAAAGAAGGAGCTAGAAATAGAGGGGACTATTTTCATGCTGTCCTTTGCTCACAGAGGATCTGATCACCCGGATGTCAAATTCAGCTCTGCCTTAGATCCATGGCTTGTGACTAACTGTATAGTTCAAAGGATTTACCACCTCTGCCAAATCAGAGCTTGCCAAAATCCTCTCCACCTGATACAATGATGAATGGAGCCAGACTCCATGTGGTAGATACAGCTTTATGCCTGTGTTGCAGAAAGAGTGCTGAGGCACAGGAGAGGTGGAGACTTCCAAAGGTGTCCATGCAAATTGGTTGCAACATTTTACAGGCTTTTGTGCATCTGTGGGTGGGGAGAACTGCTACTGGATAATTTACTTTGTGCCCTTCCTAAAGTAGAAATACCATGTGAAAGACAACAGAGGAATCCAGACCATGTGCTCTGTGCTTTAACTACTGAGCCATGCCAGCTCTCCTGCATTTAGATTTAGCCCTTCTCTCTCTGCAGTATGCTAGCATTATGGTCTCAGGGTACTGCAAGGTGTCTGAACAAAGAGAAAGATTCTTCTACCGCCTTGGAGGAGATGGTGGTCTGAAAATAGAAACACAATGGACAAAGTTCAGACCGATAGGATCTAAGCTAGACTTATTGCTCTGGTGTGCGCTGCTTGCCAGACTGGCAGTGTCCAAAAACCCCACCAAGGGGCAGGAGTGTTGCTGGGCAAGGCGCTGTCATGTTATGTCCCGTCCTGAAGAAGACAGGGTTATTCTCAGGTAAAAGACACGTGTCTGTGTTTGGGAGGCAAGAGTGTGAGAATGAACCAATAACAAAGTTCATGTCTTCTATCACCAAAGAAAAGGAAGTCAGAAAGAATTTGGAAGGGGGAAGTGGCATTAGAGCTGTCAGTGTGGGGTGTTTGTGACATTGATGGAGCTGAGATCAGTAATGGACAGAAACTTTCTGCCAAAATGTTTTTTCTTAGGGGAATATTACCCATTAGTTTTAAAAGGGATGGGGTTTTGTGCCAGAGACTCTCATCCTCATATTCAAAGCGCATTGAGTGTGAGGACGTGTGTATTTGTCTATCCAAGTCTTCTTCTGCTTTCCAGTACCTAGACTGTAAATCTGACATATAAGTGCTGCATGCTCTTTCATGCCCAAGTATTCCTCTTTGCCTGCTGCAGATCAGACGTTGGTAATTCACTTCAGCATCTTCTGGATGATCGGCCTATTGAATGACAGCTATGCTGTCTCAGGCTGAATAAGGACAATTGTCCCTCTAGCTTTGCTAGTTCAGAGATCCCTCTTCTTTACCAAATAGAGAAGAAGTTGTGAAACTGCAAAATCTGTTATGGAGCATAGGGAAAACCAGCCTTGCTTGTGACCAGTGCAGTTATCACTGGCAGAGGGATGGTGGGAGTTGATTGTCTGAACAGCAAGAAGAGAAGATAGTGGGCTGGAAGGCAGAAACAAGAAAGCTGTTCGATACAGTGAAGGAAGGAGGGAACACTGTGCAAGAGTAGAAATAACACATTGAGCAGCAACATTGATTTGAGGGAAGCACAGAAGTTCCAGCTCTACAGATCGACAGCTTGGATAAATTGGAGAAACTAGTCCAGAATAGATTCAGATAAAAGCAAACAAGTTCCCTTGTGTTATGCTGCCAGGCTGTGAGAGAATGGCACTGAATTCAGTATGGTCTGTGAGAGCCCAGAGGGCAGCTGTTCATAAAAACCTGTGCAAGAGAGATGAGGATCAGAGTGGGGTTGCTGGGTTTGGCAAACAGAGGGTTGAAGAGGGGTGCAAGGGCATCAGTTAATCTGAATCATTCTCCATGTGGGGTAAGACTTAGACTGCTGTAAGGGCGTAAAATGGGTGAGACTGTAAGGAAATACATCTGGATGAGAAGGGAATGGGAGTGAAATAGCACGTGACCTCTGGGTAAGTAAGGGAGTGAATCTAGAGAGCAGGCAGAAAGGAAAGAGAAGGAGGGGAATTGCCTTTCTAATTACGGGTATCTCTGACTTTTCTGAGATATAATGGGCAGAGGATGACTAACAAATGGCTGAGTCACAGAAGCCGTGTGACTGAGAGTCTAAATTCAGCAGCTGAGGGGCTTGAATATTTGCATTAAACTTGGAAATAATCTTCCAGTACTATTCTGGTGCAGGTGATCCTGAAGCTTCTGTAGCAAAACCCCCACAACTTCCCAATTGCTGTTTGGAAACATCTAGCTCAGTAAATAGGTCAATATTCATGCTGGCAGGCAAGTTTATTACCTGATTCACCCATTTGTAGTGGAGATTTATTTTGGCCAACTAAATAATTGTGTATCCATTTTCTACACATAGGCACATCTGCAAGGAACTTTAATTGAATGTTTGAGCCTTCACTGTAGCAATTCAGTGAATGATGTTGCTTAGAGTCAGAACAATGCTCTGCTGGTCTTTGTAAGCCAATTTATTACCATTAACCATCTACTACTTGTAGAATGTTCAAATACTTGATGCTTCAGGAAATAAGGAGAGAAGTGTCCTCTGTTTCAAGGTGCTGACTACTGAAAGTCTTTGTTTCATGCATCATTAATGCTGGCATAAATTGGTAGTGCCACCAAAAGAAGTGACCCATGCATTCCACTCGCCCTCCTCCTCCCATGTGACCTAGAATGCAGAACTGATGTAGGTTAAAATTATCTGTTGTCCTGGTCACCAGCTGATTAATCAGGGACAGTCATGGTTGTCTGAACTATTTCAGATAGCATGTTTAGGGAAAAGATATAAATGTGAAATACCTCCCACCCCTCAAGAAAGGCATAGTTTATTTTCCTGATAGCAATTACTGAAGAAATGCAGGCTGATGGGAACCAGGATTAATGTCCCTCTCCAGCTGAGCTGGAGTTTCTGTGTGCACAGTAGGGAGATTTGGGCAGCAGTGGGCTTTTGTGGGTAGTGTAAATTAATGAAGTTTACCTTCTTCTGACTTGGCAATCTGTAGTTTACATGAGACAAGTGAGTTGACCCACTTTTCCTTTACCTTTTTATCATGGGTAAAGGGCAATAAAACAAGCAAGCTGGTTACTGAGGACAAACCTAGAGGAAGCAGACTTTTAGCCTCAGGCCACCCGGCTCATTGAAGCTCCCTAGGAAGCCACCAAATGAATACATGATTTTAAAAAGTGCACAATTAATCCTTCCTTCCATAAAGAAACAGTCCTGACCTCTCTTTTCAGCAGCATTTTTCACAACAGGAGCTGGACCTTTTCGCTGGGAGTTCCACATGGGCAGAAGGGAATCAAGGAGTTACCTGACTCCTAACCCTTCCTTAGTGCTCTTCCATCCCTTCTTCATAATAGCCAGAGGGTCTCAGCAGCTGATGCTTTTAGGGAACAGCAGGGAGGAGGTAGCTCCGATTTTGTTTCTTTGTGAAAAGTTTCCCTGTCACAATTCCCTGGATGGTACACAGTGTTCTGAGCTTCTGCCTGCACAATAGCTCGTTTTAAACATTTCTGTTTAATCAAGAGTGAAGTAAATGTCAGAGATTCAATGTTCTAGATCAGCAGTTTCCAACACTGATATATCTTAATCAAGCAATTAGGTGCCTTTTTTGTTATTGTTTGGTGTTTTCCACATTGGAGAAGGGAACAGATTTGCTGCTTTGCTCTGATGACTGCTAGCAGCAGTGTTTGTTGTTAACAGAGACATGTACACCTAACCACCAGTTGGCAGGTGTTAACACTTTGTTACTTGCTATTCCCACATGCTGAGGATTGTGGGAAAGCTGTCAAGCTCTCTGTCTTGTGTAAACGCTTAGCTTTTACAACAACAACAACAAGAAGCTCTGAACAAATGCAGAAGCTCTGTAGGAATGCAGAGCTAGCAAGAGGAACAATAGGATGGATTCTCAAGGCCTCTGGCTTCAATGGGAGGTAGTATGAGGCTTTGTGGAAAGTTTGAGATATTTCCTTAGCTTGGTTTGGAAGGGGGAAATGGAGTTCAAGTGCCTTTTTTTTATATATATATATATATATAATTTTAATTGGTGATATGGTCTGATCTTTAGAAGGAAGAAGATGTACTGTGTGTGCCCCAACATTTCTAGTTTGCTTCTGACATTTGTACTCATTTGTATTCAGGGAAAAAGGTATGAATACAGCATACAATCTGAGAAGATAACACAGAAAGAGGTTAGGAATGCTTTAATTTGTTTGGGGGTAATTGGCAAACAAGAAGTGAGATTTTCTATTCATACAGCCCTTCTGGCAAACTCACATGGCCAGAAAAAAAAAGACCCTCTTTGAACTATGGCAAACATACACACAAAAATACTTCTTTCTCTCTTTTGCTTGTTGTCTTCCACGCGCTCACACATACTCTGCCTTTGCAGGCACAAGGTCATTGCTTTATAGTTGAGTGATCCAAGTGATTGATTTATTACTGATAAAGTGAGGGTTGATTGATTTTTTCATTTACATGAAGACAGTAAAGAAGGAGGAGTGGGAGGTGCAAGGCAGCTTGCAGAGTCAAGTGCAAAGCAGAAACTCTCTAGAGCAAGTGGGCCAAACACTGCAATGACTTAAATCAGTGATCGATCTATATGGCTGATTATAATAGGGCTGCACTGCATAACTGTGCCCCTTCCCCTGAAACAGTGTTATGCTGATCACTTCTTTAACCTGCAGGATTATGCCCTCAGCAAGGAGGGATTTCATGAATTTTCTTTTTGATGGGAGTGCTTGAGATGAAAGGAACATGATAAAAGCAGTGATGGTAGATTTTCTTGCATGTGGGCTATGGCTGGGTTGCATTTAGAACATGGTTTCAAGTTTGGAATCATTTTCCGGTTGATGTCACATCCAAACTGAACATTACATTAGCTTTGGATCAGTTTTATGATGGGGTAAGAAAGAAACTGGTATTATAGACTGTGTTCAGGATACGGTATTTCTGGAGATACAACCATTCTGGCTTGAATCCACCAATGCCCGTCTGTCAAATCTGAGTAGATGTCCCCTGACAGGTGGGTTGGCCAAGTTCTTTCCTGGAAAGGTTCCTACTGCATGACAATAAGCCCTGTGGGATTTAGAGGTGGTTGAGCAGCAGGTTGTTAACAATATGGTTGCACAGTCATGCTTTAGTGGCCTGCCCCCAGGTCTGTGTTACACAAGGCAGTGTCAACATACATAGCCTTGAAGTCTCTAAATTAAAGTTGATTTTAATTCTGGAAGACAGGTTGGAGACTACTCAGAAGTTAGGGGCTTAATGAAGAAATCACTGAATGAAATTGCCTGGGCTGTGTTTTGCATAGGGTGGGATCCCGATGGATTCTTCTGACTTCGCAGGTCTGTGAACCACTGCAGTAAACGGGTTTGTTTTAATGGAGTTAGCATTATTTTCTCGACATGAAAATCATCCCTGGTCCTGGGCATCACTTTAAAAAGCCTTCATCTCTGTAGAGCCACATCCTGTGAGCCGGTTCCGGAAGATCTGCCTGCCAAATTTGGGCGTGTGGAGGAGGTACTGCCTTGCATACATCTGCATGATGTATTTCCTAACTTCAAAATTCTCTTAAAATACTATTTGCTCTTGCTTGGACACAAGGAGCAAATCAGGGAAGTCACTAATATTGGTAAAATCAATATATGGAACAGATATTCATAACACTTAATGTGCATTGGCATGGTCATGAATTTGTTTCCGTACATATTAAGTGATACTTGTGTCTTTTGAAAACCCTACTTAGAAAAATCTTGTAGTGCAGGGTAGCCATGGTGAAAGTGAGAGGAGGGAAGACCGGTCCTTTCATGAATGGGACACAGAAAATGGGTTTTTTTAATTTTTCATTTTTAATCCTGTTGACTTAATTTTTTTTGTGCATTGCTTTTTTTTTGTAAGTGGGAACATGTAGTGTGATAGGTAGATTTTTGTATGACTTGAAAAGCATGTGCTGGTTGTTTTTGAATTTCCCAGGTGAAAATTAGGTATTTAATGTAATGAAATTGTTGATTTGATTTAAGTGTATGGCTTCAGGCTGACAGAAAACCAAGTTAGCAGGCAATAAGGAGGTCTTCTTCTGAGACTGGAATTCTGTCCTCACACCTGAAGGCCAGGCATAGCTGTGAACACAGACTCATGCACTGCAGCACTGAGCAAAGTGGGTCATCTTGTTTGCGTGATGGTTAATGCCATTTCACTTTGCAGTGCAATAGGTTGGGAATGATGGTAGCAATCCTCTGTGTGCTTATTTGTTGGGGGGTGAGATCTCCCTGAAACGTGGCAGTGGCTTTGCTGTGATCATATGAGTTCATCATATTGCTGTTTTCTACTTGTGCTGTGGAGGTGCCTAGACATCTACAGTGAGGACTTGGATATAGCTTTTTGGGCTGTAGGCATACACAAGAGTCAGTTCCTCCTTAAGGGATTGTCTGTCTGAAGTGCTGATACTGCAGACACAAGACCTAACACTTAAGCTACTTGCTTATACAGATATCTGAAGGACTGGAGCTGAGTTTCGTGGCATCTCAGCCTTAGCTGTCCTAGTTTGAGTAAAGTCATCAGCATTTTGCAAGGGTATTATTTGTGCGTAATTTGTATGGGTTGATCTCCATAAGTGAAACAAGGAAAGGTTTCCTGAATTCCTGGCAGGATTTCTGTTCCTTTTTTCTCTTCTTTATGAACCTAATTTGGTTTTGGTTGGTGGGTTTGGGGGTTTTTTTATTTCTTTCTTTTTCCCACGCCACCCATGCTTAAACAGTGCCGGGAAATTCTGTACTTACCCAGCTGTACTGTCTGAGGAAAGCCAAGGGGTTTTTTTCCATGCATCAAAATCATAGTAGTTTGAAATGACTTATTAACTCACTGAGTTTCCCAGAGAAAAGACATCAGATACTTAACTGATATGCCCCTTGTACTTAGCCAAAAGGCCAAACAAAGGTTAGGGCAAGTGGAAACACATGACTTCTTTATCCAAGTCCTTGAAGATTTCCCATTAGCTAACCCAGAGTTTTTCTTTTTCAGGCAAAAATAATTAACATGAATAAAGTAAACTGGGTTAATTTATTTTCATTGCAGCCCTCCTTCTGGTAAGACTGCATTCTGTGGACAGAGAAGCCATTGCTGGTTGCTCAAATGGCTGTCTTGCCTGAAAAAATTTGGCGATCACCTCAAATTGCTCACCTCAGATTGGGTTGTTGTTTGAAAATGCATAGAATGATATAGTTGTAGATCAAGTTGATTTATGTGCTACCAAATGGATCAAATAAACATTTCCTTGTATATAACCACTGCTTTTGTGTTGATGACAAAATTGTGTTCACGTGTTTCTGTGTCATTTCATAGCAGTATGACCTTTTTCTTGCTACTATTAAATGAAGTCCTAAAATGCTGTAGTTCCATGGGTTAGTACTGTCTTGCTGTGCTAGCAATGAAAAAATGTTTGTTTGGACTGGCAAGAAACACTATTATTTTATTTACTGTGCTTTTTGGTGGGCATATTATATATTCTGTGCCATAGCAGGTGATTACACAGTATAAAACCCTACAGTGTTCACAAGCATCTGCACCCAAATCAGTATGGTGAAACCTGTATCAGTAGAAACATTGTGACCTATGACTAAGGGTTGTCTGTGTCTAGAGTTCCCAAAATGCCATGGATTTGCTCATGCAACAAGAAATGGTGCACCAAAATAGCACCATGCATGAGAAAGCCTCCCAGCTGCAATAACATTTCCTCAGCCACACTCACTGTTAGGCCCTTCCTGGTGGAGCTGGACCAAATCCACAGGTCATGTTGACTTTGTCTGGATTGATGGGGTTTCAACAGCTGTCCCCTGCTGCTTTCAGGAAGTCAGGTTGGGAGCTGTTAGGTGAAACAGCTCTCTACGTTTAGAAACGGTTGCCAGTGCCTAGCTTTGAGTGATGGTACAACTTGCGTCTGAAAGAATAGCATCCAGCAATACATACTGTGTCCATACCCATGTCTGGTGTGTCAGAGGATTCCGTAGGAAGAAACGAGGAATATGGGGCAAATATGGGGCTAGTTCCCCTGCTCTTCTGACCCTACAGAGAGCGCCAGCTGGATATGGTATGCAAGTCCTACGTCATTGTCCAGCTGTTGCCTTGTGACTCTCCATGTCCCTTGCTGGGATGAGATCTATATTCACCCTTGCTAACTCTGGTGGCCCAAACACTGTCCTCCCTAGTGCCCTTTTGCTGTGTTGTAGGTTTCAGGACGGTATCAGAGAAGAGCTGAACCTGCTGAACCTACAATTATGCTGAAGAAATCTCTCCCTTTTCCCTGGGTTTGTTTGTATCTTGCCTGCAACTCACTGCCAGACCCGTAGGGCCTGGAGCTGATAAGAGGCTTCTTATGGGAAATAGTTCTTTCAAGCAGCAACTCTGAGCTGTAGGACTTTGGGAGTCAAGGAATGGTCTTCTCTCATCAAAACACACAGATGTTTTGCAGACCTTTGATTTGATGCTAATTAATTATATGGATTTTTGAATAGTTGGATTGGAGGTGGCAAATTCTTGGATCCAGTTGGTAACTGGTACAGATAGCAGAAAGCGAACAGCAACTTTGCTGCCTTTTTTTTTTTTCTGGGGGGGGTGGGGGTGCGGGGGGGGTGGTGGTGGCTTGTTTTTTTGGAGTTTTGTTTTTTTTCCTTGGGAACTTAAAAATTCCAATCTTGCTGTATTAACCTAAGTCATGCAGAAATGCTCCAGATGTTCTTTGCATTGTAGAAACCAAATTCAGCATTTTGATGGGGTTTTTCCTTTGTTTTTGAGAGACCAGACATGAAACTATTGAATGTGTTAGGTAACAAAATCTTACCTCTGCTCTCCTTCCAGTTATTTGCATTTTCCTAGCTATCTTATTTAAGGTGGACTTCTTCCAACTTATCATGTAAAATACAAGGTTCGCCAGCAGGTGAGCTGACCAGTCTTCTTTGTGAACTGGGATGTCTAGTGGCACTGGTGGACTATTAGCCTTTAGGCTTCATCTTCTCCTTCACCGAATGCTCTGATGGCAGCTGAACTGACAAGAAATTTTGGTCAAAAGTTGTAGAACATATGAACAAATAATTTCTATGGTATTCTTTTCTGTTTTTAAAAAGAGCTGTATTTGCTGTGATGTCTGCTGAGCCCTTCTCAGCTCTCTCCATTTGCAGGAAGAGGCAATCTTTCTATACTCCTAAGGAAGAACCCATTGATTTTTTTTTTTTGTTTTGGTTTTGTTTGTTTTTTTATTAATAATATTTGTGTCCTGTTTTTCCTAGCAATTTTCAGTCGTGAGCTCTCTCTGAAATGTAAACAGTCTTCGTAATAGTATTTTAATGAAAGCCTATGTTTCTGCTTAACAAAGAGTTTGCCTGCCCTCACTTCACACTCTGTGTGTGAAGGAACAGAAATGCTGAGTTTGGGAAGGCTCCCCCCGTCCCGTCCCCCCCCCCCCCCCCCCAGCGTTAATCCTTAGAACAATGGGATCCATGTCTATTTTGGGATGCTGGCAACATATTTCAGAGTCCTGCTGTGACCTCCTGCTTATGCTGTGGTTTCTGGGTGCCCGATTAGGAGAACATCCAGAAGCATGGAGCAGCTTGTGCCTGAGCATTTCCAAGGATTGGTCTGGACACTGTGTAACTTCATGGGATAGTCCTTCATCCTCCAAGTAAGCATGGGCTTTCAGTCCTCAGTTCCTTCTGGTTTAATGGAGAAGGAAATAAACCATGTCCATTATCAAATCATGCAGATTCTTTCCACAGGACTTGTAATTTCAAAGTTGTTCCTCTTATTGTTTTCAGTGAAGCTGTTTGAGGATTTCCAAGGGTACTGATATTTTTCATCAAAGCCTCTTTGACTTGAAAGGTAGTCAGCTTTCAGCTCTCATGAGGCTGGAGCCAGGTGACTGGTGAAGGTCACAGCAAAGTGACAGATGCAGTGTTATCTAGCCTATTATCAGTGATCCCACCAGGTACAGTTCTGTATCTGACCATATGACAGCACAGTAGCCTGTTTTGATCTTCATTTTCTCCCTTTAATTGGATGGCCTTTCTTGTTTCTCTCCCTGCCTATAGTCTTGTTAACTCATGAGCATGGAATGGACTGGCCAGGTATCAAAAGACTGGGTACTTAAAGTGAACAAAACCACAGAGCAGTTTCCAGCAATTCAAAGAATATGGAAGCATTTGCACTTCTGATACCACCTGCTTTGTGTGCCAATGATTGTAACGGGAACAAAAAACTTACAAGGGTCAGGGGGAAAAAAAACGCATTTTTGTGGAAAAAAAATAAATTAAAGCAAGCCCAACAGAAGTTGTCTTGAAGTGAAACAGAAATGTTTGTCGTGAACTGAGTGAACGAGGTGGATCTAATTACTGAGTAACAAAACAAAGGAAGATGGCTTAGCAGTCATTTAAATTTCAGATACTTAGCACTTCTGCAGTGCTACAGATTGCCAGCTCTAGGTAAACATGGAAAATGTCAGTCCAGTCCTTTTTCTGGGGTTTGCCAGGATCACAGAGGTACTAATATAGAAATCCATCAAGTACTATTACCTCCATATATGTGTTAATAATATTCTTAATCTTCATTATATTTTCTCTTGGGCCTATATGCTGCACAAGTATTTCTTGGCATGCCTACAGATCTCTAATTGTTTGTATATTTGGCTTGCCTGAGGCCAACTTTAAATGAATGTGTACAGGAATCTTTGCTGTGTACAGGATTATTTAAGTACCATTGCTATACCTGTGTGGTATTGTTTATCTCGTGTCATCCCATTCAAAAAAACTCAAAAGAAAATGCAGGAGAATCCTAATGAGGTTTTGATCGAAGTGATATATTGGAGAATCCAGTCAGTGATATTCAAAGGTGTCAGGGCTACCTCTGCACATTTCAGACTTCTGTTGATAGAAGAAATTTTTTATACCTTTTTTCAGGGTAGCCTTGAGGGGATAAGGCTGTGCTCGCAACTAATCTAGAAGTGCCTGAAGTAGCTCTAACCTATCTTGTCTGATAGCAGAGTTCAGTGTGTGCAGAAGTCTTGTCTCTGACACTTGATAAATACACAGGGGACATTTCCTCTCAGGTAAGCTTGCTTCTTAGCCTGAACCGGAACAGAGCTATCTTTTTTGCTTGCTTGTTCGGTCTCCCTCAGCTGCCCTTCCTTTGGAGCCCAGCATTAAGCACATTGCATGCAGCCCTCTGTTTTATGTGCACTGGAGTGACTTGAGATGCCACTGGAGATGGGCAGCCAGTAACTTGAATACACCTGTGGCAGTGGAGACTATGAGTTTCTGAGTAAATGCCAGTGAATGGGGGGGCAGAGGCAGACATAGATCAGGAAGCTGGACCCACAAGAAATATGGTGCTATAAAAATTCTTCTGGGAGGTCCTCAAACCATTGGCACGTCTCTGTTGTGGTTTATGGCATTTCTGGCATGACAGAGAATGACAGCCCTGTTTTTTGGTGATCAGGATTATTTATTGTGTGTCATTGCCTTTGAGCCAGCTGTTCCAGACAGGTACTTTCACGTCCTTTCCTGATTCCTGCAGTGTTGCTCTGCTTTGCTGTTTCTGTGTGGTGTTATCTACCACTTGAGGAAAACAAAAAAGAAAGGGTGAGAAAAACGTGCTGGTGTATTTGCTTGATTGGCACACTGCAAGGGCCAGAATTCTCAAAGAATTTCTGTTCCTGTGTGGCACTGACACTCTAAGCCGGGCAGTCAGGTGTGCAGAACAGAGCAGGGAAATGCCTGCAGAAATCTGGCTGATCATGGTCAACGCACTCTGATGTAGGGACAAATGCAGATTATGAAGCTTAGTGCTACACCACTGACACACTCAGAAGTGTTTGGCAATGGTCCAGACAGTGTCAGGATTGAGCCTTTGGCAAAAAAAGGTACTGAGCTGCATGGATTTGCCCCATAGACCATATGTGGCCCTTTGGCCAACAGATGATCTGCCTGAATTAAATCATTGCCCGGTTAGTATCCCTGACTCAGTTCCTATTGTGTATTCTCTCTGGTGGTTCAACCTGGACAGATTTCCAAGCTGCTCCAAGTGGTTTGAGTGCCATAATGTGGTGAGTGGCCTGGCCTCAGTCATGCTGAAGTGCTTTCATAGTTAAGTCCTTCTGCAAATAAGTGTTTCCAGCCCTAAAGTGATGAGCAGACTTCTCCAAAGGCAGTAAGGCAAACTAGAAGAGTAGCTGCTCACAGTTTCTCTTTGGTTCATTCAGGTTAAAAAATCAGCTTGATGTGGAGAAAGAGCAGAGGCCTCTGTTGGCTGCTTTTCAAGACACTTGCACCTTCCTTTTTCTCACTTCTGCAGTGGGGAGTTGTGATTTCTTTTCTTTCACATACCCTTACCCCATCACAGACCTACCATGTCTCTAAAGCTACCACATGGAACTTGTCACACCTCAGTGCCCTGACCCCAGCACCTTAACCTGCTTTCCCTGTGCTCCCTTGCTTTTTGTTTTCTTCATCTCTCTTCATTTCACCTCCTGTTAAAAGAAATCTCCCCCACAGAGCTGTGCTGGAATAGAGGCTGCATGTGAGCCAAGAGAGGAGAATGGATTTAGACACCTCTAAGCATAGTGAGTCTTCTTGACAAATAGCCTGGTTATTCTGGGTGAAAAAAGAGAAACAGATCTAATTCTTAGCCATCACCACCAAAGCCTGTGCTGCTGCTACACTCCAGCCAACGCTCAGTTCCCGTAAGAGGAGCAGGTCACTGGGAAGGTTTCTGCAGCTGAGCTCCAAAACTCTCCCAAAGAGTCTCTGGGAGTGTCAGCAGATTTCTAACCAAGCCAAGAGAAGGGCCTTAGCGCATCGCCTGGCTAGCTGACAGCACCTCTGAGCTATGCATAGAATTAGCTGTTGTCACACGCGCAGCCTTCCTGTAAACTCAGGGTGTTTGGCTCTGCCCATTCCCTCAGAGACTGCAAAGGACAAGGGCTACGGAGGCATTTGATCTGCAGAGGTTGGTTCAGCACAGTGGTTAACGGGGTATCTCTCTGGGTGGTGAAAGAGTGGGGAAAAGTTATGAAAGAGACTTTTTGATTTTATTGCTTTCTCCCCTTACCCTGTATCCTGTCTGCAGAGAGCTCTTACCGGATTCATGGAGCTGGCCTGCCATGTGAGTTGAAAAAAAGAAAAAGTGGAGGAGAGCGAGAGAAAACCAAAGGAATCCATTAAAAATTGCCTTTGCTACCTCATTAATCTTTTGCAGCAAATAATACACGCAAAACTTGGGCTAGCAAAGTCTCCAAAGAATAACATTTTTTTTTGTGAGGTTTTAACAAATTAAAGAAATAAATTAAGTCACTACCACAGCAGGGAAGTGCTGGAGGCCCTCAGGAGTTGTACGTTTTACCATTGTTCTAAAAATAAACTGGGGGGGGGAAGTTTAAAAGTCTTTCAGTCGAAAAATAATATTTGCTTTAAGTGGCCGTGTTTGGGTTTTTCTCCCACATGGCACTTCACCACCTTCCCTGGCCCAGCAGCTAACTTTTGGAGACAGAAGGAGGAAAATGGTAGGAGTGGAGGTAGCAAAGCCATGCGGTGAAGAGAGAGGCATGCTGGGCATTAGCAGGGAGGATGTAAAGCAGAAATGAAAACCTCCAAGCCTCATCCCACTGCAACTCCTCAGACAATGCATGTGTTAGAGATTAGCAATTGTCTCTCTGACACCCTAGGACCAAACCAGTGGGAAAAGTTCTGGCAGCTTTGGTGTGTTTCGTAGAGAGGTGTCTGGTGCCCCAAATAAATGGCCATTCTGGTCCCCTCCTCTCTTGCTATATTGTAGACTTGTCATCCTTTTAACGAGCAGAACAAGACTTCCCAAATTGCCAGAAATCAGAAGAAGAAGGTCTGCCTTCTGATTTCTGCTTTCCGTGCTCCCTTTCGTAATTTACATTAAAGCGCCTGGAGAGAATAGCATTACCTCTCTATTTTCTTTTCTCCCCTAAAACTGACTGCTTGCCCTCTCATCCCAGCTGCTGCCTCACTACTTGCTTCCACTGCCTCTGCTCTCTGGGCTACCTCCACTTGTCATTTACTGCCTGCTGTCATTTTTTCCAACTCCACCCCAGCCTCGCCTTGGGGAAGAATAACGATACTCACTCTATAGCCTGTCCCGGAAATAGGAACAACTGGTTTTCATCAAAGCCTGCTAGTCTGCATGATCTGCAGGCAAACAACATTCTGGTGGAGGCTTTTTAAAGGTATAAATTATGGGTAGGTGTATAGTTCCCAATCAAGAATATGACCAGAAGTTAGGTATCATGAATTTCTCCTACTCTAGCACTTGTTCATGCTGAAGCTGAGTGCATGCACATTAAAAAAGAAACTAGTTAAAGGATGCCTTCAGAGTTGCAAAGGTGGTCTTGGCAATCCTGGATAATGGTTGGGCTTGATCTTAAAGGTCTTTTCCAACCTAGTTGGTTCTATGATTCTGTGACAGGCAAGGCTGCTGTTTTCTGGCAGATAACCTACAACTTGTCTGTAATTGCCCCCCATATCACCTATATTCTGCAGTAGTGGGAATTAAATATGTGCATGAACAATATAAGGAAACATTTACTCTGACATTCTGTATAGCTTTTGCTGCTGGAGCTCTGCAGTTGTTCCTCCAAATTCAGTTTCCTTCCTAGTAGAAGCCTTTCAAGGAACTAGGCCACTGATTTCATGTGGATTACCTGCGAGTGGAGTAATCAAATGTGCGCAGCATCCATACACACATGCACTCATACACACATGCGCATGGCACTTCCAACTCAGCAAATGCCAGAGCTCAAGTTACCCTTGGTATCTTCAGTTAGTCCCTTTGTGAATATTTTTTTGCTGTAGCCTTTGATTGCATATGCTTCTGCTATTTTCCCTTTCTGTCATCGCTACCTTTTTTCGTGTACAGAATGGGTTGTGCTCAATTACTGAACAGCAACTTAATATTTCGTTTTCTCCTTACTGTGCTGTGTGCAGCCCCTATCCTTTTTTACTGCACAATATTCAAGCCTTGCTTTGATGACAAAATGGTTGATTTCCTCGTGGGCTTTTCTCTGTCCTCATCATTGTACGTGTATCTGTGGCTACACAAGTGATTTATCGTGGAACTTGTTCTGGTACTTGTCCCCAGCCTCCTGATGGTGCCCACTTACTGCTTTCATTCTTGGGATGGTTTTACAGTGGAAAAAAAATGCCATGGAAAGATGTGTAATTTGCTGTGAAGGGAAGTAGCTACTTTATTTTGTCTGTTTGCAGCTAATGCATGTTCTGTTTTGTTATAAAAGCTGTGGATAAGCAGCAAAGATGAAGGCTGTTTTATTCAGCCTGCTTCAGTTCTGAATAGAGGTGAAAACTGCTTCTTCTCAGAAGGCTATGGGAAGGGCAGAATAGCTTTCACAGAGGGCAGTTTCTGGCATGCCATTTTCCCTGACACCCACCCCCCAGACATGGAGTTTCCCTCACTGCAAAATCCTGAGCATGGCATTGGGCCACGAAATCCCCGTGTTCTCCCTTTAGAGGGTCTCCTGGGAGCTAGAGGGATTGGTGCAGGGTTTGGGGCTGAGCTGACCACACTGAAAACTGTCGGACTGAGAGAAGGATTGGAAGCTCAGAGACCAGTAACGAGTGGTGTCCCTCTGGGATCGGTGTTGGGACTGGTCTTGTTCAACATCTTTGTCGGTGACATGGACAGTGGGATTGCAAGTTTGCCGATGACACCAAGCTGTGTGGTTCGGTTGATACTCTGGAGGGAAGGGATGCCATCCAGAGGGACCTCGACACGCTTGTGAGGTGGGCTCATGCCAACCTGATGAAGTTTAACCATGCCAAGTGCAAGGTCCTACACCTGGGTCAGAGCAATCCCAGACACAGCTACAGGTTGGGCAGAGAAGAGATTCAGAGCAGCCCTGCAGAGAAGGACTTGGGGGTGTTGGTTGATGAAAAAATGAACATGAGCTGGCTTCAGTGTGCGCTCGCAGCCCAGAAAGCCAACTGTATCCTGGGCTGCATCAAAAGGAGTGTGACCAGCAGGTCGAAGGAGGTGATCCTGCCCATCTACTCTGCTCTCATGAGACCTCACTTGCAGTATTGTGTGCAGTTCTGGTGTCCTCAACGTAAGAGGGACATGGAACTGTTGGAGCAAGTCCAGAGGAGGGCCACGAGGATGATCAGGGGACTGGAGCACCTCCCGTATGAAGACAGGCTGAGAAAGTTGGGGCTGTTCAGCCTGGAGAAGAGAAGGCTGCGTGGAGACCTCATAGCAGCCTTCCAGTATCTGAAGGGGGCCTACAAGGATGCTGGAGAGGGACTCTTCACTAGGAACTGTAGTGACAGGACAGGGAGTAACGGGTTCAAACTGAAACAGGGGAAGTTTAGACTGGATATAAGGAAGAAGTTTTTTACTGTTAGGGTGGTGAGGCACTGGAATGGGTTGCCTAGGGAAGCTGTGAATGAATCCCTGGCAGTGTTGAAGGCCAGGTTGGACAGAGCCTTGGGTGACATGGTTTAGCGTGAGGTGTCCCTGCCCATGGCAGGGAGATTGGAACTAGATGATCTTAAGGTCCTTTCCAGCCCTAACTATTCTATGATTCTAAGCTCCCTAGCATCTGAACACACAGCAGCCAGGAAGATGAAGTGAGTAAGGAGGAGTGTGGCAACTCAGGTTTTTTCCGTTCTAAGATCTGTGATCTCTTGGGTTTGAGTAGCCTGGATTCACATCTGTGTAGATCTTCACTCCTTTGGCATGCTTGGGTTGCTCACATTAAAGAAAAGGTGTGAGATCATTTCAAAACTCTGGCCACCTTGAGATGCAGTTGCACCCTAAATACAACCAGCTTAGCAGCAGCTGGATTTCTTCGGCCACATCTGCCTGTGTTGTACACTGTTAAATCCTAATGGCAGTTCTGGATCTGGAGCTCTTGTAGAAAGCTTCTGGCTCTTGCTGACTGTTAACTCCCAACTGACTTGAGAAAGTAGGCTCTCTGTGGTGCTGGCATTTTCCTGAGGACGGAGGGAGTATACCTGGTTCCTGCAGGGCTGCAACAGCAGCCACTACCTATAAGGAAGACCTGAGACATTGTATGGTGTTGGACTCGTGACAAACAAGAATGGTTTTTGCTGGGCTGAGGATGGCAAGGAATAATCTCTCTTTCCCTGCAGTTAGCAAGTCAGCAAGGTGTTTGAAGGCATTGATGGTTGGATGGGACTTTGGCTAGATCAGAATTTAGCATTAGCCTCTAGCAGGCTGAGAAGAACATCTCTGAGACAGCAATGGACTGGTATAAGTGTGGGGTTTACGTGTGAGAATGGATAAAACTAGTGAGGAGGCTGCCAAGTGGTAATTGAAGGAAAAGAAATGGTTTTCCATCTGTAATGCTTTATTGAGGATCTCCTTTACATAATCTTAGCAGAACTTTATTTTGTGTTTTAAAGGCTAGAAGGAGTATCCAAACCAAGAGATTGAAAAGGTACACAACCTGATCAGTTTTCCAGAGTGGGTGACTAGAAAAGAGGTGCTCTCAGCTTCCTGAAATGTGAAGGACATGCTTTAACAGACATCATTTAAACCATGGGGAAACATATCTATATGAATGATGTCTTCATTCAACCACTGTGGGAAAATTAAATCCTTACTCACCAGTCACTGTGGTGTGAAACCCATGGCAGGGACCATGATTTGGTCTCTTCTGAATTGCCAGCTCTCTAAACAAACAGTATGTTACTGAAATGGAAAATCTGTTTTTCACTGGGACTTAAAGTAATTTGCATTGAGCGCTGGGAGTTTCCAAGGTACCATATTTTTAAACTGTCTTTGTTGAAACAGGAAAGGGATCCTAGAGCATAGAGATTTTGAGTCAGTGGTCTGGATCTGCTCATCATGTCTGTATCTGCCCATCGTGGTCTGGATCCGCAAGTAGTTTGAATTTTTGGACAGCAACGTTTACCAAGATGGGGACAGAGATGCCAGTAACTTCTGCTTTAGCACTCACCATGTAAGCAGAGAGCAGCTGAGTTGTGTGCCCCTTCCCCCATCACTCTGATGGTTGACTCCAGCCTTGAGTACCAAAAAACTATAGCAACAGGTTTCTGGTCTTACAGGGAGAAAGGAGAGGAGATGGACTTGCAAGAGACTTACAACGTCATGTCATGCTAGAAAACAGTGTTTGCTTTTGTTTCTTCAACAGCACATACCAACTCCAGGAGGCAGAAAGTATGGGAGCAATAGGACAGGTTCTCTTAGAGTGACTGTGAGATGTCTGTGGGGAGCCAGGCTAAGCTGGAGCTCAGGAATGCATTATGGGCAGCAAGTTGAGAAAGAGATTTAATTATTTTTTTATTTTTTTTAAAGAGGGCAGCTTGGAAGCTGTGGCTGGTCCTGAACCAGAGCATAAGCCCTGTAATGGGCAGGTGTGAGAGTAAAAGGGGCTGACACAGGTGGATGATAATTCCACATCTAGCCTTGCATTTGAGTCCGATTTCTGTGATAAGAACCATCTTTAATGTAAAGCTGAAAAGACAGTATAAAGATGAAACAATTGGAGATAAAAGAAGTCTGGCCAAAATTTTCATTTACATGGGCTATGTAAACCTCTCTCTCAAGCTGTAGTTACTGATCTATTTTTACTTTCTTTGCTTCCCAGAGGCAAAAGTAACAACTCCATGCTAAAAAGGCCAATTTTCTCAGCATTTACCAAAACCAGCATGACTGGACACAGTGGCCAACATCATAGAAGTCGATTGTCTAAAAAATTTAGTTTTGTAAGCATCAACGTTGTGAACAGAAAGGGGACAACTAAACCCCAGGCCCTAGATAATTTTGGATCCTTATCCGCATTTGATATCTCATTATTGTGATCCAGGTTTCTCTCTGCTTGATGTCTTTCCAAGATTCCCCTGTATTTGTTTTATCCTTGACAGGCTAGTGAACATCTAAGAGCACTTGTATCAGAAGGTTTGGAGAGGGAACAGCTGAGTATAATCTTCAGATAAATGCAGCATACCATGACCATAGATAAATGTTCTCTTGCATGAACAGAAACATGAGGCCTGTAGCTCTGAAAAGCTTTTAATTTAGATTTCTCCCTAGAGAATAGTGAAGACCATGTTATCACATTCATGATCTTGAGGTGTGGTGAGCTGGGCTGTGGAAACTCTCAGGTGTATACCTGCAGCTTGGCTACCCAGTGGATTTTCTGGTGCCTGTGTCAGGAATGCCCTTTTGGATGGTAAGCTGCTAGGGCACAATGGTTTGAGCTTTCCCCAGATTAGCCGAAAGAGTGAAAAGGAACTGCATATTCCACCCTGAAGCAATAGAAGTACACAAACGAATGTATCCATCTCTGCTGGGCCACATTCACATGCATGTGTTGGTTCCTCGATGCCAGATCCTGCTATGAACTCTAGCTCTGCATGCTGTTAGAAATGGCAGAAAGAGATAGATTTCTGTATCTCTACACAAGCCCACACTGGTTTTTTTTTTTGACCTGCAACATATGGTGATGTTTGCTTAATCCATGAAAAAACTCGCATACTCATACATGATGTGACATGTATTTTCTCCACAGAAAGCAAACTGAGCTGTATTTGTTACTGGACCCTCAAATCCATTTCTGCTGCATAGCTGGGCAGGTATGTTTGGTATTTCTGATTTGAGTTTTTTGCCCTTTTTTTTTTTTCAGTTAAAAAAAAAAGGGCCAAATAATAAAAAAACCCCAAACATACCAACCTCACAAACCACCAGAAAGCACACAATGATTCAAAACACATGCTTTGTGTCAACTGTTTCACTGTTACTATTTTATCTCTATAAACAGGGAAGAGGCAAATCTCATCCAAACAAGGAATGGAAGATGCATTGCAAAATTGTGGCTGGGTCACGTGAAGCAAGAATACATACACATATACATTTCTGAACTGGGAAGACCCAGCTCAGAAATGTGATGCCTGCATTTTAGTGGTTATGCATTGTCAGTTGCTGAGTGCATGTACAGTAAGTCGTGCGCACTCTGGCTGCATCTGACTTGTACATGTGCAGTCACTATTTGTCCAGGACTTTGGGTGCCCAGGCTTCCAGATGTTCAGAAATCCCATGCATATGTGCTGTAACAAGCACCTCCATTGGAGGGTGCTAAACTTCTCAGCATTCTTCTCAAATGCATCCGCATATAAAATAGGAAGTTTGGGTCACTTTTTGTAAGGGGGAAGCCAGGTCCAAGCTCCTGAAGTCAGATGGAAGTGCTCTGTTGAATTAAAAAAGGATTTGGGCTGGACCCATAACAGGTCTCATCTTCCATGCAGATATGGCAGTTTCGTTTGCCTTTTCATCTTGTGGGTTCTTGACTGATCAACTGCTGAAAGAGTTCCTGAAATTTGCTTTAATTTTCAGCACACCTTACATACTACTTATAGTCTGTGCCAAAGCCCTAGTCTCTTTATATGGAGATATTCCCTCACGCTCCACTTACTGTGGTTCAACTTGCTGAGAGAGCCTGTCTGTGGTCCTTTGTAGCTGCTAGATTTGTTTTAGTAACTTGATGAGGTATATTATTTTGTATATCTTCTGACACACTAGAATTAGACCCATCCCTATTTTACTGTGTTGATAATAAATGTCACCATTAGTCGTCTACCACTCAAGTTCTGATATGCACTGCAAAGCTAAAGATAGTGCAACAAACAAATATCCTAGGCTGTGATGTCTGCAGTGTAGAAAACAGCAGGCTACTTCAATCTTTGAAAAGACCCATTCCTGAGAATTATTTATCAGCCTCTTTTTTAAAACCTATCTGAAGGACATGCCACAGCATTGCAGTGAATATCCTGTCCCACTACCTCATTTATCTGCAGTTAGAAGATTTTCCTGATGTCCAATGTAGTTGTCTTTGATGAACATCTTGTTCCTATCTCAGTGGCCACAAAAGCAATCAGTAACAGCCTTTCATGTACCAGGTAGACAGGGGGACCCTATAAAGAGATGCTTCTATGGTTATGACGAAGTAGAATTCTGGGGGCCTTTCTCTGCCAAGTATTTCCCATCTGACCTCAGACAAGACTGTTAATCTCTGTATTTTGCTACCTCCAAGGGATGCTGTGAGGGTAAGTTCACTGGTGTTTCCAGGGGTGTTCAGATACTGTACTGACAAGGGCTATGTAGGTGAACAGAGAGAGAGAGCAGACATCATTTATTAATCTGGTAAAGGACTGATATTTAACTCAGCAGTGCTCCCAAACAAATGTCAAAGACTATATTATTAGCATGTCTCTTATCTCTGGAATTTTGTTTTCTGCTGTGCTACTTTACTTGTTGGTTTATGGTTTGTTTTCCAGCTTCCTGGAAAAGAGAACTTTAAAAACATGACCAGAAAATGTCTGGTAAAAGTTGTAACCAGCTCTGACTGTCCGTGCTATGACAGCCAACAAATATCACCTGCTGATGATTTACAGATTCCTGGGAGATGTGGTGTTGAGTCTCAAAAAACTGGAACAAGAACAACTCACCCAATATGCTTCTCGGGAAACAGTGTAATGTATCCACCCGCTTCGTGCTCTCTTAATTTAGGACATGTGTAGTGTGTAATGATGAACTGGCCAACTGGTTATGTCGCTGTAAATCTCATTCCCCACCTTACAAAACACCCTTGTTTGACCCCTTCTTTTATGAAAGCTCAGTCCAGGCTTTCCAGTCCACCTCGTGGGAGGGAGACAGATCACACTGACTGTTTACGAACACACTTTTCCAGAAAAAAAATAGTGTTTTGTTGTTTTTATTTCATTGAGCAGCCTTTTCAAGTTCTGCAACCCAATTTCTCTCCCCCTTAAACTGTGACCAGTATTTATTTATCCCTTTTTAAGCACAATAATTTAATTAAGAAACTAATCAGCAGTGTTGAAATGATCTTTGAACTACACCTCTAACGCTGAAGAAAATTTATGAATGTATTATACAAGAAAGATCCTATTATCTAAAAAGCTTTCTGCTGCAAGGACTTGGCATCTGAAAAGACTTGCAATTCTGCACTAAATTTATAATGTAAAGATCTGAACATTATTTATAGAGTCTGAAATGTATTTTGAGTCTGACAAGTTTGGATTGTCTATTAAAAAAAAACTTTCAGAAGTGAGTTGGACATTTAAGGATTTGAAGGACAGATTGTAAAGGTACCTGTGTATCATAGGCTTTTAATGGGTTAGACTGCCTTTTCAGTCAGTGGAGAGAGATTGACGTGTTCCAGTTATGTTCCATTTTCTTAGGCACTTCAGATGGGAACTTGCTGATCATCTCAGCATGGCATTAAAAGGGCATCTGTAGTTAATCATTACCAACATCTGCCAATTCCAGTTCCTGCAGTTTCAGATAAAGAGAATGTTTCTGAAAGCTACCTGGGATGTAGGCACCTTGGGCAGAAGGTGACCAGACCCAATAAAGACAGTCCCACATGTGCAGCGTTGCTCAACCCTAGGAACTGAGCTGTTGCTGGTTCCATAACAGGACAAACTCAATGAGACTGTGTCCTCTTCACCAGCGATGTGCTAAGTGCACATCAGCACTAGAGGGCCTAGTTCATGATCCCAAATTGCTTCTGCGGTATGAAGGCTCCAGGACTTTGGCCCAGCATAGTTAAGACAGTTATATTTCTGAACATGGTCAGCAGATGAATTAAAGATGCCTCAGTAAGTGCTGTGAGGAAGACATAATGGTTAGTCAAGGGAGAGAAGATCACTTACTTGCTGTCAGGCCTCTCCATCCAAATGGCACTGTGAGCATCTAACTGCAGGCTTAGATTCAGCCCTTTGTCCTCCAGGGTCTGACAGATGGAAATAACCAATTGATTCTATCCAAATGCAGGTCTGGAATCAGGGTCTGATGGCTGGAATTAATGAGCAGCACATTTGAAGCCTGGTTTTCTATGGCCTTGGATCTTGTGACTGAATTATCCTATGTCTAAGAAGGTATGAATTCTATTCCAAGATTTGGCTGCGGTTGGGAAATTCTTCAAAGTGCTTTCCTTTGGGGATTTTCTGGTGACTAATAAGTATGAGAAAAGAGTTCTTCCTCGAGGTCTCTTTTGTTGTGAGCACTACAATTATTTTCTGTACTGACTTCTTGCTTTCACAATATTTGTGGAATTTCATCTTTTATCTCTTAGTCCTGGAGTAAGTTGACTTGAAATGTACCAACAGGTTCAAAAGGCTTTGGTGTGGGGAAAGAAGAGAGATAGGTACTGACATGCTGATAGGCTCGTATGCAGTACTTTCCTGAGAGAAGTAAAATAAAAAGGGCATAGTGTCTGTCCCATTAAGCCTACTGTATCTCTAAAGGATGAGCAAAACACAAAAGTATGGACCGAGGGAGTTATTGTACATTAAGGACTCATGTCAGAAAGACTAGGGAATTATTTTGGCAGCTTGATGAGACCCTCAGTTAAGTTTGCCACTACCTACACTGCTGGGGTCTTTTGACATGAGCTTGCTCAGAGTTAGGATGCAGGAATTAGTAACTTCACACTTTCCATTGACTCATTTACTTAGTTTTGTATTATACTCCACATGGGTGTTCTGTAGGGAAAAGAAAAATAAAGATGAGAGTTAAGATGAAAAGAGAGGACTGCCATTTTTTCCATGGAGAGCAGATTGCAAGAGTGTGGCATTTTTCCCACACATCTTGAATAGTTTTGGGCTTGGGCTTTCTGAAGAGTTTTTAATTAATTTATTGTTTAAATAACTGTAATGAGAAGAGCCCCTGCCACACTGATTCTAATGAGGATTGCATGTGCTCTGTGTCTTTCTCTTTGTGGCCTGTATCATTTAAATATCTTAACCAACATGTGCTGTGGCAGATTTCACTTATATCCGCTTAAATTAAAGCTTGTCAGTTTAGGAGCTAAGAAGTAGGCAAATATTTGAGAGAGATTTGACATTCACAGCAGAAATCATTGCACTAAATATCTAGCATCAATGACATTACTTAAGAAGGGTGAGAAATTCTTGCTGTGCTGTACAGCCTGGACACTCTGGACTTGACGAAAAATGTACTTTAACTTCTGTGTTCATAATTAAGATCTCCACCAAAATTTCAGCTTGTTTTTCTTCTGTATTTTATCTGAGCAATATGTGACTATTCAAATTCCTCAAAGTTGCTGCTAGGAGAACAAATAGTACCAATATCTCAGAAGTAGCTGGAGTAATAGCACGATTCAGTTGTAAAAAGAATGGCATTTCCTTATGTTCTCATCCCCCAGAAATGTAAGGGAAGATGGCACTGAGCTGGAAAATTCTGGTAGAACCTTGGATATTTGAACAGCTCCAGCCACAGAAGATGAAGCTTTATTTCCCATGTGCATGTATTTTTAATTCCTACGAGTCACTGTAGCAAAACACAGTACTGTATGCAGTATGTACGCCAGTGAAGAGGATGAAAACTTTTCTGTGCTGGAAATCACTTGCTTGTTGACACACTGAAGTACGACTTGGGTATTAACACAGAGTATTACACTTTTACATTTAATTTCAGTTGTAATGTAATTATAGTGGTACTTAACTGGCCATTACAGAATGGACCAGAACCCAAATATTCCAATACAAAGTGAGAGCCCATACTACCAATTGTGGAGTTGATTTCTTTTTTCATGCAGGATCAGTGACTAGGCAGTAGGCAAACAATTTCAGTGTCGGTAGGATTATAGGATAATTCAGGTTGGAAAGCACCATAGGAGGTCTCTAGTCCAACATCCTGCTCTAAGAAGCCGTGAGATGAGACCAGGCTGCTCAGGGCTTTAACCAGGTGGGCATGAAAACCTTCAGGGAGCTGCACAACCTCCCTGGTTGTCCTTGGGGGGCAATAATACATGTCCTTATAGCCAGTCCAAACTTCTCTTGTCACAATTTATGCCCTGTCTTCCCACCACACACCACTGTGAAAAGCTTGGCTCTGTCTTCTTTGCGACCTCCTCACTGAGCAATGGGGTGCTCTGGTGACCAAGATGCATACAGGAGGCCAAAACATCTCCTGACATCTTAGATGGTATAAAGGCAAGTAATGATGTTAAATAAGGTGTTTCCTCTTTCAAAGTCTGTGTATTGGCCTGCTCCCCCAGTTGCATCACTCCTTTCAAAGCATTTTTTTGTTCAACTTTCAGACTGAATTTCCTGCTGTTCAAAGATTTTGAGAGTTGAGGAGAGGGAGCATTTTATTTGATCTGTATTGGCTTATTGCTGTTAGACACAGGAAAAAAATACCCCTTCCCACAGAGGTTTTCAGTGTCTCATTTCCCACAGTTTATCCCCAATTTCTTTTAGGCTCTGACTTCTAGCCATAATAATCTGTAGTTGTAATGTGGCTGTTTCAGGCTGCATGCCTTTAATATTTCTTGTTTGTTGTCAAACTCTATGTAAGCAGTGGTACAGCCCCTGAGCGTGTCTTGCTCTGCATAGTCTCGTCAGAGCCATGGGAGAAGAGTCATGAACTCAGGTCCTGGCCCAGCTACCTGTTCACTCTCAGTCATGTTGGCTCCAACTATTGTCCCTTGCAACTAACATACAGCCCACTGTCATGTTCAGGTCACTAGCTTTGACGGAGCAGTAACCTGCCTCTCCACCAGCTAAGCTCAGCCTAGGTGAAGGTCAGATCTGTCATGAAGAGCTATTCATAACCTGAGTGAAACTGCAAAGGAGGTGGTGGGCAGAAGACGTGGAGAAGGTGGAGTTGACAGAGATGAGCTGTCTTTTGTGGCACCTGAGCTTTCTTGTGTTCAAACTGAGGACAGGTCCCAGTGGAGGAGCTGTTCAATCCAGCAGAAACCATATGGAGGAGTGTGTTTCTTCACCCTGAAACACTGTGCAACTCTATGTCTTAGACAACACTCTTCCATGATGTTGATTCACCTCTGTGATCATAGAATCATAGAATAGTTAGGGTTGGAAAGGACCTTAAGAACACCTAGTTCCAACCCGCCTGCCATGGGCAGGGACACCTCACACTAAACCATGCTCAAGACTCTGTCCAGCCTGGCCTTGAATACCACCAGGGATGGAGCATTCACACCTCCCTGGGCAGCCCATTCCAGTGGCTCATCACCCTAACACTAAAGAATTTCTTCCTTATATCCAATCTAAACTTCCCCTGTTTAAGTTAACCCTCTTAAGTTTGAACCCATGTCCCTTTCCTCCAGCTCACCCAGTTTCAGGCCTGCAGTAATCCCAATTGGCAGCCTCCTGTAGTGCCGGAGTGCTGACTGTTTCAGGCCAGCTGGTAAATCTTCACTTTTTGAATAAGAAAACTAACATATAAAAAGATGAAATTAAATGCTACTGCTCCCTTGGCTTTGCAGAACTTTTTACTGCTGTCTGGGACCCTGTTAATCAGAAAGCTTAGGAGGGGCTCAGGAACTTCAGACACTCATGGTTCCTCTGCATTTTGTTCTCATTGATTGTATTCAATTAATTAGTTTCCTCTGAAAAGCTGGACAGGCTTTCTCCAGCTTTGCTGATGCAAGTTAATACTTATGCATAATATGTCTTAAAGAAAAGATGAATTGGTGAGTAGTTTGAAAACCTGAGGCATATTGCCTTTTAGACTAATGATTCTGCTTATGGAAGGGGGAAGAAAATATTGCCATAGGGTAAATAATTCATGGGTAAATAATTATATAGAAAACATCAATATGGAATGAATAGTCAGCTCAGAGACCTGACGGTTATAATAGCAGTCCACAGGGTTAATCTGGGAGCGTTGTGAAGTCAGTCAAAAATCAAATTCATCCCTGAACAAAAATGCCCTGGTTAAGTTTTTATTTTGCAAAATAGAAAACAAAGCAACTTTGATTGCTGTACATGGAGAAAAACATCCTCCAGGCTTGTGACATTTTTAAGACACAAAACCTCGTACATCAGTTGCACCAAGCCCAGTGCTCTATATATGCACATGAATAATACTCTTTTGAATGTTTAAGCTCTATGAGAGTTTCCAGCACATGAAAGACTTTAAAATGGACTCATCTAAGTCTCTGTGACATGCTGTGTAAGCCAGCAAAGAGTGACGCATGGCACCTGGGAAGGCAGAGGTCTCCCAGTAATGTTTATTATCTTGGATGTCTCACTTTCTTAGCTCCTGTTTCTCAATTGGAAAATGAGGATAATGTCAAGGTCCGATGGACAGTATCTGCTTTATTTGTTCTCAGTTTATGTTAGATTTCTTTTTAAGATTACATATTTGGCTAAATCACAGCCCTTGTGAGAGGAAGATTGGCCCTCCTACCCTTTTTATATATGTCAAGGAGGAGGTGATTTCCCAGAAGAGGTAGGTATGGCAGACAGGGAGGAGCAACTACTCAGTAAGAGAGGTTTCCAGTCCAATGGGCAGGTTGGGAGATAGCAGAAGCAGACTCACAATCAAGTGTCTCTGGGATGGGAAGAAGCTTCAGAGGGACCAGAACGGACTGTGCATGGCTCACTGTGGTTCCAGTATTGACTGAATTGAATGAAACCAGGCTGGAAAGTATCTTTGTAAGGATGCAGTGTGCAGAGAGAAATTTATTTATGTTATCCATTTAATGGCAATTACTTGATCTCGGCAGTCCAGTTTACACAGCTTTGAGAAGTTAAGGATTCTAATTTATATTCTAGTAAAATCAGTTGGTTTATGTTCAAAATCCTTTCTTATCTCTTTTGCCTGCCAAATTGCGATCTCATAACACAAGGATATTCTTTCTTTGGGGTTCTTGAAGTGAAAAGTATCATAGAACAGTGAAATCGTAGTCATTGAAATGCTGAATACTCACTCAGGTCTAGAAGCCCATTTCCTGCACTCATGTCCAGCTTCTCCCTTGATTGATGAGAGCCTTGCTGAATTTTGCAAAGATCATAGGAAGTTAGCCCTTAAGGGTATGGTGTTCTCCTCTGCTGACACTGAATACAAGCAAAAGCAACAAAGATTCTGCTTGTCTTGGCTGAAGTGAAAACATCTTCAGTCAATTAAACCATTAAAATTATAATTTGCTCTTTGATCCTTTTTTGTTTCCATCTGTCCCTTTGTTATATCCTTTCTGATGCTGAAGCGAAGGCTCTTTGGAGACAGGGCCACCTCTGCTTTTGTGTCTCTGGAGGTAGGCGGATCACTGCATGGTGCTGCTACAGAATGGTTTCCATCGACTCCACTTCCCAGTGGGGTATATAATTCTTCATAAATGGAGAAGCAACTTTCCAGGCTTTATCCAAAATGAACACACACAAGAAAAATGTACGATATACAATTTTCTTTCTTTTTAATCTCCTTTTCTGTAGATACTTCATGTTGAATTTAAAGACATAAAGCTCCCTTTTTGCCTATTCCTGCAGAAGTCATATACTAAATTCCCAAAATATAGTCCAAACCCACACAGGCATCAAGATCCCAGTAACAGAATATGTTAAGTCAGTGGGAATTCTGGAAGTATCTTATCACCAAAAGTCAGCTATTAACTGTAAACAATAATATTCATTGTTATTAATTACAGCTGTAGAATTGTGTTGGGCGCTCTCTGTTTTTTAATGTTTTAGGCAATGCTCCACACTTTGACCAACATGTAGAAAAACGGCCTGTATGTCTTTTTCTCGAAGCAAATAAATTAATTTTTATGGAATGGAAGTGGAAGGTAGAACTGAATAAGCTAGTTGCAATGGAAATAGTCTTTGAAAACATTGGAAAAGTTAGACACTTGCAATAGCATGTGGTCTAATTTCCTGAACCTGTGAGAAAGGACATGAATTATTATACAGCTTACTGCAGAACATATGCTTGCTTCCTCATGTATGTAGAAGGCAAGGGTGGAATATGTGCGTGAGTCAGGTCCAGCATTTCTCATTCTGTCTCTTAAAAGTTCAGTACCAAAGCAGACACTGTGAATGACAGACATGCCAAGAAGTGAGCTAGAGCGACTTAGTCTACATGCTTCTAAACTGGACCAGAAGAAAAGTAACTTTTGCTGGCAGATACCTTTTCTAATTTGTCAATAGCTTTTATTTTGTTTCAAAAAAATCTTGTCTGGAGTTATATTTTTTCATTTTGTACCAAAATTATCCATGTTTTAATTTTGTGTAAAAATCGCAATCATCTGCTGCTCCTCTGGCATGGCACTCCTCCTCCAATATTCCTGCACTCTTTCCACATTTCCAAATAAGTTTACTGAAGCTTGAAGTAGGGGTGGTGACAAAGAGGGCGCAGTGTGAGGTTTTGGGGTGGGTTCTGTATTTCTGTTTGTTAGTTTTAAAGAAAGAAACATATTCCTGAGTTTAAACCTCAGAAGGAATCTTAGCTCCTTTGAGACAGCATCAAGGTGGGATCCTGCAAACACAGGTTGTTGCCATCTAGGGAATGTAATGCATTCACAGTTTGTATTCAATTTACTGCCTTTACAAGAAAGGATTCTGGATTTCAGAGCCTGATGGTGGGGTGACATTGAATACAAGATTGTGTGGCGCTTTATAGAACTTTTCTCTTATTAGCAGCTCTATAATCACATTAAGTTAGACTGAAAATTTGAACTGATTCTTTCCCTTGAGGCCCAGGCTGTAATAATGGTAAAAAATCTGTGAAATAGGGTAAATACAATTCAATAATTATATTGATAAATAAAATGAAAATCAACTAATTGTGTCATTCAGTCAGTTCCCTGCCTCTGTTGTTGCTGCCTTTCTGCATCAGCGACTGCTAAACTTTTTCTGTCACACTTCAATAAATTTAATTGTGCAGAATAAATGAGCTAATTTTTGAAGTCACAGGCTCTGTTTGCAAGATAAGGATGGTGATTTATTGACCTCTTCCAACTCTGTAAGAGTGTCACCCTCCCCTTCACTGACAACCGTAAGAAGGGGTTTTGTCCCTCTTCACCCAGCACCTTGCTAAATCCCACTTTGTATATTTACCTTCCCGTCTCATTTTCCTGAAGTCACATAATACACCACAATAGACCCAAAATGCCTCTTTCAGTTGGGATATAGAACTATTCCAAGTGATCAGCAGAGCTGTGGGTTTTTTTCTTTTTATGCTATTTTCTTCTGATGATAATTTCATTCTCTGAATTTTGGAGGGATGGCTGGTGGGATGGCTGCTAAGAGGAAGTACAAGAAAGAGGCATAGATTAATGCCAGTTTTTTTCTGGAAGTTCTGGTCTAATCTCATTCATGAATCATGAGCTCATCCACCATACCAGGATGCATACTCATTTCAGTGCTCATTCACATTGATAGTTTGACCACGAACACAGAAAAAAAGCAGATATTAGGCACTGGACATGCTTCATGAAAAAAATCCCTGCTTTTAAAACTTTTGTTTCTGTTTCTTGGGTTTTGTGTCTAGATGCTGAGAAGACAAGAAGATACTGGCTATCTTCTCTGTTATATTGCTGCTGCAATTTTGACAATTGCAATTTTGGCTTTTTAAACTGATATAGAATGGTAGAAGTGAATAGGCTGCACCTCTTCTTTCCCACCACTTTGATTGTGAGTCAGGTTATTTTAGCAAAACATCTGCATGACAGCCACAACTACCTTTTTTCATAAAGCTAGATCTTTTGCTCCATTCTTTAAAATAATGTCATAAAATGAACTATATGCATATGAAAAGGGATGATTAGATACCGTGGTGCAACTCAAATCGGTTGTCATGGTGTAGCAATATGATCCCAGAATCAAAAATCTAGTTATTCTGTTGAGTCAATAAAACTCTTCAGACAAAAACAAAATCAGCACCAACACATCAACTATGTCAAGAAATAGTCTCAAAGTTCGGCCTCCTTGACTCTGGCAAATAAATCCAATAAATGACAAGAATGAGGACACTTTCTTTGTAAAACTAAATGGCTGTCTGATGAGGTACATAGGGCTATGCAAACCAGTTTTCCATCTTGGTGGAAAACTGTGTTTGATCTTCACAGTGAGATTGAATCTGTTCTTCTCTGACTATGATGCTAGGCAACACAGCAAGTCAAATATATATGAAAGCTAGCTAGACTTTGACAAACTTGGCCTCCTAGAAGTGCACAGCAAAAGACTTTTTATGGAGCCAGGATTTCAGCTGGGCATCTAGAACACAAACTGTGAGAAACCTTTTTCTTATGTTTTAGTCATTATATTGGACCACTTTCTGCTGTAATTTTCTTCTAAAGAAGACTTATAACCTCCTAAATATTTCCTGTCAGGTGTTGGCTAGGTGAAATGCGTCCTAGGGAATTGCAGCTCAAGGAATCACAGCATCCCACATACAGAGCAGTCCAAATTTCTGCCAAACTCCTCACTGCGTCTTTAACTCAAATCGTTTGCATTCTTTGTGATTGATGCTTGTAGCAAAAGGCACACCTAAATCAGGAAAGCCTTCTGCATCATGGTTCTGCCTGTCCTCAAACAAAACCTTATGTCCAATTTAACAGCCTGTTCTGGGAGCTCCACACAAACCTAACAGAGACAGCCTTTGCATGAAATGATAATTGCTGTTCCTTCCTCTTTTCAATGTGTAGTCGCTGTGCATGCCTTGGTTGCTGTGGGTCGCTTGATTTGGACTATTTCGGGAACCTGTCATCCTGCACCTGAGCAATTACATTGATTTTTGGAGGATTATGAAAGTAAATTTAACTTGAACAAAACTTTGTCTTTGGTAAAGAAATCTTTGCCGACTTTAACAGGCTAAAATTCCGCCAGCATGTAACGTTTTATTGGGCTGTAGTGATATACTTTGGAGAAAGATTTCCAGTTCATAAACCAGCTCCAAAATGTTGATTGACATATATGGGCCATTATAATTTTTCTCTTTGCAAGTTCCAATTGTTCTGCAGATTCCTTGCAACAAGAAAAAGAAAATAAAGTTTTCAGTGAAGAGCTGGACCTTGTGAGGAGATACCTGAAAATACTAAATCTCATTCAGATCAACATTTCTAAAACCATGACTTCCACTGAAGGAGACCTATGTACTTCTGAGAGAGGAAGTTGGCAAACTCTTAAAATCAAATTAATGTTCACTTTCCAGTTCAGATTTTTTTTTCCTGCTGTGACCTTTGCTACATCTTAAGTTGCCAGAAGTAGAACGTATTTTCAAATTAATCTGAAATGAAAACATTTATCATGCTCTATAAACCATAATACAATTCTGCCCTTCTCTATCCTTTTTCATTGGTGCTCTGGTTATGTGGGTATGACTGAAAGTTGCTAGTCTGATCTGGAAGTGACTTGGAAAAATTACATCCACTTGTTACTGCAAATCTGACTTACAGACCAACTGGAGGGTACAAGATTGGCAAAATATGTTGCCTGTAGGTGAAACCAAAGTTGGGCAACTAAGGGCTCTTCATGAAAGAAAGCCTATCTATCTTCCCTATTGCTGAACATAGAAGCTGAACTGCCCAGGCATGGAGATAAGTCAGAACTGATTACAGAGATGAGACTTCATACTGCCTGATGGAATTTAGGTATCTTCTTAAAATACCCAGGCTTTTGGTTCATTCTGCTGAAGAAATAGAACCCAGCCCAATATTGGAGCAATGCATTGCCAAGGCCAGGGTTGAGATCTAAGATCTTTCTGTTCTTTGATGTTTGAAAACCAAGGTGGCGATAACAAAGCCATCCAACAATGTAAAAATGGGGAGATTGAGGGTGTGCTGAAGCCCAAGTGAAAACACATGGAAAACAATGTCTGTAAACAGAAGCCGTTCTCTGTCCACAGCTCACCTGCATCCCTGTATTGCCATACCTCTTCCTGTCTGCGGGACAGACCTAATATGATTAGATCACAGCATCTCCCACTTCACAAAATACGCTTACTGAAAGACACTTGTTTCCAGTTGGGATTTTTTTTCTAATGTTGTGGTTTTGAGACTGCCTTGGAATGTTCTATATAACATCAGCTACTGTGCAGATTTGTGTATTGTACTGTAATTACTTAAATAGGGGATTTTGTATGCTATAGCCAGTGATTCATGAACTGCAGGGTATCTGCAAAAACAGGCTTTCATTGGGATTATGGGATGTAAAATGCCTGAAGGTTTTTGCCTTTGATAGCAGACCTGCTATTGCATCCACACAGGGTTTGTCTAATAAATTGTATTAGTGCTTTCCAGCACCCTGATAACTTCCCTCCCCCAACTCCTTGTTATTCTGAAGTGTTTCGAAGGAAAACTGGTTCTCTGTGAATTATTTCTGTGGCAGTCATTAAAGTGTATGTTCAGCATGCTTGTGTTGGCCATGCGGTATAACAGAGAAGAAAGTTGAAAAGGTTCTTCAAGGAGATGTAGTCATTTATCCTCCATCAGTTTAGGGTTGTGTAGCTAAATCCCCTACCTGGTGTTGGAAACAATCTCAGCCACTGAAGAAACTGGAGCTACTGTTTGATTTAAGGCATTGTTTAACTTGGCATGTCAAATTATTTCAAGCCCATGAGAAGGAGAAGGACATGCTGAAGAAAGTGTGTTCACGTCTGTGTGTCCAAACAATATGTTAGACTAGGAATCCTTGCAGACACAGTTAAGTCTAAAGCTTTTTTTCCTCCTGTAAGATCCAGTATGAACTGGGCAAAGGGAATCAAATATATGATAATGGCTTGCTGCCTGATAGAAAACCCTAAGTCATCCAGGGGATAGCAGGTTTCTGGTGAAACTTCCTTGCTGACTTTCCTGTCAGCCCATTTCTAAATGCAGGTTTTATGCTGTAAAGAAAGAAGCAGAGTTGTTTTGTAGTTGCTTGTGTTTTAATTATAGCAGGCACAACATTTCAGACATGCCAATGCTTGTTTTTATGTTGGGATCCACATGGCTGCATTTTCTTTCCAGGGGTTGGGAAAGATCATTTTCTTAGTCATATTTCTCTCAGATGCAGAGCTGTGCAGATAAAAAAACAAAACAAAATTTACTGCTACTAACTCCCCCCCTTCTGAACTCATCACAGCTCAGGGAAGGAAGTTCAGTAGATATCAGATACAAGTCAGGGTAAGTAAAATTCCAGTGCATGTCTGATGCCCATGAGATTCTTCAGTGACTTTTATTCCCATGCATGAGGGTCATATCAGCCATTAGCAGCAAGAAAATCCAAGGCCTTCTAATCTCCATGCTTTTGGCTGTGCCTGTTTCTAGCTGCCTAGTGTGCAGCAGGTTTTTTTCTCTTTTAAAAATTCACTGAAAATGTGCGGGCAGCAAGCCTTGTATAGCTGTGTATGTACTGTGCATATACAGACAGATCTGGATGTTCTTGGCTGAAATCCTCTGTTTAGCAGAGGTTCTTTGGGGTTAGAAGGTTTGTAAAAGTTTGGGTTTGGTTTTTAAAGCCCTGTGTGTGTCCACTTGCTATGCTCAGCTCTGTTTTCCAGCACTTGGCCATGCAAGGTGATGCTCCCAAACAGGGCATCAGAGGTGGCTCAGCCCAGCAAAGCTTCAGATAGAGCAGAACTCACTGCCACTGTTTTCCATATGTTCCTCTCAATGGGGGCCTGACTGGACCTCGACCTGAGGAGGAAGGAGAATGGAAATTTAATGGAGAAGTGAGTCCTGCCCCCAGGTATATGAAGCAGCCAAACTCTTTTGTTCTCATTCTCTCTGGTTTTAGCATGTTTCTGTCCAGGAGTGGTCGTGTGTGTGTGTGTGTGTACTTGAGGCAGCACATTCATCCCTAGCTCTGCCTATGTCCAGAAAAACATCTCCTAGTGCTCAACCTTAATTTGCAGCCCTTCAGAAGAGCCTTCCCCTCTCTATATATTTTTTTCTTTTCTTTTTTCCTTCTTTTTTTTACCTTTCTTTTCAAGTCAGTTCACATTGATTAATCATTTTAGAAATGTTTAGGGTTGGAATTGTGAAACCTTTGTTGGCAATAATTTTTCCCCTGGAGTCGAGGAGACTACTCATTAGCATGACTACTTGCCAGCGTGAGGGAGGGATTCACAATCTGGACGTTTGTAGTTTTAAAAATATGTCTCTATTTAGCTGATTTGAGCAGCTGAGCAGTGCTGGTTACGGAAATCAGACTAACAGGCTGTCACACTCGGGTGTTTTACTTCAGGATGCATCTATGGTGAAATCATGTATTTTTACATAACACACATTTAAACAGTATTTTGGTTGTCTGACGGGTGTCTTCAGTCTTACTTACAAGCACTATGTGATACCTTTTCAGCGTCAACCAAAGCCTTTGTTGTTAAATCCCCTCTCTATACCCTTCTTAGCTTCCACACAGTGTAAAACTGTACAGGGGTCAGTATTGACAGAGAAGCCATTATAGGCCAATTACACAAATCCCTCAGAAGCAGCTAGTGCCTGCAGGACACCTGGTTTTGAGCCCAGTTGGTGGAAGGGGTGAAGGTGAGGAGCTGAGTAAGCTTATGTCTGCAGGGCATGAAGTTGGCATGGCTGTACCTCTTCTTCCTGCTTTCAAGAAAGAAAACTCCAAGGAAAGAAGTCTGGCTCTCTGACAGAAAACCCTGTGGTTTATATTTCACTGCTTCCCTACTGTGAGCCAGTCACTCCCCCTTTTTTCTGGGGACAAGTGAAACAATCATGCCTCTGCTCTGCTTGGCTAACAGCAGCAGTGACCTTCAGGCTTGCCGCTTAAAACTGGTGTGGGATCATCCCAGTGAAAATCCAAAACAATGCTATCTTTCCTATTTCCCCCACACTCCACCCTACTCTGTTGCGTTTACTCTTCTGCATGCAGCATGGCCGGCCAGCCTCGGTGCTGGGCTGCTGAAGCACAGGCGTTCCCTCTTCTGTCTGCATCTCCCTCCACCTTGCACAAAGCTGACAGGGGGATTTTTCACCTCCTCACTTTTCTTTTTCCTCTTTGATTAACTTTGGACCAGATGGCCAGTCCCCAATCTCTCAGCATGCATTTGACTGACAGGAGCCTTTGATAAACCTCCTAAGAATGAAGTCATCTTCAGGTCACCTCCTCTGCCTGGCCTTTAACATCCCGCACATACCACCATTATCTGCTGAATAGGAGACAAAGGAAATTAGCTCCAATTCCCTATCATCCCCATTATTTCCACACTGATTTAAACAATGAGGCAATGAGATGCCCTTCACTTTCCTTGGAAAGGTACAAATGTCAGCTGTTAAGAAATGCAAACAAGAAGGTTCCCATGTTAATGGATGGGCTTCTTTGTAAAGCCATGAAGTGGTAAAATGGATTTATTCACCGCCTGCCTGGAAAATGCTTAACACACTTCTAAACAAATTCTCTAACCACTTTTTACTTTATACACAGTGCAGAGGGCTTGAGAAGCCTCACTGTTTTGGTCTGGAGATAGATATGTATAATGAGGTGATATGCCACTCTGTTGCTTTTTCCATATGCAGATATCAGAGCTTTTTTTGAGACAGTCCTGAACTGAAATCATGGAATCCAAATTCCTTGATATACAAAAAGGTCTAGCTGTGTATGAAACTGAGTACTGAGATATAGGGAGCTACCTTCAATTTCAGTTGAGGAAAGAAATTTGGACATTCTGGACAGGGGCCACAGGAGCTGGAATCAGAACAGAATCTCACCAGAGGTTAGTAAGTAGTTACTGCACACCTACTTGGCTATTAACCTTTTATCTGAGAAATAACAATGCACCATAAGAAGTGTTGCCACAGCGATATTTTGAGCCAGGCACGCTGGAAAATATCTTTAAAATTATTTAATTTTATGAGATTTCTTTTCCAGGATTGTGGTCTTCCACTTGAATTGATTAGACTGGCAGTTAATTCTGTTTTCTTGGCAACTGAAAGAATCCGAATGTTGGGGCTCTTGCATGAAGCCATTCTCCAGATCACTGGCACACCCACATACATTGCAGGAGATTAAAACAGCAGTGATCTCCAAATTAACTCTGGGAAAAATGGGTCCACAAGCTGTGCTTTACATTAAAATATGACTTTGCTTTTCTTCTTTGTTTACTAGTCTCTCTCCCCAGTAAAGCAGTCAGGTTCTCACCTTCAAAATAGGACTCACTACAGAGTCAGCTCCGGATGTACAATTGGAAAGCACCACTCAATTTATCTATTTATTCCAGAATGCAAGGATCACACTGAGAGCTCGAAACTGTGAGCTGTATTCCCATTGCCTGCTATGGAACATGGGAGCAATGACAGCGTGTCAGGTCAAGAGACTGGTGAGCAATTCTGACCACCTGTTATGCCAAGTTGCTAGACCTTGGCTTCCTGTGCAGTCAGTGGAAAAAAAGTCATCTTGGTACCCGAGTTAGGCACATAGAGAAGTGAGTCCTGCCAACCTGATACATTGTGACTGCTGCTCACAAAAGGTAGGAGCCTGAATCACTCCTTGCTTATTGACCATAGATGCCATTGCAGCATGGGTTTCTAAGTCAGGCTCTTCCATTGGGCAGCCTAAACTTGGCACTGAAAGTGATGGTCTCTGAAGGCCTTTCTGTTGTCTTATAGTCCTAGGTAGTGTTTGTCACATACCTTTAGCCACTAATGAAGGCTGGTCTTTTTCTTTACACTCTTTATCACAGGTACCCGCACCTCAACGGTGGCTGAGAGAATTCTGGTTATGACCTAGGCTGATTTATGCTTCTGGACACACCTGGCTAGCCTCAACTGTGAATTCTGTGTCTCCAGAGAGGTGGCATAATGGGAGTGTAAGAGGACATCTCGGTTTTAAATACAGACCCTCTCCATATAAATTCAGACACACTCCTGCTGCTAGAGAAGGACATTAATATGGAAGTCAGGTATCGCCTTTCTTTTTTTGCTTTGGGAGAGTCTTTTTTATGGCTTCCCTTACTAATATAAGAGCCATACGGTGGCACTGCCATAAAGGATTCCTATTCAAAGCTGGGCACATAAACTCAATGGAAGCCCACTAGTTGAGAGAGGGCTTGAGAAAAGTAAGTTAAGCCTAATTAATGATAGCATTCATTCTTCAACTATTCCTGCAAAAATCAAAAGAAATGTTTTGCTCCTTTCGTCTTTCCAGCTGAAAAGCTTCCAGTGTGGCCCGCACCATTAAAGAACTCCAGCTGCTTTGTTATTATACCTTGTTCCTTTTTCCTCTATATTCCATCTTAAAGTGGTGAATCTTCAATCACAACAATTTTGTTGGTGCTGACTATAAAGGATGGTCTTCTCACAGTAATTCATGTAATTCATGTTACTTCTTGAAGTATTTGACCAGCTAACATGAAAGGCCAGGTGCTTTCTTCCATTTCTTCCGTTTATCACGACTCCTTTTTTTCATGCTGGTGTTGCTATCCTGATAATGACTGACAGTCACCAAGCTGTCTTTTTTTCTGACCCCTTGACATTAAGCTAGTCAACTGACTGAAGACAGGCCCTAGGCTTAGCTAGCTAGAACATGGCCTAGTCTTGGGATTTACAGGAACAGATGGTTTCCGTCCCTGTGATCACCAGCCTTGGTAGTATTTTTAAGACATCTGAAGGAACCTTTGCACTGGTAAGGGTGGGAAGCTCAACACATTTCCATGCATCCTGCTACATGCTTTCTGATCGAAATCTGGAGGAGGAATTGAGCTTCTGGCAGTGGTTATGAATTTGGCAGCCACAGATTATTTTAAAGACCCTGCCGTGTTAGGGTGCAGACCAAGGTGCAAAAACACTCCTCTGAAGAGCTTATTTTCCTTAGATAGGGAAGACTGAGTTGTATGGATCTAACCTGTGGCAGAGATTGAAAGATGCTGCAGTACTAAGTATTTTTTTTAAGCACAGTTCTTTCTCACAATTTGTTTTTCACATACAGCCTGTCAGCACATGAGGTGTTTGCTTGTCCGTCTCTGCAGATAAATGGACACACCAAAAAGACAGACAGACATACTAGCACCAACACAGTTAGACTTAAGTTATTTTACAGTAGATACTCAAGCTAGTCTGAAAAAGTAAGAACAGCACAAAAACTGTTATCTCAAGGTTTTGATTTTGGTCATTAATTTTTATTTTCTTATTTTTTTTTTTTTGTAAGCAGACGTATCACCTATCTGCAATTCAAAGCAAGAGGTTGGGGGGGGCTGATGCTACCCGTTTTGCTTTTAAGAAGGTCATAGTGAAAGCTTGTGATTGAATATTTTGCATGGAACTGCCTATGACAAAGACAAAGACAAGAGGTTTGTCAGAGTGCTATAAAAAGAGAGCGAGAGAAAGATCTGTGTTAGATTTTTAAGGTATATTTGAAAGAATGAAATAAAAAAAAAAAATGCTTTCAAATCCTCAGGGACTTTCCAATTTATCAAGAAAGACACATTCTTCCTAATGAAAGGTTACTGACCTTCATGAATGTGACAGTTCAATTACAGCCCATTCATATGCAGAGCAGCGTTGATAAAGGATTTAGGAAATGTGACTAGCATAGCAAAAAAAAGGGGGGGGAATGTCTAGAAAATTATTTTTTATTGTGGAGCAAGAAATATAAATAAGATTCAGTCAGGTAGTAGAACCTTTTCTTCTGTGGCCCAGCAACCCATTAGATTTGCTTCAGTGAATACATTGACTTTTTCCTCTTCTTTTTCTACTAATATTTCTGTCTTTTTAATCCTCTGAACTACTAAACCTAACAAATCATAAAGCCCTTGGGGTGCTGAGATGCAGGGTTTCAAACATTTTTTTCCTTCTGACTGGCAGAGAAAGCTGGAATGTGTCCTAATGTTATTTTAAGTGCTTGACTAGTATTTAAACTCTTAAATGGATGGAAAGTTAAAGTAGCAGCAAATGCACATGCACATACATGTAACCCCCCCCCCCTTTCCTTTTCCTTCCACCTCTCCTCCCCCTGCTTCACCCCACACACTGAGCTTGGCCTCTCCAAGGCTGTTAATAGCCAAAGCAGATATTGGCTAGACTCTCTGGAGCCAGCCTTCAGCCAATGGAGGGTGACACCTGTGAGCTGATGTTTGCTGAACTCCTCCAGGTGTAGGAAAGATGCTTGAATTGACATAAGGCAGGGGCTGTAAAAACAGGCAAGTATGTCACTCATACACGCAGCTCCCTGGAAGATCCCAAGGCCAAGTTGTTGTGAAACAACTAGAAAGAAAGAAAGAGAAAAAATGTTTCACTTGCTTTGAAATGATTCCAGATTATCTGTTTATCTATCCGCATGCACACACACTCATGGATCTAGGCCTACGCATGCTGTGTGTACATGAAGCCTGCATAGAAAATAACATGAGGCATATGTCCCTACATAACACATGTACAAATCTTGTAATTTAAGGTGGTAGCAGGCTGAGCAGTTGTGAAGTTGGATGAGGACAATCCTTTGCTTAGTGTAAGCTCTCACAGGTGGTCCCACATGGAGTAGCTGTGGTGGAAGCTTAACGCTCACCTACATTTATGTTAGGTTGTGATTATATGGAAGGGATTGCCTTCCACAGAGCAGCAAACAGATTCTTGACTTAAAGCAAGTGCTCACATCCAAGTGCAATCACATGGGTGTGAAGAAATGCTAAAACTGTCTGTGGAAGTCAGAGCCAAAAGACATTCCCTTGACCTCCACTCAGTATCTGTGAAATGGCATGCATGTTTCTGAGAAATGAGCTCGGTTAATTGGCGCTACCTCCGCCTGGATACAGGGCTGAAACTTTCTGCACTGTTCAGGCTGGGAAGAACTGCAGGGGCTGAGACTGTGAGATCTCTGTTCTTCCCAGAGGAGCAACTTCAGAGAGAAGAGGCCAGTGCAGAATATTTTCTACTTATGTTATGGCCGATTATGGTTTCTGGGGAACCAGAAACACTCACAGTGCTTCAAGCTGCAGCACTAGATGTCTGTCTTCCCCGCCTAATTACCTTCTCTGAGTAAATTTCAAGTCTTACCCCTAGTAGATATTATGAGCACCTTGCTTACTGGGTGCTGAAATTTGTGTATGTTCTCAGGGAAGCCCTGAGGGGTCTGTTTGTTTGTCATGAGGTCTTTCATCAGTAATCACCCATTCGTACTGGCAGCTTTTCAGACTCTCAGCCTCTGCTGGCTCATTCGGGTTTAGGTGATCATCGTAGAGGAAAGAACACTTCCTTGTCCTTAGTCTAATTTTAGATCAAGGGCTGGCATGGAATTGGCTTTGGCAGCATTGAGTGATAATGTCTCATAGTGATGTATACAAATAATCAATCTGTCTTTATTGGTTCTTTCAGATGACTTTGAAATGCATAATTATAAGGTATGGAGTTATGGAAATCATGGTAGAAATTAGCAGGATCCCTTTGGAATGGTCACATTCTAGCTTTTCTTTTAAGCAAAAATTCATCTGATCAAAGGGCTTTTTAGGGCAGAATGCTTTGTCCTCCCTTTTGTTCAGCACATACCTGAGATTTTCAGGAGGGTGTTAAAAGGCCTCAAAAGAAATTAATCCAGTGCATTCCCACAAGATCTGTTTCGAAGATATCCATTGATACAGTGTGAGAGGTAACCCAGCATCTGTTTTGGACACCCTAAAATTTTTTCCATGCTTCTTGGTAGTATGCTGCCCAGACAGCATTAGAAGCTCTGGGCAGGCTCTGATAAATATATGACCATCTCCCTGTCATAGCTTTTAGCTGTCCCATGGCATGACAAGATTACAATCAAGGCCTTTTGAGCACTGGAGAGTAGCTTCCTAATAGTATGCACACCACTTGCTTTTAATGTTGGAAAGAAAAACAAGATAAAGGAATTGAAAATGTTGACATTTTTAAATCCAGAAAACCTCTTCAGAGTCTGTCTGTGCAGTTAGACTCATTGTAGGTAGGGTCCCTATCCAGCAGAACAGTTAAACTGTGAAGCTGGAACATTATTTTATCTGAACTGAGGACTGAAACAATTATATTTAAAATGGAGAGAGTACAAGAATTAATCTAAGTACATTCTATAAAATTCTCTATGTCATTCCTCAAATATGTTTTCTGCAACCTGCTATAGTCTATTTGGACTATGATACTATAAAAAATGTTTACTGGAACTCATCTGGGATGACCTTTCTGCACTGTTTTGTCTTTGCCTTTTGTAGATAATCCACACCATTTAGGCATTTTGTTTTTTGGTTTGGGTTTTTTTTTCTTCCCCTTGTAAGATCGACAAAACAAGACTATAAAACATTTGGCACAGAAAATCTTTATCGTCTTTTGAAATGAGGCTTACTTTTCGCCACTAGTAAAATGTATTTAATTTACTTCCAATGGCCAGTGGACAATTTGATCAACTCTAATTTTCAGATAGCTTCATTTTCATGACAGATTTTAATATTCAAATTCAATTAAAAGCCATCTTTACTGAGTGCAACATAATAAAAATAATTATTGGTACCAGCATCAAGAGAACGTTTCTGATCACATTTGCTTTGGTTAAAAATACAGTCTTTGTTTCCTGCCTACATTTAGTTGGCAGGGTTCCTTTAAAGTTTACTCTTGGCCCTGAGACTTGAGAGTGCAGTCAGGCATGTGGCTGAGAGCACTTCTAATAGGCAGGCTGCATAACCTCACCAGCTAAAGCTCGTGGGCTACAAGGGGGTTGTTCACCAGGGGAAAAACATAGTCCGCTGCCGCTCAAGCTAGCGTGAACTTTACATACTGCATGCCTTGCTCATTGATTAAAAATGTAGTCATCCTTAAAGGAAAATCACCTAAGGACTTACAACAAGTCACAAATATGAAGATGGTTTTGTGCAATGTACTTTCATGTAACACTCTTGCAGGATGAGGATTTTGTTTGTAGTCAGTGTAAGTTGGTTGGTGACTTCTGTTAGCTTGCTGGTTGAAGCAGGTTCTCCTGAATCAGTTCACGTGGAAACCAAACTGCACCTGAGCAAACATTGGAAGGTGGGGAAGGAATTGCTTTCAATTCATAGTCACAAAACTTAGAGTGACTTATGCATGTTCCAATAGGGAAAACTTTCTCTCATGGCTGATTGTTTGATAAGATATGGCAGGAATTAATATTAGTGGGCCTAGTAAACATGAATTATTGTATGGCTGGACCTCTTCTAGCTGGATTTAGAGGTATATCTGGAGGAAAAATATTAATGAGACTCAGCTGATCTGATGCTCTCAGTCAAATGGTATGAAATAGCATACAGTGAACTATCTGCATGCATATGCTATAGATAGCAAAAAGAGTAAGCAAAGAGATGTACATGACAGCCCATGTGCTTAGTAGGCTTAATAGATTGTAACCACAGTTTCAGCTCAGCCTGGAGAACACCAGCAACAGAAGAGCAGGTCAGTGTGTGAAACCACATTGTGGCCAGCCCAGCAAAATGGCCTTTGAAAGTGCACTCGTCCCATTGATAATCTCTGGATCAACCTGTTGACAGATTTCTTTGTGTGAAGTAAGGAAAAACAAAGTTCCTTTTCCAAGCAGATGTGATGCTCTACCAGTGCATGCTAGCGGTCCTTTGTTTGTCATTTAGGCAGAAGATCTGAATATGGTCATACATTCTTTCAGGTGCTGCTCATTAAAACTGCGGTGGAGAAGATAAAGGCACAGCAAGTCTTGATATTATCCATCTGGCCTAGCATATATTCTACATGTCAGGGTAGAGACCACTCTGTCTAGAGACCACTCTCACAACATATTGATAGTAAGAACTGGATCCAGACAGGCAATGCTGGCTTATATCCAGAAAGTGTTACAACTATATGTATATATATCAAACTTGAAGTATTTCAACAGACCCCAACTTTGTTGTATCAAAGTGTCTAGAAAACACGTTTCTTCAAAAGAGCCTTTTCTACTTTGGAAGAAGCAAGAAAAATAGTAACAGGCAAGATATATTACAAAATCTGGGCCTCAATCCAGGAAAAGCACAAGTTTCCAAGATCCTCACATTTTTACATTATGGCCTATATTGAGGTCAAACCTTTTTAAGGTGCAGATTTTTCTTCTGGGTACTTGAAGAGGAAACAATGTGGGTTTGTTTCCATTTCATTTCTTTATGGTGCGTAAAGGAATCCTGTGATATTTGTTTTTTAAAAGGTTGCAGCTTCTTTTTTATTGCTAGGTTCTATTCTTGTCTTGTCTTCTGGTTTGCAGTGAGTCTTGCTGGAGCTCTTAGATCTGAGGATTGTGGATCCCTCCTTGAAGAGAAAAGATGCTGAAACTTTAACAGACTTTCTCCAACAAGCTTTTTAGCAATCAAAGAAAGCCTATGAAAGCTTGAAACTTCTGAGCCTTTGTTAATTTAAAATAGGTTTTCTTTCATTGTATCTCATAACCCTACCAGTTTTCCAGTCCTCCAGAGTCTCCCTATAGCAATGAGATAAATAAAGCATGAATTGCTATTGTCTGAAAAGAAGGCACTGGGAAAACTATTTCAAAAATAATATTAATACAGGGGAAAAAACTGAAAGAATATCCTATCATTTTTGTATACAATAGGGATGGACCTTAAAGGTATTTTAGGATAAAGAAAAACCCCCTCAGTGGTTTCATCTGTGATGACTGTAAGAGAGGTTGTAGCCGGGGTATCACTCTGCTCTAGGTACCATCCCCTTAGAGAGCAAGCCGGCATTGGCAGAGGTCAGTATCCAAGGCTGCTTTCCAATCTGTCTCCTGGGTTCCCTTGAGGGCAGTGCGGGGGTGACTCCTGATCAGGAATGTTTTCAGCCTGCCAGGGCAGTTGGTCCTGCCCTACTGGTTTGCACCAGGTAAGGGTTATAGCAGGTACATTGTATATTACTGTCTGCCCTTGTCCTTGCTGGGTTAACAGTGATGAAAATCCATTCCACTCGTCCGCTGCCTGCCACAGTTAATCCCATGCATTCTTTCTAATGCTGCATGTGGATACAATGTCATTACTAAGATGGCTTGTTTGGGTTTACTTTACTTTTTATTTGCCTTTGAATGTAAAGGAACCTAGGGCATTTTTATACTGGGGCATGTACTGACCATTCAGTAGTGCCATTAAGAAAAGAGAGGTAGATGTGATCTCTTTCTAGCCAGTCAGTTACATAGTATAACACTGGTTCTACTTTCATGTGTTTCCTGAATCACTGGCAAAGTCAGCATCAATCTTACGAAAGAAGGTAACAGTTTCAAGCAGCTGCTCTATTATATACATTAGCAATGTGCATCTCCCTTGCACAAGGTTTTGTCCACACACAGATAGCGTTCAAACACTTGCGTGTATTGACACTCTTAACAGATGGGCAACACAGTAGACCTACCATGTATGTGCTGTGCAGATGCCTATATATCCATCCTAATGTCATCCAGCCTGCTGACCATGTTGGTTGGCTGTTGGCTTAGTGCAGTTGCATTGGCCTGACTTGGCATGGGAAGTGCTGAGATGTGTTCCTTGGTGTGTTCAGCATAGCTGGATCTGCGGCCTAGTGAGAACCTTGTTACTGCTTTTGCTCGGGCCTCTCTGTGGGGCAGGTAGCAAGCCCAGGCAAACGTCTCAATGCTTCTTTTCAGCCAGGTTTCTGGACACAAAAGAGGACATATCAGGTGAAACTGGTCCTTGGAGAAGCTTTGTAATCTACCGGTTCTTGGCCTCCAGTCTGCTGGTTTAAGTCACTAGTTAAGGAGTCTTCTATGCAGTTCTGGAGTGCCATAGAACTGGTCTGCCTTTGCTGCATGCATCTACTCTCCTGCAAGGAAGATCAAAAGAATGGGCAAATCTAATAGAAAATAGGTTGTCTCATAATCCCCAGTGACTGGAGTAGCCCTGCAACCTTGCTAGAGACACTGTAATTTATAACAAAAGCTGAAGTGGTGCAAAAGAATCAGTCTGTAGGTTTCAGACTTAGACATATTTCCACACAGACCTTTTCATTTCCGTGTTGTTTTCTGGCATGTTCTTGGATTAAATGGCAGCCACTAATCTCTGTGTGTCATAATGAGAAACATGGGAAGTCCATGCCTTTTACTTCTGCCTCCATATAAGAGCTTGTTTCATATACAATGACTATACATATATATTTTTTTTTATGCTAAGGAAAAAATGTGTGGGTAGGAAAACATCCAATCTGTCAAACTCTTCATGACTCATAAATATTAACTGCTTCAAGTCTTCTAATTATCTCAATTTTAAAAGATCTGTGGCCAACTACTTAAATATTTAACCATCTGCCAAAAAGCATTCTTGGAGGTTTATTCTACAACATACAGGCAATGTTGTTGAAAATGGAAACTTTTAAGACAGTGTCTAGATGAATATGACATTGATTTTTTTTCTTAACTCGATAAAGATAGCATGTTAAATTTTGTCAGGGTCTCCACATAATGTCATCCCCAGTCTCATCTAAATAGTCCTCCATTTGAACATGCCTGAAGATCAAATTGGCAGAGAAAGATTGAAAAACTCCCTGTTTCAGAATATTGAACAGTCAGTTAACCGATGTTGAATACAATGTAGCTAGTCACAGGATATGTCCATTGCCTCTTCTATGTGATGCAATAACTAAACACAGTAGGATGCATGGAGAACCAGAATAATGATACTCATTTTCAATTCCATCTTAGCAAAGCAGCTGTATACCAGCTGGGCTCCCAACTCCTGGTCTTCTCACTTTCACTTTCTTTTGCATTCTTTGCTTCTCTTCATCTGGCAGTGTCTGTAAGACTGATGCCTTTGGAGGGAAAAAAAAGGAGAGAGACTTTGAAATCCCAGGCAGCAAGCAGGAACAATCCAGACAGCAGGTGATACTTAAAAGTTTCAGGTCAAGATGAGTCATAAAGCCCTGAGGCCTTATATTCTCTCAGATCCACAGAAGTCTTCTGAATTCCAGAAGCTGACTGACCTCTTTAAAGGTAATAAGGAATAATCAATACTGTATTTAATCCCTTGCATAAAGGTATTACAACAAATGGCACTAGACCTTTTGAAAGGAAGAATAACATTTTGGTGTTACATTGTAAAATTGCCGTGCTCAAGACTACTTCCTGGCTCATATGCGTAATTATGTAGTGACATCCAGCTGGAGTACAAAGGATTCTTGCAGAAAGCAAGGCTCCTGTAAGAATAAAGTGTCTGATAGGAAATGTTTAGACTAAGAGATCCTCTGACACAAAATGATGGTTCTGAGGAGAATCCTATGCTGTATCATTTTTATCGTGTTCTGCTTAGGACAGAGTGACCAAAACAAGATTTCTCATTACAAAGACTGATTTTTTGGGGAGACAGAGCAGATTTCAGGTCCAGTTTCACCAACACCGGAAGAAAATGCCATTCAGTGACCTATGTAAGCTCAGACTTCCCTCCTTTCCCCTTCTACCTCCTTTCCTACCAATTATACTTTCCCTCCATTGTTATATTAAAACCTTCTTGTGAAGCAACGGGTGAGTGACATCAGTGTGAGCTGTCCCCTCACTAGTCAAGGAAAGTAAAAATGTCTTTTGGTTATGGAAAAAACTGTGTTGTGTTACAGACAAGCACGCATGGACTTATGAAACTGCATTTGCTATCCATCCAAGGCAAGGAGCCCTGCTGAATTCAGGAAGAAGTCCTGGAGAGGTGCTGCCTTCTTCCAAGATGTCAGGGTAGTATTTAATTTCCTTTTCATCTTTTTTTAGTTTTTTGTTTTGTTTTGTAAAGTACTTGTTTTATAAGTTAGGATCCTGGGATGCCTGCCATATTGGCTGATGTTTCAATCTGAATTACATGTGGGACTTGTATGACTGTCTTATCTTCTGGGTTGGGTATGTACATCTTTATTGGTTTTTACAACAGTTGTCTCTTGTACATAATGAAGTGATAAGAGAAACAGTATTTACAGCCTTGAGTCTGGAGCTTGACACTATATTTCCACTAACAGAGCACCAATGGCATACTATAATACAAAATCCCTAGTACTGATACTGACATGAAGCTCACACCATCCCTCCCAGTAGCAAAATCCATTAGTGGAGCTGCGACTCTGGTTGTGTGTTGTATTAAAGGCTGAAAGCTCTTTATTCAGTGAAGAGGTGGAGCAGCTTCATTTCCCATCATATTTGGCTGAGGACAAGGACTGAATGATGCTTCACAAGCAGCAATTTCACAGGTTCTCTAGATGAAGAGTCTTGCTTTTGTTGTCTTTAATTGTGACTAACAATTCTGTGCTCTGTTTATGAGGTACAGCAATTACTTGCCAATGGTCTTATTTTCTATTCATTGTGCTTGGCACTGACTAGGTGAAAATGAGAATGTATTGTTATGATGCTTGTAGACATTCCTAAATTCAAATCAAGAGAGAAGAATCTATTGAAGATGATCAGAGACCTACCATTTTTTCAAGTCCTAGGGATGGAAGGGTTGACACCAACTCTGATGGAGTCCTGTTAAATCAGGTTTCAAGCATGCTCTGCTCTCCCAGTCCTACTCCTCCCCGAGTGAAGTTTGCATCCATACTGCTATTACAAGCAAATATGTATGGAGTGAGGTATTACATGATAAGAATGGGATGTGTACAATGACTTCACAGAGTTATCATTCTGGCACTGTTAGCTTGAACCTATTCATGCTTTTCAGCTCCTGTTCAAAGACAAAGACTTCATAGCTATTACCACTCTTCACTGACTGTGCTGTAATATAAGCTTTGTTTTAGCCTTTCTATTCACTTGATTCCAAAGTTATTTTTTTCCCCTATACAAACTAGTCAGATTATTTCCTGTAAGTATTCCAGTTCACTGGCATATTCCAAAAGGCTATCTTCCTGAAGGATAGGTATGCAAGAAGAAAACATCACAATTGTAGAAACAGAGTTATGACAGAAGAAGAAGAAAATGTGAAAGATGTTTGGTATATAAGCAGCAATACTTCATAATCAAGTATTATTTTCTTCTGTTTCTGAATATGCTATTTTCTCTTATTTCAGTAAATTCACCTATTCACTGCTGGGCTTTTTGTGTTTACATGTATATGGATGTATGTATGTATGTATTGTGTGTGTGTCTGTGTATATATACATGTGGGGGAGATATATAGAGAGGTATATGCTACAGTTTGCTTTAAGGTAAATTTATAGTAGTTGGTGATAGATGAAGTACTAAAAATAGAGAAATTATTATATAAAGGAACAGCATTTCTAATGGTTCTGTGAGGCAATAATAAAGAAGCTTGTATTGTCTTTCTATTTCATAGAAAAGTCCATGACTGTGCATCTAATAAACTCATGAAAGCTGGGACACCAAAGTGGTGGAATGCATTGACAATGAATGCAGCCTTCTTTCAACTGGTGATGGGTTTTCTGTAGATGGTATCAGCAGACGCAGCAGAAATGAGATGCAGCGTATTCCTTCCCTGGAAGAAACTGCATCTTCTGACTTCTGCGCCTGAAATTTTTGACTCTTTTTTGTGTGCTTGCTAGTCTGGTGATGCTATCAACTTCACAAGAGCTTTTGTTTAGGGTTGCTTTTTCTCCTCTCTTCTCCATTTTCACTCCACCCCCCACTCCAAACCCCAGTATTTCCTTTCATGCTTTAGCTGTATGTAAATCAAATTTTCTGATTGCCAAGAGCAAACCTATACATAAGCATAACCAAAGCAAAACTTCGTCTAAATGTTAAACAAAAACTCTGGTCTAACCCAGAGTTGTGCTCAGTCATGCCCTCTGGGTTTGTCCAGTTAGTAGCAGTGTGCCAGTTTTCCTTCATGTGGCAACCACAGTGACAGCACTCTGGTACACAAACATCCAGGAAGGTTTAAATTAATTGAAATGCTGGTAGCAGTCAAGTTATGGCAACACTGTACTCAGCACATGTCAATTAGCCATACCTTTTTATGTAGTTTTGCTGAGCTCTTTGTTGACATGACTACTGTTGGTTCACAGATAGCTTTTAAGTCTAGTTTGGGTATGTATTAAACAGCAGCCACCATATGACTGCATTTTAGACATTACTTCAAATACTGTCAGCAGGCTTGCTCTGAAAGGGTCTTGCTGCTCTCCCATCTCCCAGGGGAGATCAGTGAAAAGGAGGAAAGGTCACAGAGAGGGAACATCTTGCCTTATGACCAGGGAGGATGTATACTTCAGTCCTTTACAAGCAAGCTTCCTCGTAAAACTTGTTTAAACTCTCTATAAGTCCAGATTCAAGGACTTAGTTATGATTAAGGCCCTCATCTACTGTCTATTAGACATCCACTGACTAAGCAGACACCTGGAAGAATCTGAAAAGCCAGAGTCTGAAAGCAAATAGTACTTTTCCATGGATAATACCTTGATCTGAGTATTTACATCCTAATTCACTATTCAGTCATTTGCAGGCTCTGACCTGGATGGGCTTGGAGGACTCTTTCCCAAGAGATAGCTTTTCCCTTCTCTGTGATTAACTGTCAAAAACTATATCAGGCTTTCCTCCCACGTTGCCTAGCCATCTCTCTACAATACTATTTAGACTAAAACTTAGCAAACAATGTACTGAAGACAAGATTTCTAGTAAAATAAAAATGTATTTTATCAGAAAAAGGTTGAAAGAGTTAAAAAAGTAAACCAGAGTCCATTCCAAGCCTTTACATTTTGAAAACATTGATGAAATACTTTTTCACTGTTTTACCAGCACTACTTTCAAGCTTCCTTCCCACGCTGTTGTGCAAGTTACTTGCAGAGCACACAGAGATACAAATCTTCACCAAGCCTGACTCCTAGTATCTCTGACAAATGCTCATGCTGTGAAAGAAGAGGCATTCGGCTGCCCTGGATTAAGCAGGCTGTCAGACATGCCCAGAGAAGTTACGATGAAAAGAAGCTTCTTCAAAACTTTGTTTAAAGTGAGGGCTGTTAATCAAGGCCTTGGTGCTCTCATTAGAGAGGGGAGGAGGAACCATTTAAAGTCAGGAAGCTGCAGTATAGGAAAGTCATGAAATTGAAATGAATGCATCTTTTGCCAGCTGGTTTCACACCCCCAGTTGGCAATCCACAAAGGTTTAGAGGGGGAATTAAATCCATTTTTCAGCAGAAATAACTATTTTTGTGATTATCATATAGATTCCATGAGCTACACTTTGGTCCTATCAAGACAGGCAGGCAGCTGCATGAGAGGTGGAAAGAGAGAAAATGAGATAAAATCACCACCAACAGATACTGCAGGCAGGAAGGCAGCGTTGGATCCCAGCCACAATACTTCTGCAACCTGGTTTGAATAGGCCTGATGGGAAGCCATAATGTAACCTACACTAAACAAGGTATGTGGAAAACCGTCTGACACGGGGCTCTATTTCAAAGAAAAAATACAGATTCCTTCCAGGCTTTTATTGCTTTTATTTTACTTGTTTTGCTCTTGAGGCTAAGATTGCCTTCAATAAAATGAGATTAAAAATTAGAGTAAAATAACACCCTAAACCAGAGTCAAGCACGAAGAACTTGGAGAAGAAAGGGTTTTTCTCAGTGTTACTCTTTAAATTAGCTGCAAGGCCCAAAATAAATGGGTCACTGAAGTCTCTTCTCACTGTATGGGGTGCAGTTATGTTCTTGTTTTGGTTTGAGGGTTTTGGGTTTTTTGGTTGGTTTTTTTTTTTGGTTGGTTGGTTGTTAATTTTGGGAGGTTTTTTTTCCCCCAATCACTGGCCTTCTAATTCCATTAAGCATTATTAGCGTGGAAGTGGTTTTGGTCAGGAGAAAGATTGCTGCCTTACTTCAGATCTGATAACTCAGCTTCCACCTTTGTCAGCTCTGGGCACTGTCTTGCCCTCCAAGCACAAATGCTGCAACTGAGTTTCCAGCTGCAAAGCAAATCTGTTTTGTGTATCAAAGGTCAGGATCAAGTCCTCAGCTGTGAACTGCTGGAGTATAAACGCTTTCTGGCAATTGGACTTTTGTTGTCTGGCCTATCTTCCTAGCCAACAATTATGGTGCCTGCTGTTTCTCCTAGCAGTTTCCCCATCCCCTTTTGGATTACTGGAAATTCATCTCTGTGCAAAGAACACATGTATCTCTTGAAGTCCCAATTTATGTCCCGTTGTGATTATTTAAGAAGTGCCTGGGAGCCTTGTAGGGACTCAGCCCTGGGATGAACTAAAGATTAGTTTCTATTTACTGCAAAGTACCAGAAAGTACTCACAGCCAAACATCCCTGGCAGGAAAGCAGAGGACAGCTAACTGTAGCGCTCCAGCTGCCTCACCACTGGTGTGACTTGAGTGCTCAAAATGGTTCTGGCGGCACACACAGGTAGAAGATCAGTGTATTTCCTTGTTAAAACAGCAAAAAGGCTAAGAAGGAGCGAATAAGCTAAGTGACCTTTTTGAGCTCTCTTAGAAACTGCACTAATTTTAACAGCAAAAAGGAGGAGGACTAGGCATAAACTCTAGGCATTGGTTTAGTGGTTACTAAATATTAGGGAGAAAAATTGCTTTTCTGTCTAGAAATGGCATGTCAGTCCTTGAAGACTTACTAGCAGGACTCTCTTGTACCACCGCATTCCTCAAATGATCCCACCTGTGAATACTGGCCCTGCTGTGAAATAGAAATAAAAATGAGCAGGTCATGGTCTTAGAGACTGAGCTCAGAGAATATTTTTTTTAACTGTCAAGAAGACTCCACTGATTTATCCAGGAAAAGCGAAGAGAAATTATCCACAGTCTCTTGTTGTTGGGTTGCTGGTTATTGAATACTATACAAAAGCTGCAGATCAGTAAAGTAGTACACAACCTTTTCAGAACCCATGTGTCATTCTGACAACTTTCCAGGACCAAGGGGGGCAGACTTAATCTGCATACGTATTAACATAAATTTACATAGGAATTGAATCAGAGATGAATGTGCACAGTTGTTATTATTGTGTATTTACAATAAACTTCACTGTAAGTGTTGACAGCACTTCACAAAACAGAGAGGAAGACAAAACATTCTTTGAGAGTCAAAGAGTAAATGAAGCACCATTTTCCTGAAAATGGTTCCTCATGTCTTCCCAAAAATTTGATATGGCCACAGGCATCAAGGAATGCAGCTTTGAGGCTGTCAGATGGCTGCTGCATTTGCGTGCATGGCAAAATACATCTGACCTTCCACAGAGAGCAACATGCTGTGGTTGGAGAGAGCCTGATTTTTTCAAGGATGGAGAGAAGGATTCCGGAATTTCTGCCACCTTCTCCAACATTGCACCTTAACATCTGCTTTTTTACTGATCTAGATGAGTTCCACCTCTCTGAGATCTGTAGAACAAGAGGAAATGTTTCACTTAAGTTTCTGTCTACTATCTGATTAACTGTTTGCCTACTGCAGCTGGCATTTATGACAGAGCGGAATTCTGAGCCCGTACTTGAAGAGGGGTTGCAACACTGCTGTGGGTTTGAGGGCAAGACAAGGAAAATTTGCCATCTTTTGGTATGTGAAAGTCAGTGGTGAACAGTTGGGTTACAAGTACAACTCCTTCATGCTATTTCATTCTAAAAGACAGGACCCCCTTTGAAAAGACCTTTAAATAGATGTGCTTTTGATGTGGAGCAGAAGGAAAAAATATTCTAAGCTTGATTTTTATTTTTTTTTTTTAATTAATCAGCAATGGGCATTGACATTTAGCAAAATGGCCTGTAGCATCCCTGGCCATAGAAGATCCTGGGAAAAACTCCAAAATGCCAACACAATTTCTGGATAAGCCAGCCTGAGGGACCTGGAGGGCACTGCCAGAAGAAATATCCCCTTTAACTTTCAGCCACAGTGATGCTGTGCATTCATTAACAGAGAGGTGGAAGAACAACGTGATGTGCTCGAGTAAATCATTCAATATAGTTTAGATCTTGGAGTTAACTGTTATTTAGACTATTATACTCAAAGCCCTTTCACTTGGAAGTATGGAATAATAAGGAAAAGGTTTGCACATGTCCAGCGCAGGTCTCTCTGAACAGTTTTTGAGGGTCATGTTGTTCAGGATAGGGAGAAAAATGAATTAAACCTTAAAACCATACACCTGTCAGTTTAGATAAATCTGATTTAGACCCAGAGTTGAATGTGGCAGCTCAGGAAGCATCTTGTTTACAACTAAGTGTGTCCCAGCAGTGGTCTGTAGGTCAGATGTGGTACAGGTGTAAATTACAGTAAGCCCCTGTAATCTTTATGGGAAATGTACCACTGTGGGAGCCCAGTGGTGCATCTGACTTCCCTTAGGACCTTGGGAATGAGAGAAAAGTGGCTGTGAGCTGAGGCTCACAGTCCCAAGCAGTTTGCCATGGCAGCTTAACTAGTCACACTGCATCAGCTACTGCTCATGTGTGAGCTCTTAGCCTGTGGCAAGTATGAAGTAATGCAATTTATCCTAACCTTTTTTTGACTCTGAGTTATCTTTGTGAGCCTAGGTCTGAAGAGGAGAGGGGAACAATGGCCTTTATAGATACTTCTCCGGTGGGCCCAACCTCAACCTGTAACTGCACCTACAGGAATAGGAGATTGATGCAGTAGCATACGTCTCCTCATCAAATTTTTCTGGGCTGTTTGGTTCAAAAGCTTGTCTTTTATACTGCATGAATCACTTTGCTATTGGCACTCAAAAACAGGAGAATGAAAAAATCCTGCAAATTTGGGGACAATTATTGGCCATCCTAAAACATGTTCATGCCTTATGTCTGAACAAGAAATCATAAATAACTTTATCCCTGTGAATCAGAGTAATCCAACTCAGGGCTTTTGCTTACAAATCATCTCTTAAACTATTCAGCCAATTCCAATTTTGGGTGACTTGCTGAAGAGAATCTGGGTCATAAATTGATATATCCTAAATTAGGCCAGTGACCGGGTGGAGTATGTAAGGACTTTCACTGCAGAGCCCCAGGTCCTATCCCCTGCTGCAATAAATACGAGATTTTTTTTATGGAATATGGGATAAATCCAAGAGGCTGGAAAAGCTTTGGCTTAAAATACACTATAGTCTAGCGGTTAGAGACATTTCCTTGGAGAGACTGGCCCAGGTCTCTGGTCTAACTCAGGCAGAAGAAGGAGCTGAATCTCATCTCCAGCCACTCAAGGGACAAATTCAGCTGTGAATAGATGGGAAGGTAGTCATATTATCTCTAGGTGCTTTCTGTGAGTCACCTACCTAGGAGACAAGTTTTGGGAACATGAAAGTTAGGCAGAGGAATGCTTAGTCTGTAAAAGTGCAGATACAAGCATCAGACTCCTTAGAGGCAGTGCAACACGTCTTCAGCAATAGAAATGTAAGTTAATTCCGCTGTGCAACATTAAGCATCTGTAAAATTAGTTGACCAAATGGAAGGGGTCTTGCAGATCTAAACTTGAATTCAGGTGCCTAACATGATAGCCTGTTACTTTGTTTATTTAAAAGTTTAGGATCATGTGCTTTTATATTTACGATAATCTTCTCTGTTCTTTCCCCAGATTGCTATTTCGAGCTAGCCTCAGTACCCACAGAGTACTCCATGGGCTCCATGACCCATCCTCTGACTGCTGAGTTTGCTATGAGACTAACTGCAACTCTGAGCCTGGTTTTCCCTCCCATCTGGCAGCAAAAATGAACTGCTGCTGACTGAATGACCACTGATTCTCTTGGAAGCAGAGCTATGCGAGCAGCAACAGCCAACTCTGTCACCATTTGTGAGGATTTGTAGCTTGGGCCCTGAGACATCTGGCTGAGATATTTACACAGTCCCGTATTGCACTCACTGAGGCTCTGCGTTCACATCTGGAGTCTAGACTGAGTGACTCTATGGGCTGGCCTTCAAGCGTCCAAACAGCTCATGTCCTCCTTGTTCTCTCACATTGTCTTTTTATTGCTTTATTGGTTTATTTATTTGCTGTAGGTGCTTCTGTCTCATCTTCTCAGACATTCTTCTCATGGCTACTTCTGTCACAGAGCTTTAGTGAGGAACGTCAGTGACTGAAAGAGACCGGGTGAAATCAGATGGGATGGGTAGTGGAAAAAAGGCTGTGTTGTGGCAAGGCTTTGATCACACCGTTACAGTAATGAGGAATGCCTGGTTCTTGATTATGCTGTTTCTTATGAGTTCTACAGCTGTGATTGTGAGTAATGACAGTGCTCAGCCATTTGCATTCAACACACATGACAGCAAGAGGGGTGTTTGTAAGCTGTTAGAGGTGGCCACATCATTTTGCCTCACAGAGAGCTGAGCTGCCCACGACCCTGGGTTAGATCCATCAGTGAGCTGCAGATACAACCTGAGTCATCACAGAGGTGTTCTACCTCAAGTTGATTTGAGTTAGTCCCCGTTCATTGTCCTGCTTTGAGTATGAGAAGCAGGAGGTCAAAGCCTAAAACAAAACAAAGTGGTTAGTATTCAGGTGCCTAAACGTAGACATCTAAGGTATCTGAGATGTTGGCACAGGGCTGGTAGGAGCATCACAAGTCTTGTGGGAGAGACCTTGGGCATCTAAAAGAGACATCCAGGTTTAGGAAATTAATCCCTCCAGTCATATGCTCTCTTTGTGCTTAGTTGTGTATTGTTTCGAACATGGGATTCTAAGAGCTTTAGCCCCGTGCTGATCCTGTACTTTCACGACAGGTGAACTCCTGCTTGATCTGACACTGTCCCTAGCAGTATTGGCAGCTCCTGCCTGCACTTAGGAGCAAACTTCCCAAATGTTGCTTTCCTTATTCCCCACCTTGCTTTATTTCTTTCCCTTGGGCTGTTCACCTGTTAGTACCACTCACTCCTCTGCCTGTCCCATATTCTCTTTGTAAGAGTTTTCCTTTGTTTTAGATTTCCTGGTTGCCTAACAGCCCTGTCTGCCACTGCTGAAGAAAAACTACTAGGAAGTCAAGGGCTAAGTATTGCTGACAACACTGGGGTTATGACCTGGAAATGTAGTGGAGAAACAGAATGGGCTAATGGTGAAAATGTATGTAGTGCTTGAAAAGATGAGTACTATGGATGTACCTGTTTGTGTAAGAAGATCTGTATGTATTTGGACATAGATAAGCCAGAATCTACATTAAAAGAATGCCACAAACTCTAAAAATTCAGGCACCGCAATGCAGTTCGATTCACCCTTTAAAGAAGGGTAAAAATGGATTTCGGATATTCTCTGTGCACTCAAAGTAGCCAGCAATGGCATGATGGCATTTCTAGGTAAAGGCCTTAATCAGAGTGTATAAAAAGACTGGAATGTTGTTTGAACAACATGTCCAGCTCCCAAGCATTGTCTCTTTCCTGCTATCAATGACACCCATTGTGCAATAACGACATTTGCAAAGAGATATGTCCTGTTTTGTGCACGGAGAATATATTGAAGCAGCCATAGGGCTGCATTAGCCTCAGCTAGAAAAGTCCCCAAGGGTCTGTCTGCCAGCTGCTGACTGATGTAGAGCTACTGCTGCTGATAATAGGGTACATGTGCTGGCTTTGAGCTGAACGAGGCAATCTGGGCCACAGTCAGATGTGCTCAACAAGGATCAAGTTCAAACCTGTTTAAGAAGTTAGTTCCCGTCAGTGGTGATTTAAGCTAAGTAGTTCTGCTGTGTGTTGGAAAGGACGAGGAGTGCTCACACGGTCAGCTACTTCATCTTGGCTGTCACAGTGGTGATTTCAACACAGCCAGGGGCGTCAGAAAGACAACAAACAGCTGAGATCTGTGACATCCTAAATCATGCAGACACAAGCTTCATGAAGGTGTATTTCCATTATAGATGGTTGCATGCTTGTATGTAGCAGAATTGTGCTACATGCTCTACTCTTCTTTCCAAGTAGTTAAAATCACTAGGTGCCTAGACTTCCTTGTTCAACACTGGAAATGCCTGTTGTTGATTGAACATTGCTGATCCATTCAGGAGCAAAACTGCAGCAGGCAAAACGTCAGTGTGGGTGAGGCTGAAAGCATTGGTTATTGCTATAGAGGTTGACATACTCTCAAGAGAAAATGCAAATTCCCACACTCTACTACTATGTGCTCTCACCAGAGAGAAAATTAAAAAATTATCACTGCAAGATTCAAGAAACATGCACTAATAATTAGGCAAAAGAGCATTGTACGTGAAATCTGTGTTAATGGTACCCGAATTTATTATCAGCCATGTTCCTTCTAGGAATATCCGACATATGCTAAGCAGGATACACTGTTGTGTGAACAGCGTTTCACACCATCCGATATCACAGAGATCAGCTATATTGTTTTTCAGGCTTTGAAGCAGAGATGTCTTTGTATCAGAGCAGTCACATTGTGAAGTTGCTGAGCATAGCTCCTCTGTGTTTCCCAAAATTATTCAGTTCCCTCATCAGAAGAGTGTGCGTTGCACAGCAGGAAACACAACTAAATATCTTCCTAGTGATTATCACCTCCTGGAAGTATTAAAGCCATATTCACTTGCATGGAGAAACTGAGCTTTAGATCAGCAGTTCAGCTGCAACTATTCAGCTTTTTCCTGAGAGATGCCCAGTGAGGGGCACCTTCAGGCAGATCCACAAAAGTATGTAAGATCTAGGTAGATCCCTAAGCAACAAGTAAAACACAGTGTTAAGATGGATGTGTCAAACCAGAAGTTTAGATACAATAAAAAAAAGGCACAATAAGCAAGTACCTTTCTGGTTTGGACAAACTCTGGTTGAAACAAAGATGACTTCTTTCTAGAATACATTTTCCTGTCTGCTAATTGATCACTTTATAGTGAAATGACACATGAAGAAATACAAAGAAAATGGTTTAAACCTTATTACATCCCAAGGATCCCACTGACCACAATAGTATTACACCTTCGCGTGGATTCAGAATAGCAGATCACCTAGTTGGGTTGTTGGTACTTCTAGACTTATAATAAGGAAGTACTGAATGCAAATATCTCATAATCTGAATAGAGAGATCTTACAGCATCTCTCAAGGCCTCTCGAAGGCAATGCATACAACATACAAATGGAAGCTGTAATGTATAATGTCATAAATCTTTTATAAGAATTATCTCTGTTATCTTGTCTGACATCAGAGAATTACATGCAATATTAACACATAATTGCCTTAGTCATAGAAAGATCTTTTAGAAAAAGGTAGCAGAGAGGAAGTCTGGTTTGCTTTGAAGTCCAGAAGAAGAAGGGAAACTGTACAAATGACAGGTGGATCAAGCTAAAGTCCTTCTTGGGTTCACTCCAGATCTCACTCACTTGGGAGAATTAGCTGAGGGAACTGAGTCCCCACTGTCTTGATTTGCATGTAGTAAGATATAGACGTGCAAAAGGTGGATGCCATACATTCTTGTGCCTCCGTTTCCCTTTTGGTAGGTTCAGCCAGTCTGCATGAGAGCCATGGTCTATGAAAAGCAGAAGGCAATCAATGGTTAAACCCTGTCGCTCCACATTGGCCAAACAAAAGCCTTAGATTTGAATAACTCAAGCTCCGGATAGGATTGCTTGACTTATGAGCCTCAGATGCATATCTATGCAGAAGATTTACTCCTTGCAGAGCCAGCCTAGATTCATCTTTGGTAGTTCTCTCCTACTGCCTTCGTGCATTTTTCTTTATAGGACCCTGCTGTTTTCGTCAAAGAGAAAACTGATAAAGTATGATGCAGTTTCCCTGCTGTCTGTGGCTTTCCTTATGCCTCCTACCTACCTTGTCTCTTTTTTTGTCCAGATGAATGAGATTCTAACCTAGCCTTGTACACTTGCTCTAGCTACATTATTCCCCTCGCCTTCACACCTGTGTATGACCCTATTTTTCTTCTTAAAATTTCACTGTGGCCCTTTTTTAACAATAAAGCAGTTTTGGTCTTTCCCTTCTTCGAAATACTTCTCTATCAGCATCCCTTCCCTCTCCAGTTACCCGCCAATTACCAACTCTTTCCTTCGTTGCATCTCTAATTTCATCTCTAACAGCACTGAATGTGTTATTACCTATAAGCTGGTGTCAGAGGTGCTGCCTTAGACCCTCTCTAGACTAGCCCCTGCCCTTCGCATTCATCTCAAACCACTCTCACCAAGCTTTCTAATGATGGTAGGACAAAAAGAAAAGAAGGGAAAGGACATGTTGGTATACCTTGTAATTTTAAATACCTATTTTGTATTCTCCTGGTTGGGAACTGATTAAAACCCCACTAAAACTAATGAAATCTTTCCACTGATGTAATGATCCTTAGACCAGGACCAGAAAAATCATACATTATGTGAGTCAGGGTTCAAGAAGGAATTCCAGTGTTTTCATTCATAGATGGCTCATTTCCTGTAGCTTTCACACTGTCCTTTCCACTCCACTGACCTCTGTCTGATCGCATACAATCTCCTTTATATTCCCCCTTACAGGATAAGTAGTTGGATGTGCACAGAAGAATGTTCCATTTTCTGAAAGAATTTCTTGGATTCCCTGAAGAGATTAGTACAAAATTTTAATTAGGGGCATTGGCAGAGTTCCCAAATGCTGGTATATTAGGCTGTGGTTTTAATTTTCATCACCCATTTTGGTTCCTATACAATGCATAGGATTTCTGATGAGTAGTTTACTTTAAATGATGCATGTTTTGTCCCCCTGGTTTTTATCCACCCCATCGATGCAGATGAGTCATGATTAGCAGCGAAGTCTGTCTTTGCCTTCCAAAGACTGGGGAGGTTGCCCAATGTTGTGAGGACAATTGGTCCAAAAGATGTCAGGGATTGAAGTGACCAGTAAAATTTCCACTAAAACTCTGGAAGGCACACAGGATGCAAGTGTCATTAATTAAGCTCTAAGAACCTACAGTGCTGTGGGAACCTGGCATAAAATACACAAGCTGAACTTTGTTTGCAACTTCCTTCTATTTAGGAATTCATTAAGGGTCTGAAGCATTTGCAGAGATTTCAGGACTGAGTGCTAGAATGGCTAATTGCTGGCTTGGTCTTTTGTATACAGTGTAACACATAAAAGGACTGTGATCAAAGAATGCAGGTGCTGCTGAGGGCGGTGAGAATGCAAGTATGGTGATTGCTTACCAGATACAATATATAAAGTTTCATTTAGCTGTGCTTTGCTTTGGTCCAGAATAGGATTTTGTAGGAATTCCTGAATGACTTTGACTGAAGTGATTTAATAAATGCATTGTTTAAGCAGAGCTGAAAGTTTATACTTTCATCTTCTTCTAGTTTTACCCCCGGCTTCTAGCACTGGAGGAAAACATAACCACTACTTCAGATCTAACTTAGATGAAGGTTTTAAGTTGGTTTCACTTTTTTCAGTACATTAGAGGTGGCTGTCAGTTAATTTTTGCTGGATTCATGGTCTTGTAATAGAGAGTGAAGTTACACGTTACAGACCAGCTTACCTATCTTCACAGTGAAAGCTAAAGAAATCACAAATAATTTTATAGCTATATTTACCATACCTAGATTTTCTTCAGTTCCTGCACTGTTCTCATCTTCACAATGTTTTCATATATCGCTTTTATCAAAAAGCGATGAGAAGTCTATGGTGAAGCTTTCTCCTTTTTCAACAACTATTTGATCACCCACCAAAAATAGCACGAGCCATATGAAACAAGTGGAGCTGCGGACCCTGTCTTGTATAGCATGCATGAGTAATTAAATAATATGCCCTTCTGTCACCGTTTTTGCAGGGAAGGGGCTCGAAATCTGTGTTCACAGGCTGAGAGCAGGTGTCTGTGATGAGATCCCATGCTGTGACATGCATGCAGCACATTCTTACATGAAAAGCCCTGGGTGATGAAATGACCACAAGAAGACAACATGGAACCCTTACGGCATGATCAGAAGAAGCTTAATTAAGCTCTGTGGTTAATTTTAAAGTGAGTGTGTGCCTGTTTTAGAAGAGTATTAAGAAAAATGAAAACATGGCTCTCTTTTAATTATGTTCTGGTCTTCCTGACATTCTTCAAGCAAACTGTCTTGCTTCTTGCATGGTCAAACAATACAGTGACTCAGAAGTGAGCACACACATCTTTACGTAGATGGGATTTAGTAACATGTCCAATGTGGTTTTAGAGTTTGTTTCTGAATTGTGGACATGTTTCCCTTTGGCAGAAGGCAGCACTGAACCCACAGTTCCTGTAGTTGTCCTCAACACAGTTGTTTTAGTTGTAATTATGTGACTGAAAGCATACAGAGACTAGAAATTCACTATAATCTTGTTAGGATTTTCATCAGAGAAAAGATGAATGTTTGTGTTAGAAATAAAAAAATAAAAAAAAAGAGAGTACTGATGGCAATGGTCCTTTGCCTTATGTTACTGTACTTTTCCACTACAGAACTTAAAATGCTTTCCTGATTTCTGTGAAGCAGCTTGAGAAATTCTTTGCATGTGCATGACTATGTGGATGGCTATTGCGATAGTGGTGAAACAGATGTTTGAAAAGTGAAGCCACCTGCTCTAACAATGATCTAAAAATCTAGTCAGTGACGAAACTAGAAAGTCAATACTAAAGCACCCATGTCAATTTTAATGCAGAATATGTAGTGAAAAACTGTGGCCTAGCTATATATGGATTGGTGGGGTGATAAAAATCTTAAAGCTTCATAAACAACTTTGCTCTTCTCATTAGAAGAATTTGTTCTCTCTTACTGATATCGTTTTGTTTTGCGGTTTTGTTTTTTCTTTTTAACCTCAGTACAGGGTAGGTCCTTCTCAAACATGAAAGGCTGCTCTGTCTTGAGAAATTCATTAGCCAAATTAGACATAAAATAATGAGATGGTGAGGAGAAGGCAACAAGGGATGGGGGGAGGGGAAATGTGGAAAAGGATATCTAGAGACAGTTCTCTGCAAGGGGAGCTGACTGAAAGAATGGTACAGTACCTTGACTAATGTAGAACTAATTTAAACTGCATAGGAAAAAGCACTTCTAAATATACTAGAGGGAACAATCTTTCTATGGTAAATCCATCCCCAGTGAAATTCCATTGAGTTCAATGGGGTTTCTTCTGGGACAAATTTTGCCTGATAACCTAATAAGTCTTTTCTGTCTCTAATTTCTAAGGATCTTTTTTCAGAAGCATAGCGAGGAACTTCAGTCTGGCTTTCAAAAGTGCAGAACATCCAAAACTCCTACTGAAGTCTCCAGGAACTACAGGTACTCAGTACCCCTGCAAATTAAAGCTGAATTAACTATTTCATGTCTGCTGTGAGTTTGCTTTCTGTACAATACCATCACATTCACAAAACAACCTTAAGTTAACCTTCTAAGCCTTTTAAGGCAGAAACTTCCTATGCATAGAATAGGTACAACCCTTCACACAATGCAATATGGAGCTTAGCAAAAGCCTCCCAGGACTAATACAATACAATTAATTAGTAAAAATAACAGTAAATTATAAATTCACAGTGTCTGCGGGGCAATGGGGAATACATATTTGGGCTGGTTATGTATAGATGGGACCACTTTTCTTACCCAGTTTCCAACGACTGTCTATGGTCTGATTTGTCAGATAAATTATGTCCAATGTGTTCATAGTTTCATCATTTTTGTGAACTTAGAAAATTTGTCTTTTTGAGACTCTGTAAAAGCCACACTGAGAAATAGTAAAAAATAAATGAATGCATCTTATTACTGCTTTCAGCAAAGAACAAGTGATTCTTCAAGTGCTGCAGATTCATGTATTCATGTACTTCTAATAAAATCTTTATGTACCTATTAAATCTACAGTGGGATTTAGAGTTGGCAACTTTGAGGTGACCAGAACTACCATGTAAAAACCACATCAGACTTGTTTTGAAATTTTCAGGTCAAATACAGAACATACTTTTTGGGACATTTTTCCTTTCACTGGATTACTGTTGTAAAGTCTGCTCTGCTTGGCTTCCACCATGGAAGATGTACATTGTACAGATAATGACAGTGTTTTAATAATGCATTTCTTTCTCTCACCTAACTTCTTGATTTTATCTGAGGAAAAAAACCAAGCAGATTCCCAACCACAGAAAAACTCACTATTTAATGAGTTATGATCTGGTTTTATTTTGAGAGGAGAATTACTAGTTTATCTATCTCCGTTACTTTAAAAACCAGATCTGTTTGATTACTCAATATTTGTTTTTTAGAAGGGCAGCTCCTGGGGATCTTAAAGAAATCCGTAATGCAACAGGGTAGGAATATAATAGATTGGTCTGGAGAAGAAAAAAAAATCCAGTGAGGGGAAAACATAACGTACAATACATTTAGTGGGAACTTTTCCCAGAAGATTGCTTTAGCCTCATAGTTCACTTACAACCAGAGTACAGTGATGCTGGGCAGCCTGCCAGTGCTTGTTATTATTGTAGTGTGTGAGCCAGTTCCCTGGTGAAGAAAGAAAAAGAGAGAGAAATACTTTTCTTTGCCTTTCATAGGTGTCCCACACTTTCCTCTCTGCTCTCTCTGAACACCCTCCCGTTCTTTACATCGAGGTGCTTTGGTGCATGCAACACTGTGCAGATGTCATGCTACTAGTATCGCATGTGGTACTTTCACAGTTCAAGAGGACTGACACAGGGCTGTATCGCCTCACTGCACTGGAGGTTTCAGATGACAGCTCTGCCTGACAGTCTAACAGTAAGGCACCCTGTGATATGCGTAGTGAGGATGAGTAACACCTTGTCCTCACAACAGAAGTATCTCAGATGGGAACCGTTCCTAGGAGTGAATGCCAGGCTAAGTTGCATGTCTACACTGAATTTTGCAGTCAGATGTGAGCCAGGATAGCTTGGGCTTAATACCATGCTACAGATGCCAGTGAGACATCTCTGAGTTGTTCGGAGCACTGGCAGACCTCCTTCATGTTAACCCACAAAACAGTGCACAGACACAGATGAGTTAAAGGCTCACAGTCTGGCCCTGAACATACAGCAGAACTATGGATGAAGGAGGCCTCCCACATACTTGTATCTATATTCTACCTGGAAATTCTTCCAAGAACATTTCAAAATCAGCAAACATAGCATGGAGTTGTTTTTATTCCCCCCCTCCATATCCACACACCTCCTCTTCATGCTGATATGTTGCCTTGAACCTTTAAACTACAGCACTCTCTGGGAAGCACTTACACAGCCTCCATCAGAAGCATGCTGGGCTCCCAAATGTGATAAGAAGCTGATAAAAATGATCTGGGCGTTAAAACAGCCTTCGTGGAAGAATGTTTAGCTAAATAGATACCATCTGTCCCTTAAAGTGAGCACGTCCTTGTTCTGCCCTGGGCTGACCACTATGAGCTGTTGCTTTTGTGATGTAGTCCATGTGTGGACTGGCTGTTGTTCCCAGGACCTTGGGCAACTGTTTATGCAATGTGGACTTTATGAGAAACAATTTCAGTTGCAGGGATAATTTTTTTTATTATTTATTTTTTAAAGAATTAAAGATTTGTAATGAAAACAACGTTTTTGTCTAATACAGAAAAATACTGGACTGGAGCTCAGCTAAACATTCGTACAGCACATTTCTTTAGGGAAACCAAAGAAGGAAGGAGTCCTAAAATGCTAAAAGAATTTCTTCCTAATAACTATTCTACATTTCCCCTCTTTCAGTTTAAAGCCATTTCCCCTTGTCCTGTCAGTGCGTGCCCTTGTAAAAAGTCCCTCTAAAGATTTCTTGTAGGCCTCTTTAGGTAGCGGAATCTGCTCTAAGGTCTTCCCAGAACATTCTGTTCTCTAGGCTAAACAAACCCAGCTCTCTCAGCCTGTCTTCACAAAAGAGGTGCTCCATCTCTCTGATTATCTTTGTGGCTCTCCTCTGGATTTGCTCCAACAGATCCATATTATTCTTAGACTAAAACCAAAACACAGCACTGTACCAGCCTCTAAGAAAACTAACTATTCCAGCTGAAACAGGTCAGTAGACAACATCCATAGCCTTTCCCTCATCCACTAAGCACATAGGCTTGTCAGAGAAGATCACATCAGTCAAGCAGGGCCTGCCTTTCATAAACCCATGCTGACTAGTCCTGGTCACCTGGTTGTCCTATAGATGCCATATGATGGCACTCAAGATGATCTGCTCCATGACCTTCCCTGGCACCAAGTCAGACTGACAGGTCTATAGTTCTTCATGAAATAGAGACTCTCCACCTGGGGTCAGCAGTGGTACTTCTCAGAGCAAGAGTTTTGCTCCAGAGGGGAGGTAGGCACAAAGGAACTGGTTGTTCCAATTCATCTGCCCTGTAGCTGTCGCGCAGAGGTAAGGGACCAAAAAGACGATGAGGGCTGGAAACAAGTTCCAGTTCGGAGCCGTGGGCAACCTTCCTCCCTTCCTGCGCTGCTTCCCCAGGTGCCTGTCTGTAATAGGTTTGAGGCCCTGGATCTTGATGGAGAGGTAGGTGAGGATGTGATGCAAGGCCGGCCTACAAGGTCACATAGGAAAAGGCGGTTGACTTCGCACCTCAAGACTGCCTCTGATAAGAAAGAAAGAAAGGTCGTTGTCGTAGGCGATTCCCTTCTGAGAGGAACAGAGGGCCCGATATGCAGAGTTGACCCTCATCATAGGGAAGTGTGTAGTCTGCCTGGAGCCCGGATCAGGGATATCACCAGGGCGCTCCCCAGCCTGGTGCACCCGACAGACTACTGCCCGCTGCTGGTCTTCCAGACAGGTGGGGGGGAAGCTGCTTCCCGCAGTCTGAGGGGGATGAAGAAAGACTACAGGGCCTTGGGGCGGATGGTGAAAGAGTCTGGGGCTCAAGTGATCTTCTCCTCACTTCTTCCATCTTCCGGTGATGATGTGGGACTGAATGGGAAAATTCAGTCCATAAACAATTGGCTATGAGACTGGTGCTTCAGGCAGGGCTTTGGGTTCTTTGATAACGGCTGGTTTTATAAGGCTCCAGTCCGGATGATGGCACGTGGGAAAGGTTTAACTCACAGAGGCAAAAGGATGCTGGGGCATGAATTAGCAGGGCTCATTTGGAGAGCTTTAAACTAGATTCGAAGGGGGAAGGGGTTGTAACTGGGCTTGCCCCAGTGGGGCAGCACTCTAGGATTGATGAAGACTGGGAGGCCTCCTATAATCCTAGGGTGAAATTGGTGAGCTCAGCTCCCTCCTTGAAATGCCTGTACACCAATGTGCGCAGCATGGGAAATAAGCAGGAGGAGTTAGAGACCTGTGTTAAGTCAGGAGATTATGATCTGGTGGCAATTACAGAGACGTGGTGGGACAGCTCGCATGACTGGAATATACTCATGGAGGGCTATGTCCTTTCCAGGAAAGACAGGCCAGCCAGGCGGGGTGGTGGGGTTGCTCTTTATGTGCGAGAGCAGCTGCAATGTACTGAGCTCTGTCCAGGGACAGGGGACGAGCGAGTTGAGAGTCTGTGGGTGAGAATTAAGGGGCAGGCTGGCAGGGGCGATACTGTTGTGGGTGTCTGTTACAGGCCACCAGATCAGGGTGAGGAAGTTGATGAGGCCTTCTACGGGCAGCTGAGAGCGGCCTCACAGTCACAGGCCGTGGTCGTCGTGGGGGATTTTAACTTCCCTGATGTTTGCTGGAAGGACTACTCAGCAACCCAGCCACAGTCCAGGAGGTTCCTCCAGTGTATGGATGATAACTTCCTCATGCAAATGGTGGATGAGCCAACCAGGAGAGGAGTGCTGCTGGATCTCATCCTCACTAACAAGGAGGGTCTGGTCGAAGCAGTAAAGGTTGAGGGCTGCCTTGGTTGCAGCGACCACGAGATGGTGGAATTCAGGAACTTGTGTGGTAGGACCAGTACAATAGCAAGTAGAATTGCAACCCTGGACTTTAGCAGGGCAAACTTTGGCCTTTTCAAGCAATTGCTAGGGCAAATCCCATGGCAAGGCTGCTTGAAGGTAAAGGGGCCCAAGATAGTTGGTTGGCATTCAAGGATTGCTTATTCCAAGCTCAAGAGCAGAGCATCCCGACACGTAGGAAGTCAAGGAAGAGGGCCAGGAGACCTGCGTGGCTAAATAAGGAACTGCTGGGTATGCTCAAGTGGAAGAGGAGAGTTTACAGGTCATGGAAGGAGGGGCTGGCCACTCGGGAGGAATATAAGGATGCTGCTAGAGGATGTAGGAAGGCAGCTAGGATGGCTAAGGCCTCCTTAGAATTAAATCTGGCCAGAGGGGTCAAGGACAGCAGAAAGAGCTTTTTCAAATACATAACTGATAAAACTAACACCAGAGGCAAGGTTGGCCCACTGGTGAATGGGATGGGTGCCCTGGTGACAGAAGATACTGAGATGGCAGAGTTATTGAATGCCTTCTTTGTCTCTGTCTACTCTGCCGGAGGCAGTCCTGATGAGCCCTGTACCCCTGTGACCTCAGATGAAGTCAGGTCAATGGAGCGGTTTGCCTTAGTCGATGAGGAATGGGTTAGAGCCCGGTTGAGCAATCTGGACATCCATAAATCCATGGGTCCAGATGGGATGCACCCGCGGGTGCTGAGGGAACTGGCGGAAGTCATTGCTAGACCACTCTCCATCATCTTTACCAAGTCTTGGGAAACGGGAGAGGTGCCTGAGGACTGGAGGAAAGCAAATGTCACTCCAGGCTTCAGAAAGGGCAAGAAGGAGGACCCGGGTAACTATAGACCGGTCAGCCTCACCTCCATCCCTGGGAAAGTGATGGAACACCTTATCCTTGATGCCATTTTAAGGCATGTCAAGGATAAGAGGGTTATGAGGGGCAGCCAACATGGCTTTACCAAGGGGAAGTCATGCTTGACCAACCTCATAGCCTTTTATGAGGAAATAACACGGTGGATGGATGATAGCAGAGCGGTGGATGTGGTCTACCTTGACTTCAGCAAAGCATTTGACACAGTCTCCCACAGCATCCTCATAGCTAAACTGAGGAAGTGTGGTCTGGATGATCAGGTAGTGAGATGGACTGCGAACTGGCTGAAGGACAGAAGCCAGAGAGTTGTAGTCTATGGGGCAGAGTCTAGTTGGAGGCCTGTATCTAGTGGAGTGCCTCAAGGGTCAGTATTGGGACCAGTATTATTTAATATATTCATCAGTGATTTAGATGAGGGAATTGAGTGTACTGTCAGCAAGTTTGCTGATGACACTAAGCTGGGAGGAGTGGCTGACACGCCAGAAGGCTGTGCTGCCATCCAGCGAGGCCTGGACAGGCTGGAGAGTTGGGCAGGGAGAAACTTGATGAAATATAACAAGGGAAAGTGTAGAGTCCTGCATCTGGGCAGGAACAACCCCAGGTTCCAGTATAGGTTGGGGAACGACCTGTTAGAGAGTAGTGTAGGGGAGAGGGACCTGGGGGTCCTAGTGGATGGCAGGATGACCATGAGCCAACACTGTGCCCTTGTGGCCAAGAAGGCCAATGGCATCCTGGGGTGTATTAGAAGGGGGGTGGTCAGTAGGTCGAGAGAGGTCCTCCTTCCCCTCTACTCTGCCCTGGTGAGACCACATCTGGAATATTGTGTCCAGTTCTGGGCCCCTCAGTTCAAGAAGGACAGGGACCTGCTGGAGAGAGTCCAGCGCAGGGCAACTAAGATGATTAAGGGAGTGGAGCATCTCCGCTATGAGGAAAGGCTGAGGGAGCTGGGTCTCTATAGTTTGGAGAAGAGGAGACTGCGGGGGGACCTTATTAGTGTATATAAATATATGAAGGGGGAGTGTCATGAGGATGGAGCCAGGCTTTTCTCAGTGGCAAACAATGATAGGACAAGGGGTAATGGGCTCAAACTTTAACACAAGAGGTTCCACTTAAACTTGAGAAGAAACTTCTTCTCAGTGAGTGTGACAGAACACTGGAACAGGCTGCCCAGGGGGGTTGTGGAGTCTCCTTCTCTGGAGACATTCAAAACCCGCCTGGACACATTCCTGTGTAACCTTATCTAGGTGTTCCTGCTCTGGCAGGGGGATTGGACTAGATGATCTTTTGAGGTTCCTTCCAATCTCTAACATACTGTGATACTGTGATCTGCAATCGGGTTTGGACTTCAGTTGCCTGAACATGCCAAGAAGCAGGATGGCTGGAATAAGAAACTGAGATTTGAGGAAAAAGGTCAAAATTTCTTTCTTTCTATTCTTCAATATCTGCAGAGGCAAGGAGATACCATAGACTTTGAGAACAGGCTGTTGATAGTGCAGGTGATTATAAAGGCTTTTGGTGCTTCCCTTGAGCTGTAATGCATGTGTAGTTTGAGTGTGCAGCCGCTGTGCAAATCTGTTCCTTTTTCTCTTAATTACTTTTGATCCTAAAATGAATCTAACACTCTCAAGGTGTGTGGTTTTGAGTAGGTTGTTGGGGCATGAATGGTCTCAGCAGTGCTTGTAAGGCCTGGAACAGAATTGCCAAGCCTGCGCTTAGGGAAGAGCAGCCAGAAAGGAGAGTTTCACATACAAGCCATCCTGTGGTCCAGGAGTTAGAAACACTTCCTAGATCAGACTCAGATCCAGCTGGCTTGGGAATACGTGAGATCCCTATTCAGCTCCATTACACTGTCAAGAGAAACTAAACAATATATGTGAAAGTTGTGGAGGTTATAAATGTGTACAGTTCATGTGTTTTGAAACGTGTTATAGGATGGAAAGAATATTCTGTAGTTCTGAATCAGCAGGTGTTTCTGGTGTAAGGAACATAAGAACAAAGTTCAGAATTGGGATATTTCGTTTAGTTTGCTTTTCCATCACCACGTTTGCATGTGCAAATAGCCTTCAAACAGCATGTTGCAAAACAGCCTGCAAAACCACTGCAAGCAGTAGTCACTGCAAAAAAAGTGGCCACTGATTTACACACAAAGGAGTGCAACGGCAGTGATGTTATTCAGAGTACTACTTTGGTTAAAGTACTTTTTTCATTAAAGCTCAAAACCCCAGGTCTTGTGATGGGGTGCAGAAGCTGAAACCTGCTAGCCAGTTGACTGTTCATACAAGAAACTCTTCAAATGTTCATAACTATAGTCAGAGGACAATCAGATAAGAGTTCTGTTACTTGAAATTTTCAGGATCAGACCCTAGTAAGCACATTTCAACTTGTCATTTCATTTCATATGAAACTCCTCTTTGATGGGTGTTTCAGCTAAGCCTTTACGAGCTGGTTAGAATGGCTGATCTTAGAACCTGGTCTATTTTCATTGCATGTGTTACACAGATTTCCTTAAAAAGTAATCTTGTGCCTTAGCTAGGGAGATAAATAATGAGAAAAGATCTGCTATTTAAGCTCTGGACTGACCTATAAATCTTAATGACATATGCAATCCCAGAAGCAGAAATCATCTGCAGACTACGAAATTCTCTCACTCTTTCTTTTTGGTTTTCCTTTTATTCTGTTTATTGGTTTGGTGGGAAAATTTGAACAATTTTGTTGTTGCCCCTTTAGTTCCCATTATTTTGTGAGCCCAAGTGTTTCATTATAACTGATAGGAGCTGCTGAGAAGAGAGCATGCCAACTGCAATAACACAAGAAGGATGGAACTGACCCCCCCTACAAGGATCTGACAGGCAGAGAATAATGATAGAGTAGAGGATGGATAACTAACAGTTTGGATGATTTATTCTTCAGAAGCTCTGGAAGGTGGGATGCTTCTTTGACTGTTTATTTCAACCTCACATGCTGAAGAAATGAGTTTTCTCTAGTTGCTTTTATCATTTGCTGCATTTTCTCCTACCAGGGGACAGGAACCTTCTCTCTTCAGTGTTTCCCTGTGGCCTGCCTCCCAAAGACAAGATTGCTGCTAAGAATAACAAGGGGTTTCTCTCTCCTTTTGCCTCTAGAGCTGCAAAAAAAGGGGCTCAGAAAACATTTAGAACAACTGTATCTGTGATGACCATAAATTAAAGAGGCTAGAATCCAAAATGCTGTGGAGAAGGTCAGGTTCGGTATTCAGAGCAGGATGTTAGTGTGAGGCAGGGATCACCTGCAGTGTGAGCAAAGATAAGGAAACTCTCATGGTGAATACTACATAGAAGTGGAGGGTCTCTGACACAGCAAGTCATTATTCTGTCTGTTGTTTATTGCAAGGTCAGGCTAATTTTATTTTCCGTTTCACATTGCTTTAATCTAAACATTGGGAGAGGTGATGTTGGGGTAGAAGTCTCAGGAGATTGTGAGCAGCATATGGACTCTTGATAAATCATAGAACCATCTGCCTGCAAGTGGGCAGGGATGAAGTAATTCTTCTCCCAAAGCTGTTAAAAGATTCTTGCATCTCATGAGCCGGTATCCTTGGTCTGTAATTTTACAGACCAGTCTGTGGGTAAGATGCCTATGGAAAACATTCACTTACCTGTTCCAGACTGGGACTGTAAGATGGGATGGAAACTCAACCATCTTCTGGGAATGGTGCTCCCAGGACAGAAATTACCCCATTCTGAATTACAGTACAGAGGCATGACTGCAATTCTGGAGTGGCAAGGCTGACACTCTTCAGGCATACAAGAAGACTAAAAATAAGATAATGTTTTATGGTTGAAACAGCAATTCAGGGAGTGAAAGCTAAAATTAAATACATGGTGATACTCTGCTTTGTTGTTTCCTGTGCCTTGAACACCATCTGTTTGAAAATCAGGTGAATCCAAGTGTTATTCTGAAGGCTCTCCATATTAGACTGAGATTTTCTTAAAGTGGAGAAAAAATTTCGTCTAAAAGAGGAAATAAATAGGAGTAATAAATAAATGCAAAGAGTGCAAACTGATCAGTAATGACAAGAGGGTGAATGGGTTTGACTGACATCTGGATTAAAGCAGTGCTGTGCTCTTTCAATTACAGGTATAAGACTGCTACAATTGACTGATTAAAGGTGTTCACCCTAATCCAAAATTATACTTACCCCAGTCAAATTGAGCATTGTGTCAGCTTCAATTTGTTCAGATACGTCACCCACAGTGACTGATTGGGCTGATTCACTTGCACACTCTTTGACAAGGTCCCAATTTTGTGTTCACTACTTACTCTTGCTATTTCCCTTGTCAGACATACTCTAGAGGCATTTCCATTATCTCCCATGTAGCTGTACCTCAGAAATGTACTGGACTGGAAAGAAAAATCCTCAGGCCAATTATTCTGACATAAACTCTACTTACCAGAAAGCACTAGAATATGAAGCAGAAGTTGAAATAGCTCAAAACTAGGACACATACACATACACGTACACACCCCAGGTGGACACCTAAGTAATGCTGAGCTCAGTGTCTCTGCCATGACTGGGAATGGATGAGCACTTTTAAATAAGAAACAAACCAAACACTGCCTCAACATCCAGACTGAAAGTCTCTCTGAGAATGGAAGTGCTTTAGTTTAAAGCAAAACCAAGCAAACTGTTTGCACAATCTGTATTTTCTGTTAGAAGCAGAAGTAGTGTACTGCTTGGAGAACATCTTGTCATCTTCCTGGCTTTTTGAAAAAGGAACCAAAAATCCTAGTGTTTACAGCTTTCTGAGAACCATGCTGGTGCTGATGTTCTTTGGTAAATAAACAGGGAAGAGGAGATGAGTTGCATTTCTTTTCCACAGGCTGAAGGAAAGCGTAAAGACATGAAGTGGCATTCAGATTAGGGAGATTTAACTTTAGCCAAATTCATCAGGTGAGCTCTCCCTTGTGAGCCAGAGTGCAAGCATGTCACATCCCACTGCTGAATGTTCCCGTGGGAAGATTTTAGAGAGCTCTTAGTGGTGTACCTTAGTTTTCTGCCAGGGGATGGGCAGCTCTGCAGACAGCAACATGCTATGGTGAAAAGGGTGGCAGGATGCAGCCTCAAGGGGTGCCACCACAGTAGTCAAACTCAAGGCAATGCAAAAGAGATTAATTTGATTGATCTTACCTCCCTTGAGCTTCACGTAAAAAAACGAAAATCACTTCTTAGCTCTACATGCTAACAGTGCATGGTAGTGTGACTGGCACTCAAGTCCCAAGCAGGGTTCTTGTGGAAACTTCACTTGAATCTTATTTCAAGGTGATGTAGATGCATGTATAATTGATTTCATTATCCTCTCAGATTCTTTTGCATCTCTGCTAGTGTTTTGGGGTGTTTGGTTGGGTTTTTTTTCTGTTGTTTTACTTTGTGAAGTTATCCATGGACATAAAAATGAAATATTTCTGATTAGGTTACAAGTACATAAAAATGTCCAGTGTTATCTATCTCTGTAATCCATCTGTCACAGTTTCATACACAGCCATTAGTGGAGTTTCCAGGCACTGCAATATATAACATTTAAAAGAGATACTACAGCCAGAACAAACATTACTTACCTATCCACAAAAAAGGCTTGCACTAAAGCTGAAGGAAGTTATTTTCCCTCTGCTTGCCATAGGAGTGCTGAGTGAGATGAATGCACAGGTTTTGTGTCGCCTGCAGGACAGTGGCATGCTCCATAGTGTTATGAAGCAGGACATAAAGTGATGACTTTGATACCACTTGTTATCAGAGCTAGAAAATCCTTTGCTTTACATTCCAGAGACTCCTGTAGTTAAAATACTTTTATTCTACAGGGCATTTGCAGAATGTTTATCATAATGTCAACATTTGCCTGAAATGTTACATAACCGTTGAAGGACCCAGAGTGAAGTTGCTGGATTTTTGGTTTGTAATAAAGTTTTGAGTTATAGAGAATTGGGGGAAAAATGCACTCTTTCTGTTATAGTTTTTAGGCAATTATAACACCTTAGGGAATTGGTGTAGATGTTTGAACTTTGGCACACACATTATCCGCAACACAGCCGTGCCTTTGGGTTTTCTGAGTAGTTAGAGCTATCAAGAAAGATATGAAATGTGAAACATAACAGCACAGGAGTACCTAGTACTGTCTATTTATCTAACAGTTTCATTTGCCTCTATGAGGTCCTAAGCACATGCCTTATACATACCGCTCAGTATTTGTGTACAGCAGCAGAATTTGCTTTTAATTACTGATTTTGCAGCTTTCTATACACATGGCTCACATTACATGGAGATAAATAAGGCAAGAACCATCCCTTCTATCTTGTTGGGTATGCTTGCAATCCTCATGCATAAGCAGGCTGAGCGTACGCTTTTCGTTACGATATATGGTCACGTAGGATGCAACCTGTGAGGGGAAGTCTTGGAGCAGCTAGAGTCCTTGCATTTTTGTTGACTGCAAAATCAAAAGGTACCACTGGAAGCATTTATGCGACTCAGGGTTCAGTTTTCATGGAAATGAGCTGTGGCTGTCACTCCCACTTTAATCAGGAGGTGAGAGATTTTTTTATAAGCAATTTAGCCATGCAAGGGAAGAAGGCAGAAACAAAGAGGGACCACAGAGGTGAGCTTGTTGAGTCAGTATCAGTTAGTAACAGTTTGAAACAGAGAAGTAAAATCATTGGAGATTCGGCAGGGAAAAAAAACAGAAAAGCATCGTTGGCTTGTCAAGATGTAAAACCTTATGAGAAGCAGCAGAGAGGAGGAAGGCAGAGCATCACCAGGACTGAGGATCAGCCTGTTCTAAGGAGAAACAGAGGTTGACACATCTCTGCTTGATTGACAGCACCTTGGCCAGCAGAGACTCGCAAGGTGACTGCCCCATGGATACTGAGCATATGAATGCTTAGCCTAATAATGTTAGTCCTGGCCCACTGCTGTGTGTGTTAGCAATAAATAAGAATATGTTTATATATGTATAATCCTGATTTTGGGCCTCTATGCCAGTAAAAGATGTTCAAACCATTAACGGTTACATTTAATGTGATCTCCTGTATTGTGCAGACTGCAGTACTGGCCTCAATTAATTCTTCCTTGAATTAAAGCATATCTATTTGGAGGGAAAAAAACCCAAAACAAGAAGCCAAACCCACATTCTCTTTTGATTGGAAATTTTTCCAATAATGTATACTCTGTTGCAGCCCTTGGGAAATAATTTCACTGTTTCATTATCCTCAATGTTAAAAATCTGCATGTCAGTTTTATTCTGAATTTGACTGGTTTCAACTTCCAGACACAGGATGTTGTTACATATCTGATAAACTGAAAACCCCACACATTACCAGTTTTCTGCTTCCTGTCTTAATGTGACTAAATAAGTCTTTTGCCTTTTCCTTGACATGCTAACCACACTCTCACCTTCAAGTCTGTACCTTAGTGATGTGCCTGTGCCCATCATTCCTGAGTGGATATTTTCTGAATGCTCATCAGTGCTTCAGCACCCAGAAACAGACCTGTTTCTGGGTGTAATGCAGAGATCATGCCACTACCAAATACATAGGAGATCACTCAGTTGCAGGAGAAACAGTATTTCCTGCTAATATAACTCAGCACACAATGGCTGATGCATCACCTTGAGATGCCATTTACCATGTCATCTATTGCATCTCTGGGCTCTGACTGTTGGGGTAGCCTGTGCACCCCTTCAGTGTGAGGAATTCCCTGTTGGCAGATATAGACCTGTACCATCAGGTATGTAATTTGCTTGTGCCTGATTTAGCAAGTGCTCCAGACTGGTAATCTGCAGTCTTTATCACTACCATTGACTCTTTCTGTCAGGGTAGACTTAGTCCATAATGGAGTTATGTTTCCATCCATGTCATTCATAAAAGTGTTTGATAGCAAAAAATTAAGTCGTAGGGGAGCTCACCCAAGTCTCATCTCCTTGGCTGATGTTACTCTGCTTTCATTCTTCTGAACTGACTCTCATAGTAGGCAGTGCTCTGCTTACTCGAGTTTTTATACAGCACTGACAGGTACTCTTGAAGCAAACATGGAACCATGGTGGGATAGTCCAGGCAATGCAATGCATCACATTGGAAGCCAGATGAAGTCCTTCCCATCTGTTGCACCAGACCAACACTCTGTCATTGGATCTGTTTCTTCTCACTTCTTTGATGCTGCTGCTCTAATCCTTACATTGAAATAGGGCCATGAGCTGATCCTTGGAGACTTGCACTCATAACTCATCACTTTAGTCTAGCTGCTCCTAGGTTCGCTGGTGTCAATAGGCTTGTTTCAAGGTTGCCAGCTTATGCTCATGGGGCAAATGGTGACTTAGTCTTGACTTCCCACTGCTTGTTTTTGCTATATCTATGTTGTTATGACATCTGTTGTAAAACCAGAATGATACATAAATGTGGAAGTCATTCCTATAAATCAGAAAGGAAGATAGCAGACAACGAAGTGCAGAGGGTTACGTGTACATCACAGAGGGAATACATTGTATTAACTATAGACAAACGTACATTTCTTGGGTTTTGTCTTTTGGAATGAGAACGAAGGGGACAAATCAATGGAAAAGGGATACCTCAGTGAAACTTCACTGAAGTCAATAGAGTTACACTAGGGATACATTTGGCTGATTCTTTTGCTAATGGCTGTATGAAAGCCTTAATATAGACTTTCTGCATGTGTGAAGTGTATGCCAAGACAAACGCAACGTGCTAAATGGAACCTCTTGATTTATTTAAATAAAAAATATGTTACAAAAAAAACAGTGGATAATTGGAGTGGAATAGATCCAGACTGGAATCATCTGCCTCATGTCTCCAGAGTGTCTGAGGGAGGAGCAGTAAGGAATATTTTACTTGTATACCTTAAGCAATTTAGGATATGCAGATAGTAGATAATTTCTTGAAACTGCTAAGATCCATCAAGGGATTTAGAGCTCTTTAGAAGACAAAAGTTGCAATCAGATGTAAACCAGCACTTTTGACTGCAGCTGATATAGACTAAGAGATTACCAAACACATCCTGTTCTCAGCTGTTCATTAGTTATCTTCCTCATAGGAATTTGCCTACATCTCCCTTTCCAGTTCAGATCTGCCAGTATCATTGTCATTCACCACCTGGCCAAAATGGTCTAAGTATAAAAAGGAGTAAAAGTATCCTTTAAAAAATGTTAAGGCTAAACAGGCTTGTTTTGCCTTAACTGGGTTGGAGTATATTCCTAGAGATGTGCTATGATGTGGTAGCCAAACAGTCTTGCCTGAGGCTGGGCTAGGAGAGGCAATATCTTGGTGTGGATCATCAACAGCCTAAATAGAATCTCTGAGCATAGTCTAACTTCAGTGTTTTAACATCATGGACTTTCTCCTTAGAACCCCTAATTTCCTGATAACTGAGGAGATACCTAGAGCCCTTCAATGGCAAGCCTTCTGCTGTGCTGACCTGCAAAAGTATTTAAGCCATGTAACTGTTGACCTATTCAGAGACCTACCTCACATCAAAAGTCTTGTGGGTTTCTCAAGCTCTAGGTTTCTCTTTCCTTTAATGCCTGGTAAGCCACATCAAACAGGTGTTTCCAGAGCATACCTAACTTGCACTTGAGGGCTAGTGCTGGGAGGAGGGAAAGGGAGAAGTAAACACCTATCCCATAACTTCAGATATGAGAGACCCAGTTTGGAAGGAACACTAGGAAACCTCATGTTCCCATGTGCACTGTTGGAAATGATGCAAAGAAGCTTCCTCAAGATGTGTTCTACATAGCATGAAATAATTATGCAAATGTCTCTGGGAAGAGGTCAGAGTAATCATAAAAGGTAATGCCCATATTAGCAGTGCATCAGGTATTTTGAGTGCCTATAGTTCCCATGAAGGAGCACAATGGAATAAAAGTCCTCAGCAAAGGTTTGAGCTGAGATGGGTCACTATTAGGAATAATAAGGCAGCTTTGGGTCTACGTATGCATTCATAGCCAGTGGCAAGCTATTTCAATGGTAAAGAATAAGAAACAATCAGCAAAAGGAGAGTGAGAAACTGGAAAGAAGCTAAAGCACTCCAGGAAATTCCATCAATCCCTGGATAGACACCGTCTCACATGTTGAGAAGTGTGATGCTGCATCACTGAAGGAGTTACCTTGGTTTCATGAGTACTGCGGTATTAGCAAGTTTGGTGAAAGTACCTGTTAGAAAAGAAAGAAGTGACAGTACTTGCATAAATGTATTGGGATAGAAAAATACAAAAATATGAACCATAGAAATAATTAAAGGTGAGATTTTCAAAACTAGTTTTAGAAAGTTGACACTCAATTCTCCCTTGTTTCTAGTGAGAAAAGGGTATCCCAATTGGACACCTTTGAAAACGCCTTCTCTTTTCAAGGGGATATACATCCATTTTAATTGGTTTATATCCTTCAGCTGTTTAAGCACTTTGGAAAATAACACTATGAGTCAACAAAGATGTGTTAATCGATTACATCAGTGAGTTTAACATTAACATCCCAGTATTAAATTAATCCCTCAATTAATTTCTCAAGGTTTATTATATAGCTTCTAAAAGAAGCTGTCTTCTATTAAACTGGGTTATATGAAAAATAGTAGTAACCTTAGTGCTATCAAATCCAAATGCCTTGGAGCAGTGTAAATAGCCTGACATCCTGAAGTCTGAATACTGACATGTGAAATCAAAATGTTCTTTCACAGCCTGATCCAGAGTCCACAGAACTCAGACAGAAAATTTCTGATGACTCCAACAGGTCTTGACTCATGCTTTTGATATGGCTTTTTCCACCCTATTTAATGTGTGACCTCATACATCTTTGTTCCTGTAACAAAACTCCTAGGGAATCTCATTCAGTCCAGTACCTTATCTTCTGCCTAGTTTCTTAGAAATAACAAGGTCATTTGCTAGCACTGTTGAACTGAGATCAAAGCCTAAAGGCTGCTGAATATGTAGTTTCTTTAAACACATACATATCTACACAATAAGGTTTTATAGAGTATAGGATTCATCGGGTTTTGGCTAATACTAGGCAACTCTGGTGAGAGGGTGAGAGTTCTCAGTTACACTTACAGTTTGTGAGATACAACAACCCTTGCACATCTTAAAACACTGAATAAGTTTGATGCAAAATGAGGCCAGTAGTAACTTATGATGTTGAGAGCCTGTCTTGCAACCAAGCTCATCCTCTGGAGGGAAGAACATTGCAGTCCAGCAGTTAATATACCGGACTCGGCCCTTGGAGCTGTGTACTTTACTCCTAGCTTACAAACCATGCTGTATGAATTACTACAACTCTGCCAGCCTGAATTTTCCTCTGTTTAAAGGAAGAGAATGATGGGGTTTTTTTACAAAACTCTGGTAGGTGCTTGCTTTGTTTGATTAGGACCAGCTTGCTTATTATTACACAGACAGCAAGAAAAATTAAAAGAAGCAAGAGTTTTCTAGAATGTGCCATTAATATTTTTCTGGCGTGTTTTGCATTTGGTAGTGCAACAAACTGGAAAAATCACAGCTCGCTTTGAACCTCACTTTGTTCCTGTGCATAGAGTTTTTAAATTTCACAGTGCACCACTGATTCCGGAGGGGCGCAGAGGGGAGAAGTGATTATTTTGGCAGCAACACCGTTACGATTTGCTAAAATAGCAGCTTGGCAAATCTGGGTTCTCAAATATCTCATGTTTTGTTAATTACCGACAGCTTTGTTTTTGACTGAACATGAAACAATGTGGAGAAATGGGCAAGCGCGGCCCTTGACTCACCACTGCCCAGCTGAGCTCAGCAGGTGGGAGAAAGCCATCTCCAAGAAGGGGCCCAAGCAGCAATTGCTGCCCCAGTTCATGATGCTCAGCAGATAGATGCAAGGGGAGAGGCCATAGGACCCAGCTATGAGATGACTCAAAGTGATTTTTTTCCACTCTGGGCTTGCTGGGCCAGTAGGATGTTGGAAATCTTACATAAAGGAATTGGAAGCAGGTTGCTCAGCCCTCAAGGTTTCCTGGTTGGGTATCCCTTTCCCTAGCCATGGTTTGATATGGGAAACAATGAGACATGGGTTGGCCTCGGGGAACTGTTGGCTTCAGTTCTGTCCCATGTGGAGAACTGGGAGGATCTGGCTGTTCCAGACCACCAGTGACTGGACACATCCTTTCAGGGTCCAGTGTGTTTGCATGAGAACACATCTGCAGGGTTAGGTGGAGACAGGTCACCTTACCTATGTTTACTCCAGACTAGGGACCACATCTCATGAAAAGTAGCAAAGTGAGAGAGGTGTCTGCAGAAAGTGTGGGCAAAGTGGGCCACAGTGGACAGTCCTTTGCGTTTCATCTGTCAGCATTTCCTGGTCACTTAGAAGTTCATATGGGACAGTACCTCCACATACTTTGAATGATGTTCAGTCTCTCTGGATCAACCAACATAGGGCATGCCCAAAGCATGGACATGCCGGACATGCTTGAGAGCTGCACTTTTGCCAGGGATCTCCTAGGCAGAAACATGGGAGCTTCGTATGAGCAGGTACCTGTTCTGCAGCTCCTGCTTTTCGTGCTCCTCTCCCATCGAGCGTGATGGGACCCTGGTATCAGGACATGTGGAAATTCAAAGACATAAGAGAGTGGAAATTTCAAAGCTAATGAAATACAGATGATTTCTTATGCCTGCATGTATGTGACTAATCTATTCACTTCTCCAGGCCAAGAACCTGATACCTAATCAGATAACAAAAATATCCAGCCAGATTAACAAATCTGACAAAAGCGAAAGAAATTCTTCAACTCCAAGGTCTATACCCATTTCTAATGAGTGGAGACTAGGATTAAAATATTCCCGGGACCCAGAGCTCTTAAAGATGCTTGTGCGGTGACAAGATACTGGATTAGCAAGACTGCTGGCCACGTAAAGCTATTTGTGCATAACTGTGCTCCTAATGATCCCTTGGCAACTTATTTTTTGACCTCTGTTTATTGTATTGAGTAAATGTCACGTTCACTTTTTGTCTGTATATTAGCATAGCTCATCAGGCACTGTGTATTTGTATATGCACAACATAGACATAATTACACATAAGTCCTTTGGTGTCACTTTTCCCAGAGCAGTGTAACACTTTGCATATGAAATGAATTGTTACAGAAATAATGCTATAGAGATAATTTTTTCCAACCATTTTTTTTCCTTTTTACTAATACAAAAGAGAAATGGAAATAGTGAGTCAGAATATGTTTGTAATCACATGGCATGAAGAGAAATTAAGTTTCAGAAATGCTGAGCTTTGTGTGCACAAGAAAGTCTGCAAACTTGGGCTGTACAACACATCACAGATCTGGCATTTACGACTGATAAACTGTTTTGAGAAGCAGCAGCTCCTCAGCTCTGATTAATCAAAGATATTTTGCAACCATCCTCTCACTGAAGTGAACTGGAACTAAGGAAGTGTTCTGGGAAATCGAGCCTGTACAGTGAAAGTAGAGTGCTGGGAACACAGGCTGCTAACTTTGGCTCTTCCACAAAATCCTTGCTTGACCTTCAGCACATCAGAAGAAGGACAGGAGTCCAAGGGCGACTTGGGGCTGCTTTTCCATCAGCAGGCTGTCTCTTTCTACCTACCACTTGTTTGCCCTGCTATCCATCAGGATTTCATTTCCTCAGCCCAAAACAAAAAGGCACAAGGAAAAAAAATCCTCTATAAAGGGATCCTGAGTTATGAAGACCAAGTCCCATTCCCAGATAACCTTGCCGACAGGTTTCTCCCTTTTGCACAATGCAGAGGAGGAAATATTACTCCGTGAACTGAGATTTTGCTGGATGAAGCACCAAATAATATTTCTGCTTGCAGTCAGCCTCCCCATCTCACACACTCCCTCCTTCCCCCCGTGCTGCTGTGTAGAGAAGAAAGACAGTGCTCCTGCCCCACAGGCAGAGAAGCCTCTTGGTCCCACCAGCCGCTGCTGCTCCAGGCCAGCTCCACACAATCCCCGCTGCACCCCAACTGCTCCCCCCACACCCCAAGCACGGGCGCTTGCAACACTCCCCCCTGGCAGGTCCTTGCCTTGACCTTTAAACAATGGAACTGTGTTTAAAGAATGAAGGGATAAAAAATAGAAAAGAAAAAAAAAAAAAACCAAGTGATGGATGGGATTAAAGCAAAGAAAAAATTGCAGGAGTGCAAAGTACAAAGGGGGTTAAAAAAGGAAAGAGAGAAAAAGAGACGAGAAAAAGAGACAGGAGACTTGAATAGCACTGAAGATTTGAATTTCTTTTGTTTGAGAGGGTGCTTTTTTTAAAGCTGCTTGGAAATGTGGAGGGCTTTTTTTTCACACAGGTGTTGTGTATACATTTTTCCAATTAGAAGAATCTCTTTTATATATTTAGCACTATTTAGAGGAGACTGGGAAGATAAGGCTGCTGAGGACTGCTTCAGGCTAAAGCTAGGTTCTCCAAACTGGCTTTTGTTGCACCAATGTGAATCACTTAATAATTCATATTTCAGAATACATTAATGCAAATGATAATTTTAGCTTGCTATTGAATTTTTAAATATGCACTACAAGCAATTTATGTTTCTGTTCATTTTCCCAGGTAAAACTGTTTAGACATTTTTAACATACGCTTGGTTTCACTCATCATATATCATCCCATTGTTTTAATTTGGGGCAATTAAAAATTAGGAGCATCACAAATAATACATGGAGCCCTATGTTCATGGAAAAATAACATGGAATTGATACTCAGTCTGGCAATTTGAATGAAAGAGATTTTTCAGTGATGCTGCAGCAACAAAATAGCAGTGTCCTGTTTTTATGCAGATAATGTACATCTAAACAGTAATTACTGTGATTAATCTGTATCTATCTCTTTCTTTAAATCATTAGCAGGTTTTGTGGGTTTTTGGTTTTTTGGGGTTTTTTTTTTTTTTTAGCATTGCAAGGAATATTTGGTGTAGGAAGGACAAACATGTTGTTCCTCCCCTACTGGGCTGGCTAGATAATTAGAAGACTGAAAATCAGAGGTTATTGAGGATTCGCTTTCTTTTTTTTGTTTCTGGAAACTAATTGTCAGCTTTGACCCCACTTTTCAGAGACATGGTGGGACTCAAGTGGCAGGCAAGCTGTGAGAGCCAGAGAGCCCAAGCTGGGCTTTGCCCAGGGAAGGGCAAGAAGCTCCGTCTGTGACTCTTGCATTGCACCTCACCCCTCCAAGCTCCCCATGGGGCAGGAGCCAGTCCTGTCTGCCCAAGTGACAACTGTCCAGCCATGTGCCACTTTAAAGGGATAGATTTAAAGCAGTGGTTGGGGACAGGGACGCAGCATCCCTCACTATCTTGCTCTTCCACAAACTGTGTATGTGTCCTCTGTGACTTGTTGCGAAGAAATAAAATGTCCACAGAGAGGGCCAAAGGGTGAGGAGGACATCCTGAGGCACAGCTGCCCCTTCTCCCTTCCTCACATTTCTGACAGTGGCCCTCCAGTTCCAGCATGCCTGTGGGGATGTTAGTTTAGTCCTTGCCATGGTCAAGGGGTCATATAACTTCTCTCCCATTTAACCATTACTTTAATGAAGGACAAGAAAGAGACTTCCACACCCTCTTCTCCACCCCTGGAGGAGACACACACACACCTCACCTTCCCACTTATCCCTCCTGGGCAAAAGAAATAAAAATGTTGCCTTCCATCCCTATTCAGGACAGCAAAGCCATCCTTTACCACTGATGGTGTCAGACTGCATTCAACAAACACCTTCTAGCCCCTGGCTTCCACTCGGCCGTGACTGCTCAACTGTGATAAAGTGGTAGCATTTTCTAGATATGAGATCTACAGACAGATATGACCCACCTAACTGCTGGACATATCCCTAAGCTCCCATATGCAAATCTCATCCTGTACTCAATCAAATATCATCCATCCAGGGGGGAGGAAAAGAAAAAATGAAGACGCTATTAGAAAGGAAATGGTAATGAGAAGAAAAGAGATATCAAGGAATCAAAATAATTTGTTATAAATTAATATTGCAACCTGGGGATATAAATATGTCTGGTTATTGGAACGCACATTCTCCCCCTTAAACCATTGCTAGAAGCATAAAACTTCCCACGACATGCTGTATTGGTCAATGTATCTCTGTAAGAAGGTGCTTTGTATCTCAGAGGTAGCATAAGAGCCATTAGATGTGGGTGTTGCTATGGTAACTGCTCTTTTTTTTAATTGAATAGCATAGTAAGTAGTCTTGTAAAACCCACCAACCCGTAACTTGCTGGTGCCCTGAGGCAGCATTAATGCAAGCACCTTTTCTTTGTCTTATTTCCTTCCTAGAGAGATGCAGGTATCTCAGCATAAGCTGTGTCCTTACAAGGGTAGTAACTGTGTCAGGAGAGCATGTCCAGCTGCCTCTTAGTAAAGAGATGATAAACAGAAGGCCAGGTAAAATATACCACCTTTATTCCAGGCCACTTTATATGCCATGGGGTCAGGTAGAGAAGAATCTGCCCTTCTTTTGCAGCTCAGATGGGTAGCCAAAATCTTTTGCTGATGTGCCGTCTTTCGCACACAAGCCACAATGCTGTATGTATTCCAGCCAGTTAGTAAACCATCCAAATGAAGCCTTCCAAGACACCAGCCAGTTGACTGAGATGACTTTTGTTTTGTGAAAGATTTACTGTTTTTCTCTTTCTCTTGACAAGTGTCAAGTGGACCTATGTCAAGTGTGGCTCTTTCTAAATCTCCAAGACCACATGCTTTGATAGTCTTCTTCTTTCCAGAAGCACAGTAGTCTATTTGACTGCTGAGCTGGATCACCCGCCTGGTTCTTGGATCCTGCCTGTTCTTGCTATCGCTCATGTTTTAAGTCAGTAGCAGAACATTTTTATAAGCACAAGAGTACCAGCCCTCCTCTGAGCAGAGAGACTGTCTCCTTGGTTGAAATAAGGCTTGTTTAATCCAGTCAAATACATCAATTTTTCAGCCCCAGCTTTATCTCCAGAATTCCCCTTGCCACTGCTGATAGGCATGCCCTGTCATAGTTTTGCTGTGGGTTGCTTTCCACGGGGCTGCATCTCCAGTTTCATTGTCCTTGACATTCGCAGCTCCCTCCTGGAGCCATCAGCAGACTGTACTTGACCTGATCGAGGTGTGCTCACACACCTATTCAGGAAGCTGCCAACAGATGAAGAGGAAGAGCTAACACTTCTCTTGCCCTTCCCCTCCCAGCCCAGCCCCTCAGCCTTGATGTTTTAGGTGGTGCTTGTGCAATTCCTGCCTGTTGCTGATCAGAAGAGCTCCCACATGAACCTGGGACTGCTGACTTCTCTCTCTCCATACGCTGCAGTGTTGTGTCACTTTTTGTGTGTTTGTAAACCCCATGACCAATCATCCCTATGCTATTCTGTGCAAGCCTACTAAACATAGGACTTCATCCTGATGAAGTGGAGATAACTGGCTTTGATGCTGAAAGAATAACTAACTGTAAGACTTCTTTTGTTTGGGATTTTCACCTATATTTTGTCTGGGGAAAGTCCATAGCTGAGATCTTGGGAGTTCCCATTCAGGTGGTGCCAAACAAGGGTGGTGCTAATCCAGATTTTTGAGATAAGCATGTCTGGGTTTTTTTGCCTGAAAGGTTTCCTGGTTATCTAAATGTTCTGCTTCAAGCATTGCATGGTTTCATTTTTGGCAGGGCTCAAACTGATCAGATCCAGAATTGTGGGCTCTCCTCCTTAAGTCTCCCAAGAAGCTCTCAGAGCACCGGACACATGGCAGCAAGATTGAGCTGCCCACATAATACTGCTTTCTTCTAAAGCGCTGTTGAGGGAGTGGGCGCTGTCCCACCTTTAGGCTGTATCCCAGGCTGGGCAGAGCAACTCTCCAGTTCTCTTAGAACAGCTGTTACACTGTGGGAAAATGCAACTCAGGGTTTATTGGGTTAGACTTTGCTCCAGTGCCACTGCCTTTGTATTTTTTCAATGGCATTTTGATGTCAAATAGAATAAGGATAGACCGAAATGATGCTAAATTCAAATCTCAGCTTCAGACAGCTATAAACTTTGGGTACATTAGAGATAGAAGCTTGGTAGAATGGCTGGAGACATGATGTATTTGTTAACCAAAAGTGAGAAAATTCATCCCGCTTCAGAGAGCTGAGGTGAACTTTGGGTGGCACATAAGCCTGGTGTTGCTCTGGCATTTGGGAATTTAAATTTCCCCCTAGCAGGAAGTTACGGTCTTTAATCAAAGGCTTGTGAAAAGTGACTCATTGTGCTAGGGTGGCAAAGGCTTCTAATTTTTTTTGATATTTTTCATCCTATCTAGGGAATGTCCCTTATTGAAAAAGTCAGATTAAAAAGACAGATAAAAAAGAGGAGGAAATGCTTGATGTGCACTTGAGGAGCCTCAATTTGTTCAAATTCGAGCATGGAAAGTCTGAGTGATCTTCACATTCAGATCACAACTTCACTGTAAAGGAAAGGTCACTTGTGCTTGTGTTCAGGGGCAGCTTTTTCTCTTTTGTCCCCTTGGTAAGATCTCCTTTTGTATTATTATGGATGTACCTAGGTTTTGAACTTTTTCTTTTTTTCTTTTTTTTTTAATAGAGAACTGATATTTCATCTTTTAAAAGATTTACCAAAAAAAAGAAATAATATATGCACCACTGTGGAAAAGCATGTCTCTGTTCATACCTTTGCATTTTACAGGAAAATATGTCATTCCTTTCAGATCCATGAATTAAGATGCACTATTTTTTGCTGAAGGCTATTTTAAATTAGGCTAATAAATTGCTGCTCTCTGCCTTGCGTGATAATGCATTACATTATCTACTGATGTACACGTATTGTTTGACTCTAATGGTGTGGAAATTAAATGTTAGACATGGGCCAGATGTTCCTATAGATGAATATGAAGTATGACTGTGTTGTAGCTGAGTCTCAATGGGACAGAAGGTGGATGGTGAGGTTTTCTGAACAACGGCAACTAAAAATCTTAAGTGGGTCACCAGCATCCACACCGAAGAACCAGCCTCTACTCCGAGCTGTTGAAGAGCATTATCAACCTCAGCTTCGTTATTATTCCACAGCTAGAGCTAGTCCCTTTCTTATTTCGAATGCTTCAGTGCCTATAAAGCCACAAAGAATGGCTTGTCGAAACGGTAAATGTTTGTTGTCCCTGTCAGACTGACAGAAACAGCTCGGGGTGCACCCCTGGCTCCTGCCTTAGCTACAAACATTCTGAAGCTCTCCCTCTGCCCTTCCCCCTCTGCCTGTGTATTTTCATGCAGTGGCTGAGGGGGCAAACAGATGTACATTACAGTGAATATTAATGAAGGTCCCCCACTGGCATCTCCTCTCTGGAAAAGACAGGGGGAGAACAGTTTACAATCTCCCTCACAGGGCTAAATTACCCAGTGACTCATAATCTAAGTACCAGCAGAATGCTGCTGAACACTGGTATTTAGGGTATTTGATAATGATGGACAGGAGTGTTTTCAAAATTGGTAATAAAGCAGCTTTGCTTGGGGAATGTTCTGACTCGCGACAGCCCACTAATACCTAAAATAATATATTCCTAACCATGAGATTAACAGCATGTTTGTATTTGTGTGTGTATGTGCATATATCTTCGTACTGTGTGTGAAGCGGGAAGGAAGGACCATTTCTGCATTATCAGTAGAGGTCTAGGAGCGAACCAGAAGGATTTTCAGGAGCAGTGACTCAGTAATGCATGGATGTTTTATCACCAAAAGGGAGAGATGAACTTTCTTTTCTCTTTGCCATCCCTGCTTGCAGAATCAGCCCACTTTGAGCACTGAGCTCAGGGCAACTCTGCGTGGAGGATTTTTTAACATGGACCTAGCAGACAGATGGCCCCAGACTGGCACGAGAGGGAGGGTGGTGAACTATAGGATGGGTGTAGGAATGAACAGAAAACAGCTTTGCAGACATGGAAAGGGCTGGTAAAACTGTTCCTGGAGAAAGGTGCTGTGAGATGCCCTGAAGGAGAGCTGGCTGTGGCCATAGCACCACATTGCTGCTGAATGGGCAGTGATGCTCAGCTGTGTCCCATGACAGGATGCAATGGTCAGTCATTTCTGAGGCAGAGACACAATCTGGCTTGAAAGGTCTGAGCTGCTTCTCTGCCCTGACCCAGACTCATGTCAGGGAAATACTTCTGCAAAGATTTTGGGTATAAGCTTGTTCTTATGTGCCCAAGCACACCAAAGGCCAATGATTGTAAGGAATTATGTTATTCCCCTGCTGAATGTGTCAGTCACCCCAAGAGCATCAGACCCTGAAGGCAAGCTCTGTGCCACCCACATCCATGTCTTTCACAGCTCTGTGAGCGGTGTGGCATGGTGGAGGGAAGATGGGTGCACGGTGCATCCCAGCACAGCCCACTGCCTGTATGGCAGCTGTAGGAATCACCAAAGGAACCTCACCATGGACAAGCCAGAGTCCCTGCCAGGAAAGATGCTGCAGCACTGACCCTAGGTGAAAGACAGCATCAGGTCTTCAGCGTATGATTTGTCAAAAGCAAGGTTCATTTCCCATTTAGTTTCAGTGTTTCTCGGGCCTCTTCAGTGGCAGGCACCATCGGTTATACTAGAGAATGTTTTCATCACAGCTAACAGAGGGCTATCCAGATTGCTCGTAACTGTTTTTAGCACAGTAAACATGTAAACCAAGTGCCTGGAAAAAGGAAAAAAAAAAAGGAAAAAGCCTGTCCTTGCAGTAGCTGATCATTTTTAATTAAATCTCAATCTATCAATCTAGTTACTGTGTGAGAGGGAGAGAACCAGCCCTGAATGATTGAGGATATGGGTGATCTGAGATGGCTGCTGGCCCTGTGGCCCTGTGCAGTGGCCAAAACAGCTAAGGCACTCCTGCCACCAGCATACAGACAAGTCACAGGGACGGGATGGTTCCACCAGCCTGGCCTTCGTCATACAGGTCATGGGCCAAGAGAGTCTGTCAGAGTCAGGAGTGGGTTTCTGTCAGGAGGCAATGTGGTCCCTCACCTCACTGAGATCCCAAGGAAAGCAGGGTTTGTAGCGGCTGGGTGTCTTTGACAGTGCCATGAGAAGCAAGAGCTTCTGCCTGTGCTGCTGCAGTGCTCGCCTCCTCCCTATCAGACAGTGACAGGAGTGAGGGATCCCATGGCACTTTGGGATGGACATCAGAGCACGGGGCGCTCCTCCTGGACACCCTGCACTCTTGACATCTGCATTCCACTCCTTCGTGGATGGGGAGAGGTGAGGGGGGAATGAGTTCTCTTTTGATCTCTGGGCTCAGGGATTTACCTTTTCTAATAAAACTGGTTCTAAGTACTTAAAAATGTGAAGGTGGAGAGGGTTCATTTGGCAAAATGTGGTATTACTGCCTTCACATCTTTTTCTCTCCCATAGTCACTGTTAGCTATGCTGTTTATGAATGAAGAACCAAAAAAAAAAAGACAGTTGCGAGTTTTGATACCACTTTTGGGTCCGAGTGGAGGCGGGAGGGGGAGAGAATGGCATGCATTCATCTGCGTTTCAGGAACAATGAACCTCAAACCTGAAATTATTTCCAAATTAAAATGATGCTTAGATAGATTTTTTTTGACAGAGCCAATTTAGCTCACTGTATAGTCCCCAGCATATGAGCTCCTGTAAATCACCTGCAAGCTTCTCCTCAACCACTTTCATAGCCATGAAAACTGTTCAGATTTAACTGAAGCTGATTGCCAGGTAGCTGGAGAAACATCTGAGAGAAAGTGAGAGGAAGAGAGAGACATAAAAACATGCAGAAAAAAATGGGAGAAGAGTTTTAAAACCTGAAATCATACAAATCTTTCTTCTTATCTTTCTAGCATTCAGATGGCAAAGGCTACCTAGATCAATATATCCATACACACATGCTCACATGTACAATCACATGTCACCAGAGACAACCTGAACCAGACATTTATCCTCCCCACCTCCCCACCTCCCCACCATGGATGGTATTAGGTGAGAATTACTTCAGACATGATTTGATATTCTGGTTGTTTTATAAATTATTCCTGTCACTGAAAAGGATCACGACAGTACTAGGATTTGTATTGGATCTGTATCCTGCCTCCATAAGAGCAAATATTTGTAGGTCTGACTACGCATTACATTTATCTTCTGTGGGTAAAATATATGGCTTTAGCAATCTGATCCCTGTGGTCTATTCACAGTGTGCATTACCTCTTTTACTATCTGTTCTGATGAGTGAGTCAGCCTCAGCTTCAACTCCCAGTTCTCTGGCCTGGGTGTACCACCAATGAAGAATACGAATGAGAAAAGAAAATTCTTCTTCAGAAGTCAGTAGAGTGGCTTTCAGCTCTACGACATTTTTTCCCCTTCAGGATCTGTCCATGCAACCAACCACACAAAAGCCTGCCAGAAAATATTTGCCTTGAAAATAAACAACTTGATACCCTTGATTTAGTTCACAATTGCTAGCTCTATTTGAGGAGTCCAAGGTGAATAATGCATGATACTTCAGAGAGAGAACTCAAGAGCTACCTGATGTTGTTGGGTTAGTGATGACAACATGGTGAGTTCTTCCTGAAGCCCTGAAGCACTTGTTGCAGTCTGTGCCATGGGGAGTTCTCATGGTTGCTTCCTGCACAAAAGCCTCTCATCAAGGAAGCAGGGCAGATGTTCCCACTTTTTCAGCTGTACAATCCCTGGCACTTTTGCGATGATCTCATCGCAGTCGATATTGGGAATATGGTAGATGCAGTAACTAGTGCCCACTGGCACTTCAGTATGGCCTTTGACACTGTCTCCCATAAGATCCTCATAGACAAGCTGTTGATGTGTGGGCTGGATGACGAGACATCATCTGGATTGAAAACTGGCTGAGTGGTGATCGATGGCATGCAGTCTATTTGGAGGCCAGTAACTAGTGGTGTACCGCAGGCGACAGTACTGGATTCAGTCCTGTTTAACATAGAATCACAGAATGGCTGGGGTTGGAAAGGACCTTAAGATCACCTAGTTCCAAACCCCCCAACATCTTCATTAATGGTCTTGATGATGGGACAGAGTGTACCCTCAGCAAGTTTGCAGATGACACAAAACGGGGAGGAGTGGCTGATACGCCAGAGGGTCATGCTGCCATTCAGAAGGGACTAAACAGGCTGGAGAAATGGGCTGACAGGAAGATCATGAAGTTCAACAAGAAGAAGGGCTAAGTCCTGTACCTGGAATGGAACAACTTCCTGCATGAGGGCAGCTCTATCTCACCTATTAGAGGGCCTGAAGTGTCCTTTTTTACCTACTGAGGCATCTTAGTCCGAGAGAACATATTTCTTATCCATCTCATAACACTTCTCTTGGTTTTAACATAGCATGTGCCTTATTAATTAGTTTTCCTGCAACTCACATTTCAAAGGACTGTAGCTTTTCAGTGGGGAGGAAACTACAACAAGCCAATGGGAGCTATTCAGATAATATGTCTTAAGAAAACATCAGGTTTTCCATGCTTACACAGTAGCAGGAACTTTGGCAACAGTACGTTCCATTTACTGTGGTGGAAAAAATGTCATCAATTCTTAATTCAGTGGAAACTGCTAAATTAAAAAATCTCTAAAGTATCTGGTTCCAGGGAAATTCAGGGCTTGATTCTGCATTTGTCAACTGAATGGGCATATTCCTTTCGCACTCTGTGGGACCAAGATAGTCCCTGGTTAAAGGAGTTTCAGGCTAAATACAAGCAGTATTTAGTGATGAGGGCGTGGGAGGTCAGAAGCCAAACCTAAATCCTTTTCTTATAAAGGTGAGTTGTTGACTCTGGAAATCATAACTTTGCTATAGGTCTCTACATGCAGCCTTCCCAGATGGAGATGGGTGGGGTTTTTCTACAGATTTGCTTCAAAACTCTGCATCCTTGCTGGTTGCATAAATTAAAGTGATATGATCACTGTTCTTTGTTACAGTGATTTCTTACAGCACAAAGGCACTCTCACGGCAGCCAGGCAGTAATAGGAAGTGAATGTATTCTCTACACCTTCACCAGAAGGTGCCCAACGATCCTGCACAGGAGGTTCTCTCCTATCTGTGACAGGTCTGAGATGGGCTTGCTGCCTTCTAAATGGCAAGTTGTCTACTTTGTGGGATTTTCTTCTTTATGCCTGTGCTTTCATGGTCTCTGCAGAGACTTCCATGGAAACTTAAAAGAGAGCTTGTCATTCTTTTTTATGAAATGGACCTGTGTCCAAAGAAAACTGGGCCAAGATCTCCAAACTCACACAGGCCACCACTGCAAGCAACATCCGATCGGAACTGCTACCATACAAAGCTGAGCACATTTCAACTTGTGACCCAGCTGACCGATCACTGCTCACATAAGCTAGCCAGCTCTCTTATTACTAACAGCTTTAGCTGGAACCATTACTTAATTAAAAATGCCTTGACCAGTCCCATCACTGTGGGAAGCCAAGACCAAGAAGTCTTCATAAAAAAAGCCTCTGTGACTCCAAATGAAAACCTACCCTGTCTTTTTCCTTTGCTCTTTATTCCCACTGCAGATTCACATCTTGGTGAGTCATGACATATGCACAGCACATATGTATGAAATAAGTTGTCTCTTCTGCCCTTCCCCTGCTAGAGCTGCTTCCTCACCCCCACATCTCATTCTTGTTTCTTGATCTTATTCACCAAAACTTTCTAAGAAAGAAAGAAAGAAGAATTTTGCCATAGCCACCGGTGTTTTTATGACAGTACAAGTGTTTCGTGTGGATTTAACCTACACCTTCAGCCCAGGACTGTGAGCCTGAGCTCTGACTGATGATGTGAGCAATTTCTCTGCCACACTAAGCTAATCACAACAAGCCAGCTTGAAGTGTCAGTGCAAGATGGACAAATGCTGAATGGCAAAACAGATGGGAAATAATAAGTCTTTATTTTACACTGTGAGCCTATGAAGATTTGTTTGCTAGTGATGAAATCTCTGCAAACACATCCCTGCAGATAGCTTTAATACGGCCTCATTTCAGAGCTGCTAAGTGAAATACTGAACAGTGGTTTCCTCTCTGCAAACACATTTTTGTTAAAAGTTGAGGTTAAACTGTTCAAGAATACCAAGTGCTTCAGGTTGGACTCTTGGTCCCAGACACTGGAATTTTGTCAAATTGAAAATGACTTTGACAAAACGGTCCCAAGCACCCTCCTCCTGCACCATAGGGAGGGCAGCCATGGATACACAAATAAAGAATGGCTATATCTGAAGGAGAAAAATCCGTGAGCTGGCATAAGAGACGTCACCAGAGCTTTGTTGTATAAAGTATGAGGGCCTGCTTCTGGCTGAGGAAGTAAACAGAATTTGTCTGCAAGCTTATCCTCCTACAGTACTAAAATATTTCCTTCCTGCACTTTTTCATCTCTTTATTTTGATTAAATGCCATGTTTTGCTGTCTGCTGCTTCCTCCTCCCTCTCCAATGGTTCTCGTTTCTTCTGGCTTCTCTTTTCACTAGTGCCTTCTCTCATTTGTTTTGTTTTAGGACATTATGTACAACATCCCCATCACCTACCATCATGCTTTATCCTCTCTACTCTATAGACTTCAGCTAGTACGTGTAAGCTCCCCTGGCAGTTGTCCTGCAGCAGCATTTCCATACTAGCACTTCCTTCATCCTTTGCCCCTAACCAACTATGGACATTCGTTCACATTTGCAGAAGGCACAGGCACATTCTTTTTTAAAGATCTTATCCCACAGCTATGTCAAGTTCCTAACACCATTTGCCTCATCTAAAATGTTGCATTCTTCATAGATGAAATGAGAGCCTGCTGGCTGCTTACAGTGACTGATAAAATGGCAACCACAAGAAGCCTAAAGTATAAAATTAATCTGTGTGGGCTGGTTCATGACCCTGACAAAGCATCCCTCTATGCAATAATCTTTGTCTTTGGTCTACCACTGAACTAAGCATAAAGAAATTGGCAGATTTTTGTTACCTAACAGCATCCCTTTCTGGGAGATATATAAGGAAACTTAAATAACAGGCCTCTCTGGGAAGCATACAATAGTGCAGCAGAAAATTGTGACTCCAGTGGTGGGATCCTGCCACAGTAACCTCACTTAATATGGGAATACAGCATCTTCTCATAGTGTTCTGTGCTTTCAACCTCTCTTAAAAGAGAAAAAGAGGCTTAAAAACAATAATTTATGCAGGAATAGTTTCAGTTGAGAAATCCTAATGCCCACATCAAATTCCTACTCATTGCAAAGACAGATCACTTTCCCAGGGCAGGTCTAGACCTCAAGATGCCTATTGAGGCTCTGCTGAGGCTCTACTCTTACAGAGGTTCTCTAGTTCATTTCAGGGCTCAGAGAATATCTGTATTCACTTTTTGCCAGATCCTGGTGCTTACACAAACTCAGACATCTGGCTGGTTTTGCTCATGCAGCAGTATCCAGCACCTTCTCCTTCAGCTTATGACATCTCTGATTGGCATTCCCATACTTTGAATGGGGAGAACTGGCAGCAGGAGGCTCAAGCAGGGTATAGAGAAGAAGAAAGAGGAATTCCTGACAGACACTACAGGGATGTTGAATTGCCTCTTTGGGTCTCGGTCTGCTCACTGCACACATGTCAATCTGTGGAGCTTTTAGCAAATTCTTTAGTTTCAGAAAAAGCCACACTTGAATAACCAATGTAAGATGAGTCAGCCAACCCATTTAACATGCAGCAAGCCACATACATGGGAGTGACAGGCAGACCTGTTTAGTATGGGATGTTACTGGTAACAGGAGAGAGATGTATGTAAACATTTCTAGTAGTGTCTCACAACCTCTACTATGACATTAGTGGTGATGACTATGGGGAGACTAAGTGTTGCTATTAGGCCTGCTCAAAGGCCATGTGGATAAGACAACCCATCTCCAGTGTCTTTTCCATCCTTGATGGATGTCTCAGCAGTCTAGGTGTCTTCCCACACGCACCGGTGACATTCAGGTGTAGGGGGTCTTACTGGCCTGCAGCGGACCAAATCTGCAGGCTAGACTGAACTGGCCCACCTGATGGATAGCTCTGCTTTAGAGGACACATAGATCACAGTTTCTACCATGAAGATCTTTCCATTGCAACATACTGCTTTCATGTTCTCAGAACTTTACCAAACTTAATTGTTTGAACTAAATTATTAAACTGAATATTTTTTCTTTTCCTGTGATCCATGCAAAGCTAAGGATCTGGGAGAAATTCAACCGAAATACTTCGGCCTTCTTTTGTTTTTCTTAAGTTGCGATTGAAATCAGGGAAAATTATTTGTTTAGGAAGGAAAGAAAGCATACAGCCTTTGTTAAGATACTCTAACACTGTGCTACTTGAAACTTGGTATCTACTTTCAGGATGTTCTGTGCATATGCTTGTTTGCCATTTTTGTGGACATTTTTTGCAAATGTGGCAAATTATATATATATATATAAAATGAAAATCACCATATGTTCATGTCTGGAGAAGACATTTTGAATCTTAGCAACTGAAGCATCCGAAAAGTCCCACTCTCAGACCCTCCCAGTGAGGACACTTCACCCCCTGATGTCTAGAGAACAAATTATTATGGTCTTCCTATCAAGTGACTTGGCATGTTCCAGCCAGCAGTACGACCTAGTCCTTCCTTGCAGTTGCTGAAGGATAGTGTGTTATTGTCACTGCAGCACAAAGCCAGGGAATTATCCCTTTCAGTTCCTGGTTCTCCATCTGCTCATGTCCAGAAAAAGAAGTGAATGGGATGAAGTAGAGTTCTGAGAAAAGGTTGAGCAAGGGAGAGAATTCCAGTATGTTCTCATTTTTTAACCTGTTTGGCTCTGGCACCTTATTCTTTCCTTCTGATTCAATTATATGCCATCCATTTAAAATACCCTTTTTACTTACAGGCAAGCATAAAACAAATGCATCATTTTCTTTGCACTGTAGCTACATAAAAGGTTTATGAAATTGTCTATGACAGTTCCCTGACAAGGAAAAACAGAGATATTACTATAGTAACATTCAAAGGTGGATGCAAGGAAAATAAAATCATTCAAACTAAGGCAATATTTGCTCACATAAAGTGATTTGGATTGTGAATTCCTGACAACAGTGAAGAAGGGGAGAGTTGTCAAGAAAGAGTGACAACATGTCCCCACTTCATACTACAGAATCCAAAGGTGCTCGCTGACAACCAAGGAAAAGACAATAACACAAAAGTGGAACATATATTACTCTTTAGCAAACTTAAGACATGCACTAACAGTAGGCTGAGTTCTGCTTTCACATATGCTTTGAACTGCCTCTTGATTTCTCTACAAGCACCTGTTCATTGCAGTGATATATCTGTGCAGAGAGGGACTCGGTGCCCTTTGGATCAGGCTGTGAGTGCAAAAGTCTTCATGACTGATCAGAGAGAATCTGAGAGCAGATTTTGTCCTGCACAGGGGCCTGGGATCAAATGTAGCTATCCCTACTCTGCCCCCACAAAGTATATATATATAAATATATATTTATCATTATATAAAGTATACATACTGATAAAAATCAGTGTAAAGCCTCTGTGCTCCTTAAGACCACTACACAGCTCCATTGATGTGCCAGGGATACAGAATCTGACATTAGGAGATTAGTGCAGGTGGGATCCAGAGAACCACAAAAATGCGAGGTTATGATTTTTCAACCAAGAAAGACTTTAGATGACAGGCAAAGAAACAAATGGAATAGAAGACTGCATATCTCTCCAATGTGCTGTAGCAGTTTGGCTTGATATAATAGCAGGTGGGAGTTTGGGGAGATACTCCTTGGGCAGTGTTCAAGGCTAGGTTGGATAGGGTTTTGAGCAACCTGGTCTAGTGGACGGTGTTCCTGCCCAGGGCAGGGAGGCTGGAACTAAATGGTCTTTAAGGTCCCTTCCAACCCAAACCATTCGATGATTCTTTGATTCTATGATATGTAAAGGCATAGTGGAAATGCAGTCATATCAGACACCAAGCCCTCCATCTTCCAGCACTGGAGCTATTTGTCCCTAATATAAGCTACATTTACTCAAGAGTAGGCAAAACACACTTCAGATTCGATAAACACAGTAAAATAAATTGTACCTTGGAATAGTGGCCCATACTTTGCCCCATAAAAGGAGGAATGGCACTGTTACAAAGCTGATTTGCCTGACTGCGTTTCTCAGACTACCAGAAAGCCTGATTCCACAGATGAGGTAGCTGCTTTGTTGGAGGGGAATGGCATGCCTTTGGGTGAGATAGGGTTGTGGGGAAGGACAGGACAGAAGCAAATGAAGTACTTCAGCTTCACCCTCTAAAACCCAACCCTCTCCTTTAAGAACAATTTTTTTTGCAAAATCACCTTGACAGCCAGTGTAGCCAGCTCTGAAGTAGGGAAGTTCAAAGATATTGTACTTCTATTGCCTAAATTTTAATTAGTCTGTGGGTAAATGGGGAACTTTGAAGTTGTCTACACAGCAATTTTCATGTGCCCTGTTGACCAGAGACTCCAACAACTCTCAAAGCTGCTCTCTGCACATGTGTAAATGATTCCACAAAGTGCAAATGTGGTGATTTAGGTCTTAGCCTGAAAAGATCTTTTTAAGGACATACATGTTAATTCCAAAAAAAAAAGGCCTTCCATACAGACCTGTAGGTCTCCAAAGAATAGCTGTAAAGTCAGGCTCCCAAAAGTGCTGAGACTTGCAGACCTGGTATAGACCACTGTGTATTAGTTTAGCCTAAGATATTCTGAGCAACAAAGCAGCGTAAGCGATAAAATCACTCAGTTTGTAGAAAAATCAGGTTGTGCTCATTTCCATGAAAATCCCTGCTTTGGTTGAGCTACTTTTGACATACAGTGAAAGATGGATTTGACCTGCTCTCTTTTTCTCATCTGCTGGGCTGCAGCTGTGCTCTCTAGCACTGTATATGTATTCCAAACTCATCTAGATGTCGAAACAAAAGCACAAATTAGATGACAATCTTCCATTCTTTCTGTGTGCTGCCAATACCTGTTTGTCACTATAATGGTATTAATCATCTTTTATTTATAGCGGAACATTAAGAGCTTCCATTTTTCCCTTTTGATTTATTTGTAGGACAACAGGTGCACAACTTAAGCAGGTGTATGGATGTGTGGATATGTGGTGAGTTTGCTGATAGCCACAAAACATCTTTAGTAAATTATTACTTGTATCAAAGCTGCCATTATTTTTATTTCATGCCTAAACTTAATTCCACAGCTGTTAACTCTCACAGTCCATTATCTGCTTTGTATGGCAACTGTGGTAATGCAACTCATAGGTACAAGACCTCTTTCTCACCCTCCACAACACCTCCAAACAAGACATCCTTAAACCATACTCTGCTTCCAGTCCTGAAACTTGGGAAAGGTAGTGAAAATGTATCAACAGTTTCCATTGGCAACTGCTGCAGAATAGCATGATACTGGTTCAACAGCTGACATGAAATGCCTTTCCATATGTAAAGCTGTGCCTTAAACACACAAGGGACACTAAGAGTAAACTTTGTACTTTCTTTTTCTTTTGTCTAACAGCAAATGGGTTGTGAAGAAGTGCTGGATGTTTTAAAAAAATGCAGTTATAATTTTGGATCCAAGCTGTGAGAACACTCATTGGAGACAACTGTTCTCCCATGGGCTAGCCTTGAATAAACAATCACAGCTCTGTGTGATATTAGTTCTTAACCAGATTCTAGCATTGAGCTGTTGCCTTGCCATGGTTACTTGCCTTTTAAACCAATGTTTCTTTTCCTTCCTTTTTGCCAAGTTTCTTGCTTGCTTGGCAGTGGTTCATTCTCATTAGAACTTTTGCCCTATTTTAATCTCCACCAAATTTTTACTCTAAAAGAACCTTTTCATTGATATCTTTTTGTTGTCCTGAATTTCTTTTCTGTGTGTGAGAACTTACTTCGGGACATGGCTTACAGGAAAGAGCCCAAGTGGCCATCTTCTTCTGAGTATCTAGCAGCTGGCAGGCACTCATGAGATTCAAAAGGAAAGACACAACAGTACAAGACGGTAGCCACTCCTGGAATAAAATGAAGTAGGGAAGAAGGACACACACGTATACACACACAGACTACCAGGTCAGTCATTTAGAGATTTATTTGTGCTTGTCAGCTCCCAAGCTTGCCTCACTTGAATTCATCTCAGGATAACACTGCTAAAACCCATGTAAGAGCATCACTCCACCACGTAGGGGTCTGAGGCAGAATCCCTCATTTGTTTTGCAACCCCAGGAGCTGGCAGAGCCGTGGGGTCCCATGGATCATATTACAGTCCTAGGAAAGGGTAACATGCCTCTGGTTGCTTTGAGGTAATTCTCCAGGCAACCTGGAAGAAACAAACCAGCAGTTTCTATAAGCAACTAAAATTCCTCTTACACAAAAGAGAAAAAGTAATCTTGAAATACCTTGAGTATTTTTTTGTTATGTATGTGTTTTGTGCAGATTCCGGAAGGAGAAAATAAGTGGGAACTTGCTGAAGGCTCTCTCTAAAATATTTCTAGCCACAGAGTTGGCTAATACCATTCCCACTGCTGAAAAAGAATAAAACTCACAGCATTCTCTTATTTGCTCATTCAGTTTCTTATCCATCAGAAGACGTTACTGCGTGGTTGCCTAAAGGAAAGGCAAGTACATGTGCATACAATATACACGTGCAGATGTGTATACATACATACATACATATAAAAGCACAGTGAAAGTATTTCTTACTAATGTTTGTTATTGGTAAAATCAATTTTCTTGCCAGGAGCATAACTGCCAAATTTCTGGTGTTAGTGAAAGCACAGTTACAACTATTTAGAAATCTCTCTGGCTTAGGCTGTATAATTTTTGGCTGAGTTTTTAATGCAAAGTAAAATTTAGTACAAGCCTCTAGGACTACAGCCCCCTTTGGTGTGCTGCATGTAAAATGAACCAAGTAACATCCTTCAATATGTGCATCAGATATCTTGATAGACAAACTAGAGGCCAATGATTTAGCCAGCTGCATTCACAGTTTAATAAGGACCTCTGTTCACAAACTAACATATACCTAAGACCAACTTTTCACTATTTAAAATCCTCTAACTGACATTTAAATGTAGGAAAACCAGCAAGTTATCTCTTCCTTTTAAAACATAATCTTACCAATATATTATGTGTTGGAAGATTTTAAATTAAATCAGAAAATTAAAAGTCTATCCTTGCTCACTCTTATTTATTAACTTTTAGAGAGCAGTTTTCTTCACAGTAGCAAAATCAATACCCTGAGATAAAATTTCTAACAAGAATTTCCTTTCTCATAAAATTTTATTGGCAATTTAATATTTAATCTATATTGAAAAGGTAAAATGTAAAGAACAATGCTCTTTTTTTGCTAGTAAAAAAGTCTTTATTTACTTTGGAACACAAGCAGGAGGTACATTTTCAGCTGAGTTCAATCATTTTCTGCATCCTTGATATCTCTTCCTTTGAGCAGAAACCTGGCTGACAGAAAAATCACTACCTAATTGACTGGAGCATGCTTTACATTCATGTGTTGGTTACACTCTGCTTCTCAACCCCCTTATGTCTGAGTTGAAAGTGAGCAAAAGTGCCCGTCCAAACACAGCACTGTACTGTATAGAATCGAGCTGTTACCTTGGGGCAATGTACTCCTTAATGCCTACTATTCAAACTTCTAGTTGAATCTAACTGAATTACTGTGTTTTGCTGTAGCATATGTACAGCAGCAAATCATTGCACTACTTTGGGCATGGAGGGGAAGCAAAAGGGCCCAATGTGTTGCTCAGTCCAGGACACTTTTATGAGAAAGACAAGGGTCCTGTCCCATAACAAAGAAGGAGACAGAGAAAGAAGGCTAATTGAAGTCTTACATAGGGTTTGGCCACACCGTAGTACTGTTTCACTCCATTCTATGCCCTCCCATCTGATGATTTAAAAACTACTTGTATAGTTTAAGTCATCAGAAGATGCCATTGTTGACACAGATATTATGCCCATGCTATGGCAGGGAAGTGGGATGTGGACAATTTAAGTAGCTACAGTCCAAGACTCACCTGGAGACCCACACCTAGTACAGCTCCTGCTACATGCTTGTTTCTTACGGTAGAACTGATCTTTCTGGGGAGTGGAAGCCTCCTTTGATAGCTGGCTGCTGTGGTGAGCATAAAATAGTACCTCACAGATGTGTGGATGAGGGCACACACAGCCATGCTCTGTTATGGCTGTGTGGCTCCCACCAGGAAGCAAATAGCACAGAATTTGCACCAATACATAGGCACAAAACCCCTAAACTGCTGGCACGCCTCATTTGGCATCATAGTTATTCTGGTATTAACTCAGGCTTGCACAGCCAGCATAACTCAGCCTTTGGGAAGGAGACTTCTCCTCTTACAGTGCTGACTTGAGTCCCAGTGCAGAGTGTCACTTTCCGACACTCCGAGTAGTCCCTTGATCTGTGAGTAGTGCCTATGACTTCTACAGGGACTACTTGCAAAGGACAGTGCAGCTCAGCAAGCTCTTTGTGAATGTGTGGCTGTGACACATTCATCGTTAACAATGACCCCTGTAATCATTTACAATGCCTTTATCCCTCTGTGTGTAAAAAAGTACCGTTATGCCAAGCCAACGGGAGAAAAATTTGTGTGGTGGTAGTGGCTTTAAAACTGGAAATTGTGAAGCACTATTTGTATCAAGAAATGAAATAACCAGAAGTGGGAAGGGTGAGAAACATGAAAGGAAATAGGCTTAGGGAAACAGAAGCTGGAAGTAATCAATAAATCATAGAATAATGTAAAGAGAAAGAACCTTTTAAGTGCCCGAGTTTAAATGTCAAGAGTATTAGAACAAAAGAGCTCCAAGCAGGAGGACATGTGACAGACTATGATGAAACTCTGGCAGAAAGCATGCTCTCTCCTAAGTGTGGAAAAAAGTACAGACAACAAAGGGAAGGAGAGGAGAACAGAATAAGAAACTAGGAAACTGCGTAGGTTCCTCTTCCTCAAATAGTTTTAACACAAAGGATTGATATTATTGCTTTTAGAAGATTCTGAGGATTAAAACTGGGAAAAAACATCATCACAGCAGTGGAAAATATTAGTTTTAAACTTTATAATATGCTGGGAATCTGCTATCACATACTCATGAAGGTATGCCATCAATATTGCAGAGTAATAGGATCTTGCTTACATTGCACTACACTAAAAAGAAACAGAGGTAGCAAATGCAAAGGTGTTGTTATATTTATCCCTAGACAAATTCATAAAGCTAAAATTTAGGGGGTTTTCTAGTGATACTCTTTCCACAATGCACTTAATCACACATAGCTCTAGTCACGCTTAGTTCTAGGAACATGTGTCCGCCCCACTGAAATCTATGTATATAAACATACACTTAAAGTTAAGCTGGTACTCAAAATGTTTTTCCAAGCTGAAGCCTGTGCTGATGGATTACCTAGTTAGCTATAAATTGCATGGTTACATCTAGTTTTGGCTACTGGCTCAGAAACAGATACCTATTCTGTTTGAAGCAGGCTTATAATGACTGTTATTCATTTAATACAATAGATCCTTCTGGCACCACATGTGTGTACATTGTGTAAACAAAATTTTCTCTTCAAATGGGGTTTGCAGTCAACTAAGCAAAGGCTGCATGTGCTCATCTCAGCAGAAGCCTGTATGGAAATAAACTACTATGTTTAGATGTACCTTGAAGAGCAAACTTTGAGAAGCCATCACAGAGGCTGCTCTGACACATCTGTACCAGTGAAATGCAGACAAACCTCTGGTCCTGTGCTTTGGGTGATGGACTTTGTCAAGCATGGCAGACATAAGGGCTTCTGCAGCTACTGATAGACAGCAGCAGAGCTGGGGCACAGCTGTTCCTAAGAGCCCTGGCGGCACTGCCTGCTGCACAGGCCTCCTGTTTGGGCCAAGAGCCAAATAGATCCCCTTCACAAAACGTGTGAGGTCAGGATATGGCTATAGGAAAAAGTAATCAAAAACCACACAGACAGGGTATTTGTTGTTGGACTAAAGCATCACCTAAAGTCCCTGTGGACCACTCGATCAGTGGCAGGGGAGAAAAAGCACATTGAATTGGTTGTGAAATATTGTAAGTTTGAATCAGGTGGTGAAACTGACAGGGAAACAGAGAAGTTTTGTCCATTTTAAAGAGTCTTCATTAAACTATTTTGCCCTTTTGCTGTGTGCACATAAATGGCTGATGTGCAACTGTAATGTCCACAGGTAAATGACGCGTTAGTATTTGTGTCAATGATGCTACAAATGCCCACTATAAAAGAGAAGTTTCAAAAAGACTGATGGGTCTGATGTGAGCAGACTGCTGAGTCAGGCAAAAAAAAAACCAAAAGTTACTGCTAGGGCTCATTTGACAGCAAAGGATTTTGTGGTTTACCTCAAAAAGACATCTGAAATTTCACTCATAATTTTATGAAATGTCTCTCATTCAAGTTGTCAAAGCCTGACAGGATTGTTAAAAACATCATGGGGGGAATGGTCCTTCATCTTTTTGCTCTTGCTCAACTGAATGATCGATGAACAAACTAAAACTGACAGCTGTTGCAAAGAAATCAAGAATTAAAGGAGATACAGAAGATGTTTCTACTCTCCCCTGTGTAATTCAGCCTAAAGAAATTGAAACTCCTTTCAAGAAAAAGTTGGAAAAGAAAGAACAGCAGTAGCCTACATCCTGGTTTTAAGTCTGGCTGTTCTGCCCACTCCAAGCAAGGCCACTAGAGTGCCATGAGGCAGGGCAGCTCACAAGACTGGGGTCCATCAGCTGTCACAATTTGAAAATTGCACAAATTGAAATACAGAAAATAATTCTTCTAAACATAAGGAACCCCATTTTTACTGTGACTGAACACTGGAATAAGTTGCACAGGGAGGATGTGGAGGTTCCCTCCTTGGAGATGTTCAAAACATGAATGACACAGCCTTGAGGACTGAGCTTGAGTTTCCCCTGCTTTGATATAGTAGATAATCTGAAAAGGCTCCTTCCCACCTCAGCTATCCTGTATAGAATGCAAAAGAGTAATTTCTTACTCTACTGTAAGAAATGCTTATATATATATATATACACACACAATATACTGTCTGTTTTACTACAGGCAGATGTTATTTCTAAGTGTAGTGGCAGGTCTCAAATAAAATTTTATCTGTTTCCCATGCAGTTTTAGGACTTGGGACAATCCACAGGCTGCGCTCTGATTCAGACGTCCCCCTGAATCAATGGGTGTCCTCCAGGAAGGATCACAGCTGTGTAAAACTGCAACACTGCTGCAACTGTGAAACTTCGTGTCAATTCTGAAACGGTTCATGACTGCTACACAGAGATGCCAGCCACTTGAGGAACTAAACCTACAAATTATTGCATTGTTGCAAGAACGAGAGAACAAAATCACTCGTTATTACAGAAGAATCAGAGAGACATTCAAGCACATTGAAAACTTTTCTGAAAACATGACTTCTCTGGAGCTATCAAGCCATAGGAATTTTTTTCTAACTGTGCCTTTACAGATCGTTTTTTCCTGCTGTGTTACCTGTTATTTATTTAATGTCATTAAACATATACATATACAAATGTAAATGCAAATAAAAATATGTATATATGCGTGTATGCAGGAATATAACCATATGAGCATATGTTTGTTTATTTCTGTTCTGTGTGTGTACAACTACTATAGCAAAATCCTTTAGATGTAGAAATGTTTTGCAATCCATTAATTTTTGCTTTCTTCCTGCATTTGTAATGCCAGCACCAATTAATTTACAGGGATTATTTCTAGTGCTTGTCAGTGTCAGCAGTCCCCAACTGAAGTAGCAGTGAGCATAAAAACAACTTTAGGCCAGTATTTGGCCAGACCTGTGTGCTAAAATAAACACAAGGCATGTGTAATTTGTGTACGAGGTTCATCCTGCTCTTCACTGCTTCCCAGCTGCTACGTAAACAGTCTCCAACCCTTTTCCCAGGATGAAGCAGGATGTCTGTGAGCAGGGAGGTGGGGAGCTCTTCAGCACCTCCTGTGATTCATCTAGCAGCAAGCAACACGTGCTCTCTCCCAGTGCTCGGTTCCCAACACAGGTGATGCTCCACCTGGCTCCAAAATCCATCTCCATCCAAGGCTTCATGGTGGCATATGGCTGAAACACGTCTGGGAGCATCACCAGTGGGAAGAGAATCAAACAGGTCACCAAGCCTTCCTCAGCCCACTCAGTGCATGTGCTGAAGTTAGGTCACTACCAGTAGCTGCCATATTTATAGAGATATGTTGTAAGTTTGATGTAAGACAAAATTTGTTTTTCTTGTACAGCAGGGCAAAGGTGCCTTTCTCCTCCCCTTCTTCAGTTTTTGGACAAACCCTTGTTTTCACAGGAACATTAGCTCAAATCTGCTGCTACTGTGCGCAGCCGATAAAACTATTGCTTGGAAAGACCATATGTCACATGAACTGCTCAAGACGCATGAAGCCGCCCGCTTTTTTCTGATCCTTTAAAGATACAATTCTAAGCACAGTTAAAATGGAAAAGAGCATTATGTTTAAAGATAAACCCACTTACTGTGCAACTGCTTTGCTAAATTCTGTCACCAAATTACTTGTTAGTAAGACACTTGGCCTGCCTGTTTGAAATAAAAAAAAGTGTTACACATCTCTTTCTCCTTGTTTATTAGTTGCTATGACAATGCTAATGACACTATCACTACAGACGAATAAAATCTTTTACTAGAGGCAAGAAAAGACAAAATTTTTTCTGAGGAGAAAGTTCCCTTTATTTATGTACTTCTTTGACCCGAGTGGTTAGCCAATATTTAGGGTCCCTACAGGTTGTTTCTGTTTGGAGAACAAATGGATGAGGGAGTGAACTGGGCTTTTTAATGTGCTTCTGTTTGTTTAGAAAGACTGTACGCAACGTCCCGTCCTGTTACTCTGGGCACAGCGGGAGTCAAAACAATAAGCAGTGCTTTCACTCTTTGCACTTGCAAGCTTCTTTTGAGCCACAACACAAGCTCTCCCTCTCTTAACTTTCTCTCAGGGTCAGGCTACAAGGGTTTTTCTTGCTGGCTCTGGTGTACCCTTACTACTTCCTCTGTTTCCTTGATGTTTCTGCTGTCACTTTCTGAACTGCTCCATTTCATCATATGCCACCTTGTCCCCAGCACTGCAGTTAGATCCTGGAGATATGCCTCAGCCCCCACAGTTCAGCACTACCAGGCATGTGTGGTGCAGTATGTATGGTGCAGTATGTACAGTGTGGCTCTCAGGCTCTCAGTGAGCGTATGCCACAAAGAAAGTAGTTCTTAGGCTTTTCCTTAGAGGAGGGAAGCTTTCTCACCCACCATCTTCAGTGAGGTTTCATGGCTGATTTTCAGCATAACACAAAATTTATTTCCAATACCATATTTTTGCTCCCTGTCAGATCAGTTTCTGTACAGTAGTGCTATGAAGTGGGGGAACAGAAAATATGTTACTATTTCCTAACAAAGCAGCCTCTGATGCAACTATAATAAAGTTGTGAAAAAGTCCTAGAGGAGTTAAACAGATTTGACAGCATATAATTTCCATAAATTTAGGGCCTGATCCTGCTTTTGTTTTGCTAATGAGTACTAAAGGGAGATAATGCATGAGCTTCAGACAAACTAAAGACAGAAGTAATAGCCCAGCCCAGCAAAAAAAAGGCAGGCATGTGATGGAGCTGTTGGGACATTTTCATGCCGAAGCAAGGTAACTAGTGTTCCTGCTCTGGGTCCAGTTCATCTCTGCTGTGACCAACACGTCTCCTGTCCAGGCCTGACTGAGCTAACATATACCACTTTTGGCAACAGTTCTGCTGCTGGCCCTTGGGGGTTTACCCTCGATTGGAACAAAGGTTGCATATAGCATAATCTCTGCTCAGGAAGGGCAAAGATCTTTGAGTTTCAACAGCAAAAACTTGTAACAGTTGCATCTCCTTTTGCTTTTAAGGAAATAAACTCAAGCAGCTTTAATTTATCTTGGGTTTATGCCACAGCTACTAACAGGGCCCACTTGACACATAACAAAGCTTCTTCTAGTTGTTCTCAGGCAAGATCCATCTCTGATTTCCATATACTTTTTTTTATCATTCCTTCCATAATCCCATCTCCTACCACCCTCTACCTTTGTCGTCAACCTTTACATAGGTGATGGGCCATCATGGTTTTCAGTGTACATCCTGAATGGAAAAGATCCTCTGGTGTGACTTCACACACCTACAACTTTGAAACCAATTCCTTCCCTACTGCAGATGAACCAGGCAAAATTTTCTGAAGGCCCTAGCAGAGCAAATGGGTTTCTTTGGCCACATCATAGCAGTAATACTTAGGCACTGATGAGACACTGCCACCCATTAAACTGGGAGACGTGGATCTGTCAGCACCAGTGAACTTCACGCCATGAAAAACCTCTGAATTCAATAGAACCTAATTTAAATGGAATTTCACATCCCAGAACAGATGAAGCTTGCACATTTAATTAAAAATCTCAAGCCATCCGCTTACCCAGCCAGTCATTAATAGCCAGGAAATGCCCTTTGCTGAGACCATTATTTCTTAACTGATATACAGGGAACAGTATATATTTTGTTTAGCCTTTGAGAAGGGGGGCAAGTTTCCTCCAAGCACTGGAGAGGGTACTGCATCCAGCATCCAGTTAGAGGCACATGGTATGTAAACTAAAGTGCTTGATTCCACTGAGTCCTCAGCAGAAGATGGAATCTGGGATTGACAATTTTCTTCTATTTCTGCTGAAGACCACAACCATTCTGAACAACAGGAAAATGGACTGGGATGGGTGTCCATTTTCCTTTTAAAACTTTGATTGAAACAGTTCAAAAAGCTCTAGTAAGATTGCCATTTAAGAGACAACAGGTATTCTTACGTTTATGTGTGGTTAATATCTTCCATTTTCAATAAACTGCCAGTCACTTGATCAGAGTCTGGACAAAAGATCTTCCCCCTCAAGAAAGTATCTTCAATGGTCTGCTCCACAATAATTGTTCTCTGTCCAAATCACTCTCAGAGAGAGGATTTGAGAGCACGTCTCTCACCTCTGAATCTATGGATCAATGTACAAGTTGGTACATATACCAGCAGTACCAATCTGATCCAGGCCAGAGGGAGCACTCCATTTTATTTCCCTTGAACATGCCATATGACTGATCTTTATGCTGCCTTTATCCTTACACTGACCTTTTGCTAGCTGCAAGACAACAGCCAGTCTCAGTCAGTATAAAGCTGGGTGTTGAAGATAACACAAAAACATTTTTGGAACCAGTGTGAACCCAGTGTCAGCACTTGCAATACAAATCTAGCTGGGATGTATTTAGTCACATAAGAGGAGCACAGGAACTGGACTTACTGCATCATTGAACCGCAGCCTCAGAAGCGTGCCCTAAATGCAAGGAGATTGCCTTATGAGGCCATTTTGCCTCAATCTCTCCTTTTGGATCTGTTCCACTTTGCTTGCAAGGCTTGCATATTCACTGACTCAGAGAGCATGAGAATAACTTTAGTGAAGGGCTTAGGGCACTTGCTGGAGAGGGGAAACACATAGGTTCTAGCATGACCCGAAGCACTTTAGCGAAGTGGAATAGTTTCAGCAGGAGCGACAAGCTGCCTTTGGTCCCATAGTACTAACTGGCCTGCTTAGCCACACATCATCTGAGGAGGACAGACATGGCATTTGGGGTAATCAATATCCCCATCCCTTCTCTCTATCTGTGACCACTGCCCACATGAGAGAGAGGTACTGTCTCATCCACTCCTTTCCTACCCAGTCATTGTGCATGCATTCAGTGCACAGTGCAAGCTGTAAGAGCCCTGTGACCCCAGGCTTGTGCAGAAACCCTGTAGTGAGATTCCAGCCTGCAGCACTGCTGCTGATGCACAGCTCGCTGCATCCTCACCCTCCTGCCTGCTGGCTGCCTCCTGCCTACGTTCTTCCTCTGTTTATGGCATTTGGTTTAAGCCTGCCATATACCCTGGCAGGTAGTTTCCCCCAGTCCTAACCTAACTGGTAGCATTTGATTGACAAAATTAATGCATGAGGTCAGGATGTCCTTTGTGCCAACAGAAAATAAGCTGTCAGGATTAGTTTAAAGCTCCACCATGTTTTAAAAGGCCAGATAGGTACCTTCTTCTTCCTTCTTTCCTTCTTTCCTTCCTTCCTTCCTTCATCTTTACACCCTTCTCCCTTTCTGTCAGGAGACAGAACTTACTTGCTGCTGAACTAATGTTTGCAGTGGTTAAATATCGTTTTCCTCAACAAACTGTGCTGGGACTTGCTTCAGGACTTCCATCATCCAATGCAAGCAATCCTATCCTCAGCATTGTCAGGAGTGATCTAGTCCCAGGTTTTTATTCAGTGATCTATTCTCTGTTTTGCTTTTGCTAATCAGGTAATTCAGACATCATAAGCAGCTTTCTGCTGAGAATCAGTATTCTTGACACTCAGTTAAAGCTACATTTTCTTTAACTCACAGGCCAAAAGCCTTCTGAATCAATGGCTGTGACCCCTTAACATTAGGTTTGGCTGTATAGGATGTCTGTTGTCACCAGCTGTAGTCATGCCTATCCTTGGAAGTAAAATATTAACACATCCCTTTGAGAAAGGAAAATTCCAATTTGACTATAGCACTTTAAACTTTCTAACCAACGGCAAGGTGTAGACCAGAATTAGCTCCTTGCTCTTTTGCTTAGCTATTATTCCTGACTAAAAACTTTCCTCAGAAAGTCACTGCAAACATTTTTCTGATTCCATATCATAAAATCAATTACTGTTTTGAAAAACTGACATTGACTGCTTGCAACCTGCTTTGTTGTCTACATCCTTCTGAAGATCTTTAACAAAAGTCCTAGAAACCTCAGTCCTGTGATGCACGTTTTCTCTCCCTTTTCAGAATAGTTCCATTATGCCACTCTTGAAGGTTTTGATATTTTGTTCCTAATCCTGATTTAGAAGCATTTGCTAATAAATTGACAGGTTGTGACACATCCCAGTAATTTAGAGCTTTTTTACCTTAGATTCAGAGTGCTGCTTTTATGGTTTCAGGCTTTTTATTCACACAGCTCCCACCTTCAGTAGCTCTTTGAATCCAGTTGTCAAGACAGCTATGTTTGGTGCACATTCTTCCTGGAACTGAATTCAATGTCACCTAGAAAATTACAATTCTTCTGTCCACAGCAGGTTTCATTCTGCAATGGCTAACTTCTAAGGTAGGTGATTTCTCATCTTGCTAGCATCAAATATATTCAAAATACTTACATAAGAAGCTTATTTTTATTGGTCGCACTTGAAATTCATTCACTTCAGCGTGTTACTCTGTTTCATTCCACACCTAACAAATCCAGGCTCATCATTTGCTCTGTGTTATGCCCAATGTGTCCTCTGGGAACATAAGGTCTGAGTATCTGCATCTAGCAAATGGGAAACCAGCTGTAGTTACAGCCTTATTATGAGTGCTTAACATTTGCATCAAGGTATTACTTGGAGACCCTAGTGACTGAAACTCTATTTAGCTTGGACCTGCACATATCTTATACTGAAAAGGTACTGTGTACTCTAAATAACTAATGGAATAATAAATTCTTTGCTGGATGTAGCCTGCCAGCAATGTCGTTTTGCTTGGTCTAAGATGGGAACCCCTGCATATCTTCAGTCTCCAGTAATGTCTCATTACACTGAAGCATTTTTTTTCTACCTTCACTTTGCAGATTCCTGCTCTACAGCTTACTTCTAAGGGAGGTCTGTGAAAGGCAACCACAACAAGCAAGCCTACTGTCAGCCTGTGGGCGTAAACTGACCGCACAAAGATTTATACTTACTTCACCCACAATTTATTATTTTTTTTTTTAAGAAGGTGAAAAAACACTGTTTTAAAGATTGAACACACTGTCTTTATGGAAATCATAATTTTAAACTTTATTTTTTATGTTCCATTGGTGATATAACCAAAGATAGGAAGTGATTGAGAGCACAGAACAACAATAATCTAGAGCACAGAGAGGTTTGAAAGCAGATTTCATGGTTCGCTGGTCTTTGAAGTCAAGGAGAAATCATGGGCTGAGTTTTGGTTCTGCATAACAGTGCTTGAACCTGGAACAGAGGAATGGTAACCCTAGCACTTACCTGATATCCAGGAGAAGCCTAAAAACTGTGCTAGGCATATGTCTTCTCCTCAGCCTTCTTCCGTAAGTACATCTTCAAGTATGGAAACGAAAGCCTGTCTACTGGGACATCTAGACTATCCCACATAGTCCGCAAACCAGTAACCAGAGACAGCAACCTTTCAGCCACAGTTCACCTAGGGGCTGCTTGAGGAGGCAGCCTGCAAATTCAGGTAGATCACCCATTCCTTTTAAACCCCGCATATAGCAAGAACTAGTGGGATCTCTTATTGTCAAAGATTCCTGGTGATAGTGCTCTGGGGGGAAGAAAAATACATTTTCCACAAATGTTACACATATTTTTAAAATCTGATTGCTATTTTAAAGGCTAATTTAAAATGTTATTGTAATGTATAAGTTTTATACAGACCCTTCCACACTGTCTTCACATGTTCATATATAGCTCATGGCATATGTGCTGTTATTTTACCTATGTGATAATAGGACAGTTGAAAAATGGTTTCATTTTACTGTCACATCACTAAGGGCTCCTGCTATGTAGTACCAAAACAGCTGTAATTCTCATATATCTTCTATTGGAGTTGTAATGAAATAACATTGACAGTCTGAGCATTACAACATAAATGGGAGATACTCTGTACTAGGAAAGAAGACAGTCATCCTAAATGGATATCATTATCTTTAGCTGTCACTACTAGAAATCCTTTAATAGAAATTACCCTTAATATTTTTAAAAAAACACTGAAATTAAAAAAAAATAAAAGGAATCCTTATCTCTGAATTATACTTTCAAAATTCTGATTTTTTTATTTTGCCTAAATTAAAAAAAAAATGTATATTTCCCTTAACTATTTCCAGTGAAATGTAAACTCTAAACCTTCCCTAGCTACAAAGATAAAGACTTTCAATAGTATATTGCTGATCTTGCTACCAACCATATTTTCTGTTTGGTTTTGTTTTGGTTTTTTTTGTGTACTACATGGAATATTAGCTTATAGTCTTAATGCTTTCTTTTCGAATAACATACCAGGCCAAATTGTGCATTTATTATGCATTATGCACTTACGCTAATTCACAGGTATTTTTAAGATACTATACATCATAAAATTGAGACAGATTTTGCAGTCTCCTATCTCTGTTTCACCCTACCTTCCCTTTTTTAATGAGGTACATTAGAAGAATCACCTAAAAACAGCACAACATGGTGAACCCTCACTTGTTTTTTCACTTCTCTCACACTTAACCTACTGGGCAAAGACTTCATCAATAAAATGTGTTGTTACAGACCTTCAGTGAACTCTTTCGCAAAGCGTAAGATTAATCAGTTCCACCACACTCTATGCTAGAGAATTTGGATAAGCTTTAAAAGAAGGTGAAAAGAAGTTTCTTGTTTTGGTTTTTATTACACTTTCATGTGGTGTATAGGTTATTTATGTTATTTGTTCTGACACAGTATTATTGTGCTTTCCCATGTCTTTTCTTTCCTATAGCTCTGTAGAGAGCTGTTTGACCTTGTACAATACTCACCACCCAAGAGTGGTGTGTGAGAGGGGACAGCTGTATCTTATTCTGCATACAGAGGGGGGAATTCTCTCTTGATGACTGTTGTAACTGCTGACAAACACTGACAAGGGCAGGCCTAACCAGCTAGCTTTTCACAAATTTATGCCAAACCAGTCACAGAAGTTCTGTATGAAGCATTCATCTTCAGCCTCCCAGATGCCAAATACACTGGATTCTTTTTCCACAGGAATTTTCCTAAACAAGCACACCATTCAGGTACAAGATAACTCATTTGTGTATCTTGATATTCCATGCACCTTTTCTGCTAATATTTCCTCCCCTCACCAACTACAACTACAATGCCAACACATTTTATATTGGATGTGTGGTTGACAGCTTAAGACAAAAACCCCCACAACCTCCAATTGCTATTTATGGTATGATTAGACAGGTCAAGTTTAATTTCAGCATTGTACATGAATCTGTTATCCAATCATTCTAATGATACACTACTCGAACCAGCAGTGGGGCTGAGGAGGGAAAATAATCTTGATTGTAACTTGTCTGCTGATGATTAGAGTTTGTTATGAAAGAATACTAAAGCAATCGTCATCTCTATGCAAAGGTAGGGAACATTTGGGCCTTACCACTGTCACCATACCTGCAGCTGTGTGACAGATGAGTAGAGGTATGTCAAAAAGGATGTAGTGTTGCAGGAGGGATCGCTTTTCCTCAGAGTTAAGATAAGGGTATACTTAATCAAATTAGCATCTGAGGCCGCACCTCTAATACTTTGTTCATTTCTGGGCCCCTCACTACAAGAAAGACATTGAAGTGCTGGAGTGCGTCCAGAGAAGGGCAACAAAGCTGGTGTGGAGCACAAGTCTCAGGAGGAACAGCTGAGGGAACTGGGGTTGTTTAGTCTGGAGAAAAGAAGGCTCATGGGGGACTTTATCTCTCTCTACAACTACCTGAAAGGAGGTTGTAGTGAGGTGGAGGTTGGTCTCTTCTCCCAACTAACAAGCACAGTCTTCTCCCAACTAACTAACGGACAAGAGGTAACAGCCTCAAGCTGCACGAGGTGAGGTTTAGACTGGATATCAGGAAAAATTTCTTCACAGAGAGGGTGCTCAGGCACTGGAACAGGCTGCCCAGGGAAGTGGTGGAAGCACCATCCCTGGAAGAGTTCACAAATCATGTAGACGAGGCCCTCAGTGACACGGTTTAGTGGTGGTCTTGGCAGTCCTAGGGTAATGGTTGGACTTGATGATTTTAAAGGTCGTTTCCAACCCAGCTGATTCTATGATTTTAAGATAGAGCTCATCAGCTGAATATTGCTCTCCAGGTTACATAATCCAGCCTGAATCAATAAACTACCACTGGTTGTCTCAGATTGTTTGTTTTGCTTTGCTATTTCATCAGGAGTTGCACGTGTTTGAACAGCTCCTGAGTCTAGTGCAAAGAGCTTCCTTACCGGGGCATAGCTTCCTGGATGGCACACATGCCCTGCCACACACCCTGCCAGGGCCTGAGCACCTCCCTGCAAACAGCCCTTCAGTCAGTCAGATGTACTCTTGACAAGGGAGGCGGCACTGCCAGGTCATGACAGCAACAGGCTGAATCAGTGCAGTCAGATCAAAATGTCAACACAGCCATCACATGAATTCATCACATCTGCATGCTAAAGGTTCTTGCAGCGAAGTGAAACATGCCAGTCTAGAGCCGGTCTGTCCATCTGCTTTGCTACTTTGAGGCTCTTTGGGATGTCTGTCTATCATCTATGGGAAAAAATCCCTTTCCCAACACTGACTGTGAGCAGTCAACAGTGTCAGGCAGGAGGATCGAAACACTTGTGCCACAGCAAAATAGAGCCTCTATGTGTAGCCGTCCCGTGTCTGCACCCATTCACCCCCATTTCCGGAATACCTCATGCTCCTGAATGTGCCAAACACAAGATTTGGCTCTAAGAGCTGGCAGTCCCTACATAACTTCTGGAAAAACATAAACTGACAGATCACATTTTTTTTTTTTAATAATCCCCACTTACTCTGTTCTCCACAGAGCCAGGCACTGGTGTGCAGTCACCTTAGAATAAAATAAACTCTGTCTTTTAAATCACTTGTTATTTCTGTGCTGGCTATAAAACTTCTGAGCTGCTGGCTACCTTTGTCCATCCCAGCCCTACCCACAACAGACCCCACACGCAAAATGTTGACAAGTAAAGCTGAGTCCTGAGGCTCTGAGGAGCTAGGGTCAGACTAGGGCTGGCTCCAGGCATGGCACTGCTGGGGCTCCCACCATAACCTAGGGACAATCCCCCCCATCCCAGCTTCCCCAGTGGCAGAACATGTCCCAGTACCCTAACTCAACTACCCGAGCAAACCTGTCTCGTAACACTTGTTAATTACTTGCATATCTCAGCTACTAAACAGTTTACTCTCCATACACTATTTACCTATCTGATCCACAATGCTGTGACAAGAACTGATTAAAGGCCTGAAGTGATATGAGTCTGCAACCTCTTTTGGGGGAGGAGGGAAAAACGGACACTCAATCCACACACACCACCTTCAGAAAACTGAAAAGGAATGTTCTGCTGCTTCTCTAGTGTCATCCTTCCTCCCTTAAACAATACCCAGCTCCTCAACAAATAAAAGCCCCCAAGTAAGAACTGTTATGCTGTGTACTTGAAATCGCTGGCAAGGAGGGGCGTTTGCTGCTAGGGAGGCTGAAGCGGAGCTTTTTCCGCAGACCTCCCGCCTTCATGAGAGCGGGGGGTGAGGGTGAGCTACCCGACCGCCCTCCTCAGCAATCCGCCTGTCGAGGCCCGCTGCTACCCGAGCCGCGTTAACGGCTCTGCGCGACACACACCACCTCCGGCCCCACAGACGGCCGTTCGGTGGCCAGCGGCCGCCGGGCTCCCCCTAGGGGCCGCGGGGAGCGGGCGGCGGCGTTGCCGGGAGACCGGCCTCAGGGGGGCTGCCTCAGCGCGGCGCGGCCCGGCAGCTCCCGCGGTGTGGTGCGGGAAGCGCGGCCACCGCTGCACCCCCGCAGTAGCTAATGGTCGTTCGAGGTGCGGGTCCTCAAGGAGGAGATCCGTCCCCCCCGCAGGAGGGTTAGTGCCCACCGGTAAAGGAAGGTGGCAGCCGGGGGCTGGCACTGAGCTCCATCGGCACAGGGGTACGCGGGTCTCATGGCTGCTCTTTGAAACCAGGGCGGTCACTCCCTGATTCAGCATGTGTTATAGCAGTCATAATAATAATACTAAATTCAGCAGTGATCATTGCATGGCCATCCCCCTTTGAAAGGCAGAAGGCTCTGGAATAACGTTAGCTACCTCAAACCACAGCTACCAACACATGGGGCCCATTAGCTCAAATATGATTTCCCCTGAAAAGCTGGTTAATCCAGTCTTCCTGCAGGCAAATTTAGACTGCCGTGCACTTTGCACGCCTGTGAAGTGCAGGATCGGGGCTCTGTGGCCGTGCCGCCATTGAAGATAATGGACAGAAAAGGCCGACCTTCTGGTGTGTGTACCGTGGTGACTCGTCAAGCACTGGAAGCATGCCACAGCTCTCAATCTTCCCCTCAGCCAGTGCAGTGCAAAGGAGACACAAGCCTCTGCAGAAAAAAGGGTATCTGCAACCCGTTGTTCGTGTGTCTGAGAGCATCAGGAAGCTGCTTACCATAGGAATCGGTCGCAGTTATAAGCATTGGTGGGTGGCGAAAAGCTTGAAAAGTAGGCTTTATCTTAGAATATATCCATATTGTAAACATATAAAGAAGAAAAGATTTGTTTTCTGACAGGCTGCTCATGAGGTTTTAGGCTGTCATAAGCTTCTGCAGTTTGCTCCAGTCCCACAAAATGACACTTCAAAGCATGTCTCAGAGATTTCTGGTAGATGAATTTCTAGTTACTAGTGAAGCCCTGTCTATTCAGGCCTAGAAGACTGAGCACTAGGTCTGGAATTAGCATGGTGGGGGGAGAGGAGGGGCCCTAAGAGCCAGTGAAAATTACGCCCCTTGCTTTTATTCCTGCTGTAGAGAGTACTACCACGTCTGCTCTGAATAACGTCTGTGTTTCCTCAGACTTCAAGTCCCATTACAGGTGATTACAATAATCAAGAGATAACAAATTCACGAATCATCCTACCCAAGTCCTTGTATGAAAGAAAGGACATTATTTCCGACAGACTGGATGTAGAAAAATTAATTTCCTGGCATCCAAACACAAGAACAGCCATGCTGGTTGAGACAAGTCCATCCAGCCCAATAGCCTGTCTCAAACAACAGCTGATGCCTGGGGAACAGCATAAGAGAGGAGTAAGCACGCAGTGATAGTTCCCTGGCATGCTGTCCCAAACTCCAGCAAGCTGTGGCTCAGGGACTTCCCTGAGACAGATGTGGTATCTTTAAATTTAATAGCCCTTGATGGATTTTTGCTTCCATGAATTTGTGTAATTGCTTTTTGAACTCATATCAATTTTTGACATTGCAGCATCCTGTGACAATTAGTGGCACGTTCCAAAAAAGCAGGGTGTAAAAGAAGAGCCCTTATTTTGTTTGTTTTGAATAAGCCACCTAATAATTTTATCTGATGCTCCTAGCTCTCTTGTTATGAGAGTCAATTACAATCATTCCCTATTTGCCTTCTTGGTGCCATTCATTATTTTATAGATTTTTCTCGTATCCCACTCACATTTTCAGTTTTCAGACAGATACTTCTAATCTATTTTGAAATCCTAATACAATAGCCATCCCACATCCTGGACCTTCCTCTGGCTCCAGCATTACCATTTTTGAGCTAGCGGGCTTGAACATCAGGATGTAGGCATATCAGATGCATTTATATGAGGACGTAGCAGTGTTTTCTCTTTTGTTCCTTCCATACTAAATCCTAAAATTTTATTTGCCTTTTTGAATGCAGCTGGGGATGGATCTGGCATTTTCATAAATATATCTAGATTTCATAGCACTTCAAGGATTTAATCTCTGAGATCTAACAGCTAGTCCAGTACCCTTGGCTCTGTATGTAAAGTTGTCTGTTTTGCTCATTATAGTACACATATCTACACTGAAATTCCTCCTTCGTTTTATCACCCGATTACTCAGTATCATGAGATGGTGGGTTTTTTCATGTGTCATGTTTTTACTACCATAAATAACATCGTGTCACCCACAAGTTTGCTACCTTGCTGTTCATCCCCTTTCTAGAGTATGAGTCCAGCAGATGGATTTGATACCTACTTAAAATTCTGGCAAAACCAGTGAGGTGCTGGGGGGAGGAAGTAGTGGGTACCTTGACTACTTTTTTTCTTTCCATCAGCACAGCTTACATCTCACCTAGATTTGGATTGAGCCAGCTGCTCCTCAGGGAGGTCCTGAGAGGCTCTCCTTGACCCTGCAGCATATTTGGAGTGATGCTGGTGAAGGCTGGCTGGCACAAAGGCCAGCTGTTAAGCTGACATAACCAATTTACACTAGCTGAGGATCTGGCCAAAGACATGGAGTCCCAAGTGCTAGTCAGCCCATCACAGCGATGGGGACATCTGACACAGTAGTGAGGTGGCCTCAGCTGGACGCTGTGGTGGAGGCAGATGGGATGGACTGGGTGGAGACTGCAGGGCAATTCTGGGTTGAGGGCAAACCTGTGGAGGCAGTGCCCATCCTTTTGCCCACCTGGTGGTGGTATCATCATACCTCCCACCACACAAGACCTGACATGTATGTTTATTATTAATAATGAGAAAGGCTTTTGGAGGCAGTCCTCATGCTTTCTCGCTGCTTGCTGGTGCTGAGTGAGGCTGGTCAGAGCATGCTGCGAGCGGTACTCATGCAGTCAGAGCTGTCCCCGGTGCATCCCCATTCCAGCGTGTCAGCCAAGCGTTTAAGACACCTGCTTCTTTTCGTTCCTGTGTTGGCCATGGACTAATAGGGACAAACAGGAAGAGGACCTAGCAGAATGCAGAAAATAATCATCCTGTGCCAAAAGGGAATGTATGATCAAAACTACAATGGGCAGGCAAGCAGTGAGGCAGTGACCCGAGGCAGCACAATGTGTCAGGAAGAGAGAGCAGCAGCCCAGGGACAGCAACAGCCCAGAGCCTCAATTTGTAATGACTGTGTGGACCACATGCCAAAAAGTCTCTCCCCACCTCCTTGCTTCAGGGAGCTCTCCTAATGTTCTTAGCTGCTTGGACATCAGGAGAAAAAGAGCCTGCATGTTTCTAACACACAACCTAAGGCATCTGCTCAAGCAGAGCGGCACTGCCGAACCTGCCTCTAACTCAGAGTGCTCTAAACACCTGTGAGTCAGATGATGGGAAATTCTCCCTGTCCTCACAAGTGCAGATGACTTTGAACCTTCTGGGCATTTTAGCAGTTTACCATCTGCACATACAACCTTTTTACTGAGCACATGGAAGTCTTGTAGGAGGATGTTAAATCCAGGAACCAAAATAAGGAATCATGTTTACACCTGCTACATCTGTTCAAGAATTTCCAGCCTCTATTACACTTTTGACTTGCCCGTTCCCCCCCCCCTCCTCCCTCCCGTTTGGTCAAATGCCACCGTGTTAAAAAGAATCCTGTATTTTTCCCCTAAGTTTCACAGACTTTCTATCGAATCTTGTGAAAACTTAGCAAATGAAATAAGCTGTGAAATGGTCTAGCTATAGAAGCAGGTGCTGCCTGCAGTATCTCTTGCTTATCCAGGATTGTCTGGATACTGGGATTCACTGTGAAGAAAAATGGCATTAACTACCAGAAATATGGTGATTTTAGTTGTTTTAAATTAGAATAAAAATGAACAGTCAAGCCATTTCTGATACAGATAAAATCTCCCTGCGGGCCAGGTGCAATAAAACAATTTAATGAAAAATAGGATTATAGCACACAAAAAATCAACACAAAGAACAACATCGTCTCTGTTAGCAGATGCCCCAGTCAATAGTAACTGGTTTGTTTTAGAAAACACACTAGTATCTGCTGTCAGAGGTGATCTCTTTTGCTGAAAGAATTACCTGTATGATTACACCTACCACAAAATCAGAGCCATAGATATGAAACATTTATGAAAAGGAAAAAAGCTGCTTGACTTGTTGGGGGGGATAGCAAAACAGTTTCTGCTGAGCAGAATTCAAAGGAGATTCCTTTTCCTTATTTTTACCAAATTTTATGTTAAGATTGTTATTGGAAATATTATACAATATTTTTCAGTGAAGCAAGTGCTTTCACTAAAATGATTTCCAGAATGAATTTTTTATAAATTTTATAAACATTAAATTAATATGTTGCTAAGATGATGCAAAATAGCGCAAGAGATGCAAAAAAAATATTGTATAAATTCAGACATCTTTCTCTGAGTAATCTATTTTTGATAATGACTTTTCTCTTGGAAGATTTACACTGGCTTTGTGAATACATGAGCTGGATTATTAATAATATGGGCAAGTTGGCAGTACTGGGAAAAATCCTCTGCTCCCCATCATTTCCTCATAAAGCCCAGTTAATGGAAGGAAAATGCTTTCATGGGTCAACAGGTAACTAAGGGAAGTGCCACATAGTGATTGTGGCATTTGGTGTTATGATAGGGCCTCTGTTCCTTTGAATTGCAGCGTGATGCTTATGTGACGCATGCTTTCTAAACGGCAAGAGATATTAACAATATTAAGGTAAATATAAATATAGGACATATTCGGGAAGGGCTGAGGCAAGTCCTGTGGTCCTAACTCAAGGAAATTCTCACTGACAGGTCTTGGCCAATACAATCTGCAGGTGTCCACCCTCTTTCAGCATTTAGCCCAGTATTCAACCAGAAGAAAACAGTTCAGTAATTCATTAGGATATGATCATGCCGGGCTGGTTACTAATTGTTCAAAATACCATTGGAGGCACTCCAGGATGCTGCACAGCACTCCACAGCTGGCAGCCATGGTACACAGGCGGGTATGCCACCCAAATAGAGCTGAATAGCATGGGAGCCGCGGGAGGAAAGCAAAAATCCCTTGCTTCCAAGCCCATGGGAACCTTCCTGTGCTGTGAGGAGGGAGCTGCAGGTGCAGAGGGCTGCAGGCAGGATGAGTGCAATGCGCAACCCCACTGTCTCGTGCCGAAGAGAAATATTAGTGGCAAAATAATTTTACTCCTGGCTGTCAAGTGGGAACTGCGGGGTTCCTCTCCTAACAATGAAAGGCAGACTACTGTGCATTAACAGCTCTGCCGGTGCACAAAGTGGCCTAGCCTGTTATTAAACTGTACAGCTAAAGCTGTTGTTCTCCACTTAGCTGAAAGTGAGTTACCATATTGCAGGTCCCCCAAGACGTTCCCTACCCTTGACATATCCTCTCCCTCACATGAGTGGTAATGACTGGGATCAGATCCCTCAGGCTTCTGCCTGGGCTGCTTTACCTTGCTTTAGAGCAGCTTGTTTGAATACAGAGAGCTGGTCTTTTGTCCCCCCCCTTCTTTCTGCTTCCTCACACACACACCCCAGCCTTTATTCCTGAAATCCTTTTGTGGTCGTAAGGATCTTTCTCTGCAACAAATACAGCCAAGATAACTCAGTTGTCCTCTAAAGCAGTTGCAGGTGGGGTTCCCATGCACAGCATAGGTTGAATTTTAAATGTATGCAAATAAGCATGAGTGTGCTTGACCCCGTAACACAGAAGCATGAGGATTTACTCACTGACAGTTTTTTCATGCACTTTTAAGTTCATGTTTTCAAATTTGGCTCTGGAACTAACAGAGCTGCAGTAATAACAAGATTTTGACATCCTGGGAAATTTCACAGCCATACTGAGTAAGGACTTGTGCCTAAAAAGCTGTACAAAGAAGGTGTAGCTGTATTTTGTTACACACACATTCCTGGTTTGTTTGTTTTTTTCTAAGGAAAAGATCTGCTTAGTATTAGTCTCACTTCCTCAGGAGAGACTGGATGGCCTTCACACATAGTGCCGTAACAGATAAAATCAGTCCTTTCCCTCACAGCCTTTCTCTGTCAGTGCTTGGCTTTGCTTGTATTGTGTGTATCTAGTCTTGATCTGTCGCTTTCTCCAAGGCCAGAAAAGTAAACTCATCCTCCTGACTCATAGCTCCAGATGGATTCAAGCTCAAACACGCTGTCCCCCTGGAATTTGGCATATGTAGGTTTATATGCCCTAATCAATCAGGCTGATTTCAGTTAATCCTAATCGTCCTATTAGGGTTCCCAGATAGCAACAACAGCAGCTAGAAATCCCCAAGCAGCCTAATTGACTTCATCTAATTACATTCCTTCTTGAGATTTCCATTAAACTACCCCCTGAATTCATTACAGTGGTTGGCTGTAGGTTTTTAGGACTTCTCCAAAAGTATACGAGATGGCTCTGCTCTAGACAGCCAAAGTAGTTACTATATATATAAGGTCTTGCCACCTCCACATAGTAGCTGTTTGTCAGTCATCCTGCTTTAGCATATATCAAATGTGCCATCTAATCACTGTGGGAGACACCAGTTTTGACTTCTGGCACTTAGGCTCATTTCCGCCAATGTGCTGCCTGTGGTTCTTTCCTTGTAGCACTGGCTGAACCACACAAGTCAGAGACTGCCAGCTCCTATTAACCTTTCACATAAAGGATTTATATATATGTCTCATTATAAGGTAAGGAGCTGACATTCATCTCAAAAGCAGCTAGCTTGGAAAAGAATGCTCTTTTGTCAGTATTTACCTTCCTCTGTGCTCTTTCTGTGGTAGTAAATTGAACTGCTCAGTCAAGATGGCATCTGTCATAGTGAGGTTTCTTTAACTAATTTGATCATTTCTTCCATTAAAGTAATGCTCTGGCTTCCCAAATGTTGCTAAGCTTTCAGTTCCTGCCATTTGCAGAATGCAGTAATGTAGCCCTGAAAAAATGCATGGCTATCTTCCACCCTCAGAACTTAAAAGAAAGAACTTCTGGGGCACGGATAAAATTGTTGAGCCCAGACTGGTTTCTTCTGTACATGCAAATGAGGCCAGCTCCATGAAACCCGGGAATGCTGGAAGCACAGGATCCTTTTCATAGGTGATTCCACACACAGTATTCATGCATATCAATGCTTTGACTGGAGTTCACTTAAGAATGAAAACAAAATACACACCAGACACTGGAAGACAGGCACTTTGACAACTGTCAGGCTGGAAAGTGCTTTATATGTAAGACAAGTCGTTGTGTTCAGTCTGTTTGGAAACTGATGCCACTGCTCGCTTTTATGGACAGTTCCTCTAGGTGGGAATGACACCGAAACCATTCACACAGAAACTGCCAGATTGATGTCAGTAAGACAGCTGAGTGTTCAGGTTCATTGGAAGGAATACAATACCTTCGCTAAAATAAAATCCTTGACCATGCACAGAGGGAGCAGGTTGGGAAGGAACATACCCTTGCCAAATATTTACTCTTGCATCTCTGCTTCACAGAGGGTGTGTTCCCTTTCAAGGCAGAGTCAAGGACAGTCAAGAACTTCTGTGTGAATAACATCTGATTGCTGCGGGAAACAACTGTACTTAAGACAAACAATGTATGTGGTGAGTTTAACTAAGTTTAAGACTTTGTACATCACAGAGTGATAAAGTGATGCTGGGGGAAGATTATATTTTACAAAAATATTGATGTTTATACTAGATTAATGGCTGCTTGCCTGTAGAGACGAACGGTGAACAGAGTATCTGTCCAAGGTCAGGCTGTGTCCACATTGCAGACACAGTAAGTCACTAGAAAGTTTTGTGCAAAAGAATTTGTCCTACACGGATATTTCTAAGAGCTGGCTAAGGTTTCTAATTACTTCTCTGAATAACTTTGAACTGATGCTTTCTGAATCATTTTCATTCCAGGGGGATTAGTAAATCTTTTTAGTAAAAGGAACACACAACGAAATTTATAAAATGCATTTACAAAACCTCCCTATAATAACTGAATGCCAGTTTGGGGCTACTTTTCTTGCTTTTCTTGTTCTCTTTAGGCACTAACATATGAAAGGAAGCTGGGGGATGGGAGGAAGGGTAAGAATGAGGAAGGAGGAGGGAGAAAAAGCCAAAAGCAAAGAGAATACAAACTAGGACTGAAGAAACCTTAAGTGCCTTCTCAGAATTGGAGACAACAGTGACTTTATCAGAGATGCAGACAGTACTTTGTAGGCATTGGGAGAATTAAAGGTCTTCCACTCACCAAAAACACTGACTGAGGCTCTCCATACTGTTTCAGTAGGCTTTCTACAAGTGCAATATACAGTTTGATGCAACTTAACCTTATGTAAACAGTTTGACTCCTTATATTAAATATTATGCTTTCCAGATTATTTACATGACACAAACAAGGGAGGGTCTCAGTAATTTTGGGGGGTCACTTTTAGACTCTTTGGGAAAGCACACCTCTGCTGTGTGGCTTGGTTTTAAATTTTAAACATTCTAACTTCAGTCCAGAAAAGTCTGAGCTGATGTTTCTCCTGCTGATATGCAGAAATTCCACATCCTGAACTTCTTCCTTTTCATCAAATGATCAAATGATGTGGTCTAACCCATCTTTTGTCCCTCCTGCTAAAATACAGAACCACACAGAAGAATGGAAAACATGCAAATAAGAAAAGCTCCTGAAATTGGGAGGAGCAGAAATGGACTATGCTAACTCAGCTAACACTTCTTTTGAAGCACTTAGACACTGATTTCATAGAATCATAAATAGTTAGGGTTGGAAAGGACCTTAAGATCATCTAGTTCCAACTCCCCTGCCATGGGCAGGAACACCTCACACTAAACCATGTCACCCAAGGCTCTGTCCAGCCTGGCCTTGAAAAATTTATTAATCCAGTCACAATTTCCAACTCTCTCTATGGGTCTGGACAGGTGTGGGGAGAGGCAGAGTGGGTTTCTGCAGCAAAGTTGACTTCAATAATGGTGCTAGAGAAATAAGAGGAACAATAAACAGAGGGAAGTGTCTACTTGCCTTTTCTCAGGAAGAAATCTCTGAAAATGTTACACAAAGAATCTGCTCAGTAGGGCTGAAAGCTTCTCAGTGTTTGGGATTTTTAAGAACATGTTATTTGTAGGCCCTCGTTAGTCAGTTGGGCATAGCTTTTGGGGTCTGAAGCCACATTAGGCAGAAGTGCTTAGATGCTGCAGAAAGCCCCCAGATTTCATCATCCATACTATCTCCTGCTGGTACTAGGACAAGTTCTCTACCTGTTTCTGGTTCACCACTCACAGCTGTGACTACGCTCACAAATGCAACATAGCTGCCGACCTACACGTGGGGAACAGCTGGCTCCCCAGGAAGCCCACGGAAGTCAAGGGGAGGACAACATTAGTGAATGACAGACTATGGGGAGGTCCCCAAAGTGCACTTTTGTTCATCTAGTTAGCCATCAATTTCACCAGCTCAGCGTGTTGGCTGGCAGCTCCCTGAGGTTTATGAAAAACAGGAGGGCACATTGATGCTTTCTGTTGCACCAACTGGGACAACTGGAAAATGATGACATTTCCAATTTCATGGATACACTACTGTCGTCCTTCCCTTACAAACAAAAGGGTTGCATTTTTTGCTCACAGTAATGCTGAGCATGTCACAATCTAAGGTGGCTAGAGATAGGAAATGGCTTATTTTGGGGGAGAAGCCAGTGCTTTCTAGGAGAGGAGTGGGAAGCTGGGATGCCTTATACATCTGACAGTGGATGCTTAGTGTAATTTTGAGATCCGGGGTGGTTCTGCTGAGGAGGCCAGGTCTGGGGGTGGGCACATCCTCAGTGCTGTGAGACTAGCTGACCAAAACCCCTCAGTGTGAAAATTAATCCTTAGCATTTGTTTTCCTTCAGTGGGACTATCTGTGCACAAATGCCCTGTGTGGGGGATAAAGGTGGACCCTACAGTATCTCTTCCTTTGCCTGTCATACATTTTCTTTACTGAGACAAGCAAGATGAGAGAAAAAATCTCCTGTTCCTGCAACGTGAGCTCAGGCAAATCTGATCTCACTGTGAGAAAGCATTAGCTTCTTAATTTGTGCTATTGAAACTGTCTGCGGACTTCCATTTGGTCGGGAAAGGAACTCCAAAGTAAAACAACTGCCATGCAGGGGAGGTTGCAGATGGCTCAGTAGTAACACACATACTGTACACCTGCACATGTTTGGCACAGAAGGGTTTGAGTGCAGATTTGTGAGCTAGCCAAGGGAAGACAGATTTATTTTTTTGAGGAGGCGGGAAGATCAGATCACCTCCAGGTGCTACTCTGATAAACATAGAGAATAACTCACCAGTCCTCTACAGTTCTTCTCTGATCAACTTTATCCTTGAGATAAGAATTAGAGGGACAGATATGTTATCTGGGAAGTTGTCCAGTTTAATTTCCAAGGAAGTTAGGTACTCAGCACAGGCCTGCTGTAAATAGGTTATTGGGGTTTTGGTTTCTTCTCCCCGTTTGCTTTTTTTTGGGGAGGAGGGTGTTTGTCGTTTGTAACAGTATCATAGGCAGTTGGGACATCAGACACAGCTCAAGCTTCCCCAGTTCTTTCAGAACTGCAAATTTTGGGACCTGGATGTAGTTTATTAATAGGCAAACCTCTCTTCATTTTGCTTTTTAGGTCTGCTCTGCAAATGAAATTCAAAGAGATTTTGTAAAATCACCAAACACTCAACCCCCCTCTATTTCATTCAGTAAAAGTCCTCCTCCAAAAGTCTGTGTTAGGGAAGAAGCTCTGAGGGTATTTTGCACTAGCTCCAGGAGGCTGAGTTCAGCCTGCAGTACAGGGAACAGCAGCAAGTGTCCTGCAGTTCCTACTCGGAGCCCAGCAGTCTGCAGCAGAAAATGGGAGGTCAGCAAGAACAGCGTTAAATGCGTATCCATGTTTCTTCATGCCATGTACCTCTCAGCTACCATGCAGCCCACAGTCCTAGCTGGCTGTACTTTTTAAGGCAGGTATATCCCAGCTTACTTAGGTTGGACCTATCAGCGTGAGGGGCATCACAGTCCCTGAGCTACCTTGCTTGGAGCAAGTACTGCTACACGGTGCTGAGTTGTTCCACCTGGGTGTGCCCTTCCTTAAAACCTTCTGGAGTTTCTGCCCTGTAAAACAGAAGGGTCTTGAGAGGTGCATGCAGAACGAGAAGGATAAGAAATGCTCGTCATTGCTCCTGTTGTTTCAACTAAAGCCCACAGGCAACATGTCTGGGGGTAAAGCAAAGCCCTTTCTCTACAAGGTGGTCATAGCAGTTCAATGTTGTTTTTAAAACCAGTGATTAAACTAGTGTAAACCACTGTGTGGTTGCTGTCAGTTCAATTTAGCATTGGCTGGTATGGACGACAGCTTGCATCGATTCTTGTCTGTCTAATCTAAATTGATACAAGCCTGATTTCAAATGGACTAAGCCTGGCTGAAGAGTGTTATGCACTTTTTAAGCTCATGAATTTAAAAGAAAACCTTTGACCAAAAGGCTGTAGGTTTCTCACAAAGACAAAACTCACAGTCAATACTGATTTTGACAGTTCTCTCATTAACCTTCACTACAGACAGCTGAGGAAAGTTATTTAGGGAGCGAATGGTCAATACTTTGCCGAAGTAAATATATAACACAGATAGCCTAGAAAGAGATACTTATTTTGTGTGACAGCAAGAAGAATGAGAAATGATAAGCCAGAGAATTCATCTAGAATACTTTCTTCATTCTAAGTAAGCTTCTCTATAGACAAAATGAACACCAAAGTAAGCCTAATGCTACATGAAAAGGCAAAGACATTACTTCTATCCTCTTTTTTGCACTGTTCTTAAACTCTTCAGAGCACCCAGTTCTTTCCTCTTTCAGCTGAGCAGGACGGATTGCTGATCTCACCCAGCACTGTCACATATCTGGGGCTGAAGGCACCATGCAGTGTTGAACCATATGAACAGAACTAGAGGAGAGAAGGAGAGAGGAAGCAAACAGGAAATACAAACACAGAGGACCAGAAGAGTGAGACTGCAGAGAAAGTCTTCTCACGGGTTTGATTGGCAGCTGATGTGCTTGCCTTGGGAGAAAAGAATTTAGGAAATAACTAGGACGGAAAGCTGTGGTGCACACAGAGTTCATGTTCTATGCAGTGCTTGTCTGCCAGTGTTCAGGCAGTGCGTGACACAGCCCTCTCTGAGCATAGGCTGTTGTGTGTCCACTCCTTCCACATTTTGGGACAGCGTGAAGCAAATGCCTCCAGCCCAGAAGCAGTGTAGCCAAGTCAGCTTGGGATCAGCACTATGCCATTCATCCAGTTTAGTAGAGGAGATAGATTACTCCAAGCCTAGTTCTCCACTGCACCTTGCTGTGATGACTATTGTCGTGGTTTAAGCCCAGGCCGTAAATTAGAACCATGCAGTCCACTTCCCCCGCCCCCTCCCCCTTTCTTCCCTCCGCTCCTCGAGGGACGGGGAGGAGAATCGAAAGAACACAGCTCCCACGGGTTGAGATAAGAACAGTTTAATAACTAAGGTATAACACAAATCACTACTGCTACCACCAATAATAATAATGATAAAGGAAATAACAAGGGAAGAGAATACAACTGCCCACCAAACGGTACCTCGCCGCCACCCCGCAGTGATCCAGCCCTTCCAAGGACTCTCAGTTCTACCTCCTGGGCATGACGTGCTATGGTATGGAATACCTCTTTGGCTAGCTTGGGTCAGGTGTCCTGTCTCTGCTTCCTCCCATCTTCCCCTCCTCCCTGGCAGAACATGAGACTCGCAAAGTCCTTGGTCAGGGTAAACATTCTGACCAGCAACCAAAAGCATTGGTTTTATCAGTATTATTCCCAGGCCGAAAGTCAAAACCACAGTGCTGCACCAGCTACTAAGAAGGAGAAAAAATGACTGCTACTGCTAAACCAGGACAACTATGCAGACATACAGGGCAATATCCTCTATGGGATACAACATATGCAATTGCAGGCACTGGCTCTCAGCAAAACATTTCACCTGCTTCATCTCCTTCTGAAAAGCAGAAGGACTGCTACATGCATGTGCCTGTGCAGAAGGGAGAGCCAGCCAATTCAAAGTCACATGGGTATGCTTTCTAAAGAAAAGTAGCAAAGTTCACTTCACAATTGTTTTTAATATTTTCCTTTCCAAGTGCTCATCACGTGTGTTGGCTTAAGATCACATAATGCAAAACTTTCAAATTGTTCGTAGTGCTCAGCCTTCCACGGACATTTATCAAGCACAGCCAGGTAAAATCCAACAACAAGCAGGAAAGAAATGTCAGAAAACATATAATGTTTGCATACCTTAAAATTCCACTGGGGAGAGGGAAAAATAAACTAACAAGTACAAACAGCAGACCTTCCTGTTCACCATAGCTGTGTTCCAGCAGACTGGTAGTTCTCAAAGCTTCAAGAAGGCTATGTTAACCTGACAGAGAAAATGGCTACCATTTCCAGGTACCAAACTACAACCATCCTTGTGGTTTGACAGCCAGAAGCACAGTGCTTAGTTAAAACAGACAACTTTGCTCCAGCCTGGCAGAAGTGATAAAGTACATAGTGAAACTTCAGAGTGAGCTCCACTCTCTCTCTTACTCCCCTTTTTTGCTATATTTTTCCTCTGGTGGGTTGAGGTACCCAGTTGGAACTCCCAAAATAGAGGAAAACCAGGCAGAAGAGCCTATCCAAGTCTATCAGCAGCCTGCTGTGTTTCACTCGATCAGCAAAGCTTTGCCTCTGGGCTGAGATGTAAAAGTTCTTGGGGTTTTGCACTCCTCTCCCCCAAGTCTTGGCCTGGTTTGTAGTTTTGGAATAAACATGGAATAAAGAGCCTGTCCCTTTAATGCAGAGGAAGTGAGAAGGGCAAAACTGTTCCCAAGAAGTCAGTAAAAGTGGTAATGCCTATTAATGATTGCAGCAGAGTGCTTTTCAGTTGCCCTATTAAAGGAGCTCTTTGTCCTAATAAATACCAACGAAAAAGCTTGCTCTCAGAGCACCTTCCCTGTACTTTATTTATAATGAGCCTTCTAATGAGTACATAGTGTTTATGCTTCCTTGAGAGACTCATCACTCCCTCTCTCAGTCTGTTATTTAACATACAGTACTCCATGAAGGTGTCCCACTTCATCCCCAAAGCCTCCCCAACCCCTCCCACACACAAGCGTTCATGTAACTGTTTGTTTCAAGGGCATATGCAACTGTGAAGGCAAAGTGAGCACTGGAAAAGAAGCAGACATCCCAAATGTTACACCCTGCACAGCAGGAAGAGGAGCAGACAACTCAAATTGTCAGTATGGCAATGTAGGCCCACCAAGGACAGCTCTAAAGCAGTTCCTACATGTCTTCAGTCAGGAGCGTTCTTCCATTGGTACTTAAACAGGTCATAACCTGCCTGTAACATTGGTAAAATATCTGGTAAACCACAATAATTTGATTGTGTCAGGTGGGTGTCCTAGCCCTTAGTAGCTACTACTGACAGCAAGACCTAAGAGTGCTCAGCCACTGAGATTCATAGGTGTCCTCTGCTGGTAACAATATGATAAAGCAAACCTGTTCCTCTTTGATGGGTAGTTTTAGGGGGATTGTTGAGATAAAGAGCACACTTGTCAAGCAGCATTTTTGCCAGAGCTCCTCATGGCTGTAATTTGCCATGGCACGTTCTATATCTGGCTGTGTGATTCTATATGTGTGTGACATGAGTTGAATTAATAACTCTGTGAGGCTTTACATGGTTTTCTCTTGCCATTCAAAGTCATGCCTTGAGACTGTGGGATCCTACATGAGACAACCCTAATGTGATCTTGTGACAGAACAGAAGTAATTTATGTTACCAAGGTGCCTGAGAAAAAAAGGGAGACTATTACAGAGTTGTTCCATTGCCTAAGGCCAGGAGATAGACTCTGAAGACTCTCTTTTATTCTCTGTGTTTTTCTTTTAAGCTTTGAAGCTAGGAGTAAAAGGGTTCCACATCCTTAAGCATATCAGTTCCCTATCCTCTTTCTGAGCCTCTGCAATGCCTGTTTCCACAGGAAACCAAAATTAGGCAGAAGAAGATCACATAAGGAGACTTGGTATCAATGTTTGACATTGACTCTTATTTGCTGTACATCATAAACAGAACCCCATAAGCATAAAATAATAACAGCAGTAGTCTTTGTGGTATCTAGCACATTGGCATTTAGAAAGTCAACATTGTGATTGGGATTGAGGAATTAATGGAAATAAAAGGGCTCTATGATCTGGAAGCATAAAAGAAAGATGCTCCTCAAAGAATATTTTTCAGTGCTTCATGCAAGCAGGCACACTCATGATTCACTTCATCTTCTTTGGAGGGTGCTCCATTACGTAGCTGGGCCCCAGTGTCAAGGTCCTCTCACACCTCATCTTGGGCCTTGAAAACTGTGCTGACCAGGAGAAAGATAGTTCCTAGATCAAAATGGGGTGTCCCATGTAGCAAAGGCTTGAACCTTTTGTTCTCCTGGAAATGAAGCAGCACTGGGAGCACTGAAGCAGCACTGCTCCTGGGAGAGATTTGAGCACAGGCTTGAACTCTCCAGAAAGTGTACAGCCAATTTGTAAACAAGCCAGAACTTGCATGCTCTGTACACATTCAGCTTCAGATGTGACACAACTCAGTAATCCATCCTGGAGATGACAAAAACCATCTGATCCTTGTCTGGACCATGTTTCCAAGCAAGCGGAAGAGAAAATGCTCTGAGGAACAGATGATACCTTGCTGAGAAGATAAAAATATGTCTATGAAGCATCTGCACTCCCAGTTTCTGTTCACCCACTCTATCTCATCACTTTTCTTTGGATGAGAAATAGGTTTCCCAAGAAACAAAACACCAGAGAGCTCACCTGCAGAGAAGGGAAGATAACTACATTTCTGCCTTTCTTATCAGAGAATGGGACAGTATACCCAAATTTTTGTGAAGGACATCCAGAGGATTCAGCAAGGTGTGAGGGAGCATCACAGCTATAAACCTCAAAACACAGCCACCCTCAGAGCTCTAGTGGATTTTTCAAACTTAAGTCGTGTGCCTCCTTTTAATAACTGGCAATTATTGCTGACTCAGAGATCATGAGGATGAAATGAGAAATAAGATACACATTCAGCCTTGATCTGGGACCTTTCTTTCCCATTTTTTGAGAGTTGTGATGCCCAGGGAGGTTTGGATTATACCCACTGCTGTATGAAATGATGGCTTCAGGACAGCACTTGAGGGGCTTCAGTCCCCTTCCCTTAGGAAGCCAAGCGTGGTAAACAAGGCCCTGTGCGCTTTGAGAGATCCCAAACTGTTTTACTGAATATCACACTGAGCAAATAAGTACACTTAAAGCAAAGTGTGTTTCCTATCCACTTTACAGTCAGGCATATCTAAGGGTCTAAGCCTTGTCATCAGGTTTAGCCACTTTCTAGTACGCATTGCACAACAAGGAGTTGTGCATTACCTTCAGAGCCCACTAAAAATCCACAAGCCCATTTCTATAATAGAGGACCCTAAGAATTTCAACAGGAGTAAAAATGTGCTCTAAACCAGTGGCAGAAGAGCACTTGAGCATAATACATGCACAGGAAATGTGTATGTGTAACGTTTGTATATATCTAATGATTTATTTAACCATAAATTGGTCATTATAAACAGCATTTGATCTTAGGCGTATGCATACACACATCTATGTTTCCGTGTGTAATGACACATTCTGAATCATTGAAATGATGGGCAAGTCGCCTGCCTCCCAGCTTTTCCCCACAGCATGTTATCGCACAGTTTCATGAAACTTGCCAAGTCCTATGATACTTGTATATTAGTTATTCTTTCATTACAAATACATCACTTACAACTAATGATTAGTTCGTATGAATGAAGACTGTAACCAGCACCTAGTTCCCAGAATAGCAAGAAAAATTACTTTAGTGGGCTGTTTTAATCTGACAACATTTACAGTCTCTGCCCAGGAAGATCTGAATTATTAGTAAGGCTAAATGCCTGCAAGAAGGGAGCTTGGATTATCTGCATTGAGCAGATCATGTGTTCACAACAGCAGAAGGGTGCTGCTTTCTTACAGCAGCTTTACCAAATGTCCAGTGAATCTTGTACACAGTAAATAAAGTTCTTGCTTTTAAAGATGGTGCTGGGAGGAGTTTATTCTCTCTGGCATTCGAATGTCTACTGTTCCAACTTATCAAAAGAAAAAGCTGTTTTAATTGCTGTACTACCCAGAAGAAAAGCATCCATTTTAGTATCCATTTTTATCTACAGCGTTCTTCAGGCCAAGATAAACCTTTGTCTATCTAACTGTTACCAGAGGTTGGTTTTTTTCCAACAATTAATTTCCATCTGTTTCGTCACCTAAGCAAGCACTCAGTAGTCTATTTTTTTAATTTTTTTTTTTTTTTTAAGGCATGGATTTTGGCAATGCCTTTCGTCTTGTCTGGGTTTTGTATGAAACAATACTTTCTGCAGTTCCTCTGGAAAGAGGAGAAGGTAGTGGGAAACAGGCAGAAAGGACACAACATCACCAATTTGATTTTGCTCTGTTGACTTGAAGCACTAGAAGTAACTATTCCAACTGTCTCACTGTTCAATTCTGCTGCTACGGTGCTTGAGTGGCAAGGAAGAGTTCTTCTTTTCTCCTGCTACTCCTATCTGGCTGAAAGGGTTATATTTAAATCATGGATTCCTTAGTCCTGTCTGTTCTGCCAGTTGATGAGAAAGTGGTTGCTTCTTTATTGTTAAAGTAGATAACAATTTTTAAACGCAGAGCTTTCACAGCAGGCAGCTGAATGGCTGGCCAGATGGCTGGGTTGTTATTTGGGAGTCCCTGAGCTAGTAACTCCTTAGTCATCAAGGTTCTCCAATTATTGTCATCTCCCACTTACATGTGTCTCCATTGATTCATATCAGTATCACAAAGGGCCATTTGTTGGATTTAACCCTAAGAAACAAATGGCAGGGGGGTTGGAACTAGATGATCTTAAGGTCCTTTCCAACCCTAACTCTGTGATTCTAAATGTACAGGAATAGAAATTTATGATAGCCAGAAGTGGCCCCTATATTGGAACTAAGATTAGCTATTGCCTTTGTTGTTGTAGGTTCAGCAGTTCACAGTAAATGGCATTCAGCATTGATGACCAAAAAACCCACCAGATATTTTAACAGCAAGGCATTAGTACAGACTTCTAAAACCAAGACTGTCAGTGAGCAACTTCTTAATCTCATTTGAATTCAAATGCAGCTTTACACGTGTTGGTTATGTATGGTTTTTCACATTAAGATGTAAAGTTTATACAAATCCAAGGTGTGAATGGTTCCCCTGAGCGCTGATGACAAATATTCCAGTATCAACGCTTAGCTGCTAAGCTTACTTTAAAACTTGCTGGAGTGATAAGCTTCTGGTAATTTCTCTGCCAGCATTAGACAGGAAACAGTGGAGCTTCTGTGCACTTCTCACAGAGACTAACTGGAGCTCAGAGCATGTATGAACTATCCTTCTCCTACTGTTCCAGCTGACTGCTAATTCATGATTAAAGATCCACAACATGCAAAGTCAGAGCCCAGAATCATTGAAGGAAGTTGAAAAAAAAAAAAAAAAAAAGGCTTGGAAGTCATGTGAGTATACAGCAACAGTCTTAATTCAAAGGAACCATTAAAGTCAATTAATCCTTCTTGACTGGGACTATAGCTGCAGATAATTTTTTTTATATATATATTCTGTCAGGAAGAAGATTTCCAACAAGACTCCTATAAAATAAATTGCAAAAGAAGAGAGAAGAAGAAAAAAAATACTAACTTATCTCTACTTTTAAATGTCTCCTAGATATCTTGATATTTCACTAATGGGTGTAGCAGAGATACGAGAACGCCCAGTTTCCACAGATAACTTTATCTGGCATAGTCATCACAGTGATCTCAGACCAGACAAGGAGAATAAACAATTGAACGAATAGGGCTTTTCCTTCTGCAATTTCTTTAACTCCTGGTGATTCGTAACACTTCTGTGGATATAATGGAGGCTTTTTATTAATGGAAATTTAAGTCAGTTTTGTTAGTGAAAACCTGGGGGATTTTCGGCAGAATCACAAGAACACAAATCAATTCTCTCTATCAGATTTCATTACAGGAAAGCTTATGGAATTTTTCACAGTGGAATCTGAAGGAATGAGTCTGAGCAAATGTTTAATATCAAAATATCAGTAGAAGAGGTTTTAAAATACATCATAACAATTAATAGTAAATCCCTACATTCGTGTGGTGTTACCCAAAAGTTCTAAAGAAAATAAAATATTGAAAACTGGTCTCCAGCTCAGACATACAGAAAGTGGCAGAAGTGATACCACTATTTGAAAAATGGTTCTGGAGCAGAGGTGGTCCAGAAAACTAGACACAATTTGTTTTATTTCCAGACCAGATATACTACTTGCAACTAAGAACGTAAGATATTTGCACACGGATAAATTCAATATAATGGCACAGTCAACAAAGCTTTTGAGGAAGGAAGTCACACCACCAAAATCTATGAATGTTGACAGAGGATAAACAGATGGAAAAGGGTGATCTCACTGATACAGTTTACTTGCATATCCAAAAGTTTTTATGAAGTCTTATAGCAAAAGATGAGATTCTCATGTGGAGTGGTAAATTGGTATAAGATAGGAAGCATAGGAATATAGGACATGAAGGTGCACAGGTCCATAGGACTTGATGAGATGCATCTGCGGATCCCTAGGGAACTGGAAGATGAAGTTGCTAAGCCACTCACATTTGAGAAGTGGTGGCAGTCCAGTGAAGTTCCCACTGACTGGAAAAAGGGAAACATAACCCCCATTTCTAAAAAGGGAAAAAACGAAGACCCAGGGAACTGTAGGGCAGGCAGTCTCACCTTGGTGCCTGTCAAGACCATGGAGCAAATCCTCCTGGAAATTAAGCTAAGACACATGGAAAATAAGATGGTTGGTGACAGCCAACATGGCTTCACTAAGGGCAAATCATGCCTGACAAATTTGGTGTCCTTCCACAACAGAGTTACACCATTGGTGGATAAGGGGTGTGACCAGCTAGGTCGAAGGAGGGGTTCCTGCCCCTCCACTCTGCTCTTGTGAGACCCCACCTGGAATACTGCATCCAGCTCTGGGGCCCCCAACACAAGAAGGACATGGGCCTGTTACAGTGAGTCCAGAGGAAGTTCACAAAGATGATGAGAGGGATGGAGCACCTCTTCTATGGAGACAAGCTAACAATTGGGCTTGTTCAGCCTGGAGAAGACTCCAGGGAGACTTTAGAGCAGCCTTCCAGTACTTAAAGAAAAGTCTCCAGCCTACAAGAAATCTGGAGAGGGACTTTTTACAAGGGCATGTAGGGACAGAACAAGGGAGAATGACTTTAAACTGGCAGAGGGGAGATTTATATGAAATACAGGGAGTAACTTCTTTACTGAGAGTGTGGTGAGACACTAGAACAGGCTGTCCAGAGAAGTTGCAGGTGCCCCATCTTTGGAAGTGTTCAAGGCCAAGTTGGATGTGGCTTTGAGCAACCTGGTCTAGTGGGAGTTGTCCCTGCCCATGGCAGGAGGGTTGGAACTAGATGACGTTTAAGGTACTTTCCAACACAAACCATTCTGTGATTCTATGACCAATTTTCACAATGGAGGGAAGTTTAGTAGAATAACACAATGATGTGTATTGGGATAACATTAATAAAATAAGATGAAAACCTGGTAAATAATGAAGTATGCTGATGATACTCAATAATTCAAGATAGAAAAATGCAATTTGTCTGCAAAAGGTTCAGAAATATCTCATAATATTGAGTGCTTGGATAATACCAGGGCAAAGTAAATTTAATTCTGACACTTGTGAAATATCATTGTTGGGGTTTAAGCCCAGGACAATCATGCATTAACAAAATAACATCTATGTGTATTCACATATACACAGTGTTATAACTGAGTTCTTGGTGTGATGTGGACAAGGCTCTGAAAATACCAATTCAGTGGCTATCATCTGCCAAAGCAGCATATAAAGTGTTAGGAATCAGTAGGAAAGAAATCAAGGGCAAAAAAGAAAACATCATTGTGCCATTGTATAAATGTTTTGCATTGCTCCAACCACCACAAAGAGGAATTACTAGATTCCATCCCAGGTAACTGGGATGACTGAGGTTTAGATAAAGCTTCCATACAGGCAGAATAAGGTCACATCTACTTTAGAAAGTAATTAGGTGCTGAAGGCTGAACTGACAGATCAAAGCAATTGATGCTGAGAGCTCTACACCTGAAGGGAAATAATTTCAGGCTAGATTTAGTTCAGTCACCTGGGCTGAATGTCCTTACTACGCATGGGGTCCAAAGCTGACTGTGGAACCAGTCATTGATTTAGACCCTTCTGTTTCTGGCAGGACTTGTAACATGTTTACAGCACAGATTTTAGTTTGGTACAGCCAGAAGCAACCAAGAAATGAATAGTAAATGAAAGTAATTGCTTCAGACCTCACATTGAATAAAAATGTCAATGTAGATAAAGAGCTTTTGCTTGTGGATTTGTTTTATCAGTCATAGGATTTTCTTGTTCAAGGCAGAAGAAAGGTGATTGGAAAGGGCTATAATAGAGGTCTATAAAATTAAAGAGTACTTGGGAAGGGTAAACAAGGAACAATGATTCATTCTTTCTTCTAACATCAGAAGTAAAGATATCAAATGAAATTAGCAGGCAACAGGCTTAAAGGAAAAGGAAGTACTTTTTCACACACTGCATAATGAAATTGTGGAACACATTACACAGGATGCTTGCAAGGCCAAAACCATAAATGAGTTCAAAAAGAAATTATACAAATTAATGGAAGAAAGGTCTGTGATGGTTTAAACCTGATAATGTAGATGCAATTTACAGAAGAAGTGACAGATTTTCTGAAGCTAGAACCACAGTTTACACTCCTTATTCTTTCTCCACTACCAGACACAGTCAGACACATGATGTTGGACTAGATCTTTGTTCTGGCCTCGTATTCTTCTCAGGGAACTATATCCCAAAGTTGCTGCTAGAGTGGAAAACCCAGTATTCAAAGTTCAGGCACAAAAATGTCATCAGATTTACCCCTCACACTTTTGTGGTCTTAACAGCAATTCAGCTCTCCTTTTTGGTGCCTTCAGATTTTTAAGCAATCATCTCTGATTATCACTGATGTGTGAAACAACTCTTGCATGCATGTTCACAGTGACTAACACAGGCTTTACCTTGGCTGGAACACCCTTCAGGAACAGTGTCTGAGAAGAGTAAAAACAGTGAAAAAGTGATTAGCAAGGGCTTTGGCTGTTCAATAGCAAGTATTGAAAAATACTTGCTATTCAATACTTGCAATTCAGTAGCAAGTATGGCCAAAAAAGCATCCATAAAGTGGAACAAATGGTGCTGAGCTCCCCATATCTGCACTATATATGATTGTCTGGAGATTAATTTAAACTAGCTTTAGTCTGATCCTAAGGATATGAATACTACTGGCAATCGGATCACACTAAAAGCATTGCTGGAGCACATACTGCAGTTGAGTTTCATCCAAAAGGAATCCAGTTTGCATGCTCCAGAAATACCCCACAGTATGAACCAGAGCTTAGTAGGAGTGTGGGGGCAGTCAGGAGATTTACTGCAGAAAAACGTGCCTGATCCAAACTCAAATGCTAACATGGTACACCCACTGACTACTACAAGAAGGCTTTGTAAGGAGCTATTGTCTATGTGCTGTAAGGTAAGAATTTATCCTACTGTGAACGATTAAAGTTTTCCAAATTATTCCCTTCTTTTTCTTTCCCCTCCCTACAATTTACATTTTGATTGTGTCAACCCATTTATTTAGCAGTTAATTCATTGCTCGTAAGCTGAGAAATATGGCTCATTGAGCTTATAGACAATGTCATTTATTTTCCCATTTTTTAAGCAAGGGCTTGAACTGTTTTGTCTTCTTTTTAAATAAAGCTTCCTAGACATCATCAAGAAGTCATATGTGGTGGCGGCACACCCATGAGATTACATGATGCCACAACCACAACATGCAGCTCCCAACGTTTGTGCTAAACATACAAGGCACTAGGAGCAGACTGCTTGTGTATTTTTCCATTCAAAACTGTGTCCCTGTCATGCAAGCTACCATATCTGTTATATTACACAGGAATGTGTCTGCTTTCCAGAGTTATGAAGGTGGGGTGAGATAGTGACTGAGCAGCCAGAGCTAAATTCACTGTATTCACTTTAGGGACCAGCGTGTTTGCACTGGGCAGAATTCAAACCAGCTCTCTGCAGGTGACATTCTTACTGGCAATGGTCATTAGCAACAGCAAACCTTAACAGAGGCTGATAAACTGTTGGGAATCTGCCTTAATTTCAGGAGAGCTAATGTTAATGACAGGTTAATGACATCAAGATTTAGACCCTACACCCACTGCGTTTTTTTCTCTCTTGGCATGCACAGGCCAATACACAATCTCCCTGTGCCAACCTCATCTTAGAAACAAAAAAAAAACAACCCATCACCAAGCAGTTAAACAACATAAATGATAGTATAGCAGAATGTCCACATTTGATTATAAATGAAATGTAAAACCATTACCCATGTATTTGTTTTTCACTGAAGAAGACATAAGAAACATGCATGTAAAGAAAGCATAATCCATTTTGACTTCAGTATCTTCCAGTTTGCAATATTTCATATTTCCTAGAAAGGGTAAGATGTGACCAACATGCCCATATGACATAAAAAGCGGTGGGAATTATAGTTCAGTAATGCAGTACAGATAAGCCTAGTTCAGAGGCAATCATCAGGCTGATGAGCTGCAGTTTACAGAGGAGGAGTCAGTGCAGCCAATAGAACTTAATAAAATAATCTTAAAAAAGTGCTTAACCTTGCTATGCCACCTCTTCATCTGAATGGAAGCACATTGATATGCTGGATTAAACCAATGTGCACATCTTTATTGGTGACATACATTGCAATTCCTTTAGTCCCTCAGTAGTGTGGCAGGATATGCAAGTTGAAGACCAGGAGAGGGAAATTACTAAAGATTGTGTGCCAGAAGCATGCTAAGAATAAATCTTTCCTCCCACTGAATATTGAATTTTATTTCAAGCTGCTAGTAGAAGTAAATGACATTACACTTAAGTTCTTGTGAAGACAAAAAATTATGCCTTTTAGGTTAAAAGCCATCACAGTTCTACTAAAATTTTCACAACAAATATAAAATAATTTGCTATGTTAGTAATAATTCAGAGTTCTGGTTGAATCTAATTTAAACTTTTCCTCACAGCTGTACTTCCAAATTTCTTATGTTTGCAGTAGTTCATAGTATCACATCAACCCAACAATTCAGGTAAAACTGAAGTGGGGGAGGTCACATGCAACTGGTCTTTGCTATTTTTATATATATATATATATATATATATGCACACACATATATATGTAAGTAGCGATGATACTCTTGTAACAGAAAAACAAAAAACAAATCTGTTGTGGTTTAATAAAAGGGGTGCTTCTCAAACTGTTTCTCAGGACATGCATTGAGTTGCAGCTTGACAAGTCCTAGGACAATAAGGAACAGTATAATTGCTTTCTCCAACAGGATTTCAGAGCAAGTAACAGTATACCCATATTATTCAGGCACAGAAAGTAAGAACTTTCTCCCAGAATGTGTCCTGCTGTGATTTCACTTGCAACTGAGGGCTTGATGTTTCTTTATGTGGAGGGCAGCTGTAGCTTAACAGTGCATGGTGTGCAGAATACTATCTACACTAATACTCCCAGCCACATATATGGGAGTTGTGAGGTTGAAAATCTGAATAATAATATACTAAGATCCTTATGATGTTGTGATATTTAGTTTGCATCAAGAAGGAAAGATGCTCTGAGCCCACGTTAGGGCTTAGCTGCTTCCACAATTTGCTTTTCCTTTTTCAACCCTTCTCTACCCCAAACCTGAATCTTAATTGAAGGTAGAGTACTGAATCTGCAAAGATTAGGCTGCTCTGTTTTCAGTCTCCTTTGGAAGTAAATTCTCTTCTGCATGATGTCTAAGTAGATGGTACTATACTAAATGGCTTCAGCTTCATTATCTTCCTTTTCTTGCTATAGCCTGATTGCAAATGTTCACAACAGTGTACTACAAAGAAAGGTGGAGTTTTAATGACACTCTCAGGGTATGATATCTGATCACCAATCCCAGACTACACACCTTTCTACAAGCAGCCTTGCAAATAGCCCCAATGTTACACATAAACCTTTATATTTGAGCGCTATGTTCAGCAGTTCCTCATGGGAAAAGTCCTTAAAAAACTTACAGAAGCAAAACGCGGTAATGTGATGTGTAAAGCTCTGATGTGTAGAAAACATCCATTTATGAGATTTGGTTAATTCCATGTTGCAAGTAGTAGGGAGGGATGGTGCATACTTTTTGTCTCATTTCTAAATGCAAGTGCCCTCATGGAGACAAATAGAATGGAGTCCTACTGAATACCTGCTGCTTCAATGACAGTTATCAATGTTACAGTATACTTTTCTTCCTATGCTGCTACATATTTATACCTTGTCAAAATGTTAACTTTTTTTTTTTTTTTTTTTTTTTCTGTAGATCCTATGGATCTTTTAAAATTTACAAAGAGCAAAAAGATTTTTTAAGTTTATTCTGTTTGTACATCTGACCAATGAGGCTTTAAATCTCTGACCATCTAACATTTGAAAAAGGAAACCAACAATAAAAATAACGAACAACCACCTCGTCAGGATTCACATACAAGAGTAGGAAGTTGTTAGTGGCTGAATTTCTGAAACCTGAGTTGTATTCACAAAGCTGGCTGGAAGGAAATATTTATGTGCATTCTTTAGAAGATCAGCTCATGACAAATCCAAAGAGGAACGAACCTAGTGAGCTTGCTTCCTTTCTCATTTCTTATTTTTCATAATTGACTTCTATTAGATTGGATTATATAGTAGACTCAAATTACTGACTCACCAATCCCAAGAAGGCAAGTCTTTAAAGTAATGAGATTAACAACTGTTGATCAAAGAAAATTACCATAGTTGCAAGGCTTTGCATTTGTTGGTGAAATATATTGTCAGAGAGTGATCACATGGGCTGGTTGAGTGGCTGGTTCAGGCTGGCCAACACAGAGAGCTGCGCATAGGAAGATTACTTCTAAAGAAACAGAGGTCCCACCACAGGAGATAACACTCATTTGGAACTCAGAAGTTCAAAGATTTCTTCATTTCTTCTTTCAGAGATGCTAGAAAGTGTAGCAAAAATGGGAAAGGAACTTCCCATAATAAACAGTCTTCGCTCTGTCAAGCTAAGCTCGCTCATCACAGTGTCTTTTATTATTCCAGAAGCTCTGCAAAGATTTCTGGGACCATTGGGAGGCTGTGTGGTAATATCACAGTATCACAGTATGCTAGAGATTGGAAGGGACCTCAAAAGGTCATCTAGTCCAATCCCCCTGCCAGAGCAGGAATACCTAGATAAGGTTACACAGGAATGTGTCCAGGCGGGTTTTGAAAGTCTCCAGAGAAGGAGACTCCACAACGCCCCTGGGCAGCCTGTTCCAGTGTTCTGTCACCCTCACTGAGAAGAAGTTTCTTCTCAAGTTTAAGTGGAACCTCTTGTGTTCCAGTTTGTACCCATTACCCCTTGTCCTATCATTGTTTGCCACTGAGAAGAGCCTGGCTCCATCCTCGTGACACTCCCTCTTTAAATATTTATATACACTAATAAGGTCACCCCTCAGTCTCCTCTTCTCCAAACTATAGAGACCCAGCTCCCTCAGTCTTTCCTCATAAGGGAGATGCTCCACTCCTTTAATCATCTTAGTCGCCCTGCGCTGGACTCTCTCCAGCAGGTCCCTGTCCTTCTTGAACTGAGGGGCCCAGAACTGGACACAATATTCCAGATGCGGTCTCACCAGGGCAGAGTAGAGGGGAAGGAGGACCTCTCTCGACCTACTGACCACCCCCCTTCTAATACACCCCAGGATGCCATTGGCCTTCTTGGCCACAAGGGCAGTGTTGGCTCATGGTCATCCTGCCATCCACTAGGACCCCCAGGTCCCTCTCCCTTACACTACTCTCTAACACAGTATCACAGTATGTTAGAGATTGGAAGGGACCTCAAAAGATCATCTAGTCCAATCCCCCTGCCAGAGCAGGAACACCTAGATAAGGTTACACAGGAATGTGTCCAGGCGGGTTTTGAATGTCTCCAGAGAAGGAGACTCCACAACCTCCCTGGGCAGCCTGTTCCAGTGTTCTGTCACCCTCACTGAGAAGAAGTTTCTTCTCAAGTTTAAGTGGAACCTCTTGTGTTCCAGTTTATACCCATTACCCCTTGTCTTATCATTGTTAGCCATTGAGAAGAGCCTGGCTCCATCCTCATGACACTCCCCCTTTATATATTTATATACACTAATAAGGTCCCCCCGCAGTCTCCTCTTCTCCAAACTATAGAGACCCAGCTCCCTCAGCCTTTCCTCATAAGGGAGATGCTCCACTCCCTTAATCATCTTAGTCGCCCTGCGCTGGACTCTCTCCAGCAGGTCCCTGTCCTTCTTGAACTGAGGGGCCCAGAACTGGACACAATATTCCAGATGTGGTCTCACCAGGGCAGAGTAGAGGGGAAGGAGGACCTCTCTCGACCTACTGACCACCCCCCTTCTAATACACCCCAGGATGCCATTGGCCTTCTTGGCCACAAGGGCACAGTGTTGGCTCATGGTCATCCTGCCATCCACTAGGACCCCCAGGTCCCTCTCCCCTACACTACTCTCTAACAGGTCGTTCCCCAACCTATACTGGAACCTGGGGTTGTTCCTGCCCAGATGCAGGACTCTACACTTTCCCTTGTTATATTTCATCAAGTTTCTCCCTGCCCAACTCTCCAGCCTGTCCAGGTCTCGCTGGATGGCAGCACAGCCTTCTGGCGTGTCAGCCACTCCTCCCAGCTTAGTGTCATCAGCAAACTTGCTGACAGTACACTCAATTCCCTCATCTAAATCACTGATGAATATATTAAATAATACTGGTCCCAATACTGACCCTTGAGGCACTCCACTAGATACAGGCCTCCAACTAGACTCCGCCCCATAGACTACAACTCTCTGGCTTCTGTCCTTCAGCCAGTTCGCAGTCCATCTCACTACCTGATCATCCAGACCACACTTCCTCAGTTTAGCTATGAGGATGCTGTGGGAGACTGTGTCAAATGCTTTGCTGAAGTCAAGGTAGACCACATCCACCGCTCTGCCATCATCCATCCACAATGTTATTTCCTCATAAAAGGCTATGAGGTTGGTCAAGCATGACTTCCCCTTGGTAAAGCCATGTTGACTGCCCCTCATAACCCTCTTATCCTTGACATGCCTTAAGATGGCATCAAGGATAAGGTGTTCCATCACTTTCCCAGGGATGGAGGTGAGGCTGACCGGTCTATAGTTACCCGGGTCCTCCTTCTTGCCCTTTCTGAAGCCTGGAGTGACATTTGCTTTCCTCCAGTCCTCAGGCACCTCTCCCGTTTCCCAAGACTTGGTAAAGATGACGGAGGGTGGTCTAGCAATGACTTCTGCCAGTTCCCTCAGCACCTGCGGGTGCATCCCATCTGGACCCATGGATTTATGGATGTCCAGATTGCTCAACTTGTCCCTAACCCATTCCTCATGGACTAAGGCAAACCGCTCCAGTGACCTGACTTCATCTGAGGTCTCAGGAGTACAGGGCTCTTCAGGACTGCCTCCGGCAGAATAGACTGAGACAAAGAAGGCATTCAATAACTCTGCCATCTCAGTATCTTCTGTCACCAGGGCACCCATCCCATTCACCAGTGGGCCAACCTTGCCTCTGGTGTTAGTTTTATCAGTTATGTATTTGAAAAAGCTCTTTCTGTTGTCCTTGACCCCTCTGGCCAGATTTAATTCTAAGGAGGCCTTAGCCATCCTAGCTGCCTTCCTACATCCTCTAGCAGCAGCCTTATATTCCTCCCGAGTGGCCAGCCCCTCCTTCCATGACCTATAAACTCTCCTCTTCCACTTGAGCATACCCAGCAGTTCCTTATTTAGCCAGGTTGTTCCCCTGTTATCAGGAATTAAATGAAATGGCCTCTGGAGGCTGTGATTCTTCCCAGAGTTCCTGTGAAACATAGAATCATAAAACAGTTAAGGTTGGAAAGGACCTTAAAATCTAGTTCCAACTCCCCTGCCACGGGCAGGGACACCTCCTACTAAACCATGCCACCCGAGGTTCTGTCCAACCTGGCCTTGAACACCGCCAGCAATGGAACCTTCACAATTTCCCTGGGCAACCCGTTCCACTGCCTCACCACCCTTATAGTAAAGAACTTCTTCCTTATATCCAATCTAAACTTCCCCTGTTTAAGTTTTAACCCATTACCCCTTGTCCTGTCACTACAGTCCCTTATGAAGATCCCCTCTCCAGCATGCTTGTAGGCCCCCTTCAGATACTGGAAGGCTGCTATGAGGTCTCCACAGTAAATGCTCCAAAGCATCTTCAGGAGAGGACAGTTCATGGGGTTCCCTGACACCAGTTTCGAGACATGGAAACCTTCCCACCATTCTCAGGGCAAATGCCAACATGTCATTTAAGTGTAAGAAAAAGAAGAGGATCAAGGTGGAATGGGTGCTCTTGGGCACAGGTCGCTGGGGGGAGATGAACAAAGCAGCCAGGCAAGATTAATTTGAAACCCTTTGGCCAGATGGTGATTAGATTAAATGTATTCTATCCACTTGGGCAAGAACTCAATTTGTTGCTCCACATGGCTATTAGCAGGATAGATTAGCTTCATGGGATAAGCATTTCTGAAAGAGGAAACTGAATATCTTTAATACTACTTCCTTGTTTCTATTCTCTTCCCATAGAAAGCTAAGTTGGGCTTGCATACTTATGTAGACTGTAGAACAGAGAAGAGTAGAAACTTTTTCCCTCAGTCCTACTTATATCCACTTCGAGATTCCTCAGTGAAAAAAAAAGTAGTAGAGAAGAAACGCATTTTGAACAGAAACAAATAAAAATGAAAAGTCCAGCTCTGCTATCTAGGTGATTACTTTTATACTCAGCCTGCTTTGACCCTTTCTGATGCGATGGACTCCTTACCAACAGATACCTTGAAGGAGACCTTTTTAAGTACTGTAACCCAGTGCTTACAGTGTGATGGTGGTAAGGACTTGAAGGACCCCATTAGAAAGCACCCTGTGAAGCAGAACCTCAAGAAGCTGAATCGCCCCTACCACAGATCACATTTCCCTATAGCTTGAAGAGATATATTTTGTTTTGCTTTCAGTGTGTATCAAACTTCCACTATTCTGAAGAAGCAAAAAAACCAGCTACTCTTTGCTATTAAAAAGAGTTTAAAGGTCTTCAGGCTGTACCATTTTATATGTTTTAGCACAGCATGATCATGAAGGAAGTGACTTGAAGCAGGTGTGATTTCAGGATATGTCAGTTGACCTTCAAAGTAACCATGAATTTTAGCACAGGGATTTCCACAGGCAAATATGCACATCTATCCATGTTCATGTCAAGAGAAAGATAGGAACTAGAATCTCCAAATGTCAAGCTCATTAAATTATTTTATTTTTAAAAACCCACCAAGAGCAACAGCAGAGTCTCCCATTCCTACCCCTCCATCAAGACAGGTGAATTCCAAAAGGCAAAGCAGACAGACAAAAGGAAATATAATTACAGCACCAATTAAGCAGTTACACAGCTTCAGTTGCAAAGGTGCTAGGATATCCTGAATGAACCTTAACTGCCACTTCCAGAACTTATATCTGACAGGACTCCTAGGCTGAGCACTCAAAGATAATTTTGTGAAGTACTAATACTGAGATTTGCATTTATTCACTTAGGCCTGGGCCTGACCTCAGCACATACAAGACCTCAGCAGCGAGATGGAGTGCTTGGCTATCGGAGTAGTAAAGCTTGGTTTGTCAGAAGCCAGAGACTGCATTTTTACCCTTTGTGTGATTCCTCCCTGTCTCTTCGAACACAATAGAATGTCTTGGACATAGCAAGAAAAAAAAAAAAAAATCCAAAGGATAAAAAGGCTTCATAAGTACAGCTGAAAAATGGAATCAAAGGGATCATTTTTTTTCCAAAGAGCTGAAATGAGGCCTGAAAATGTGTACTCCTGAGAAAGAGAAACAAGCCCAGGAATTCTGGGGGTGGGAGGATAGGTGTGTGCAGGGACCTGCAGAAAATTAGAGACATGATTTGGAAACGTACTTGTCTAGTACTTTACTGCAATATCAGATGACCAGAGCATCAGCCCTGTTGATGGGACTAGCCATCAGAGCAAGGTTAGGTCCAGTTAGGCTTGGTTCCCTGTCCATAGTGAAGCTTTCCAAAATGCTATCTAAAAAAATTGCTGGAATAATTAGTAAAAGGCAGGACAATTTACCTGCAAATGAACAATTTTATGCCAGAGACTGGATATTTACTTCATAAATCACAAATCCTCTCTACAGTCGATCAGTGCACTCTCCAGCAGTCTAGCCCTAGCTCACAGCCAGGGCAGAGGGCAAGCCATGGACTAAAGTGAAGAAGAATCCTCCTAAGGAGAGCAAAATGGAGGAAAAAAACCCCAAACAGATTCCAAATACACCTTTAATTTTATGTGGTTACCTGCCTCAATGAGGCTTCGACCAAGGAAGTTAAAAAGCATCATCAGATTTCTACCTCCTGGTCAGGATGCAACTGTAGTAAGGGAACTGCCTCTTAGTTTCAGCTACTCTTCTAGCCAGTCTGACCAGTAAATCCTGATTCAGTCCCAGGATCAAGCCTTACACTGAATCTCGTGTGCGTGCTAGCACCAGTGCCTCTGACTACTTGTCCTGAGATACTGTAGGGTCAGAGTACAAGAGAACTCAGCTGAAAAACTGATGCTGAGCTGTGTGGGATTTGAAAGCCTCCTGAAGACTGTAATTTCCTTCAATGATTTTGGTGCTATTATATGCTCAATAGCATTTCTGCCAGAAGTTTGTGTTCTGGCAAGTTCCTAGCTAACAGTACGAGAATGGGGGAAGACATTTCTTTTAAGGACTCATTTCCTGAATTATGCATCACTAAAGAACATTGTGACAAATTATTTTGCAGAGCCTGTTAAATAATATAAAAAAGGGGGTTCCAACACATGATCACAGATAATTACTTTAAGAGCAGCTTAACAAGTAACCCTTTCTCAATCTTGCTACTGTAATTCCCCATATGCACTAAACCTGCCTAAAACGGAGAGGCAAAATGTACCATTTAAACCTTTGCTTTAACTTAGGGTGTGAAGTAAGTCCCAGTTTTGTGAAGAGAGCTGACACTTTTACAGAGAATCCATTTGGAAAACAATTGAGTCAGCGTATTTTGTGCCAGAATAATTTCTATTGTTAAGAAAGAGAAAACAAACAAACAAAAAAAAAAAAAAATAGAAAACCCACCCCTGACCTGGAATTTTTGGTGAATGCTGGAGTAACAAATAGAGGGCACATGTTGCTTTGTGCAGTGAATAGAGGGAGAAACTGGAGCTGCTGGAGAAGCAAAGGGAAAAGAGTGAAGCACAGAAGGGTTTCCACAGGAGAAGGCTGTAAGGACACAGGGTACAAATCCATAACAACACTGGCTTCACTGTGTTTTGGACCTTTGTTTTGGAAGGGGAAGCCTTTTCATTATTAGGCCCCATTGCGCTATTTTGAACAAGAAACCTACTTTCATTACCCAGAACCAACATTAGCCCTCTTCATGTCTGTCAGACTCGATCTCAAGATGTCTAGCAATTACTTGAAATTGAACTCAAAACAATACTGAGGTTTTATTGATAGCTTCTCATCAATTGCTTGCTGTTTCTTGCCTTTCAGCCGATAGCCTGGAGAGCATCCAATTCTCCTACACCGTGCCCAACAGGGTCAAATTTCAGCGAGGTTATTGATTGTGACTTCACATTTAAGGAACATATGACCACTGTGACATAAACAGCTTTATACCAGCTCATAAATATTGCCAGGCTGAGACATCCCCTTTCTCATGCTGAAAGTCAAAACATTATTTCCTTGTTTCTCTTGCTGCCTCAGCATTTCAATTCTGTAATTCGCGTTTTCCCTAGATTCCCAAACTGTGCAGAGATAAATGCTGCTGTGAGAGTTATTCCAGGCAGCCAATCCTGGAGCCTCTGCTGGCCGGACTAAACAAAATTACTCAGGTCTTGTCTAGCAAGAATTGCAAAGAGAAGAAGCAATAGATATGTCAATACTTCATGGATTTTTTTAATGAAATCTCTCAGCAACAGAAAATCTTTCTTTCTTTTCTTTTTGTTATTGTGGTCAGGCTCTGGCCTTTTACTTGCTGGGAAGGATGGAGGGGGTCTGTCAAGAGAAGGTCAACGTCTTGAAGATGTAATTTACTTGTGGTGAAACTGACCCATGCAAGGGCAAACCAGTGCTATTGTATTTCCCTGATTCACATTTTTAGGACTCCTTTTTAGATCAAAAGCTAAAACTAATGGTCTGTTTACTGATATACTAAGCTCTGAATTTCCCAGTGACTTGGAAATGACCTGCCTCCCCAGAAATTAGACCCCAAATGAAAAGAGAAAAAGCACATGAGTTTCACAAGTCTGTGTTCACTCTGAAATTCAACTCTCAAATTTTACTCACTAGAAATCTGAGAAGTCCAGGGCAACTCTCAAAGATAATGTCCCAAAAGAGAGCAGAACTAGTAGATATCTCTTGGCCCCAGCTGTAAGCAGAAGTTAAAATGTTAAGTTAAAATGGCTTTATATTGTTTCTAGAAATTTTATTAATTACTGTAATAGGAGGCAAATATGAGGCTTTGCCACCTCTTTTACTCTCATTTTATCAAATTCATTCTGGAGCAGAGATCCCTGGACTTAACTGGCCTATTGGCTTGATATCTTTACAGTATGTATATAAAGGATGTGATTCAGCTATAGTGCATAAAATAATCAACAATTTTTTTGTCATCTGATTTACCGTGATATAACTTTTCCTATGTATTTCATATCCTTAGAGTTGAAATCTTGTTTTCCTAAAAAAAGTCCTTTCCCCTTCTATTAAAGCTCATGAACTACATTCTAAAATGCACTAAGAAGAGTGCTGGTGAGAAGGACATCAGAAATGCTTTTTAATCCGAGAATGCATTTTGTTAAAAAATTATAAAAATCCTCACAAAATCCAATTATATTTCCAAAAGAAAAGTGTTGAAAAATATTTTGGCTTCTGGGGAGGGAGACGGGAGAGTTCCACTGGGATAGAGCATGTTATTCCAAGAGTATAAAGGTATTTCATTTTTGGTTATTTTATTTTTCTTTCTCTATTAGTGCATTGTATGTCTTATTTTCCTTGTTAATTGAAAATGTACCTATATCAAGCATATATTAAGTTCTAACTTCTCAATATTAAAAAATTAAATCTTTTAACCTTATAAAAGAAAAGATGCAGTGTCTCAGTCAAGTAGAAACAAAACATTTTGATGTGTCATATTTGCTATTTTCCAGTTCCCTTGGATATTTCAAAGTTTTGACATGGGATTGAGGGTGCTAACCAATCTGAAAAATTCCCTGAGGAAAGAGATTATCTGCTGCACGTGGGTGTAGCTGCAACCTCTGCACAGAAAACTCCAACACAAGGGAGATGTCAAAGCTGGGTAAGAAAATTGATGAAAGGAATAGTGCTTCAGAAGCTTGGCACTTTAGCTGGACTCTGAACCTAACTGTCACTGTGTGATCCACACCACTATTATAAACAGGTTGTGAAACCTTTAATCAGTGATGAGACTTCTGAAATGAGGAAAAAATTACACAGCCATGAGAATAAGTAAATAAACACCAACCATGAGAAAACGTTGAGGTTACTGCAGCACTAAATGTTTCATCTTTATTTTAGCAGTGTGGCTGCATATTAATTATATATATAGCTAAAGATTTCACCCTGGTGGAGTGGTGCAAGTGCGAGTGGTGAAAGTGCATCATTCTATTTTTAAAAATATTACTCAGTAAAACCAGCAGTCTAACTCTATTGAGTTGAAGCTGAGATTTGGATGGACCTGCAGTGTTATAATTTGAATTAGATGGTTTATGTACCAGTCAGGTGAGAACTAGCAAGACCTAGGTACAGGTAGTCAATTCTAATGGCAAAGAGATATTTGGCTTCACATAAAGATATAAATATTCTTTTCAGATCCTTTTTTTTACCACTCTTTTCAAGGTAAAAGATGATCCCTGTGGGAAACAGGAAGGATAAGAACTGCTTGAAAGCCAGTAAAGCAGTTTCATTCCCAGATCTTCCTTTCAGTAAGAAGACAGGAAAGAATGAACATCCTCAGCCTCACTGCAAAGGGCTGGTGGATGGGGCAGCAGCTGAAACAGAAAGAAAAGCAAAGCTGACCAATCCTCAGATTACCCTGACCCTCAAAGCCAGTGAGCTGCTTCATGGGTGATTTCACAACTAAGCCATGAATGATCCAAAAAGCCTTTAAAGATTGTCTCTGACTTGTTTTGCTTGTTCATGAGAATATGTTGCTCCTGGGAAGTGATGTGGCCAGCATGTTGTGAGTCATGAATTGCACTGATTGCAAGCACAGCTGGGAATCCTCTTCAGCCATTCCCAATTGCTTCCTTTCTCTGGCCTATTTTATCATTTGATTTTTTACTGGCAGAAAAAAAAAAGTTACATTAAAAATAGGGCTTTGTTGCTTTTTCTGGCTCCAGCACTCCTTGGCAGCTGATTTCACTCTCTTTCCTTTTCTTTTTCTTTTTTGTTAATTCTTCATTTCTTTAGAGAGCATCAGACCACCCTTCTCTGCCCAGGTCTCTCTGCTCCTTGCTGGTCTGTTCACTTTCTGTAGTGATTCTTATTTACAGCAGGTTGCCCCTGAACACCACCACCACCCCACCACCCCCCTTCCTTCTTTCCCATTCTGTGTCCTGCCCTGCTCTTGCATATCCACCCATTTTGTATACGGTCTCGGTGCTGGAAGTATCTTTAGCTAAGCCTTCTTATTGGCTTTCCAAGAGAACTGGTAACTGAAACCCTGGCACTGTAACTCAGTAAAGCCTTTTTTGTGTTCTTCTTTGGTCCTTTTTATACAAAAACCCAGAAATTTTCCCTGCAGGCTTGTAATTGTGCTGCCATTATAGGATAGCTCTTTTAAGCCAATCATCTGAAATGCCCATCTTTCTGTGCTCTGTGTTATTGTGTGTCAGAAAGAGCAAAGCTCCCTCTCTCCTTGCTGTGCAGACATCCCGATGCTGAAATTAAGCTATGCAAATCTATCTCCTCACAATCCAAAATAAGAAACGAGCCTCACACCAAAGTCTGTGAAGTCTCCCACAGGCTTCAGATGGCTTTGAGTCAGATCCTAATGGCGAAGCTGAGATCTAGGCACCATTCAGCTTCCTCTTTAAACAAATTAATTGATGGGAATAGCTATTATTCATTATCAGAACTGCAGTAGCTACCTTGGAAAATTTCTCCTCATTCTGGGAACTGCTTTGCAACAAGGGATTTGAACACTGAGTCCCACTCGCTTCCCCTTCCTCTCACACATACCCAACAGCAGCCCCTGGCAAAAGGAGTCCTGCACTAAGCACTGCCTTTCAGCTCAACAGTTATTTTGCCTGCAGCCCAAGCAATATTTGACACATATTGTATCCTGTTTCTGCTGCGTCAGCAGTGTTGTGTAAACACGTTAGCTCATCGAAGCATGAAACTCGCAATTGTTTTCCCACTTGCCAAACAAACCACGTTCGATAAACCCAGGGGACGAGCCAGTTATTCAGATTTCTACTTCAGCACAAGAGAAGTGGTTAATAAAGTTACTATTCTCCTTTGTGTTCCGTCAGCTGCCTCTGATAGTATGAAGTGTTGCTGACATGGCAGGAATAGATGACATTGCCTTTCAGCAGCCCCTTCCTATTCCCTCTGAGGGGACTAAGCAGGTTGAGGAGACTGATAGGTTGTCTCTCCTGATGGTAGCAGGAGTCTGGTTCCCTTTCTGTTCAGTGCATAGCAGAGGAAACAAAGCACAACAGCACCGCCTGCAAATCCTCCTTAGCTGGGACTTAGCTCATACTTGCTCGATTCCAGGCTTGGCTGCTGGAGGGCTGATTTCATCTGGAGCAGACAGCAGTGAGGCTAGGCAGATAGGTGGAAGTAACGTGAGGAAGGAGCAGAAGATCTCTCAGCTCAGGGAATGTACACAAAACAAACCGTTAGTCCATGTGGATCTGCTAGCTAGCACAGCCCACTCCAGGCAGACTCCCATCCATTTCTGAGTGTTGCAGGATGGGAAGCAGCAGGAGCAGCCAGGTAATGTATCTACCATTCTTCTATCTTAGACACACCACTGCAGAGACAGCATTTCAAAATGCCTTTTAGCCCTGCAGATGATGAAAGCATGGTGGCCTGAATTCTTCCCACCTACCTGTGGGCACTGAACTCTTTCACTGGCTTTTGGGGAACAGAGAAACAGATAGATGTCAGTAGAAAGCTATGCAAATACAGGGTAGGAAGAGGTGCCCTCTACCAATACCTTGCTCTCCACAAATGGACTGAGGTCAGGCAGGGCATATCTGAGAGGCTGTGAATGTGTTTTATCATCTGCACTGACTTCTTTGCTCCTGGATGCGGTTCTAGGTTTTTGTTGTGATGGATCATGTGAGGGCTCACACAGACTTTATCTAGGGCACCAGCTGAAACCAGCTGAGGTGCTGACAGCAGCATCCCCTTTGCTACCCCAGCTGTCTCACAGTTTGTGGTGGGAGGCTGCTGCTCACTTACTCTCCTACCTGTTGTTCCTCCCACGCTCCTCTGAACACCTTCAAATTGTTCTGTAAAGCAAAACAAGACCGAACAGAACCCTTCCTAAAGGGTCTTTATAGTTAAAGAGATGTGGTCTTTGTGCAGATTCACCCGGTCTACATGTCACCTGCTTTCCCAGTATTATCACTTGCTGTAACACTGGTGCTTCTGAAAGACTGTGAGAAATACTCATCCTATGCCCAGTAGAGTCTTGGATGCATTACTATAGGTCTTTGTTTTGGGGGAAGAGGAATGGAGAAACTTTAAACTTCTGGACATTTTTCCTTTTGTTAAATCCCTTTTTGAGTGTCAACATACATTCTTTTTGTATCTCTTTTTTATATCAATAAATATCTTCATATGTGAGCCAAGAGTATTGAATACCTTTCACCAGATCAATAATGAAATAATATCTTAATAAGATCCACTGAGTCTTTTTCTATTATAATATTTAAGCTCTAATACTATGAACCAGTGAGTTTTAAACAGCCTGTTTGCTAATTGGTATGTGGGTCTGTCAGTTAGCCCTGGCTATAATTGACCCTATTACCTCAACTATCTCACATGTTATTGCCTAATAATTCCTCAGGGATGGAGACAGAGGCTGCACCTGGTCCTTCTTTACTATCAGAAAGCGCGGCCCTGGAGTCGAGCTGAAAGGGGAATTACACTGAACTGTAGAAATGTTACATATAGATAAGCTGTGGTTTTCAGGACTTTATCCTTCTATGGTAAAAGTATATGGTACACAGTTTATAGACTTTGTGCTCCAAAGATGGAAGGAAAGTACAAAATCAATTACATCCTGGGAAACAGCTGTTTCAGACTCTTTCCTTCTTTTATTAGGCATTATTATTTATATGTCAGAATATGCAGAGTATATAATTTCAAAAGCGGGTATGTTTTGTGCATACCACAAAGCAATGATGGCAAATGACTGAAACTCAGAGTAAAACATAAAAGTAAATGGAAGTCTTACTAAGTTAACCTATGAAGCTTTACACATATTGGATAGCAACACAACTGGCAGTTCAGAGTAATAGAATTGTATCTGGGCTGAATTTGACACACTTACCATAAAACTACTAATTCAACTACTGTCTAGGGCAGCAAAGTCCATATGAACAAGTCATCTTCTCCAGCCAAAGATCAAAACTATTGGGAAAAAATGTGAGGACTCACATTGATTTTTATTAGATTCAAGGTTTAACCTCATGGGGGGGGGTTGTTAACTTAAAGATATGTGTATTTAAATGCTCTTACAATATTGAATGATAGCTCTTCCAGTGAATTTGCCAAAAATACATCAAAGCGGTTTTAAAGAAAATAAATGCTATGTTGCCCTGGCACATACAGTAGGTTCCCTCTCCTCTGAGGGGGATTCTGAAGTCTGAATGCCTGAAGGGGTGTAAAATGCACCTAAAATTGCTGTTCCAAAGCCCTTTATGTAATTGGTGCAGAGATGCTGCTGTGCCACTAAGAATCAGATACCCTACATTTGACAGTCCGATAATTATTGAATATTCTGAGGTGCTTTCTCCTTCTGACTCCTGATTTGGTGACTGAATCCTCCTGGAAAGCCACAGGACAGAATTATTCCACTGCATGAGGTAACTTTTACTTTGGGATCTCAAGGTATGCCTCAGAAATGTCAGGAGTCTGAGCTTCGGGGGTTTAACCTTTTATAGCAAGCTGCTGGGAAACAGAAATATATTGCAGTCAAGTAGTAAATCCCAGCTAAAGGTGCACAATCTTCCACTATTCTGGTTTTCTTTTACCCTCAGGATCAACTTCTGCTTTTAGAAACACTAATGGTTAAAACCTATTGAATCTTGGATGAACATTTACAAGAAGGGAGCATTTGTCCTCAAATACCAAAGGCTTTTGAAAAGCTCTGTCACTTCCCTCAGATGATGGAAAACAGCATTTGTGGAAGAAATACTATTCTCTAATGAGTGCCTGCTTTAATCCAGAGGACACCAGAGGCTAAATAAACTGAGTGGGTCTAGCCAAATGTGCATACAGTTCACATAGGCCTTGCTCAGGCTAATGGATCATTGTTATGCCAGGATATAATGGATAGATTGGCAAGAGTCTGTCCCTTGCTTGTTTGATGCAGTCTCTGGATGAACATATAAGGCCACATTTGCTTGCTTTCTATAGTATTCTTTCTTACAGTCAAAACTTAATTTGTATTCTCAAAATGGCATAAAAAGTTCCAGAAATAATTCAAAGTAATTAAAAATAAAAGGGCAGGAATCCAGTGCCAGGGAGGGCAGCATTTTCTCTTTTAGCCTCTTTTTGTGGATCCCGTTGTGCCAAGACAGAAAACAGTGAGATGTTCAAATATTAATAAAGTGGTAGCACAGCCAAATTAAAATGCCCCAATTCTCATAAGTAATGTTTCCAGCAGAGCACAAAAGAATAATCAAGCCCCCAAACTGGTGAAGGAGAATTTATGACCCACCATCTGAGCTGCCAAGAACTCCCTACATGCCGGCACTGAGGACAGCACAGAATTACTCTGCCTTTAAACTTTACCCAACTCAGCGCTACAGAAACAAGACAGCACCGCTCGTGGTCATGGAAAGTCTTCTGCTGGCTTCTTGAGGTGATGAGTCCCTACTTAGCCCATACTTCTGTACCTGCACAAAAGCATGCAGCACGGTTTTCTTTAAAGCAGCAACTCTCAGAATATGAGAAGCTTCATGAGTTGTATTTAATGTGCAATCCCATGCAGAGAAAAACACCAGGTTCTGGGGCAGTCAAAAATTAAGTTGGACACTGAAATTAGTGCATCACTAGGGAAAAATGGGATTTGGGTTTGCTTTTTTGTTGTTTTGGGGTTTCTTTTGAGCTTCTTTTTGTTAGCAGCAGATTCAAGAAACTGTAAATTTCTTGAAAGTGCTACTTAAGAAAACCAGTCAGAATTAAAGAACTTAGATACTGACCTACACATACTGTATGTATTCATCCTGTGTGTTGCAGACACCTAGGGCACTGCACTATGTCTGAACTGGTCTTTTCCTATGGTTCAGGTTAGACTTTACGTCTATGTGCCATGGTATTATAAAGCATTTTATGGATTTTAACATGAAGTGAGGTAACAAAGTCCTAAACACTGTCTTTCTAATACACCTCTTCTCTGTGCTACTCCTCTCCCCCTTCTATATGTTAGCACATTCAGATAAATTGAACTAACATAAACATCCTGATCACCTCATTTAACAGCTATAACGAATTTGAAGCACAACAGTTTTCTTTGCATACTTTACCTCTGTCATGTATTCTGGTTCACCTACGTTTCTCACAATGGAATACTAAATTTTTATTTAACTGCCTTTTCTTATTGCATTCAATAGTCAGACAAACCTGGCTGTCTTTAGGCTGTTTTTCCAAGCCAAAACTTGTCCCCCATACAGTTCAGCTGTGATTTTGGTCCAGTCTCTGACCAGGTACAGAAATGTTTCCTGATATCGAGAAGCCTAATGAAAATTTTGAAAGGTAGAACTAGAACTTTTTACCTAATCTACCCCTTGACAGACTTCTCTACCAAAGATCTGATCTCTCTAAGGTAGAGTCTGTCCTTTCCCAGAATTTTTCCTAATCTTCAAAATATATATTATCCATCACCTTGCATTTTTTACACATTTATAATCTGTAGTTCTCTATGCTTCTCTATCTCTTCATATAGAAAAGGAAATTTCAAATAAATTGAGAAAATGGACCTAAATCAGTTTCCAGAAATGTAGATTTAGATTCTTCTATTCACCCTTACCAGTCACTGGAAGTAACCATGGAATTAGGTGCCTCCCCAGCTAAAAAAGGGTTAATGCAGAAGTGGAACAAATAATATGCTGGGTCATTATAATACTCACAATATTCGCAGCCACTGATGTATCTATCATTCAAATAGTCACAGTTAAAAGACTCTTGAGCCATCTCACACAAATATACCTACGCTCTCTCAAGGACTTCCTAGACATGTAGGAGTGGTTGAGTTCCTCCTCTTCTTGCGCATTTGATCCTGGCCCTCTCATGCTGAGAGACCACATTTCTACAAGTGGAGCTTGAAGATAGATGTCTTTGAGAGTGCCTTTCAGTGCTTAAACGTATAGCTTTTACATGCACCCCACCATAGAAAGTAGTAGGGGACTACTACACACAGTTCCAAGCAAACTTTCTGCTGACTGTATGTATCTGTGCTCGTCACGTCAGATACTTGTCTTCTGCTCACCGTGCTCGTTTACCACAAGCTTCACTGTCCCATACCCTGGTCTCATTTTGCTATGTGCCAGCCACATAAATATATGTAACTTGATGAAAGTCATGCACATTTTGTAACCTTTCTGTGTATAAGGCCTTAACGCATCTTGTTGTGGTAGGTTCCACAAATTAAATGTACACCACATACAAAAGGAAACAGTTTCAGCTAATAACTTCTGTTCTTAGCACATTCGAGGGCATATAGAAATAATAGAAGAGGCTTGCTTGCTTTTCTTTCAATTCACTAGAAAATTTAGCTGGTTAGAACTAGAAAAAGAGATGCAGGTTTGCGTGTTCTAATTTAGGCAGAGAGCTGTGGTGCCTTCATGAGAGCAAAATCAGTGCTGACACAGCCATACATGGGCAACATTTACAGACATGTAGAAAGAACGGTTCCTGGCCTAAGATTCCAGCCTAATTGAGACAAAATCAATAAACATGATAATTATTTTTTCTCACAGCGAAGTGAACATATCAATTTGGAAAGAAAAATGTGCCATTGCTATTCCCCAGTCTTGCTGTTATTTTATTTTATATGCACTGTTACTGCTCATCACAGAGATTTTCTGCATTTAGTTAGTGAGTACCTTTGCCAGAGAGTTCAAATTATGGTCTAAACTTGGGTTGATATGGTTTCTGAGGGCTCGCCTACATGAGGCAGTTAGAATGCTACAATGGAAGCTGTTAATTTCCATCGCTAAGCCTTTTTGGACACTGGGCTGTGCACAGACCAGTGGATGTTTGCTTGCTAGATCTTGAGCTGGCCAGGCTTGAGATAGTTCTGGTTTGACAGATGTATAGCTGCACAAGTGCAGTGCTTCTCCCAAGCTCCATGAGAAATCTGGCTTTCCTGGGGTTGGCACTTCCAGGAAAAAGACTGTCATCTTTTGGAAGAGCTGGCAGGCCAGCCTGATGAGTGGACAGCAGTGTCCCAGCTGCCCCTCCAATGGCTTTCAAGGCTGGTGACTCCAGTCAGAAAAGCACACCAACCTCACTGCATCCCTGCTTCCTGGGCAGACAAGGCCACTTCATATCAGCCTCATTGCAGAACTTACTGGGGAGGCTCCCAGAAGTCTGCTGTCCGACACTCTCTCCACATGCTGCTTCTCAATTACTGCAACTATTGCAAAAGCAAAAAGGACCCAGTCCAGTGTGCACATTTTATGTGGTCAGCATCAACTTTATCTGCCCAGCTGTCTACAAAAAAGTACCAAACTGGCAGCTGTGTTGCTGCACTGTATTTCTTGACACTACAATGCAGAAGTGCTCCAATGTAACAAAACCACGTAGTAGTTTAACTACCTCCCCATCTCCACTTACCAAACAGTACCACTTCTGAATTTCTTGCAGCACTACACATTAGCCACCAGGTTAGAAAAAAGGAAAGGTGCTAAAAGGCTTTCCTCCCACAAGAAACATTAACTTACTTGTTAAAATTTGTGCAGCGCTTGCTTACTTCTGTGTCCTGGTCTCTGTTTCTTATTTCAAAGCGAACTGGTCTGAAAAAGTGGCATCTTAAGTAGTTTCTGTTAAGGAGGATGCTACCGCTTACCTGCTATCCTTCGATTTCCCATGCACAGGCCAGCCTTGCATGCAGTGATGCCGCATTCAACAGGCAACATAGATTCAGGGCTGCTCTGAGGAAAAAAAAAGAATAAACAATCATGAAAGAAGGCAGATACACAGAGAATATTTATCCTATCACCTCAGCAGGTGAAAGGTGTTTTGAGTGCACTGCTTCTTTCATTATGCAGAAATACACCATCTTTCTTGCCCCACCAGGTTCCTTAACTGCACTAATTAGCTAGTGATTTTTACATCAAAGAAAAGTTATCTCAGAGGTGAGAATGCTACTCACATTTGTATTACATAATACTCAAATTTGTATTATACCAAAACGGAGTGTGTTATTAGTGATTAATACTCAACCATCTCCCAGGTTTAGAGGAAGACTGATACCTGTTGTGGAAGGAAATTGCTAAATGAACTGCAGGTGTAGCAAGGTAGTTAAATAAACCAGGCCCAGAAAGCTGCAGTTTTTCTAAAGGAAGGTTAATGGTTGGCCTGGAAAACAGGCACTAAATGAGAATAAGTGTACACATATATGTGACAATAAGAAAAAAGGCTGTCTTGCAAACTTCCTTTTATATGTCTGCACCAAAATACCTATGTTCCCTCTCTGATTCAACTGGCACAGAAATTTCCACAAAAAGTACAGTGTCTCCCCAAAAGACTGATGATCAGATATATATCCATGAAACATTTGTTTTTTCATAAAGGCAAGGGAAAGGAGGAAGCTTCATTTTAAACAGTTCATCTCTTTGAATGAAAGCAAACAGCCCCTGTTAAAAACTTCATATAGGTTATGCACATGAAGACTGGTTAAACCAAGAATAAAGGCTACTGAAGATAGTATAACCCCTTGTGTTATCTTACCAGGTGACCTAAAGTGCATATAAATGCTACAGTCATAGGCAACACCTTCTGGATCAGGGTGAAGCTTTTTACACCTCTTCATGGAGTCCTTGGCTGTGGCCCAAAACAGAGCTGCTCTAAGCACATTTTCTCCCCCTCCCCCCCCAGAAGCCTACAGCAAAATGTACACCATCATTGCCATGGGCCTTGAGTAAATGAGAGAAGGAAGGAAATAAGGTTTGGTAACATTTCTCCCCAAACCAGACATAGTGAACCAGACATAGTGAGGTCTGAGTGCTGGCTACACACATAAGCCAGCTTCAGTGGTGGAGCTACATCAGACTGTCTCCCAGTCCTGGATCCCTGGAACCACTTTGGAATCAGAATATACCTTCCTCCTCCAACATGGAAACAGTCTTGCCTGTGCTAAAATGGTTTGGTCTTACTCATTCCCTTTTATGAAATTCCTGCAAATTTTGGCAGAGGAGTTTTGGGTGTTAGGCATTTATTTAGAACATACCTTTTATGTATGTATCTCTATGCTATTGAGGTAAATGGGGAAGAAATGCAGCATTTAGCATTCACAAATGCTTCCTACTTTACCTTTTCTTTCTCGTTGCTCAGGTGTCTGAGGGCTTTGAGGGATATGCGTAGTAAGGAAATACAAGATATTAATTTGATTTCATCAGACCCACTGTGTTTTGAGCTGATACTGTGCTTATAGAAAGAAGTTGCTCTGTATAGGATAGGTTTTTGTCAAATCTTGTGGCGGCTTTTTTGTTGGTATTCTTATCCCAGACAAATCATATTCCCATCTATCACAATTTGGTGAATGCTTCGTGTACTTGCCAGGTTGTGTCAAAGTTTTGTCGTGCTTAGAGGTGCTGATGAAAACACATTTTCATTCTCTTTTTTATCACAGCAATTGCCCTTATTAAGCTATCCCTTTTTCGCAGTTAGTATGGAAGAAGGCAAAGAAAGAATTCTTCCCTCAGTCACTGACACCTCAGCTGTTTTGACTGCAGCAATTGAATCCAACAGATTTTTCATTCGAAAATGCAAGTGGAAGTTGTGTTTGGCAGAAAAGGGCATAGCCATTTTGAGACATGTGAGATCCATTCCCTTTTAGTCACAAATTCACAAGCTGTGGATGCTCCAATTTTCAAACATGCTTGTTACAGTTAGCTCAGATCCCAAGTGCTCTGGTGTATATAATTCCTGAGAAAGCAGTTCTTCTGGAAGATTGAGGGAACAGTTTGCTTTTGCCTCAATCCATTAACATTTTAATAAAATGGTCATCAAATATGATAACAATTTATCTTTAGGGAACTTTAGCTATTGTTAACCTTATTAAGTAACAACTTTATTTTTGCTGACATGTAGATTTTTCAATCCCTGTCAAGACTGATTCCATTTTTTAATTTTAATTTCATGTTCTGTTATGTTGTGTTCCTTTGCTGAAAGTGTGTTTTGTGAGTTTGGTTGGTTTGCTTTTGCAATGATTTTTCAATGCTTTCCATCTCTTAGAGTAAATATATGATCTCATCAGAAGTGGTTATTAAAAGTCTGCTCCTGTCTATCATTTTCATACAGGTAAATCTCCAGGTTTTCATATCCTGATTTCTCAAGCACTGTGTTACCTGAAAATTATTTCTGTCCCCTAAAATCAAAATTCAGAGAAGAACTGAAATTTGTTTAGCAGAAGCTATAATTATTCAAAGTTTCAGATGTCTTCCAAGATACCAGGGTTACCATTATTCAGTGTAATTAGTGCTTTCACCAATTTAGAAGACTGTACAAACATCATGGCTTCATGCTACTAGACAATGAGTGCTTTCTATGAGATGATAATGCCTTTGCCTCCTATAGATTTATCAGCCTCCTGCAGGTTCAGGATCCATGCTGGTCATATATAGGAAAGACTGAACCAGTTAAGAAAAAACAGCTTTCAGCCCCAATTCTCCAATGTGCAGGATGACTAGAAACCCCAGTCTATTACTGGAAGTGAACACAACCATTTTTTTTCAAGTCTTCAGAGATTTTAGATAAGGATTTACTTCATCCATTCTCTATACCCTCACATATCCATGTTATTACTAAGCTTGCAACAGAATGCTCTGGGAATCTTGCAAGAAGGAAAAGGCCAAATGTATGTTACGAGCTCAATAAGACTTGTTATACTTCAGGGTGCTTTCTGCATACACATCACGTTACTTCTACCTTCACTGACAACTACTGCTTTTAATTGCAGCAAATGGGGAAAAGAAAGAACCTTGTCTATGTCTCCACTGTAATCTCAAATGTCACTGCAATGTAAGGTGGGGATATTCAATCTACTTTTAAGTTAGTTCATACAGGAGGCAGGCTGACTGCAATTGTGCTGGACTTGGTATCAGCAAATTCACCTGCTTCCTCGACTCATTTACAGCCAGTTGAATACACTGCACTGGAGTCATGTCTACTACATGGCAGACTTGCTTTTCCTGGCTGGAAGTCTAGTGTCCATAGCAGTAGGCTATGCCCTCTGTGCTCTGTAGTGGAGCCTGTGGTGTAAACCAAGCAGGTCCTCTGTCATAACAATGAAAAAGGTAAAAAATCATGAATTTGATAACAAAATCACCTCTTTTACATGATTTTAAACTTTTTAGATGTATTAAATAATAATCCATGAATCAAAAGTGGAATGAACAAAAATAGTGAACAGGTTCCTTCCCAGGTTATAAGTAGAGATCAGTTTGAAAAGATTTATAGAGGTTTCTAGGATAAATAATTCACAGTAATAATGAAATTATTAAAAAGCCATAAACTGTGACAAATACACAGGAAGCTCATTCAAACACATTTCTTTCAAATCACTCTGCATGAATCACTGACCTTGTGGAAGATGGCCTCTTAAGTCACTATTAAAAATCTGAAGGCTGGGTTGGCATTCCTTCCTCCACCACAAAATATGTTTCTGGCATTAGGTCAGAATTGCTCTGTGGACTTCCTCATCCATCAGTGTAGGGTGAATAAAGTCTCTGCCCACACTTTTATAAGAAGATCAGTTCATTCATGTCACTAAGACCTGACCTAAAAAGCAATCTCTGAATGAAAAGCATCCGTGATAGTCCTAAAACCCCAAATTCAAACCTAAAATGTTTTTCTCTGAAAAGATTCCTGGAATTGTTTAGGTCTGAACATATGCCTGTTCCCTTCCAATCTTAGGAGGCAAGCCATGGGTCAGATTCCTGTCAGCCGTGAACTATGAAGAAATGCAAGCAATTTCTATAAGAAAGCTCCATGGGCTATCAAAACTGTCTATTTCAGTTCTATTATAAAATTACCAAAAATGAAGAGTCTTCAGGGTCCTCTGTACAAGGACAATTTACCAGACAGCCCTTCTCTTGGCAGCGCTGTTCCCTAGGAACATCCTCAAATGGAAGCTGTTGAGACTTGAGTGCTTGGCCTGCCTCAGGAGAGAGATGAGCGGAAGACCTCCCTGCCAATATGCTTCCAGCCGCAATTGCTAATTGTATTATTTGCTCTTTAAAATGCAATACCAATGAAGCTGTCCTCACCATCACAAGCAGGCAGAATCACCCACATCTACTTAATCTCCTACTTTATTGCCTATTGAAAAGAAAGGCAGTTTGCCCTAGCAGCATAAAACAGGCAGCTGTGAGACAGCAGCCATCCATTTCTACGCAGTATACAAGTTTGATCTTGTTTGGCTAATTATCCCATTAACCTGTACCTAAAGATCTGATTACTGTAGCTGTGGGTGACTGAATAAAGGGCAGCAGCGGTGGGCCTGGAGTGTGGGATCTGTGCTAACCTTCTCTGGTGTGTTTGTATCTGCCTGAGCCAAATAGACACTTAAGAGACCAGCAAAACTTAGGATTTTATCATCATCATGAACAAATAGGAATTTTTTTCTCTTTCTCTGTCTTCTTTTTTTTCCAAACTGAAAATAGGATTAGTGTTGACATTCAAATACCAAAGGCTTGAGTTCAAAACTAGTCACGATGTGCAAGCTTAACTTGAATGGCTTTGTGGCAGGGCACATTTGTCAATGCAACTGGAAAAACTCCTAGAGAAATAGAGGTTTACCTGTATAAAACCTGCCAGCATTTGCACTAGGGGCATGTGAATTGATCTCGTGCAAGAACACTACCGTCTAGCCTGTTCCCTTCAACCACACAAACCTTGACTTCATTCTTACTTGGACAAACAGTGATGGACATACAGCTTTCAGAATAACCCTGATGCCGATTGTACAGTAGAAGTTGCTCCAATCACGCACACAGAGGAACAGGAAATAAAACCACCATGTCTTTATTTTCACACCAAGTTCTACAAGGAACGTGGAAGACAGCACAGCTGCAAAATGCATGCACTAAAAGTCCCAGTGTATAAAAGATTCATAAACCTAACCAGCAGAAACCTAACAAAAAAAATAAGATAAGGAGACAAAGGAACTGTCTATGAAATTAATAGAGGGGAGTAATTATTTTGAGCAACACTAGAAATTATATAGAAGTAAAATAAGAAAAAAGAACTTATTGGAATCTTTATGTTTCTTAGGAATGGAAAGGTTGATGAACATCCAACATTACCTATAAGGACCTCTCAACAAGAAAAGAACAAGGCTGGTGGAAATGCACACTTGGGGTGTGCTTAAAGAAAAGATTTATAATCTTCCAGGAAAAATCTTCAACATCTGAAGAATCTGAAGAATATTTTGAGACAAGGCATGTGTTGGGGGAGGGGGGCATCGTTCCATCCCAACACACCCAGTCAGTTGCCAGCACCTACAATAAATGCTCGGAGTGACGCAGATATATTCCAGCCACTCCAGCCAATGAGCCAGCATCATTTGGAGCTCAGCTCAGATGCTTCTATACAAATGCCCGTAGCATGGGAAACAAACAAGAGGAATTAGAGATGTGTGCACAACTGCGGGAGTATGATATAGTAGGCATCACAGAAACATGGTGGGATGGCTCCTATGACTGGCGTGTTGGAATGGAAGGTTACAGGCTCTTTAGAAAAGACAGGCCTGGCCGGTGGGAAGGGGGAGTTGCTATTTATGTTAGGGATAGGCTGGAGAGTATGGAACTCTGTCTGGGGATGGGTGAGCAGTCGACAGAGTTTGTGGGTCAAGGTTAAAGGGAGAACAGCGATGACGGACATCACTGTGGGGATGTGTTACAGACCCCCTGATCAAGAGGAATCTGTGGATGAAGTGCTCTACAGACAGATAGGAACAGCCTCACGCTCACAGGCCCTTGTTCTCATAGGAGACTTCAACCACCCTGACATCTGTTGGAGTGAAGGTATGGCCCGGCACAAGCAATCCAGGAGGTTCCTCGATTGTGTGGAAGACAACTTCCTTCTGCAAGTAATAGAGGAGCTGACAAGGAGAGCTGCCATGCTTGACCTCGTGCTCACCAACAGGGAAGGGCTGGTTGGAAATGTGACGCTCCAGGGCAGCCTTGGTTGCAGTGACCACGAGATGGTCGAATTCGAGATCCTCAGGACAGTGAGAAGAGCATGCAGCAAGCTCACTGCCCTGGACTCCAAGAGAGCAGACTTTGGCCTCTTCAGGAGCCTGCTTAGTAAGGTTCCATGGGATACAGCCCTAGAGGGCAAGAGGGCCCAAGACTCTTGGTTGTTATTCAAGCATCACCTGCTACAAGCTCAGGAGTGTTGCATCCCAACTAGAAGGAAGTGCAGCAGGAGGGCCAGGAGACCTCCTTGGATGGATAAGGAGCTGCTCAGGAAAATTCAAAGGAAAAAAGAGGCTTATAGAAGGTGGAAGCAGGGACAGGTGGCCTGGGAAGAATACAGGGATGCTGTCCAGGAAGCTAGGGACCAGGTGAGGAAGGTTAAGGCCCAGTTAGAATTGAACTTGGCTAGGGATGTTAAGGATAATAGGAAGGGATTCTGTAGGTACATAGCGAGTAAAAGACAGACTAGGGACAATGTAGGCCCCCTGTGGAAGATATTGGAAGAACTGGCTACCCGGGATTTGGAGAAGGCTGAGGTTCTTAATGACTTCTTTGCCTCAGTCTTCACTGGCAAAGTCTCTGACCACACCACCCAAGTCTTGGAAGGCGAACGCAGGGACTGTGAGAATGAGGACCCTAGGCCCAATGTAGGAGAGGATCTGGTTCGAGACCATCTTAAAAACCTAAACGTACACAAGTCCATGGGACCTGACGACATCCATCCGCAGGTCCTGAAGGAGCTGGCGAATGAAGTTGCTGAGCCACTGGCCATCATATTTGAAAAATCATGGCAGTCAGGTGAAGTTCCCGACGACTGGAAAAAGGGAAATATAACCCCCATTTTCAAGAAAGGGAAAATGGATGACCCATAACAGACCAGTCAGTCTCACCTCTGTGCCTGGCAAACTCTTGGAGCAGATTCTCCTGGAAGGCATGCTAAGGCACATGAAAAACAAGGAGGTGGTTGGTGACAGCCAGCATGGCTTCACTAAGGGGAAATCCTGCCTGACCAATCTGGTGGCCTTCTATGATGGGGCTACGGAACTGATGGACAGGGGCAGAGCAGTTGACGTCATCTACCTGGACTTGTGCAAAGCGTTCGACACTGTCCCACACGACATCCTTGTCTCTAAATTGGAGAGACGTCAATTTGATGGGTGGAACACTCGGTGGATAAAGAACTGGCTGGATGGCCGCATGCAAAGAGTTGTGGTCAATGGCTCGATGTCCGGCTGGAGACCGGTAACGAGTGGTGTCCCTCAGGGATTGGTGTTGGGACCGGTCTTGTTCAACATCTTTATCGGTGACATGGACAGTGGGATTGAGTGCGCCCTCAGCAAGTTTGCCGATGACACCAAGCTGTGTGGTTCGGTTGATACGCTGGAGGGAAGGGATGCCATCCAGAGGGACCTTGACATGCTTGTGAGGTGGGCTGATGCCAACCTGATGAAGTTTAACTGTGCCAAGTGCAAGGTCCTACACCTGGGTTGGAGCAATCCCAGGCACAGCTACAGGTTGGGCAAAGAAGAGATCCAGAGCAGCCCTGCAGAGAAGGATTTGGGGGTGTTGGTTGATGAAAAAATGAACATGAGCCGGCTTCAGTGCACTCGCAGCCCAGAAAGCCAACTGTATCCTGGGCTACATCAAAAGAAGCATGACCAGCAGGTCGAAGGAGGTGATCCTGCCCCTCTACTCTGCTCTCGTGAGACCTCACTTGCAGTATTGTGTGCAGTTCTGGTGTCCTCAACATAAAAAGGACATGGAACTGTTGGAACAAGTCCAGAGGAGGGCCACGAGGATGATCAGGGGACTGGAGCACCTCCCGTATGAAGACAGGCTGAGAAAGTTGGGGCTGTTCAGCCTGGAGAAGAGAAGGCTGTGTGGAGACCTCATAGCAGCCTTCCAGTATCTGAAGGGGGCCTACAAGGATGCTGGGGAGGGACTCTTCATCAGGGACTGTAGTGACAGGACAAGGGGTAACGGGTTCAAACTTAAACAGGGGAAGTTTAGATTGGATCTAAGGAAGAAATTCTTTACTGAGAGGGTGGTGAGGCACTGGAATGGGTTGCCCAGGGAGGTTGTGAATGCTCCATCCTTGGCGGTGTTCAAGGCCAGGTTGGATGAGGCCTTGGGTGACATGGTTTAGTGTGGGGTGTCCCTGCCCATGGCAGGGGGGTTGGAACTAGATGATCTCAAGGTCCTTTCCAACCCTAACTATTCTATGATTCTATGATTCTGCTTCTCCAGGTAGAGTTCTCTATTGCAAAGGGTATTTATGTAGTCCATTCAAGAAGAGACAGAGATTATCACACCAAAACTTCACAAGTTGTTCTGGGAAGTACAGCATGGATATTTGGAATTCAGTGGAATTTTTCTTTTTTATCTGTCAGCCTGCAAAGATCAGATCATTTACCCTGTCCTATTCTTAAAAGCAGAGAATGAAATCGAGACAAAAAGCAGCCTTCTCCATGAAAAATGCTTTTCCTCCTTACATTGGGAAATATTTTATTTTCTTCCCAACTAGAGAACAGCAAGGACCCAGAAAGCTACACTCCAGCAAGCAGCTCTTTTTGTTAGACTTCTCTTCTGAATACCCTTTTGCATTAGTTTCCAGAAAACTTAGCAGTCAGTTTTTTGTTACTGGTATTCTCCCTATCTGTCCTCGTGTACAGGATATATGTGCATGAAAAGAATTTGCAAGACTAAAGCCAGAGTGGAGCCTGCTCAGAGATCTTTATATTGGTAATACTGGACAAAGGAGCAGTATAATTCCCTTCTATAGGATGAGAGTTATCTCCTGGTTGCCCAGCAACAGTTTGATTGACTGATTTTATTCTTCTGTTGATAATGTTAGGTGTAATTTCTGGGCAGTGTTTCTAATCTCACATGGTCACAGGTTGGTGATTTTCATTCTTCAGTTTCATTTCCTGTGCCTAGAGGCCACAGTGCTGGGCATGTGTTATATTACAAAACAGCTGAGAAACAGGATTCCACAAACAAAACCTCACCTGTTACACCTTTTATTGGGTGCTTTTGTTATGTGTGGTTGGGATACACACAGTGGTTTTCTATCAGCAGCAGTGATACAGCAACCACATATGACTACCGTTCCTGCCTGTCAGGGGCTTCGTGCAAATGCAGGGATCATATTTTCCACTCTCATACTCACCTTCTGTCCTTCGCTGATCATTGTTTGATATGTCAATGATAACCCTGATTTTTTCAGAACCTGCTATAGGAAGGACACCACTTTTCTCTATACATCTACCACTTTTCTCCTCCAGTGTTCACAGGTAAGTGCAGCTAAGTAGCTCTTGCTGTCAGTCCTGGAACTATCAAGCTCAGAGGCAGTGCTTTGTTAGGTGAAGACTTTTGTCTGGAAACCCTCACTTCGATATGCTTACAGATGCACATCTTCCATGAGCTTCAGAGGGTGATTTGAGAGGAGTTAATTTGGTGTAGATCTCAGTGATTCTTCAGGGACTTCAGTTGTGTGGATTTTAATTTATCTGAAAGTAAAGCGAACAAAAGAATGGCAATTTTAATTGTATCCATTGTGGGTGGTGACGTTTTGTGCTTTATTATTTTTATGTGAAGTGTTATTATGTGACTGACTGCTATGTCAACAGGCACTCCAAGTTTTCAAATAAAAATGCAGCAGAATATCCAGGTTTCAAGAGTACTTGTCTCTTTCTGTTTAGAAGCTGAAGAGACTGTCATATTGCACAGTGTACCAGGGAATATCACATCTTGGGATATGACATCATTTGACCTAACATCATAGAAGCTGAGTGGCATCATGCATGAGCCAGCACAAAATATTATATGGGAAATTCCGAGCAGTGCAGAGGTCCCTGGTCCTGTAAGTACTTAAATATGAATACAAATACTTAAATATGTATACAATAGACAATAGACTAGCAATGTTGCCAGGTTACTCAGCCATTGCTTTAATATGCAACTACTACAGTTTGTCATGTCATTCCTCCTTTATGATCAGCAAAAGAAAACATGGTATAGTTTGTAACACGCAAGCAATTCATGGACAGAATGAAAGTGAAGCGTTCTTGCTCATGCATTTGTATCTGACACTACCTTGGACTCTGCTGACCTGGGTAAACCAGAAGTGGGAATGATCTTTGTTTTTGTCTCCATCAAACTGTAATCCCTAATCAATAGAGTTTTGCTGAGCTGCAGTTTAGGCTCAGTCATTATCTGGTTTCTCTCTGGGACCAAACATGTCTTTAATATTTTTTTTCCAATTTAATATTGCTTGTTGGTGCAAGTACAGTAGTGCTTCCATGGAACAGCTCATACAACAGTTATGAAAACCATTAAAAAGCCCAGAAATATCCACCACAATGGGACAAGCCCTGCTTATGCTGAAGCTACTTGAAACGTTGATCTCAAGTGAATGAAGGTTGCTATTGTGAAGCAGCAAATTCCTGCAAGAAATCAGCATGCCACATTGTGCCCAGGTGCTCACCATGTAGCCTTCCGTATCCAGGTCCCCTCTATTCTTTCCTAGGCTCATGGTAAGGGCTGCGGAAACAAGCTTGGGATGCCCCACACCTTCCTTTCCCCATTCATTCTCCAAACACCTTCTTAATTTACACACTTTTGCATCCTATAATGTCATGGGGCAATCACAGATAAAGAGACTCATTCTCATTTACCTGGAGACTTTTTCTAGGCTTTCCAGCCCAAAGCCAAACTGTTAGATATTTCAAACAATTTAAAAAAAAACCATCTTGATGGAATATGGGGTTTGGTTCAAATTGTGAGGCATCTTGGGTAAATGTTTGCATTTCCATACCCACCATGTAAAATACCCCGCACAGTTCACTAATGAAGTAACAATATATTTAATGCTTTAGGAGCTGACAACAGGCATGCTATTATGCTGGGAGCTGGTACTGAACCATGTAAGCAGACACCAGTATGTGCAGCTTCGGACAATTTTCTGCTTAACGGTATAGGCAACTGATCTGTTGGACATCTTCAAGTTTTCATCTCTTTGGACCTGGGCCATTGGGTTCAGGTAGCCTTGTTAAAAAGGGATTTGCAGGTCTTTGCGGTGCTACAACCCTGCCAAGCTGGAAGCTACAGACAAGGTCAGTGTCTAGGACTCTCTTGTATTAAATGAGCAAGTAAGCTTATATGCATTGCAGATTCCCTGCCCATGAGATCTCTTGTCTAAAGCAATCTGCTGAAAGGTGATAGGTTTGAAGTGTAGGTTAGACAACATGCATATGGCAGAGGGTTTGTAATATTCTAAATAGCATCCACTGTGTTTTCTTGGGTCAACATACAAAGGATGTTGGTAAATCAATAGTTTAATCCACGTGTGACAAGACAATTCATCAAACCTCTTACAGAAACGCTTCTCTATGAGACAAAGCAAGTTTGCAGTGTTGCTGGCAGAAGCCATTTTGCACCACGTGGCATAATGCAGTTATAGCCAGTGAGAGGTGCCTACAACCTAGCCTTTCTATGCTGAGGGTAGATGAGCTGGGCAATCCTAGTATTTGGGCTTGGAAAACACTATTTAGCACACAGTGACTTCTTGTATTATAATACGTACATAGAAGAGGTGGAAATAATGACTGTGTGTTCAACCTTATTTACAAAGGGGAATTTGCTTTGCTTTTGGTTGAAGAATAGGAGCTATTGCTCCCTGGGCATTACAAAGACACAACTCATGGCAGCTCTTTCAAAGGCATGGGTAGGATGCAGTTACAAGAAAAGCGAGGGATATAGCTATGTGACAGTGACACCTACAACAGAGAGGAAAAGAATGGGGTACTTATATTTCACCATTTAATAACTTTGTGTGAATCAAGGGCAGCATCCGCAAAGCCTGGGTCCCTCCAGTTCAGTCCAGAGCAGCATATTCAGACATTAACTTCCCTCAGCTTCTGAAATCAAAGGCAACAATAGGTACATGAATATATTAGCAAACGTGTGTGATCACAAGCATAAGGCCTGCAGGTTTGAATGATTCAGGCAGGAACTTTGCAGGCGTACATCTCCACATATCAAATAGAGGTGCCCTTCTAAATTCCCAGATTCAAAAATGTGCTTAGAGCCCCCACCAGAATACATATATTAAATGTAAAAGTTCTTTGACCTAAAGTCTGAATAAAGCAAACGAAATTAAAGCCAAAGGAAAAGAACAGTAGAGGAAAAGAACCCTATCCCTTGCAAAAATTTGTACAGTCAGATAGAGGCCAAAGATTTTATTCTGAAACAAGCCTATGTAATATAACTGAATGAGAATTCTTGAAAACAATTGAGTGCATGTCAAAATAGGGTTATGCCTTGTGCACATGTAGAATATTCTTGTTATAAAATGGTTGCTATAACACAATAGTGAGCAACTTTTTTTTTTGCAAGGCCATTAGAGCCTTACAGATACTTTAAACCCACGTATAATTGCTCACAGGCTAAGAGCTTCTATTCATATTACTTAAATGCCTTGCTTTAGCTGAAGACAATTGAAATGAGTACAGTGTGCAAGAAGATAGAGTGAATGAGCTATAACCTTTCTTCACTAAAGCAGGTACCAAAAGATACCAGTCTTGTTTCACTCTGTGGATAATGAACACAGTTTAGTCTCTCATTTCACTTACCTTCCAGGCTATGTGTCATTGTGTAAAGGCTGGTTTTTTTGCATTTTTCTTGTTCTTTTTTTTTTTTTCACTTTTTCACTTAGAGAGACTCTACGGATGAGAAGGAGGGAAGTCCATCTAAAAGAATGCCTTGTTCTTGGCTTCTCCTGCTTCAGCTTTTTAACTGGAACAAAAGTATAGTCATTTCAGCATCAGTGACTCCAAGAGAGCACCCAGTGAAACGACAGATGACATTTTACATACTGGCCTCAGACACAAGTAACTCCCGAGAATGTTCCTGTGGTACAATTCTTCACCACCTCCCCACTACCATGGTCACCTTATAACATGGTTTGTGAAAGAGTCATATCACTCCTGAGAAAAAGGACAGCACCTACAGAGAAGTAAAAACAAAAGCAAAGCTCCATCAGTAGTGACCAGAGGAAAACACTTTCAAGAGTGTGTGAAACAGCAGAGAGCAGAAGGGGACACAAAACAAGTAGTAACCTGTGTCTCTCTAATAGCTATGGAGAAGTAGGTCTTCTTTTTTTTTTTTTTTTGGGGGGGGGGTAAAATAACTCCTGAAAGTATTTTTCCTTCTTCAGGTTGTGGTAATCCTAAATAGAAATTCACTGATTTTCCACTGAGTTTGTTAAGCTGAGCAGATTTTTTTCCTTTCCTTGAGCCCTAAATGTGATGCACCTATTCAGCCCCAATGCCTTCCATCTCTAGAAGCAGCTACTCTTATCATGGGATGTGATAGAAGCCAAGGTCATTAGCAGTGAAAGCTTGTGCGTTTGCATTCCTTCACGTGTGTCCCTCCAGCTCCTGCAGTTTCCTTTCCTGGCAGCAGCTGCTCATGCTCTTCATCCTGCTTTTAAATGCAGTAAGGAATAGGGAAGTGACAGTAGTACTGAGTGAACAGCAATGGTGTAATCTTGCAAATGAGCCATCACAACATGTCCAGCTATCATGTTCTGTGTAGCTTTATGTTTGATATGTCACATCTAACAAACAAATACCTAGCCTGGCAAATACCTAGAAACACCTAGAAACTTCTACTGCTATGTCAAACTTGCTTGAAATAAGCAAAAGTTGAGAAAGAGATACACTAACAGATACACAGATGGGTCATGGTCCTATATATTCTGTTTATAGAGAAACATCCATAAAACCGGTATTATTGTGGAGCTGTTGAAAGGCACTGGGATGGTTAAAGAAATTCAGTTGGGCAGACCCAAGTCCAGCTTTCCATACACGTCAGTGTAGCAGCTTGATCAATGTCAACATTAGAGGCAGCTCAGCATCCTGTGCAGTTCGTGTCTTCCTGACTCACTCTGAAAGAGAGTACAAGACATGGCAGGTTTTTCTCCAGTAGGCTACAGCTGAGACAACCTTCTCCACTCTCCGAAATAACCTCATCCCAGACTCTTCAGATGAGTTGGGGGCAATCTGAAGTAATGCTTCGTAGAGGGCTGGGCTGACCTGAAATCTGCGGTGTGTACCTGTATGATCCACCAGCAATGATTCACCCCACTCTGCCAGTTGCAGCTTATGCTTCACCTCTGAGGAGGAGGTGCTACAGATAAGGCTTCAGGACAAGATAGGATCTAACTCTGGACTTTTTTCAGCCTAAATAATGCAGTCTGTGTGATGCCCAGGTTCTCTACACACACTCCTGTAGTCTTTCAAACAAGTACTCTTCTAAAGATACAGCTTTTCTTAGCCTGTGAAACGCATAATACACACTGGAGAGCAAGTGGGGGGAAAAAAGACTATCTCTTTAGGAGGTAAAGCTGCACTGCCAGGTTTCTGGAAGTTGATGCCTAAGTTCTCTACACATACTTCTCAAATCTTTCAAACAAGTGCTCCTCTAAAGACTCAGTTTTCAAGATGGTGGCTTTGTAACACTTAGGATAAAATAGAATACTTAAGTTGGAAGAGACTTCCAGCGGTCATCACTGCCTCAGAGTGAATTTCACATGAAAGATGCAGTTTCCACGATAATGAAATCTTTTTAGATTATTTTGTTCTTTTTTTTAACAGATTTTTCTCTTTCCCTCCCTACCCCCCAGTCACAGTTATCATCATTAAAGACTTTCTGTTGCTCGGGCTATTTCCAAATCTGAATTCCTCAAATTGCTGGACTGGCCTAAGCTATTCATTCTGAAACAGTTCCAGCTTAAACTGGAATTGCATTTTAGTGGCACATGGCTTCCCAGGAGCCCATGCCTCCTGTGATGTCCCACAGCCTCGTACTTCAGGGAATTTGCCATGGGCACAGTGCAGCAAGAGGGCCAGGAGACCTCCTTGGATGGATAAGGAGCTGCTGAGGAAAATTCAAAGGAAAAAAGAGGCTTATAGAAGGTGGAAGCAGGGACAGGCGGCCTGGGAAGAATACAGGGATGCTGTCCAGGAAGCTAGGGACCAGGTGAGGAAGGCTAAGGCCCAGTTAGAATTGAACTTGGCTAGGGATGTTAAGGATAACAGGAAGGGATTCTATAGGTACGTAGCGAGTAAAAGACAGACTAAGGACAACGTAGGCCCCCTTCGGAAGATATCGGGAGAACTGGCTACCCGGGATTTGGAGAAGGCTGAGGTTCTTAATGACTTCTTTGCCTCAGTCTTCACTGGCAAAGTCTCTGACCGCACCACCCAAGTCTTGGAAGGCGAACACAGGGACTGTGAGAATGAGGACCCTAGGCCCAATGTAGGAGAGGATCTGGTTCGAGACCATCTTAAAAACCTAAACGTACACAAGTCCATGGGACCTGACTACATCCATCCGCAGGTCCTGAAGGAGCTGGCGAATGAAGTTGCTAAGCCACTGGCCATCATATTTGAAAAATCATGGCAGTCAGGTGAAGTTCCCGATGACTGGAAAAAGGGAAATATAATGCAAATTTTCAAGAAGGGAAAATGGACGACCCAGGGAATTACAGACCAGTCAGTCTCACCTCTGTGCCTGGCAAACTCTTGGAGCAGATTCTCCTGGAAGGCATGCTAAGGCACATGAAAAACAAGGAGGTGGTTGGTGACAGCCAGCATGGCTTCACTAAGGGGAAATCCTGCCTGACCAATCTGGTGGCCTTCTATGATGGGACTACGAAACTGACGGACAGGGGCAGAGCAGTTGACATCATCTACCTGGACTTGTGCAAAGCCTTCGACACTGTCCCACATGACATCCTTGTCTCTAAATTGGAGAGACATCAATTTGATGGGTGGAACACTCGGTGGATAAAGAACTGGCTGGATGGCCGCACGCAAAGAGTTGTGGTCAATGGCTCGATGTCCGGCTGGAGACCGGTAACAAGTGGTGTCCCTCAGGGATTGGTGTTGGGACCGGTCTTGTTCAACATCTTTATCGGTGACATGGACAGTGGGATTGAGTGCGCCCTCAGCAAGTTTGCCGATGACACCAAGCTGTGTGGTTTGGTTGATACGCTGGAGGGAAGGGAATGCCATCCAGAGGGACCCCGACACGCTTGTGAGGTGGGCTGATGCCAACCTGATGAAGTTTAACCATGCCAAGTGCAAGGTCCTACACCTGGGTCGGAGCAATCCCAGGCATAGCTACAGGTTGGGCAGAGAAGAGATCCAGAGCAGCCCTGCAGAGAAGGTCTTGGGGGTGTTGGTTGATGAAAGAATGAACATGAGCTGGCTTCAGTGTGCGCTCGCAGCCCAGAAAGCCAACTGTATCCTGGGCTGCATCAAAAGAAGCATGACCAGCAGGTCGAAGGAGGTGATCCTGCCCCTCTACTCTGCTCTCGTGAGACCTCACTTGCAGTATTGTGTGCAGTTCTGGTGTCCTCAACATAAAAAGGACATGGAACTGTTGGAACAAGCCCAGAGGAGGGCCACGAGGATGATCAGGGGACTGGAGCACCTCCCGTATGGAGACAGGCTGAGAAAGTTGGGGCTGTTCAGCCTGGAGAAGAGAAGGCTGTGTGGAGACCTCATAGCAGCCTTCCAGTATCTGAAGGGGGCCTACAAGGATGCTGGGGAGGGACTATTCATTAGGGACTGTAGTGACAGGACAAGGGGTAACGGGTTCAAACTTAAACAGGGGAAGTTTAGATTGGATCTAAGGAAGAAATTCTTTACTGAGAGAGTGGTGAGGCACTGGAATGGGTTGCCCAGGGAGGTTGTGAATGCTCCATCCTTGGCAGTGTTCAAGGCCAGGTTGGATGAGGCCTTGGGTGACATGGTTTAGTGTGAGGTGTCCCTGCCCATGGCAGAGGGGTTGGAACTAGATGATCTCAAGGTCCTTTCCAACCCTAACTATTCTATGATTCTATGATTCTATAGATGTGTTATGAGAGTTAATTAAGACTTTGTGGGAAAAGGAGGAGTGTTGTGGTCCCCATCTTCAACTTCTCTGTACCATGATCAGAAAACACTTTTCTGGTGACCCAGTGTGTTTTGGGTCAGTTTCATTTATCTCTTAGCTTGCTTCATGGTGATATAAAAGGTGCCCCAAATGCCCATTTCCATGGTAACCCTTTTGGGCTTTTGATTTCCCAAAATCTCAAATCTTTTGTTCTCAATTTTCAAAAATCATAAATATTAATATTGGATTTTTTTTGTGGGGGTTATAAATTCCTTTTCTTTTCTGCAATTCTAACTACCTGTAATGCTTTCTTGCTGTCTTCCCATATATATGCCTCTCTGTAGTTACATATGATATAAGATTTTTCCCACGTGAATTATCACTAGGACCTAATCCCAGATCCCAAAGTCCCATAGTAAAGATCTGTTCTCTACAAGCTGACACAACAGTAGGCAATTCATTGAGCACAGGCAGACACATCTTTTCCATGAACACATTTAGCATCATTGCTAAAACTGTCTCAGCAGCAATTTCAGCTAATAAGAAAATGAAGTTAGCGCAAAGCTTCTGAAAATAAATCCTGTGGAAGACGTCTCTCTGCTTTAATAGAGATTGAATGCAGTCCATTTCTCTTTACCCGTGTCCCAAACAACACATCAAAACAACGTTTAGCAAGTAAGCTACATTTCACAACGCACTAGCATCACAGATGGATGTAAAGTAAGTTGCTTGGCAGCATAAATGCCCTGGAGAGAGGAAAGTTGGTTGGTGTTTTGTTGTTGATTTTTTTGCCTTTTCTTTTCTGTCCAGCCTGTTTTCTCCCACTACTTTAGAATTGCCCAAGATAATTCCATTATCTCATTTGTGTCTCTGGTGGCTGTTAACCCTCTACGCTGCTTAAGAGGTGCTGCCACCAGAAGAAGCCATTCCCCCTGCTGTTTGAATTCAGGTTGCAGAATAGCTGGGCAGCACTGCTGTTAATTCCCAGCATATCCTGCCTAAGTAAGACTCAAACACCATGAAATCATAGGTGTGAGAGGTGCTTTAAAAAGCAGGTACTCCAGGTTCTGTTTAACCAAGCAAGGAGGAGAGATGTGGAGAGACATCATCCAGAGCAAGTCATCTATTCAGTGATTTTTCCCGATTTTCCAATTTGCTTAATAGTCTCAAAGACATTATTTTCTCAAGTGCACTGGTGGCTGAATGGCATGTGGAAAATGTTATTTTACTTGAGATTTTCCCTTCAAATGATGGGCTCCACAATGTAGGTCTTGCTAAGTTCTCCCTGTGCTTCTTGGGAGGACTAAACGCAGGCCGGGTCCCACCATCTGCAACGTGGCCCGTGGGGATCCATCGCAGAAAATTTGGCCCATGAAACTCCATTTCAAATTTCCCAGCTTCTCTGCCCAAGAATATTAGAAACGTGGCACTTGAAATGTGTTTTCCTGAAACATTTGGTCTAGTCAAGCGCCTTCGCACAATGTATGTGGCAAGCAGATGCAACGGGGTCACAAACACTCCTGAGACAAATGCTTAACGATTCGGCAGAGGATGTGTGGATTTTTTTGTTGTTGCCTGCTGCTAGACAACTTCGTACGCTGCTGGTAATTGCTGTATCTGGGGTCTTTTTGTTTGTATGCTTATGCCTTACCCAGTAGCTTTGTTCATGGCAATAAAAATATTCCGAACAGCTTGGAAAACTTCCTTTGCTCTGACTTGAAAAGGCTGAATTCAGTTCTTCGGGAACTCAGTGGGAGCTGGAGCTGGATTAAGCTCTGTGGTAAAATTTTTACCTCTTACCATGCTGCTGCTGCGGCAGGTGCTGAATTTCCTCTTACTGATCGGTTAATTTATCCTTTTATGGTAATGATGTACCAAAATCCCCTAAATTTCTTCCCTTATGCAGGGTTTCCCTGAGCTCCAGCAACAGGAGGTACTCAGCCAGCTCAGTGCCCCAAAGCTTCAGCTTTCCAGGATTTGTCCTGCACCAACAAGTTCTCTGTGTCAGTCAAGGAAATTTGCAATACTTCTTACTCCTTTTTCACATACTCCATCTCTGGAGTATGCCTATATGCTTATTCTTCCCCCAGAGTATCTAGCCTATCCAAATCACAGTTCTGAGTAGAACTGGAAACAAGGACAGGCACATCCTCTTACAGCTTGAGGGAGGAGAGGAGAGACAAGGACTTTACAGGTAAAGTTTTTGGTTTAAATCTGAAAAAGAAATGGTGTATTTACCTTAACTAGTATCCATTTACAGTTTGAAACATAGGTACAGTTATTCCCAGGATGTAACTTGATAGACATTAGCTAAAAAGAAATAGAAAAATAGCATGTCTTCCTTCATAAAGAGATCTGCCAGTCTTTGTTGTCCTGTCTTTCTTTGGTGCCCTTCAAAACCATTATTTTGGTATCTTGGAAGATTTTAAACAAAACTTTAGATCTAGTCCTATAAATCATGACAAAACAATTAAAAGAAAAAAGAAAAGTGCACATGTTCCCAAGTTTTGCTATTTTCCCACCACTGGAGAAAGGATTTTTTAAACAAGCTTTCCATAATCTTTTGAATGCTCAAATACCACAGGGCTGAAACAGAAGCTGTAAGCAGCCACCATGCCTCACAGTATAGTGAAAATGTTCTGTTCAAACTAAAAAACACCAAACCCCTCCAAACTCCACTCAAAACAAAACAGCAAAGGCAGTTTTCTTCTGTGTTACTGTAAATTAATTTTAGAGGTGGACACATCTCTAACTCAGCTACAGACAAACCCAGGAGCATAAAGCTCAAAATAAATCTGGGTCATTGTATCCAGACCACCATGGTAGCTGGCAAACAGGTAATAACTGATAAGTTAGCAACGTCCACAGAACATCCATTCCATATGTCCCCTATCTCACAATGTATTTCCCCTTACTCTGCACCTCTTTACATCCTGCACTGATGCACCACAGATATTTCTAACACCTTAGGTCCCTGTGACAGGCATAAAAGTTGTTTGGTTTTTTTTAAATATATTCTTAAATAACATAGTTTGGGTTAAAATTTTCACCCATAAATTTGAGCCTCATTTATGGAACCTCTCACAAATCCTTCTCATTTATTGAAAGACAAATTCTAGTTAAAGATCTGTCAAGAAAGGACATTCAAATAGAGCAACTCACCTAAAACATGACCCAAATCTGAATCTCTATGTTCACCAATTCCTGGCAATTCCGGTTTAGTCTGGAACTAAGAAACAGAAGCAAACAAATACATAAATACATGCCACTTTTTTCTGAATGCATTCATGCTGGACAAAAGTGAAGAAATGCAAAAGATATGGTCTTGTTTTTCATTTTAGGAAGAATTAGTTTATTTAAGATGATCATTCAGCTAATCTAATGTGTTGCCAATACTTGTTATTTGATACCAAGGCAATAAAAAGACTCCATAGAGCAATTCAGATGATTGCAAATAATAGGGAGGTAGGTCCTAGACACCCATATTGCCTCCTAAATCATAACAGTTCCTACATTGTTTAAAATACAAATCACACAGACTGGTTTAAATCCAGCTTTAATTCTCAGTCTAATGATTACATTGGTCAATTTCCAAGGCCACAGCTGAAGGCCATGAGAACTTTTAAAATATTTTCCCACCCATATATATACTGTCCCAAGCAGTGAAAAAAAGAAAAAAAAAAAAAGAAATTAAAAGGCAAGCAACCAAGAAAGAAAAAGAACAAAAACCATGCAGGCAGCACAGTAGTGAAATAGAACTTTCGACATGGAGTTGCTGCAAATGAGCTTCAAAATCACCAGGAGATATTACGATCTTCATTCAGCATCCCGTCAAATTCTCAGAGCTGTTTTGGAAGGTGGAAGGGGCCGCATATAGCGCCTTGGACCTCTTTACTATGGGTTTGAGGAGTTTCAGGTTTCTTTCCTTATTTTATTTGCTTTCCTGTGTGAAACAGATTGTCATAGAAAATTATTTCAAGACCTTTCCCTTCACTTTCCTGTGCAGAGCTACAACAGAGTACTATTAGCATCTGGTTCTGCATATGCTTAGAAGCCCATTCATTTCCAGCCACTTTCAGAATTAGGGCCCTGACATGTAATAATTCACTACAAATTCTGATATGCATTGGTTTTGTTCTTAAAATTTCAAAATACCCAAAAATCTCTGCAAGCCTCTTGGGAGAATAACTTTCTGGGGAATCATGACATTCTTCATAGCATTCTGATAAAGAAGCAGTATGACAAATGCTTGGTCTTATAAAAAAGCTGGATAATATCAAAATAAAAATATGAATACAAATTTACGAGCTGTATTAGTCATAATTAACCAGTCAGGAGAAATGTCAGTGTATACAGATCTGCCATGTGAAAAGTACTGAATATTTTAGCAATTCTTTCAGAAGGTACTGAACTTTTCTTGCAATCAATTATTCATCCCTAAAACTTTCCTTTCCTTATTTCCTCCTCAAATTATTGCAGAACTTTCTTCGCCTCGGTAAGATCAGGGGTGTAATCACATCCTTGTATACAGTACACAGACAAAAACACATACCCATAAAAAAAAACCTGCAACAGATACCACCCCCAGCTTTCCCCAGTTGTACATTTGATGCTTGCTGGTGCCATTAAGCAAACACAAAACAACAGCAAGCGCATTCTGTTGAAATGTTTAGCTAAATGGAACCAAAACAGTCACAGTTCACAATTTCATAAATACATTAATTAGAAGTGTCTCCAAATAGCATGTGATTTTGAATTATTAACATAAAACACTGCATTATAAATGACTGCAAATTGCATTCCTTAGTGCTCTCCATGCTTAATTTATTATGCCGTAGGAAAATTTGCAAATTACTTCACTGTTTTATATTTAATGGATAGTTTTATATGTATATTGTTTCATTAAGATAAAATTAAACCACAGTGTACATATTATATGCCTTTCCAGTGACATAAATGTCACTAGAGACCCTCAGACTTTGTCAGAAGGGGAACGTGCTTCTGTCATCCCCTAGATTTAATAACGAAGTGAAGATCGGGTTTGAGTTTCTGCCCTTTCTGTGCCCATCCACAATTGCTCTTCCCAGCCAACCCATTTCCGAGGTTTGCGAAGGGCACTGCAGAAAAGTTTCCTGCCATTTGAAAGTACAAAGAGGGGTGGTGGAGCAGCCCTCCCCTCTCTGCCTTTGCGGTTCGAGGGCAAAGGGGTCTTTTCAGCAGTGGCCTCTGCTGCTAGGGCAATGCAGTCATCACATCACCCATGTTTTGTAGGTGAGAAAGAAGGTAGCAAGCCAGGTGAGCCTGCTGCCTCAAATCCCACAAGTGAAAATACCTGTGGAGTACTGCTTCAGTCTCCCAGGAAGAAGAAAATAAGTTTGGCATGGGCTGGTGTAGTACACTGCCAAGTTATCTGCTGTCACATCTTCCTGCAGTAAGGAAAGGCTGGAAATAAAATATATTAGGAAATCCTGGTGAGGCTAGGTGAGAATAGATGTCTGGAGAAACACCAGGGAGAGGGGGTGAAGGACATAGCATTCAAAAGGAAAATCCATTAAAAATTTAACTATAAAGACATTCATCTTGGGCAACTTCTTTGTATGTTGTCTGTTCCTAGCCATTTGTCCTCTTTATGTGTAAATTCCTCATAAGAGGAATTGCCTCTAACTATGTGCTTGTAGAGTGCATATTACAATGGGGACTCAACTTCCCTGAAAACCTGAAATGCAAATAGAGCATAAATAATACATCTTATTTATGATACATAAAAAAATAACATTGGGCCATGAAGAGGCATTTTGGACATGTTTAAATAGGCTGTCCAATTCCCTGTTTTCTGAGGACTAATAATATCACTTTGATGGATGTGATAGATGTTTCTTAGAACTCACTGTCAGGCACTTTTATAAGAGAGAAAATATGCTGGTTACCTGTTTGCACAGGTTCCAGGTAGTTTTCAGATGTCTTTTTGTTTAATAAAAATATAGCACAACAAAATACTGCAGGATGGATAGGAGGAGGAAAGATGGCATATTTGGGCAAAGCTATAAATTCTGTTTTATGTTAAAATTGTATTAATGAAATTGAAGCTACAAGAAGATGCACACGGGAGAGAGAGACAGCCCTCTAAGCTATTCTTTTCAAGTAATGAAGATGAGACTGTCAGAGATTGAGGTGTCAAAACTGGAAGTGCTGGAACAAATTCACAAATTAAAGAGCAACAAGTCACCATGACCAGATGGCATACATCTGAGAGCTCTGAAGGAACTTAAGAATTAAGTGGTTGAGCTGCTAACAGAAAAATATGCAGCCTTTCATTAAACTGCTATCATGCCAGAGGACAGGAGGTAACAAATACCTCGTCTCACAAAATCTGGAAGGTGTGTTCCTGCGAGCTTGATTAAAGCTGTAGATTGCTTTTCTCTTTTAATCATCCTGGCTTCAGAGAGAAGTTCAGCAGATCCAGCAAAAACAGCTAGCCTCAGCCGATTGGGAGCCCCCAACGAAGGCGAGCGCAAGGGGTTTGCTGATTCAGCATACAGTGGTGACCATTAACCTGAATATGGCTGGAGGGCCTTCCAAGGGCTGACTTAAGTGATAATTAAAAAACAACTGCCCTAATTACCCCCTGCCTTCCCAAACATCCACAAGTACCTATCTCTGGCAGTATTTTCAGAATTGGTTAACTCTTTCCTTGGAACATTTATGAATGGGATGAGAGGGCAAAGCTATTGCCTCACTAACCCCGAAGTTTCCTTCTTCCTTTATGTCCTACTTGCATTTCCTTATGATCCAGATAAGAAGCTTTCTGTGGGAGCATACAGAGGAGGCGCGGAGAGTTAAAAATTAGCTCGACATCTACCTGTGCAGCACAAACCATGTACTTTTATCATTGCATCGATTTTAAGGTGAGTGTTCAATCGTCTAGTCCTGTGGTGCACAGCTGCTGTGCTGTTACCTAGTGTGCACGCAAGCACACAGCCCAGCTGATGGGTTGAAACAGTGCAGACATGTCCCCACAGCCTCAGGTGCACCTTGCATTTGCAGATTAGCAGTGCAGGGCACCAGCAGCACATTCGTGCCTTTTCCTGCCATGTAGGAGTGGAGAACCTTACCTCCACAAAAGCTAGGCTGACAGATACAGGCATCTTTGATCCCATCTTCTGGGGGTTACAGAGCAGAGAGGTTTTGCACTATTGTGCTCATATCAGATTGAATAAAGTATATCTTCCTTCTAGATACTTAGCCTGGGACAGACAATGTTAGGATTTAGGAAAGTCATCTCTACCAGTGAAGGTCTCTGCCAGTCACTGGCACTACTAAAAAATATATGCCTCAATTCTAAATTAAATACACCTAGCTTTCATGCTCAGCCACTTGTTCTTGTTGCATTCTTATGGTTAATGAAAGCCCTCAGGAACCAAGTTACTACTTTGAAGATTACAAACAGATTTCAGACTATCAAAGCAAGAGCTGTGGGGGAACAATTTAGACACCAAAAAAAAAAAACATTTGGAGATTTAATTGAAAAAAAAACCAAACCAGAAAAAAGATCAGGTCCTTCTTCAACAGCCAAATCAACCCACGCCTTGTAAGAGCTTTCATTTCCAACAACTAGAGACTCTCCTACCATTTCAAAATATTCAGAATTGGAGAACTGTTATCTAGGATGCACAGAACAGGAGGGGAAATAACTGCTTGAGAATAACCATCCGCTTGGCACTTCAGACATGTATTTCCAACATATAAGAGTGAGACTCATGTCACTGCTTTGAGTGAACGCCTGAAGCTATTATTTGGGGTGAAAAAGGCTCTCTTTCTAGTTAGGATGAGAAGTTCTATCCATGTTGAAAATAAAATATACACATATGCAGGAGGTTTTAAAAATACTTTTTTTTCCCCACAGATTAAATAGTTTGTAAGAGAAAACTCCTGGCCATGAACAGTCTTGCTTGCTTAAGGGCTTCACAGCTCCCTGAAGTGACTTTCCTTGCCGCAGAGGATAGCTGTAAAGCAGACGTTGAGAACCCCTGATTTAGATGCATGGGCTGAGGCCAGCTCTTACCTTGCCAGTATTGTTCAGCCTAGCAGTCAGGCTGGACATACAAATGCTTATGGACTCCTTGCCAAATGCAGTGAGCATGAAATGTGGGGCTTTTTTTCTCTGAGGTGGGTGGTCTAGAAAGTGAAACCTCTTCTTCCAAAGATGCAACAGAGGAACGATGGCTACATCAGCTATACATAACAACAGCTCTTGGACTGTGATTTGATTCTATCTAACCTGGATCATCATCCTAGCTAGAGTTGATGGAGTGGCGCAAAGAAGAAGAAGGACTGTTGCTGCCTTCTGATAACTGTTGCTAAACCTTGTTTCTCCTTCTCAAGCATATATACTCACATTTTAAAGGAAAATATGGGCATTTCTTCGGTTGGGGGGAAGAATAACAGCGACTGGTTTAAACTTTGGCTTCACTTCTTGTTATTTCTAACACATACATCTGTGAGTAAAGATCATAACATGAGCAGAAGTCCTAGCAGGATGGATGGGCTGGCGTAGACCATCATCTTTCATGTTTTCTCCCTCTGATGGATCTGCTGGAAAAATGGCATACTTTTTATTATGTCCCAAAAGTTCTCACTTTCATTATTAGCAAAGGATCATTTCACCATTGTCATTGCCTCGGTTTCAACCTTCAGAAAGGTAAGTTCTAGTAGATACATCCAAGTGCTCTGGGTGGTCAAAGCCACTCAGTCTTCTCCTGGAATGGGCAATCCTAAGTTATAGGTCATGATGGAAAGTCCCACCATGAGTGACTCTTGTATTTTCAAAATCTGCTGGAGGAACTTCAAGCAGATGTTCTCGCAGAAAAGTGAAAAACAGGATATGTGTGGGAGTCCTCGCTGGGAAGAATGGTGGCAGTCCTGCGGATTAAGTAATGGCCATAGGACTCACACTCAGCAGAAATCTACAGTTTGAAAATAGCTAACCCTCCCAACATATTCCCTGTACATTCTTTTCATGGCAGTCACTTCCTTATCCTAAATCGGGCGATAAATATGGACAAATTCACAACTTGCTCTAGTGACATTTAACCTAGAAATACAAGCCATTTTTCATGTTTTATCACAAACGAATTCCACTCATGGTTACGAAAACCCAAGTTTTCCCATGCTTGACTCAAATCAAGGCATATGCCAACATTTTTGCAATCCCTAGGCTGGTGTAGTGCAGCTTATTCTTCATGAAGCTATCACTGGAAAACTCCACATGGTTCAGAAAATTGATGTGCATCTCTTAAATGATCTCCAGTGGCCACTGGCTGCTGCCAAAAAAAGCTTCTGGTGCTAAGACTGCTACCTTTCTCCATAGCTGAGAACCCACCCTGCAAAGACATGGCCGTTTTCCTGTCCCAGTTGCAGCCATCATGCTCTGTGGGCTTCTTGCAGACCTTGATGCTCTCTCAGCAGAGGGTCTCTGTTAGCTGCACATCTCTCTGGCTGCATCCAGCATCTGCTGGAGTTTCAGAGTCAGTTCAATCTCTACATACTTTTGGAACCACCAGAAGCTCAATTTGAAGAGTTCAAGTTGGCCTGAATCGTCTATCTGGTTTTCAAATCTCTAATTGGCTTTTGGCAAAATTTACCTCAGCCTCTAATTTTTATAGCATCTTTACTGTTAGCATTATTTTCTTCTGGTTGAAACCAGCTGAAGGCAGACAAGTGTCACAAATGCATGAAACTGTGAGAGATAATCAATGAGGCTGAAATAATTTCTTTTGTGTAATTGAAACAGACTCAAATAACCAAATCAAGTTGATCCTAACTGAAAACTAAGCTTGGTTTCTCAGATCGTGAGCTGAAGTGGCTTCAGGACTTTCAGCTATAAGCCTACTAAACCAAAAGCACAACCTTTGTACCACCCAGTGGAGCCAGGATATCCCTCAGCATCCTTTTTCCCTAACAATGCTTGAACACAGAGACCTGGATGCAGGCTGTGGGCCCAGGCAGGCAGTAAGAAAGTGGGTTTGAAAAAGCCAGTGTAATCTACGTGTATTTACTGCCTGGACAGCTCCTTCCTGCTGGACTTAATAAAGGCAGGTCTGGTGCCAGGTTTCTCCCCAGCTTGCTATCCTTCTCAATCCAGCTGAAACAGTTCAACTGGAAATGTGGGGGTATGCTGGGATCAGCCTAAAGCACTTCTCCAGACAATGCAAGAGACTGCCACAGTGGATGGACCATCTTGACGGGTTTGATATCAAAGAAAAACAATGTCTGTTTGACGTTGTGCAGCACTTTGGGTAAGGTCGTTAACTTTTTCAGGCTGTAATTTCTTTCATTTTGTGGAAGTCTCATGTCCCTGAGCTTTGCTCAAGACCCAGAATCTAATGTCTTTGTCTGTTTTCTCCCTGACAAGTCTCAGAGATATTAAAAATCAAAAGAACACTCTAAGGAGCAAATAAAGCCTCTTTAAAGTACTGCTTTACTTTTGTGTTAACTCACAGAAGACTTTTGCTCTCTCTGCCTGGCCCCAGTCAGATCTTGCATAAAAGGGAAAAAACGCACTTTAAAGCACTGTTTTCTTTCCACTTCCCCATGCACTTCAAATCATTAGTCTTTCAGCATTTCTCGTTTATTCCCAGACTGGTTTGTGCCGAATCAGATTATAATACATTAAACCTCCAAGAAACACAAAGCTCTCCAAAGTGCTCTTTGGAGTCTCTGTACACGTGTTCTGTTGCTATTTCCGTCAATAATTACTGCCATCTCAGGGTCAGCTCCTGCATGCAGGTCCCACTCAGACACACTCAGCCTCACCTCCCTTCACTGCAAAATGAATTCAGGATGGAATTTGCCTGTTCATCGCCTCTGGTTTTGTGTGCCAAAGCAAGGGAATTGCCTTGTCTGCAAGGATGCCCTGCCCTACTTTTCCAGGCTCAGTCCCTTTTTGCAGAAAGGGCCTTCTGCAGCTTCTTTGGAGAAGTAGGGATGGTGGTTTCTACCCAGCTTCTCTGGATGCACCTTAATTCCCTCTCTACGAAAGGCAGGGAATCACTCAAATCACAGTCCTGGCCTGATTGACATCTATGCCGATGCTCTCCTGATTTCAGTGAGACCAGTGCCCTCACCAGTGAGTGAAGACAGCCAGGGCTGGGGGCAGTTCAACAGTATTTGTGCTTTCAGAAGGAAACACTGCCCTTAGCTTGGCCTTTACCCTGAGCAGAAGGCAGCTGCATAGGGCTATCACATCTACAAAGAACAGCCTCATCCTAAGGCAGCATAGTGCAAATAATTGAAGATAAAGCCGTTGCCAACCACATCAGCATCAGCTTCGTAAGCACACAGAGATAATTCACAGGGAGGACCTGCCCTGAGCGTGGTTTGACTCATTACTCACAGGTTACTGGAGAGCAGTAGCTCTGATTTTCCCAAGTAATACTTACAGCTCTCCACTGGAAGGACATGAGGAGTTCCAGGAGGGACTCGAGGGTGCAAACAGCCCTGATCTGTGGCTGCCAGGGCTGATTTATCCTGTGATTGCTAAAGCTCCTGAGAGCTGCGGCTGCTGCTGGTCAAGGGAAAGAAGCAAGAGCCACAGCTCTGGGTGAGCTCTGCTGAAAGCACCTGGGAACCACTTCTGCCCATTCAATGCCACAATGCTCAGTACATTAAAGTGGCTATGAAGTTACAGCAAATAAGCCATTGTAAGTTCTGCAGAGAGCATTACTGAAAAAAAAACCAAAACCCAACAGTAAGAAAGAGAGAACAAGTGGAACACTTGACATCCAAAGAAACATCAGTGGGAGATGAAGCTGTGCTAGCAGCATTTTTTCTTTTTTTGCTTCTGCAGGGGTGGAATGCACAAAAGCCCTCGGTATTATGAAAATCTGCAATGTGGTTTTTGGTCAGGCCCTGCTCCCAGAATGAATTTCTAAGGGAGTGAAAATATTTGTCTGTAAGCTACCACAACTGTCCTTTTCTTTCTTCTGGTGAAGATGAGGCTGCATTTCTTCTGAGGGCGTAAGGATAGCAATGGCAAACTAAGAGGCACATGCTTCCACTAGAGTCTTGTTAGCAAATCTGAAATCCCTCCTGAAGTGCTGCTCTCCTGCCAGTCCTGATCTCTACTTCCAAAATGAAGCCTGCTCTCACATTTTTGTGGTGGTTTAATAATGTGGAATAATGGGTCTGTGATGGAAACAGGGAAGGTTAAAATCCATTTCTACTCTTGCCCTAAGCAAGAAATGAGCAGATACCTCCCAAACTGAAAGCCTGGTTATCTCGTCTGCTGCAATGCCATGCCAATAAAGAAGCCTTTTTTCTATTTAAAGAAGTAATATAATAAAATGTTGGTTCATTTCATTATAATAGCTAGGAAGGATTTGCTAGTTTCACAGCATAAATTTAGATTAATTTTTTTGATTTGACAACGTTATAAAAATTATATTGATTCTGAAATTATAATTTTAGATTGGTTCTGTCATTTTAGCCTATTAGCAGTCTTTAAATGAAGTGATCCAGTGTTACAATCAATCTTATCTTCCATTATGCACTTCCTGGTGCTAAAATGTGAGATCGATTCTAATTAACTACACTGGTTCAGTTATTTGGGTAGTTTGTTCAGAGGAAAAATAGTTACTGCCCTAATATCACTAAACAATCTATTATACATTTTTGCACTGAATTTATATCCAAAATGAATGTCACTCCTATGGTAAAAACAACAGTCACAGCTCTCTAAAATTTTAGGATGGCAACATTAGTGATATTTCATTAGCTAATACAGCACATGACATATTTTCAGGGTCCACCTGAGCTTTAAGAAGCAAAGCAGGGTCAGCAAAAAATACTTTCTCTGCAGCACAGCCTCTAAATCTATATATGTACATTGAAAGCGACTTCTAAAATGGCATTTCCAACATATAGCAGCTGCCAGCTAAGAGAACAGGTTTAAATGCTGCTTAAGAATCCATGATGGTGAAAATAATGCTGTGAAGCAAGGTGATGTGATTTAAATATGAATCAGCTCAAACATATTTCTTCTTGCACTCCCTAGCTTCAGCTTGCACTGCTGTACCAGGGCTCCAGTGGGACTGCTGGCAGACCTGGATTTCCACCTTGTCTTGTGGTAGTGTCAAACGCTTTAGACCACTGGCCTTCAAATGAACTAGAGATGGTAGTGTAAGTGCAAGGCAGTGAGGGACCAATATGTTGTGATCCTGCCTGAAATGAACCTGAAGGTTTGATGAATACTTGGAGAGAAAAGTGGAAGCCAGAAAGACCTGCACCCTGATCTGAAAACAGAGACACAAAGTCTGATGTCAGATAAAACTTGAAGGAAAACATACATTGCTTGCAATTTTATTTCTTAGTAGGCTTAAATCATTCTCTTAACTCAAAAAAACACTATATACCAATCTGTTACTTTTCTCCTCTATAATGCTTGTGCCTGGTGTCTTTTCTAACTTATTCCCTGCTACAGCTTTAAAGAAATTGAGCATATACACCCTCGCTACTAAATCAGCTCATCTATCTGTCACACTCAGTTCAACCTGGAAATTATCAGCAGTTCAAGAGATGCTACACTAGCTTTTCCAATCACTGCCATTGCATCCTTTCATATGGAGTGACTTGCTGGGGAATGAGTCAAGGATAAGAAATGTGAGCCTGGCATACTGCTGCAGCATATTTCTTGACCTCCCTCTCTTCATACACCCTCACACATGCTTTGTTCTCATTCTCCTAATGGCATTGTCTTTCTAAGAAGCCAAATTGATGAAAAGAACTGTGAAAGGGAGCAGCAGCTTTAAAATGCTTCTCTTACTCTTACTTCTTTGTTGCTTTTCTTTAAGATCTCGTCCTTGGGCATTTAATGGAAAAAAATCAGAGATCAGAAAATTACTGTGAGCCTCTTTTGTCTGTCCCCTTTGAGCTGAAAAAGCATCTTGCCAAGGGGAAGAGAAGTCCTGCAGAGGTAGGTAAAGCTGAATGGTAAGTGGATCAGCACTGTACTTCCCTGTAGGCCCTCGAGTATTGCTGCCAGTTGTCATGAAGCTTGACAATAATTCTTAGTAAGGGGAAATCCCAAAATCCCATTTCTTGATGGGCTCTTTTTATTCCTTCATTGAACATGTCTTGATACAGATGATGTTCTGGCTCAAAAGATTGAGTTTGGATTCTGTACAAAGCCATTGCAGAAACCTACCCTACGTGCTGCAGGAAAACTTTTCTGTGGGAATCTCCTTTCTATACTGGTGGTTTGTTAGCTCAGTGACAGAGTAACTGTTTTGCAAGTGAACCTCTTGATTTTACTGTTACTGCTATTGAACTTACATTGCACACTGTCATTAATTACTTGCCACCTCGTAAGAAGCCCTGAGGAGCCTGATTCTCCACTGCCTCACACTTCATGTAATCATTTACATCAGTGCAAAGCAAGCGCAAAACACTATCATACGGCTGCAAGCAGAGAGGTCTGACTCAGGCTGTGTTCCACCACCTTCTTCCACCAGACAAAGCAGTGGAGGATGAGACTGAAAAGCTTCAGAAAGGTTTTGTACTCACACTGCTCTTGTTTGCACAAAACAAACAGCATTGGTTCACCTTTTTCTTTTGACTTAAGGATGCCTTCTTGAAGGCCAGTTGTTAGGGAAATCTCATTATGCCTGCAAAGCAGCATTAGTGCTTGGTGCTTTGCAAGGCAGAAGAGGATGCTGCCTTGGTGGTTGAACAGTGGCCAGGGGAGACTCCAGTGTGACTTGCTTTCTATTCAGGTCTCCCAGGATGACAAGCCGGAGCCACTCCTGCAGCAGCAGAGCCTACGCTGTTACATACCTGGTGAGACGGTGGTGGGATACACAGCCTGGCCCCACCTGGCCATCCATTGTTGCCACTAGCAAAGCAAGAGGACAGACTCCTGCCTCTCACAGCAGTCTCCTGGAGTTTTTTGAATCTCACCACCAGCTGCACAAATTGCTGCAGACGCTGTTTGCAACATGAGGCTGACACAGACATGGTACATCTTCCATGTGCCATGCACATGGGATATGCAGTCTGCCCATGGCCCTTTGTGTGGTGGCAGGGGTTCCCTGTTGCTGCAGCCTTGGGAAGCTGCTGGGGTGTGCCAGGTCCCCCTCCATCCCCATGTTTCATCCCAGCAAAGCAAGGCACCCCTCACCAGTTGGGTTTCTAGGCACAAGGATGGCATATTAACATGGGCATCACTAGCAGGGCTATGGATGAGGGAAAGGCCATGTCCCAGGGCCCCTGAAGGAGAAGACGGATGGGGTGATGTAGAAGGAGACCACGCTGTGTGACCAGTGTCACCTTGAAAACAAAGGGTGTGAGAGCAGAACAAGGTGAGAGATACTGCAAAAGAGAGAGGAGATGACATTTGTGCAGAAAAACTCTTTTGTTTCTTTGCCATTTCACAGGCCGTGTGTCTATTGAATGTGGCTTTTGCTGCCAAAGGACTTGTCATATTACATTAGGTTTAGCAACTTCTGCTGTGGCAAAGTGTGTAGCGTCTCCCTTCACATAAAGAAAATATTTTCACAAGTCTGTTTAACCTGCTAACTGTGATTACAGACAGTTGGCCCCTGACATGACATTTATTGCTCCAGCTTCCAAGTGAGATCCTCACAGCACTGCCCAGCCAGCTACCTGAAGAGCACATATGTGTGTGAAAACCTTTAACAAGTTTCTGCTAATGACTTCACTTTGTACCCTTTTAGTAGGTCTTTAGCAGCTTGATAGAAAAGATGTTACCCTACAGTAGTACAAACAAGAGCTCAAAGAGCATGTGCTAGACAACATTGCCAACCCTCCTGTTTTTATGCTCACCTTGAAATGTAAATTATAATATATTATATCTGTTCTCCGTTGCAAGTGCTCTTTGCATGCATATTTCTACACTGCTCAGCAATATTCATCATAAATGGGAACTACTCGGGGGGGTAGATCTAAAAAAATCATTGCCTACCTCTGTTTGAGAGACAATCTCATGCTGAGTGAAAAGACAAGAGGTTAAGAAATTACACAAAAACTAGGGCTGTTCAACAGGGCAAGGTGTGCTGACAGTGGCCACTAAGAAAAGATTGACCTAGCTGGATCTCAGCATCAAAGAGTCCAAGAGAAAACTGGCCAGGAGAGTTTGCCATGAAATGGAAACAAATGAACCCCTCAAAACCCAAAGCAGAGTAAATGCGCAAAGCACATAACTTCCCTGTTCCCTGCAAGTTATGCTGATCATGTTCACAGCATCCACTGTAAAAAAATGCCAAGAGACTGACTTCTCTATCACTGCATCCAGTAACTGTTCAGGCTGCTGCAAGACCTATGTACCTATTTTCACCACGTTTGTGAAAAAAGGAAGGATAATGAAGGCTTTGTCAGGACAAAAGAATATCATCTGGCAATCATTTGGTTATTAATTATTGTTAAGTGAGGGGGGATGAGCTATTTTAAATTGGATTTGTTATTTTAACTATTTTGTGGGAGTTGCCATCATTTAAAAATGTGTTAAATGGCCCGGATTTTAGCCTTCACTTTCCTTTCATGTACAACGTACTTGTGGGGCCTGAATTCTTACATGACTTTCCCTATGCTTTTGGCAGGTCACTTTGCTGTATTCTTTTCCAAACAGAAATTAAGCTTTGGCCGAGGGAGAAACAGAGCAGAATGTAGCCTGCTGCAACAGCTTGTAGTGAGTTGGAAAGAACTCTGTGTTATAGATGAGAGCTGAGCAAATACCCTTCTTTTTTTTTTTTTTTGGTTAATTTCACTGTCTTATTTTTAAACTTGCATGTGCATCTGCCAGCAGCACTGCATCTTGTGATAATATTCCTATTAAGCAGGTGGATGTATTGTGAGCACAGAAAATTTAGTTCCATTTCAGTTAAGGGTATGCTCTTTAGTGATTAAGTTTCTTCTATTTCTTCTGCTGGATTGGGAATTAAACTGATTCTGTGGCATCAGTCTGAACAGGCTCCCTCACAGTTTTGTCTTCTAGCATGTCAGAAAATTATTTACAAAAAGGCTATATAAGATTTAATGGCAGGCTTTCAGAATTTCTTTTGCCAGTCGTACCCTCTTGACAATAAAATAACTTGTGCCCAGAAAGGATACATAAGAGCTGTGCAGCTCTGTTCTGCATTCCTTGTTCACTCTTTTAAAGTCATCCCTTTCATTCTCTGCTTGTACTGACATCAACTGAAGTGGGCTGGATAAGCGACAAAAGGTGGGTATCAATACACAGGGATGGAGAGCTCACTCTCTGAAACAAAACTGTTTTCCCTCCTTCTCTCCCCACAGCTCAATCGGAAGAAATCATCCCAGAGCAGCCTCCCCTGATGTTGAGATCCTTTCCTGGAGATTTCTGATGTGCTGCAGTAAGAGCTGTTTCCCAAGACCCTCCATAGGTCTCCAGGGATTTTTCATGGTCCAGTCTTGGTTAAAATAAAAAGCATATTCAGGGGGAATGACTAATCCCCTGTCTGAATGTGATATGCCTATTGGAAAGTTTGTGATGTGGTACACTAACTCTCTGATTTGTTTGGCCGTGTGAAAACCTTTTAAGCTGGCTCTGGAAATTCACCCCTGAAGCCTCTTCTGGGGCTTGTATTTTTATTTTTTCCCCATTTCCTCAAATCTTTCCCTTGTTTCTAAAGAGTGCCATCGTCCGTTCCTGAGCCCTCAAATCCAATTACCAAACAATGTACAAATATATGGCTGAGCGTGGTCTATGGGAACAGCTGCAAAATTGCTAATATTAGGTCTAATTTAGCTACAATAAATTAGCAAGTGTGTGGAAGCAAAATGATGACAGCATAATTATAACAAAAGTCGATGTGTTGAAGTATATGGATGACAATACATACTAATTTTAGTGAAAAAAACGCACCAAATGAAATGCATGCAATGAACAGACGGGACTAATAGCTCAGACACATATACTTAATGTGACCAGTCAGTGTAAAAACAAAAAGATAGATGAAGCTGTTCAGAACCTAGTGCTAACAAGCAGTGTAGTCTGAAACCATTAACTGTCAGGGGTAATAACACTCAAAGTACTGAAGTGCAGTAAAACAGCAGCACTTTTCTCGGGATGATGTGCTGATGTACAAGCACACACCTGTGAAGAGGGTACTAAATCTATCCTTGCATTTATTACTATGGAGGGAGGAAAAACAACACTAATAATGTAAAGTATAAACGAAAATAGCAGACAGCAGAGAGTGACATTTGCATGGTCCCAGTCAGCTTGTTAGCTGAAGTGGGTTTTAATTAGCTATTTTCCAGCAAGCAAACGAGCAAATTAGTGGCAGCCATAAACAAGCAGAGACAATCAGGCCCAAAGAAAAAAAAAAAGAAAGAAAAGATCGGACCTTTTTCGGTGTGTTTTCCTTTCAGAACTACAATGCCTTCGTGCTTCTGCTAAATATTTCTATTAACCAAAAGAATGTGGAAAAGCAAAGACCTTGGCAATGGTGTGATTTCCCAGAGTGGCTCAAAACATGATGTTAATAGTACCTCAGGGACTAAAAGCCCTGCTCTGAACAAACCTACTCTCTGTATCAAGGGGTAAAGCTTGGGCCTCCTGTGCATAGCCTCAGAGGTCTGGTGCACCCTGGCTCTGCCCTCCTGCTGAAGGCTGTCCTCAGCTCTTGGTACCACAGGACTCCAGTGCTGTGCCTCAATCCTGCTCTGGATGAGGAAGAGCACGTGCTTCAAAAAGTGCAGTGCAGGGTATAGGTGTGCTGCTCTACATCTTCACCTTCACACCCCAACAGGCATGAGACAAGCAATGGCCAGTTGAGACCAAACAGGTGCCAAAAGCAACCAGCTGCTCTTGCTGCTGAGGAAGAAAGCTATGGCTCTGCAAAGGCAGCAGGAGACAGAAACCACTGAGGAGGGAAAAGGTGAGCAGCAGAGGACAATCCCTGGTGCTAAACTACCTTGCTAAGAGAATATGTTTATTTGTGTAAGGATAAGGATGGAGCCCCTGGCAGATAACATGGATTCTGGCAGTAACGAACAAACCCAGTTTCGGTGCTTCTTTTATTACCATAGTACTACTGGCTGCATAATGAGACTTGCCCCACTGTTACTGTAACATAAAGATGAGATGAAGATCCTTCACAGCGTGGTCCAGTAAGGCTCAAGGTTAAGCAGTTCACTGTAGTACTTTTGTTACTGAACTGATTATATTAACAATCAGCCATAATGAAAAACATGGCAAGCATATCCCTTGAGTCAGATATGTTTACCCTCCTGTTCCCTCTGATTTTAGGAAATGTTGATGTTGCAAAGATAAGAAACCAAATATAACAGGGCAAATTACTTCAACTCTTAGGTACCTGAAGAATTTAGGTACATTCAGGGTAAGATACAAGTGTGCAAAGTCAGAGAGCAGTAAACAACTACTAGAGGTAGTTGCTGAGCAGGAGGATTTGGCGATTTGAGAACTAATCTAGACCTTGAGAAACTAAAGTTCATATTTTACTCTATGAGAGACTTCTCCCATGACCATGGGTGACACAAGCCGTCTGTCTAGAGATAGTAGTGCTTCTGCCTTAGGAGTTTGCTGCAAAATGTTCATTAAACACTGTGTAGTGCTCTGATATTGTGGAGAAGGGGCTGATTACCTGGAAGGGAAAATGCCTAATAAAAATTAATCTTATTTATGCATCACTATTGGTACATGTGGCACTAAAGAAAGACATTGCAGCAGGCTTTCAGTTGGTATAAATTATCAGTGAGCTGCAGGAGAAACTCTCCTGCATCCCTGTCCTTGTCTTGTGCCAAGGGTATTACAGTCTAATTAATACAGATAACATGAGTGCAGACGCCTACCTGTTGGGCGCAGTTGGAATACTAACACAAGGGAAGGGCTGGGGGAAGGCTCTTAAAGAAGGTTTATTTTATTTAGTTCATCTGTTTAGTAATGTTTTGACGGTCAGAAAACCCTGGCAATGAGTAGAGCCCAAGAGTCAATTAGTAATGGGGCAGAAAATGTAATGAGCCAAAAAATGAATTAACTTGAGCAGACTAGGCACAGACACAAGGGGCCAATGCTTTTTGCTAGTTTATAACCCCTGCCCCTCCACTGGATTCAGAAAAGTAGGATGAGGTGTGATTTAACATAGAAACAGCCCGCAAGACATTTCCTACCGCACCCAGGGTAGCTCTTTGCCACAAAAAGCACTGCCGATGCACCTGCAGGCAGGCAGCCTCTATCAGCTCTTGCCTAAACCGAGCCTCTACCTATAAAGTTTTCTGCCATTACCACCACTGCTGAGGAGGGTAGATCACCACCATGCCCAGGAAGAGGAGACAGACAGGGGTACCCTGTCAGACAGGAGCTCCAAGCATTGCCCCTGCCCAGCAAGCAGGGCAGCGATAGGAGAGTAGTTTGTGCAGTACAGTGATGAGCCATACACAGGCAACCTCTCTTTGGCTGATTTTTTGCTCTCTTTGCCTCTTCAGACTTTCTTTTGTTCCTCTTTTTTTTTTTTTTATTTTGATGGCTTTCAGGTATTAGCAAACATACATGCTTTGAATTAGGATTCAGTCTTTGGTTCTGAATCATGGACTGTTTTCAGCTCATAGAAAACCATAAGCACTTTCACCACATTCAGACTGCTTGCACATTTTTTTTTTTGCAATGAACTTGTTTCCCTGTCTCTGACAGTTGTACATGAACACTGGGGTGGGGAAAAAACAGGCAATTTCTTTTGCAGGTACACACATGTGGTAACTATCTAGCATTCACACGAGGACACGAGGTAACCATCACCCAAATTGTCACGTTAGCCATCATGTTAGACATTAGAATCAAAGAAAATGATTCCTAGTTTAGGGAGCTGCTTGCCTGAATCACAGAAAAACACAACTGCCCCCAAGTGTGTGCTAGAATGATTTTCAATGCATGCTGCCTTTCTGCAATGCGCAGTCCTATATGGCCCATAAGCTTTGTCCTGAGGGAGATAATTCCAGCAAAAAAAACCACCCAAACCCAAAGTTGTTATGTGGAGTGCAGGAAGGGAAACTTTGAGCAGAAAAAAAAGAAAAATAAAAAATGCTCATATCATTTTAATTCTCTTCTTGCATGGATAGTTCAATGTCAAATGAAAGCATAGGAAAGCCACAAAGCACGCACACACTTCAACACTGCACCTTTCTGCCTGGGTCGTGCCCAGTGCCATTTCATCATGGCCAGGGGACTCTGGGGGAAGTGGGAGCAGAAGGGAAAAAGAAAGATGATCTTTAAAAGAACAGAACTGTTGAAAATTCAGAGCAAAGAAGTCAATTCATAGCTTTATCAGCATATAGCAAGTGGAAAAGCAAGATATTCCTCTTCAAAGAGGAAAGTCCCCAAATGTATAAAGGTCAAGATAAAGGGGCAGAATTTCTGCCTGGCTCCATGCAGCTCACGGCTGCTGTGACACTGTCTGGATCTTCAGTCTTTTTGGGGTGAAGTATCACTGAGCACAGGAGAGTCATGACCAGCTCCCTGAGCATCCAAATAGAAAAAAAGCAAGACGTCTAATCCAAACCCTTGACACTTTATATCAACAACTGTAAATCTTTGCCTCAGCTCCTGCCAGCCTCACAAGTTAAATGCAGAGAACTGTTCATTTCTTATGCCTATACTGCTCTGTTGCTTTTAGCGAAGTTGCAGGTTGTAATTGAGAATCTGGTAAGGATTTCTTTTCACTGAGTGATGTTACTATCTTCCTTGTTGGAACTCTTTCAGCCTTGTAATAGCTCTTTTTGAAGGACATCCTGATCTACTTTCCAAAATCTTCTGCAGAAAATAAGTTGCATTCAGAACAAGGAATGAAGTTGAAATCCAAAGCCCTCCACAACAATATCTCACTCACCTCAGGACATGTCCTGACAATCCCTCTGCATGAGGATGCTTCAGCAGCAGAAGGAGAAACAGCTTTCAGCAAGGATCCTGACAGGTAACAGAAAAGAGGCCTTCCAAAGCTCAGAGAGATTGGGAAAGCAGGAGACAAACAGCTCAACATTCAGCCCCTCACAGGTCCAGCCTGAAGTGGCTGGGTTACCCCAACCTGGGCAGTGAAGCAAATTAGACTAGCGAAACCTGTTCTCTTTGGCTTCTGTGTTTAAAATATTCCATACAGAAAATAAAGATTAAATGTCAAAGGGGCGCTCTGCTCTCAGTTCACCCCCACTAAAGAGTTACCACTGGTCTCTGTGGTCTTGTCTAAACACAGCAGTGAGACGCTCAAGTTTTCATTACCGCAATAGAAAGACTGCACCACACATACATCAAAACTGTATTTCTTCTCTGTTTTTCTCTCCCTCTCTCATGACTTCACTTTCAATCCTGTTCTTTAAATTTAGTTCTGCCATTATTACTTGCACTGAGTGTATATTAGACGCTAGACTATCAGAAATTAATTAGAGGGCTTAGCAAAAGCAGACCCAAAAAAAGGGTCAGGGTGGCAGAACCGGATGCTAAATAGCACCTTCTTTATGAGTGGGTTTTGGAGACACAAATCTACCTTCAATTCTCACTGACTCTGGAAAGAGTTTGAAGAAACAAACTCTTGTGACATGAACTTTTATTTCCAGATCGCTGTAAGAGAACACCTGGTGGACAAAACCAAATTAAAGTCTAATGAGGCACATGCTAAAAACCACAGAGGTAAGGACACACCACAGCTAGATAGGTCGTTCCCAGTTTTGCTAAGCCAGCATGGTCCTAATAGGTCAAGCCCTGGTGTCTCTGGTGTTGGTCTAGTTAAAGGAAGCAGCTACTTGATGTCTGCCACAACGACAAAGAAATTGCCATCGTGGAATACATAGTCCTTTTCCATAAGGGCAGTTTTGAGCTCTCTCTAATATTTTCAGCATATCAGTGTTATCACAATTAATTTGCTTTATGACAAGGCAGAAGATGTATTTCTGTGGGAATTGAACTGTGGCCAGGCTGACTGGCTAGAAAAAAAGCACCTGCCTTTCTTCTTTGCTTATAGTTTGGAAGAGTTAATCCAGTCACACATTTCCATAGGACACAGACCAGACTGAACAAATGTCTCTCCTTTCCCTTCCTGGTAGCTCCCCTTTTGAGAAAAAGGGGAAAGAACCAGAATTCTAAATACAAATGTGTCTCACAGGGTAATGGAGAGAAACCAAACATCTCCTCTTGTATCTTCTCCTCTTTGCTTGTTTTCACTCTTGAATGGGAAAAAGGGAGTCATTTCAGGCATCTTACAGGAAACAGGAGAGGATGCCTCAGGCTGATATTTTGCAAATGAATGATGAAGCCCAGATATGAACTTAGGATCAGACTGTAGCTATAATAAAACTACTCTTGACATATGTGATTATTAGTAGCAGTGGGAATATGAGAAATTCATAGGATGAGATACAATAAGATCCCTTAAAGTCTCAGCATTCTTCTGTAATTTAAATAGATTAAGGGTGCAAATCCCCCGGATGTAATCTCATGAGTACATTTTCCTGGCAGTTCATACATAACCAAGAAGTGCTTCCCAGAGGTGTCATTTTCCTTCCCAGTATTTCCATCTTTCTGCATCTAGTTCCAGCATCAGGCGTGGAGCATGGGAAGAACTAGGCAGAACTAGAAACTATCTTATTTTGAAACTGAATGATTTCCTTCAAAAACTGGGTGTAGCTGTATGTTGGGAAAATCATTGACACTCCTTGTAATTATTTAGTCTAGTCAGATAACTTTTAATACCTATTTCTATTTCCTTTAAGCCTTTATCACAGAAAATATGTTCAGGGGTTTTTTGCATCCAGGTATAACAATGATTTCCTTATTAAAAATATATTATACCAAAAGGCAGATAGTTGTGGTTTTCTTCCCCCAAAGAAAAAAATAACTAAAAGAGGTTCAGGAAGAAGAAATGGGTTATAGGCACAGAAGCACTTTTTTGCATTGCAAATACAAATCAGATTCCAAACTACTGAATATGATACAAACATAGCCTTGCACAGAATAAAATTAATGGAAATACCACTGTTGACTTTATTTGGCTTTGGATCACCCAAATGGATCACTATATATACATATCTAAAGCAAAGAAGATATTGACATAAGCACAAAGGCTAGCCACAAGAACCAGAAGTCTGGAATCTGGAAAATAGGTAAGCCACCCATATAAAAATATTCAGTATTTCCTCCTCTTCAAATATTCACAGTGATGACTTTCTTAAAGTTTTTCAGATGATCTGTGTATTCCCTAGATCCCATCTGCTTTTCTGTCATGTGCTTAGTTTTATTCAAATGCAGCACACAGAAAAGAAACAGTACCTTTTCCCTTGGCTTGATTATGCCATTATATAAGAGACCAAAACTCATGGAAATGGGAAATGCAGAAGAAAAACCAGACCACAAAACAGCACATGTGCTGGAATGACAAAAAGAAAAAAAAAATTAAAAAAAAATCAGTTGCTAAAGTTACTTTCTTGGTATTGCTTTCAGGCAGCAATGGGCAAATAGGAAAAAAGAAATCTCATTCTAATTCTCATCTGAAGATAAGAATGATGAAATTCTTTGGATTTGTAAAGCTGTGTTGGCATCTTGTCAATTCAGGTTTGCATGGAGTCGGGCAAGTCCATTCTCTGGACTTCAGATAGTAACATTTCCTCTCCCTCTGGTCAAGTGTAAGGGATGATCAAAAAACCCAGTCCTCTTTGAGAAAACTTCAGTGGTGTTTCTGCATGCGAAGTTCTTGGAAAGGTGTTTCCTTACCACTTCCCCTGCTGCAGCCTGGTCTTCATCATGGCTTTGCCTTGAGTTCCTGAAAATGCTGAGCACACACTCGCCTGCTGCACTGCTTCAGATCATCACTATCAGTGGTCCTGGAGCTAATCACAGATCTAAACAGCATACACACCGCTGAAGCACATTGCAGGTTCCTCTACCTGTCTCCTATTTATTTTTTTCCTTACACATTCCTTGTGTTTTCTATGACACAGTAATGGATAGAAAACGTGCATATCAGATGACTATCTCGGAGTAAAGTGAGGCATAAAATTTTAGAAAGAAGTTTTCCACTAAATTCTTATTCTTTTGCTGTGCTAAACATTTCTGCTATGTTGCGTTGATGATGATTAATAGAGGACCTGACACCGAACCAAACAAGATATAAGAACGGTACTCATTGTCCTTCTCTCAGCACATTTTTCTCTAAGCTATTTTGAGATTAGAAAATAAATTGGTTTTCAGGACTTAGATATTTCCAGTTGTTAAATCAAAAATTATATGAATCAAATTCTTGAGAAATATTGACAATAATCTCTCAGGAAACAAGAATTTTCAAGCTATGACTGAAAAAGAAGAGAGAGTTTCTGGTCTAAGAGAAGAATGTGAAGACACATTTCTTTTGAAGGACAGTGTGAAAATTCAGACAAGCCTCCATGCTGCTCCAAATCAGTGCAAAACAAAGCACAACAAGATTTTCTAGGGAAGGGTGTCAGAAAGAGCTGGAAAAAGAATCATCCTTCTGGAGTGTGGATAATAGGCTTTCTGAAGTGGGCTAAAGACAAGATTGATTCACATCCCAAGGCAGTGCACCTAGACAAGTGTCATTTCCTGGACATTAACAGTTCATAATGCCATGACTAGCATAGTAGCAGCAGACCACATCTGACCAGAGCAGCTGTGAGATAGAAGGGACAGGCTTTCCAATTAAAACATTTAATTGATATTGTATAAATTGGAGCTAAGAGATGCTGTAAAACAAAAGGCTTTAACTGCTGGGAAACAAAGCTAATGAAAGTAGGAGCACCGTGTGAACTGCACCCTCAAGACCCCTGGCCTCCTCCAGGAATCCTTAGACCTACAAAGAGTTTTGATGTCAATTTACGTTCCCACAAGGGTAACAAGAAGAGGGAAAAATCTCAGGATCACTAGGGGAGAAAAGAACATGGGGACGAAGGTTACTCTAACCTTTTTCCCTGCTTAAACAGCTGAAGGGACAATGCTTGACATACTTAAGCCAGAAGGGACCTGAATGCTCATGTGGTCTGACCTCGCATGAAACACAGGTTAGAGAGAAGCATCCACCAGTTCCTGCATCAACCCCAGAAACCTGTTCTGAGGCAAAAGAAACTTTCAGGAGTGGCCAAACCCCTACCCAAACACAGAAGTCATTTTCCCAGAGAATTGCAAGCCAGAAAGAAGGAGAAAAGATGTTTTTCCCCCTTTTCAGGCCTCTCCTCTTTGCTTTCTCAGATACCTCAGGAGCTTTGTAGGAGTCAAAAGGCTTCTCCCAGCTCAGGGGTCTGTTGCATTAATGCAACACACTAGTTGGATGATCGGAAAAAAAGCCCCTTTCCAAATTCTGAGTTTTGTGTTCCCAGCAAGATATCCTTTCCTCTGGCACCTCCTGCTACTCTCTCCCACTTGCCATGTCCCAACCCCTGAAGCAAACATTTGTTTCTCTCACCAGAAAACTCCTTGTCAATCAACCCCAGGTCCCTTCCAGACTCTCGGCCCACCTCAGAGTCACACAAAGGAGCATCCAGTGTTGTGCAAGCAACACTCACTGCTCCCATCTGGTCATCTCCATCCTGCCCCACTGGTCCCTCTTCAGAGAAGCTGAAGTCAGCTAAAGAGGCCCTAGCATAGCTTTAAGTTCAGTTTCATCTCAGCCTTAACATTGGTTTCTGCTTGGAATGTACACCTGATTCAGTGGGAGAGCTGCTGCATTTCTGTCTCTCAAAAGCTCTGGTTCCTTTTACCCATGTAGCTTTCCTGTTTGTTGGCCTTGTTCCTCCCTCCTCAGAGAAAACAAACTGGCATCAGATCTCTGAGGACACTTCACCCAACACCCTTTAGGAAAGCTGTCACATCAGAGGCCACTTTGTATTTCAATCCTGACTTCCCTGCCTGCACGTACACACACACAGAGAAAGGACAGGGACAAAACACTTAAGATTCCAGATCACTGACACAAATGCAAAAATGTTCATAGCTGTCCTGGTTTAGCAGTAGTAGTCATTTTTTCTCCTTCTTAGTAGCTGGTGCAGTGCTGTGTTTTGACTTTCGGCCTGGGGATAATACTGATAAAACCGATGTTTTCAGTTGCTGGTCAGAATGTTTACCCTGACCAAGGACTTTGTGAGTCTCATGCTCTGCCAGGGAGGAGGGGAAGCCAGGAGGAAGCAGAGACAGGACACCTGACCCAAACTAGCCAAAGAGGCATTCCATACCACAGCACGTCATGCCCAGGGTGTAGAACTGAGAGTTCCTGGAAGGGCTGGATCACTGCGGGATGGGGGAGTCATCGGTCGGCGGGTGGTGAGGTGTTGTATTCTCTTCCCTTGTTATTTCCTTTATCATTATTACTATTAGTGGTAGCAGTAGTGATTTGTGTTATACCTTAGTTATTAAACTGTTCTTATCTCAACCCGTGGGAGTTGCATTCTTTCGATTCTCCTCCCTGTCCTTTCAGGAGCGGAGGGAAGAAAGGGTTGAGGGGGGAAGTAGACTGCATGGTTCTAATTTACGGCCTGGGCTTAAACCACAACAATAGCACAAATGTTCTTGTGAGCCACAAATATTCCCAGATGCCTCTGCTTTAAATCAAATACTTCCATCCTTAGAAACTTCAATGGTGCCTTAATTCTGGAATACTGCAAACTGCCATTCCCAGAGTATTCAGTGTCTGGGACCTAGCCAATCCTTCCCAACAAAGACAACAAGGAAGCAGCAAGAATCCACCTTGTTCCTTTACTTCGATAACCTGGGAGTTAACAGTAACTGAGGTTGGTCCAACAGGCAAATGCAACCATGTATTTGTCATAGCTGTCATGTTGTACTTTCCACATGCATATTAATGCTCTACTCACCACCTTTTCCATTGGTAGGAAGAAGAAACTATTGTCCAACCATGTTGTTACGCCATGAAACCATGGTTTCAGCAGCAAAAGCAGAGCTTTTAATTTTAAGAAGAAATGATCCATGAATTCATCTCATTTGTCTTTAGATTGGATGGGAGCATCTCTCTTTCCCCAGCAAAAGAAAAATGGTCACTATCCTCATTTTTCACTTCTATTATTGATTGTCTCCTTGCTAGGGTAAGAAAGGGATAGATCCTCTTTTGCAAAATGAAAAAGAACATGATGTTAAAAAGAGTTAACCCAGGTATAAAACCTTAATTGCTGGAGTTCGTTTTATCACTACTTCTTTATCACTGATTTTTCAGACAGGCACCTCCTGAGAATCCTGTCATAGCTAGCACCTGACCCTGAGACCTCTGGGTACAGACCTATGAGCCCTACCTGTTGCATTAATGTAGGATTCTTATCAGCTGCCACTTACAGTAGCCCTGATGTGCTCCTCCAGGCCCCAGGTTCTGGGTTAGAGACTGCTGCAGCCCTGAACAGCAGGACCCCATGCTTGCATATTTTATTGATCTCAGGATGCACTTAGGCAATGCTTTTTTTCTTTTAACATTTAATTTACTATTTCTTTCAAAAGAAACCAGCACAAAGGTGGGGGCTTGCTCTCTTGTCCCCAGAGGAAGAGAGTGTATCCTGACATGATAGAGTGGATATAGCACTGAGGGCAGAGAACAAACAGCCTGTGGGACAGCCAAACTGTGGGACCGTGGGAAGCCTGAGGGATTTTGCAGCACCAGTGCAGGTACTGAGAGGATGGAGACCAGGAGCATCCCATATACTTGGCAGTTACCTCAGAGGAAGCTGAGAAAATGTGTCAGATTGGGAAGGCTCAATGACAAAGACCTTTTTCTACTTAAGAGAATGCTCCTATTAGTCACCTTAGGCTTGCCCTGGTAAAAATCTCCTGGTCTTCTACCTTCATAGCTGGACTGCAGCCATACAGACATCACACATATGTTTTGCCCCAGCAATTTTTTCATGTATCTTTAAAAAGCAAGCTGCCATAAATTGTTTTCGAGTTACAGAGTATTTTGTTCCCAAGGCAATATTTCAGCTTGCCATAATCACACATAAATGAAGAAATATTCTGGTAATTATACTAGCAAAGAGCAGTTGCTTTCAGAGGTTCATATTATAAAAAGATCCTGGGAAACTGCAGATGAAGAAAAGAGAAGCTGTGCTCCGTTTGCTCTCCCATCCCCAGCTCTGGTGAGGGTTGCAACCACCTCATCTTCCTCCAGAAAGGCACTGTAGCCTGAGGACCAGCACTTCCCATTGCCCTCAGTTGGGGCCATGGCCAGGCTGGGCACAGGAGCTGCCCAGGAGCAAGATGTGGGGCCAGAGCCCCCCACACTGAGACAAGGGAGCAGGAGCTTTTTTGAAGGAGTCCTTTTGCAGATTCTGCTTTGCATATCTGGTCTCCCACTGACTTAATCTCTCCCTATTTTAGCCAAGAAAAACTCAGTCTAGTACTGGTCACAAAGTCAGTCGCCATCAAGACTTCCCTTCAGCTCTTCAAGAAGCATTTTTCTGTCTGCACTACTGAGGAATATGGACCCCTCCCAGCTCTAGGCCCTGATTTACCACTGTTTGTACCTACAAGCAAGTGGCTAAATGCCACTATGGCAGCATGCAGCATCTTTACATACACCTTGCACAAGTGAAGTGGGAGAGGAAAGGAGATGCAAGGCTCTGGCAAGCTCTACTTGCAAACAGTGGAGCCACAAGACACAGGAAGCTTCTGGTTGTCTTTCAGAAAAGCCAAAATATTTCTTAAAAATGCTCAAAAGTGCTGTTTTTAAAGGGGTGGATGGCAGAAATGTTTCTGTCAGTCTCCACTGTCTTTGCTGAGACTGTAACAGAGGAGTGAAAACAAGGAGGGCATATGAGATGCAGCCCTGGTGCAGCATGTTATAATGATGCATCTCCTGGAGACAGCATTGCCTTTGGATGAGATGTCTCCCCAAGAACACTGCCACTCACTGCTTACTGCAGGTGTCAGATGCCCCGACTATTGTTATTATCATTATTATTATATATTTGTCTGGTGCCAGCAGTGCACCTGGTGCTCATCATCAACTCAAACAAGCTCCCGATTTTTAACAGTGGGCCGACTGCATTTCCACCTGTGAAAATCTGCCTATTTGCTGCTTCAGGCCCCATCTTCTCCAAGGGGAAATATGCAATACATAGCTTTGTTTCCTTCCTCCATGACTTTTGGTACCTGTTATTTTTTTCAAACGCACAACAGCCCAGCTCCTCACCACAGTAAGCCAGTCTTTTTTATCCATTATCTCTTTGGGATCAGATCACTAATTCACGTACAGGATAAGACAACTGCCAAATTATTATACTACAAAGAGAAGATCTTCAGACACCTGTCATCTTGATGAAAGCAGCACCATCAACTGACCTTTGCCAGTTCAAGGTCGATAATGAGACAAGTCAGGCAGGAAGAGCAGTATGTGCTGACTCCATTAACGCTGGCTGTGTGCACACTCGGTAGCACTGCGTCTCCTGTCAATTAGTGTGGGTAAACTAGGGACTGCTGATTGCCAGAGACATGGCATAGCGAGCTGCTGCTACCTTTACTTCTACACCCTGCTGCATTTTAATTAGCTCCA